>NW_026775578.1:35743750-37173125 GCF_030987335.1 Cornus florida | reverse complement strand
TTTTTCTACTATTTCGTTAATTTATTCTATTACCATTACATTTTCAACGCCATTTGATCTATGAAACATGATTTTCTATGTATATATATTACATGACAAGAAATTTTAGATGTTAAATTAGTAGATACAGATCGAGGGTCGAAAGTTGGCACTCTAAAATTCACAAGAAACACTAATCCATTGAACTATCGAAACAATTGCGAAAAAAATCTTCTACTTGAAACCTATTTGTTTGTCATGGCAATTGGACTTGGTATAAATCTTACGGTGGTAATTAAAGATTTGTTAGACCATCTCCAATGCTAAAAGCTATTTTTGGATGCTAACTCTATATTTTGACAGGTGCTACAGTGTCAAAATGATATAGTTTAACAACTCTGTTCCAATTGTGCATTTCATCCAAAATGCTATTTTTTGACACAATAACCCTTTTTTTTTTCAACTACCATCCTCAACTACCATTTTCAACTACCAATTTTCAATAACCAATTTTTTTTTGTGAGTGTTTGTATTTTATTTAGCTTATTTGCCTGATTGAAAATTAAAAAAAAAAAAATATAATTTTCAAATTCAATGTAAAAGATAAGAACGTAAATTATGTAAAAATAAATGGGTAAACTTGTCATTTACGTAATAAGCAAACCCTACAAAAATCATTTCAGCCTCCCCATTCTCCTCCATCTCTATTCTCGTTCTTGACTCTGAACTTGCCCTCTCTCTCTCTCTCTGCGCAACTGCAAACTACAAAATCTACAACAATCAGAAGCTCTTTCTGCAACTGCTAACTTGTATGTATGGGTTTTGTTTTAATTTTTTTTCTAAATCAACTAATCAGGGTCTGTAATTCTTGTTTTGCAAACTAAATCCTATTTGGTGAAATTTTTTATGATCTTTTTTAAATATATGCTTAGAATACAATGCCTTTGAATCTGTTTCTTGTTCCAGCATAGGAGTAACACATGAATGGTTACATACTGCATATGCCTGCTCATCATATTTTTTGGAACTGCTGACTTGAAATGGAAATGTCATTAAAATTCAGCTAAAAACATGGTCGGAATTATTAAATTCCTTCTGCACCAGTGGGAAGCTCGAGCTGGAACTCATGTACAAAATTCAGGTCCAATTCTACGAGGATGCTAAGCTAATGAAGTTGTTCCCTGGAGTTGTGAGATCGCTCTATGACCAGGATGTGCTTTCGGAAGATACCATTCTTCACTGGTTCCGTAAAGGAACTAATACTAAGGGCAGGTAGGTGACTGTAAAAGTTTTAGATAATATATATTTTTTGTAACGTGTTTATCTATCTTTAAGAATTTAATGACGCGTACCTTGTGGGAGTCTCGATACAACTAGTTGTAACATTTGTGGTTTCATGTCGGAGGATATGAAAATTAGAATGTCCTTTGCACATGCCATTTGAAACGCCCATTTGCCTGTCCAGCCACCAAAATTATTTCCCGGTTTTGTTGTGTGCTTGAACTGAATTTTCTGCTCTGTTTTAACTTTCGTGATTTCCGTTGAAACTTAATTTCTAATTTACTGTTTTGAAATGGTGCAGGCAAACCTTTGTGAAGGCTTTGGAGCCCTTTGTAAAATGGCTGGAGGAGGCAGAGGAAGAGGAATAAGTGTGTGGGTGGTGATACTGTTGTAATGGACCATTTTCTAAATTTTTAAACGACCGTGTTCTATTTTTTCGTGTGCTTATGGCGAATGTTTAATGGTTTATTACTTTCAATAATGTAGCCACTTTCTACTCTCTCTCTCTCTCTCACGCACGCACGCAGCTTGGATCTGATTAGGTGTGTTCGGCTGCATGGAATTGGAGTTTTGGTTCAATTTTCCTAGTTGTTTTTCCCAAATTTCAATTCAATGCAACCGAATACCCTGAGTGTATTTTGAAAAAATATCTCAAGAAGTAACCCGATATTGTGAGGTAAGCTAAAATTATTATGCCTAAGAATGCAGAGTAAGTATTCATGGGCCTCAGTGAAAGTTGTCTGCTCTATTTAGTAAACGTGTTGTATTTGTGTTAGCTTTATATAAGAAAATATCTTTATTTTGACACGCTACAAATATGACATGACATGATATGACATACTAATTTTTTTCTTCCATTGAATTTATCTCCTTGTTTGGTGGTTAAGTTGAATGGAATAAATAATAGAAAAAGGATGAATGGGTGACGCGTTTGTTTTATTTATATTTTCTTACCAATATACCCTAATTATATATTGTTTTGTTGTTTATGTGTGAGGAATTTTAATAAGGTTTAACCAACGGGCAATGGCTCAGAGGTAATAAACTCTTACTTCTCATAAGAGGTCAGGGTTCAAGCATTAGGTATGAGTGTGAGTACCAATAAGAAAGAAAAAAAAAATAGTAAGGTTTAACTAAGTGATTTGGAAATAAATTGAAAGTTAAAATTATATTTGTAAGGTAATTATTTTTTCTATCCTGTCCTATTTTGGACATAAGAAAAAACATGGGATACCAGAGCCTTTTCCATCCTTCCAGCCAAGCACAAAGAAAGCTTCTTACTTCTTTCCTGAGTCCTTCTTTCCAGCCAAACACAAAGAAAGCTTCTTCCTTCTTTCTGAATCCTTTCTTCTAAGCAAACACAGCATAAATTTATTAGTCTCTCATGATGTGTTTGTGAGTAAGTGGTTTGATCATGTGAGAGAATATTTGTCTTTCTATTAGTAAATTGGATGTATATAACATTCCCATTAGATTTAAATTTAATTAAAATAACAAGGACGAATATTCTGACAATTTTGCTCCCTCCCAAGGGAGTGAGCTCGTGAGACAGTTCGATTAATATATGCTATATAATAGACGATATCTAATACATTTTTTTTTTGAGGAAAATATCTAATACTAATAATACTCATTTCTTAACTCATGAAAAGGAATGTCTGTTACACATTTTGGCTAAAATATTTTTCTGGAAAATGATTTTCTTTTTTCAGGTAAAATATATATATATATATATATATATATATATATATATATATTGTTTTTACAGTGTTCGGTAAAAGTGTAGGTTGAGGGTGGGGTCGATGGACGCGAAACGTATAAAATAAATTCCTGAAATTTAATGAGTAAATTATTTTTGTTAAGTTTTAATATTTTTTTCTTTATAAATATTATATGACAACCAAACACCAGAAAAAAAAATATATATTTGTTAAAAAATATTTTACATCCAAACAAACGAGCCTTAATTTTATTTTACAACACCATATTCCTTATTTGAAGCAAAAATTTGTTGGCCTTGGTCATGTTTTTTCATATACATTATTTCTTGATAAGCAATGATAGAGATGATTAGTCTTGCTATTCCAAAAAAAGCTTTGTGGTGGTGATGATTTTTACTTTTTTGTATAGCAAATAGAACATTTTTTTTTCAAGCTTGATTCATGGGATGGTGATTAAAGACAAATAATTGACACCCAACTCAATTTAATAAAGTATTTTTTCAATTATTTGAGTGAATTGTACCAATCTTTTTCGGCATTCAATTTAACAATTTTAATCAAATCACGTGTTATTGTGACTTTCGTAACTATACCTCAACCTATATATAATTAAATATCCCATGAATTTCAATAAGTTCATGTTAAATCTTTTGATATTAGAAATTAAAAAGATATCATAGTTGTAATTTAATGGTATTTTCTTTAACTTATAGATTAAAGATCAAATAATTTCATTTCATTTAAAAAAAATAATAATAATAAATAAAATAAAATAAAATAAAGTGACACTATTAAATGACTTGAAATAAAGCATCTCCCATGTGATCAAATTTTCAATATGTAATGGGCTACAGCTGGCCTAAAAACATGAATACTATGGATTCAATCAAATCAATGTTTTAACTCTCTTTCAGAGGACATTAGTGAGTGATAGACATATATCATGTGTGTGTGTATATATCACCAACATAATATAATACCATATATATCAAACAAGGCAATGGCCAATTTGTGATTTTTGAGCCGGTTGAAAGCTAATGATAACAACGTGGACCACGCGAGAAAATTCCAACAAGGTGGTCCTTTGTGGAATGGCAACATAATGACACATTTTGATTTCTCGATTGTAAATTACTCCGTCAATATATTTTTTTTAACTTGTTTCGGGCATAGTCGCTATAGCAAAAATTAGAGAGGTAATTTTTCAAAATCCCGCTTTCAAATCAAGCTCTTCACTTAAATAGTGTGTGTTGTAAGATCGATATAATATATATATATATATATATATATATATATATATATATATATATTTTAAAAGTTAATATTAAAAGTCAATAAACATTATAAACCTTTTAACAACATTCTTGCTCTAATCCACTTCGGATATAGCCCAGCGGTTTACTGCTCGCTGAACTTTAAAGTTTAGCAAGCTCAAGGTATAGGGTTCGAATCCCGCTGAGTGTTCTTTGTGACTAACCTCCGCTATCCTTGCAGTGACTTACCCTACCCGGGTGGGGAGGCATCCTTCCGGATTTTCTGGGATTAGTCGAATTGTTGAAGTACCCTAAGGGTTCATGCCATCCCGGACACCCTGAGTTAATAAATAAAAATAAAAAAAGCATTCTTGCTCCAAAAGGTTAAAGAGCACAATAATTATTTATTATGGGATAAAAATCGAATCAAAAGCATCGGCAAATCCACGGGGGCTTGAGTGTGCTCAGGCTCACCAAAAAAAAAAATAAATAAATAAATTTACTATACCTAATTTTAGCACAGTCCAAAAAATTATATATATATATATATATATATATATATAAAACTAATATTAGCCTATCCTATTGACAATTTCTGAATTCGTCCTTGAATAAAGAGGACACGGAGAGGAGATTTTGTGGAGAGAGGAAGAACATTTCCATTGTTTAGCGACACCATTGAATATATTTATATGAACCATTTGGGTCTCTATTAATGGAATAATGTTGAGAAGACTATTAACCTAACATTTTACAAAAATAATTGTCACTTTTTGCGATGTACTAGGTGTCTTTTGGTTTACTCAATAAGGAAGGTTTGTTTATGTCTATGAAGCACGGATACTCCTTTTAGGGTCCCGTATCAGTGTTGGACACTTTTCGGACACGGACACGCGTGTCAGACATTTCTGTGAAGTGTCCAAAAATTATTTTTTATTGGACACGAGGTGGACACGGCTCGGACACGGCAGGGTATATTTTGTAATTTTTTTAAAGATAAAGGGGGTACCTAATGTAATTTTTTAGAAGTTTAAAAGTAAAATTTTGAAAAAATAAAATAACAACTACAGAAAACAGAGTACTACATAGTAAATTTATTTTCTCTCACTTCCTCTTTCAGTCTCTCATATTCTTTAATTATCTCTGTACAGGAACAAAACATTTTTTTTTATAAAAAACGTTACGTGAACAAGACTTTGTGAAAGATTGAAAGTATTTATATTTATTCATGTACATATTTGGCCTATTATAACTATGTCTCTTCTGCATATCTTCGTTTGGAATTTGAATCAACTTTATTTTTCATTTATTTTCTGTTTTGTCTTGTCTATGTTTTTCTTATAACAAAGATGAAATTATTGAAATTGGTCCTGTAATTTGTTGTTGTTTTATTTGTAATTTTGTATTTATATATACCTATTTGTTATTAGGAAAATGAATGTGCAAGGTTCTAGTAATTATATTTTGAATATATAATTATATATATATATATATATATATATATATATATATATATATATTATTTTATAGGCGTATCCCCGCCGTGTCCGTGTCCTATTTTTTTGAAATTTGCCGTGTCGCCGTATTAATGTCGTGTCGTACCCGTATCCGTGCTTCATAGGTTCATGTCAAATAATTGGCATGTATAAAAAGTTGGTTAAATTATATTTGCCTCCCCTCTAGTTTGGGTTTGTTGCTCTCGTATCCTTTTATAACATTCGCAATAATCAATGCCTATATGGAAAATTTTGAAGATTTATATGACGAAAATATCCTTCAAATGTTTGTAAAGGCAATTTTGTTATATTTATATAATAATAAAGATATAAGGGAAATTTCACATGATCCATTAACTAACTTTAACGCCTTTCAACTGTTTGATAAAATTGAAAATTAAGTACTGAGAATTTTAAGAACTGAATTTTAAGTGCTAATGAAAAACAAATATTTTTTTATATCTTTTTGAATTTTTCAGCGTTCAACATTTAGTGTTAAGTGATGTCTCTATCACTTAAAATTTTATCTCATTTTAAGTGGCGTTTACCGTTTTTAATTGTATTCAAATTGTGTTATCAAACATGCTTAATTAAATAAGGACTAAATTGAATTATCAAACACTACATTAAAAGGGGTAACTGTAACATGCCAAAACATATGGAAGGCAAGTGTAAAAAACACAAGCTAGAGGGGAAGAAAGTGTCATTTACCCTAAAACTTTTTGGTATCTTTTCCACCAACTTAGCATACATGTTTACATTCACATTTTGCGGAACATGGAATCCTCTACCTTCAATTTTGAAACGTGGAAGAGTATCACTAAGTTTTGATAGTGTTATAATATATAGAAACTTAAAAAGGAAATAAATTATAATTAAATAATTATTAAATAATTTTGAATCATAGTCCAATCAAAACTCTTCAAATAAAAAAATGTGAACCTATCACAATTTAAGAAGACATTACAAAGAAAGTTAGAATTTATTTACCGCATATGATACTGTGGAATCTAGTAAAAAAATTTACTCATGATAATCAAAGCAAATCAATGTCAACTCTTTACATGACATAATCAATGTAGTCACACTTACATGAATAGCCAACACAATCAACTATAAGTCACCCGCCAAAAATGAATTGTTTTAGCTCGTTGAAAGTTAGTTACTCATTATTTTAATTAAATTAAACTGTGCTAGACTTGACGACACTCAATTACGAACTTAAATGGACGAGTTTTGTAATTTTTAGAGTTTTTTCTCTAAATTGGATAAATGAATCGTGTGAAAAGTTAGATCAAGACAATCTTCATTCTTTCACATCTACAGTTATTTTACAGGTATAGTTCATCATTTGTAGAACAATTGGGGTTGTAGCACGTGAATGATATAGATTCAATCCAACTCTTTAGAAAACTTGGCTAGTGTAAGTCAATTTCAAGCTTATGTTTATGAATTGAGTTGAGTTTTGAACAACAATTTGTAATTTTGAACTAAATTTTTCTTTTTCTCTGACTCTACTAATTCTACCAATTCTAATTTTAAAGGCTCCAATTTTACGCAGCAACTTTGAAATAATTTTTTCCCCATATCCATTAATTATAATTTCAAAACTCTAATTCCATACAAACGAACATAGTCTAGCATGTTGGAATTCAAGTTTTGTGGTGTCCCAATATATTAAAGTATAATAACATCTTAGAGCCTGAACATTCGGGAAAAAACATCTTAGAGTCTGCTTAGTTTGTAATTAAAAAAATTATACAAAAACTCAATATTTTAGTTCTTCTACTTTGCTTGCGCCTATTTATTTTGGCTCTATTTTATTCAATTTTTTGAAAATTATTTTCTGAAAACTTAGTTATAAAAATGCATGTTTCATATAGCTATCATTTATGATTCTCTAAAAATAATTTTCTATTTTCTAAACTTTTGAGAACAGTTTTCATAACTATAAACCAACCAGATTCTTAATATTTTAAGTGTTTGTGTGAAAATTAAGAGCACTATAAAGTAGAAAGTGCAAAACTGTTAAAATAACTTAGCCTAATTGCACTAAACCCCCTTATGATTTCAAAAAGTTGCAAAATACTCCTCTCAAACTTTTTTTGGGACAACAAACATCCTCAATTTACAAATTGTTACAAATTAACCATTGAGGGTGTTTGTTGCCCCCAAGAAAAACTAGAAGGGATTATTTTGCAACTCTTTAAAATTATAGGCCATTTAGTGCAATTAATTCTAATAACTTTTCATTAGACTCTAATTGGGGATTGAAATAAAGCATGTCCCGCATGATGAAATTTTCAACACGCAATTTGGCTTGGGGGAGGGGGTTTCAACTACTGTATAATATATCTAATAAATAAATTAAAATAAAGCATGTCCCACATGATGAAATTTTCAACACGCAACTCACTTTAATTTGGCTTAAAAATACGATTTTGATGAATTCAATTAAATCGATGGTACATCTTTTGGAGGGCATATATAAGTTATGTATATTAGATGTAAATATATACGTGTATAATAATGTCAAACAAGCGGTGGCCAAGAAATAATTTTTAATCGGACAATACTTGCCTACTCATCGGTGAGTACAAATTTCATACTTACCACCTATGTGGCATGATAATAAAGTGACAAGTGTCCCTCCAATATAAAATAAAAAATAAAATATTTGAAAAGTTATTTGGGTTAAGCCCAATAAAATCTGAATGAAATTATAATTTGATTATTTCTCTTTCTCATAAAATTTGAATCAAACCCAAAAAAATTATGTCGAAGAAATTGGATTAAGTTTTTTTGATAATGGTGAGACTTAAGAGTTCAATTGTAAACCTAGCCACTCCCTAATCCTAATCCAATTCTTTTCATATATTAGTTCATACATGAAATCTTATCACCCATAATAAAAAATCCTAATACAATTCCTTTCATGGATTTGATTTGAACAAGATACTAGTATTTGTGATTCCTTAAGGTTTAGGGATTAAAGCAATAGAGTAGCATGGGAAAGAGATAATTAGATATGGGTTTGATTTGGATCCTACTGGATTTAACCTAAATAACTTCTTAAATCTTTTATTAAATTTTTTTTTTTCCACTGTAGGAACACATATTATTTTGTTGTTGCGCCACACGATGATAAGTATGAATTTCCTACTCACTGGTGAGTAAGCAAGTATTGTCCGTCTTAATCTGCTTGAAAACTATTGACAACTCAAACTAGTTAAATAAAAATAAAAAAGAAACGTGGACCATGTGAGATATTAGGAGGTGAGAAATATATATATATACATATATATTTGGTAAGTTGTCTTTTTCATATTCATAATTATATGACAAGGGTGGTCCTCAATTTGTGAAATGGCAACATTAGGGTTTTTTATCTGTCACACAAATCCTTGAACAATTAACAAGCTTAAATGTCACTTTTAATCATTGCATTAAGCCATAAATTAATCAAATTTTTAGTATACCTTTTGCTTTAGTCAAATAATGCATGTGTTGTTAGTGTTAATCTTATATTATTTCACTACTTTATTAGTATTTTATTTGTTAGTTAGCTTTCAGTTATTACTTTGTTTACGCATGTAGAGACATTGTCCACGTAAGTTTTTTATTTTTAATTTTTTTTTTAAAGTAAGAAAACTTTCATTAAAACATATCAAAGATAATTAAAATCTTTAATTATCATCTCTTCAATAAAAGCAGAAAAAATATCTTAATAATATCTTAATAACAAATTGTGACTATGTTGAGAAGCAAACCAGGAAAGTTCATATGGATTCATGAAAATCAATGTTGAATCTTTTATTGGAAAATATGAATTACATGGCCATCACTAGATAAACAAATGAATATATAAATAAAATAAATTAAACTACTAGCTTTCTACCACATTATAAAAATTTAAAGATGGACCATTAGTTCCATTATTGTCTTTAAACACATGATTTCCATGGATTCAATCAAAATGAATGTCAAATATTTTCCTCGACATTGTCAATGCTGTCACATTCACATTGCCGACGGTATCAAACAAGGCATTGGCCAAAAATGGAAATATATATATATTGATTTTGTTGAAAGCTACTCAAAATTATAAATTGGAAACATGAATCATGTGAGTTAGTATTGATTCTATAACTCTCGTAGTTATATTATAGAAATAACAAAAGTATGTCAAATTCAAATCTCTTGTTTTGAGATATAGTTGGTTTGATATACGTTTTCCTGTGAATATATACATTATCTCTTTTATAGTTTTGAATTTCTTAATTATATGAATTTTCTTTTTTTGTCATGAGTTATTGTTTCAATTGACTATTTTTAGTACATAAAAAGTCATAAAATACAACCCAAAAAATATATATATATTTGAAAATTATATAATATAATGATATATATATATAGAGAGAGGACTGTGCACCTACTCACTGGTGCGCAAGAAATTTATACACGAATTAAATCATCACCGTTGGATATAAAAACATAAACTACCTTTTTAACTGTCAAATAGAATTTGACGGTTAATATTTCAAGTATGCATGCATTTTCTTTCACACCAGGGAGCAAGAGAACAATTCTATATATATATATATATATATATATATAGATATATGTATATGTCATGTATTAAAGAGTCAAACTTAAATTGATTCGCGAACGTGTTGAGCTCAATTGTTTTAGGTACGAAAATTAGACTCTCAACAAATACTAATCAAGTTTGAACATATTTTATTTTCAATCAAATCGAGCTTGACTAGGTTAAAACTCGACCGGTTGAGCTTAGCTTTCTACAAGGATTTAAATTCTAGCAGTATCAAACTAAACAAATAAAAATATTTAGGGGGATAAAAGTAACATCTTAAAGAAATATAAATTATGGACATTATCCAATCCTCTAGTTGAACAGATATATCAGAAAAAAGAATTATATATATATTGTAAATAATTAATTTGAGGCAAAAAGTATTGGCATATGTATTTTTTTAGTATAAAAAATTTAAGAACGTTATTATTATTCGTTGAAAGTTTTCACAACTCATTAAGAGTATAAAACCAAAAGAAGATTATCATTCAATGATGACATGTGGATATCATTTAAATACTTTGAAAGTTTTGCAAGTGGGATGGCGCACGTTAGCACGAGACAAAAGTTATCTTCTTTATAAAGCGATTTGATTTTGAACATTCTGGTTAATTTGTGAGATTTTTAAATCTCATTGATGAATATATATATATATATATATTGCCCATTTCTTTTCTTTTTTTATTTGGGGACCATGCATGCATGGACCCTTTCTTTTCAAGTAATTCCACCTCAACAGTCAACAGCACACGTTGAAAAAAAAAAAAAAAATTAGCCAACCAAATTTGATCTGAGAATGCCACGTTGACTGGGGATTAATATGAAAAGAATGTTCAGAAACTATATATGGTCTCACAGCATGAGTTGATTTTGGCGCGCGAACACACACATATTACATACATCTATGTGTTTCTGACGTCTATATATATATAGAGAGAGAGAGAGAGAGAGAGGATTACCCAAGTAATGGTTGCACAGTATAGCACGTTGGAATGAAATGGACTGCCTATGAGAAGGGAACAAGAAAACATTGCATCACATGATGAATCTTTGTTTGGTTTTTCTTTTTCCATTACTATTTTATTTTATTTTTTTAATTTAAACAAATAAGAAAAACACTGTAACACTGTTTCTTATTTGAGGAAAGGACAAGTAGGCCACCTAGGATGTTTCGAAACCTTAATCTTTTATCAACCAAAAAATAATTCAGCTATTTTACCAAAATTCATTTCACTGTAGATCTAGAACTTGACAAATTTTTATTTTTTATTTTTGACAAAAACTTTTTGTTACTTTCTTTCCAAACATAATAGAAAATAAAATGGGATTCAGACATAAATAAAATTTTATATTTAGGACCACATTGGAGATTTGGAAAAATTACACACTTGTAGAACGTTCAACGTTTATTATTTTGACCTTTCCTGAATCTGTTCACCAGATATTAAAAAGTGACTTTGATTGCTAAAAGTCATTAATAATCTTATATTATTATAATTTATTGTATTATATTGTGTTTTTTACAAGGGAAGTGTAAAATTGTTATTTTATAAAATTTGGTCAACAGGTTTGTCGGGAAAAAAATATTAGGAGTGTCGTTGAGCACACATGCCAAATATCAGGGAGGTCAAAGTAATAAGTGTTAAATGATCTACATGTGTATAATTTGTCCAAACCTCAAAAGAGGTTAATGTAATTTCACTTTTTTTATTTTCTTTTTCTACTATTTCGTTCATTTATTCTATTTTCTCATTGGAGCTAATATTTCGCTTGATTAGTTTTCTTAGCAAATTTACCATTACATTTTCAACGCCATTACATTTTCAACGCCATTTGATCTATGAAACATGATTTTCTATTATATATATATATTTTTAGCAAGGTAAGAAGTGTTAGATGTTAAATTAATAAATGCTGATCAAGGGTCGAAAGCTGGCACTCCAAAATTTACTAGAAACACTAATTTTGCGAAAAAAATCTTCTACTTGACACCTATTTGTTTGTCATGGCAATTGGACTTGGATAAATCTTACGGTGGTAATTAAAGATTTGTTACTATGAACATTTTGAAACTTTTTTTTTTTTTGCTTAATCATGTCTAACCATGTCCTCTAGCACAAATCTAAAGGTTGACTAATTCATAATATAATTTTCAAAATTGAAGGTTAATTGTTAGGATTGGTTTGGTTCTAATTCTTCAATTAAACAAAAATAATAATAATAATAAATCATGGTAAAATCAAAGTATAAATATGTAACACAATAACAAAACTCCCTAAAACTTCCAAAAAATAGTCACCATCTTACATACAAAGTATAAATATGTAACACAACTCCCTAAAACTTCCAAAAAAATAGTCACCATCTTACATATAAAGTAGTGGTTTGCGAGTGACCATTAATGCTACCAGTGCTTTTTTGAGAATTTATTGAAATTTAGATTCAACCAACATGAGTAGTGTTTATTTATTTATTTTGACTCTATGCCCATCCTACATAAAAACTTGTATTTAAGGGTTGTGTAACTGATAGGATAATAAGGAGTGATTTAATTGTCCTTACACAGATGTGCATGTGATCAAAATTGACCCTAATATGGGTCTACATGACCTACCATATCCTCCTTTCAAATGGTTCACTTTTACCCCCATAGACAAATGTTATATCATCATATTCGATTTGAATTCTATGTAGTGAACTTGTAAAAATTTTTTCATTTTCCTACTTTATGATTATGTCTTCCACATCATTACACAAAGGGAAATTGCAGTAGGGACCAAATGGGCACGAGGTAATGAATCTTTTTCATTCCATATCCAATTATACCTCTCTTTTTTTTTTTGTCATTTTCTCAAATTATTTTCATTTAGGTTCATTTTGTTTAAGTCAGGGGCAAAACCAGGATTGCAAAGTAGACTAGACTAAAAAGAAGAGTGGTATTACATATGGATCAGGCTAAGAAGAAGAATAGTATTACATATGGAATGAGTTATGAACTGATGTATAGTATCACTTTTTTTATTTTTTTTGAAATGGGTTATAACCTAAGTTAGCCCTTCAGTAATTCCACCCCTGGTTTGAGCGTAAAATAATTTTCAAAAAATATTTTATAATGTGTTTGGTTGTCGTAAAATATTAACGAAGAAAAAAAATACTAAAACTTAACAAAAATGACGTATTCATTAATTTTCGACAATCTATTTTATTCATCCTATCTGATAGACTCGACTTAGACATTTGTCAAATACTAAAAAATAAAATAAAATAAAGTAAAATATTTTACGTCGAAACAAACACGACCTTAATTGATAATATTTTTTTATATATACAGAGATCATATTCACACTCAAGGTTAATACTCTTACAACGCATTTGAAAATTTAATTAGAAAATGACAATATTACTACTAAAAATTTGGACTACCATGTTTTGTATAAGATATGGAAGAGTGAAAAGATAGAAAAGGCTTCCATTGTTCGGTAGAAGAGTCAGAGTAATCATCATTATCGTTATTGCTTTTATTATGTACAAACAAGATCGGCCACATAGATTTTTGAGTATTTAAGTACTAATTTCCTCTAATTGATGTAACAAGCACGTTAACACGTCCGCTATAAGTTATAACATTTGGGTGGTATATAATATATATATTTATTTATACTATACTTCTGTATAGGGTAAATTACATTCACCTGGATCCCCTGAAGGTTGAACAAATTATACAAGAGTAAAGTATTTGGCTTTTATTATTTTAACATCCTCTAAAAGAATGTAATGTCTTCCATACCCTTAGCTAATTTAATAATAAATATGTCAAATAAAAAGACTCTGGTACTCATTTTTTCTCCTCTTGTAAGCATTATATCACCCTACTTTTTTTTTTTTTTTGAAAAAAGGAAAAAGAAACTTAATCAAATGCCATTAACAAAAAATAATAATAATTATTTTTGTAAAATATAATAATATAAAATTGGTACAAAAATTGATACTTTATATTTCAATAGCATTTCATGGTATTTTTGTCATTTCATGTTAAAATATAAGGTTATTGAGATCTTTTAATACAAGAAAATAACAACTTAGTCATTTTTTTTTTTTAATTTTCATTAATCGCAAGGAGTATTGTTGAGCACACGTTGGTACCAAATCTCAAGAGAGATTAAAATAATAAAAGTTAAACGTTATATTTGTGTCTAATTTGTCCAAATCTCAGAAGAGGTTAGAATAATAAAGGTCAAATACTATATTTGTGTGTAATTTGTCCAAACCTCAATAAATGTCAGTACAATTTATCCTGCTATATAAATGTCAATGGTAAATTTAATATATATATATATATGTGTGTGTGTAATTTTATAGTATTATTTTACAATCATAATAGACAGTTTACCTTTTACAATAGTATCACATTATCCAATAAATGCCTTTTAAACCATTTCTCCATAAAAGACACAATGTTTGGAAAACATCATTTTCAAATAAAATCACTGAAGTGGTTAGGATATGTAACTGGCAATATGAATTACTGTTTGTCCCTTCAAATCAACTCTTCAATTTCATATGTCCCCTCATTCCATCTATTGTGTCAAGAAAATTCAATCAAATTGAAAACAGTGTTCGCCTTTTCATGGTACCAGTATGATACTCATAAAATAGGGTAAAGTGTAAAAAATTTCTTTAAATTATTGTTTTTTTGTAAATAATTTTTTTAAATTAAATATTATCCATTTTAACTATTAATTTATTACAATTAATTAAGGGCAAACTCGTTACAAAAGACTATTTTATCTTTTTTTATTAAAATTGTCATTTCTTATTAAATTAATTTTTTATTATATTTTCTTTTATTCAAAAATTAATTATACTATTTACCTTAATTTTATAATGAGTATCAATTTATCATTTAAAATGGAAAATAATAAATAGATCAATAGCTACCATTTAAAAAAATAATTAACTTATTATAATAAAACTTATTATACTCACTTAAAAAAAAAATTAGTGTAAGAAAATACCTTCTTTACCTTAATTTTATAATTAGTATCAATTTATCATTAAATAGAAAATAATAATTAGATCAGTAGCTACCATTTTAAAAAAATTGATTAACTTATTATAATAAAACTTATTACACTCACTTTAAAAAAAAAAAAAATAGTGTACAAAAATACTTTTTTTTCATACAATATTCAAGAAAAATAATAAATTACGTAAATGAAAAATATATTCTTTTTTATGCAATATTATTAAATTACGAAAATAGAAAATGTCTTCTTTTTATGCAATATATTCATAAAAATTTAAGAAATTACTTAAATTATTTCAAAATTAAACAATTAATTTCCAAATTAAAGGCAAAATTATGCAAATTTAATGGAAAATATTTCATCTAATTATTATGAATTTTTTTCATAATTTATTTTAACAAGAAAAATATATCAAGTGTAATTCAATTTAAAAAAAAAAAAAGATACTATGGTTATTTAATGAAAAATAGTAAAGACAATGGGGCATTTTGTAATTAAATGTAATAGTTCAGGGAATTTTATTTACAAAAAATACTTCAAAGGGGTTATTTATAAATTTAGACATAATTTAGAGGAGTTTTTGCAGTTTACCCTATAAAATATTAACATTGTCATATATATTTTTTCAATTTTGTTGTGTATGCTAAATCAATAATTAGTCTATCCAAATTACTTGCATACCCTTCTTTGCTTTTAATATAAAGTGGGATAGCAGATGGGTTAAAATTATTTACAGTTTTTTTTTTATATTATTATTATAAAAAATGGTTACTAAAATTGACTGATTTGACAAGTGATCATTAAAATTTGAGGATCTTTTGGTTTGAGATTTGAAAATGGTTACCATCCAATAGAATGCAGTGAATTTAGCTTCATAAACAATGCACCCATTTATCACATGTTATTCCTAATTAATTGCAGCCATTCAATGAATGTGTTATGTTCAAGTAACACCAATGTAGTTGAAATATGTTGCGCTTCACTGATTTAAGAGCTAACCAAATACTAATTTTTTTTCCCTAGTAACCAAATATTAATTACAATTTACATGTATAACGTTTCACTTTTTTACTAGTATAAATTACGTTTATGAGTATCAAATTAACATTTTAGATTTAGAATTAGAAGAAATTTAGTTCAAAATTTAAACTATGTGGTAATATTAACTCCAATTGATAACACATGTATCTTACTCAATATAATATCATGTCAGTGCTTCATATTTATAAGGGATTATTACATATAAATGGGGTTAGGGTTTCATATTTACCAAGAGGCTGAGTCAAAGTCTCATATTTCTTAAAAATGAGGTTGACTAAATTGATGACATGGCACATGAATTATTACTGTTTAAAACTTGTGGTGCCTAAAATGCCCTTCTCACTATTCCAGCACATTTACCTTATTGCCCCCGTTTAATTTAGTCACTCAACTCTAAAGCATTGTTGCCCTAAAATACACAGTCGTGCGTCACAAATCCAGCGAAGCAAGCCCAGGCAAACACAGCATCACCGAACATGGAACCCTAACCCTCCCTCATCTCATTCGTGAAGAGCCCTTAAGAGCCCTCTCTCTCTCTCCCCCCATCTCTGTAACAGGATTGAAGCGTAGCCGTTGAGCCCTAACCCTCATTCAAGCCCTCTCTCTTTCCCCCTCTGTAACAGCAAAGCACTTCTCCACGTCTAACCGTCGTTGGTGCGCCCTCTCTGTAACCCAGCGAAGCACTTCTCCACTTCTGCCATTCATTTATTGTTGTTCTAGTAATATGGTAAGTACTCTCTCCCTCTTAACACACACGCGTTTATTTTTTAGATGATTATGGTCCTGATTTAGTGTTATAATTTTTTTTTTTTCCAATTGGATGTCTGATTTTCATGTAGGTTATGTTTATATATATTCTCCTCTTATAATTTCTATTATGCAATCATATATATATAATTTCTATTCTGCAATCAAGATTGTTGTTGCTCTGTTTGTTGTATATGTTTGAAATGTGCGTAACAAAATATTGCTCTCTTGTGCGTGACAAAATTAATTTTTAAAACTCAGTTTTATCCCACCAACAAAGGCAAAATTTTCATAAAGTAGATACTTAATTAATCAAATGTTTTTTTTATTTTTTATTTTTTATTTTTCTTCTTCTTCTTTTGTAATTAGGTTTGCTTGTTTTTGAAGAGTTCATGCTTTCTTTATACGTTGACTGAACTGAAATCCCAAATGTTATCCTACAATCTTTCCACTAGCATGGGTTTTCATACTTAAAATACTCGGAATTTGCTGAAGAAAACATAATTAAACAGGATAAAAAACAAATTTCCATGCATGTCCTTTGTTACCTGCTGAATTTTTTTTTATAGAACATTAATCTGATCTTAAAACTTAAACATTGTACTGTTAATGCCTACCTGTGTATAGTAGAGATTCAATGTCCCTAAATCCAAATAATTCATGTTCTTTAAATTTACTAGGACCATGTGGAAGCAAGTGGCAGTACGTGTGGTGCCTACAGGCTTTTTGTTGGATTTCACTAGTTAGCTAACTAGCTTGTGCAAAGGTAACAAGCTTAAATCCTATCTTCATAAGTCATTTGCTCTGGAGACCTTATGATACAATCAATAAATGTAAACTGTAAAGAGGCATGCATGTGATAGTCTTTGGGTAGGGACACTTGTTATCAAATGTTTGTGAAATCTACATTCCCATTTGCATTTGCTTAGTAAAAGAATTGTTTAAGATTACTAGTATTGGTTCTACAATATTAAATTAAAAACAGGTTTTTCATACATACTATATTTGTTATGGTTTAGTGGTTGAAATGTAATTAAATATAAAATTTGAGTTTGGTTCAATTAAATGAAAATGCTTTATAATAATTTCATGATTAATATCTTGGGTGTTAAGAATCACTAATAAAGATTTTAGTTCTCAATATAAAACAAAAGGGAAGAAGCTACTCTGTTTGGATCTTTGGACTGTGACTCAGAGATGAAGCAACAAATCTTCATGGTTATGCTATGATTTGTGCCTTAGCTTACAAGGTTGGAAGTCTTTGGTAAATGTTTTCACTAGGGAAACATAGCATTTTAGAGCATGTCAGTGATGGCCTTGGTGTCTGCTAATTACCAACATTTAAATAAATTAGATAAATAATTCTTTTTAGTAGACTGATTGAATATGTTAACATTTTTAAACGATTAAAAAATTTAGTCTAAGATATTGCCATGCAATGACCAGAAATGGAAAAGATTTCTTCACCATCTGTTCATGAAATTTGAATGGTTTTAAACAACAAATTTCTAGATATGCTTACAAGTTCCCCCCGCGCCCCCCCCCCCCCCCCCCCCCAACCGGTGAAGAGTGCAAGCTGCTTTATACCTAAGCCCAAATTCAGTTGAAAATACAAGACACGAACAATAATGGGAAAACTGTTATATGACCTTTACGTCTAAATTGTATTTACGGGAAAAGAAAGAGAGCATGAAAGAAAGAAGTAAATTTCGATCAAAATTCTGTCCAAGACTGATGCTTTGGAAGTTATTTAGTTTCTAACGAGATGAAAAGAGAAAATATAAAGCAGTAGGTAGTTATCTAAACACCAGTTATATAAATAATAATAAATAAATAAATTAAGTACTTATTCAGTTTTATCAAAAGGGATGCAGAAAAACCCAAAAAGATAAACATATTGTCATAAAACAAGACATAGCATTGGTAATACTAATACCTCTTCGGGCGTTGATTCTCTTCTTGAATAGCCGAATTGGGTCATAACCCTCCAAACACGCCGCATAAATAATTATCCTGACATTGAAATTCAAGCAATTTTCAACCCATCAAAGAACCAAAACAAATAGCCCGAACTTTCTATATATATACACACACAGAAAAACAAAAATTGGTAAGAGGGGGACATACAAGGTGATCTCTCTGGCGGCTTTGGGGCTGCAAAACCTGCCACTCTCGTCAATTCTGGGCAGCATTTCTCTGGGAGATGAGAGAGAGTTTGCCGATTTTTCAAGAACTTCCCCAACAGCCGTGAGAGCTGAAGAAGTGCGAAGAGGAGAGCTTAATAGAGAAATTAAGCTTTCTGAGAATTAGGTTTTGAGTAGCATTCTCTATACCAGATCAGAATATGACACCTCTTTGCATTATTTGGAATCAAAGTAGAAATAGAAGTTAGAACTAAATTGAAGAGTAACACTACTTTTTGTATAAATTGAAGAGTAACACTACTTTTTTATCTAATATATTCTACACCCGTGCATATATATAAATATATTGTGGAACATACATATTAAATTGATGACTTAATATGAATGCCATAATTAAACACACTACCTTAGGGGGGGTATTCCCAAAGTTTCTCATTTTATCTGTTCGATTTTCTAATAATAGATAATAAATAATCTCCTATTGTGTACAGAATCACAACACTTACTCCAAAAACATATTATATATATATATATATATATATATATATATATATAATATTGTGAGTTGAGTTGAGAATTTCACTTGATAGAGCTTTGATGTCAAATAAATAAAGAAAGACAGGTTTCATAAATGAGGAGTGAAGAGGTTGAGGGAACACTGACAATATTTCTTTGTATTTTGCTCTGTTTTGAAAAGGCTACATGAGAGAGCTCTCTCTCTCTCTTTGAGGTGGATCTGATTTTTTTGGTCCAAAACTCTGGCACTACAATCAAACCAAAGACACCACCTTTATGTGAAGGTGAATACGGATACTACATGTCTTTGCACTAGGAAAGGAATCAAAATCAAAATCAAAATCAAAATCAAAACAGCTAATGGGTGATTTAAAGTTTTCAATGGGAAACAGATAAGTGTAGTACTACTAAAGTCTTTTTTAAGAGAAAAGCCTTCAAACATGGTAGAGTTTATAGATTTTTGTGGGGATTGCTTTATTAAATCTGCCTATGCTCTTTTAGCTGCATTATATATTTTTCTCGCAATCGAGATATACATGGTTTTACCCCACTAATTCTCGGAGCTCCCAAAGAATTATTTGTACTCATGAAAGCGTAGTCTCAAAGAATTATTTGTACTTATGAGGAATCTAATTTTAAATCTGGTGCTTCATGTACTTTTATTTTTTGATTTTCAATTGTATCCAAACATCTTATTTTTTTATATTTCCATTAAAATGGTATCTCTCTTTGATTTTGGATCATGTGTGTGATTATGAAATTATGTGTTGATTTGTAAGGTTGCTTTCAGCTTTGGACAAAAATAAAATGAAATGCTCTTTGAATTATCGACTCTCAATTAACTATGTTGGCAGCCTATTGCAATCGATTAGAATGATTAATAAATTCTTAAAATTTTGTTTCTTGTGAGGGAGGGTCTAATTTTGTAATTTTGCTTTAATGGTATTTGATAGTAACAGAAAAATTCAGTAAGTTAATATTTATATTTGGTTTTATACTAAGTCGCATAAAGTGGTAGATAGAGCGCAAAAGCAACAAAATTAAATTACAAACAAATCGTGAGAATGGGAGCTAGATTTACACCTGTTAAAAAGAATTGTATGACCTAAATTTTAACACAAACACACTTGTCATAGGCTAGCTACACCTATTGTAACTTCTGCGGCTAGCTATTGGTCACTGTTCTTGTTTGTTTGAGTGTGTTTGGATCATAAAAAAACAAACATATTTCAGCCACTACATGAATAGCTTCCCAATGAGATTGAGGAAAAACTTCAAGACAAAATGGCTGAGCTAAATCTAGTTTATGATTATGTTAAGTGCTGTTAGGAGGAGATTGAAACAGCACTGGACCGTCAATAAGCACATCAATCATAAGAATCATAGTGTGAACTATACTCTAATACAGGTCCATAGAACACGTGTGCCATTAGGGGAGAGAAAACCCTAACGTACCTCGATTTGGAAGGAGAAAGAGAAGGAATGAGAGAAATGGTATAATAATACTTGTTTAACCTTCCAAAAAAAAAACCATTAATGCCATCCAAACCAACATGAATTTGTTCTAATTTTTACAAGAGTTAGGCTGAAATATTTAAACATAACACGACTTTGTCATATATATGTATGTTTATACATGATTTTAACACACACACACTGGCCATAAGCCTAAATACCACACATTAACTAGTACATAATGGAACACATACACAAAACTAGTAGTAATCATGATGCAACTAATAAGCTCCATATGATCAAAGTAGTTTCACGGCTTATTTATCATTAAGCAGTAGTTGCCATGGACTGATATAGATATATATTCAAAGCATATAATTTTAAATTTTTAAGCTCATTACATCAACAAACTATCAAGACTTTCATTTTATTTTTGTCCAAATCTGAAAGCAACCTTACAAATCAACACATAATTTAATAACCACACACATGATCCAAAATCAAAGAGAGATACCATTTTAATGGAAATATCAAAATTTAGTTAAAACCATTAATACTGACCATGGTTATATCCATTTGAAATTTTAAATTCACATTGTCAGTTACAACCAATACACACCACAATATTGGTCGATAGCTATGAGTAGTATCAATTCACTCCGTTAGAAAATAATATCTATGTAAAATCAGCTATATCTGTATCCTCCTACAAAAAGAGTCATAATTTATCAATTTTTTACTATTATTTTTTACATGGAAATTGAATCCTTATTTGGAAGCGACATGAGATACCACTCAAGCTGAGTCTCTTGGATGGGGAAGGGTGGTAATAGAAGTGGAAAAAGTAAGTAATACAAAAAATAAAAAATGGTTCCGATTAGAAAGAATTCTGAAACTTAACAATTTGTTCAATTTTAAGATAACCAGACTATTTACGGGAATCTTCCATGCCCACATAGTCAGAGGGCCAAAGAAGAATGATTTTATTTGTTTTGGTAGCTTTTTTCATTCAAGCTATATATTCAAGGCTCTTTGATGACTGCAGACTAAATCCTCAGCAGAACGTAGGAATTTAGGAGTTAAAATTCAAAGCCACCAACACATAGGTAGTCCAATTAGTTTTTATGTATAATTAATTATTATAACTCAATTTAGATCAAGAATTATTCAAGATTGTTGCCTCTTTCTCAAATGGCATGTAGAGTATACCTCTGTGTAATATGTCTTTAGGCATCTACGCACATGATAGAATTGATGCAAAAGCTAGCAAACTCTATAAATGAGGCTTTTTTAATATATGTATTTAGCATTAATTTATCAAAAAAATGTATTTAGTATTAATTTATTATTCCAACATTCCCTTGTACTTGTCTCCCCCATTTTCAAGACTTACACATATAAATTTTGTGTGTGAAAAATATTCAACACTCTGCTCTCTCTCTATTTAACTCTCAATTTTTTATTTTCAATCTATATTGTCCCATTTAACTCTCTATTCATCTCATAATCTCCCTCATCTTGTATATATGTTTGTTGTACACATAGTGATACAATTATCTAGTAATCAATGGCATTGATTTTGTGGTTGTATTTTGATTTGAAAAAGGTCTGTAGTGTGTGTTTAGGAAAAGTTTAATCTTGACACCGCCTATCCTTATTGAGGGAATTAGTAGTGTTTCGCTGTAAATAGATCTCTAAATTACATTATATAATTATGATATTTAATTGTTTTATATTTCATTATTTTTTGAACTTCATATTTAGTTTTTTTTTTTTTTTTTTTTTTTTTTAAACTAATGAGTCAATTTTCGAAGCAGTTAGACAAATGGATGAGAGACAAATTATATGCTATTGTCGATTTGATGGGAAAATTGACAAAAATGAGAATGGGGAAATTATATACATCGGCGGTGTCACAGACCCTTTTATGATAACAACAACAACAACATACGAATCATTTATAAATGAGTTACAACAACGTTCATCTTCAAACATGAGTGGTAAAGTCATATATTATACCACCGAATCTAACAAGAATGAGCTTTTGAGGATGACGGGAGAATCTGGATTTAGAGTGATGCTTGTAGTGAGTGGTCCCATGCTAAATGTGTATATGGAAGATGCAGAGCCTGTAATTGCATCATGCACAATTCCTACTGATCATAGTGAGAGGTAAGACACATATATTTAAAGTAATACATTGATGTATGCGCTGCATAGGTTATGTGATTTTTAATATACCTTTTTATCCACTTGTAGACAATTTGTTGAAGCCACATCGCCAATTGGTCTTCTACAAAGTGTTGCGTCAACGTCTTCATTTCCTCCGATAAATGCGCATCGGGATTCTTTCCGACACATTGATGACATTCTTTGCGTGGATCAGCTTTTTGACAGCCCAAATGATTTCAAAGATGCACTCGTTTTGTTTGGTCTTCGTAATCATTTTCGGTTCAAGTACTTGGACAATAGCAGAAAATATTATAGAGTTGTGTGCGAGGTTAATAATTGTCCATGGAAATTATCAGCTGGTTGTGAAGGAAGTGGTGATATAGTGAGAATCAAGCGGTTTAATAATGTTCACACTCACACTGCTCAAGACATTTCAGATTATAAAGCCATTTTTTGGTCGAAGGAAATGGGTCGAGCTATTGTGAACAAGGTTAGGGACAATCCTAAATGCAACCCCAAGACTATTTCCACAGACATAAACGGTGAATTTTCTGCTAAAATGACTTACATGCAATCGTGGAGAGCTAAGGAGTGTGCACGTCATATCATTGAGGGAAATCCCAAGGATAGCTATATTTTAGTCCCGTGGTTGTGTGAACGAATAGCAGAATATATTCCTGGGACAATTACATCGTGGGAGTGCACGGATGATAGGAGATTTAAGTGAGTGTTTGTAGCTTATGGGTGCTCCATACGAGGTTTCATCAACTATTGCAGGCCCATGTTAGCAATCGATGCTTGCCACTTGAGTGGCAATTATAAAGGAACAATGCTTGGTGCAACGGGGTTCGATGCGAATGATGGCTTGTGGCCTTTGGCGTATGCTGTTGTTTCTTCTGAGAATGATGATGATTAGCATTGGTTCTTGAGCAAGGTGAAAGAGATTCTAGATGGTCGCATTGTGACAATCTTAACCGACAGGCATCCGAGCCTAATAAGTTGTATTAGAGATATTTTTGGCTCCCAGTACCACTCATGGTGTCTTCGTCACCTAACGGCGAATTTTTCTACATCCATTCTTGGGAGACAAAGTTTAGGATTGAGGGCTTCGGGTAAAGAGCATGCGAAAAAATTACTCGATAAAATTGCATATGCTCGAACTGTAGATGAGTATAAGAATGCATTGGCTGCATGCGGGTATTTCGAGGGGAGTTATGCGATTGGGTTTTGGCGAATTCACCTGAACATTGGTCAAATGCTATGTTTACTCCCAAGCGTTGGGATAAATTATACACCAATCAAGCAGAGTCCTTCAATGCATGGGTGAAAGAAGAGAGGGTTTTTTCAATCACAAGGTTGATAGATACACACATGCAAAGACTCAGCAAATTTTTATACCAAAAGAGTTTGGACGTTCAGAAGTGGACTATCCCGGTTGGGGATCGTATTGAGGAGAAAATAAAAAAAGAGCAAGAGTTAGCTCTTGGTTTTCAGTCGATGCGTGTTTCACCTACTGAGTGTACAATATATGATCGAGACAGAAAACCATTCAGGGTGGTATTTGGCAGTGAAAATTCTTGTAGTTGTTTGAAGTGGACCATGAGTGGGATTCCTTGTTCGCATGCATGCTATGCCATCCATGAATTATCTTTAAATATTTATGAGATGGTTGATCCATGGTTTAGGGTTGAAACACAACAAAAACTATGTGAACATCTCATGTCTTCTGTCCCCATGCATGATATGCCGAATGCAGCTGCTGTTGCTGCTGCTGACAGTGAAGGTGCTTCCCATCTTAGGCCTCCTGCGGTAACACGTCCCCCTGGACGACCTCGTATTAAACGAATCGAATCATAATTTCAAAATGTAAGGTCGTTACACTGTTCGCGATGCGGCGAGAATGGTCATAATCGTCGAAAGTGCAAGGCTCCTATACCTGGATAGAATAGTTATATAATTGCTAATTCTAGTGGAGTTATTTTGTAAGGTGTTAAGGCCTTAAATATGGAATTATTTTGTAATTACTATTAATTCCTTGGAGCTCCCCTACTGCATTAGTATAACTATGTTGTGATAGTATTTCTAACTTATTTAGAAAACATTTCTAAGTATGATGTAACTTATTCTAAGTTGAATCTGTATTATTCGTCTGGTGGTTTATTTTGGTATTGAAATTATTTTCCTGGGTCCTCGTATGAGTCTCATGTGGAGTGTTATTTAAAAATCATAGGTGTGTGAGTTTTCTGGCAGCTGGAGGGTCGTGAAAGCAAGGAGGTTATGGGATTATGTGACAATGGACGGGCTTACATGTTACATGCTTACGGAAGGCTAGGAAAATAACATCATATTAAAGTCATTATGACTTGTTTCCTCACTATTAATTCCTTGGAGCTCCCCTACTGCATTATGACTGTTATTTCAACCACAATTTACCTCGTGAGTCTCTCTCTTCCTCACTTTCTTTGTGTCTCAAAAATTATATGAACATTGTGTTTACATAATCAACATTGTTTGACAGATGAGGCTGAATGGATAAATCAGTACAAAGGAAGAGTGTTCAGTTTAAACGACAAGCCTGTGGTGCATAAAATTTGGCTGCCGAATGAGGAATGCCCCAGATTGGCAATGTCTAGAGCCTTTGGGGACTACTTTATTAAGGATTTTGGACTTATATCCGTCCCTGAAGTGAGGTGTTGTCACATATAACCAGCAGAGACCAATTTGTTGTGTTGCGAACCGATGAGGTATGTATCGCACTTTTTGGTATTTATCACTTGTTCTTTTTTATACAATGACAAAGAAAAAGACTTGTTTGTTTCTCTATTAAATGTCCAAAAGATCACGTGAACGAATACGTTTCAAACTCACGAGCATAATTGACAATAATCACTTCAAATTATGTGATATCAGTTATTATTAATGAGTTTACAGGTTTTTGTTTTGGCTCAAATTGATTGGGTTTTGAAATTAGTATGGATTTTTGAAGTTAATCTTAACATGCTGTGATCCTTGTTTTGTAAGCAGAATTTTTCCTATCTTTTCCTTCAAACCTTATTTAATCGGTAAGAAAATTTATTGATTTAAATTGATAGAAGAAAAATTGTGTGTTTAAGCTTCCAATGGACTTGGTTTCATGCAAATTGTTTGAGAATTTCTTTTTTATTGATTTTTCAAAGGGAAGTATGTATTTCTGGGAAAAATTGTTTCAAATAGATTTTTGGGCTTCCTTCTGATTTTTTGTGGTCCAAATTGTCCAATCATGTTTGATAGAATAAAAAAATAAAGAAACAATAATAAAAAGGATTTTGCTATAATCTTAGTTGACTACTGTTACCCTATTTATTTATTTATTTTGTTTAGAGTCTTGCTTTTGGTTACTAGCGCCTAATAAAAAAGTTGTCTGCTCATATGTCCCTTATTTTTGAGTTTTTTCATTTAACCATCTCCACTTGTACAATATTTTGGTGTTATATTTTGTTTAATTGATTTGCATGTACTTCAAATGTAGTCTTCCCGCTAGGGGCTGGGAAGAGATAACAACGGGAGCGTCGATTGCATGGCTATCAAGTACATCAAATTTGTAAGTTATATGGTCTTTATGTTCGATAAAAATCTTTTATGATTGCACATTTGTAATGCTTTTTATACTCATACTCGGGGGGGTCACATGCCTTTAAGTGACCAATTTTATGGTGTATCTTGAACTTTATTACCTTATTGCTACATCGGCCCATGTGGAGGCCATTTTTTTTTTTCTTGTTTTAAAATGTTGAAAGCATGGGAGTATGGGATCATCGTATGTGGAGGTTTTGATTGATTGTTGTGGAGGAGAAGTTGTTGATATGTTGTTTAATGAGTTAATGCAAGTTCTCACGTTCTTCGTACATGTTGATATGTGGAGGTTTTGCTAATTTTCTCTTAAACCCAACTCATTCATCAACGCTCTCTTGCTCTCTCTCTCTCTAGTCTTGTTCATCGTTTTGCTAGGATTTCTACTCTGTTTTTATACAATTTTGATCCCTATATATATATATATATGCTGTTCCTAAAACATCAATTTTGGATTCAGGAATTGGACACAAAAATGTCGCGATTCCCTCTCTCCGATCAGAAACTTCGAAGGCAAAATTTGTGCGAAAAAGTATGTGTTTCCATCTGCTTGTGTGTGTTTATGTATGTTCGCCAACCAATTGATATTTTTGGCTTTCTATTTCGTTGCAATGAATTCAAGAAAATGAGAAAAGTTTAAATTCTTTTAGCTTTTGTATCGAATTCCTTTTGATTTTCTTTCTTTTGTTTGTCTTCGTGAATTTGTTGGACTTTTGGATTTACTGTGAACTACGGTTTCTTCGTCTACTATTTGAATGTTTCTTTTTTTTAGACGATATCTAGTGTTGTTTGCAATATCTTTAGATTTTTGTGGTTGATGTTCCCATTAATTTCTTGGATTTTGATTTTTTTTTCACGTAAGGGTTTCTTTAGCATATTTGGATGGTTTATTGTCTACGAATATGAGTTTTCAGGAATTTAGGGTTTATTTGTTCAACTTGTATAGATTCTGCACGACTAGAATTTTTGACATCATTAGATAATTTTTTAAGTCATAGTCCTGTAGGTTTCTTGGTTTGGATTTCCATGGGATTCAACATGAAGATTCAGGGAAAACACACTCAATATGTTTTTGTTTCTATTTGTATAAATTGGATTTACGTAGTTCTTTCTTTATTCAGAGAAATAGACCCAATAAAGTTTAAATAATCAATAGGTCCCATAATCTCTTGAGAGAGGTGCAATGAGATTGTGATCAAAGACACATCAAAAGAAGAAGTGAATTCAAATATATTTGATAATGAAGCAATAGGTATAGCCATTTTAGGGCTTTCCTTTCACAATTCCTCATTGGGGGGATCCACAACACTTCTCCCTTTCCCCTTATAACTTCCTCCCACTAATTCGAATTAGGTCTAGCCGTCCTCCTTCATTCTCCATTTTTGTGTATGCTTAGTAGTGGGCTTAGAAGAGCAAGATTGGGTTGAATGACCAAAAGATTCACAATCTAACATCTGTGACTTCTCATATAGCTTCCTCTCTATATATACCAGTCTCGAACCTTGACCAGTGGGTTTATAATTCAAACCATAAGCCAACAGGCTATAAGGTGAACCGGTAAGCATTTTCATTTCTCCAGTTGTTAGGTTTCTAAGTGAGGAAAATAGATAATAATGTAATATTATCATATGTCCTATTGTCTTGGATTACAAAGAATTTTTACTCGAAAGGAACCAAAATAGTTGTAGAAGACAGTAACGATAGTTTCAGGTTTTGTTTTTGTGTTCCATATAAAGAAAATATTACATTTCAAAATATACTCTCTTTATTTATTTAATTTTTTTTTTAATATCTTTGCCTGCCTTCTTTTGTCATCGCAATAGGCTTCACACTAATCTTGCTCCTGGGTTTTAAACTCTATGGCTGATTTTTTCCTGTCATTTTGCCTTTATATATATATATATATAGGTTTTATTGGAAATTCACACTAATCTTGTTCTTTTGGGATGGCAGCTGGATAGGTTTATTCCCAACCGATCTGCAATGGATTTTGATTTTGTACATTACATGCTCAACGGTGGGATGGTAAGAAAGGAAAGCCCAACACCATGCTCTCCAGCCAAAGAAGCTTACAGGAAGAGGATCCTTGCTTTTAAGAATAAGTCTAGGAGATAGATTCCCCAAGTGGGTTTTCTTTCTTTCCTTTTTCTTCTTCTTGTTGCTAAGCTCTCATACAATTGATTTGTGTTTTGGATTGATTGCTTTCTTGTTGACATGTGTTTGTTTGGTAATTTAACAGTCTCCAGAAAGGATTCTTGTTGTTTCTGAGCTCCTAGATGAGTTTTATTTGAATTTACTGGATTGGAGTAGCAGTAACATTGTCGCTATCGCTCTTGGGAATTCAGTATATTTGTGGAATGCTGCTAATGGCGCTACTTCTGCACTTGTTGTGATTGATGAGGAAATTGGGCATGTGACAAGTGTCAGATGGGCTCCGGATGGAGTACATCTTGCTGTTGGACCCTTCATCTTGTCGGATGGTAAGAGTTTTCTTTTAATTATGCTTTCGTTTTTTCTATTTTATTGATCATTTATGCTTTTGTTTCTTTGAACAGATTATTGTAAGTAATTAGATGAGGCATGGTGAAAAGTTGGCATTCTTTTTTAATGTTGTTCTGTTAAAAAAAGATGACAAGCATTTTTGACTAGTTGTAAGAAACCCTGGTCAATAAAGAAAAATTTTATTACAAAAAATGAGATGATAAACAATAAGATTTAAAACACATTCTCGCTGAAAGAAAATTTAAATCAGAGACGAAAAAGCCTAAAAATAAAGAATAGAGGCACTCACAGCCCGAGTGGTTGGAGGAACGAAACGTTCAACTGAATAACTACAAACCAGGAACTCTGCTCTTTGATATTTCATGAACTCATGTTTTCCATGATATGTAGGTGCTAAGAAGAAATTGGGCTTCTGTCAGTTTCTCTAACTGCATTTTGTGTGGAAAAAGAAAAACTTAAAGAAAAACATGGGTTTAAATGCAACACAAGATGCATTTTTATATCCCATTTAAGTTCTGATAAAGTTGGTAGTTTCTTTTACGTTTTATTTAGTTTGGAAGAGAACAAAGTCCAGTTTAGTGGTGAAGTGCAAGGTTGAATGAGGCATGTATCATTAAAGATTTTATTATACTGATATAATGCATAAAGTGAACTACTATGAAGGATTATGGCTTGTATAGTTGGCCTATATTTTAGAAAACAAATATTAGAACTAAGAGTATTATATTCTTTATTTGGAGTGAAATGAAATGTATTTATTGCAAATTGTCACATTTCTCATGATCTAGGCATTAGATTTGATTTTTCTGGTGCCACCTCTCCATCCTGTACTCTAATTTTCTTGGTTTTTCTGAACAGCTGAGGACTTTGCAAGACGGGCATAGTTCAAGGGTTGGTTCTCTTGATTGGAACAATCACACACTGTATTAGAAAACTGTATTAGAAAATTAAAAGAAACCAAAAACTGTCTTGGTATGGATGATGGCTTTAGGATACTGCTGAAGAAAATACTAAAAAAAAAAATAAAAAAATAACTGTGTTGGTGTAGGAGTGATCCCGAAGTAGGGTTATTAAAGAAATTAAAGACTCAAAAGGTGATGTTTAACTGGTTAATCTTGAAATATAGTTGCAGTTTCTTTGTCCAGTTCTTTTATGATCCTGTTTTCTTACCCCTTGCTGAAAATATCCTATACTGGATCTTGGTTCCCTTTACTATTTAGTCTATTACTACTTACATATCTTGTTCACTGATAATCAAGTTAAATTATACTTGTACTTGAGAATCCAATATAATTAATTGGTCTTTCTGGGTGTATACCAAAATTTATATGAAAATACAAAACCTTTGGAATTAAATTAGGCGGGTCACGGGGATTTAGACCTCCATTACCCAAATTAATTGTATGGGAAAGCAGTATTGTTTATCAGGAGTAGGCGGAATTAAGTTGCCTACTGCCCAAATTAGCACTAGGCTCTCTTATCTTGGTTTTGTTTATTTATGTATGTTATTTTGTTCGTACGTTTTGGTAGTAGTTTCTTCGCTACATTTTGTTTGTCAATGATGATGATATCTATTTGATTCATAAATGACAATCTTATTCGTTCCTTTTTCTGATTAGCATACTGAATTTGAGACTTGTGTGATGCAGCTACTTGCTTGGATTTTGTACCATGGACAATGAGGTGATTTTTTTACAAGTGCAGACTGAAACTCAAGTGGTAGAAGGTTTATAAATTTGGTAAATAGCAGTGCTAGAAGATTTTGTTCCTGTTTTGGAACATTGATGAATGGTGAATTGTTTTGGAACTTTAGTAAATGATGAATTTTTTTAATGTACAATGAATTTTTTGTTGTAGTGATAGGCAGACACCATTCATGCACAACTTGAAAAAGTGATGGATGAAATAATTTAAAGATTATCCAAATGATATAAATAATTTATAGGAGGAAATCTATTTAAAAATTAAATTAACATTATAATAGTTTTGTTAAAATAAAGACATTAGATTAGTAAATTGTAATTACAAATAGGGATGTCAATAGTCTGCCTCATGACAACAATGGCACTATTTATAACTTTTTCAAACACTAAGGCTTTTTCTTGATGATGTGACCATACCTCTTTATCTGCCATGGTGTAAGGCTGTTTTACATTATTTGGCTTTTTGTTCAATCACATGGCTAGACACAGAATGGGACTCTTACTGAATAAATCAGCTCTTGTAGATAAACAAAAGCAACCCACTTTCATATCTTATCATCACATGGCTAAAGTTAAAAATAGTGGTGCTAGGTGCATGAACTATTATGCAAAACACCCCACTTCCTGCCAAAGAGAGAGAGGTGTAAGTCCCTTTTGTCAAATCATCACATGGGTAAAACTCATTCACATGTCTGTGAATTGGGCTTTGTAAATAGACATATGGCATATGCACAATGCCATAACATTAGCACTAGTAAATCTCAAGGACTGAGTTTTTTTGAGCAATAACGGAGAGGTGGAATTCATACAAAATACTGCATAAAATAAATCAAAAATACATACATTTCATATACATACTGCATAAAATTTAACTCAACTACTAAGTTTTTTTTAGCAATAACGGGGAGGTGGAATTACAAAGTCATCATCCCCTGTATCTGAATAATCTGACAACTCTGAAGCAACTTATAAGTCTGGATCATTAGTAATGGCTTGAATAACTTCAATTGGATCCTTATGCATCTTCTTTGCAATGGAAATGCTCTCATTCCTGCAACATCTGACATATAGATTTTTTAATAGCTTTGATCAAATATGAGAAAAAATAAAGATACTACATAATCAAAGTGCACTTAGAAATCTATTTAAAAAATAAATTAACATTATAATAGTTTTGTTAAAATAAAAACTTTAAATTAGTAAATTGTAATTACAAATACGGATGTCAATACTCTGCCTCATGACAACAATGCCACTATTTATAACTTTTTCAGACACTAAGGCTTTTTCTTGATAATGTGACCATTCATCTTTATCTGCCATGGTGTAAGGCCACTTCAAATTATTTGGCTTTTTTTTCAATCACATGGCTAGTCACAGAATATGACTCTCACTGAAAAAATCAGCTCTTGTAGATACACAAAACCAATCCACTTTCTCATCTTATCATCACATGGGTAAAGTTAAAAATAGTGGTGTTAGGTGTATAACACGACAACTATTATGAAGACACCCCTATCATGCCAAAAGGAGAGATGTGTAAGTCCCTTTTGCCAAATCATGATATGGGTAAAATTCATTCACATGTCTGTGAATTGGGCTCTATAAATAGACATATGGCATATGCACAAAACCATAACATTAGCACTAGTAAATCTCAGTTGTTGATCTATGGACCGAAAGTATATAGAATGAAAGTACTCGTTAAGAGATGCATGGATTGAAAGTAGTTGTTTTACATTCTCAATCATTCTCAAAACTATTCCATTTATAACTCCTCACATCGATGGTTCATTTTTTTTTTGTAAAACTAACCTGGCATGTAATCGTCGTCACCTCCATCGAGATTTGGTGTGTATTTATTTTTCAATGTGTTCAAGTGTGTATTTATTTTTCCCTCAATAAACGTTTCAAAAGTGTTTTTACAAATGTACCCTGTATTTATTTTGCTATTATTTGGCTTCTATTCATTATAGCATTATAAGGTATTCCATTTTTAACTCCTTATATTTGAAACTATTCCATTTTTAACTCCTCACGACATTTCGTGAGGCCATGAGACCCCTCCGACGTATAGGATTTTGCTGCTTGCCATTGTCTTCAACCAGCAAATGTTCTTCCTTCATATATAAGAAAATACTAGGAAATCTCCTCAGTATATATAATAAGATACTAGGAAATTTTCGAACTCTAGTGAATTGTCTTCCATAAATTCATGCTTACCCTTGTAAAAATATTTTGTGTTATTAACCTCTCTCACTTCAACCCGCTACGATTTGCTTGCATAACTCCTAATTATAGACTTGGAAGGTAAAACTCTATCAAATTGCTTAAGGAACGCTGGTGGAAGTTGTAGTCGTTGAGAGCTCCGTTCCGGGAGAAAAACTTTGAAGAACTATGGACACAAATCAGGTAAGGAGAACTTTTTGCAAAGTACTATTTCATAATGGAACTGGCTTAAAAGCAGCTTCTTTACCTATTAGGGAGAGAATAATTGTTTTTAGGATATCTTATAGAAAAAAAAAAAATTAGCTTATGTGTAATGTTTTAAGTGATGTTGGAGTATATTTTGTATTACTCATTCCCTCAAGTTAGATAGATTGGAATAAAGTTTGTACTCTTTATGGCACTAATGGATTTATTTATGGATGTAATGTGCAACCTAATTAGCGGTGTGGGTTATAATACCATTTTCAATTGCAAAAATAAATCCCTTTTGCGAAGGTAACACTTTTTTTCCAAAGGTACCACATTTTTGAACTGAAGGTACCACTTTTTGGCGTCAAGGTACCACGTTTTCTCTAAACACTTATTCATGGCGCTAATGGAGCTATTTATGGATGTAATGTGCAAGAAAATTAGCGGTGTGGGGTGCAATACCATTTTCAATTGTAAAAATAAGTCTCTTTTGAGAAGGTACCACTTTTTCCCCAAAGAGACCACGTTTTTGAACTGAAGGTACTTCTTTTTGGCGTCAGGGTACCACATTTTCTCTAAACACTTATTCATGGCGCTAATGGATTTATTTATGGATGTAATGTGCAACCTAATTAGCGGTATGGGGTATAACCATTTTCAATTGCAAAAATAAATCTCTTTTGCAAAGGTACCACTTTTTTTCCAAAGGTACCATGTTATTGAACTAAAGGTACCACTTTTTGGCGTCAAGATACCATGTTTTCTCTAAACACTTATTCATGGCGCTAATGGAGCTATTTATGGATGTAATGTGCAACTTAATTAGAAATGCGGGGTGTAATACCATTTTCAGCGGAGGTACCATTTCTTTTCCAAAGGTACCACGTTTTTGAACTGAAGGTACCACTTTTTGGAAAAAAAGTACCACGTTTTGTCTAAACACTTATTCATGGCGCTAACGGGAGCTATTTATGGGTGTAATGTGCAACTTAATTAGCGCTGTGGGGTGGTGTAATACCATTTTCAATTGCAAAAATAAGTCCCTTTTGCGAAGGTACCACGTTTTTGAACTGAAGGTACTTCTTTTTGGCGTCAGGGTACCACATTTTCTCTAAACACTTACTCATGGCGCTAATGGATTTATTTATGGATGTAATGTACAACCTAATTAGCGGTGTGGGGTATAACCATTTTCAATTGCAAAAATAAATCTCTTTTGCAAAGGTACCACTTTTTTTCCAAAGGTACCATGTTATTGAACTAAAGGTACCACTTTTTGGCGTCAAGGTACCATGTTCTCTCTAAACACTTATTCATGGCGCTAATGGAGCTATTTATGGATGTAATGTGCAACTTAATTAGAAATGCGGGGTGTAATACCATTTTCAATTGCAAAAATAAGCCTCTTTTGCGGAGGTACCATTTCTTTTCCAAAGGTACCACGTTTTTTAACTGAATGTACCACTTTTTGGAAAAAAGGTACCACGTTTTGTCTAAACACTTATTCATGGCGCTAACGGGAGCTATTTATGGGTGTAATGTGCAACTTAATTAGCGCTGTGGGGTGTAATACCATTTTCAATTGCAAAAATAAGTCCCTTTTGCGAAGGTACCACGTTTTTGAACTGAAGGTACTTCTTTTTGGCGTCAGGGTACCACATTTTCTCTAAACACTTATTCATGGCGCTAATGGATTTATTTATGGATGTAAAGTGCAACCTAATTAGCGGTGTGGGGTATAACCATTTTCAATTGCAAAAATAAATCTCTTTTGCAAAGGTACCACTTTTTTTCCAAAGGTACCATGTTATTGAACTAAAGGTACCACTTTTTGGCGTCAAGGTACCATGTTTTCTCTAAACACTTATTCATGGCGCTAATGGAGCTATTTATGGATTTAATGTGCAACTTAATTAGAAATGCGGGGTGTAATACCATTTTCAATTGCAAAAATAAGTCTCTTTTGCGGAGGTACCATTTCTTTTCCAAAGGTACCACGTTTTTGAACTGAAGGTACCACTTTTTGGAAAAAAGGTACCACGTTTTGTCTAAACACTTATTCATGGCGCTAACGGGAGCTATTTATGGGTGTAATGTGCAACTTAATTAGCGCTGTGGGGTGTAATACCATTTTCAATTGCAAAAATAAGTCCCTTTTGCGAAGGTACCACGTTTTTGAACTGAAGGTACTTCTTTTTGGCGTCAGGGTACCACATTTTCTCTAAACACTTATTCATGGCGCTAATGGATTTATTTATGGATGTAATGTACAACCTAATTAGCGGTGTGGGGTATAACCATTTTCAATTGCAAAAATAAATCTCTTTTGCAAAGGTACCACTTTTTTTTTCCAAAGGTACCATGTTATTGAACTAAATGTACCACTTTTTGGCGTCAAGGTACCATGTTTTCTCTAAACCCTTATTCATGGCGCTAATGGAGCTATTTATGGATGTAATGTGCAACTTAATTAGAAATGCGGGGTGTAATACCATTTTCAATTGCAAAAATAAGTCTCTTTTGCGGAGGTACCATTTCTTTTCCAAAGGTACCACGTTTTTGAACTGAAGGTACCACTTTTTGGAAAAAAGGTACCACGTTTTGTCTAAACACTTATTCATGGCGCTAACGGGAGCTATTTATGGGTGTAATGTGCAACTTAATTAGCGCTGTGGGGTGTAATACCATTTTCAATTGCAAAAATAAGTCCCTTTTGCGAAGGTACCACGTTTTTGAACTAAAGGTACTTCTTTTTGGCGTCAGGGTACCACATTTTCTCTAAACACTTATTCATGGCGCTAATGGATTTATTTATGGATGTAATGTGCAACCTAATTAGCGTTGTGGGGTATAACCATTTTCAATTGCAAAAATAAATCTCTTTTGCAAAGGTACCACTTTTTTTCCAAAGGTACCATGTTATTGAACTAAAGGTACCACTTTTTGGCGTCAAGGTACCATGTTTTCTCTGAACACTTATTCATGGCGCTAATGGAGCTATTTATGGATGTAATGTGCAACTTAATTAGAAATGCGGGGTGTAATACCATTTTCAATTGCAAAAATAAGTCTCTTTTGCGGAGGTACCATTTCTTTTCCAAAGGTACCACGTTTTTGAACTGAAGGTACCACTTTTTGGAAAAAAGGTACCACGTTTTGTCTAAACACTTATTCATGGCGCTAACGGGAGCTATTTATGGGTGTAATGTGCAACTTAATTAGCGCTGTGGGGTGTAATACCATTTTCAATTGCAAAAATAAGTCCCTTTTGCGAAGGTACCACGTTTTTGAACTGAAGGTACTTCTTTTTGGCGTCAGGGTACCACATTTTCTCTAAACACTTATTCATGTCGCTAATGGATTTATTTATGGATGTAATGTGCAACCTAATTAGCGGTGTGGGGTATAACCATTTTCAATTGCAAAAATAAATCTCTTTTGCAAAGGTACCACTTTTTTTCCAAAGGTACCATATTATTGAACTAAAGGTACCACTTTTTGGCGTCAAGGTACCACGTTTTCTCTAAACACTTATTCATGGCGCTAATGGAGCTGTTTGTGGATGTAATGTGCAACTTAATTAGCGATGCGGGGTGTAATACCATTTTCAATTGCAAAAATAGGTACATTTTGTAAAGGTACTACTTTTTTCCCAAAGGGACCACGTTTTTTGAACTGAAGGTACTTCTTTTTGGCGCCAAGGTACCACGTTTTCTCTAAACACTTATTTATGGATGTAATGTGCAACCTAATTAGCGGTGTGGGGTATAAAACCACGTTTTCAACTACAAAAATAAATTCCTTTTGCGAAGGTACGACTTTTTTTCCAAAGGTACCACGTTTTTGAACTGAAGGTACTCATTTTTGGCGTCAAGGTACCACGTTTTCTCTAAACACTTATTCATGGCGCTAATGAAGCTGTTTGTGGATGTAATATGCAACTTAATTAGCGATGTGGAGTGTAATACCATTTTCAATTGCAAAAATAGGTACCTTTTGTAAAGGTACTACTTTTTTCCCAAAGGGACCACGTTTTTTGAACTGAAGGTACTTCTTTTTGGCGTCAAGGTACCACGTTTTCTCTAAACACTTATTTATGGATGTAATGTGCAACCTAATTAGCGGTGTGGGGTATAAAACCACGTTTTCAACTGCAAAAATAAATTCCTTTTGCGAAGGTACGACTTTTTTTCCAAAGGTACCACGTTTTTGAACTGAAGGTACTCATTTTTGGCGTCAAGGTACCACGTTTTCTCTAAACACTTATTCATGGCGCTAATGGAGCTGTTTGTGGATGTAATGTGCAACTTAATTAGCGATGTGGGGTGTAATACCATTTTCAATTGCAAAAATAGGTACCTTTTGTAAAGGTACTACTTTTTTACCAAAGGGACCACGTTTTTTGAACTGAAGGTACTTCTTTTTGGCGTCAAGGTACCACGTTTTCTCTAAGGAAGATCCAAACCAATTTTTCATTCATTAAACTATCCATTTATCGACACCATGGAACCAAGGAATATCCAAACCAATTTTTCATTCATTATAAACTGCTTCAGTTTTAAACTCCATCAAATTTGAAATTAGTACATTAATATAGTAGTGAAAGAAATTTCATTGAGACCCTAATATAATAAGCCATACAATACTAATTCCTGAAAACCCAAAAGAGCAACTTCATTTGATTTCATGTAAGGTAGATGCCAATATAATAAGCCATACAATAGTTGCAAAAATATACCAACCTAATCCACAATCAAAAGTTGCAAAGCTACTATTTTTTAAAACTTTAAAAATAGCTAACACCAACAGAGTGCAAAATACATGAAAAAAAAAATGACACTATTCAACAATACAAATGTCCCATATCCCACATCATTTCAGGTACCACTTTTTAGAAAATTCAACGATCGTCCTATCCCACTTCCTCTAGCTTCCAACTGGGCAAATACTGGTATGTGAGGTTCCTTGAGGTAAATGGTACCTTGTTGGCTGATGGAGGTGATGTTAGAATCATAAAAATAAAAAAAATAAAAAAAATTACTAACCACAAGTAAGCTGATGGAAGCTTACTTGAAATCAACATGCTTGACCAAATGGATAAAGTGCTTTGTTCTTTACAAAATCCTTCATTTTGTTATTGTCATCTGAAAGCAAATTTGAAGCAATAATTGCACGTAATCTATCAACATCCACCTGCAAATTAAACCAGGTAAAGACAAATCATGAATATAGGATAGGGAAATGGACTTCATGCGTGAATACATATAAGTGTAAATAGATAGGAATCTAGTGTTGCAGAAACTATATATTTGATAAAGAAAACTTTTTCAACAATGTTGAATTTGGCATATGCACAAAATCTCGGTGATACTAAACTTTTATATGTGAAATATTGCATAAACAGGTAGCTTCATCCTTGGGAAATATGTTAGCAATTTGGTCAGATCAGCACAGAGACATGAACATAAACAAAACCAAAACAAATCTAATAATACGAAAGATCTCCCTGTCCCAAAATAGTTATCCCTTTTTACTGATTCCAAACACTCAATGGCACGCACCTTTTTTCTGACATTCCAAAAGTAATCTTAAAGTGACTATTTATTTTGAAATTTTTTAATCATTCATTTCAATATGTCGTAGTTTCAGTATCTTTTGTGTTCGGTTCATTTTTAATGAGCACCACTAAGTACAGTGAAGTGACCATATAAACTGCAATATGTTCATTTAAAATGACAGGAGTCCAGTATTTGCGTATCTAATTGGTTAGGTGATGTAGGAAAAACAAGGTTGACTGATGATTTAAGCTACTGATCTCATACTGAATTCTTTGACAATGAAAAACTGTCTGAAAATATTTAAGAATATGCTATTCATTTAAACCTCATCTAGCAAAGCTGGTTTCTACTCGATAGGACCCATTATACAGTGGATGTCAAACATTTTCTATATCATTCATTACATGGTTCATTTTATTGCTTACTTCATGTTAGATCCGTACTCACTAGAGCTGGATGCTTTCTCTTTCAAAAAAATGGCACACATTAAGGGTATACTGCATTAGGGGGTTCTAAGGTTGAAAATTTTGTTGCCTAAAGGGGGTGCTTACCGCTCTCTTTGTTTCAACACGTGCCGTAGTCCCCTGGTCTTCCCGCTATTGACACTACGACATTGCAGCCTAGCGGGGAGAGATCGGAAAGTGAAGTACTTGCACACAAACATGGGTTTAAAAGATGCAAAAAGAAAAAAGAAAGGTATAAGCTGGAAAACGTGTAAAAACAGAATGGGGAGTGCAGTGAAGAGGAAGGAAAACGTTATAGTGGATGCATTTTGTGGTTGCATTAATTTTTTAAATTATGTTTGCATGTATTGGAATTGAAGACCCTCCAGTATCAACCCTTGAACAAAAGTATGTAGGAATGTGGATCAGTTTTACAAATATATTTTTTGAAACCTTTAAAGGCAAGACCCATTTCTTCCTTTGAAGACTAATGACCAGTGGGTGCTTAGATTAACAATGCACCAATGGTTTAGAAGAAAACAGAGAATTAAATGATTAACGAAGAGTATCGAGGAGATTGTGTGATTTAGTAATTCGGTATTTTCTTCATTCGGGGAAAAAAATAAATAAGACCTATGTAAAAAATAGAATTGGGCTTCACCTTCTCTTTTGGGTGACTGAGTGAACCATCCCATTTCTCCATGAAGTCCAACATGAAAGCACCACAACTATCACTGAATAAAAGACTGTTTAGGTATCTGTTAATTATAATTGTGAACATAATCAGTACACCAAACTAGGAACATTAAGTGATAAAATTACCTATTGGGCTGTTGAGGTACGTTGGGCACATTGTATATGAAGTTTTGTAGATCTCTTCCGGTGAATACCTCAACCAACATTACCTACAAATGCACAATATATAAATGATTAGAGTAAAAAATTCAGTACCACGTTCTTCAACTTGTATACTTTACCGTCCTAATTTAACAGTAAATGAATACATAATCAAAAAAATGAGCTCATATGTAATAAGCGTTTACCAAATCTTTTGACATCTTGTCTGGAGTACGCTTATCATGCGAACATTGCTTCATTGAATCCAACACATCCATACGACTATCGCAAATGTTAAAGACATACAAGCACCAATGTTTCTCATTTACAAGTATTGGAAAGAAAAGCTGCATATTTAACAATGTAAAATTTTAATTACTTTTAGAATCATATTTTTTTGATAAAAGTATAATAATTATTTATGTTTGCAAGCGATAAATATTACCATATTGAATTGGCAAACTTTGTTATCATCGACATTCCTTATCCTTTTATACTTGTTCCAAACTGCTTGTATTTTACCTTTCCTATCAACCACTTTTGAAGGTATCTTGGAAAGTTCAATCTGAAAATGCACACAATTGATAACCTAATATGTGTCAAACAAACACTCACTATAGATAGAAGAATTTGTTACCCCAATCGAAGGCGGAAAGAAAAATTTGGTTCCTCTACGCTTTTGTTTCAGCTAGAGCATTTGGCAATAGACTTCAACCACCTACAATGATCACATTTAAACCATTAATGCATGCGTGTGATTGGTTTGAAAAATCAATGAACTTTAAGTGAACATACCATATTTGATATCCAATGATTGTAAGAGATTGTTCTCATCTCTTTTCTTGTGAGGAAAATATCATTTATGTTCACCAGCATTTCACTATAATTAAACAATAACATATTAAGTGTTTGAGCATAGAAAGTAAGTAAATATAGAGCAAATAAGAAATTATTTATATAATTTCTCACTCATCATTTCTGCTCTCATCCATGGCATATGAGATGACTGCCTTTGCTTCTGGACGAAGGACACGCAATCGGTTGACCTTCATTTCAACCCAAGGTGATCCCTTATGGCGCCCAGGCTTTATAACACGTAATAAAGGGATCACTGCTTCCTGCACATCACGCTCCTCTTCCATTGCTGTGGAGGTTCCCACTTCCTCCTCCATTGGTGCGGGGATTTCTCCTTCCTCCTCCATGGGATCGTGTTTTGTAAAAGATTGCCAGGGTGAGTTTGCTTGTCTTTTGGAGGTTTCGAATTCCTCCTCCACTGGTATGTGGGATTCATCTTTCTCCTCAATCGGATGGTGTTGTGCAAACAATTGTGAAGATGGGTTAGGTTGTCGTGTGGATGAACTGGGTTCTGAGGATCTCGACCCCCTACCTTGGCCTACATTGTGCCGTTGCTTCCATTTCTTAACAACTTTAATAATTTCATATGCCAACTCCTAACAATTTTAAACAAGTTTAATAAATATATATATCAATTAATATATAAATGTAACCGTAGAGTTCCAAGTAATTATGAATATGCAAATATAACCGTATATTTAGTACCAATTATAAAAAGCCATAATTGACGTGATTACCTTATCGGCATCTTCAGATGTATCAGTTGTAAACTTTACCTCACCGAAGCTGAAACCATTATATTTATGCTTCTCCAAATTCAACCTCTCGCCTATTAATTTGTTGGTCCATCCACGTACGCATGACATCTCAGGCTTCGGTTTTGGTCCATTGACATCCACACGGTGTAGGTAGAAAAGCTACAACATATAAGCCATTATGATAATGACATTATAGCTATTTAAAATAAAATGATAGACACATTACAAATATTATATCTTAGAACATACCATGAGAAAGAACAAGCATCCATGTATGTATGTACAACCTTCTCTTCCTTCCTTTCCTTTATAGGACGCAATTCCTTTTTTCAACCAATCTAAAACAAACTTCCCCCAATTATACGATTTAATAGCATCCACATTGTCAACCGCTGCCAATAACCTTTTGCTTGTCTCATTTTTCGATATGGGTGCTAGAAGTGATCCGTAAGCGAAAAGGACAAAAGCCCTCTTGAAGTCATCCCCAACAGGAAGAACGTCTAATTGATGCACTAAGTTTGGCACTTCTATTACACCGTCCTTTAAAAAAATGCCATTTTCTAACCAATGCACACTTTGTACAATATAATTTGGCACATCTTCTCCTCTTCCCGAGGGTAGGCCAAGTACCTCTTCAACATCACTTGGCGTAACATGGATCCGAGCGCCAGATTCAAGGGTGAGATGAGATGTTCTAGGGTCAAAGTGTTCTACCAACCATAAGCACAGGTTGCGCTTCAAAATGGTACACTCGATGTCTAAAAGGGACCCAAACCCAATCTCTTGTACGGCAACCTTTTTGTCTTCACTTAAATTGCAAACCGTTTCCTTGAATTTATTTGGAGAACACCGGGTATTCAACATCTACAAATAAATTACCAACACAGGCACATTAGATACAAAAAAGAAGGATAGAGCACATATATGGACATAACAGTCCAACTTAAATTTACCAATTTGCACTTCTACACATTACATGTTGAAAAGATTCAATCTCAAATCTGCTAGCTTACAAAGGCACTTGGGAGTACTCATATATTCCTAATTCATTAATTCAATACACATTCTTCGGAATTAATCCAACTAAGCACGTTAATGATAGGTAAAACACACAAAAATAAGCATATATAAAGCATCACTTAACCCAATCGAATAGATAAAAGGAAAAAAAAAAAAACACTTACAGTTTTTATTTTTATTTCTTTTATTGAAATTGTTGAAAAGTTCTTTTCCTTGGATGTTAATGGTCGTATGGTTTACCTAATAAGGGAAGGAGGAAGGATCCAATGTCCTCATACCATTTGTTATAGGAATGAAGGTTCTACCTCGTATTTTTAATTAGAGAATAACTCTAGGGGGTTTCGATTACCATTGGAAATGCTCAGCTCAGAGGATAAGTAATGGACCTTTTTGTTGATGATCTTATGTTAATCGCAGCTGGGATGTTGAATCTGTTAAAATACTGACAGAATCAATAGCTCAATTTAGTTTTAACTTCTATTTCTAGCTTGATTCCAAATAATGCAAAGAGGTGTCATATTCTGATCTGGTATAGAGACTGCTACTCAAAACCTAATTCTCAGAAAGCTTAATTTCTCTATTAGGACCCTCCCAATTAGATATTTGGGAGTTTTATTATTGTCTAATAGACTGAATAAGCAGCACTGTGATCCTTTAATTGAGGAGTTTTGGACTACCAACTACTCATTTTGTGCTGGAAGGTTACAACTTATAAAGTCTATGCCATTCTCAGTGCAAGTTTATGTGGCTTCCCCCTTTGAATCTAGGACATTCAAAATTCAAACACACAATCAATTACCAATTAAGCACCCAAATTGGCCCACAAATATTAATAACATCAGTTTCTCGAGTCAAATAAATAAGTTAAGAATTATCCTTTTTCAAATAAAGTTTTATGACAACACCATGATAATGATGATTTTTATTTTTGGGAAGCACTGGAAGTGTTTTTGTTGCTTCTACAACTGAATAACTACACAAATCTTTCAACCTTCAAACACAAAAACACACACACAAAAGAAAATAAAAAAATAAAAAAATGAAAATTTTGTTGTTTATATATTAATAAATTTTGTTACTTTATATTGTACTTTGTTTCATATACAATTGGGTGCCTGTCTTAATTGACAGATTTATGCTTCATGCGGTTAACATCCAATTTATTATTAGCATGAAAAAAACTGGAATAAAAAATATATATATATATTTAAATAATTAAAGATATGACTTACCAGTATGAAGTGATGAAAGCACTCTAAAATATGGTAAGACCGTAGGGTGCTGCAATTGTAAAAATTATAATCCACAATAAGGGCCTTCAGCTTGTTCAAGACTAAAGTTCAACCCAAATTTACCAATTAGTCTTTCAAATCCTGCAAAGGGAGATCCTGTTTCAGTCATTATCTTCACAAATATTTATAACTAAAATTCATAAAAAAAAAAAAAAAAGTATATAAAAAAGATCATAAAAATTTTCACCAAATAGGATTTAGTTTGCAAAACAAGAATTACAGTTACAAATCTCAGAACAAGATAACCATAAACACGAGAAGCTAGAATGAACACGAACAGTCATCTTAAGACATATACACCAACTTATTAACTATTAATAGAAAATCGAACATGACACAGATATTCAAATTTATAAGTCCAGTCTTCATTTAAGCTGAGTCTTATGCAGTAGTTATGCTACAAAATAGGAACCACATGCTTTAGCTTTTATGTTACTATAATTATAAATTAAGGAAGGCTATTCTAAGTGTAAAGAAATAAGAAAGTGTACATCAGAAACAAAGAAATAAAGAAAGAATTAATGAAAGAAAATAGAGTTAGCATGCTTAGGAATGCAAGGCTCTCTTCAAACTGGCAACTGTATGCTAAACTAAAAACTACTTCAACCCTTGTTTTCTTTAGATATACTCTTGTTGAAACTCAGAATTTGTAATTTGGTGGTTTGACAAATCTCACACATACATGTTACTTTCAGAAAAATATGTGTACATGAGTCCAGTTAACTGATGGGAGATATTCTGATAACGTTTTCTTGAGTCTCCGTTCAAGTTTCAAGCTTAAATAATTTATCCTACCATGAATTTATAAATAAGGTCACATCAAATCCAACTTCTAAATATTAATTTTTTTGTCTTTCTTAAAGGGCAATAAGAAAATTGAAGACCCAATCAGGGTCATCTCTCCTTTCTGCATTTCGATCAGCAAAAGGAGAAAAGGTTTTGGAAGTGGAAGGGACAATCACCAGCCAGCCGGTTCTTCAAGACGTGGGAATTTCTACATGGCCCAGTATATTTTTGTGATAGTTCAACTCTTTAGTATTCAAAATGCTACTTTATATATATATATATATATATATATATATTTGATAAAAAAAAAAGGGGTCAGGTGACATGGTGAAAGCTTAAACTGGCCACTATAAGGAGACATATTTAAGTATGAGATCAGCCATTTCGTAGGCTATAAACAAGCTGAGTCAAGCCAACTTTATAGAGCTTATGCTCAGCTTGGCTGGTTAGAAGCAGTGTCTGAGCTTAGTTTGAGCTTGGTTAATTTTTTAACAGTTGTGATCAAACTTGACTCACTCAAATAAACCAATTATTCAGCTCGGTTCGCATAAATGAATTGAGTTCTTAAGAAGTTCTGGAGGATGGGAAATTTGGAGCCTTGTTATCATAATTGTTAGTCAAAATAAAATACGCGCGTCATGCTTTGCAACTTCTCACTGTTGGAGCAAAAGATTGAGAAAATGTGTCTGTGTGACTGTAGATTCTTAGTTTTAATTGTTGATTAAATTTGGACCATTGACTTCTTTTTCTGTAAACAAATGAATATCAAATCTAAAAGATAGGTGAAACGCATGAAAAACTTAAATTAACAGGATAATCTGCCAAGGAATGCTCTACGATGTCTCTAAATGCTAGTTCAAAGTTTCAAATTATGTATCCACATAAGGTATAAAGGAAAAAACAATCATGAGACTTGCTACATCAACAATATTCAAACATATATACAATAATAACAACGAAATAGTAAAAAAAGGTTCAATAATTGCTGTACTACTTTCACAAGTGATTGAAATTTGCAATAAACTGTACATTATGCATAAAAAGGCTTCCAAATAACTATTGGAAAATCTGAAAATTTGGATACAAGTCCATTCAACCAATCTTTTCCTAAGTCCTTATACTTTATCCTATGTTTGGTTGCCAAGAAATTGGGAAAACAAGAAGAAATTAGGAAACATGGAATCTTGTAACAATTCTACTCCTTTATAGAAACTTGTTAATCTTAAAGTTTTTCTTCTTTCCTTATTTTCTCTGCTACCAAATAATGGACAGTTCAAAATTGTTGTGTTCTAGCCTAATTTAACCTACATCTTAACTTAAAAAGTCCAAGCAATGACTTAAACTTTTATAAAAGATTGGGATGATCAATACCAAAGTCCATGCCTTCTAGCAAACAAATTTAATGACATAGCTAGCCCTTTGTCCTACATTGTTAATTCTCAACATACACAAAGAAACATCATCCACATATGCTACAAAATGAAATTTTGCATATACACCATTATTAGTAAGACAAATCCAACAAAATGAGATTAATTAATCAATAATAATCTACTTATCCTAAATTATTTTTCAGTCAACTTGTTCATTCTATAGAGAAAAGAGTATCACCCAGTGGCCTAATTGATAGAGTGGCCAGCTTCCTGTGTTCGAGTCCTTTCTCCTTCTAGTTTGCCAAGGAAAAAAAAATAGAGAGAAAATACCATTTTCATGGCTGGGAATAACATGCACTTCTACTGTTACGTTATTAGAAATAATTGTACTTTAGCTTGATGGAATGTCTGGAACAAAATTTTAGCAACTTGAGGTATAAAATCTACAAAAGAAGTACATTATTCGCTTGGAATTCAACATTTTAATAGAAAGAAATCTTTAGTATGCATATGTTTCTGGTAAGGGGAGAAAATTGTGACATTTCAGTAATCAAATAGGCATAATATGGAATCTAATCCCTAATAATTGAGAAGTAAAGTCATAAGATTAAAGATGCAAAACTAAGACAAAGTTGAAATAATTAACACATTTATTGTATAAGATAACTGCAATTGTTGGTAGAATATATCAACTACTTATTCCTATATTAGAGATTATACCTAGTTGATACTTCCATAATCATTATCTTCACCTTCTCACCAAAATTAAAGCACGTATGTAAAAAGCATGCTATTAACCACCATTAAACTTAACTAGAAAACTTAAAAATAATATTTTTGGAGTAATTATCTAAAAAACAAAAGTGACTAAACAAGATTCTTGAAATTGTACCAAATAATTGAAGAAATATAATGTTAGTATCATTATTGGAGGTAGTGCATACTATGTCCCAGGAGGTAGTTAGTAGCCAATACATATATACTCCATATCTTGTAGCAAATATTTTGTAGCCGTAGTTCCTTATTTTGTAGCAGATTAAGGTACTACTTCTTTCCGATATTCCCTATGGCAACCACTTAGTTATCGCGTATGTGTCTAACTTTTGGCTATAAAATAGCACTTTTAACTACACAGTCAGACATAGCATAGGTACGTAGTCTCTTCTATACATACCAATATTGAAGAGCTTCTTCCTTACATAACTACTACTATATTAGGAACTACCTGACTGCCTTACCCATTATACATGGATTTGTGCTCTGTGGTAGATTGAGTTTATAAATTTGTATATAACCTCTCATCACATGGTACTAGTCACAGTTGTGAAGTCCTTGAAGAGAGTTCAGGCTTATGGGTTTTTGGTGAAGTAGCTCTGATTGTCTTTTTGGGTTAATATAATTTATAGTGATTTCGATTATATTCTTAAGAGGATTATAGAACCTAACCTTCTAAAGTTCACAAGAACAGGAATGACATCAGTTTAAAAAATCTTAATAACAACTTCCACTTTATCTTCACTAGCTGAGAACTTATCCTGTCATTATTTACAAAAAATTGAAGTCAGTGAAGGTTTCCTGTCTCGAAACAACAGAAATTTGAGATTTACCACAACTTTATGAAATTCTGCATGATTAGTTGCAAGTGTTTCCCAATGAGAACTCATTAACATCACAGTTATTTTTCCCTTAACTTTTGGATTTGACTTATTTACTTCCTTGCATAATATATAACCAATAATTGTATTGCCATCACACCTACCATGAACAGAGGAGTTATCAATAGTAATCATAGTCATATTTACAATGAGACTACAAAGAAATTACCAGTATTACTGGTATGCAGTTATTTTGAAAAATCCTCTAATATTTTTTTTTCTTTTTTTTTTAAAGTAAAAAAAATCCTCTAATCTTATCTTTGGAGAAACAAGAAAGTTTAGTTCCACTTTTTATTGCAAATTAGTATGCACCCAATTGGAGCAGTAGCACAACCAAAACCAAAAAGGATAAAACTGAATCATTCTTCTATTAAAATAAATAAATAAATAAAAGAAAATAAAAAAAACCAGCAACTTCATAAGACAGAAAAACACAGCTTACAGCATATGAATCCTCAAATCTAGTGAATATGTAAACAACACATGAATTGAAATCATGTCAGCAGAAAGTAACAACAACTTAATTGATTAAAATTTTCAACACATAGTATCATTTATAGAGAGAATCTACAACTTTCTAGGGGAAGGTAGAGATGAAAGAGGAAATTGGAAAATAGTACCCGGGTTAGAGAGGGTTAGGGCTTATCCCTATGCTTGAAGAAATAACTTCTGCAATTGAAGAAAAAATTAGAAAATTGATGAGAGTTCAGAGAAGGAAGAAAGCAGAATAATAAAGATCAATGAAAGTTTAGAAAAGGAAGAAAGGAGAACAAGGCCAGTACCTGGGCGATTTTCCTCTAAAGGTGAAACTTGCAAAAGACAAAGCTTCAAACAATCAGCCTTTGTGATTGAGGCAAAGTTATGTCAGTGCTTAGAAAGGGTTAGGCTTTCATTGATGGATTCAATAGAGTGAGGGCTAGGTCTCATTTGAGAATGGGAGAGAGAAGGGTCTGCACAAATAGAAATATGAAAGAGCATTAGGGCTCTAATTAGGTCAAAGTACCTATTTCAAGAGTTATAACGTGACCGGAGGCTGAGATGACGGTAAAAAACCCCAATTGTTTGCAACCGTCCAGTTATTGCCGCTACACCAGAAATTAGGAAGAGAAAGGTTAGGGTTTCAGCAAAGAGGGAAAGAGGAACCGTTGAGCCTGAGTATTTGATTTCCCTTTAGCAGATCGAAGACTGTTCGTGCCATGGCAGATTGTATCTGTATCGCAGGAAACAAGTGAGGGAGAAAGAGTCGTGAGAGAGGGTTACACCGAATGGAATATGAAAGGCCTTAGGGCTTGAAATTAGGCAAGTGTACAAAAGGGCATTTTAGGCAACACATAAAATAGGAAGAAGGGTATTTTAGGCAACAGAAATATCAAACAGTATTTTTTCATGTGCCACCTCAGCTTTTGGGTCAAACCCATTTTAAAGAAACTATGGGACTTTGACTCAATCTCTTAGTAAATATGATACCCTAAGTCCATTTATGTGTAATAATCCCTATAATTTATAACGATTTCGATTATATATCCTAAAGAGTATGATAGTGTGCAGGGGTATTTTTCAGAGGATTATACATTCTTAAGAGGATTATAGAAACTAACCTTCTAAAGTTCACAATAACAGGAATGACATTAATTTAAAAAATCTTAATAACAACTTCCACTTTATCTTCACTAGATGAGAACTTATCCTGTCATTATTTACAAAAAATTGAAGTCAGTGAAGGTTTCCTGTCTCGAAACAACAGAAATTTGAGATATATCATTTTTCATATATTGGTCAAGTCAAATGCTCAAAGAATATTCTTTCAAAAGAACAAAGAGGCTCAAGAAAGATGCTGATTGTGAGTGTTAATCATCGAACACAGACAATTATGTTATGTGAAAACCATTGTAGCAGAAAGTACATAACCAATCCAATTATTTTAGTGCATAATAGGATATAGCTTATTTTAACAAATCAACCATTTAGTGGGTACATTCAATTTAAAGCCACTGTCTAGAAAGCACTAAGTTTAAAAAGTATGGAACACATATTGGTTAGTATTTAAAGAGTATGATACGAGCACGATAAGAGTAATTCCTTGCTTCTTAAGTGACTACTCCTCAAATTTGAACTCTTGTTTTTCAATTGCAATGTAAAACATTTTATAAGTGCCAGCAATCCAACCCGTAAAATCACGCTCTCTACATTTTTCCTATTAAATTGAGTGAAAATAAAAGGAGTTGCAGCCGGCTCCTTTTGTGTAGTCCCCTTATATCTAATAGTTTCTATCTTTCTTTTTAGAAAACCCAATAGCCTACAATAGCAAGATATTGACAAGATATTTAAATATTCTATACTCAAAAAACAGATAACACATTAACAAGATATATAAAGACTACCAAAAAAGAATATGGAGCTAGAGTCCCAAAAACTTTTAGGCCAATGATTAAATTGCAACGACCGTTCAAGACTCTATTTTATAAAGCCAAACTGAATATATATATAATATTACAAGCAATAGATAATAATCAAGTTTCTATTTTGTTTTCACTTATTAGATGCATGAAATGGATCAAAAAGTTAAGACAAACACTAACTTATGAAATTAGTGTTACATTTCTGCATTTCCAAATAAACCTTTTAAATTAATAGTAAAGCTATCCAAAGATCTCCAGTTGACAAGAGCCATGAATTCTCTTTATGGATAGGACTGATATAAGATTCTCAGACTGTGTTTTTACATTCACAAATTACGATATTTTTCTCAATCCAATAGCCAGTGAAGAGAGCTTATGACTCTTTTCGAGAGAGGGTGACTTCTCCTTTAAATTGATGTCTATTTCCAGCTGAAAGTAACTTTCTTTGATAAATTATCCACCACCAACAAAAGTTACTAATCATAATGTGCGAACAAAAAATGAATTCTGAAGTTTGAATGTCCATAGTGTAACATTAATGCCAGACGCCCAATATGTTAATTATTATAAATATCATACTTTATCATCATATAAATAAGCCTAAATACTACAAGAAATTTCTTGAGACACCATGTATGTTCTCACCAGGACTAAAATGTTCTCATTTCATGACATCAACTGCTTTGTACTCATATTTGAGATCTATGTTGAAAGAGGCGATAACTAATGGTCAATAATTAACAAAAAAAATTTTTTTTTAACTAAAATCAAATAAAAAATCAGGGTTTTAGAAAGTGAAACCGGCAGAAGAAATTGACTGATCAAAATTTAGAGAGGGAAAGTAGTAGAGTGAGAGAGACCTTTGAAGTTGAGAGCGATACGAACACGGCAAGAGCAAGAGCTCCCCCAGGAAGAATATAGCTTCAGCTTCATTGGCTCCTCACCATTACTCGCCTATTCACAAACAACCAATAACTTGTTAGACAGTTAAATCAATCAGTTGAGTCTGTAGTGATTGATGTGATGGTGCTCTGTGCAATTGATTGATGATGAAGTAAGAAAATTTTAGTGACAATTTCTTTTAAAAAAAAAATAAAAATTAAAATAAATTGGAAACAGAGTAACTGATTCACAACGAATTTGAGAGACACCAACCATAGTGCACGATAAGAGTAATTCCTTGCTTCTTAAGTGACAACTCCTCAAATTTGAACTCTTGTTTTTCAAGTGCTATGTAAAACATTTTATAAGTGCCAGCGATCCATGATGTAAAATCACGCTCTCTACATTTTTCCTATTAAATTGAGTGAAAAAAAAAAGGAGTTGCAGCTAGCTCCTGTTGTGTAGTTTCTATATTTATTTTTAGAAAACCCAATAGCCTACAATAGGAAGAAAACCCTAATTTTACAAAACCCAATAGCCTACAATAGGAAGAAAACCCTAATTTTAGAAAACCCAATAGCCTACAATAAGAAGAAAACACAAAAACAAGAACCATTACAACAAAAAAGCTTAAGAAACACCAAATCATTATAACTCAATCCAAATTTATAGCCGAAAAAAAAAAACAAGAAAAATTCAAATGAAACAATGAAAATGCACTGACAAATGTATGGTTTGAAGCTCACCGAGAACCCTTGATCCCTCTTCTAAGCCCATTGTAGCTGGACTGAAAATTGAGCTGGGTTTCTCAATTCCTACAGCGATAAAGCTAGAGAGAGAGGGTGGAGGGACCGGCTTAGAAAGAGTCGTGGAGAAAGAGAGAGAGAGAGAGCAGCGATGAGAGAGAGCAGCGAATGAGAGAATTTTATTTTTAGGGCCAAAGAAGATCGTATTTACCGAACGAATTAGGGCAATATATTAAATTATGGAGAAAGGGCATTTTAGGCAACACCGAAAAAAGTGAGAAGGACATTTTTGGCAAAACATTTCTTGAACAGTAATAATCCATGTGCCACGTCAGCAATCCATTTTAGGGAAATATGAAACTTTGACTCCGCCTCTGAGTAAATACGGAGCCCTAACCCCATTTATACGTAATTATCCCTATTTATAAAGTCGTCACAAATATGAATTGTATATTAACTAATATTAAAAGATGCGCGACTTTACTAATTCGCTACTCAACTAAGTTGCAACCGAATTAGTCAATTACGTAATATCATTATTTTGGCACTCAACTAATTGTGCTTCACTTCGAAATAATTGTATTACATGCTCAAAATATATGTACAACACAATATAACATAAAAATAAGTACAAGAGATGATCCGGTTCCTTTGAATTTCGGCAACTAGGCCCAAAACCTTAAAATATATAAAGAGAAATGATTAATGCACTTTTTTTGGTTTTTTCTTAAACTAAATTACTTAAATATCCCTTATGTTATGATTCTCATGAATTGAATGAAAGACAATAATGTCATTTCACACTAAAATTAGATTGTATATCTAAAAGAAATAAATGGGCTGCATTTATTAGGGGGTGAAGCATACATAGGGTCAGATTAACCATCAAATCTAATTCAATCCAGTTATCCTAATTCAATTCGGTCCGAACAGATTGAAAAAATCTGAATCATGGGATAACGAAACAAATTGGATTGAATCCACATACTTGAGTTTCCCAACTCAATATTGTTAATTTTTAACCATGGCCCATTAATTAAAATTTTAGTTTTTTAACCATGGCCCATTAATTAAAATTTTAATTTATCAACATTAATTCATATATTTAAATAATGATTAACTAATATATTTTTAGAGAGCATTAAATGATCATTAACTAATTTAATTTAAAAGAACACTAACTCATTCATTCATTTTAACAACTCAATTAGTTTAACAATCCGATCCAATCCGCAAATTGGATTGGACTAGCAAATTGACGTATCAAATGCTCGCCCAAGCATTTATCACCTTCCTTTCTAACCTAACACTGAAATTTTCTTAAACAAATTGTTAGTCTATTGTATTTTGAACCAGACTTGCCTACTGACAGCGAGTAAGTCATTCTTACTTACTGCTGATGTAGTCCAATCACAAATGCACAAATAATTCTCAATTACAAAATTAGAAAAGTGATAAATTAGGAAATGGGTAACTATTTATTCCAAAAAAAAAAGTTATTGTCCATTTTTATCATATTTTTTGATAGTGTAATTACAAATTATTTGTGCATTTGTGATTGGACTACATCAGGGTAAGTAGGAATGATCTATTCACCAGTGAGTAGACAAGTCTTGTCCATTATTAGAGCATCTCCAGCTGTCTGTTAAAATATTATTTTGTGTAAAATATACACTGCCACTTATGATGTGTAAAATTTTTCATCTCCATCTGTCTGTTAAGATACATTGCCACATCACCAATGTGTAAAAGAGTTGTTTTACACTGCCAGATCAACATATTTCCTTTCTTATCCCTTTCTCATTCCATTAAAGAATCAACTATATATTAAGTAGGTTTGGTGTTGACATGACACATGGTTGGTTATTATTGGAAGATGTATTTTTACATAAAAGGTATAAAACAACAGTTGGAGCTAAAATTAAATAATCTAAATTTTTTGTATAAATTCATCGTGACGCATCATAATTACACAAATATATATATATATATATATATATATATATATATATATAGACACACATGCACACACAACAATTGGAGATGCTCTTAGATATTATTATTATTTTGAACAATTAATCTAAATGTAATTATAAATGGGTGTGTAGATAAAATTAACATTAATAGATATAGTAACACGTTATTATCCAACTTTAAATAGTAAACATTTAATGAGTTTTAAGACAATCACTTGATAGCTCAACCTCATACTTTTTTCCTCATCCTCATCTTATCCATCGATCTACAATTTAATCAAATACTTTTTTCTTTTTCTTTTTTTTTTCTTGCCTATTTCTTAAACACAAATGACAAGTATATTCTTAATATTTAATTTTATTATTTATGAATTAATGACATTTATGTCATTTTGCTTTAACAGAGGATTGCTCTACCTATATATATAATTCTGTGTCTATATTTTTTATTTAGACCTATTTCGAGGTTTTATACACATGATGAAGGTAAAAAATATATATAAATAAATAAATACATAGAAGTAAATGAGTTCAGTATTGATCTTATCCACTTGTTAAATGTACATAATGATTTTTACACATTTAATGTACGCTAATGATCTTATCAAACTCGTGAATAGAATCACCATCACTACATTAATTCTTTTACCAAATAAGTCTTAATAGTGGTGAAAAAAAAAAAAAAAAAAAAAAAAAAAAGGCATTTCTCGTAGTCATTTTATTTTATTTTATTTTTTTTTTTTTTCACGTTAAAACAATTAAGGCACACACTATACTTTCACCGTTCGAGATGATACCGTTAGATCACTTAATTTTTTGGTATCACTAATTTTTTTTAACAAATAAATCTAAATAACATGACTCATATTTTAAATCTTATGTCTAGGAAAAAGGAAAAAAAAAAAGAAAAAATCTTATGTCACAGTGATAAGTTAACTTTTATGTTATAGTTAATTTATAGTATTATTAAGCTTTCAGATTTTGAGAGTGACGGACGCAATTCGTATAAACTGTCCGTGAAGCGGCCTTTTTCTGCTACTCTCCTGCTTTCTCTCTCTAGAAAGTCTCTTTTCTGTACCTGGTCGCGTTTTTTTGGCGATCTCCATTTTCTCGGTTCTTGCGATTTTTCCTCTCTCCTGAGTCCTGATATTGAACTTGTCATCCGTTATCTGTTTCTACCCCCCTTTTCTCTCTCTATCCTCTCCACTTTCTCTCTCTACCTGCTCCGTTCTCTTCTTTGACCAATCAACGAGCTATACTTTATCCTCCATCGTACTTTACATTGTAATACTGTGAATTCTCTTGATTCCTTCGTGTTTTTGATGCATTTGTTTGTTGTTGTGGATTGATTCCAGTTTCGATCTGTCGGGGAGGGCTTCATTTTTTTGCAATTGCAGTGCTCTGGTTTCATTTCAGAGCTTCAATCTTCGAATTGGGCTGTGTTAGCTGGAAATTGAGTTTGGGAAATTGATCACGGGTTCGGATAAAGTGGAAGATTTGCTCGCGGATTCGTTGGTTCAGTGTTGTTCGACGGGTTTGATCTTCTGTTTTGGGTTCGGTAGAGAGAGAAAAGCAGTTGGATTTTGCAACTAGAAAATAGAAAAAGGCAAGAGTTTCTGTAGATCTGCTATTTATCTTCTACACTTTCTGAACTTTTTCATATTTTTTTCATTATTAAGAAAAAGAAGAAAAAAAAAAAAGCTACTTTGAGATTCTAATTATTTTAAGGGTTGAATGATTTGTAATTGAATTTGAGTAGCACAATTTGTGAGAGTTGGATGTGAATTGGTGTTTCATTTGACAATTAGACCGTGAAATCAAAAGGGTTTACAGGATTTTTGTTATAAGTGTTGTGACGGATCCGTCTAGTGAAAACAGGGGTTGTGATTGTCTGGCTGGTCTGGAGTGCATACTAAATATTATCAGGGCCCTCAGGATGGGGTCCTGCTTGTCCACTGAAAGCAGGAGCCCTCTCCCCGGTTCTCCGACGTCTGCTCTGGGGGTTAGGAAGAAGAAGACGTCAAAGAAAAGACCCGGTTCTCGGAATTCTTCCTTTGATTATAGGAGGGAAGAACAGCTGCACAGAATTCCAGGCAGATTGTTCTTGAATGGGTCTAGCGAAGTCTCTTCGCTTTTTACCCAGCAAGGCAGAAAAGGGACCAATCAAGATGCCATGATTGTTTGGGAGGTTAGCTTTTTGTCTCCTCTTCCATTTCATGGTTATGTTGATGGTTTATTAGAATTAGATATTTAGTAATGCTTCTTGAATACCAGTTGAATATGCTTTCTTTGTAGTTGCTGTGGCCTACTTAGAATTTGAGGGAACTTGCATTTTTTAGATCTTTATTCTTCGGTTATGGATTACTTGAGATGCCATTATTTGATGGGTGTTAATATTATTGACAGGTTTCATACCGTCTTTAACCCAAATTTACTGTTTTATTGACTAATGCCTAATGCTTACATAGCTATTGATATAGTCTTGCAATTATTTGTATATTTTGTTCTCAATTTACTGAGATTTCAAATATAATGCAATCTCTGATCAACTTAAGCAAGTTAGGTTGTATCCTCATTCTATTATCTTATCTGTCTTGTATTAGATGTATTTAGCTGGAGGATGTTTTGCTGTCTGGTTCAAGAGAGAACATTTTTATGTTAGTTTGATGCAGTTTCTTAATTATTATTAAACTGTGTTTTTAGGGTGCAAGATTGGAACTCTGATTTTAAGGTGCAAGATTGGAACTCTGATTTTAAGTCTTATCTCACTTTTCTTCTCACAAGTCTGCATCTGAGCAACGAAAAGATTGGTTAACATTCGACCTCAATTTCTTTAATTCAAAATGCCATAAAAAAGAAAAAGAAAAAGGAGAGGTTATTCTTGCAAATTTTATGAGTGTTCAAACATATGATTTGGATGATCACATCCTTATCTGGAATGTCTTCGTGATTCTCTTTTGTTGCATCCTTCTAATTTTTATTCTAGTAGTACAAATGTTAATTTTTTTGCTTAATTGCCTGTGTTCTAAATACTTCTGGTGCACATATCTTCGAACTGAAACATATCGTGGTGCCACTTTAACTAGATATTGTGTATTAAAGACATAAGTTAAGAATGATTTAAAGTCGATTAAGTTCATTACTGAGGAAAAATGTGTGATGAGTTGATTTCTGAAAGATGCTCATTCTCATGACTGTGCACACTTTTAAGGTTGGATAACATTTTGGTACTTTGTAATTTCATGGATTCCCTGTAAACACTAACAAAGATTCCTTTGATTTCATTCTTACTGCTCATTCACACGTTGATCATATTCATATCTTCATATATACCCACACATATATAGACATCATCTGGATAAACTAATAGGCGTTTCACTATATAATTCTGTTGATTTAAGTATCACCATTTCCTCAACTTGCTTGCAAGATGAAGTTTTGTTCACTAATTCTGCAAATTGGATTTTTCAGAATTTTTGTTCAAGGACCGACACAGTCTTTTGTGGTGTTTTCGATGGCCATGGTCCCTATGGTCATTTGGTTGCAAAGAGAGTGAGAGATTCTCTACCCTTGAAACTAAGTGCACACTGGGAAGTTAATATAAAGAGTGATGATGTTCTAAAAGAAATCAGCCTTAATACCACAGGCAGCATGAACTCTGAAGATACTTCTTTTATATCTGCTGAGGATGAATCCAGGGCTTCCATTGATGTTGAAGAAACAGAAAAGCTCCCAGATCTCTTTCAGACATTGAAAGAGTCATTTCTGAAAGCTTTTAAAGTTATGGACAGGGAACTGAGAATGTTCACGAATATTGATTGCTTCTGTAGTGGGACAACAGCAGTTACACTGGTGAAACAGGTCTATTTGACTGAAATTTAAAAGTTGTTCCGATAGGATTATTATATTTTCTTCTGAATAATGAGCACATTGACTGTTTTCTGATTTCTATAGGGTCAGGAGCTTGTGATTGGAAATGTTGGTGACTCTAGAGCTGTACTGGCTACGAGAGATAAAGACGATTCTCTTCTTGCAGTTCAGTTAACAGTGGATCTAAAGCCAAACCTTCCAGGTATCTCTCTCTCTCTCTCTCTCTCTATATATATATATATATATTTAATCCTGCTGCTTGTGGGTCTGAATTACACTATTGTTATGTTTGGCAACACCAAATTGGCGCTTTAGACTTGGGATTGGAGCTCGTATATGTTATTTGGCACAACGTTTAGTTGTGCTTTATGAACCTAAAGTATGGAAATTACTCAAGGTATCAAAAAATTAAATATGCATGAGGATAGTGTAGCAGAGAAGTGGCATGATAACAAAGGGTTAAAATTATAAATTAGTAAGAGAACCTGGGAGTAGTTTAAGTAGGTGTCAAGTTAGGGAATCCAGGTAACTGCGGTGAGGTTTGGCATGAAAGGACAGGTCAAAACAGTAAGGGAAAACCTGAGAGCAGGTTCAGTAGTTGGCTACCATGGAAAGCCAAGTAAAATTGCTTGGTTATGTATGCTTTTATCTATGATGTACAAAAAATAATACATTAGAACTGCGGTGTACAAAGAGGTCGTGGTATTATGGTGTCAAAAAATTGCGAAACTCAGAAAATTTGTATAGGATATATTAAGTTAAATTGCATTGGAAAAGCGGGGAAGTCTTGCAGTTGTTTTGAAGCAGTTAGCACGGTGCTATTATGGTGTCCGCAATGAACTGAAAATATACTGGACAAATTAGGTTGTATTGTCTTACCAAAATTAGTTCAGTGGTTAACTACTGCACAGGTGATACTTTTGTTTGCCCAAATATTACATTTCTAGGAAGTGATTTCCTTTTTTCTTTTCATTTTTGCTTTTCAATTTTTTATGGAAAATGCTCTTCCACTATCTCGACAGTAGAAACAGGGAATGCAAGTAATTAAATTTAGTCTGGAACTTCTACTTTTTAACTCCTATAGCGGAAGCAGAGAGGATCCGGAAATGTAGAGGCCGTGTGTTTGCCCTTCAGGATGAACCAGAAGTTTCCCGAGTTTGGCTTCCAAACAATGACTCTCCTGGTCTAGCCATGGCACGTGCTTTTGGAGATTTCTGCCTCAAGGATTTTGGTCTTATCTCTGTGCCCGAAATTTCTTATCGGCGCCTGACAGAGAAGGATGAGTTCGTAGTCTTGGCTACAGATGGGGTATGAGACCCAACTCAAACCATTTGCTTTATTGAGTTAATTAATCCTTTATCATTCTTGGTCTTAAGTTTGTTGAACTTATCACAGATTTGGGATGTGCTCACAAACAAAGAAGTGGTGGACATTATAGCTTCTGTCCCAGCACGTTCAACTGCAGCTCGGACCCTGGTTGAGACTGCAGTTCGTGCTTGGAGGTGCAAATACCCAACTTCTAAAGTCGATGATTGTGCTGTAGTTTGCCTCTTCCTCGACTCAAACACAAACAATTTATCTACAGCTTCCATTGCTAAACCAAAAGAGATGGTTTCAGTGGAACAAGTTGACATTGGGTGTGGGAAAGATGATCCCTCTAGCCCTACAGGACTGGAACGTTCTGGAACTGTTCGAACTGGCAAGGAAATTGTTGCCGAAGGGAGCAAAGAGGAGGAACCCTCAAAGCATGATGAGGAGGAAGAAGTATATGCAGAGTCAGGAATAGAGTGGTCCGCTCTCGAAGGAGTGTCTCGTGTAAATACAATGGTGAACTTGCCGAGGTTCGTGCCTGGTGGGAAAGAAGAGAAGAAAGCTTCCGGGGAGACAAAGGCTCGGAAATAATGGAAGACAAAAGAAGGTTCAGTTTGGGTTTTGGTTTCTCAATTAATTTCCATTCCATTTTTGTTTAAGCTTTGTCTCTCTGGTTTATGTTTTCCTTTTTTATTATTCTTCACATGGTGAAAAATGTAGGGCCATTGTTGTTTATTCTGGTTCGGAGAGGTGGGCCGGGCTGTATTAGTGTGTCTGGGAAATCATCCTCTTTCTCTCTCTAGTGTGGAAGAATTGGAATTTTGTAGAATCCAACTCTCCGTGATTTTTTTTTGCCTTCAATTCTTCTGTCAAATTTGTTGGTTTATTGCCTTGATAATAATTTGTGGTTATGAAGTATTTTTCCATCTCTCTTCTTGAAAAATTTGATTCTAAAATCTTTCCCACTTGTCATCTCTCTCTCTCTCTCTCTCTCTCTCTCTATATATATATATATATCTTTCTATCTCTCTCTCCAAGTTGTATTTATTGATAAAAAGATGGGAGATTACACCCTTACATTAAAGATCCATAAAGCTTTTGCCACTAAGTTTTAAAGAAAAACAGATTGATACAGCTCAGAATTTGATAGGATGGGATTTGTCAAAAGCTCAATGTGGTGGGCTATGTATTTTTTTTGGACTTGTTGGAAGATTTCAGAGCCATATGTTGTTTGTTGACCACTGTAGTTTTAGACTTTGGAAGCTTCCCCAGATTCCTATTCCCTCAAATTGAGATATTTCCACCACACCTGTAGCTCAGTGTGTCAAGCTTCAAGATATTTTCAATTCTCATACTTCCCTAGGCTTTGTTTGGTTAGGAGGAAAAGGATTTTGGAAAGTAAAATAAATAAATAAATAAAGTGAGAGTGAAAGAAATAAAAATCAGTTATCATAAAGTATATGAAGTTTTCCTTTTATAATTTAAATAGTATGAACGTTACCAGAAAATGCTTTCAACTTTTCCTTTTTTTCTACCTAAACAAACCAGCCAACCTAACTTTCTTCACATTGTCCTAGTCCAGTGTCTCTCATATTGGTGAGTCTTCTATCACATGTGGTTGGGTCTCACTACCTAAACAGTGTGAGAGATTTCTGTCCCTAGAATGAATCGAATAAGATCTTATCTAATCCGGATTTTGCGTTAGAGTCGGGATAACATTGACCTCTTAGAAAAGACTTCTAGTCTTTCATTGGCCTAAAATTATTTAATGAAAATAGACATGAATTGAAAATGAAAAGTAGTTTATAGGTTACCATATGCTTTAGATTAATAAATCCTTGTAACAAATTTTTATTCACATGAAAGGTTGTGTAGCCTTGTAGTCTTATGAGAGAGAGAGAGATTTGACCAAACATATTGGAGAGAGAGAGAGAGAGAGAGAGAGATTTGACCAAACATGTAAGTGTCTGTCACAAGGCACAACACACTTGACCCATGTTGAACATATATATATATATATATATAATTTGCTGCCATAAACTCTACTATATAGTGGACAGCTGTAGATTGAAAAGTTGTTTTTCAACTCATGGACACACCACAATCCAAAAGAAAGTGATAATTTTTTTATTAGAGGTCTCAATGCATCCAAATTTGAGATTTCACAATCAGGTCACTGTCATTTCTTATAACTCCAATTTAGCTGTCTATTTATATTTTTGTATATATATATAGAAATTAATAAATGTGGATACAAAAATATAAATAGACAGCTAAATTGGAGTTATAAGAAATGGCAGTGACCTGTGAAATCTCAAATTTGGATGCATTGAGACCTCTAATAAAAAAATTATCACTTTCTTTTGGATTGTGGTGTGCCCATGAGTTGAAAACAACTTACACACACACACACACACATATATATATATATATATATATATGTATGTAAACACACTTTGGAATACCACTTTTTTTTACTTTATTTTTTTTCTTGCAAGTTGTTCTAGTACCAAGTGAGGATCAGCTCTTCAAAGAGAGGTGCACATGAAACAAAGAGCATGATGGTTTTTTTTTTTTTTTTTTTTTTTTCATTGCCTTTTCTGGTGAATTTGAAATATTTTTATATTATTCAATTTCTTGTGTAAATAAAAAAAATAATTAACATCTTGAGCAGGTATCTATCATATGGCTTTTGCTTCCAACCAACGGCTGTAGAAGTCCAATGACTCTCGTGGCTTGTATTCAGGTACAGTGTGCCCTGCTCCCTGTACAATTTGACAACAATAACATTTTATTATTATTATTTTTTTTAAAAAAAATCTGTATATATTTGTGGATAAATGATACTTGAACAAATAACTAAACTAATCAAACAGTTATGTCCCATCTATGGACCTAGGAGAGAGAGACGAGAGACGGACAAAATCTTCTTGTATTATTTTATAGAAAGTGATTATTCGGTCTCACTCTTGTCAATTCGTATTTTCATAATTTAAAACACTTTCTCAGACCGAATAGACTTAAGTCGAGTAGACACAACTTGAGGCTATGTCTACTCAACTCAAGCCAATTTTGACTTGAAAAGTGGCGATCTTTTATAATTGCACCAAGTAAATGACCTTTGAAAACTTTTAAGAAATACCTAAAAAATAAAAAATAAAAAATTGCAATTTCTCATATACAGACCTTGATGGTGAGATAGATGAGGTTGTTAGCATATCCTTGTGTGTACCTGCAATAGATAAAAAATAGTCCATTTTATCTTTTGAGTAAGGCTTCATGTGAATGGTAGAATATGTCATCAAGGGCCATCGAAAGAAAATTAAGTGGATATATATATATGTATATATATATATATATATATAGAGAGAGAGAGAGAGAGAGAGAGAGAGATTACCCAGCAACTTGATCATTAGACACCCAAGACCTCCATTCATCCAAAATCTGATATCCAAGTGATCTGGTCCATGCTTCGGTCCCAGTGTGTGGCACACACATATCATGATCTCCACTGCAACAAAATTATATAAGAATTGGTCATGTTCATGCATGTATGAACTTTTACCCGCGTAATTATATGTATAATTATGCGTGTTTATATATTATACTTCACTACAAGTCTCATTAATCTTAACTATGAAATAAAAAGGAGAATACTTTTACCTGAATATAAGCGCACGATAACCCTGAATGGTGAGGTTCTTGTGGTAGCTAATCATGCTTCCAGCATCACGATAGTATCTTAGGTTAGACGTGCATAAGGCCCAAGGTCCACTTTCCTAATTTTAACAAGAAACAAGAAATAGGAGTCATATAAAAGATTATGGCCTGCTTGGTTTGCATTAAGAAAACAGTTCTCAAAAATTCAGAAACAGAAACAGTTTTATGAAAATAGGCCTTTTTAAACTGAGTTTTTAGAAAACAGTTCTAAAAAAGGGTCAACCTAACAGGTTTTTGTACACAATTTTCTGAGAACAGTATTCAGTTTTCAGAAAAAAGAATACTGTTCTCAGAAAAATGAACCAAACAGACCCTAACATTGAAGAACTACTGGCACTAATAGAGATTCCAACTAGAAAGTAGCTAGGAAGTGCACGTACTGGATTTGCATGAATTGCTTTCCTAACTTCATCATTGTTCAGCCACACAGTTGCTATCGTATCATCCTGTATATAAAAACCATTAATATGATCATTAATGGAGAAAATAAAAACGAAGAATTTGATACACTCTTTAAGACTACCAAAAATGGTCGTAATAGACAAGAAAATTAATTAAAAGGGTAAAATTACACTTAGCTCTCATCTGATATAACATAATTCCACGTACATTTTCCCTATTTATTTAAAAATTACACTGATTGACTGACTTCCTCTGGAATCATTACTTTGTAATAAATTTACCAAATTTTCTTCATCTATGTAAGTTTAACTCCCATTTCAACTAAAATATTATAATAACTGCTGACGGAAAAGAAAAAATTTCACTTGCTCTTAACACTGCCTAACAAAAAAAAAATGCCTGACATAATAACTTACCTTAACTGATATTAAAAACTTTAGACGTACTTGAGAGAGAGAGAGCACTCACCGTGCATGGAACATAGACCTCTGCCATTAACTGAGGCCACAATTTCATTAGGCCATCTCTTGCTGGTGCTCTGAAAGGCCATGCACGACCAAACATCCTTTTTCTCACTCCGAAAGGCTTCTCACTACTATTTCCTAATTGCTTGAAGCTTAATGGTAAGCTGTTGGCGCTTCCATTTACATCATTGTCTTTTCCACTTGGTAAACCATGGTAGCAAGGCTCAAGGATGTCGTATATGTTTAGACCATCCAAAACCTAACAATTAGTCACCCCAAAAACGAGTACAAAATTAGACAACTACTATTAGTAATTTTCATACAAAATTAAACCATATTAGTAATTTTCTTACTTCGAGAAAAGAAATGATACAGTGTTTTTGTTTTAATTTCAAAGATGATAAATATTTTTCATAAATATATCGGAAACAAATACAGTAAAAAAATTCAATCGTAACTTAATCGCGAGGTTACAAATACAGTAAATTATATGGTAAAAAACTCAATCATGAGGTTACTTTCACTGAGCTCGCACCTTCTTAGCCATCAAAGATTGTATGAGGGTGCCTCTCAATCCATCAAATGAAATGGAGTGAACTTAGTGAGAATGTCCTCGTGGTAGCATTGCTTATATATATATATATATATATATATGAAAGTTAAAGAATATGCATGTGAAATAATTAAGCCAACTTACATCATCGATTTTTCGAAGAATATTTGAACATCTCTCACTGCTGGTATCATAGTAGTTACCTTTGCAAGCCGCTTGAGCTTCCTACAGCAGGTTTATATCATGTAACCGTTTAAACTTGTTTTTAAAATAAAGCTAGAACTACAACACTTGGAACTAAAGTATATTATTGTTTTGCCGTAAACAAGTATATGTACATGAAGATATACATGGGTAGACCTCAGTTTTATCCAGAGTTGACTCACATATAGCAGTGGAAATAATTGATTGATTCTATACAGGAATGGGTCAAAATTTCATAATAACCAAAACTTTGAAAATGGTTAGTTCAAAATCAAATGGATGATAAAGTGGTCAAGGCTTAATTGTTTACAATCTCCATGCAACATTCAAATCATATATATATATATATATATATATATATATATATATAAATATGTTTCACACACCTCAAACATAGCATCTGAGATTAGGCTCATTCCATGTGCAAATGGGACAAGAGCATTGCCATCAAATACTCTGTCTGTGACCCCATTTCCTACCATGTAACCCTGCACAATGGGATTCAAAGCTCATCCAAACAATGTATATATCTAACCTAATCCTTGAATTTGGAGTTGCCAAAGTCACAAACCTTGAAATTAATAAGGGGCTTCACACCACTTTTGATTCCTGTCAACAAGGCCAGTTAATGTTACACTAAATTAAAAACCTGATCATAGAACATGAATGTGTAACAATATATGTGAGCATAAAATACCTTCTGCTACATTAGAAGCAAGAGTTGGCACATAAACTCCAGCATAAGACTCTCCGGAGATGTAAAATGGATTGGAAAGGAACTCCGGATATTGTTCAAACCACTATATATTTTTTAAAAAACACAAATTTATTGGATTGAATTTATCTTGAAGTTTATCATAGAATAATTCAAGAATTAAAGTATTACCTTGAGGAGAAAATTGTGTGTGTCTTTGGCTGTTTGTATGTCCCCAGTTTTGTATGTGGTGGTGTTTGGAGAGTAAGATAAGCCAACACCAGCAGGGGAGTCCAAATAGATCATGTTGGAAACCTGGGACAAGAATTCGGAAAGTGCAAATACACGAGAGATTTTGAGATAATACGAGAAATAAATTAAGTTAGGAAAAGCAAAATCAATATGAAATTTATGAACTATTTTGGTTCATGTCATTGAAAGGATATATAAATAAAAAAAATTCCAAGACAAAAATGAAAAACCATTGTAAAAGATTATATATCCAACCTTAGACCAGCTATATGGATTCAGATGTAAAATGGGCAGGCTTCCTTTAGACTTTCCAGCTTCAAAATTGAATGGTCCTGCAAAATAAATAGTGCATTCCTAGTAACAAATGTTGACGGAAAAAAGGGCATCATAGAGATTGAATTTTTTTAATTAAATGTGGTCTGAATTGTAATATGAATGGATTGAGAATTGAGAATATGACTTCATTCCTGTAACTTTATATCTAAGGAAATTCATGTGACTTGATACACAATGCAGATTGAGTACTAGCTCTAATTAGTGAAAAGGTAACAACCCACTGTCCAAAAAATGGTGCGTTCGCAAATACATTGAATCACTCAAATATTTCATTCTAAAAAATTCTCTCCCTCCTTCCACAGCCCCATTTAGGCATTCTAATATTGAGATAAAAGGGGCAGAGGGAAAAAAAATAAAATAAAATAAATAAATAAATAAGAAGAAGAAGAAGAAGAAATAGCCTAACCTTTAGGACAAGTTAGTGATCAAGTTTTGAATGCTTTAAAACCAAGTTCATAGACAAATATTGGCAATGATCAATTCAATATAGAACAGTAAAATCCAAGGTATGACATGAAAAAAAATGAATTCACTTTTAAGAAATAGAAAAAATATATAGAGAAAATAGAGAACATTGATCAATTGACAAGAGATAAATTTTAATATCAAATTTTGATGAATAATTAAGAAGCAGTACCATGTTCATAAACAAAGCCATCAAAGCTAGAGCAACCTGGTCCCCCATTGAGCCACAAAACAACAGGATCATTTGATGGGTTTCTTTCGGACGCGACAAAGTAATAGAATAGATTCTTTGGAGGATTCCCATCTATGGTGACAAATCTTCACATTCCAAGTTACAAGAATCAACACAAATTAAACACAATGTTTAGTTTTATTTAATATAATTATTGTAGGAGACGTATATACCCTGAGTAGTGCTTTGAAGGAAAAGTGCCACTGAACCCTGGAAGGTTTGTGACCAGAGCACCTTCAGGAGCTGCTTCAATAACACCAAAACACAAAAGCATGAAAAGCACTGATACATTGTAAAAGATAGACTTTGCCATGGCCATGGCCTAACAAAGTCCTTTTTTTTATGAATGCCAAACGAAGTCTTTAGGATTCTTCTTATACCCAAAAAAAAGGAACTACAATAACTACGTTGTTTAAGAGAGAGAGAGAGTTTTAATAAATTAAACTGGTGAAGACAATGGATGGAGGAATTAACAAGAAAAGAGCTTTGATAAACCGAAAGCTGGGAAGGACAGAGGATAGAGGAACAAGAAAAGAAAGAAGGCATTCCTTTGCCGCCCTATCAGTTTTATAGCCGCCAGTTCAAAAAAATTGGCAAAAGAAACGGATAGAAAAGCTTGAGCATGAATATTTTTAAAAGACCACCACAAGTATCTTTGACTGGGTGATGGGTTGTCCTTTCTTCATCTCCATTGATAAGTGAATGCACTGTATAGACAAACTAAGAAAAGGGTCATGTACTTTCGCGGTTCATATTTGGTCATACACTTTTGGAATCACTTTGAAAAACAACAAACAAAAAAAACAAAAAACAAAAAGAACAATCCAAGTCCAGTTGGTGATGCAGGCATTTATCTTATGCTTAAGGCTTCTCCTAATCAAATCTGTTCTTTTCAGCACAATCATTTACTGGGCAGGCATGTTCATCCTTCCAAAGAGTGTAATCACTGAACTAAATGGCATTTTCAGAAATTTCTTGTGGACAGGGCCAGAAATGAAGCATACAGGAGCTAAAGTTGCTTGGGGAACCATTTGCAAAGCTAAAGCATAGGGTGGGCTTGGATTACCAAACATTGAAACATTCAAGAGAGTTGGAATTATCTAACACATATGGGCACTAAAGTCAAAACATTTCTCAAAGAATATGGGTGCAGTGGGTTAGAAGTTAGAACTTACCTTGTCAACAATGCAGAGCTAGAGAAGGATACGGCAACTCAGAAGCTGTGCTTTTTCCAATTATCAAACACATGGTGGGTGATGGCAGGGACACCCAATTCTTTCATTTCAGACTCCCACCTGGCATTTCCCAAACACCATATCAAACCACATCCCTGAAATCCTAGCTATTCCTCCTCCCAACCCTTTCTGTGGAGACAAAATCATTTAGATTCCTTCCCCTTCTGGGAAGTTTTCCATGAAACATACCATGCTGTGTCTTGAACCCCCTTCTTCTCCCTCACTGGAATGGCATCACCTTGTTTGGAGTCCCATCAACATACCCATATTTAGTGAATGAGACCCATTTAAGTTTATCCACAACATTAAATGAATAGAAACTCATTTGGTTAAACAAATTGTTTAACCTTAACATTAACTTTTATTATATTAGTTTAAAGTGTCATGTAAACCCGACCAAAGAATAATTTCTGGTGATATATTATGTAAGTATTAAATGGACCAGAACTATATAATAATTTCTCTTCAAATACATAATATATTTAAGATGAATCAAGCGGACTAACAACCAATCAAAATGCACAATTTAAATTGATTGTTGGCAGTTTTTATATGTTGATAGGACCAATTTCTTTAAATTGTGCATTATAATTGGTTTTAGGACATGGCCGGCTAAGGGTGCAAAAAAAAAAAAAAAAAAAAAAAAAAAAAAAAAAAAAATTGTTGAACCGATAAATCAATATGAATTCTGGTTCTAAAATTAAGGAATCGGGCTCAACTGTAAATAAGGCTAAAGGGCACAGAACAACTATATAACACACAAAGTTGATGATGTTGGAAGGTTAAATTAGGTTTTTATCAGGTTAACTACATTAATACAATTTTTATTTAAAAATTACTCCTACTTAACTTGATATGAGCTCAACAAAATATAAAAACACTATTTACGTTTTTAGTTCAAGAAATAGTGATTTAATTGTGCAGATAATTGATGTGTAAGAAGGTCAATAAAATAGAAAGTCTGAAAGAAATATGAAGTTACAACTAGTATTGATATGCAACAAAATTAAAAAATTTGAAGAACTCCAAAAGGTTATGGTTGAAAAAAAGAAATTGATATATTAATCTCCTAACGTGTCTCAAGCCCACTGGGCCTTAGCCCATGTCGGAACTCTCCATGACAGTTTCTCTCAAGTCGCGTGTGTGTATCACTATGTGTGCAATATATATATATTATTATTAAAAATACACAGAGTTTCAATACGTTAGTTATACATTTTTAATAATATAATTTTAACTTTTTTATTCTATTTCTTTCTAATTCTTTCCTAAATATAAATTTACTTTTTCTTTTTTTTAAAAAAAGTCTATTATTTTTATCTTATGATAATAATTTAGGATTTTCAACACAAATCATACCGTCATTTGTACTCTCTGTTGTTGTTGTTGTTTTTTTTTTTTTTTTTTTTTTAATGCTCTTTTCAATTCAAACATTTATTTTAACAGTGTAAAAATGTGTATCTACTTACTGTGTTGATTATATCTCATAAAATCATACTTGGATAAGTTTTCTATTATTGTTTTATTATATTAAAAATTATTATTATAAAATGTTTAATAAATTAAATCATAATTATTGTTTATTAATGAATTAAACTTTAAATTTCAAAAGTTATTTTATAATTTGTAACAAATTAGATTTTACAAACACTCTTGCAGAAAAAAAGATGCTTTGATTTTACAAAAACATGAAAAAGTTTCGGACATCAACAATATGCACCTATATTTTACGCTATTAAAAATCTTTATAAATATACATTGTATGACTATAAATAATAAAGCTTAATATGAATGAAAAAATTGAAGAAATCAGGGACATGTCTATTCTGAATGTAAGCCTTTTTAATAAAAATTGTGCTACAATAATGGCCCATATATAAAGTTGCCTTCTTTATTGGGATTATTACAAAAAAAAAAAAATGGAGTTTTGGAGGTTAAAGGCCAAAATAATGGAGTCAAATTCAAAATTTTCAAATTAATGGAGTTTTATCAAAGTCTGACCTGAACATAAAAATTTATTGTACATTATCTTTTAATTCCCAAACTGTCCATCCTATTGTTATTATGAAATTATGCTACTACCCTTCACCAACTTTACTAATTGACTTGTCATTTCTTTCTCTAACAATTATACATCTATGTATCTCACCATTGATTTTCATTACACATGGCCTTTTCTTTTTAATTTTCATTACTTTTTTTTTTCTTTTTTTTTTTTCTCCTAAATGTGTGGTCTTTATTCAACAAATAAAAGTATATGAAAAAAATCCTAGAAATAGGAGCAGATGAACATAAATAGGAATAATAATAATAATAAAAGAGTAATAAAATTAGCAATACAAACTAGGGGTGCAACTTAGGCTGGCGAACCCATCTTAGCCCAAATCCAACTCGAAAATTTTGAAACTTGGGTTTTTAAATTCACAAATTGGGTCCAATTCGGGTTGGGTTTTCTCCAAGCCCAGCCATGTTCGGGTTGGGCTTGGGCTCGACTCGAATACAACCCAACCCAAAATTTTAAAAGCTTCCTTCTTTTTTTTTTTTTTAAATACCTTCCAAATCTTTGATATATATGTATCTTGTATATATATGTACGGTGTGTGTTAGTATATATGTGTGTGTGTGTATGTGTGTGTGTGTGTGATTACAGATAGGAGAGAAAACTCAATTGGAGAGGATAAAGAGAGAAATAGGTTCTGGCGAGCGGTCACCTTTTGGAGATGAAGGCTGCCGCCAAGGGCAACCTTTTTGGTCTCTGCTGGCAACCATGGTGGTCGCTGATGGCGACTTTGTGTCACTGTCCATGACACATACTAGGTCGCGCTTCGATGACATGGTTGATCGGAAAAGGAGATATGACGTAGCGGGTAGCTGCTATTTGCAACCGGAACGCTGCACTGGATAATCAACTATGCTGCCAGAGAAGAAGGATAATAGGTCGTCGTACGTTAATGTAAGGAAGGGACCCTTTAGGTCGCGGTTCCGGTAGCGTCTTGCTGTTGTAATTGTAGCGAGGTGGTCGTTGCTTCTTAATCCCCCCTCCCCCCCTTTCTCTCATTTTCCTTTGTTCAACGTCTTTTGGTTGGTCTCCAGCCGGCTGCTTGTGTATATTTATTGTTTGAGAGTTTTCTGAATAATTTAAAAACAAAAATTTATTTAATAACAAATAAAAAGAATCTTATAATTTATATGTTATAGGCAGTGTAATAGGCACACACACACATATATAGTGAGAGAAATAGAGATCAAAGAGTAACATATATTTTCATTTATTTTCAATGCTTCTTATGGTAGTTCGCAGATCAACAGTAGATACATGCTATTTATATGCTTCAAAATGAAGCTTCCAATATAAGCCATAAGTGTGATCTTGCTCCCCAAGCCAAAGGTGTCCTCATGGATGACATATTCCATTGTGGACCCCGTATAGTTATATATATATATATATATATATATATATATATATATATAACACTCCCCCTTGGGGTCCATTGCACTACACTAAGAATATGTCTTGTTAAAACCTTACTAAGGAAAACCTAGTGGGACAAAACCCTAGTGAAGGAAAAAGAGTACAGTATACTTGTGAATCTGAAAATGGTATTGCATAGGTTAAAACTGCCTCATTAAAACCTTACCAGGAAAACCCAGTGGGATAAAACTTGGATGAAGGAAAAAGAGTATAGTATGCCAATACCCCTTCGATCAATTGTTCCCCCTCATTGTTGCATTAGTTCAACCCTGAAGATCTTTTAGTTGACGCATTCCAATGTTGTGCACCAGCTTCTTGAATGTTGTAGTTGGAAGCGTTTTAGTGAATAGATCTGCTAGATTTTCACATGAACGTATCTTCTGAATATCAATATCATCCTTTTTCTGGCGTTCACGTGCATAAAATTTTTTTGGTGAGATGTGCTTAGTCCTGTCACTTTTAATATACCCTTCTTTCATCTATGTAATGCATGCCGCATTATCTTCATATAATACTGTTGGGCTATCTTTTGTTAATGAGAGACCACATGTTGTTCGAATATGTTGGATCAATGATCTCAACCAAATGCATTCCCTGTTTGCCTTATGAATTACGAGTATCTCAAAATGATTTGAAGAAGTTGCAATCATTGTCTGTTTTCATAGATCGCCATGATATAGCAGTGCTGCCACGGGTAAACACATATCTTGTTTGTGAATAAGCTTTATGTGGGTCAGAGAGATAGCCGGCATCTGCATATCCAATTAATTGAAAATTTGGTATTTTTGAATAAAACAATCCCATATCAATTGTACTACGAAGATATTGCAATATGTATTTGATTCCATTTCAATGTTTGTGGGCTAGTGCAGAACTGTATCTTGCTAATAAATTGACTGGAAAAATTATGTCAGATCTTGTGCAATTTGTAAGATACAAAAGAACACCAATCGCACTAAGATAGGGCATTACAGGACCAAGGAGTTCTTCATCATCCTCTCGAGGACGAAAAAGATCTTTCTTGATATCAATTGATTGGACAACCATTGGAGAGCTCAATGGATGAGTTTTATCCATATAAAAACGTTTCAGAACCTTTTCTGTATATGTTGATTGATGGATGAGAATACTACTCGAAAAATGTTCAACCTGCAACCCAAGGCATAATTTTGTTTTTCCGAGATTTTTCATTTTGAATTCTTTTTTTAAATAAGTGGCCGTCTTTTCGATCTCGTCCAATGTTCCCACAAGATTCAAATCATCAACATATACTGCAACAATAACAAAACCAATTCTAATTTGTTAATAAAAATGCATGGACAAAGATGATTGTTCACATATCCTTCTTTGCGTAAGTAATCGCTAAGGCAATTCTACCACATTCGTCCAGATTGCTTCAATCCATATAAGGATCGTTGTAATTTTATCAAATACATACTACGTGGTTTGTTTCAGGCATTTTAAATCCTTCTGGGATTTTCATATAAATATCACTATTTAGTGATCTATATAAATATGCTATAACTACGTCCATTAGATACATATACAATCTTTCTGTGACTACCAAATGTATTATGAATCTAAATGTGGGTGCATCGATCACAGTGGAATATGTTTCCTCATAATCAATATCAGGTCTCTGTGAGAAACCTTGAGCTACCAGTCAAGCTTTGTATCTCATGATTTTATTTTTCTCATTACGCTTTCGTACAAATACCCATTTGTACCCAACATGATTAACACCCTCAGGTGTTTGCACTACAGATTCAAATACTTCACGTTTAGCTAATGAATTTAGCTCTGATTGTATCGCTTCTTTCCATTTTGGCTAATCATTTTTTCGTTGACACTTTTCGATATTTTGAGGTTTTGGATCTTCATTATCAATATCCAGAGTAACAACATATGAGAATATGTTGTCGACAATAATTTCATTTCTATTCCATCTCATTCCATAATTTAGTGAGATCTCATCATTTTCAGGTACCTTTGTCTCATCAAGGGCATGTGCCTCATCAAGGGCCATATCATCATCAGTTGCCTTTGTCTCATCAATATTTATTATTTCATCATTTTTAGGTACTTGGGCCTCATCAAGAGCATCTGCCTTATCAAAGGCTATAATCCCAGATTGATCAATAATATATGTTACTTTTTTTGTGGCCTCTTCAGGAGTGTCAATTTTTCTTTGTGATTTTCTCTTATGAGGAGCAGTATCTTTTGCACCGGCTGGTCTGCCATGCAGACGTGTTTTAGATGCATTTGCTGCATTACTGACAGAAGGTCCCTCAAGGACAGCAATTCGTGCTGGAATATTTGCAGCTGGTATATGTGATTTTATTATTTTTTTTGTATCAATAAATACATCAGGTAATTGATTTGCAACATTTTGCAAGTGAATGATCCTTTGAACTTTGCTTTCACATTGATTTGTGCGAGGATCAAAGTGAGACAATTCCATGGTATTCTAAGTAATATCACGTTGCTGCTGTACCTTTTCTCCCCCTAATGGTGGGAAAATAGCCTGATCAAAATGACAGTCAGCAAATTATGCTTTAAAGACATCACTTGTCAGGGGTTCAATATATCTAATAATAGATGGAGAATTAAAACCAACATAAATTCCAAGTCTACGCTGATGACCCATTTTAGTGCGTTGGGGTGGTGCAAGTGGAACATATACAGCACAACCAAAAACTCGTATGTGAGAGATATTTGGTTGTTGACTAAAAATAAGTTGTAATGGTAAGTACTTATGATAAACAGTTGGTGGTATACGAATTAATGATGCAGCATATAATATGGCACATCCCCAAGCAGAAACAGGTAATTTTGTTCGCATAAGTAAAGAACGACCAATTAACTAAAGTCTTTTAATAAAAGATTCGGCCATACCATTTTGAATATGAGTGTGTGCAATAGGATGTTCAACATTAATTACAACTGACATGCATTAGTTATCAAATGCTTGAGAAGAAAATTCAGCGGTATTATCAAGACGAATTGTCTTAATTGGATAATTAGGAAAGTGTGCCCATAATTTGATGATTTGAGTAAGAAATCTAGCAAATGCAACATTACGAATAGAAAGCAGACAAACATGTGATCATCGTGTTGAGACATCAATTAAGATCATAAAATGGTGAAATGGTCCATAGGGGTGGATGAATTGGCCCACATATATCTCCGTGAATTCGTTATAAAAATTGGGGAGATTCAACAATAACTTTTGAAGGGGATGGTCTAATAATCAACTTATTTTGTGAGCAGGCAGTGCATAGATGATTTTTTTTTATCCTTTAATGAGTGTCTATGTGAATTTTCAATAATTCGACGTATCATTGTTCTCCCTGGGTGACTAAGTAAATCATGCCAGAGCATAAAAAGTTTTAGGTCACAAGATTTTTTATGCATCACAACATTTGACTCAATTGTCCTAATGGTTGTATAGTATAACTCAGAAGAAAAAACAGGGAGTTTTTCTAATATCAGCTTCTTGCATGAGGTAATGAAAGTAATGTAAAGATATTCCACATTTCTTTCATTTGCAGTCTCAATATGATACCCATTACGACACAAGTCTTTAAAACTCAACAGATTTCTCCAAGATCTTGTAGAATATAAGACATCATTGATTTGTAATCTTGTTCCACATGGTAAAATGAAGTTGGCTCGTCCAGAGCCATCAATCAAGTCGGTGGGACCTGATATTGTACTTACACAAGCGTCTGTCAAAGTTAGGTGAGAAAAATATTTTTGATCTTGAACGATTGTGTGTGTCCTTCCACTATCTGCAAGACATATATCTTCACCATTTATTTTGGAACCAGTCAGATCCATTCCTATTCATGCAAATTTCTTTATTAGAAAATAAACATTTATAACAGAAAGAAATTTTAATACAAACTAGAAAATAAAAACTTTAATACAAGGAAAATAAAAACTTATTGAAGATAACATAGTAGAAAGAACATGAAATGAAAATAGGATTAATTGGTGTGGATATTTTCATCACCAATCAGGTAGTCTATCTTTCCATCACGGTCCTCAAAAAAATTTGATACATCCAGATTTTTGATGTCGACTGGCTCATCATGATCAATGAAATTCATTTATTTTCGTTTCCCTTTTCTTTCATTGAGACTTGATAAAGTTCAGTCAGATGCTTAGGTGTACAACAAATGTTTTGTCAATGCCCTGTCATTCCACACCGATAACAAGTACTATCATGTGCCTTGGGAGGTTGAGCCACATCTTTCCCTTTTACTTGTTTCATTTCATTATAATCTCTCCTTTGGGGATATGGGATGGATCTCTGATTGCGAAATTTTGAGAATTGATATCATTCACGGTAATAGGAGTGATTTCTATCACGACCATTTTCATTATTGTGGTAGTTATTTTTACCATGCCTGTATTCATTATTATAGCCATTTCTACCACCACGATCATGTTTATTACCACGTCCACGTCGACGGGATAAGGCAACTTATGTTTCGGGGATCGGTATCGATCCAGTTGGATGAGACTGGTGGTTTCTTAACAAAAGCTTGTTATTTTGCTCTGCCATAAGTAAACTTGATATCAACTATGAATCTTTCTTAAATCTACGCTCTCGATATTATTGTTGTAAGAGTACATTCGAGGCGTGAAAAGTGGTGAATGTTTTTTCCAACAAAAGTTCATCAGTTATGGTATCACCATACAATTTCAGTGTAGAACTGATTTTAAATTGGGCAGAATTGTATTCAGCTACAATTTTAAAATCTTGTAACCGCAATTGCTACCAATCAGCCCGAGCCTTTGGGAGGATAACTGTTTTTTTATGATCATATATTTTTTTCAAATTTTTCCACAAACTCAGTGGATCTCTTTCAGTGAGGTATTCAGTTTTTAGCTCCTCACTAATATGGTGCCGAAGGAAAATCATGGCCTCCGCTTTATCTTGTAATGATGCATCTTTATCTTATTTAATCGTGTTTCCGAGGCCCATGGCATCTAAATGGATTTGAGCGTCCAGAATCCAAGATAAATAATTTTTGCTAGAAATGTCCAAGGCCACGAATTCCAGCTTTGTCAAGTTTGACATTTTCAAAATAAATAGATGTGACAAGAAGATAAAAATACAATTTAGCATAGCATATAAATAAATAAAATGGCATTAGTGAAACATTAACATAATATGAACTATTTAAACAACAAATGTGGTAAAACCAGCCATAGTGAATAAATTATTAAACAATAAAGGTGGTAAAACCGGCCATAAATTATTAAATAATAAAGGAAAATCGATCATAATTAGTAGATAATAGGGGCGGTAGAACCGACCATAGTTAGTAGATAATAAAGGCGGTAGAACCGACCATAGTTAGTAGATCATTAAATAATAAAGGCGGTAGAACCGACCATCATTAAATAATAAAGGCGGTAAAACCGACCATAGTTAGTAGATCATTAAATAATAAAGGCGGTAGAACCGACCATAGTGTGAGCACATATATCACTTAAGTGAACAAATTTATTCCATGAATAATAATCAATAATTAAAATTTTCTTACCATTTGGAGTCAGAAATACAATTTTCTTCGATAAAGTAAATAAACCCAACAATCTATCGAAACTAATATCACAAAAGAGATATATAGTTGAGGGAGAGAAAGCTTCTTCTTCAAATTTCAGATGGCTAAAGCTCGTACTGATAACGTGTCATAATTTATATGTTATATGCAGTGTAATAGCACACACACACACACATATATATATATAGTGAGAGAAATAGAGATTAAAGAGTAATATATATTCTCATTTATTTTCAGTGCTTCTTATGGTAGTTCGCAGATCAGCAGTATATACATGTTATTTATAGGCTTGAAAATGAAGCTTCCAATATAAGTCATAAGTGTGATCTTGCTCCCCAAGCCAAAGGTATCCATTGTGGACCCCATATAGTTATATATATATAACAAAGAAAAAGTTTTTTATTTTTATATTTACAATAAAATAAGGTCAATTTTATTTTTTTTGTATTAATAAAAATAAAATTAGAGTTTGGAAGTACATAAAAATTAATAACCCTTTCAAAAAATAAAAAAAGAATATTAATGAATTAAAAATTGAACAATGCTTGCCTTAAACCACATAAGAAGGAACGTCCTTATGAGATGGTCCAATAAAATATCAACATGTGTTTAAATTTTAAAAGAAAAAAACAAATGATGACTACAGGCAATAAAAACTTCAAGAAGTATCCATAGGCTATTTAATCGGCTCCTCCTAAGACAGGAAAGCCACTGGCATACGAACTCCATAGTATCGTTCCAAATACTAACTCGATGTCATGGATCTGGAGTTGAACCCATTACCGGAGTCGTAAAATGACACCACCAAAAATGAACATGAGCGATACATTAGCCCACCACCACCATTGTCCATAAAGGACGACATTGATGCAGAGGAGTACGGACTCGAAGGCTATCAGCGATGGAATGGTGAACTACTTGTCCTGAGATGAAGATGTTGCCATTGATCAATTCAACTCACAACTCACATGGTCCGATTCACTAAAGCGAAAAACATTGTTTAATTTTAGATTCAAAACACAGAAGTAATATATGCCGCTACGTGAGAGAAAAAGAGGGAACGATCAGTTTTTATTCCCTGTAGTCATCATTTTCTTTTCTTTTTTTAAAAAAACTTTAACACATGTTGATATTTTATTGGGCCATCTCATCATAAGAAGGAGGTTCCTTCTTATGAGGCCTAAGGCAAGCATTGTTCTTAAAATTTTCTCTAAATAATAGATAGTTCAAACCGGAAAAAGAAACAAATAAATTTACATATTTCTGCGTAATAAGAAGACGACGAAAAAAAAAAAAGAAAAAAAAAAGGTTGAACGGGTCAACCCATCTGGCCCAAAAAACAATCGGGTTCGGGTTACTAACAGAGCTCATCTTTGTTTGACATCAGGCCAGCCTAACCTAACCCAACTTCAGATTGAGGTTGGTTTGGGCCTGTCCAACTTGCAGCCCTACCCTAATACAAACTTTAACGAAATCATCAAACTGCAATGACTTATAATCAGCACATCGACACACAACAATAATATATTTTCATAATAAAATAGGAACTCTGCTAACAATACAAAGTTTGATCAAAGGTAATGAAATCAACAAACTGTCATCAAATCAACAAACTGTAATGAATCAGATTTTTCTCTTCTTCGGCTATGTCAATGGGCAACAATAAGAATTCCTAAAAGTGATAAAGAGAGATGAAGAGAAAGAAAGTGCAGGTCAATTAGTAAAGTTTGTGAATGGGTAGTTAGTCATTTTGCAATAACAATTGGATGAACAATTTGGGAATCAAAAGATAATGTACAGGACGACTTTGATAAAATTCCGTTAATTTAAATTTTTTTTATTTTGACTCTATTATTTTGGCCCTTAACATTCAAAACTCTATTTTTTTATTTTAAATAATGCATTCTTTATTTGGATACAGTGACTAATATAATTGAATTAGAGTTGGGGTTTCTGACTTGGAATATATATATATATATATATATATATATATATATATATATATAATCATACAATTGTATATTTTTAGGTGATAGAAGTGATCAAATTGAATGATATGCCATAAGATCATTTTTTTTGAGGAAGCGCAAAATTGTCACTCGTGCAAGGAAAATTGCATAAAATTCTCCCGTTTTGTAGTAAAACTCTTCTTTTAAATTATTATTATTATTATTAGTCAAAAAAAACTTCCTCCAACTAATAGGGGATTACTCTTACTAAATTATATTATAAATTAGGATAATACCGGTGAGAACTAAGTATTTTCTTATAATTTATATTAAAATTATATATGATTAGACGAATGGTATAAAATTTTCGTTAACTTGAAAGGGCTATTTTTAACAGTTAGTCAAACTGTCAAAAAAATATTACAATTCTATTGCAAAACGCCGCAAGTACGTAAAAAGAGATTTAATGCAATTTGCCTTATTATGTACGTAGTACGCGTAAAGAAAACATAAGGGGTGCATGAAAAGGTGTAGTTAAGCATTACTACCTTTCCTTGCTTGTTTTATGTTCTTGTTAAATTGCTGCAAAATGAAAATAGACATGAATTTTTTTTTTTTTTTTTTTCATAATATTCAGAAGAACAAAACAATTCATTAAGGTTTTTGTATTTGTAGTCGATAAAGCGAATGGCTCATGAAATGTAAATGACATGATTTATTAAGCATCTGAAATGTAAATGACATGGTTTATTTATGATGTTAACCATCATACCTTTATGAATATAAAAAAGAAAAACATACCATTAGAATGATCATTAACATTATATGAAATACTTTTCTATTCTTTCATTTCCTAAACTCTTATTGATATAAGCACCCAGGATAAATAACGGATAATGAACTATTTGAGAAACAGAATATTGAAAAGGTTAAATAATCAACAAAATAATGAAATAAAATATGGAAATATGTAAGATAATAATAAACAACAGAACATGAATAACTTTGAAAGAACTTTTGATTAAAACATGGAACTTACAACTTTGATCTTTGAATACTACACTTTTGTTCTGAGCCGAGTTCCTTAGATGAAGTGAAACTAAAAACTTAAACTTAAAAATTACAATTTGAATTGAGAACTTTTGAAATGGAAACTAAGAACTAAACTTGAAATGAGCCCCGCTTCAATGTCTTGAGGAGCCGTTATTTATAGGGCCTCGAAGGAGCCTTGGGGAGCTTTGGATTCCTTGGTGATAAGGATGCAGCAGGAGGCCATGTGCAAAGCCTGAAAGGCTGATTTGAGGTGATGTCTTCTGAATGATGCTAGAGGCCATGTGTAAAGCCTGAAAGGCTGAATTGAGGTGATGGCCATTGACTTGCCTTGGATTCCTTTTTTGAAATGCTTGTCTGTCATGAGCACCGAAAGGTGCTAAAAGCCTGAAAATGGAGAAATGTTGAATAAAATTTTAAACTGTAGATTTTGCCTCATTTCTTCTTCTTTTTTTTTTTTTTTTTTTTTTTTTGAAATGAATGATTTTTGAGAATATTGTTTACTGGAGCTGTTGGGTAAAAGTACCAAAACAGTCATCTTCATTGGGTTGGGCCAGATCTGTTTGGGAACCATGGAAAGAACCTGAGCCTTCACTTCTGTTGAAGCCCATTTTTGAGAAGGCTATGGGATTGACTTGGGCTAAAGCTTACATGAGGAAGGCTTCATACTCATCTTGGGATTTTGCTGAAGAAAGCTTTACTTGGGCCTGGCTTTTGGATAGGAGGAAAGCCGAAGACTCTCCTAAGCCAGAACATGATATTGCAGGGTGCTTTGAGAACCATTCTGAAATTGCTTCTGGAATAACATCTTTGATAGAGAATTGGTCCCACCATTTGACTTTGAAAATCCTTCCTAGAAGAGGAAGATTAGAAAGGGTTTTGAGGATTTGGAATTGCCATAGAACTATCCATGACAATGCAAAATTTGTAAAAAATAAGAATGATTTGGGAAATTCGGAAAGCTCAAGAGGAGCTTGGAATTTTTAATTGAAAATTGAAAATCCCTTGGACACCGTTTCAGGAATAATTTCTTGGCAGGGACTGAACATATGCCACCAGTCAATGAACCATCTGGGACATTTAGATTGAAATTCTTTTGGAAAAGGATAAGACAGGAATGGCTATAATCCTGATTTTGGAAATAAAAGGTATTGTACCAGGCATCCTGATAGTCCCAGTAATTGAAAGTTTGAGGGTTGCGAGGCTGAGAAAATTGCCTCGGAGCATTGATGTTTTTACCCCAGGCTGCCGGAGTAAGGACTTTTTGAATGGTATATGTGGTGTGAGAAATGAAAGACTCATCACCTGGTTTTGAATGAGTTCGAATTTTGATGGAATCAGTGTCCACTAAAATAAACTCATAAAAATTTTGTGTTTTTCGAAAATCTGATGTTGGATAATAAAAACCTTTGACAAAATGATTTTGAGAAAGTAAAATTGAGTTTTGGTTAAAAAGTTCTTTTTCAACCACACAAATGGTTGATGAATTTGGTTTTTGAAAATAAAGAGATTTTTTGAAAGTGGGATTGTTGACCACCACTTGCTGTGAAACAGATCTTGAGGAAATTTGTTTATTTGATGCTGAAGAAATTGCAGCATAAGTTTTTTGAAGGGGATGGAAAACTGGTTGTTGGGATTGTAAGTATGTTTGGATGGGGTCATAATGAATTGGGGACATGTTTATGACATGTTGGGGAATTGTGGTTAGGACTGAAAACTGTTTTGTAATTAATGGAGATGGACTAGCACACAAAGCTTCTTCATCTTCCTCGACTTTATTATACCAGGTTTTTTTTGAAGGGGTTTGAGAAAAGGATGATTGTGCATATGCATCTTTTGTTTTGTGGGGTTTTGTGCTTGCAACTGAGGCTCTTCTACCTGTCTTGGGAGGCATGGTAACCGCCCTTAAGCTCCTGCTTTTCCCTGCAAAAATTCCCTGGTGAGAAAATCAGGAAGAGAATTGTTTTCTCCTTTTATATATTCAATATCAAAGTCAAATACAGAAAGAATAGCTTGCCATCGGGTAAAAATTTGTTTTGAGGGTATGTTATGAACATCTTTCTTTAAAACAGTTTTTGCAGATTGATAATTAACACGAACTAAAAATTTTTGATTTAGTAAATCACTTTGAAATTTTGAAATGCATAAAACTATAGATAAAATTTCCTTTTTGACTGTAGAGTAATTTTGTTGTGCTTGGTTCCATGTGCCGAAGGCGAACTGAACTAGTTGTTCCTTGTCACCTATTTTTTGTTTTAGGATACCTCCATATCCTAATTCAGAGGCATCAGTTTCCACAATTTTGTAGGCTTCTGGATCAGCAATAGATAGGCAAGGAAGGTTTTTTGCTTTGCTTTTAAAGATTCTGACATTTTTTGTATACTCATCGGACCATGGGGGAGGGGACTTTTTTAATCTTTGGCGTAGTGGAGCACAAAGAAGATAAAGATCCTTGAAAAACTCAGAAAGATAATTTAGGCACCCTAAAAATTTTTGAAGCTGGGTTTTGTCTTTAATTTCATTAGGGAATTTATCAGCAAATTGGATGGATCTGTTGATTGGGATGACAGTTCCTTGGTGGATCTGAAAACCTAAGAACCTAATCTTGGTCTGAAACAAGGTTAACTTTGATAAAGAAAAGACTAATCCATTATGCTTGATGGTTTGAGCAAATGTATTGAGTGTTTCCAATGAGCATCTATAGAAGAAGAAAATATTAGAATATCATCAATATAAACAATTAAAAAATTCGTAAGATGAATAAATATATCATTTATAATTTTTTGGAATTCTGAAGGGGCATTTTTTAATCCGAAAGGCATCACATTCCATTCGTAATGGCCAAAAGGAACCGTGAAAGCTGTTTTGTATCTATCTTTTTCAGCAATTTGGATTTGCCAGAATCCTGACTTGAGATCAAACTTTGAAAAAATAGTTGCATGAACGAGACGTTGGATTAGGTCCTTTTTATTGGGCAGGGGATACCTGATCCACTGAAGAACTTCATTGAGGGGCTTGTAATTGATAACTAATCTGGGAACACCTCTTTTTATTTCAGCATTCTTTTGGACATAGAAAGAGGCACAGCTCCATGGGGAACGGCTTTTTCGGATGAGGGATTTGTTCAATAATTCATGTACTTCTTTCATACAGTAATCAAGAAGTTCTTGACTCATTTGGCTAGGACGGGCTTTGGTAGGGATATCCTTTTCATTGAAAGATTTTTCATAAGGTAATTCAACAATGTGTTGTCTTCTGTGCCAAAAAGCGTTTGGGAGATCAGAGCAAACCTGACTTTCAAGTCTTAATTTGAACCTTTGAATAGAGTCTTAGAGACTTTTTTTGACTGAGTTGTTCATCAATTTGTTTGAAGATTAGTTATTGTTTGAGAAAGTCTAAATGCTTTATTTTGCTCTCAATCCTGTTGACAGCAGGGACCTGAGTAACATAGGAATCCTTAATGGTATTGAGATCCTTGGTGTCTATAGGATGAGCAAAAGGAAAGCAAATTTCTTGTCCAACTAGACTTGTTGAAATGCCTTGGCTATCAACTTTGAACGGGTAAAGAAAATAAATAAATGGAGTTCCCAAAATAAAAGGGGTATTGAGGTCTTTAACAAGGATGAAAGGTGTTTTAATACAAAGACCCTGATTACAAACATGGGCTTTGGTTAACTTGTGCTGAACAGTGAGTCGTGAACCATTAGCACCTTGAAGTCGTTCTTTGGTTTTCTCAAAGTATTTCGTAGGGACAAGTCCTTCATTGATACAATTGAGATCAGCACCGGAGTCAATGAGAGCCACTGTATGAATGGTATAGTCTTTGTTGATGACAATTTTTAGATTAACATGCCATTTCTGAAATGTTATCTGGGTCAGAAGGTTGATGTAAGTCTCATTGTCCTTGGGGGGATTTTCAGAAACTTGTTGTTCAAGTTTTGCAGAGGACTTAGGTAGTAAGGCATCTATCTGGGATTGTTGAAAAAGAATTTGGCTTCGGAGGGTAAGAATATCATGAGCAGTGGAATCTTTCAAAGCCTTGCCCTCTTGCTTTAGGAGTGAAATCTGTTGCTTGGTTTGTTTGATTTCTTTATAGAGATCTTGAATTGTAATTGGCATCTAGGGTTGTGTACCAAATCTTTCAAAGATATTAGTAAGGTTGTAAGTATTTGGTATAACAACGGGAGCTTTGTCGTTCCTTTGGCCAATACTGTTGGTGAATTTAATCAAGCATTCCTTGCGCTGATCAAGATCTTCTATTTTGTCAATGAGTTCCAACATGAATTCTTGATCCTTAGTAATCATACAGATGCATTTGGTTTTGATAGGTTGGTCATCCAAAGATGGGTTGGAAGAATCAGAATCATAATATGTATCAGCATGATAGTCATCTTCTTGAATGCCATTGATATCATGTTCGGATTCTTCATCTGAAGAGTTTAAAAGAATTTGCATCAGTTGGCTCCTGACGATTTCAGGGAGATCGAGCTCATTGATCTTCTGTTTGGCTCTGCAATCGCGTTTGTAGTGACCCATCTTGCCACGCTTGAAGCATTTTATATCTGCTTTTGAGGTGGTAGGTTTCTTTTGAAAATGTTTTGGAGGAGGGGTATTTTTCTGTCTATTTTTCTCAGAGGAGAGATATTTATCTGCAAAGGAGGGTTTGTTCTTGTTATACCGTGACCTATTTTAGTATCTCTTGGGAAAAGGCTTTCGATAGTGGGTGTGACTTTTCGTTTGGAAGGAGGGGTTAGGTTTTCGAAGCCGAATTGTTGGCAAAAAGTTCCTAATTCCTTTCTGCTAGTGGCATTCTCATGCTTGATTTGCTGTTGGAGTTTGAAATCAGTTCAGAGAGCAATTCCTTCAGCTGTGATGGTACTGATGATGTCACCATAGGTGAGGGAGTTATAAGGAATATGGCCATTGTGTTTTGATCTGAAATGCTTGCAAATTCTCTCAGCAAAAAGATTAGGGAGTCCAGCAATGAACTTTTCTTTCCAAAAGGCTTGGTTACAATCAGTCCTGGTAAGGACCTTTGAGAGGAAGACATCCTTGTACCATCTGAAATCCTGAAGTTTGCGACATCGAAGGTTGGCTAGAATTTCTGAGGTCTTGTCTCTAACAATTGAGAGGTCACCGAAGAATTGTTTGGCAATAGAGAAAATAAAAGTAGCAACTACATCTTCTATATCTGCACCTTCTTCTGTTTTGATAATTGTTCCTTCAAGAGTTGTTTTGACAGAGTTAAGAATGGCTTGTCGTTTATCTAGAGTGAGGATGTTGTCCCACCATCCTTTGAGTTGGCCTGTGAATCCTCCTACTAGGAGTTGTGCTATAGCATGATCAGAAGAGTCATTCTTGGTTTTCTAAGCAGTGCTGACCATTGTCATTTCTTGAAGTGTATTGAGAATGTGATACTCAGTTTTGCCATCTATGTTCCATTCATAAATGGTATCACCATGATAAGCAGCTTGGGAAAACTGGCCTCGTTCTTTGATCTGGAGGTCAGGGAAAGTTGGCCTGGGATAGTAGTTTTGAGAAGAACTTGGTTTTAAAGTATTGACGTGTTGGTTATGGAAGACCTCAGTAATTTCATCAATTTCAGTATCGGTACCAATTTCTTGGTCAAGAGTATTGATGGCTCTAAGAAGTCTTTCAGGCTTATCAGGAATCGTAGTTGTGGAGGTCATAAGGGATTCGATACGCTTAATCCTGTCCTGTGCTTCTTCAATGGCACTACGTTTTGATAGTTGTTTAGACAAGTGTAAGGGGATTTCATGGGGTATGAAAAGGGGAGCATTATCAGATTGAATGGGGATAATTTGTTTTTTCTGAAGCAAGGTTTCCACACGAGAAAGCTGATCGCCAAGTGTCTGGAGGTGTTGGTTTATGTAGTTATTTTGTTCCATGATGCTTCGGACATCACGGGTCGTGGATGTGGTATTGTTGTTGGCGACTGCCTTTGTCTTGAAAGGAGAAGCAGTAAGTGTGACTGTTCCTGACGCCTTTGTCTTGAATTCGATTGCCTCGGCTGGGGGATGGATGGCTTCAAGAGCCTCACCACGTGATGTTTGCCAGGTAATGGTGGATTTGGTTGTGACATTTAAGGATTTGATTGTGGAGAAAGGAAAATCAATATTGTTGTCGAGACAATAATTTTCAAACCATGTGAAGAAAGGGGCTGAGAACTTGTGTTGTATGCAGAAAGCATACCACTCTTCTCTAATAAGGATGGTTTTTTGAGCAGAAAAGGTTTGGAAATACCATTGTCTTTTGGAATCATTGATCGCAGAGTAGAAATCTTTGTGTAAGAAGTCTTTATCGATCTCATAAACCTTTCCTATCATGTAGAGCTGATAAACCTGATGATCAGGATTTTCAAATTGAGAACCATTTGGGGATGGAGGGGAATCTTGATGATCTTCGTTTAGGGGAGGGTTTTGCAGACCTTTGTTTTGAGAACTAATTTGGGTAGGTAAAGGAGTGCTGCAAAGAGGATGGATGTCTTCTTCCTCAGTTTGTATGCTAACATTGTCCTGGTAAACTGGGTTAGCAACTTCTTTGTTTTTGACACCAACGAGGTTTGGATACCTTGTAGGCGTTCCTGAAAATGATTTTCAGGAAGGGGCTTTTGAATAGTTTGTATGAGTAGTATGAGAAAAAGAGGATCTAGGTCTTTCTATTTCTTGGATAGAAAGTCTATTGGGCCTGTTAGAATTAAATCTAACCTTTACCGTGCCATCAGAAAATTGAGATATTTTTTCCAACCTTTTATTCTCGATCTTTGAAGGAGGAGCTGCATGCTCGAGAGTCCACTCTCCCGGAAAGGTGACTTCATTCCAAGTGATGGTTTTTAGAACATAAGTTTGTGAATTTTCGTCACTAGCATGAAGAAGAAGGGTTTCTCCTTTGGGAGACTCACGAAGAGCATGGGGGCTGACTTGGGTTGTATAGACTTTGTAGTGGATTCTATAGACAACATTGAAGGGTATGGCTCCATCCATCATTTTATAACCACTACTTAAGACATTGAGGGTTAAAGTATGAAGGATTGTTGGATCATCGAGAGCTACTGAATAATTTGGAAAACAATTGAAGTATTGTGGGCCATCAAAAAGACTAGTTTGGCAAACTCCTAATAAAGAGGTTTCAAAATCGAGATGCCTACAATCCCTTAGAGTAAACATGATAGCAGTGTTAAGTCCCCTTGAGGTAAGAGGTTTAACTGCAACTTGGACAAGCCCTATATGTAGGAATTTGTACTTCTTTTTGTGTTCTACTATGGCTCTTTTTTGCAAAAGTTGGATGACTTCAAAAGGGTTTTTGAGAGAAATAGTTTGTTCAACAGTTTTGATGGAGTATCCTATTTTGAGGTTGAAAGTCGAAGATTTGTAAATATCCCTAATGATAAAATTTTAAAATAAATTTGTTGATGTATGGGAGGAAACTAAATCTAAAATATATTTTAAAATTTTACCAACTCTAACATCTTCTTCACAGTGGTGATCTTCCATTTCACTATTCACTGAAAAAACTGAAAACTCGTTAGGTAGAGATTGAAAATTGGCTCGTTAAGTAGACATTGGAAGTTAAGTAGAGATTGAAAGTTTGTCTGATTTGTTTTTAAGAGAATTTTACCATTATGACTAATTTTCACTAATTTGAGATTGCTAAATTTTATTAATTCAATCTGTTGACTTTTACACCCATACTCAATCCAATTATAATGTAATTCTACCAATTGCCACTGTTTCATTCAAAAATTATCTTCACTAAACACATAATTTATTTTAATACATAATTAGTTAGAGAAAATTATAATTTATCAAATGAATCAATTAATGTTTACTGACCCTGGAAGGGTTGTAATCAGAGCACCTTCAGGAGCTGCTTCAATAACACCAAAACACAAAAGCATGAAAAGCACTGATACATTGTAAAAGATTGACTTTGCCATAGCCATGGCCTAACAAAGTCCCTTTTCTTAATGAATGCCAAACGAAGTCTTTAGGATTCTTCTTATACCCAAAAAAAAAGGAACTACAATAACTATGTTGTTTAAGAGAGTTTTAATAAATTAAACTGGTAAAGACAATGAACGGAGGAATTAACAAGAAAAGAGTTTTGATAAACCGACAGCTGGGAAGGACAGAGGATAGAGGAACAAGAAAAGAAAGAAGGCATTCCTTTGCCGCCCTATCAGTTTTATAGCCGCCGGTTCAAAAAATTGGCAAAAGAAACGGATAGAAAAGTTTGAGCATGAATATTTTTAACAGACCACCACAAGTATCTTTGACGGTTGTCCTTTATTCATCTCCATTGATATGTGAATGCAATGTATAGACAAATTAAGAAAAGGTTATGTGCTTTCAGGGTTCATATTTGCACATACACTTTTGGAATCACTTTGAAAAACAACAAACAAAAACAAAAAACAAAAAAACAAAAAGAACAATCCAAGTTCAATTGGTGATGCAGGCATTTATCTTATGCTGAAGGCATCTCCTAATCATATCTATTCTTTTCAGCATAATCATTAACTGGGCAGGCATGTTCATCCTCCCAAAGAGTGTAATCACTGAACTAAATGTCATTTTCAGAAATTTCTTGTGGACATCGCCAGAAATGAAGCATACAGGAACTAATGTTGCTTGGGGAAGCATTTGCAAAGCTAGAACAGAGGGTGGGCTTGAATTACCAAACATTGAAACATTCAACAGAGTTGGAATCTAAAAACAAACAGTTCTCTAAGAATATAGGTGCAATGGGTTGGAACTTACCTTGTCAACAATGCAGAGCTGGAGAAGGATACTGCAACTCAGAAGCTGTGCCTTTTCCAATTATCAAACACATGGTGGGTGATGGCAGGGACACCCAATTCTTTCATTTCAGACTCCATCTGGCATTTCCCAAACACCATATCAAACCACATCCCTGAATCCTTCCAACCCTTTCTCTGGAGACAAAATCATTTGGATTCCTTCCCATTCTGGGAAGTTTTCCATGAAACAACATACCATGCTTTCTGTTTTGAACCCCCTTCTTCTCCCTCAGTGGAATGGCATCACCTTGTTTGGAGTCCCATCAACATACCTAACCACAAATTCACTCTTTGGATGCCCATTCAAATCCCCAATCCGTGCCCTCTCTGCCATTTGAGCTCTGAAAGTCACTTTCGTCTCTTTTTCTCCTGTGTACTTTGTTCGCCCTTTCTGGATTTCCTCCCAAGGTAAATGTTGGTTTCATTAAATATGTCTCTTGAGTCTTTCTCCAACATGGGGTTTCAGATACAAGAAATTGATAGATGTGGGATTTATTGACAGATAATAGTGACAGAATCTGGATTAAATGGTGCAAGGTTTACCTCATCAAAGGTAGGAACTTGTGGTCTTTGGACATCCCTTACTCTTGTTCATGGAGTTGGAGGAAACTCCTACAGCTGAGACATCCTACTTGGTTCATTATCAAGCACCAGATTTGCAATGGTTCATCTACAAACTTTTGGTTTGATAATTGGCTTCCTGGGGGCCCTCTAAGCCTTAGATTTCCATCACAATTACTCTTTAATGCAGGATATGACACTGCAACTACAGTTAGCTGCTTCATATCTAACAATTATTGGTCCTTTCCACTGTCTTTGTCTTCAGTGACTTCGGAACTGCTTCCCCTGCCAGCCCCATCCAGCAATGAGAATGATAAATTGCTATGGTCCATAGCACCTTCAGGAAAATTCAGTCTCAAGCACACTTCGGCCTACTTCTCTCCTTCTTCTCCTCAGGTTCCATGGTACAACCTTGTATGGTGGTCTCCTGCAATCCCAAGAATGAAATTTAACCTCTAGTTGGCAGTGCAAGAACGACTCCAACTCATGACAGTAGATCCATGGCTCATCATCACAACTCCCGTCCCCTTTGCAAGGCTAGCACTGAATCTCATTCACATTTGTTCTTCTCTTGTTCTTTCACCGCCCCTATTTGGAGCTTCTTCAAGGTAAAATGTTTCATCCACGCCGCTATTCTCCCCTGGGTGGACTAAAATCTCAGTCTTCAGCACTCAATGGTCCTCATCGACCCCTCTGAACCTGCTGCGAAAGCTATGCTTCTCTGCCTTGGTTTATCATATTTGGAAAGAAAGAAATGCCCGCATCTTCCGAAGAACCAATTCATCCCAAAATGCAATTCTATCAAGGGTTTGCAACAGTGTTACTTCCATACTCAGTTTAGGATTCTTCGAAACTCTGCTGCTACTCAAGGTATTCTCCTCGAGACTTGAATGTCATCATAAGTTGAATTTTTTATATAATGACATGTGTCAGTGAAATATATTTATGATCTATATTAAACCACATCAATTAATTTAATAAAATTAAAAAAACTACCATTTTTAGATAAAAAAAACTTTACGAAGACGTAAACATCTCTCTCCTATAAGATCTCTCCTCTTGTCCCCAAAAAAGATTGCTCCCTCACTCCCTTTTTGAAATAATAGTATTGGCTTGGATGAAAAGGTGATTTGATTAAAAAGACTTGAATAATAGGTTTTTAATTTAATAATATACAATGTCTGATTAGATGAATTTTGTAAAATCTAAGTTTTGAGCATAATTTGCTATGATATCAGTAGAAAATAGGTAAAGGAGCTAGATGCATTTTTGTATTAAGGTATTTTAAAGCTTTTCTATCTTAAAACAGTACAGTTTTCTAACTTTTATTAAATTAGCTGAAGTGATTTAACATAAGCCATAAATGTATCTTAAATGACACATGTCATTTAGTAGAAAATTCAACTTATGATAACTTAGAGGATCTAAGTCCATTCTCCATGACTGGGATTTGCCTCCGTCCTGCTGTTGCCCTCCGCCAAGGCCACCGGATTAAGCTCCAAGCCTAGGGCTTGTTTGCCGTTACTGACTACGCTGCCGGATTGTTTGCAAAATTGACTGTTATCTCTGTCTTTTTTGTTGAATTATGGTTTGGGCATGGGCCTTGGAATTTTGTTTGGATTGGGATTGGCTGTTGTTTGCCTTGCTGGGTAGTTGTTTTGCCTTGTTTCCCTACTTGTGGGCTGGGTTTGGCCTAAGGCCTCTTTTATGTTGTACACTTCTTTTATTTTATAATATAGCTTAAAAAAAAAAATGATAGATGGTCAGTACATTGACACATGGTAGACCAGTAAAATGCAGCCTATCCAATTGAGAAAATGTGATAGAAAAAATTTCAATATTAGCTTTAGATTAATTTAAACTATCAAATGATCAACATCCTCTAATAATTTTTTTATTATATATCGAGTAAGTACCAACAAGTTGATATATCTAAGTACCATAATATGGAATATATATAAGGTGAGTCGAGGACCAACAAGTTGATATGTCAAATCAATCAAAATATACAATTTTAATTGATTGTTGACAATTTTTATATGTTGGTAGGACCAATTTCTTTGAATTGTACATTATAATAGGTTTTAGGATATGGCCGGCTAAAGGCAAAAAAATATATATATAATTGTTGGAACTGATAAATCAATACGAATTCTAATTCTTAAGGAATTGGACTCAATTGTAAAATAAAATTAAACGTGACAAAATAACTATACAACACACCAACTTGATGATGTTGTACGTTAAATTAGGTTTTCTCACGTTAATTATATTAATACAATTTTTATTTAAAAATTACTCCTGCTTTACTTGAAATGAAATCAAGAAGGTCAATAAAATAGAAAGTCTGAAACAAATATAAAGTTAGAACAAGTATTGATATGCAACAAAATTAATTTTTTTGGAAAAGCTTCAAAAGGTTAGGGTTGAAAAAAGAAAATGATATATTAATTTACTAACGTGCCTGAAGCCCACTGGGCCTTAGCCCATGTCGGCTCTCCATCTTTATGACAGTTTCTCCACACCCGAATAAATTTTGCACAAGTGTGTATCAACTCTGCGTGCAATTGTCCATATATCTATATATCTATATATATATATATACATATATTTATTATTATTAAAAAATACACAGAGTTTGAATACATTAGTTATTTATTTTTATTTATTATACATTTTTAATAATATAATTTTTTACTTTTTATTCTATTTCTTTCTAACTCTTTCCTAAATATAAATTTATTTTTTATTTTTTTTTAAAAAAAAGTCTATTATCTTTATCTTCTAATAATAAACCAATAGTACCGTCCTTTTTACTCTCCTTTTTTCTTTTCCTATGCTCTTTTCAATTTAAACACTTATTTTTATTGTGTAAAATTGTGTGTCTACTTACTGTGTTGATTATTTTTCATAAAATCATACTTTGATAAGTTTTTTACAATTGTTTAATAATATTAAAAATTAATATTATAAAATGTTTAATAAATTAAATCATAGATTATTGCTTATTGATGAATTAAACTTTAAATTTCAAAAGTTATTTTATAATTTGTAACAAATTAGATTTTACCACCACGCTTGCAGAAAATCAAATGCTTTGATTTTACAAAACATGAAAAACTTTCGGACATCAACAATATGCACCTATATTTTACGCAATTAAAAATCTTTATAAACATACATTTTATGACTATAAATAATAAAGCTTAATATGAATGAAAAAATTGAAGAAATCAGTCGACATGCCTAATCTGAATGTACGCCTTTTTAATTAAAAAAATGTGCTACAATAATGGCCCATAAAGTTGCCTTTTTTATTTGGATACAATATTTTACATCATTTCATATATGTCCTTATAGTTTAAAATTTTAAATTTGAATATTCAAAACTTAAAAATTAAATATTTTTTTTTATTATTTATATCAAAATTATATATAATTGGATGAATTGTATAAAATTTTCGTTAACTTGAAGTCAAAGGAGATTTAATGCAATTGACCTTATTATTTACGTAGTAATATACAGCGCAAAAAAATCATAGTGATTATCAGCAAACCAGCAAGTGTTCCTTCAAACATGCCAAAGATTGGAAGGCCGAGGATGAGGGGTGCATGAAAATAGTGTGTAGTTAAGCATTACTATCTCTCCTTGCTTGCTTTATGTTCTTTTTTAATTATTGTTAAATGAAAATAGGTGTTTATTATTTTTAAAGTTTTTGTATTTGCAGCGAATGACTCATGAAAATTAAATGACATGGTTTATTAAGCATCTGTAAATGACATGGTTTATTTATGATGTTAACCACCGCTTTTTTGGATATAAAGAAAAAAACACATACATTAGAATGATCATTGACATTATATGTAATACTTTTCTATTCTTTTATTTCTTAAACTTTTATATATATATATATAACAAATTTATTTTATATATAACAAATTTTTCAAGAGTGAGATAGTTACATATAAAATATTAAAATAAATTTGTTATATATATATATATATATATATTCAAGGGTGAGATAGTTACATATAAAATATTAAAATAATTTGTTGATGTATGGGAGGAAACTAAATTCAAAATATTTTTTAAAAAATTTTTCGTACTCAGACATCTTCTCGATCATCTTCCATTCCACTATTCACTGAAAAGAGTATTTAAATAGAGATTGAAAGTTAGACTGGTTTGTTTTTAGAGAATTTTAACAAGACGCAATCCAATTATATCATAATTTTACCATTTTTCACTGTTTCATTCAAAAATTATTTCACTATACACCTAATTTATTTTAATACATAATCCGTTAGACAAAATTATATCAGTTAAAATTTAGAAAAAAAGTTAGTATCAGCTGCTGTAAATGCGTTGGGAACAGGATTTTGGAACTCCCACCTTTAATGTGCAGAAACCCTAAAAACTCATCTGAGGAGCAATACTGAATTTTTTTAATAATTTCAAGGTGGATTCATAAATTGTCAATAAGGTGGGCTCATGGAGCCAGCATGTGCCTGCTAGCCCACTAGAATTTTTTTTTTTTTTTTTTTTTTCTATACATAAATTTGTAGAAATTGATAAAATGCCCCCTAAAATTAATAAAATGGACACTCTGTCAATTCAATAACTTTTTTTTTAGGGTATCAATAAGTTACGCTATTATATTTTCGGCTTGTTTGGAAAAAAAATTATTTTGTTAGTGTTAACATGTCCCTGAACCAAATTCTTGGCTCCACTCTTGGGTGGGCTAATACTAGTAATAATTTTTTTTCTCTTTTTTGGCTGAGCTAAAATTGGCTACAGTAATATATATATATATATATACCAAAGCCCACTCCCGGAGCCACCTGAAATTCATGTGGAAAAGATAATATTTCACAAATATATATATCAAAATGACAAAAATAGGAAGCATAATACTGAAGAAAAAAAAAAAAAAATAGAGAGAATTGCTCTGGGTACAGCATGATTCCATCCCTAATAGTGCGTATGGTTTGATAGGGTGGTAGATTCAAAATTTACAAACCATCTCAGAGTTTAAATTGACTAATGAGTGAATTGATTCTTCGTTTAAAAATAATAATAAAATCATTATACTGAAATGTCAATATATATAGATTGATTCACACAATTAAATTATTTATTAGATTTTCATTTCTTATTTTAATTTATTTCAATTTAACACAATATAATACAAAATATATAAAATAAAATAAAATAAACATGGCAATTTTTTTAATGTGGAAGTCCAATCCAGAAAGTTTTGTCGAAATAAGCAAAACAATAACTAAGAAATCGAAAGAGCAAAATACCAATGGTAACGATTCGCCTTATTAAAAGAGCATTTATATATATATATCATCTTCGTAATGATTTATATATATGTTTTGGGAGGAAAATAGCCCATGCTTTTAGATAGGACTGTTCACCTTCTCATTGGTGTGCAATGAATTTATACACGAATTAAATCTTAACCGTTTGATATCAAAGAATAAACTACCTTTTTAACTGCCCAATGTAATCAAACGGTTAATACTTGAGATATGCATACATTTTCTTACACACTAGGGAGTAAGTGAACAATTCTATGCTTTTAGATTATAAATATATTTTATTTTTAAAGAGCAGAAAACCGTGATTTGGAATCGAACATAATCGATATTTCATGGTTTGTTTTGGTTCCATTGTCAACTGATAAGGATAAAAATAAAAAGAGAAATAAGATAAGGGTAAGGGATTTATCTTACCCAAAATCTCTATAAAATCATAAAAAATATTTGGTTACCATATGTAACCAGAGTTACCATTCCTGTAAGAAGGGAACGATTCGCTTCAACAACGACAACCATTAATGCTTCTATAAAAGAATTGATCATTCAACCTAAAAAAGTACGCCATAAATTTCATATGTAATCTTTATCGGATATTTAATCGTCGAGTACTAACTTGACCGTCGGAGTGCATCCGGCCGGCACCACGCCGGTCATCACTCTCTCGTCTTGCAGGAATCGTCACGGGCTCCGGAGCGTGTAGATTTTTGGCATCAACAGTTGGCGTCGTCTGTGAGAACGTATATTAGTCCCAACCAATCATGGTTCGTACAAGGGAAATCTACGACAAAACTTAAAAGCAATTCAGTCCCTTTACAATCTGGCTTTCTCTAAAAGAAAGAGAATAGTTCATGGATTGCATGGCCAAAAGCAAGGGTACAGTTGCTCAATCCCGTAAAATTGCTGGAAAGCCCCACCCGACCGCTAGCAGTTGTTTCATCATCGCTGTTAACCGGGTGAGTTTCATGCATTACGCGTATATCAAAATATATGTCTACACTTCCTCACATGATTTAAAGAAAAATAATTTTTTATGTGTTTCCAATTGTCCGCAAAATATTGTTCACCTACATAATGATATAGTTCACCTGGGGACCCTTCGATAGAATACTACGCTTTGTGGGTACTGTTCATAGGGTTTTTTAAAATAAATAAATAAATTATTTTGTGAGTACTATTCACATGAATAGTACCTGCGGGAATAGTACCCACGGGTACTATTCACAGGGTTTTAAAAAAAAAAAAAAAAAATTCTTATTCTAGAGAACAATCGCTAGCTCCATTGATGATTTTGGTCCTATGATGCTCAATGATAAGTTTTTGCCTTAATTGTACCAATTATGATATATATAAATATGTATATATATTATCCGTTCAAACTGTACATCTGTTCTTTTATTTTTGCTTTGCTAACTTTGCAAATAGAAAGAGAACATTAGTGTTCCTTGCATGTGAGAGGCAAGCTTGGGAATGGGGGCAGGAAATTAACCTCTCAGATACGAGCTCACGAAGCTCTGAAAAATCTGTCTTTCGTATCAAATAGATGAGCCCACGCAATTATCGAAAATTAGTCTCTTATATTAAAAAGATGAGATGACGAAACTCACGAGGATGAACCTCCCATATTAAAAGGATAAGTTCATGAAGCTTGGAGAACCTACTCCCTTTTTAAAGGGCTAGTTGAATGAAGCTCGTAATTATCATCCCCGCATTATAAGGAATTAATATAAAAGTGCCCCGTACTATAAGGGCCAGAGCTGAATGAAGCTCGTAATTGTTGTACTCCTTATTAAAAGGGGTCGAATTCAATTTGTAAAATATACTTCCCTTTTTAAAGGGCGAGCTGAGTGAAGCTCGTAAAATATATTTTTCTTTTTAAAGGGCGAGTTGAATGAAACTTGTAATTACCATCCCCGTATTATAAGGGATTGATATAAAAGTGCCCCGTACTATAAGGGCCCGAGCTGAATGAAGCTCGTAATTGTTGTCCTCCGTATTAAAAGGGGTCGAAATCAATTTGTAAAATATACTTCCCTTTTTAAAGGCGCGAGCTGAGTGAAGCTCGTAAAATATTTTTTCCTTTTTAAAGGGCGAGTTGAATGAAGCTCGTAAAATATATTTTCCTTTTTAAAGGGCGAGTTGAATGAAGCTCGTAATTGCCATCCCCGTATTATAAGGGATTGATATAAAAGTGTCCCGTACTATAAGGGCCCGAGCTGAATGAAGCTCGTAATTGTTGTCCTCCGTATTAAAAGGGGTCGAAATCAACTTGTAAAATATACTTCCCTTTTTAAAGGGCGAGCTGAGTGAAGCTCGTAAAATATATTTTTCTTTTTAAGGGGCGAGCTGAGTAAAACTCGTAAATATACTTCCATTTTTTAAAAAGTAAGCTCATTCAGCTTAAGAAAGCCTACTCCCCCAGCTCATGAAGTTCGGGCAAATCTTAAGAGATCAACCAAAAAAAGGTTGCCCAACAAGGGTTAACCTAAAAAGAGATTGATTTATGCCAAAGAGACGTCACTAAAAAAAACACTTTGACATTCTTGATGCTTGACAAGCTAGCACGAGAATGGGGGGCAACTGATAAGGATAAAAATAAAAAGAGAAATAAGATAAGGGTAAGGGATTTATCTTACCCAAAATCTCTATAAAATCATAAAAAATATCTGGTTACCATATGTAACCAGAGTTACCATTCCTGTAAGAAGGGAACGATATCATCTTGGATCAGGGAGAATCTCGCTTCAACAACGACAACCATTAATGCTTCTATAAAAGAAATGATCATTCAACCTAAAAAGGTACGTCATAAATTTCATATGTAATCCTTATCGGATATTTAATCGTCGAGTACTAACTTGACCGTTGGAGTGCACCCGGCCGGCACCACGCTGGTCATCACTTCTCTTGTCTTGCAAGAATCGTCACGGGCTCCGGAGCGTGTAGATTTTTGGCATCAACATCAACTGTTCCAGATCTAAATTGAACTGTGACCACCCCTATGGGGAGCTGCTATGATAATGTCGTGTGAACTCTATACATTTACACTTATATATATATAATTATACAATTGTATATTTTTTCGAGATATAGGTGAGTAAATTGAATGTTATGCCACAAGATCATTTTATTTTGAGGATGCGGAAAATTGTCACTCATGTGAGGTAAATCGTGCAAAATTCTCCTTGACTTGTATCATTTTATGGTAAACTTTTTTTTTTTTTAATATATATATTTTTCTTTCAAAAAACTTCCTCCAACTAATTGGGATTACTTTTACTAAAATACAAGGATGAAGTCAATATTTTATAAGGTTGTGAGTGAAAAACACCCTAATGATAAACGTTTTGAATAATCCATAACAATTAATTTTTGAACAAACAAAGGTTTGAATGCTGAAAAGATTAAAGTGTCCCTCAATAACAGAATATGAAAAAGGATAAAAAAAAATAATAATAATAAATGTGAAATAACTAAAGTGTCATTTTTTCTTTTCTTCTTCTTATATATAAGGGTTCGTTTGGTTAGACAGAAATAGATGGTGGAAAGTGAAAGTGAAAGAAAGTGAAGTGAAGGAAAAGAAAATTAAGTTTCCATGGTGCATTTGGTTAGCGTGAAAATTTTTCAAGAAAGTTGTGAGAAAATATTATGTTGTTAGTTTGGATAGAATGAAAGAGAAAAGAAAATGATTGTACTTGACAAAATTGCCCTTATAATTTTAAATACTAAAAATATAAATAAATTTGAGTAAAATTAATTCATGTATCAAATTTTGTTGTTGATAATAATATTCTGAAGTTGCATGAGACACCAAGTCACCTGAATTACTTTAGTCAAAAATATATATACATATATATATATATATATATATATATATGATTTAGACATTATAATTTATATAGTTATTGTAAGGACTTTGATGAAATCGAATAAGATTAGAATTGTTCCACTATATGTTTGTTTATATTAGAATAACCAACACTAATATAATTTTACATAAAACAACCAAGTTTATGAGGGTTTTCTTTTTGAATTCAACTAAAATTAAATAACTATAGAATATTTTGTATTTTTTTTTTTTTAATAAACGTATATATTTCCTAAAACTTATAATAACTTTAGTATCCAAATTCTAAAATCTAGTTGATATGTATATAAATTAATATAATGAACTTAAAAAAATAACCACCATAATATGTTATATGTATATACCTATTTGAAAAAAAAAAAAAAAAAAAAAAAAAGGAAACTAATTGATAATTAGGGGTATAATAGGAATTTAAAATATAACTTCACAACTTTTTCGAGAAACAAAAATTTTCGCGTGTTTTATACCGGAATCGTTTTAGAGAAAATTAGCTACTTTCGGGAATCCCAATTTCCTGAAAACTTTCTGTTTCATCCTAAACAAACGCACAAAAATTTTAAATATTTTCCGATTCTTTTCCTTTCTTGCTAGTTCTATCTAACCAAACGAACCTTAAGAGTATTATTGGAAGAAAAAATGGTATTTTTGGAGATTTATATCATAAAAAAATTTCATAAATTTGTAACGAAACAGTCACCTCAAGTCCTTCTTTGATCATTTTTTCAAACTTAACACACTTACATAGTCAAAAAAAAATATTAAGAGTGATATTTGTCCAAAATTTAAACATTAAGGGTATAAGTGCCATATATAATATACATTATATTATATTTATATATAATTGGAGGAATTGCATAAAACTCCTCTTGACTCAAGTCAAAGGGCATTGAATGCAATTCACCATATTATGTACGAGTAATATAGACACACACAAACACACACACACACACACACATATATATATATATATATATATTTTGCATGATGTTCAGAAGAAGAAGTCAATTCATTAAAGTTTTTGTATTTGCAGCCAATAAAGCAAATGACTCATGAAATGTACATGAAATGGTTTATTAAGCATTTCTTGTGTAATGTTAACCATCGTGCTTTTTTGGCTATACAAAAAAAAAAAAAAAAAAAAAAAAAACCATATTGACATTATATATAATAATTTTTTGTTCTTTTATTTGTTAAACTTAAAATGATATATATATTTTTAAGGGGAGATAGATACATATATCTTGCTAAAATAAATTTGTTGATGTATGGGAGGAAATTAAATCTAAAATGTATTTTAAAATTTCATCAACTCTATAATCTTGTACGTCAATTCCATTCGACAATGTGCGGTCTTTATTTATAGGGAAACTGTTGAAAACCGGTTAAGTTCAGATTTCGCCATCTAGTCCCATAATTTTTTTAAAATTTCACCATTCCTATAATTTTCTTTGTCAAAAGCCTTTCAAAACTGGTTAACAAGGATTGATAAATTTTTTTAATCTAGTCTTTGCTGTGTTGCACAGTTTTATGTTGTTTTCACTATTTTTATAATTTATCAAATGAATCAGTTAAAATTTAAGAATAAGTTAATATCAGTTGCTACTAATTTTGGATGTGTGTAATAGTGTGATAAAGTGGTGAATTCGAAATTTTTAAACAAATTTAGAATGGGCAAATTACGCAAACCACTTGATGTTGGCCTGCGTTTTGATTCCTCTGGAAAGTCTGGGGCTCATTTGGAGGGCTTTTTTACTTCTGAATCATCTCTATCTTTTACGACTCAACTAACTATGCTTGTGGGTGCTACTAAACCTACACCTACTGATACCTTTTAACTATATTTGTTGTCAAGACTGTGATCCTGACATTAGTGTCGGTTGTGGTTTTGCTAGCTTTTGTTCTATTTGTGGTTGCTTTGTTATGTTGGTTGTTCTTGCCTTGTAAATGTCGTATGGCTTTGGTATTTGTTCTTAGCATGATAAAAATAATAATAATACTAAAAATAAATAAAAATAAAAAATAAAATTATATAAACCATCCTCGAAGTTTCCATTTCTTGCATTTGGATAGAAGTTGGTGTGATAAATTGGTTAACTACCCTTCTGGTTTTATTAACTTGACATACGACCTGTACATCAAACTAAATGAAGGGGTAAAAAAATATTTGAACCAAAATAACCTTGAAGACTCAATTATTAAACTGAAATTACTATCTATAATTTGACAAAAATAATCTTCTTCACCCACAAGCAAGAGATTCCTCCTTCCTTCCTCACAAGTGCAGCCCACTTCCCTACCACATCACCGCCAAGTGCAACCACCACCAAACCCACTCAAAAGATCCATCACCACCACAACACCAGAACCAAATTACAAAAACCACAAAATACGCGCAGCTTCGAGACGGTGTCCCGACAAAGGAAGAAGCTTGCCAAACACTTGAACTATTTCGATTCTATGTCCAAATTCAAAGCTATATGAAGAAAACAAAGAAGCGAGACTAGCACTGGAAAAAGAACAACTCACTCCGTCACCATCAATAGCTCCACCTACCTAGTTAGCTTGGCTCCTGCTGTATCTAATCACATAATAGAATGACTCCTTACTACACCCTTTCTACCTAATTCTTTCCCAATCTGCCTCCACTCCTACTCTAAATCATAGTTTGCTCCTGTCTGTTGTTCCTTTTGCCGACGCCTTTTCACTTCACAAGTAATTGAAAATTGATCTGTCATGGAATTGATCATTTTTCTATTTCTATTGTGGCAATGATCTAAATGGATCCAATATGCCTCCCTTCCTTTCACTGTTGTACGGTAGGATCTTGACACTCCCACACAAAACACAAGCCCGGGTGTTTCAAAGCACTTTTGTGCCACGGATAACGGGGACAACATAGAACCAGAGATGCCTGCAAGATCATATGGTAGAATCTATATGTGAGTATTGTATCGTCTACCCGCCGGTGCTGTCGGTTGTGTTGTAGAGAGTTTAGAGAGAAAGGTAAAGAGACTTGAAATAGAGGGGCAAAAATGAAACTTGCCAATACACAATATCTTTTTATTTTTTATTTTTATTAAAAACAAATACTTTAATTTTAAGGTTAAAAAAGTAAATTTTATTCATACATCGTGGTCAGACGGTATTTTTTTTTTTTTTTTTTGAGAAATTAAAGCAACTGAATATATATTTGATAAGAATAATTACAAGCAGGCCTTCGGCCAAAGACCGACCCCATTGAAGGGGAAAACAAAGCCCAAATAGGCAAGCCCAATCCAGAGTGCTGTGTAGTCTAACCTAGCCCAGCCCAGATAGTTACAAGAAACAAATATTAACGAATCAGACCGTTAATGGTGGTTCCAATGAAGCCATTCTAGTGAAGCATAGATAATGAGTTGCATATGCAACTCAAGAAGCAAGATCAGGAGGACGAGGTGGCGGACGACAACAAGATGGAGACAGGTTCCACTCATAAAGGATTTTCCGAGAGCTTGAACATTCATGAAGGAATCCCAACTTCAGAATCGATTTTATGGTGTAGCAAATTTTGTTTGCTATAACTTCTATCCACATGCAAGAGATGGAAACCTCAATGGTGGTTTGTATAATTTGCCCTTTTAGAATTCAAAGTGACTAACAAGGGAATTGATTTTTCATTTTAAAAGAATAAAATCGTTATACTGAAATGCCAATATAGATTGATTCACACAATTAAATTATTTATTTGATTTTCATCTCTTATTTTAATTTAATTCCATTTAATCAATCACAATATAATACTATATATATATATATAAAATGTAAAGTAAAATAAACCAAAGAAGTCCAAATCCAGAAAAGTCACGAGTTTCGTAGAAATAAGCAAAACAAACTAAGAAATCAAAAGAGCAAAATACATACATACATATATACATATATATATATACATATATATATATCATCTTGGTAATGATTTATATATGTTTTGGGAGGAAAATAGCCCATGCTTTTAGATTACAAACGAGAAAAGAAAACCGTGGCTCCAACTGAACAAAGAGGCAATTTATTAAATAGAAATAACTTTTATTTTGGATTTTTTTTTGTCCGTAAAATATATATATATATATTCAGCATAGAGTTTATTTATTTATTTAGTTTTTATCTTGTTAAAAGAGATCTAAAATATTTAAGATTAGAGACAAAAATAAAAAAGGAATTTAAAAGAATAATTGTATCATTTGAAAACTAATAATAATTTACTTGTAAAGTTAATATTATAATTATAATTTCTTTTAATAATGAGTATAAAAGTACAAAAATAGAGTGTCAATATCTCATCCAATATAGCAAGAAACACCTTAAGTAGAGTTGTTACATTTTATTACAATTAATAAATCAATTAAACAAACTAATGTTATATGTGAAACACTTATTCTTGGCGTATATGCGGAGTTTATAAAATGACCACGTGGTGGATTAATTATTCGTCGCGGTCTTACTCTAACTGGAATGAAACGGCAAGTAAATCCAATTGATAGGTTGGTCAACCATGGTGGGTACAATTTATTTTCCTTTAGTTTTACTTTCCCCCTTTTTTTTCCCTCTAAACAAACAAGCCTTACATTAGTAAAAGTTATTGGGTGGCATTTGGGGATCAAAATCCTCCAGTGACGGGAATTCGCAATTTCATAACCATCAATGGTAACTCACTTTACTCTAATGATGTTAACAAATTTTAAATTTTACTTATTTCACTATGGTAACTAGCTTCGCTAATTGAATGGGAATGCGGGTACCTCTCAGCCACGAAAATTTTGATTCGGCATTAAGGAGGGAGGGAGTTTTAACCAAGAATAATTCTTCTCTTTGGTGCGACCTTTGAGACTATCGAGTATTTTGTTCTTATAAACCTATCTCTTTATCTTTCGTTTTTTTTTTATTAAAATTTGAGAGTATTTTATATTATGTATTTGGGACAATTTTGAAGACAATACTAATATATTTTGTCTATCTTCAAACATATCTGGAGAAGACCATATAACTTTAGGACAATATTCGCATATCTCTCCTTATCCAGACAAATTCTTTACTATATAGTTTATTATTATTGGTTTCCTTGATTTTCTATTGTTTATTGAGTTAATATTTTATTGCTGAATTATTTATATTGTATAAATTCTTTTACTTATTGTTATATCCTTCAATTCGATGTATTATTCATGTTAATGAAAGCTTTCTTAAATTCATGTTGATGCATTTTATTCTTTGATTTATTATTCATTGTGTATTAATAAAAGTAGATGTATCAGTCTTAGTGTTTTTTTTAATATCGGTGTATATTCCATTACTACCTCACCTTGTTTGTTTTATGTTCTATTAAATTATTGCTAAACGAAAACAGACATGTGTTTTTTTATTTTTTTCCACAATATTCAGAAAATTAAACAATTTATTAAAGTTTTTGTATTTGCAGCAAATGACTCATGCAATGTAAATGAAATGCTTTATAAAGCATCTCTTGTATCAAAGTAAATGATCATGAAATGATTCATTAAGTATCTCTTGTATGATGTTTAACCATCATGTTTTTTTGCAGACAAAAAAACATACCTTTAGAATGATCATTAACATTATATGTAATGTTTTTTTTTATTTGTTAAACTAGAAAAGATATATATATTTTTTAAAGTGAGATAGGTACATATAAATTGTTAAAATATATTTGTTGATGTATGGGAGGAAACTAAACCCAAAATTTATTTTAAAAGTTCACCAACTCCAACTATTTCACCATATCTGCCCGTGATGCTGACCAACCTACAAAACTACTATAAATAATGGATAGATGATCAGTTTAAAAGGTACAGCGATTAGGCCAGCATAAAAGAGGCCAAATTAAGGGTATGTTTGACTGAGCTTTTTGAAGGGTTCAAGCGGACTTTCAAGTCCAAAAAGTCAAACGGGCTCCCAAGTTCAAAAATTTGAAATGGACTTCCAATGAAATTCCAACGAAGCCAATAACTCATTTTTAAGTAAATAATTGCATAGACGTTTTTGCCCTTTTTATTTCCTGAAACTAGTCTAGACTAATAACATGCTTTTATTTCCTATCTTGAAACAGTTCTCCTTGAAATAATTCTTACGAGTCTGGGAGTGGTGAGTGCTAAATTTATGCAAAGTTAGGGTTTTGAAGAGTGAAGACTGATCAAAACATTTAGGTGTGTGTAATATCCCTAATTTAAAAAGGATAGTCTCGGTATTATTTTAATAGTTTTAATTGCATTTAATTATTTAGTTGTTTTCTTGGATAATTGTTTACTTGTTTAATTGATTTAATTATTTGTTTAAATTGAATTGTATGTGATGATGCGTATTTATTTAGGAATTTAATTATTTTATTTTTATTTTTATTTTATTTATTTTATTTATATTTTTTTTAAGGAATTAGATATGGATAGTAGTAATTGACCAATCAATTGGACTGACATGGACTACTTGGATAAGGGGTTTAATGGGTACGGATAATTACCCATGTATATGTATATTTAATAAATAAATATATATATAAGGAAAGTCCTTTAATAATAATCTGATATATATTTATATATTATATATAAAAAAGAGTACACATAGATTACGTAATATATATTTAAGTTACCTTTTTAGTATTTAAATTTTATTTTATTTTATTTTTTATTTTATTTTATTTTAGTTTGTCTTGGAATGAGAAAAGGATTAGAGTTATTTTAGTGGCCTATTAATATATAACTATAGAGTTGTGAAAGAGATTAGAAAATATATCACTACTATATTTTAGAGAGAGAAAGAAGGAAGAGAAAAAGGAAGAAAGAGGCTAAGGTTTTTATCAAATCCCTAAAGGCAAGTTTTAATGCTTCTCTTCTCCTTTGATTCGTACTCTATGCATGCTAGATTAATTATAGGTTCTTTAAATAAATTAATTGAATCAAATTTCATTGATTAATTTGAGAATTTAAAGTCATGTTTTAATAATGCAATTTATTTCTTTTCTTTACCACTGTTGGTGGCCTTAGTTTTTAATTGCATTTATCTATATATATATATTTTAATTAATTGTAGCATGAATCAGCTGGGATATATGTTGATTGTAGTTTTTTTAAAAGAAAAAAAAAAAACAATAGTTTGCGCGCCAAACAAGGTGAAGTTTAGATTCACATGAATCAATTTGATACCAAAAATTAAAATTGTTGGTTCTCCGTAAGCTACGAGGGAGGAAGAAAAAAAGTCAAAGTTTAATAGTGCATTAATTTAGATTATGGGTATGAAATCAACAGTTTTTTTTTAAAAATTCATAAAGACATACACGAATCAGTTACATTATTAGTATGAAATCAAAAGTTGGTTTTGTTCATAAAAGCAAACAAGTCGAACGAGGCAACATTTAAAACTGTTATGGTTAGAAATACATCAATTTGGTATATAACAAATATGATTATGTATTAAATATGTTAATGTTAATTTGTTTAGGGTTGGAATATTAAATTAATATTTGTTATTTTTGGATTGATAGATCTATATTAAATATTTAATTGATTTAAATAGATTCACTAAGAGTTGGAATGCATGATTTAAGTTCATGCTAAGTATGGAATGTAATTAATTTTAAAATGATAAATTAATTAGATAATGTTGGATTATATTATTTTAATCAATTATTTAGATGTAAATTAATTTAATTCGAACATGGAGATGTACAATTTAGTTGAGATGCATTTTAATGTTCTATGATGTAAATAAAATGCATGCTATTTAGAATTTATATTTTTGCTCAAGTAAATGCAAAGGATGTGTATATGATTTGTATCCTATTTATTTGGATTATTATATGAAAATATTACTGACATTATCCTTGGATTCGAAACTTTTATTTGATTATGATATGGATTAATGCACCATTATAGGATGGGGGCATAGTAGGGATGGATTAACGTAAGAGTTAAGTCCTACATATTTTTAATAAGGGAACGGATTAATCATAGTGTTAAGTCCTACTTATTCGTGTCAGGTCAACGGAATAGTTGGATTTAAAATAATAATTAGATAGTTTATTTGGATGGTTGGATAGAACGGATTTTAAATATATAATTATACGCCATGATATGAGCTTGAGTCTCAGGATCAGTGGTTAGGGTGCGTATATTGCCAGGGATGTGTAGCTAGATATAGTGTAGTTGTGTACTCTGGTAGGTCTAGGTACTCATGCCCACTATATGTGCGTTTTTGCATGTTACCTACTATTCAGGTTGAGACAACTCTATAGTCTAGTGAGGTTCCTTTAGTGTGTATATATCTATATATGGACTATTTAGTTATTGTTGAATTAATTAGGATGTGTATGTGTATCGGGTCTCTGTTTGGGATGTAGTAGATTAGAACTTGTATGTGGGCCTGACCCACCATTATTTTTCAGGTATTCATCAGTTCCAGTCTTAGAGATTGTTCGTGCCGAGCAGAGACAGTCATTCACTCTTCCGACTCTACGTAGGATTCTTCTACATGGTTTAATTATTAGTTTTTACTTCAGTTCAGTTATGTCAGTTAGGATTTTATTAGAGGTCCACATTATGGATTCCCGAGTTGTAGTTTAATTAACTATTGGTATCAGAGGATTGAAGGATTCTATTATGGGATTTTTAATTATTATTTATTTGAGGATTTTAAAATAGGGATTTATTATTTAGTTTCCTTCAGCTTATTATTTATTTATTTCTTTATTATTCTTTTTTGTATTCAAATGCTTATTTAAATATTAATTGTTTAATATCCCTTGTATTTTGTGCTCGGACTTGATCACCCGTGGCTCTAGAATCGAGGGGTATCACAGTTGGTATCAGAGCACTCTAGGTTCAAGTGTCTCTAGGGATCTATCATTTTAAGACTTCCGCGTAGCGTATTCTTTTATTTAGAGCCTAAGATTAGGATTCGTTGTATTCTTTGCGGTTCGGTTAAATCGTACTAATGTCTATCTTTCTATGTTAACAGAATGGTTAACGCTAGAAGAAGACGGGACAATCAGAGAAACAGGCAACGAAGGGAGGCGGCCCGTAGGCAGCGTCAGAAGGATGAGGGTCAGTTTCATGAGGAGCATGAGGAAGTTCAGCAGACTCGGGGTCAGGGAGGAGATCCAGAGTTTCCTCCTTACCTCAATGACCTTATTGCTCGGGCTATAGAAGCAGGGGTAACTGCTGCACTTCAGAATCAGCCTCAGCTACAGCCTGCACCATTACCAGCACCGGTTGTTCGGACTGATACTTGGGAGAAGGCTAGGAGTTCTTTCACAAAGGGGAGCCCACCTGAGTTCACAGGCTCCACCAATGCGAGAACAGCTCATCAGTGGAAACAGGATATCGAGCGACATCTTCGCTTGGTTCAGTGCACGGAGGTTCAGAAGCAGATGCTTGTTACCTTCAAGCTAGTTGGGGATGCACTGCAGTGGTGGGAGTCAGTTACCACCATAGAGGAGAGGATGGCATTGACTTATGATGAGTTCAGTATACGCTTTGAAGAGAAGTACTTCCCTTATGCAGTCAAGGTAGCCATGAAGACTGAGTTTCTTAATCTGCAGCAGGGGAACATGACAGTAGCGGAGTATGAGCAGCAGTTCACACGTTTGTCTCTCTTTGCACCAGAAGAGGTGGATACAGAGGAGAAGAAGCGCAAAAGTTTCGTCAAGGGACTGATGTGGTCTATCAAGAGAGCTATTATGGGTAGTCCAGCCTATACTACCTATGCTCAGGTGGTAGACGCCGCTTTACAGCAGTATCAGTTGACCGTGGATATCAGACAGGCCAAGGGTGAGAAGCGGGGTGACAGAGACTCTACTAATCAGTCAACTGAAAAAGGGAATGGGAACGGACACTGACAGAATGACAAGGGCAAGTTCCAGGGACAGCAGCCTTGGAAGAAGCATAAGGGTGGTTCGGATGCTCCCAGGGATGTGGCACCTATTCAGCGACAACAGAATGGGGGACCACAGGCAGGACAGAGTCAGCCACTGGCTAACCGACAGAGGAGGCCATTTGGTACTTTCCAAGGTAGTTGCTACACTTGTGGAGAGTATGGTCACACTTCCAGGCAATGTCCTACAGTAAGATAGGGACAGAGATAGGGACAGGGACAGCATGTGCAGCAGGGACAGAGGGCGCCAGTGCCTTTACCAGCTCCACAGGTTCCACGGATTCAGGGACAGACATATCCGGCTTTACCAGCGCTGTCGCAGCCTCAGGGACAGGCACCGCAGCAGCTACATTATGGCAGGGTGTACAACCCCATGCCACAGTATATGCAGGCACCTCAGGCTGTTGAGGGTAAGTTTCCTATTCATGGTTTACTTGGACGTGTTTTATTTGATACGGGTGTTACACACTCATTTGTAGCTAGGTCATTTGTTGTTTTGTCTGGGATGATGACTCGGGTATGCAGTAGACCACATGGAATTTCTACACAGTTAGGCAATACAACCATTCTTCATGAGAGTGATGGGCCTGTGACACTAGATATTGGTAGACTCAGATTTCTAGTCAATCTTTTGGTCCTGGACATACACACTTATGATGTGATACTTGGGATGGATTGGTTATCGCATTACCATGCCCAAGTTGATTATTATGATAGGTCAGTTGTTTTTACCATACCTGGTCAGGACATGTACGTTGTCGCTATGCCGCGTTCTAAGGGGGTCACTAGCACCTATTTGTTTCATATGGAGGAGGGGACTATTGTATTATTAGATAACATACCAATTGTACAGGATTACCCGGATGTATTTCAAGAGATTCCAGGGTTGCCACCTAATCGTGAGATCGACTTTGTGATAGACTTAGCTCCGGGCACTACGCCTATTGCTAGGGCATCGTATAGGATGGCACCAGTGGAGATGCGCGAGCTGAGGGATCAAATTCAACAGTTACTCAGCCAGGGTTTCATTCGCAGGAGTACTTCACCCTGGGGAGCACCGGTTTTATTTGTGAAGAAGAATGACGGTTCGCTCCGTTTGTGTATAGATTATAGGGAGTTGAACAAGGTTACTATTCGTAACAAATATCCTTTACCCAGGATTGATGACTTGTTTGATCAGTTGAAGGGAGTTACTTATTTCTCTAAGATTGATCTGCGGTCTGGATATCATCAATTTCGGGTTCGGGAGCATGATGTTCCGAGGACAGCGTTTCTCACTAGATATGGATCTTATGAGTTTCGGGTGATGCCATTCGGGTTGACTAATGCACCAGCGGTTTTCATGGATTTAATGAACAGAGTCTTCAGGGCTTACTTGGATCAATTTGTCATTGTTTTTATAGATGACATTTTGTTTACTCGAGGTCAGAGGACGATCATACTAGACATCTTCGGATAGTCTTACAGACGCTTCGTGAGCATCAGTTGTATACCAAGTTTGAGAAATGTGAATTTTGGCAGCGGGAAGTGAAATTTCTGGGTCACGTGGTGTCAGAAAGGGGAATAGCGGTGGATCCAGCCAAGGTTTCAGCGGTGGTTAAGTGGGGACAGCCTACATCACCTACCGAGATTCGGAGTTTTCTCGGTTTGGCAGGATATTACAGGAGGTTCATCCAGGGGTTTTCAAAGATAGCGGGACCACTCACTCATTTGACTAAGAAGGGTGTACGGTTCGTGTGGGATGAACATTATCAGAAAGCTTTTGATGAGCTGAAGACTAAGTTGACTTCTGCACCAGTTTTGTCTACCCCACAGAGCGGGATAGAGTATCTTGTGTACACAGATGCTTCGTTGCAGGATCTTAGATGTGTTTTGATGCAGGAGGAGCGACCGATTTCGTATGGATCTCGGAAGCTTAAACCTCACGAGCTTAATTATCCAACACATGATTTGGAGTTGGCAGCTGTGGTTTTTGCCTTACGTATTTGGAGACATTATCTGTTGGGTGAGTCTTTCAGATTATTCAGCGATCACAAGAGTCTGCAGTATTTGTTCACTCAGCGGGAGCTGATTATGAGACAACGCAGGTGGTTGGAGTTTGTGAAAGATTATCATTTTTCTATACAGTATCATCCAGGGAAAGAGAATGTGATGGCAGATGCACTTAGTCGTCGACCTGTTGGTAGTCTTTCCGCTCTATTCACTACTGAGTGGAATGCGTTGAAGAGGGTGGATGAATTGTCGGATGCTTTCCTTGCTTGCATGATAGTTACACCTTCTATCATTCAAAAAGTGTTGAAGGCACAACTCACAGATCGGCAGTGCATTGATAAAGTTGCAGAGATAGCTTCTGGAGAGGTTTCATTCTACTATGTTGGGGCTGATGGAGGTTTGAGGTACAGGGGACGGTTAGTGGTACCTTCTGCTGATGAGTTGAGGAAGGATGTGATGACTGAGACTCACCACTCTGAGTTTTCGGTTCATCCAAGAGGTAACAAAATGTATCAGGATATAAAGCGGCAGTTTTGGTGGGCAGATATGAAGAGGGACATTGCTCTAGTTGTCTCACGATGTAGTGCTTGTTAGATGGTCAAGATTGATCATCAGAGGCCGCTAGGAGCTCTACAACCATTGCCGATACCAGAGTGGAAATGGGAGAGCATTTCTATTGATTTTGTGGAGGGATTACCTAATTCGTTCAAGAATCACAATCCATTTGGGTCATCGTTGATAGGTTGACCAAATCAGCTCATTTCTTGCGTATTCGCACTGATTATACCTCGGAACAGTTGGCGAGACTTTACATTACAGAGATTGTGAAGTTACATAGCATTCCGTTATCTATTATATCGGATAGGGATTCGAGCTTTGTATCAGGGTTTTGGAAGAGTTTTCAGCAGGCTTTGGGTACAGAATTGCATCTTAGCACTGCTTATCATCCTCAGACTGACGGATAGAATGAGAGGGTGAATCAAATCATGGAAGATATGCTTCGGTCCTGTGTTCTTGATTTCAAGGGCCACTGGGAGGATTATTTGCCACTTGTGGAGTTTGCTTATAACAATAGTTTTCAAAAGACTATTTGTATGGCACCATTTGAGGCATTGTACGGTCGACCGTATCGATCACCTGTTTGTTGGATAGAAGTTGGAGAGAGCAGATTCTTGGTCCTGAGTTCATTAAGGATACTTCTGAGAAAATTGCTCTTATTAGGGATCGCATGTGCACTGCCCAGAGTAGGCAGAAGAGTTATGCTGATCGGCGTACTCGTGCTTTGGAGTTTAGTGTTGGAGATCAGGTTCTACTTAAAGTGTCTCCTATGAAAGGTGTAATACGCTTTGGGAAGAAAGGGAAGTTATTACCACGGTTTATGGGTCCATTCATGATTACCGATCGCGTTGGAGCTGTAGCTTCTCGATTGGCACTTCTAGATCATTTGGATCGAGTGCACAATGTGTTTCATGTTTCCATGTTGCGGAAATTTCTGCAAGATGAAGATCGATATCAGCATATCGATGTTGGAGAGATTGAGTTGCAACCGGATGCAACATATGTGGAGCCACCGTGTCGCATTATTGACCGTAAAGATCATGCTCTTCGCAATAAAGTCATATCGTTAGTACGTGTCCAGTGGAATCACCATAATGAGGTTAAGTCTACTTGGGAAAAAGAGGATGTCATTCGCTCACAGTTTCCAAATATAATGGAAGAAGGTAAGGGCGAATTCCGAGGACGGAATTCCTTTTATTAGGAGAGAAGAATGTAATACCCCTAATTTAAAAAGGATAGTCTCGGTATTATTTTAATAGTTTTAATTGCATTTAATTATTTAGTTGTTTTCTTGGATAATTGTTTACTTGTTTAATTGATTTAATTATTTGTTTAAATTGAATTGTATGTGATGATGTGTATTTATTTAGGAATTTAATTATTTTATTTTTATTTTTATTTTTATTTTATTTTATTTTATTTTTTTAAGGAATTGGATATGGATAGTAGTAATTGACCAATCAATTGGACTGATATGGACTACTTGGATAAAGGGTTTAATGGGTACGGATAATTACCCATGTATATGTATATTTAATAAATAAATATGTATAAATATATATATAAGGAAAGTCCTTTAATAATAATCTGATATATATTTATATATTATATATAAAAAAGAGTACACATAGATTACGTAATATATATTTAAGTTACCTTTTTAAAATTTAAATTTTATTTTATTTTATTTTTTATTTTATTTTATTTTAGTTTGTCTTGGAATGAGAAAAGTATTAGGGTTATTTTAGTGGCCTATTAATATATAACTATAGAGTTGTGAAAGAGATTAGAAAATATATCACGTACTATATTTTAGAGAGAGAAAGAAGGAAGAGGAAGGAAGAGAAAAAGGAAGAAGGAGGTTAGGGTTTTTATCAAATCCCTAAAGGCAAGTTTTAATTCTTCTCTTCTCCTTTGATTCGTACTTTATGCATGCTAGATTAATTATAGGTTCTTTAAATAAATTAATTGAATCAAATTTCATTGATTAATTTGAGAATTTAAAGTCATGTTTTAATAATGAAATTTATTTCTTTTCTTTAGCATTGTTGGTGGCCTTAGTTTTTAATTGCATTTATCTATATATATATTTTTTAATTAATTGTAGCATGAATCAGCTGGGATATTTGTTGATTGTAGTTTTTTTAAAAGAAAAAAAAAAAAAATAGTTTGCGCTCCGAACAAGGTGAAGTTTAGATTCGCATGAATCAATTTGATACCAAAAATTAAAACTGTTGGTTCTCCGTAAGCTACGAGGGAGGTAGAAAAAAAGTCAGTTTAATAGTGCATCAATTTAGATTATGGGTATGAAATCAATAGTTTTTTTTTTTTTTTTTTAATTCATAAAGATATACACGGATCAGTTACATTATTAGTATGAAATCAAAAGTTGGTTTTGTTCATAAAAGCAAACACACCGAACGAGGCAACATTTAAAACTGTTATGGTTAGAAATACATCAATTTGGTATATAACGAATATGATTATGTATTAAATATGTTAATGTTAATTTGTTTAGGGTAGGAATATTAAATTAATATTGTTATTTTTGGATTAATAGATCTATATTAAATATTTAATTGATTTAAATAGATTCACTAAGAGTTGGAATGCATAATTTAAGTTCATGCTAAGTATGGAATGTAATTAATTTTAAAATGATAAATTAATTAGATAATGTTGGATTATATTATTTTAATCAATTATTTAGATGTAAATTAATTTAATTCGAACATGGAGATGTACAATTTAGTTGAGATGCATTTTAATGTTCTATGATGTAAATAAAATGCATGCTATTTAGAATTTATATTTTTGCTCAAGTAAATGCAAAGGATGTGTATATGATTTGTATCCTATTTATTTGGATTATTATATGAAAATATTACTGACATTATCCTTGGATTCGAAACTTTTATTTGATTATGATATGGATTAATGCACCATTATGGGATGGGGGCATAGTAGGGATGGATTAACGTAAGAGTTAAGTCCTACCTATTTTTAATAAGGGAACGAATTAACCATAGTGTTAAGTCCTACTTATTCGTGTCAGGTCAACGGAATAGCTGGATGATATTTTATTAAAATAATGATTAGATAGTTTATTTGGATGGTTGGATAGAACGGATTTTATAATATATAATTATACGCCATGATATGAGCTTGAGTCTCAGGATCAGTGGTTAGGGTGCGTATATTGCTAGGGATGTGTAGCTAGATATAGTGTAGTTGTGTACCCTGGTAGGTCTAGGTACTCATGCCCACTATATGTGCGTTTTGCATGTTGCCTACTATTCAGGTTGAGACAATTCTATAGTCTAGTAAGATTCCTTTAGTGTGTATATATCTATATATGGACTATTTAGTTATTGTTGAATTAATTAGGATGTGTATGTATATCGGGTCTTTGTTTGTGATGTAGTAGGTTAGAACTTGTATGTGGGCCTGACCCACCATTATTTTTCAAGTATTCGTCAGTTACAGTCTTAGAGATTGTTCGTGCCGAGCAGATACAGTCATTCACTCTTCCGACTCTACGTAGGACTCTTCTACATGGTTTAATTATTAGTTTTTACTTCAGTTCAATTATGTCAGTTAGGATTTTATTAGGGGTCCACATTATGGATTCCCGAGTTGTAGTTTAATTAACTATTGGTATCAGAGGATTGAAGGATTCTATTATGGGATTTTTAATTATTATTTATTTGAGGATTTTAAAATAGGGATTTATTATTTAGTTTCCTTCAGCTTATTATTTATTTATTTATTTATTATTCTTTTTTGTATTCAAATGCTTATTTAAATATTAATTGTTTAATATCCCTTGTATTCTGTGCTCGGACTTGATCACCCGTGGCTCTAGAATCGAGGGGTATCACAGTGTGAAATTGGGTTGAGAGGCACACAAAGAATACACCCATGTGTTATACTCCAATTTCATATATTAATATGGATTTTTAGTTTAAGAGAATGAAATTGAGTATTGCTACACTCCTATTCATGGTATCATTCTTAATATTTTTAATCTAATACCAACATTTGCCTCTACCATATAGTTCAAGTCTGAATCAATGTTTCAGATATGTTGCTCCATCTATATTTATGTGGGCCAATGAAGAAATTTGTAGTGCAGAAATTCACTAAAAGTCTAGCAATTACAAATTCAACAAAAATCTCTAGCAATTACAATTTTAGAGGGACTGTAATACTCTAATTCTCTCTCTGTATATATTTTCAGTTTCCGTCACTCAATTAATCTTTCAAGACCCATATTAATTTCCAACACCTGCAAATTCTATACACTTTTCGTAAAGTCCATTTAGACTCTTTATACGGATGTATGATATGTTGGAATTGCTGTTTTGTATATTCCTTTCTTTTTTTCTTTTTTGGAAAGTTTGTGTGTTTCTTAAGTTTCTAATTCTTTAAAATAAAACCTCTATATATGGCTGGTTTATCATGCATATTTTTACTATCTCAAAGCATCTCCAACCGTTGTGTATATATATATATATATATATATATTTTTGTGTAAATCTGATGCGTCACGATGGATTTATACAAAAAATTTGAATTATTTAATTTTAGCTCCAACGGTTATTTTATACCTTTTGTATAAAAATATATCTCCCAATAATAGCCAACCATGTGTCATACCAGACCCCACATAATTTTTACAAACCTACTTAATATATGGTTGATTCTTTAATGGAATGAGAAAGAGGGATGAGAAAGGAAATATATTGATCTCGCTGTGTAAAAAGGTTGTGTCAAATACTTAACCCTTTTACACATTGTTGATGTGGCAATGCATCTTAACAAAGAAAGTTGGAGATGTAAAAAATTTACATATCATAGGTGGCAGTATTTTAACAAATAGCTGGAGATGCTCTCAGCACATTATTAGAATATGTTAGAAAACATTAATGGTAATGGTTTTTGGGATGACAAAACACTAGTGTTAATATGATTCAATAATTGTGTTTGATGTAAGATATGTAAATATTATCTAAGGTTATTATTATAAATTTGTAATTATTTAATAGTAGAAAGACTTTTCGACCATGGTTACCAAACATACATCATGTGAATAAAATCACTGCCAAACAACTTTTTATTCTCAAATTTGTTTTTGCAAAGTCATTCTTAAGCCCTTTATAATGAAAGGACTTTTTACATCAGAAGCCTCCTCAAACACAACCCAAATACTATGCGGTGGACTTGCCATGAAGTTAATAAGAGTTTGTTTTTCTTGCCATATATTTGTCAAGTGATTTCAAAAGGGAAGAATATTAATTTAATTGTTATTCTTAAAAATAAGATATTTATATAGTGCTGATTTATTAATGTCAGATGGCAATCTAACTTAATTTAATATATTATTTATTCTTTTATTTAAAGTTAAATTTTATTACAAAAATAGTTAAAGAGTTTCATCTCAAGATTAACGTCACTTAGGCTAACTTTAGATAACAAATAAAATATTTGATGATTCCCAAAATAATGAAAAGAGCCACGTTTTTTTTTTTTTTTTTTTGACTCCATTTGTTTCGACGTAAAATATTCTTTTTTAAAAATATATATATTTTTTAGGTAAAATATTCTTTTATTTACTTTGTTGGTGTTTGGCAAAGGTTTACGTCGAGATTGAGGTCGAGTCCATCAGGCGGGGCATGTAAAATAAGTTGCCAAAAATTTATGGATAAATTATTTTTGTTAAATTTTAATATTTTTTTTCTTCGTAAATATTTTACGACAACCAAACACCATAAAATAAAATAAAAAATGTCTAAAAAATATTTTACGTCTAAACAAGTGTTAAAAAAAACTTACATTTAGTTATTATCTAAAAGTGAATCATGGAGTCTAGAGTTTTTGCAAAATTGCTAGTACTTTTGGACCAATGTATGATCGAAAAAATCATGACAAAGTTTGGTATTAATTGTCATTTTGCTCAATCACTACCTTCTGTCCTTCATCCTCAAAAGAAGATATTCACGTAGTGTCTAATAATATTTTCTTTATTTTGCTAAATGAATATTTTGTATGTTGTCTAAATTTAACCCAATCGACTTTAACATTGGGATGAAATTCTTTAACATGTGATAGTGATTTTTAGATTGTTTATTTATTTATTTTTGTTGGGTAAAATTTTACATCAAATAATATAAATAATATGTTCAATTGAGTTAGATTTATGTGTGACATTAGTTATTCAGCACTATGTGAATACCTTCTTTTGAGAGTGAAGGTGGTGAGTGAGCAAAACGACAATTAATACAAAACTTTGTCAAGTTTTGTTTCAATAACCCAATGGTAAGAAAGTAATAGAAAATCTATCAAAGAACTTCGTTTCACCTTTAGATAATAACTAAATGTATGTTTTTTTTTTAGTACTTGAAAAAAAGAAGTCGTATCTATTTTCATTATTTTGGGAATCATCAAGTATTTTATTTGTTGTGTAAAGTTAGCTAAGTAAATTAACATATGAAAGTGCTTTTTTGGTTGCCATATTTTTTTTAATAAAATTTAAATTTAAATAATAACATAAATAATATGTTGAATTGAATTAAATAGATATATGGCATTAGTTATTGAACACTATATAAGCACCTTATTTGTAGGGTGAATATAAGTAACAAATGACAATTAAGTTAACATTTTTTCACTTTTAAAATTGCCGTATCCAAACCAAACAAGGTCTCAAAAAGACCCACATGGCCAAATATAGGCCAAGTAAAACAAAGAATTTCATGGGTGACCAGATTGATACTTTGCCTGGTTAACTAGTTCAGAATCTTGGTTTTCACCATGGGTGATGTCACAGGGCTAAATTACACCACGAATTTTTGCCTCTGCGATGGCACTTGGGGCCACCAAGTCTCAGCCAACACAACAACACAATACACACAATATAGAAATATAAAGAAGGCACACACAGTTTACAGGGACAAGCCCCAACCTTTGCTCATATTAAACATATTACAAAGGAACATGAGTTCGTACAAGGAACAACCAAGGCTCACACCCTCTTCTCTGTTCCCTCTACAAAGCCCACCTTAGCATTATATAGGCCACTATCAAAACCGCCCATAACTGCCTACTAAGATGATGGATGACACCCCCATCCACCTAGGGTCGTGCTGGCACCCTCTAAATGAGCTAGCACTATAATGCAGTTGACAAGCCCAACTGCTAGACTTGTTGGCATGTTCTGCTCATGCCACATAACCACAAGAAGTTAGATTCTGCATAGTGGAGGAAACCACCCTTAACCGCCTGTGTGTTGGTCCTCTCAGAATTGTGCCACATGTTTGGGAGGTTACTCAGCACTCCCCCACTTCCCATGATGAGTGGGAAGTGCTAGTAACTTCCCCCAACCAATCCAGCCCACTAAGCCACCACCTCTTGTAACCGCAAGCCATGACTTTGTGTTATCCATGCTCTAGCCACATCTGAGTCAACCTTGTGAACCTAGCCCAAGTCCACCAATCTGCACCCACATACATATGTCTCTGAGTGCACGGCGTGCCAAGCCATGCACGCCCGTGCGCACGCTCGGATGCACACCAAAGTGCACGCCGGCGCACACACTAGTGCCCTTCTTCGCGCGCCATGTTTGTACCCTCATGCGCCCGTGGCTATACGCCCACCTGGACGCCCATGTGCACGCCGAGCTAGACGCTCGCGCACACTAGGTTGGACGCCTACCCGCGCGCCCACCTGCACGCCCGCACGCTCGCCGCTGCACCCCATCGCGCGTGTCGGTGCACACTTGTTTGCCCTTCAATATCTTGGATGCTCCCCACTTGTGCAACCATCTTGGAGTGGTGCAACACGTGCCCATGCACATTGGCTAAGCCCTCTAAGCAAGCCATGCCATAGCCCAACCGATGCGCTCAACAGACCCCCCCCTAATATAGTCTTAAGGAAATCCAGCACTCTGACAGGAGTAAACATCAACCATGCTTGAGGAGTCATAATGGCCTTTCAAACCTTTCCCGACATCCAAATTGAGTGCCGTCTGCGCCAACCAGCTTCTATGGACTCAAGGTATCTCCCATAAAGATCCCGAGTCAAAACTCCAAGTTTCACTTTTCGCCATATTTACGAAAGTGCCACTGGGCACCCCCAGTGCACGCCGAGCATCCTTTTAAGCATCTTGTGTACACGCTGAGCATCTTGTGCACGCTGACAACCCACTGTGCACCCTCATGGCTGTCTAATCAAAGCCAAAGTATTCCTAAGACATGGCATGACCTTGAAATGCCCATGTCTTCCCTTGGACAACCGTCAAGGGGCTAACAAACCACCCCCACCAGAAGAAGTCGACGCCCTCGTCGACTTGTCCAAGTACTCCTTTACCTGTTTCTTAAACTGCCATAATGTCACATCTCTTTCCCAACTAGCCTCTGATTCGCTGCATCCTTTCCATTGCACCAAGTAATCAGTTCTGCGATTTTTCTTACTCTGACCCTGGGTCCGGTGAGACAAAATCTTCTCCACCTCCTTGTTAAACTGCAACCGAATAACAGGTGGGGCTCTCTTAGCCTGCTGTCTTGATGTATCTGCAGTGTCCTCATGAAAAGGCTTGAGGAAACTCACATGAAAAGTAGGATGGACCTTCAGTCTCTCAGGTAACTGTAATCTGTAAGCAACATTCCCAACTTTCTTCACAACTTCAAATGGACCATCATACTTCTGAATCAGCCCTCTGTGAACAGTCTTGCTGCTTATCTTCTTCCAAATCTGTGGAGTCAACTTCAACAGAACCTTGTCTCCCACTTGGAACTCTAATGGCCTTCTCCCTTTATCTGCATACTTTTTCATCCTTCTCGCAGCCTTGGCAAGGCTGTCCTGTGCCTCCTCCACCATCTCTTGCATGGAACGGGCATATCGGTATGCTGCAGGGCATCTTCCACCAGTCCTCTGCACTGCTACCTCCTGTTGTGTGCGAGGTTGTTGCCCTGTTGCCAACTCAAAGGGACTCATTCCAGTTGCTGAAGACCTGTGCAAATTATAAGAGAATTGTGCAGTGTCTAGCAACTCCAGCCAATTTTTCTGACTTGCAGTGACATAGTGCCTCAGATATTCTTCCAATAACTGGTTCATCCTCTCAGTCTGTCCGTCAGTCTGAGGATGGTTTGCTGTGGAGAACTTCAGTTCAGAACCCATCAAGCCAAATAGCACTGTCCAGAACCTTCCCGTAAATCTGGTGTCACGATCACTAACAATATCTTCGGGCAAGCCAAAATATTTCACCACAAACTTATAAAATAAACCAGCAGCAACTTCCGCTGGGCATGCATGTGGTGCAGCAATAAAAATTGCATACTTAGAGAATCTATCTACAACCGCAAAAATAGATCTCATACCTTCCACCTTGGGAAAACCAGAAATGAAGTCCATTGAAACTGACTGCCATGGACGCTCTGGTATAGGCAAAGGTTGCAGTAGCCCTGCCTCCTTCTTCCTTTCATGCTTGTCTTTCTGACAGACCAAGTAAGTCTTGACATATAACTCTATGTCATCCTCCATCTTGGGCCAGTAATATGATCTGGATATCAACGCCAGCATTCTATCCACCCCTGGATGTCCAGCCCACTGAGGATCATGCATTTCCCGCATTAGTTCCCGTCTCAAACCTCCAACAGGAACATATAATCTACCTCCTCTGGCATAGAGTAGATTATCTTCAATCCAGTACTTTCTGACTTCACCATCAGTAACCTGTTGCTTTAGTTTCTGATAGGCATTGTCGGACTGAGATTGCTCTTTGATTCTGTCAAGGAAATCAGTATACACCGTTGTCAACGACGCCACATACTCCTGCACTTCTTTCATACTCAAGGCATCAGCAACCTGATTCTGCTTTCCAGGTCTGTGAACCCACACAAAATTGAACTCCCCAAGAAACTCTTGCCAACGAGCTTGCTTTGGAGTAAGCTTTTTCTGTGTCTTGAAGTAGGTGTTAGCCACATTATCAGTCACCACTGTAAACTTAGTACCCAACAGATAGTGCTTCTATGCGTCAAGACAATGTATCACTGCAGTCATCTCCTTCTCGTGAGTTGTATACCTCTGTTCAGCATCCTTAAGCTTCCTGCTTTCAAAGGCACATGGGTGTCCTTCTTGGACTAGAACCCCACCAATTGCTCTATCAGAGGCATCAGTATGCACTTCAAATGGCAAACCAAAGTCAGACAGTCTCAAGACCGGTTCTGTAGACACTGCCTGCTTAAGCATCTCAAAAGCATTCTGGCACTCCTCAGACCAAACCCACTGTTTGTCCTTCTTCAGTAAGTCCGTTAAAGGACTAACCTTCTTGGAATACCCCTTTATAAACTTTCTGTAGTAATTTGCCAACCCTAGAAAAGATCTCAACTCTGTCACTTTGGTAGGTGCAGACCAATCAAGGATGGCTTTCACCTTTCTCTCATCCATTCTGACATGGCCCTTACTGATCCAATGCCCCAAAAACATCACTTCTTGGCGACAAAACTCACACTTCTCCTTTTTGACAAATAACTGAAACTCCTTCAGTTTTGAGAAAACCAATCTCAAGTGTTTTAAGTGATCTTTCAATGACTCACTATAGACTACAATGTCATCCAAATAAACAACAACAAAGCGATCGATGTAGTCATAAAACACATTATTCATTAAGTTGCAGAAGGTTGCCGGGGCATTAGTTAGCCCAAACGGCATTATAAGAAATTCATAAGACCCATAACGAGTTACACATGCAGTTTTGGGTTCATCTCCTTCTGCTATACGCACCTGCCAGTAGCCTGCACGTAAATCCAGCTTAATAAAATAGGATGCCCTTGACAACCTGTCAAATAAATCTGCGACATTGGGCACTGGGTACTTGTTCTTCACAGTCACCTTATTCAGAGCCCTATAATCCACACACATCCACATTGAGCCATCCTGCTTCTTCTGGAACAACACTGGCGCGCCATACGGTGCCTTAGATGGTTGAATATAGCCAGATTCCAGCAACTCATCCAACTGTCTACGCAGTTCAGCCAGTTCTGAAGGCGCCATCCGGTATGGGGCCTGAGCAGGAGCCCTTGCACCCGGCTCCAGCTCTATCTTGTGATCAACAGCACGTCGAGGGGGCAATTGCTTGGGTAGTTCTGGTGGCATCACTTCTGCAAATTCCTCTAGAATTTCAGCAACAGAATCCAGAACTTCAACAAACTGGTCCGGTTTGATCTCTATTATAGCTGCAAGAAAGGTAGAGTCTCCCCTCTTCAAACCTGTTTTCACTTGCAATGCAGAGATTATTTCGATGCAACCATATGTACGATCTTCCTTCTTTTGGTGCCCATAAAGAGCCACTGATGGAATAAAACATGGACAACTCCTGTCCCAAATAAAAACTCCTCCCAAATATGGCACAACTACCACTCTGGCTTTCGTAAGGAACTCAATTCTAAGAATTAGATCAAAATCATCTAAGGGAACAGCCATAAGACTAACTACGCCCTCCCAACAACCAACTTTCATAGAAGTGGTGGCCATGCCTAAAACAGGCTTGGCTTCAGAATTCACAGCTTTCATCTTATTAGCATGTGGAATTAACTTTAAATTAAAGTTACTTACTTCCCTCTGCGCAATGAAGTTATGAGTGGCCCCCGTGTCCACCATTGCCAAAACTTCCTTGCCGTTCAATGTCACCTGAATGAACATGAGCCCTTTCAACTCCATGGACTGTTCTTCAGTAAGAGCATTCAACATTTGCAGAGGATTAACTCGGGTTGGACCAGATTCCGAGTCTGAGTCTCCTTTTGAATCAGCGATAATAGCACTCAGCTTCTCCCTCTTGGGACAGTCCCTAACACGATGGGGACCATTGCAGATGAAACAACCGTAGTTGGGCTTAGTCCCACTACTACTCCCTTTGTTGTTGTAATCTGCCTTGGCCTTGACAAAGCCACCGCCTTTATCCTTCTTTTGATTCTTGTCCTTCTTTTTGTCCTTGAACCTGAAGGACTGGCCTTTGTCTTTCTTCCCCTCCTTGAACTTCTTCTTGTCTTGTGTAGTAGACCCAGTCATCTTGAAATCTACAAGACAATCTGCCGCTGTCATGGCAGTAGGAAGGTCCCTCACACCTTGCCTACGGAGTTATGCCTGAGCCCATGGTTGCAATCCGGACATGAAATTGAACAGCTTGTCCTCCTCTGACATATTTCGAATGTCCAGCATCAAGGAACTAAAGTCCTTCACATAGTCACGAACGGTACCTGTGTGCTTCAATTTCTTCAGAGATTCCCTTGCAATCCATGCAGTGTTCTGAGGCAAGAACTGGTCCTTCAATTCCTTCTTGAGGGTCTCCCAAACTTCAATCCGAGGCCTACCCGCAGAAGCATCGTCCTCTGTCCGTGTGCGCCACCATAGCTTTGCATCACCAGACAGATACATGCTTGTAATGGTCACCTTCTCGCCATCAGAGATCCGAGCAGCCTTGAAGTACTGCTCCATGTCCCATAGGAAATTCTCTAACTCTTTGGTATTTCGGGTACCACTGAAAAACTTGGGATCCGGCACCTTGATCTTCTGCGAAAGAGGATCACCACCGCCTCTGGAACTCCCATGAATGGCCCTCTTCACCAAGGACACTTCATCTTCAAGGTCTTTCAGGTTCTTCTTGAAGACGTCAGTCAGTGACTCAACATCTTTAGAGATACGGGACAATTGCTCTTTGGTGGCCTGCATGAAGCCACCAAACCTATCAGGATCAGTCTTCAAGATCTCCAATTCAGAAGCCAAGTTTTCAATTCGAACAACAAGGCTCTCTGCACCATCTTGTACCTCTGTTTCTGTAGGAAAACCCACGAACTCTTCCAAATGGGAAACTCTTTCACGAGTATTACCTCCAGCCATCGTAGAACGGGGCTCTGATACCACTTGTCACAGGGCTAAATTACACCACGAATTTTTGCCTCTGCGATGGCACTTGGGGCCACCAAGTCTCAGCCAACACAACAACACAATACACACAGTATAGAAATATAAAGAAGGCACACACAGTTTACAGGGACAAGCCCCAACCTTTGCTCATATTAAACATATTACAAAGGAACATGAGTTCGTACAAGGAACAGCCAAGGCTCACACCCTCTTCTCTGTTCCCTCTACAAAGCCCACCTTAGCATTATATAGGCCACTCTCAAAACCGCCCATAACTGCCCACTAAGATGATGGATGACACCCCCATCCACCTAGGGTCGTGCTGGCACCCTCTAAATGAGCCAGCACTATAATGCAGTTGACAAGCCCAACTGCTAGACTTGTTGGCATGTTCTGCTCATGCCACATAACCACAAGAAGTTAGATTCTGCATAGTGGAGGAAACCACCCTTAACTGCCTGTGTGTTGGTCCTCTCAGAATTGTGCCACGTGTTTGGGAGATTACTCAGCACTCCCCCACTTCCCATGATGAGTGGGAAGTGCTAGTAACTTCCCCCAACCAATCCAGCCCACTAAGCCACCACCTCTTGTAACCGCAAGCCATGACTTTGTGTTATCCATGCTCTAGCCACATCTGAGTCAACCTTGTGAACCTAGCCCAAGTCCACCAATCTGCACCCACATACATATGTCTCTGAGTGCACGGCGTGCCAAGCCATGCACGCCCGTGCGCACGCTCGGATGCACACCAAAGTGCACGCCGGCGCACACACTAGTGCCCTTCTTCGCGCGCCATGTTTGTACCCTCATGCGCCCGTGGCTATACGCCCACCTGGACGCCCATGTGCACGCCGAGCTAGACGCTCGCGCACACTAGGTTGGACGCCTACCCGCGCGCCCACCTGCACGCCCGCACGCTCGCCGCTGCACCCCATCGCGCGTGTCGGTGCACACTTGTTTGCCCTTCAATATCTTGGATGCTCCTCACTTGTGCAACCATCTTGGAGTGGTGCAACACGTGCCCATGCACGTTGGCTAAGCCCTCTAAGCAAGCCATGCCATAGCCTAACCGATACGCTCAACAGACCCCCCCCCTAATATAGTCTTAAGGAAATCCAGCACTCTGACAGGAGTAAACATCAACCATGCTTGAAGAGTCATAATGGCCTTTCAGACCTTTCCCGACATTCAAATTGAGTGCCGTCTGCGCCAACCAGCTTTTATGGACTCAAGGTATCTCCCATAAAGATCCCGAGTCAAAACTCCAAGTTTCACTTTTCGCCATATTTACGAAAGTGCCACTGGGCACCCCCAGTGCACGCCGAGCATCCTTTTAAGCATCTTGTGTGCACGCTGAGCAACTTGTGCACGCTGACAACCCACTGAGCACCCTCATGGCTGTCTAATCAAAGCCAAAGTATTCCTAAGACATGGCATGGCCTTGAAATGCCCATGTATTCCCTTGGATAACCGTCAAGGGGCTAACAGGTGACCAGATTGATACTTTGCCATGTGGTCTCATTGTTATTTCATTCGTGAATCCAATTACATCTGTAATCTACCGTTTTCCCTATTTGATTTATTAAAATTTATCTTTGCTAAACGTATAATACAATTATCAAATGAATCAAATTTTAAAATTGAGGAAAAAGTTAGTATGGCTTTTCCAATGCAGGAACCTAAATGATGTGTGTGGTTTGATTTAGGGTAGATACAGAATTTTCAAATTATGTGAAAGTTCATGGTGGATAGCGAATGGGTTGATTGTTTGTTTAAAAAAAATAAAATCGCTATTCTGAAATGTCTAATATATAGATTGATTCACACAATTAAATTATTTATTTAATTTTCATCTCTTACTTTATTTCCTTTCCATTTAATCAATCAATAAAATAAACAAAAAACAAAATTTTTATAAGATGTGCAAGTCCAAATCTAAAGCTGTCATTAGTTTAGTAGAAATAAGTAAAAATAATAACTAAGAAATCAAAAGAGCAAAATACCTCTATATATAAATACACATATATATATCATCTTGGTAATGATTTATATATGTTTCAAATATTTTATTTGAAAAAGTAACGGAAACAATTTTGGGACCGAATTGAACTTATATTTCTTGGTTTGTCATGGTTCCTATTTATACCATAACTATCGACAATTTTCAGTTGAAAAGGTTGCCATGACGGATTCCTATAAAAGGGTGGCCGTTTTCAATGGAATGGTGATATGTAGATAATGATGCAATCATGAAGCTACACGCGACTTCATTACAGGAGGCCATCTGGTAAAAGTGGTTGCTAAAAGGGACATGTGGCAAGGAAAGACGCATACAATTACCTATAGTTGGAAAGTACCTCCTTAATGGGACACGCTAAGGAAGGAAACAGTTACTTGCGATTTAAAGGCGTACAGTTCTAAAACGTTGCTAAAAGCCTTCAATTGGCATTGAACTACCAAACCCATTCCTCCGAAGTTGTAATTTATGGGAGAGCGTGTAAAGTGTCAACATTATGAGGAGACTAAAAAAGTCATGGGACATGCAGGACAAATCGGACGTTCCACGTGAAAGCATATTGGTTGCTGTTGGAATTATCTGCAGCAATTGCCGTTAGAGAAACTTTATAAATAGAGCACTTTTTTGTAACTTAGAAACCATGTTCAACACACACAGTAACTGTGAGTTATGCAAGATATGGAAGTTTGTATTAAAAATAACCTAAATGGGGGCTGAGTAGGTTTTATTTGTTTCTTTATCCAAGTTTTACTTATTTTAATTTTATCAAAATAAAACTAAAATCAAACCCAAAAAGAAAAAATAAAGTGCAAGTAAAGTAAATAAATTTTGAAAAATGGCACCGGGATTTTTAGCGAGGAAACCCCGACTAGTGGAAATCAACCAATTATTATGGGAAAATCCTCATGGGCTACGTTATCCAGAGCAAAACGATCCACTATATTTAAAGCAAAATACATCTCACTTTGACTCAGGCTCACACCCCTTCACTCTACAAAGACTCAACTTGCTGAACGCCATCGGCTTTGTGACCTCCCGTCCAACAGCTCAAACTTCAGGCTTATTCATTGAACCTATAGAAGGATTTCTGGTTGATCAACAACACTATGTGAATGCCTTGACCCCTTCAAAGTTTATTTGAATCACCCATTTTCTTCAATTCTGAATTTGATGAACAATAATTAAAATCATGCTTCTCGGAATCTCTAAATCTTCAATTATGTTCCAATTCTGATCAGATAGAGAACAACACCCTTAAATCACTCTTGTGTTTAAGTGTATGATCTAAAAAAAAAAATCAGAAAAATCAAATTGATTTTCTGGATTAAAAATATCTCTCAAAGGCTTTGTCAAAATAGTTGAAAAATTACGTTTCCAAAAAGCCGTCAAACCTTAAGTGAGAAAATATTTATTTATAAACTTTTGAAAGCCTAATTGTACTTGGAAAACAAGTCAATTTCGTACATGATCAATATAGCAAAAGTCAAGCCCAAACAGAAAGTTACCGTTTTGGTCTGCAGAAGTTGAACTGGTTCAGAAGGGTTGAATCGGTTCAAGTTGGCTAGAAGTGAAATTTTGAAAACCAATTTTGAAAGTTGAACCGGTTTAGAGGGGTTGAATCGGTTCACATTGACCAGTTTAGAAATCCTTTAGGAGGCCTTTAAAAGTTGAACTGGTTAAGAGTCTCTGAACCAGTTCAAATTTGACAGAATAGAAAACAATACTTCTACTTGTTTTTTTTTTTTTCCCCCTAAAAGCCTAATTTTGAAGCCATGCATATATCTTCACACACTTACTTACCTTTCTAATGCTTTGTTCTCATAATCACACACTATATCAAAATATGAACACGATCGCTTCTTCAATTCCGCTTTCGATCTTGAGTCTTGACAAATCGAAAAAAAAAAAATTACAACTCGATCAGACTCATTTTGACAATAAAATTTGCCAAATTACAAATTAATATTTCACAACATCACTTCAATTTATTTTTCAATTATTACAATTGTTTTTAATTATCCTTTAAATTTTCGCAACATATTTCAATTCCTTTCATTAATGCAATTTATCTTGCAGCACTATACTTTCCAAGTCCTGCACTCTCATTACTTTCCTTTCAACAAATGTCATTCAATTCCTTACTTTTACTTCATCACTTCAACTTGGTTCCTTTCCAGCCGTAAGAACATTTTGAAGTCATTTTAAATAAAGGTAAAAAGAACTTTGCGAGAGTGGTCATTCCAAGTTCTCCACAATCGTCTGAACCTCAAACCTCTCACAAGTAGATTTGGAATATAATTTGGCGCTATTCCATGTCTATTGAATTATCGGCGAATTCTGGCGCCACCTTCGGACCTTTTCACTTGGAACAGTAAGATATTTCCAGCCCAAATAGTTTCATGTCTCAACAGTTTCAGTTTCAGTTTCAAAAAATTTAATAACTAATGTTATCAGTTTGATTCTAATTTAGCTTGGAACCGTATTGAATTATTGGCAGCTGCTATATGATAATGCAGGGGTGAACTCTGTACATTTACACCTCTATACAAGTAATGTTACATATTTGGCAATAGGTTTTTTGCATGACTTTAATTACTCAAGGACTTTTAGTCAATGATAAATAAAGATGGATTCTCTCAACTCTCAAAATGTTTAAATAATATCAACTCGGGCCTTTTATCATTTTTTTTTTTAGTTGGTCATTAAATTACAGGACAATGTTAGATGATTGGGAAATATGAGTGGGACCCATTAATTTTTTCAACATGTGGGAGCAGCGAATGCCTTACATTTGAAATCCAAGAATATTTAATTTAAATTTTTAATTAATTTTTTTCCAATTACAAATTCAAACCATTCAATGCACAACAAATTACAATAGGAGGGTGTACAAAAACAGATTTATACATCAAAATGGTAGGCTATGTATTTTTTACTACTAGAAGATTTCAGGGGCATACGTTAATGACACTGTTTAAATTTTGGAATCTTCCTCAGTTTCCTTTTCCCTCCAACAGAGAGATCTTTCCACCACACAAACAAAAGTAGAAAGGTTTTTCATTCGCTTTGTTTCGTATGGTTAGAAGGAAAATTATTTCTGAAATATAAAAGTAAAAATTAAAGTGAATGAAACTTTTTATTACCATAAAGTATAGGAAGATTTCATTTTAAGAGTGGGATTGTACAAAAGGTAAAAGAAAATGTCTGCTTTACTTATTCTTTATTATATAAATACTACAGTAGCAAGAAACACCGTCGTTTCATTTTATTATAATTAATAAACCAAGTAAGCAAATGAATGTTATATGAGTAACACCTATTACGGGGAATTACATATATTATATTCGAAGTTTACAAATTATTCAAGAATTCAAAGTGACTAACCGTAAAAATATTACTCTAATAGGAATGAGGCAGTAATTAGATCCAATTGATAGATTGGACAAATGTGTAGGGTACAATTTCTTTACCCATTTTGAAGAGAGAGAATTTTGACAAAGAATTATTCTTCTTTTTGCTGCGACCGTTAAGACTACCCACATATAGAGGGTTCACACAAGTCCCTGTGAGTAGACGGGACTATCGCAACAAAAAGCAGTTGACCAAATCTATAGGGGTCTGGCTCCCACAGGGCACAACACTTGACCCACACAGGCCCCTGTACGCTGCAAAGTTGTTTTTCATTCAGTGTCACAGTCCAAAAGAAATGGAGATATATTTTATTACAGGTCTTATCTATCCAAATCTGAAGAATTCACAATCAGAGCAAAGTGTCACTACAGTTTTGATAGACCACGCATCAATATACTCTGGTACACATTAGGGTTCGGTGTCATTCAGTAAAATTATATCCACAGCAACCATAAAACAAAGTGCATCATGATTTTTTCATTGCCTTTTTCTGGTGAATTTGAAATATTTCTATGTTTATTCAATTTCTTGTGTACCTATCATATGGGTTTTGCTTCCAACCAACGGCTGTAGAAATCCAATGACTCCCGTGGCTTATATTCAGGTACAGTGTGCCCTGCCCCCTGTACAATTTGAGCACAATAACATTAGATGATTGATGATGATAATAATAATAATATATTTGTGAATAATGTTTACTCAAGAGTCAAAACCAATAACTAAGCTAAGCAAACAGCGAAAAAAAGAAGATATTATTCGACCATGTGTTGCATTCATATAGATCCCAAATGATGTTATTCGTGCAAGTCAATTTTATTTTGGTCTGGATAATTGATAATGTTAGCAAGGTCAGCATCAACAAAAAAGCTTAAAACTTTGCGGAAAAAAAGGATATATCCAAAATCATAATAATTTGACCCCACTAGGTTTTCATATTGTGAATGTAATTTTTAGACCAATCTACTTTGTAAGCAAGATTATTTGGGAATTTTTATTTTTAGTGCAAAATCAGCCGATCTAAATACAATGCAACGATTCTCAAAATCATAGAGTTAATACACAATGTTTGGTTGTTTTTGTCAGAAGCAAAATGCAAAATTTAAAAAATATGTCCCATCTATACCGCGGCCTAAGTGAGAGAGACAAGATACGGACAAAATCTTTTTGTATTATTTAGTATTTACACACCGTGGTTATTCTGTCTTATTCTTGTCAATTCAGGTTCTTATAATGAAATTTTTTTCTCAGGCCGAACTGACTTGAGCCGAGTAGACACAAGCTTGGGACTATGTCTACTTGGCTCCAGCCAATTTTTACTTGAAAAGTAACACTCTTTTATAATTGCACCAAGAAATGACCTCTTGAATACTTCTAAGAAATACCTCTAAAACAATAAATAAAAAATGCAATTTCTGACATACAGACCTTGATTGTGAGATAGATAAGGTTGTTAGCATATCCTTGTGTGTACCTGCAATAGATAAAAAATAATCCATTTCTTTGAGCAGGTTAGCCGTAGAATTAATGTGATCAAGGGCCATAGAAAGAAAATTGAGAGAGAGAGAGAGACATACCCAGCAACTTGATCATTAGACTCCCAAGACCTCCATTCATCCAAAATCTGATATCCAAGTGAACTGGTCCATGCTTCACTCCCAGTGTGGGGAACACACATATCGTGATCTCCACTGTAACAAAATTATATAAGCATGAAAATGCAAATACTTAATTTCAGGAAACATATATTTTCTACATCTTTGATACATTCATTAATTCTCACCAAAGCATCAAACCAAAAATAGGAACGTGGCATTCACACTTGTACTCCACACGTCTGTTTGTGTTATTCCCTACTCAATTTTGTAGGTTTGCACTTCACTTTATTTTTTTATTAATGAAATGATGCAATTACCCCCTCAGAAGCATAGTGTAAGCTAGAGTACTTTTTTCAGTAATTGTAGATTATGAAATAAAAAATAATAAGAGTACAAGTGTACAATATTCGAATGTGAATATCATTTTCTTATACATATCTAACATATTTTACCTCAAACGCGTAATTATAAATATATAATTTTACGTGATTATATATTAAACTCCATTTTAGTCTCATTAATCTTAATCTTAGTTATATATGAAATAAAAAGGAGAGTACTTACCTGAATATAAGCACACGATAACCCTGAATGGTGAGGTTTTTGTGGTATTTAATCATGCTTCCAGCATCATGGTTGTAATAGAGGTCATTACATAAGTTCCAAGGTCCACTTTCCTAATTTTAACAAGAAAAGAGGAAGTGGAGTGACATAATTAAAGGATTCGAATTTAGTTTTGAAGAAGAACTACTACAATAGAGATTTCAAGTATTAACAAGTAGCTAGGAAGTGCACATACTGGATTTGCATGAATTGCTTTCCTAACTTCATCATTGTTCAGCCACACAGTTGCTATTGTATCATCCTGTATAATTGTATATAAAACAATTAATAGAAACAAAGAGTTTTAATGCACTCTTTAGCACTACCAAATTTGTTATTAGACATGGAAATGAAGACATTTTTTTTTTTTTTTTATCATGCAAGAGAATTCCAAAAAAGGAAATTAATTACAAGTAAAATATTAAAATATACTCACCTCTCATGTGATAAAAGTGATATACTATAATTACAAACTTTTCCCTGTTGATTAAAAATTACACTGATGGACTGATCAACTTCCTTTGGAATCATTACTTTGTAACAAATTCTCGTTTATTGTTAACGGTCAACAAGGTGACGGGACCTTATCAAGAACAAGGTGAAAGGACAATTTGTTTTAGTCAGCAAAGTTAATTGCAAAACACCAAATTTTTCTATCTTATTAACTTGTAACTCCACTTTTCAACTAACATATTATAATAATTACTATCGACAAAAGGTAAAATTTCACTTGCTCTTAACACGTCAAACAAAAAATTGTCTAACAAGAGAAGTCAAAAATAATTTATGAATCTATACATAACCATGTTATGTAATTTACCTTAACTGAAATTAAAAAATTCACATCTATCCGAAAGATCTTCTTAGGCTACTCCTCTTTCTTTCTTTTTTCCCTCTGTTTTTTTTTTTTTTTTTGAAAAGCTAAGCAAAATTTTTAGGCTCCTTTGAGCCAATGTCAAACCATATTAGTGAGAGAGAGTACTCACCATGCATGGAACACCACTGACTTCTGCCATTAACTGAGGCCACGATTTCATAATGCCATCTCTTGCTGGTGCTCTGAAAGGCCACGCACGACCAAACATCCTTTTTCTCACTCCAAGAGGCCTCTCAGTACTATTTCCTAATTGCTTGAAGCTTAATGGTAAGCTGCTTGTGCTTCCATTTACATCATTGTCTTTTCCACTTGGCATGCCATGGTAGCAAGGCTCAAGGATGTTGTAAATGTTTAGACCAGCCAATGCCTACCAATTATTTAGTCATCCCAAAACAAGTACAAAATTAATTAGACAATTATATATGTGTGTGTGTGCGCATATACACTCAATTACCAATTTAATTAAAGTATTTCTGTAATTACTTTGAGAAAATAAATGATATAGTGTTTTGTTTTAATTTCAAAAGTAATACAATTTTTTCATAAATATATCAAAAACAAATATAGTAAAAAACCCAATTAATCATAACTGATACATTATCTTTTGATACAACAATACAGGCCTACTCACTGGTGAGGAAACCCTCCTCCAAACCACTGATTTTTCATAATTATAGAATGACCCGTGACCATTTTGAATTTTAAATATAAGAGAGGGAAAATTATGATATATATATTTTATAATTTTCTTTTACATATTTAAAATTCAAAACAGATATCTCCATTCTATCATTGCACGACATCATCAGTGTGGGTTTCTCCCACTGGTGAGGAGGCAAGTATTGCTCCTTTTGATATCTTAAAAATACACAATAATATGAGGTCGCTCTAGCAAAGCTCACACCCTCTTAATCGTCAATGGTGGTTGTAGAAGTGTGCCTCTCGATCCAACAACTAAGATGGAGTGAGCTTAGTGAGAATGCCCTCGTGGATAGAATTGCTATTATATATATATGTATATATATGAAATTAAAGAATTTGTGAAATAATTAAGCCAACTTACACTGTAGATTTTTTGAAGTATATTTGAACATCTCTCACCGTTGGGATCATAGTAGTTACCTTTGCAAGCCGATTGAGCTTCCTACAACAGCTTTATATCATGTAATCTTCCAAACTTGTTTTTAAAAGCAGGAACTACAACACTTGGAACTAAATGGATATTATAATTATTTTGCAACAAACAAGTAGACGGACATATACATGGTTAGACCTCAGTTTCATCCAAATTATTCTCATATATAGGAATGAGTCTAAATTAATTCATAATGATCAAAACTTTGAAATGGTTAGTTCAGAATCAAAATGGATGATAAAGTGGTAAAGGCTTAATTTTTTAAGATGATCCATACAACATTCAAATTATATATATATATCTGTTTCACTGACCTCAAACATAGCATCTGAGATTAGGCTCATCCCATGTGCAAATGGGACAAGAGCATTGTCATCAAATTCTTGGTCACAGGCCCCATTTCCTATCATGTAACCCTGCACAACGCGATTCAGAGCTCATCGAACCATGTACATATATATATATATATATATATATATATATCCGTATAACCTAATTCTTGAATCTGGAGAGGCTAAAGTCACAAACCTTGAAATTAATAACGGGCTTCATACCACTTCTGATTCCTGTCAATAAGGTCAATTATTGTTGCACCAAAAAACTCTATCATAGAATTAACATGAATGTGTTACCATATATGTGAGTATATATTACCTTTATCTACATTAGAAGTAAGAGTTGGAACATAAACTCCAGCCCAAGACTCTCCCGCAATGTAAAATGGATTGGAAAGGAACTCCGGGTATTGTACAAACCACTAGTTTCAAAAAAATTAGCACAAAATTATTTGATTGAATTCATCTTGAATTTTATCTTGAATGATTCAAGAATTAAAGTTATACCTTGAGGAGAAAATTGTGTGTGTCTGAGGCTGTTTGTAAGTCCCCAGTTTTGTATATGGTGGTGTTTTCAGAGTAAGAAAAGCCAACACCAGCAGGGGAGTCCAAGTAGATGATGTTGGAAACCTAAGACAAGAATATGAAAAGCATACATGAGAGATTTTGAAATAATGTGAGAAGAAATTAAGTCAGGAAAAACGAAATATATCAATATGAAATCATGAATCATTTTGGTTCATGTCACCGAAAGGATAATAAAAAAATCATAAGACAAAATGAAAAATCATTGTAAAAGATTTATATATATTTATCCAACCTTAGACCAGCTATATGGATTCAAATGTAAAATGGGCAGGCTTCCTTTAGACTTTCCAGCTTCAAAATTGAATGGTCCTGCAAAATAAGTAGTGTAATCCTAGTAAAAATTTGTGATGGAAAAAAGGCATCATAAAGTTTGTTATATTTTGTTTTTTAATTTACTCTGTTCTGAATTGTAATATATATGAATGGATTGAGAATAGGCCTACATTCATGCAACTTGATATATGAGGTAATTCATGTGACTTGATACACAATGCAGATTGAGTACTAGCTCTAATTAGTGAAACAACCCACTATACAAAAAGTGGTGCTTTTGCAAGTATCATTGAATCACTCAATCATTTCATTCTAAAAACTTCTCGCCCACCCTTCCACAACCCCAGTTAGGCTTTCTAATATTGAGATAGAAGGCACCAAAAAAGGACCTAACCTTTGGGATAAGGCATTTTTAGAGATCAAGTTTTGAATGCATTATAACAAAGTTCATAGACAAATATATGTGATGATCAATTCTACGTAGAAAAACACAAGTAATGACATGAAAAAAAAAAAAAATTTGAATCCACTTTTAAGAATTAGAAAAAACAAAAATAGAGAACATGAATTTACAAGTGTTAAATTTTAATATCAAATCTTCATGAATATTAAAAAGCAGTACCATGTTCATAAACAAACCCATCAAAGCTAGAGCAACCTGGTCCCCCATTGAGCCACAAAACAACAGGATCATTTGATGGGCTTCTTTCGGACGCGACAAAGTAGTAGAATAGATTCTTTGGAGGATTCCCATCTATGGTGACAAACCTTCAACATCCCAAGTTACAAGAAATATCAACACTACAAAACACAGCGTTAATTTTCATTTAATATATAAAAACTTTCCATGAGACATACCCTGAGTAGTGCTTTGAAGGGAAAGTGCCACTGAACCCTGGAAGGTTTGTAATCAGAGCACCTTCAGGAGCTGCTTCAGTAACACCAAAACACAAAAGCATGCAGAGTACTGTTACACTGTAAAAGATTGACTTTGCCATGGCCATGGCCTAACAAAATCTTTAGGATAATTCTTATACAAAAGAAATGAACTACAATATATATGCAGTTTAAGATCAGAGAGAGAGAGAGCGAGTTTTAATAAATTAAACAGATAAAGACAATGGATGGATGAATTAAAAAGGAAAGAGCTTTAATAAACCATCAACGAACGAGGTTTGATAAACAAAACAGCTGGGAAGGACACAAGATAAGAGGAACAAGAAAAGAAAGAAGGCAAAAAGTAGTCAAAGAAATAGAAAACAAAGGGAAAGAAAAAGTTTCAGCATGATTTTTTTTAAAAAAGACAAACACAAGTTTCTTTGGCCGGCTGATGGGTTGTCCTTTCTTTATCTCCAATGATATGTGAATGCACTGTATAGACACATTAAGAAAAGGGTCTTGTACTTTCAGGATTCATATTCCACATATACTTTTGGAATCACTTGCAAAAAAAAAAAAAGGAAGATAAAAGATAAAGAAAGAAAAAAGAAAAAAGAAAAAAGAAAAAAGGACAATCCAAGTCCAGTTGGTGAAACCATTAATACCTCAACTCAAACGAAGGTTGAGAGTTCGAGTTCGAGTTCGAGTTTGGGTTCTCTTATGAGAAAATACTATTGGAGTGTAGTGGTTTACCTGAAAAGTCTAGTCAGTGAATATTCAGGAATTTCTGATAGACAATCCCATGAGACAGAATAAGGGAATTTCAGTGGCAGTAGTAAATTACAAGGCAATGAGAGGGAAATGATTGGGAAATGCACGTGGGACCCATTGATTTTTCACATAAAAAGGAAGAGTATATTATTAAAATGAATTAAACTTGTGTCTGGTCCAAGTTCAGATCAAAGCCAGTCTTTTTTAAATGCAATATTATTATTGGACTTTCCAGATTGCAATATCTATTATTTCATGAATCACGAGCCTACAAATTGAAAAGGCCAAACTTATTACTTCAAGAATAGAATACTTTATTTGGAATATGCAACACTTCTATTACAAATTAGAGAGTGTTGCATTCTTGAAGTAAATTGTATCACATTCTCAAAGCAACGATATAGCATTCTAAAAACAACTTCGTTTTAATGCACAACAAATTACAATAAGAGGGTGTAGAAAGCAGAATGATACAACTCAGAACTTGAGAGGCCAGACTCAATGGTGGGCTATGGATTATTTGACTTCTTGGAGATAAGTGTTTAAATTTTGGAATCTTCTCCAGATTCCTTGAGATATTTCCACCACCAAACAACATTCAATCAGAGTTTGCAGTTTCAACTTTCAAGATATTTTCGAATTCTCAAACAAGTAGAAAGGTTTTTCCATACCCTTTGTTTGGTTACAAGGCTAGTAAAAATAAAAGTCAAGTGAAAGAAAGAAAATTCAGTTACCATAACAACAAGAACCTGCTATGGTTGAAGTGGATCAAAATAAATGCTACAAGGAACAGATGCATCAGGCAACTCAACATACCTCACCAATGTTCTTGGACCTCTGCTGAAACCTCTTATCAGATCAGAAATTGGGAATGGTCAAATTACCAATTTCTGGTACGATAATTGGTGCTATTTGGGGCCTCTGCCACTACCACTGTTAGCACTTTCATCAACATCAATTCGTGATCTTTCCATGGCAATATCACTCAAATCATCAATTCGTAGTCTTCTTGGATGATTTAGTGAGATGGGTCTCCTTACACTGAGAAATATAGCTCTCGAAATTACAGATTTTTGCTGTGCAAAATGGGTTTAGGCTCTCTGGTGTACACATATGGAATCGTCGCATGTACTGATCGTCTTCTCTGCCGGCCAATGCAGTCCTGAATCGAACCATTGGTGCTCTCAGGGACAGAGTCTCCTCTCAAGTCTCCATTAATGGCATGCCCTAGGGCTTGACCGGACATGAATTCAGCTCCACATATCGAGCACTCGTGAACCCTAGATTTGTTATTACTTGATGATAGAACCCTGTAAGAAATTTGAAGCGAAAGTGTCGTTACCATGTTTGTCGAATTGATCTTCTTCTTGCAAAAACGCTAACGGCTTCTTTTCTCCTCCGGTGGCTTTCCTGTGGCTCTCTAGTGTACAATATGCGTTGTTGCCAGCTGTATTCTGATCGATTGGGAGCTACCGGCTTCTGTTCTCCGCCCGACAATGACGGAGAGGGGCCACGGCTGCAATGAGTGACCGGATTTGTTTTCTGTGTTATCGGATTGTCGTGGGGTAGACTTAGGATTGTTTGGCAACTCGTTTTTATTTTTTATTTTTTTTACCAAACAGGCCCTTAGTTGTTTCTCTCTTATTTCTTTTATTTTTGTTGTATTAACCCAAATAGCAAAAAAGAGCGGCGGAGTGGCGGGAGTGAGAGGCGTGAGGGTAACAAAATTGAGTCATAAATAGTAAAAATTTATGTCAGAATGTGCACGAAGTGTGAGAGCGAGAGTAGGTTAAGTATTAACTTTCATTTCATCCTAATATTATATATATATATACACATATATAATGATTTGGATGGTATGAAAGGTATGAGAAAATATTTGCTTTACTTATCTATTCTTGTATTAAATACTACAATAGCAAGAAACACTTGGAGTTATAACATTTTATTATTATAATTAATATAATCAATTAAGCAGACTAATGTTATATGAAAAAGGCAAAGCGTATAGCAGCCGTATTGCTCTAACATGAATGAGATGTCCAATTTATGGGTTAGACAAACATGGTGGGACACAATTCTTTTCCACTCACATTACTTTCCCATGTTTTTCCTCTTAAACAAACAATGAAACAGGTGTTACTTTCCTCATTCGGTAGAAAAGAATTCCAAATCATTCATTGGCCTATACATTATTTAATGACAATGGTCATGCATGAATGGAGAAGGCAAAGTCGTTTTGGTTTCCACTTCGTTTCTTTTCTTCTTTTCTGGCAGAAACACTGCACTTTTGGGTATGTTTGGCATCTGCATTTACATCGTGTTTTTTATTTGTACAGTGTACTGTAACCAAGGGAAAGGACAAAACTTGTTGGTTTATTATCATTTGAATAGTATCGAAATATTTTTGAAAAAAAAAAAATAAATTTAGAAATAAAAATATATATATATTTTTGATTGCTTATGCACTAGTAGCAAAAGCAATATTTATAAAAAATAAAATAAAAAATTCTAAAATAACATTTTTAATTAATCATTTAATTTTTTAAACTTGCAATATTTTTTATCAAACATATTTTGCTTCCAAAAATCTTGTAACAAATTTACAGTATCAAACAAGCTTTAAAATAATGTTGAATGCACTCTAAAGAAAAACACTACTTCCATTTCGCTTCAAAGTAAAAATAGTTGTCAAACGAGCCCTTTGTTATTCAGTACCATAGACTCTGCTTTATAATGGGCAAGGCAACTATAGACTAAAAAATTGTTTTTCATTTGATGGCACAATACAAGAGAACAAGGAAATACTTTGTAAGAGATGTCTCCAACGCTATCTTAAAAGTCCTCAAACTCAAAATATAGCAGACTTCTTTTACTAATATACTCCAATGATCGGTTGTACAATCTCTTAAAATATAAGAATCTCAAAAAATTTCTCATATATAACATGTTGCCATATGTTGAGATACTGATACTTTATACATGGGATGGAAAGTCAATAACACATGGATGAAATGTACCATTGGTGCAGAATTACTAAAATATAGCATTTTGACAGTGTAACTCCTCTTAAGATATAATTTTACGACAAAAAAAATAACATTTTACATTGAAGATGCTGTTTGAGGTCTCAATCCATCCAAATTTTTACAATTCACAATCACAACAAAGGGTCACTGCCATTCTCAAAGGCCCCATCAATATCCAATCCAATTCAGGTACATATTGTCAATTAAATAAAAAATTAAACCTGCCCAACCACATTAAGTTGAGAATACAATAACAATAAACAGATTTTGTATTCTTGATTTAATAATGATGTATGAATATTATATCATATAAATATTATATTCTTGATGTACTGTGTTGCATTCTTAGAAGCCACATAATTAGGATCCAAGTCTGATAAACTATCACTAAACCCTCATCTACAGTACTTATCATCAGATACTATTGCCTGCAGATTCATTTTCTTGAATGGTCCATGTGTCTACTACCAACACATAACATGTAAATGCCAAGGCCAATTCAGGACATGGCATATATTATGCTGCCAACTGAATTTGAGAATAAAAATTGGAACTTGAATTTGACAATTTCTGCTAATAAAGAACATGAATGAATTCACTATCCATTTCCCAATCCATCTTAGAACTAATTTAGCCCATGGTTCAAAGTTGGGGACATTGTGTAATGAACTTAAGAGTCGTATCGGATGTAACATAAGAGAATCGATTATTACAGTCGTAAATTTTATTCTTCTTGCACAACATCAGTTGTGTTGATTCGGTCAATTCTTAGAAACTCGACCAAGTCTTGTGTGATTCTAATTCTCATTCAGTATCAGACTTGGACACAACTATATTGCGATTGGATATGACTCAAGAATAGACTTTTAGCTAATGAAAAGGGTCTTATCCTCAACAGTTTAGAAGGTCTCTCCCATCAAGTGAATTAAATCAAAATCAACTTTTGATGTGAATGGCAAACACATTTCTTGTACTTCTTGTAGTAAGAAAGCATTGGATATGAGGTTTGAGGTTGGTCCTCTAGCACTTTGTTTGAGAAGGTCTCTCCAATCAAGTGAATTAAATCAAAATCAACTTTTGATGTGAATGGCAAACACATTTCTTGTTCTTCTTGTAGTAAGAAAGCATTGGATATGAGGTTTGAGGTTGGTCCTCTAGCACTTTGTTTGGCAAACCCAACTCTATTTCCATAACTCAAATTTAATTTTCCATTTAAGAAATTGTATCCGCATTTATCATTTTTATTTAACGACTTGCATAAATATAATTCCCAATACATGATTTTATTTATTTGTTTTCTTTTTTAATTGTGAGTTGTTATAGTACCAAATAATAATGATCAGTCAATTCAAAGAGAAGTGTCCATGAAACAAAGTGCATGATCTTTTCATTGTTGACTTTTCTGGTGTATTTGAAACATTTATACATTATTCATTTTCTTGTGTAAATTAAAAATAATTTACATCTTGAACAGGGATTAAATGGAATGGTCAAATAATATTATTAGAGGTGGGGTCATAAATGTTGTGTATCACTGTATCATATGGCTTTTCCTTCCAACCAACGGCTGTAGAAGTCCAATGACTCTCTTGGCTTGTATTCAGGTACAGTGTGTCCTGCTCCCTGCACAATTTCACAACAATAACATTATATATATATATATATATATATATATATATGCAGAAAATAAAAATATTTACATGTTATTATATTATTGGGCCACGTATCCTTTATAACATTAACAATTAATAAAAATAAAAGTAAATATAATTTCTTTTTTAGGTGAGACAAATGATACCAAATCTACTACTCTTTTACAATATTTTAAATAAAAAAAAAAGTTTAAAAAGAATATAACCTATTAAATGGGTTCCATTAATACCAATTTTATTAATATAGTCAAATCATATCATTACTCATAGATTTCACACATTAATGCTACTCAAGCATGAGGAGATGAGTTTGTTAAAAACACAAGCCAATAGGCCCCAAATGATGTTATTTCATCAATATTCATATTATCAATTTTATTTTGTTTGGTTATTTGACAATGACAGCAAGGTCAACTTCAACAATAAAACTTAAAACTTCGTTCTTATTTACCCACCAAAAAAATACAAAATTATACAGCTAACACACAATGTTTGGTTGTTTTCGTTAATAATTCTTTTTAGGTTGAATTGACTTGATCCAAGTAGACACATGTCAATTCTGATTTGATAAATAATGTTGTTTATAATTGCACCAAGTAATGATGTCTTGAATAATTGAATAATTTTATGTTATATTTGGTAGCATCGAATCGGTACTTTGAATTTAAAATTTGTACTAAATTTTTTTTAATTCCAAATTCAAAGCGCGGATTCAGTGCGGCCAAACATAACATTATAAGATTAACTATAACATTATAAACAAAATTTACAATTTCTGTGGTACAAACCTTGATGGTGAGATAAATGAGGTTATTAGCATATCCTTGTGTGTACCTGCAATAGAAATTATAGAAAAAGGAGGAACACACATATGATATCCACTGTAACCAAGTGATCTGGTCCATGCTTCATTCCCAGTGTATGGAACACACATATCATTATCTCCACTGTAACCAAATTATATAAACATGTATCATCATGTTTGTGCATGAAAATGATGACGTTCACAATTGGTATTCTACAAAAGAGAATGGTTTTCTTGTTCCGAACCTATAACCTTCATGTTATAATAGAACAATTTTACCGATCTGCTAAAACTCACACTCTAATACTACATACGGGTTGGACCAAAACTCGCCCTCACTGGTATTCCATATTTGTGTCTATGTTATTCCCTAGTCAATTGTGTATGCTTGCACTTCACTGAATTTTTTAAATTTTGAAACAACACAATTACCCTTCAACGTATAAATTAGAATACTTTTTCTATAATTGTAGATAGTGAAATAAAAAAAAATTAACTGGACTGCACAATATTTTGATATATATTTCAACTCAGATATAGTCTTTTATGTTACACGTGGTCATATATTATTTTACTCCATTTCAATTCACATCAATCTTAATTATGAAATAAAAAGACGAGTACTTAATTTACCTGAATATAAGTGCACGATAACCCTGCATGGTTAGGTTTTTGTGGAAGTTAATCATGCTTCCAGCATCACCATAGTAATATAGAGAGTTACATATGCTCCAAGCTCCACTTTCCTAATTTTTAACAAAAAGCAAGAGAAATTGGAGTAGTCATAAATTAAAAAGACTTCAATTTAGTTTTGAAGAAGAAGAAGTACTAAATGCAATAGAAATTAATTAGTACAAGAAATTAATTAGGAAGTGCACATACTGGACTTGCATGAATTGCTTTTCTAACTTCATCATTGTTCAGCCACACTGTTGCTATTGTATCATCCTGTATATATATATATATATAACCATAATTATATGATCGTTAATGTAGAGAGAAAAAGATTTTGATGCAAGGGAATGGAGATTTATTTTTCCCCTTTTTCGCAAGGGAATTCCGAAAAAGAAAATTAACTAAAAGGGTAAATTACGCTCACATCTGGTAATGGCCAAAGTAACTATTGAATCAATACTGTGTAGTTGGGTGCACCCAACGCACCATACACCAGGCTCAGACTAAGTAGTACATGTTATGCACGTACGGCTCGAATAAGCTGGTGCACCATGCACATAGCGCACCCAATATCTATTCATTTCGGAGGCGGTGAGTGCAATTTACCTTTGATATTAAAAACTTGACTCATCGAGAATATATATATTGAGAGAGATAGAGTAGTTACCACACAAGGAACACCACTGAGGTCCTCTGCCATTAACTGAGGCCAGGATTTCATAAGGCCAAATTTGACAGGTGCTCTGAAAGGCCATGCACGACCAAACATCCGTTTTCTCACTCCATCAGGCTTCTCACTATTATTTCCTAATTCCTTAAAGCTTGTTGGTAAGCTGCTTCTGCTTCCATTTACATTTTTGTCTTTTCCACTTGGCATGCCACCATGGTAGCATGGCTCAAGGATGTCATATCTGTTTAGACCACCCAAAGCCTGCCAATCATATATATATATATATATATATATATATTAAATTTCTTACTTTAAGAAAAAGAAATGATATTATTATTATTATTATTATAATTTTTAATTACAAAAGCAATATATAGTTAAAAAAAACCAATTAATCATGAGGTTACAAATATAGTAAATGATACATTATCTTTTGACAGAACAATACTTGTCTCTTCACTGGTGAGGAGGAACCTTCTCCAAACCATTAATGTGGCATATTGATAGAATGACACGCGTCCATTTGTAATTTTTTAATATAAGAGATAAAAAGTTACAATATATATATTTTTATTGTCTTTTACATATTTTAAATTCAAAATAGAGCACGTGTCATTGCGCCACATTAGCAATGTGGAGGAGGTTTCTTTTCACTGGCGAGGAGGCTAAGTAATGTTACTTTCGATGTAGTAAAAATCATAATAACGAGGTCACTCTAATTGAGCTCACACCATCTAAATTAGTCATTACGAGTATGTATCTCGAGCCAACAATTGAGATAAAGTGAGGTCTCAGTGAGAATGTCCTCGTGATAAAATCGCTACTAGATATGTGCAAGTGTGAAGTTAAAGAATACGTGAAATAATTGAGCCAACTTACACCGAAGATTTTTCCAAGTATATTTGAACATCTCGTACTGTTGTCCTCATAGTAGTTAACTTTGCAAGCCGCTTCAGCTTCCTACAAACAGTTTTATATCATTTTACTCTCTTTGAAACGTATTCATAAAAGCAAGAACTACAAAACTTGGAAGCAAATGTATATTAATATGTGCACCAACCAATTAAAGAACATTAGATGTATGCATATACATAGTTAAACCTCAGTTTCATCCCAAGTAGTCTCACATATTGAAAATAATTACTAATTAATGTTATATAGGAATGAGTCCAAATTGCATAATGTCCAAAACTTTGAAATGGTTTTTCAAAATCAAATGGAAGATAAAGCAGTAAAAGTTTAAGGTCTGTTTGGTTGAGTCTTTAGAAATAGTTATCAAGAACTCATTAAACAAAAAACTGTTTTTGGAGGTCTCTTTTAACTGAATTTTGTACTCGTAAAACGGTTTTTTGAAAATCGCAACTAAATACCAAACGAAAAATTATTCTCAGAAAACTGAACTAAATATACCATTATACCCTTAATTGTTTAAGATGATCAATGCAACATTCAAATCATATATATGTGTGTGTGTGTGTGTGCGCGCGCGTGCGCGCGCGCATGTGTGTTTCACCCACCTCAAATATAGCATCTGAGATGAGGCTCATTCCATGTGCAAATGGGATAAGAGCATTGCCATCAAATACTTCGTCTGTGACCCCATTTCCTACCATGTAACCCTGCACAATGTGATTCAAAGCTCATCAAACCATGTGTGTGTGTGTGTGTGTGTGTGTATATAACCTATTAATCCTTGAATTTTGAGTTGCCAAAGTCACCAACCTTGAAATTAATAAGGGGATTCACACCACTTTTGATTCCTGTCAATAAGACCAATAAATGTTACACTAAAATTAAAAACTTGATCATAGAACAAGAATGTGTCACTATATGTGAGAGCATAAAATACCTTCTGCTACATTTGAAGCAAGAGTTGGCACATAAACTCCGGCATAAGACTCTCCGGAGATGTAAAATGGATTGGAAAGGAACTCCGGATATTGTTCAAACCACTATATATTTTCAAAAAAACAGAAATTTATTGGATTGAATTCATCTTGAATTTTATCTCGAAAAATTCGAGAATTTAAAGTATTACCTTGAGGAGAAAAATGTGTGTCTTTGGCTGTTTGTATGTCCCCAGTTGTGTATGTGGTGGTGTTTGGAGAGTAAGAAAAGCCAACACCAGCAGGGGAGTCCAAATAGATCATGTTGGAAACCTTGGGACAAGAATTCGAGAATCGCATACATGAGAGAATTTGAGATTAATATGAGAGAGAAATTAAATTTGGAAAAGTGAAATCAATATGCAATTATATATGAACTATTTTAGTTCAAATCATTGTAAAAGATTGCTATTTTTTTTTTCCCAACCTTAGACCAACTATATGGATTCAGATGTAAAATGGGCAGGCTTCCTTTAGACTTTCCAGCTTCAAAATTGAATGGTCCTGCAAAATAAATAGTGTATTCCTAGTAAAAAATTGTGATGGAAAAAAGGCATCATAAAGTTTGATATATTTTGTTTTTTAATTTACTCTGTTCTGAATTGTAATATATATGAATGGATTAAGAATAGGCCTACATTCATGTAACTTGACATATGAGGTAATTCACGTGACATGATACACAATGCAGATTGAGTACTAGCTCTAATTAGTGAAAATGAAACAACACACTATACAAAAAGAGGTGATTTTGCAAGTATCATTGAATCACTCAATCATTTCATTCTAAAAACTTCTCTCCCACGGTCCCACCCTTCCACAACCCCAGTTAGGCTTTCTAATATTGAGATAGAAGGCACCAAAAAAGGACCCAACCTTTGGGATAAGACATTTTTAGAGATCAAGTTTAACAAAGTTCATAGACAAATATATGTGATGATCAATTTTAGTAGAAAAATACAAGTAATGACATGAAAACAAATTAACAATTAAATAAATTAAATAAATCCACTTTTAAGAATTAGAAAAAAGAAAAATAGAGAACATAAATTTACAAGTGTTAAATTTTAATATCAAATCTTCATGAATATTAAGAGGCAGTACCATGTTCATAAAGAAACCCATCAAAGCTAGAGCAACCTGGTCCCCCATTGAGCCACAAAACAACAGGATCATTTGATGGGCTTCTTTCGGACGCAACAAAGTAGTAGAATAGATTCTTTGGAGGATTCCCATCTATGGTGACAAACCTTCAACATCCCAAGTTACAAGAAATATCAACACTACAAAACACAATGTTAATTTTCATTTAATATATAAAATTATTGCATGAGACATACCCTGAGTAATGCTTTTAAGGGAAAGTGCCACTGAACCCTGGAAGGTTTGTAATCAGAGCACCTTCGGGAGCTGCTTCAGTAACACCAAAACACAAAAGCATGCAAAGTCCTGTTACACTGTAAAAGATTGACTTTGCCATGACCATGGCCTAACAAAATCTTTAGGATTATTCTTATACAAAAAGAAATGAACTACAATATATATGCAGTTTAAGATCAGAGAGAGAGGTTTAATAAATTAAACAGATAAAGACAATGGATGGGGGAATTAACAAGGAAAGAGCTTTAATAAACCATCAAGGAACGAGCTTTGATAAACCAAACAGTGGGAAGGACACAAGATAAGAGGAACAAGAAAAGGAAGAAGGCAAAAAGTAGTCAAAGAAATAGAAAACAAAGGGAAAGAAAAAGTTTCAGCATGATTTTTTAAAAAAGACAAACACAAGTTTCTTTGGCAGGCTGATGGGTTGTCCTGATGTGAATGCACTGTGTAGACACAGTAAGAAAAGGGTCTTGTACTTTCAGGATTCATATTCCACATATACTTTTGGAATCACTTGAAAAAAAAAAAAAAAAAAAAAAAAGGACAATCCAAGTCTAGTGGGTGAAACCAATAATATCTCAACTCAAACGAAGGTTGAGAGTTCGGGTTCGGGTTCGGGTTCGGGTTCGGGTTCTCTTATGAGCAATATTATTGGAGTGTAGTAGTTTACCTGAAAAGTCTAGTCAGTGAATATCCATTCAGAAATTTCTGGTAGACAATCCCATGAGACAGAGAAGGGGGGAATTTCAGTGGCAGTAGTAAATTACAAGACAATGAGAGGGAAATGATTGGGAAATGCACGTGGGACCCATTACTTTTTCACATAAAAAGAAGAGTATATTATTACTTATCAAAAAAAGAAAAAAAAAAAGAGTATATTATTATAATGAATTAAACTTGTGTATGGTCCAAGTTCAGATCAAAGCCAGTCTTTTTTAAATGCAATATTATTATTGGACTTTCCAGATTGCAATATCTATTATTTCATGAAACACGAGCCTACGAATTGAAAAGGCCAAAATTATTACTTCAAGAATAGAATACTTTATTTCGAATAAGCCACACTTTTATTACAAATTAAAGAGTGTTGCATTCTTGAAGTAAATTGTATCACATTCTCAGAGCAACTAATGCACAAATCTAAAAACAACTTCGTTTTAATGCACAACAAATTACAATAAGAGGGTGTAGAAAGCAGAATGATACACTCAGAATTTGAGAGGCCAGACTCAATGGTGCGCTATGTATTATTCGACTTCATGGAGATAAGTGTTTAAATTTTGGAATCTTACCCAGATTCCTTTTCCATCGAATTGAGATACTTCCACCACCAAACAACATTCAATCAGAGTTTGAAGTTTCAACTTCCAAGATATTTTCGAATTCTCAAACAAGTGGAAAGGTTTTTCCATACCTTTTGCTTGGTTACAAGGAAAGTAAAAATAAAAGTTAAGTGAAAGAAAGAAAAATCAGTTACCATAACAACAAGAACCTGCTATGGTTGAAATGGATCAAAATAAATGCTACACTCAACATACCTCACCAATGTTCTTGGACCTCTGCTGAAACCTCTTATCAGATCAGAAATTGGGAATGGTCAAATTACCAATTTCTGGTACGATAATTGGTGCTATTTGGGGCCTCTGCAACTTCCACTGTTAGCACTTTCATCAACATCAATTCGTTATCTTTCCATGGCAATATCACTCAAATCATCAATTCGTGTTCTTCTTGGATGATTTAGTGAGATGGGTCTCCTTACACTGGGAAAGATAGCTCTCGAAATTAAAGATTTTTGCTGTGCAAAATGGGTTTGGGCTCTCTGGTGTACAACATACGGAATCGTCGCATGTACTGGTCGTCTTCCCGAATCGAACCATTGGTGCTCTCAGGGACAGAATCTGCTCTCAAGTCTTCAGAGATTGCTCAAAATCGAACCATTGCAGCCAGTACTACTCGTAGTACCCATTAATGGCATGCCCTAGGGCTTGACCGGACATGAATTCATCTCCACATATCGAGCACTCTTGAACCCTAGATTTGTTATTACTTGATGATAGAACCCTGTAAGAAATTTGAGGCGAAAGTGTAGTTACCATGTTTGTCGAATTGATTTTCTTCTTGCAAAAACGCTAATAACGGCTTCTTTGCTTTAATTGTCTCTTCTTCTATTAAATACTACAATAGCAAGAAACAGCTGAAATGGAGTTGTTACATTTCATTATTATAATTAATATAATCAATTAAGCAAACTAATGTTAAATGAAAAAGCAAAGTGTATGGTAGTCTTTTTCCTCTAAACATGAATGAGAAAGTAATTAAGCAAAAGTACAAAAAAAAAAAAACCTGAACTATCTAATTTTTGACAAATACCCCCTTAACTATCAAAGTGTGCAAATACCCCCTTGGAAGTCACCGGATCAGCTTTCTGAGCATGTGTAATGCCATGCACCTGTTCAAAGTATTATAATGCCGAAAATGTCCTTTTTGTGACCGTTATAGCCTTGTGGCCTATATAACCCCATAGTATGTCATTTTACCAAATTGTGTACTCATTCTCTCTCTACAACGAACTGGAAGGGGTTTTGGACAAAGGTGAGTTTTCTTATGCAATTAAATTTATTTATAATACATATATATTAGATTTGAATATATATATATATATATATATATATATATATATATATATATATTTATAATACATATATATTACTTTTTGTGTTAGTTTTTTTCCTTCAAATGCATAGTAGTGTTTAGTAATTAATAGTAATTTTTTTTTTTTAATTATTTACGTGCTTGCAATATATATTGTAGTACTGATATAGAGCCATCAAGCAATGTATTGTATTGCTATTGTGGAGTAAAATCTCCTTTGAGAAGAGCCACTACACAAAATAATTTAGGTCGGAGGTTCTGTGGATGTGGAAGGTATCCCATGATGTCTTGTGGGTTCCATAGATGGGTGGATCCTGAGAACTGGAACCATATGAAAAGAGAACTGGCTATGAGAACCATATCATCTTTGAGAGGCCAAATTGCTATGAGAATTGGTTATGAGAACCATTTGGAATATGAAACACTGCCTATTGATGGGAGAATGAACTTTGTGGGTGCACCACCTGTGCAAAACAATATTGGGAATCATGTAATCACAAATTTAGTTGTTTTCATGTTGGGATTTATAGCATGTGCTATTGTAATGGTTATTGTGTGGTTATATAGTAGAATATAATTGTAATGAACTTTATAATTAATTAATGTTTTATTTTTTTTATATAATATACTATGTTGCACCAACATAGCAAAATTGGTGATGACAATACAAAAAAATTATAATCTGGGGTAATTTTTGCAGCACCAACATACCAGTTGCACCAACATAGCAAAAAACATACAAAAATAAATTATGTACAGAACATAGCAAAATACATAACCATAACCGTACAAAAACAAAATCTATGCACCACCAACATACAAAAAAACATAGCCATAACCATAACTATATAAATTATAGTAGTATCAGCCATAACCATACAAAATCTTAAGTTTTGGATTCCCAAAAATCAAAACTACAATCTGTGCACCAACATTCTAAATAACCAAACAACATATGTGCACCAACATTTCAAAAAACCAAACGTCTGTGCACCAACAACATACCTAAAAAATGTAAACCATATCTGTGCACCAACAAACCAAAAAAATCTAAACCATATTTGTGCACCATCAATAAACCAAAAGATGAAAACCAATATCTGTGCACCAAAACTTACAAAAAGCTGTACCATGAACTCCAAAAAACAGAAAACCACCAAATTTCCTTAAACTCTTGGGTCAATTGTAGTGGGCCTGTGAAAAAAAAAAAAAAAAAAAAAAAAAAAAAGGAGGTAAAATCATCAAAGACATTTATAAACTGTTCTTGATTACTCCAAAATTTTTTTTTTAAAAAAAACTCTCACATACCTAGATGATGAGGATGCTTGACTACTCCATAAGACATTGAAATCAATTGATGATGATGGTTGAGACAAATTATTCAACAAATTCCCATATCTTGATTGTATTGTCATCACCTATGAAACAAAATGATAAAATATTAGTAATATGACAGTAAACATTCAAATTAATTGATTATGATAGTTTAAAACAATAACCTCTTGCAGTTGCATTACATTTGTTCTTGCAGCCCCTCTTCCCCTTCTAATGCCTCTTCCCATACCACTTGTAGTCCCTCCACTTGCAGTGCCAACCTCTCCCATACCACTAGTAGTCCCTCCACTTGTAGCGTTATCCTTTCCAATACCATTTGCACCCCCTTTTCCACTTCCAATGCCTCTTCCCATACCAGTTGCAGTCCTTCCACTTGTAGTGCCAACCTCTCCCATACCACCTGCAGCCCCTCTTCCTCTTCTAATGCCTCTTCCTGTTGCAGTTTTTCTTAGAGTTGCAATACCTCTTGCCATTATTGATGCAAGTCCATCGGTGTCTAGCAGTCCACCAAGTAGCCCAGAAGTAACTGGCAGTTTAGGTCTGCCTGGTGTACCTTTTTTGGCAGCTTGAGGTGTTACTTTAGTAGCTTTGCAAGTTCTGACATTGTGTCCTTTTGCCCCCACACTTTCTGCAGTTGTGTAATTGCTTTTTTTTGCTAACTGCACCACTTTTGTTGTTCACTTCACCAACAACCTTTTTTCTTACCTTTTTAGGTCTGCCAGATGAGGGTTTAACTATTGGTGGGTGTATGGGATCAGTGGCAACTTCACGTGTCATTTGCCTAAGAGGCATAGGGAAAATAACAGGTGTATATGTCCTCAAGTATGTCTCCCTATGATAACAACTATCAACAAAGTCTTCAGGATTACCCCTTTGGTCAATTATACATGCATTGGCATGCATACATGGTATGCCCCTTACATCCCATTCCCTACAACTACATGCTCTATTTGCCAAATTAACAACATCACTAACCCCTTTATAGCAAACTTCATATATATTATCACATGTTTTCTTTATAGCGCAATGCCTTGAATCATCCATTAGCTTGGTCAGTTTGTCAGCAATTGTAAGGCACAACAACCCCTTCTGGGTTTGAATCCATTCCCTTTTCGATTGAAACCGATACATCAAGTACCCTCTAATCCACTCCAACATAGTAATTAATGGCTTATCCCTAGCATCACCAATGTTGTCATTCTAAGTCTCACAAAGGTTGTTAACAAGAAAATCACATCTTGAATTATCATTAAACCTAGACCTTGACCATAACCTAGCTGGCACCTTTGACAGCCACTAATGGGCTTCCTTATCAATCTGACTTATGAGATGCATGTGATGTTTAAATGTATCTTCAGTTAAAGCACGTGCTGCATTCCACATCTCATCCCTCAACTTCGCACCCTTAAACTTCTTCTTAAAATTCTCATACATATGCTTCACACAAAATCTGTGGTAAGTGCCATGCAACTTGTCTTTAAAGATTTCAACTAAACCCTGTTAACCAACAATAAAGAAAATATTAATATAAAAAGTTCATAAATGTAAAATAAATGACATAAAATAAATTATTTAAACATTTTTACCTTTTGTCTGTCGGATATAAATGTAAATCTGTTTAGAGGACCCAAAGCACTTTCTAGTTGGTTTAAAAACCATTCCCATGATTGTTTTGTTTCAGACCTAACCACACCTATGGCTATAGGAAATATTTCATTGTCTCCATCCTTGCCAATTGCACTTAACAACTGCTCTTTGTAAGGACCCTTCAAGAAGCAACCATCCAATCCAATGAATGGCCTACATCCTTCCAAGAAACCTCTCTTTATTGCTTCAAAGCAAACAAATAGCTCTTCAAATCTGGCAGGGTCATCAAGTGTTGGTCTATCAACAGTAGTCACTGCAATACTACCAGGATTGGTGGTCTGAATGAACTGGCAGTAATCTCTAACCCTTGAGAATTGTAGTCCATGGTCACCATCAGTGTGTAATCTAGCCTTCTTTCTTGCCCTATAAACCTTGTATTTGGAAACATTAACATCCAAATTACTTAAAACTGCCTTCTTCATTGCAGATGGTTTCCATGTGGGTTCATCCCTAATTGTGTCCATGTATTTGGCTACCAAATAACTGGCTGATGTTTGACTATTAAGCTTGTTGTAACTGCAAGTATGTTTTGAGTTAAAAGTCTTTATTTGGAAGCTGCCATCATTGTCTGTTCAATCAAGCAAACCAAAACACATAAGTCATGGTGAATAAAAAATTCAACAAATAATAATCCCTAACCAATAAAGTAACAATATGCACAAACCCTAATCACAAAAAATAGAAAATTAATCAAATGAGAATCCCTAAGCACAAAAAATAAAAATTTAAGCAAATAAAAATACACAAGCAATAAAAAAATAATTTGCACAAACTCTAAGCACAAAATAAAAATTAATAAAAAAAATTAATAATAATCAAATGACAATCCCTAAGCACAAAAAATAAAAAATTAAGTAAATAACAATATCTAAGCAATAAAATAACAATTTATACAAACCCCAAGCACAAAAAATGAAATAATAATTAAATGAAAATCCCTAAGCACAGGAAATAAAAAATTAAGCAAATAACAATCCCTAAGCAATAAAATAACAATATACATAAACCCTAAGTACAAAAAATAAAAAAAATAATCAAAAGACAATCCCTAAGCACAAAAAATAAAAAAATTAAGCAAATAACAATACATATATCTAAGCAATAAAATAACAAAATGCATAAACCCTAATGGAATAATGGAGCATTTTTTTTTTTCACTGTTATTAAATATGCAGTAATGGAACATATGAAGATAAATGTAGTAATGATCACATGGAAACAAATTGACATCAAACACAAGTCATGGACCACAAGACATCAAACATTTCCCACAAGACATCAGTCTAAAAATGATATAAGAAACAAACTGACATCAGACACAAGACATGGACCATTGTGTATCACTATACGAAGACATAGAAGTAAAAAAAAAAAAGAAGAAGACATGGACCACTGTCATTGACTATAAACTCTATTGTCAGTGGGGTCTATCTTCTTTAATCAACATAAAGCTTACACCAAACATTTCCCAAGTTCTAAAAAATTGCATGCATGTGTATTATATATACAAAAAAGAGAATTTTATACTAGGTCAAAACAGATTTTCAAAAACCCTAGAAATCAAATATTCGATTAGTACTAATTAACCCAAAAATATAACCATTAACATACAAAATGAAAAATAAGATTCATTTAAAATCGACATAAAGACATAGAACAGAATCTAAACTTACAAATTTGGAGAACTTGTAAAATCGAATCAAAGTTCGTGAAAATGACAGACCCAACAGGAAATACCACACGATGTAACGCATAATTGAAGAGAACAACAACACGATGTCGCGCACAATTGAACAGAACAAGAATACGATCAAAGTCTTCCACCCACAGTATGAAACTCTAAGGGCGTATCTGCGCCTCCATTGCTCTCTAACTCTTTGTGTGTGTCTCTCTCTAACATAATCAACTGAATGAGATTTTAGGGCAACTTAATTTAGTAGGGTAAAATTGGCATTTCACAATTAGTTTTTTTTTATATTTTTTTTTTATATAATTTAGTAAGTAAGGTCATTTCGGTCATTTCAAATCAACAGTTGCCGGAAAGCTGATCCGGTGACTTCCAGGGAGGTATTTGCACACTTTGCCTAGTTAAGGGGGGTATTTGCCAAAAATTGGATAGTTCAGAAGGTTTTTTGCACTTGCGCCAAGTAATTAAATCCATTTGATGGGTGGGACAAACATGGTGGGCACAATTCTTCTTCTTTTTTTTTTTGACAAGAGAAGCCAAAAGAACATTACATGAACAACCATCAACAGGGCAATCAAACATAACACCACAAAATAAGAACAGCGCAGACTTAAAAACTCAAAATATAGCAGGTTTTTTTCTTAAAATATGTGATCTCAAAAGTTTTCTTATATATAGCAAGTTGCCATGTGTTGAGATGCTGAGACTTTCTTTTATTTTTGTGCAGACATGGGATGAATTTCAATTGAGAAAGAAAATTTTAACTTTTTCTTAAGGAATTTAAAGAGTAAAAGAGAAAATAAAGGGATAATTTTAGAAAGGATAAAATTTAGGGGGGCACTGTATAAATTTTTTCATATATATAGAAAAAATATAAAAAATTACTACATATATTATAGAGGGCAGCCAGGGGGCACGTGCCCCTCCTGCCCTTTATTGGCTCCGTCCCTGGTGGAAAGTCAATAATGCATGGATGAAATACACCATTATAGCATAATTACAAAATATAATATTTTGACACCACTCTTCTTAAAATGTAATTTTTTGCATTGAGTTGCTCTTAGAAGTCTCAATCCATCCAAAATTTGACAATTCGCAATCACAACAAAATGTCACTGCCATTCTCATAGACCAAACATCAATATCCTATCCAATCTAGGTACATATTGTCAATTAAATAAAAAATTAAACCCGCACAATTACATTAAATTGAGAATACAATAATAATAAAAAGATGATGTATTCTTAATTTAATAGTGATGTATGAATACGTACATCAACATCATAGAAATAGTATATTGTTGATATAATGTGTTATGATGATTATAATTTAATTACCCGTGGATAGGGGAAAATCGTTAAAGTAACACGCTATCTCATAAGATTGAGATAGGCTCTACAGACTAAGATAAGGACTACGACTAAGGTAAGGGTTACAGATTACGATAAGAATTGCAGAATACAATAAGGATTAGGCCAACAAATTATGATAAGGATTAAGGATGACGTGGACGCTACGTAACATCCTGACCCAAGTCCTATAAATAGGAAGGGCTAATCGACGTTTGGAGGTAGGCAAAAAATCCTAACTCAATATCTCGATTTCTCCAGAGAGATTATCATTCACACTGACTTGTTCGTCGGAGCCTACTCCACCGGTAACACACCGGTGTTTGTAGGATCACTTTTTCTTTTCTTTATTCAGGAAGTCAGATCAGATCCGGGTTGCGCAGAATCCATCTTCAACAGTTGGCACCGTCTGTGGGAACTTATTTTTGTTCTCTAAACAAAACATGGTTCTATTGCGATCTGGTCTAGCTACTGGCGAGGGCGAAGGGTTGCAGGCTTCTGATGCAGGGACTTCAACGGGGCAACCCCCCGTCGTCCCAAATGATCAGGAACGCGTCGCAGCGTTGGAACAACTGGTGAACCAGTTAGTCCAGCAAAATGCGATGATTCTGCAACGCTTAGCCGCCCCCAACGAGGAGAGAAACAGTGAAGTACCCAACGATGACTCCCGTAGGGTTAACAACGATGTTGAGCTTAGTCAAATAGGGGGTCAACAGAGGAGCCATCACCATCGGTCCCCTGAACGGAATACCACCAGGCTCCGTGGAGATACTTCTAGTTATGTTGGAGACAAGACTGAGGACGCCACTCAGTTCGATCTAGAGTTACAGGATCTGAAAGCCAAGGTTGACGATGTCATGCAAGCGATGAAAGGGAAGGGCCAGGCTGCAGTGAACGATATGGTACAAAAGACTAACCTAGCTTTTAGCCCAGCTGTTATGAGTTATCCTCTACCTAGCAAATTCAAGATGCCAACTCTTGAGAGCTTCGATGGGACGCGGGACCCTCTCAACCATTTGGAGACCTACAAAGCTCTTATGTATTTGCAAGCCGACCGGACGAGATTATGTGTAGGGCTTTCCCTACCACACTCAAGGGTTGGGCTCGTCTCTGGTTCAATAAATTAAAGCCAGGCTCCATTAAAAACTTTGAAGAGTTGAGCAAACAATTCATAGGACACTTCATCGCTGGGCAGAAGCACAGGAGACCAGCAACACATTTACTTAATGTGAAGCAGCAGAAGGGAGAGTCCCTTCGTGATTACATAAGTCGTTTTAACACTAAAATGCTGCAAGTTGAAGAGGTGGACGACAAGGTTGCCCTCACAGCCTTTATGGGAGGACTATAGACTTCTAAGTTCCTATTTTCCTTATCAAAGGAAGCCCCTACAAGCATGACAGAGTTGATGGTTAGAGCGTGGAAGCACATGAACGCTGACGATGCTATGAATGCACGAAAAAACAAAGATGGTGAAGATAAGAGGTCGGATAAGAAGAGGCCAGCACCTAGCACTAGGGAGGAAAGGGAATTGAAGTACAAGAAATTCTCAAACAACCAGGCTGACAGATCGTTTCGCCGCCCAGCGAGTCCAGGCAGGTATAATAACTATACCCCCCTAAATACATCTGTAGAGCAAGTCTTTCTGCAGATTCAAGATGACACATCATTGAAATGGCCACCAAAGCTAAAAGCTGATCCAACAAAGAGGTCTCGAGATAAATACTGCAGGTTTCACCGGGACCATGGACATAACACAGAGGATTGTTTCGACCTTAAAAATCAAATTAAGAACTTTGTTCGTAAAGGTCATTTACGCAAATTCACAACTAGAAATGGAAAAGGAGGCTCCAACCCAGCCCGGGAGGGCCGAGATGATCGCCCTCCTCAACACCAACCAATGGGTGAGATCAAAGTTATATCGGGTGGCTTCGCTGGTGGTGGTGAGATGAGTTCAGCTCGGAAGGCTCATGCTAGGAGAATTCGGAGTTTTTCAGAGGTGAATGAAGTTGGAATGACAAGTCCTCCAACCAAATTACCTCGAGTTGAGGAGCCGGTCATAACCTTTTCTGAAGAAGATGACAAGGGAATTCACTAGCCCCATGATGACCCTCTGGTAGTTTCCATGGTCGTTGCTAATTTCACTGTTCGACGAATACTAATAGACAATGGTAGCTCGGCTAACATACTATTTCTTAGGGCGTACGAGAAATTGAAAATTGGCCGAGAGAAGCTCCGACCAATGAAGTCACCACTGGTGGGATTTTCAGGAGACAAAGTATATCCACTGGGGGCAGTTACCCTTCCAGTTGCTGCAGGAGCCAATCCAAAGCAGGTCACTGTAATGGTGGACTTTGTAGTGGTGGACTGCCCATCATCATATAATATTATCCTGGGGAGAACGACATTGAATGCTATGAAAGCAATCACGTCCACTTACCATCTTCTAATGCGTTTTCCAACTGAATATGGTATGGGAGAGATAAAAGGGGACCAAACAATGGCTCGCGAATGTTATGTCGCCTCTCTCAGAAAAATAAAATCGCAAGAGGCATTTACGATTGAAGGGCTGGAAGGGAAAGATAGACCAGACTTTCATAGAGTGGAACCTACAGAGGAGCTAGAAGAGGTCATCCTTGGTGAGCCCAAGAAAAAAGTGAGTATAGGGTCTTTACTCCCCCCAGGTATCAAAGATGAACTTACTCAATTCCTCAGGAAGAATCAAGACGTATTTGCATGGGTACATGAAGACATGCCGGGTATAGACCCCACTATCATGGAGCACCGCCTAAATGTAAATCCTGACTTCAAACCTGTCAGACAAAAGATGAGGATTTTTGCTCCATAAAGGAATCAGGCTATATCAGAAGAGGTGGAAAAGCTCTTAAAAGCTGACTTTATTCAAGAGGTGTACTACCCCGACTGGCTGGCAAATGTGGTCCTAGTGAAGAAGGCAAATGGAAAATGGAGGCTATGTGTGGATTTCACCGACCTTAACAAAGCTTGCCCGAAGGACAGCTTTCCTCTCCCAAGAATCGATATGCTCATTGAGGGAACAGCTGGACACGAACTATTAAGTTTCATGGATGCATATTCTGGATACAACCAGATATCTATGTACACCTCAGATAGAGAAAAAACGGCCTTCATCACTGATAGAAGTTTGTACTGTTACAAAGTAATGCCGTTTGGGCTCAAGAATGCTGGTGCAACATACCAGAGGCTAGTGAATGCAATGTTTAAGCATCAAATTGGTAGAAACATGGAGGTATATGTTGATGACATGTTGGTGAAAAGCTTAAAAGCTGAAGACCATTTGACTGACCTGCAGGAGACCTTCGAGGTACTTAGGAGTCATAAGATGAAACTCAACCCCAGCAAGTGTGCCTTTGGGGTTTCCTCAGGAAAGTTCTTGGGATATATGGTAAGCAGAAGAGGAATTGAGGCCAATCCAGAGAAGATCCGAGCAGTCATTGACATGAGATCGCCAAGATTAACCAAGGATCTACAACGACTAACAGGGAAGATTGTTGCCTTGAGTAGGCTAATCTCTCGGTCAACTGACAGGTGTCTACCTTTCTTTCGTGTGCTAAGGAAAGCTTTTGAATGGACCCCAGAATGTGAGCAGGCATTCAAAGAACTAAAGCAATACCTTAGTTCTCCCCCACTATTGTCTCGAACCATACTGGGAGAGGAACTATACATATACCTTGCAGTCTCCACGACAGCTGTCAGTTCAGATCTGATACGAGAAGAAGAAGGGGTCCAAAGGCCAGTATACTTCGTGAGCAAAGCATTTAGGGGTGCGGAGGAAAGTTGGCATTTACTTTAATTGTGTCCGCCAGGAAACTGAGACCATACTTTCAAGCGCATACGATAGTGGTCCTAACAGATCAACCCCTTCGACAGGTCCTACATAAGCCAGAAAGCTCTGGTCGACTGATGAAGTGGTCAGTAGAGTTAGGGGAGTTCGACATTCAGTATAAGCCAAGAACAACAGTAAAGGCTCAGGTGTTGGCTGATTTTTTAGCTGAGTTTACCCCTCTAGAAGAGGAGAAACAACCCCAATTTTTGACAGAACCAAGTTTAAGTGAGCAGATGGGCCCAGAAGTAGTCTGGGACTTGTTCGTGGATGGGTCATCTACTGCTCAGGCTAGCGGAGCCGGGCTTGTTCTTGTCTCCCCAGAGGGAGAAAATATACAGTACGCACTTCGGTTTGGTTTTAAAGCAACCAACAACGAAGCAGAGTACGAAGCTTTGATAGCAGGATTAAAAGTGGCAAATGCCCTAGGGGTTGAGCAATTAAAGGTGTACACCGACTCCCAGCTGGTCGCTGGACAAGTTCAAGCGGAATATGAGGCACGAGACGAGAAGATGAAGAGTTATCTACAAAAGGTGAAGGAATTAAATAATCACTTCCAAAGATTCTCAATTCATCAAATACCACGAGAAGAGAATGGGAAAGTAGACGCTTTAGCTCGGCTAGCTACTGCATTAGAACCTGAGATCAATAAGAATATACCACTGGAATATTTGGATGAACCATCTATATCTCAAGAGAGACAAATTGAAGTGCAACAAGCGATATTAAGTGTGGAATGGGCAGATCCTATCATCAGATATATCAAGGATGGGGTGCTACCAATAGACCGAGCAGAAGCTCGAAAGGTCAAGATGCGGGCAGCTAGGTATACGCTTATCAAAGGGGTGTTCTACAAGAGAAGCTTCTCCATGCCGTATTTACGATGCGTTTCTAGCGAGGAAGCTGACTACATGTTGAGGGAGATCCACCTAGGAGTTTGTGGAAACCATGCTGGGGGTAGGTCACTTACAAACAAGGCCATCCGACAAGGATACTATTGGTCCACCATGCAGAAAGATGCACTTGACTTCGTTAAAAAGTGCGACAAGTGTCAACGATTTGCCAACATCCCGAGACAACCGTCAGAGGAGATGACTCCCATGTCAGGACCATGACCATTTGCTCAATGGGGAATGGACTTGATTGGCCCTCTCATCAAAGGCAAAGGGCAGACTAAGTATGCCATTGTTATGGTTGATTACTTCACTAAATGGGTAGAAGCTAAGCCTCTGGCCAAGATCACAGAGAACAATATAAGGAAGTTCGTATGGAAATCAATAGTTTACAGATTTGGGATTCCTAGAGTGATTGTCACAGACAATGCAAAACAGTTCGATAACTCTGACTTCAAAAATTTTTGTTCCGAGCTCGGGATTCAAATTCATTTCTCATCGCCAGGACATCCCCAGGCGAATGGACAGGCCGAAGTCACTAACAGAACAATCCTTCAGATGATCAAGACTCGACTTGATGCTACAAAGGGACTGTGGCCTGAGCAGCTGCCGAGTGTATTGTGGGCTTACCGTACTACTGCAAGGACTCCCATAGGGGAAACCCCTTTTCTTTTAGCATTTGGAAGTGAGGCAGTAGTACCTGTAGAGATTGGCCTAACAAGCTTTAGGACGGAACACTACGAGCCCAAGCAGAACGAAAGGGAGTTGGAAGTAAGCTTGGACCTAATCGAAGAAAGGAGATACCTAGCCCAGATTAGGATGGCTACCTATCAACAGAAGGTTTCCAAGTATTACAATGCTCGGGTCAAGCCTATGAGGTTCTCAGTAGGAGATTTAGTACTCCGCAAAGTTACTCAGGCAACTAAGGATTCAACCATAGGAAAACTAGGTCCCAAATGGGAAGGGCCTTACAAAGTTACGCGATGTCAGCGACCAGGAACATACTAGTTGGAGGACTTAAAGGGAAAGCCACTGCCTCACCCATGGAATGTTGAGCATCTAAAGAAATATTATCAGTAAACAATTTCAATTTAGTCTCAATTTATTATTTATTTTTGCTAATACTTCTAGTTGCAATAATTACTTCATTCTCTACGAATGAATGTCTTCAATAGCCTTGTTATCAACTTTGGCTTTAATAAAGTATTCCCTACTTGGATCAGTTGTTTCAAATAATTCATTATCATTTTGATATGTTAAGATATTCATGTTAAATGGGTGAACTGGGTGAAGCTCATAATAATCTACTTCCCTTATTAAAGGGTGAGCTGGGTGAAGCTCATAATAATCTACTTCCCTTGTTAAAGGATGAGCTGGGTGAAGCTCACAGCAATCTACTTCCTTTGTTAAAGGGTGAGCTGGGTGAGCCTCATAGCAATCTACTTCCCTTATTAAAGGGTGAGCTGAGTGAAGCTCATAGTAATCTACTTCTCTTGTTAAAGGGGGAGCTAAGTGAAGCTCGTAACATCTACTTACCTCATTACATAGACGAGGTGAGTAAAACTCGTCTTAATCTACTTTCCTTATCAAAGGGATGAGCCGACCAAAGATGTCAATAAAATAACATAATGCGGCAGTCGCAATGGCAAAACATAACTGTCCTTCCTACTTATCAACCCTACAAATATAAATGGAAACTGATTGTAAAGAAAGAGAAGTTTCAAGCACAAAGAGAAACATGGGAGGAAATAAATGAATGGCTACACATCTATCCTATTCGGAATCACTCGCTTCATCTAGTTGAATGACAGAGAAGTCTTGGTCTGCAAATTCAAAAGCAGCACGATTCTGAAAATCTTCGAAGCCGTCAAAGTAGGCCTTCGACATAATCTCCTTGAAGGTGGGTGAGGCTTTAAACTCACCCACTGCATTGGCTCTTTCCATCATTAGTTTCTGGGACATCTCCTTGTTGAGTTTTTGCACATAAGATGCATGACAAGCTCGTTCTGTTTCTAACTCAGCACGCATTGCTTGTAGAGCGGCCTCATGTTTATCACGTTCCACTTGTAAATCGGCTTGGTGTTGGGAGCGAGTAGAAGCCAACATATTGGTATAAAGCTCTCCTCCTTTTACAGCTAGACACGACAAGTAATACGCGTGTGTATTCACCTGTACGCACGTGGGAATAAAAAGTTACAATGAAGAGGAAAAGAAAAGCTAAATAAAAACAGAGGATGGTGCGGGAGTTAACCCGTGCGAGATTATGCATGAGTCGGTCTACAATCTCAGTTGGAGGGCGTGAATTCAGATACATCATATCCTCATTCGACAAAGACTCGCTTATCTTCTTAAAAGCAAGTTGAGCATTGCCTAGAACAGATACTGCTGAAGAGTAGTGATCTGAGGGGAGTACCGCTGGTTCAGTAAGGAGTGGCATAGTCCCATCCACAAGCTGATGAGGGAATTGCGAGTCGGATTCGTGTGGAGAAAGAACTGAAACAGGTAAGACCCTTTGTGCTGTAATAGTAGGCTTCTTTTTTTTCCTCTTGGCGGGGGAAAGTAGGTGGGAAGTCACTTGAGCCTTCTTTGAACTGAGCTAGAAGCCTCTTATTAAGTTTTTGGGATATAGTTACAGAGGACTTGCCAACTGGCTGAAGACCAATCCCATGGGTAAACAAAGTCTGAGGTGTCACGAGTGAAGACCAGTCCCTCACTGGGTAGTTAAAGGCTTCCTTTATTCGCTGGAGATCATCAGATGAAACGGCAATCTCTTTAACGCCTGAAAGAACAACAACTCTGTTAATAACTCAAACAAAATTTACTTTGAGTTTCAAAACATAAAAGGGTATCATTATGGACAACTCACCGGTGGAATTCTGATTACACCACGCACGAGGAATGGAAGTCCCTATTCGTAGGAAAGCACTTTCTTCAGGAAAGAACTCCCAGCCATCACCAGAAATGAAAAAGAAACTGCTTTTCCATGGTTTGTGCTTAAGGGGAATTCCAGAGATAAGAATTCTGTCCCGTGGGGAGAAGTACAGCCAGTCACCCCTTTTGGGAATGTAGCAATGAAGAAACTCTTGGATAGTGAGCGAGGTATTACAACAAGCTCGCCACAGAACTAAACAACCCATCATTGTTTTCCAGGCATTCGGGGAGAGTTGAGTCGGAGCAAGATTAAGGTGACGCAACAGTTCCCTAATAAAAAGCGGGATTGGAAAATGTAATCCGGCAATGAAAGCAGACTCATAGAAACAAATCTCAGTTGGGTAAAAGGAGGACACTCTATCATCAAGTGAAGGAAGTCTGAGAGCAACACTGTCTGGAATTGAATAAGTTTGCCTGATCCGATCCAGATCCTGTGAGGTAAGGGAGCTTGCTATATCCTGTACCAGATGTGTCTCTGACAGAGCCGAATCAGACTGACGGTGTTCCTCGTCTGACATAATGTTAGATTCTGGGTAAAACATGCTGGCAGTAACACACGCTACTGTATGCAAGAGCCTAGCTTCACAGTGACCTATAAAATTTTCTAACTTTGGTCTTGGTATACTGAGTTGGAGGAAAAAAGCAACAACGAATTAAATAGAAGCAGGAAGAAAACGAGGGCATGGAACTTACCACATCACTACGACTGGCACTACATGGCTTTCTGGATGATGGAAGTAATTTGAATGAATTTTACTCGAACTATCTCGGTTTATAGCAGAAGAACGTAAACAGATAAGGAAAGTATTTATGGTGGAATTCTAATAGAAATCTGTTTCGTGAGGGACAAGCAGCTCTCAGCGGGCTATTTTGCGGGCTATTTTACTTTTACAAGGTAGAATAGGATTCGGAGTTCGAATAGGACAACCACACTGGCAGCCCTGCATGAGTTACCTATGTGCCAAAAGGTAGGCTGCCAGCTTGGCAGCCTGCCATATATACAAACTGTCAATGTGGCACTACGGTCAAGTTAGGCAATCTAAGTCAAGTTAATGGATAAGGCTCTACTATTTCATAATCAAACCAACTTATTGTAGAAATACAGGGTGAACGGTTCTACAATTCCAGCGATTTGTTATTATGTCATATTTGGGAATTAACGTTCCGGTGGTTTGACAAGCAATCCTCCGAAACGGGGGGCAACTGATGATTATAATTTAATTACCCGTGGATAGGGGAAGATCGTTAAAGTAACGCGCTATCTCATAAGATTGAGATAGGCTCTACAGACTAAGATAAGGACTACGACTAAGATAAGGGTTACAGATTACGATAAGAATTGCAGAATACGATAATGATTAGGCCAACAGATTATGATAAGGATTAAGGACGACGTGGACGCTACGTAACATCCTGACCCAAGTTCTATAAATAGGGAAGGCTAATCGACGTTTGGAGGTAGGCAAAAAACCCTAACTCAATATCTCGATTTCTCCAGAGAGATTATCATTCACACTGACTTGTTCGTCGGAACCTACTCCACCGGTAACACACCGGTGTTTGTAGGATCACTTTTTCTTCTCTTTATTCAGGAAGTCAGATCAGATCCAGATTGCGCAGAATCTATCTTCAACATGTTACATTCTTATATGCCAAAGAATTCAACTCAATACACTTGAAAGGATCCAAGTCCGATAAACCAAGTACCTAAACCCTTATCTACAATACTTATCATCAGATAATACATCCTGCAAATTCATTTTCTTGAATGGTCCATGTGTCTACTAACCACACATAACATGTAAATACCAAGGCTAATTCAGGACATAGCATATATTATGCTGCGAACTGAATTTGAGAATAAAAATTAAAACTTAAGGAATTTGACAATTTTTGGTAAGAAAAAACTTGAATGAATTCACTATCCATTTCCTAATCCGTCTTAGAACTCAATTTAACCCGTCATTCGAAGTTGGGGACATTGTGCAATGAGCTCAAGAGTCGTATCGGATGTAACATAAGAGAATCGATTATTACAGTCTTAAAATTTTATTCTTCTTGCACAATATCAGATGTGTTGATTCGGTCTTAGAAACCGAGTCTTATGTGATTTTAATTCTCATTGAGCATCAGACTTGGACACGATGGAATGCATTGCAATTCAATGTGGCTGAACTATAGACTTTTAGCAAATAAAAAGGGTCTGATCCTCAACAGTTTAGACGGTCTCTCCCACCAACTGAATTAAATCAAAATCAACTGATGTGATTGTCAAACACATTTCTTGTACTTGTACCAATAAAGCATTGGGTATGAGGTTTAAGGTTGGTCCTCTAGCACTTTGTTTCGCAAACCCAACTCTATTTCCATAACTCAAATTTAGTTTTTCATTTAAGAATTTGTATCTGCATTTATCATTTTTATTTAAGGACTTGCATAAATATAATTCTCAATACATTATTTTTATTTTATTTTTTTTATTCTTTTTTTCGAATTGTAAGTTGTAATAGTACCAAATGATGATCAGTCAATTCAAAGAGAAGTGCCCATGAAACAAAATGCATGATCTTTTCATTGTTGACTTTTCTGGTGGTATTTGAAACATGTATATATTATTCATTTTCTTGTGTAAATTAAAAATAATTTACATCTTGAACAGGGATTAAATGGAATGGTCAAATAATCAATCTTATTAGAGGTGGGGTCATAAATGTTGTGTATCATATGGCTTTTCCTTCCAACCAACGGCTGTAGAAGTCCAATGACTCTCTTGGCTTGTATTCAGGTACAGTGTGTCCTGCTCCCTGCACAATTTCACAACAATAACATTTTAAATATATATATATATATATATATATATATATATATATATATGCAAAAAATAAAAAATATTTACGTGTTATAATATTATTAGACCACGGATCTTTTATAACATTAAAAATTAATAAAAGTGAAAGGAAATAAAATTTCATTTTTAGGAGGGACAAATGATACCAAATCTACTAATGTTTTATAATATTAAAAATAAATAAAAGTTTAAAAAGAATATAACTTATTAAAAGGGTTCAATTAAAATCAAATTTATTAATACAGTCCAATTATATTATTACACTTCACTAGAAATTTCACCTTAATGCTACTCAAGCATGAGGTGAAAAGTTTGTTTAAAAACAAGCCAATTGGCCCCAAATGATGTTATTTTATCAATATTCGTGGAGTCAATGTTATTTGATTTGGTTGTTTTAGAATGATAGCAAGGTCAACATTAACAATAAAGCTTAAAACTTTGTTCTTAATTACCCCAAAAAATTAAAAATTAAAAATTAAAAAGCTTAAAACTTTATTGAAAAAATGGATCCAAAATCATAATAATTTGACCCCGCTAAGTTTTCATAATGTGATTGTAATTCTAGACCAATCAATTTTAATTTGTAAGCCCGATTATTGGGAATTCTTCATTTCATTGCAAAATCACCCAATGTAAAAAAATAATAATAATAATAAAATAAAAATAAAAAATACAATTACTCTCATACAAACCTTGATGGTGAGATAAATAAGGTTGTTAGCATATCCTTGTGTGTACCTGCAATAGATAAAAATAATCCATTTCTTTTGAGTAGGTCTTTGTCCTAGTGGTAGAATATAATGTGATTAAGGGCCATAGAAAGAAAATTAAGTGAGAGAGAGAGAGTGTGTGTGTACCCAGCAATTTGATCATTGGACACCCAAGACCTCCATTCATCCACAATCTGATAACCAAGTGATCTGGTCCATGCTTCACTCCCAGTGTGTGGAACACACATATCATGATCTCCACTGTAACCAAATTATATAAACATGTATCATGATGTTTATGCATGAAAATGTGTGACATTCACAATTGGTATTCTACAATAAGAGACCATTATCTTGTTTTGATCCCATGACTTTAATTCATAATAGAGTAATCTTATCGATTCACAAAAACTCACACTCAACCTTGGGGGGGGACATTGACAATGATAATTTTTACTAAGGGAATATTATTGAAAGAAAAAAATTTAGGGAGGGGGCGGGGGCTGTGCTTGGATACTCCATACGGGTTGCATCAAAACTCGTCCTCACTGGTGCCTTTGTTATTCCATACTCAATTGTGTATGCTTGCACTTCACTTAATTTATTTAAATTATGAAATGACAAAATTACCCTTCAACTTGTAAATTAATTAGAATACTTTTTTGATAATTGTAGATAGTGTAATAAACAAATAAATAAAATAAAATAAAAAACTGGGGTGCAAGTGCACAACATTGAAATGCGAATATCATCTTCTTATACAAATTCTGATATATATTTTAACTCAAATATAATTTTTCATACGCACTATAATTAAATTACACGTGATCATATATTATTTTACTCCATTTCAAGCCACATCAATCTTAATTATGAAATAAAAAAGGAGGATACTTAATTTACCTGAATATAAGAGCACGATAACCCTGCATGGTGAGGTTTTTGTGGTAATTAATCATGCTTCCAGCATCACTATAGTAAAATAGAGAGTTACATATGCTCCAAGCTCCACTTTCCTAATTTCAACAAAGAAACAAGAAATTGGGGTAGTGATAAATTAAAAAACACTTCAATTTAGTTTTGAAGAAGAACTACTAAATTAAATTGAAATTAATTTCTACAAGAAAATAAGTAGGAAGTGCACATACTGGACTTGCATGAATTGCTTTTCTAACTTCATCATTGTTCAGCCACACTGTTGCTATTGTATCATCCTGTATATATATATATACACACACACATATATAAAACCATTATTATGATCATTAATGAAGTGAGACAAAGAATTTGTTCCGCACACTTTTTTTTTTTTTTTTACTTGATAAGGAGAGTTAGTAGTTAGTGAGGTTAGGGAAAAGAGATTTGAACCTTATCAGACACTTAAGACTTAACACTTTACCACTCTAACATCACCGTCACACTCTTTAGAGCTACCAAATTTGTTATTAGACAAAGAAATGAAGAGTCTTTTTTTTTTTTTTTTTTTTTTTGGCAATACAATTCCGAAAAGAAAATTAATTAAAAGGGAGGTCAAAATAGCTATGCTAGGTTTATAAGGTAGTGAGTGTAAATTACCTTAATATTAAAAAGTTCAGACTCATCGGAAAAGATTTTCTTAGGCTTATATATATATATATATATATATATATAGAGAGAGAGAGAGAGAGAGAGAGTAGTTACCACACAAGGAACGCCACTGAGCTCCTCTGCCATTAACTGAGGCCAGGATTTCATAAGGCCAAATTTGACAGGTGCTCTGAAAGGCCATGCACGACCAAACATCCTTTTTCTCACTCCATCAGGCTTCTCACTATTATTTCCTAATTCCTTAAAGCTTGTTGGTAAGCTGCTTCTGCTTCCATTTACTTTTTTGTCTTTTCCACTTGGCTTGCCACCATGGTAGCATGGCTCAAGGATGTCATATATGTTTAGACCAGCCAAAGCCTGCCAATCATATATATATATATAAATAGTCACCGAAAAAAACAAGTACAAAATTAATTAGACAACTACTTTATATATATATATATATATATATATATATATATTAATTTTCTTACTTTGAGGAAAAGAAATGATAGTTTTTTTTTTGTTTTTTTTTTTTTTTTAATTACAAAACCAATAAATGGTATTAAAAAAAAAAAAAAAAAAAAACCAATTAATCATGAGGCTACAGTATAGTAAATGATACATTATCTTTTGATAGAACAATACTTGTCTCTCACCTGTGAGGATGAACCTTCTTCCAGCCATTAATGTGACATAATGATAGGGTGACATCCGTCAATTTGTAATTTTTAATATATAAGAGATAAAAAGTTGCAATATATATATATATACATATATATACATATATGTTTTCTTTTACATATTTTAAATTTAAAATAGAGAATGTGTCATTGCGCCACATTAGCAATGTGGAGGAGGTTTCTTTTCACTGGCGAGGAGGCAAGTATTGTTACTTTTCATATAGTAAAAATCATAATAACGAGGTCACTCTAATTGAGCTCATACCATCTAATTAGTCGTTAAAGGTTGTACGGATATATATCTCGATCCAACAATTGAGATAGAGTGAGCTATTGTTACTAGATATGGGCGCACGTGAAGTTAAAGAATATGTGAAATAATTGAGCCAACTTACACCATAGATTTTTCCAAGTATATTTGAACATCTCGTGCTGTTGTCATCATAGTAGTTACCTTTGCAAGCCGCTTCAGCTTCCTACAAACAGTTTTATATCATTTTACTGTCTTTGAAACTTATTTATAAAAGCAAGAACTACTCAACTTGGAAGCAAATGTATATTAATATGTGCACCAAACAATTAAAGTACATTAGATGTATGCATATACATAGTTAAACCTCAGTTTCATCCTAAGTAGTCTCACATGTAGCATTGAAAATAATTACTAATTAATGTTATATAGGAATGAGTCCAAATTGCATAATGTCCAAAACTTTGAAATGGTTATTTCAGAATCAAATGGATGATAAAGTGGTAAAAGTTTAAGGTCTGTTTAGTTCAATTTTTAGAAACCATTATTAAGAACTCATAAAACAGAAAATCGTTTTTGGATATCATTTTTCCGAAAAGATACCTCTTTTAACTGAATTTTTGTAAAACAGTTTTCAAAAACAGCAATCCAATAAAATATATATATATATATATATATATATATATATATATATATATATATATATTCTCAGAAAATTGAACCAAATATGCCCCTAACTGTTTAAGATGATCCATGCAACATTCAAATCATATATATATATATGTTTCACCCACCTCAAACATAGCATCTGAGATTAGGCTCATTCCATGTGCAAATGGGACAAGAGCATTGCCATCAAATACTTCGTCAGTGACCCCATTTCCTACCATGTAACCCTGCACAATGTGATTCAAAGTTCAAACCATGTATGTATGTATATATATATATATATACACAAACACACATATATACACACACAATTATACATATAACCTAATTCTTGAATTTGGAGTTGCCAAAGTTACAAACCTTGAAATTAATAAGGGGATTCACACCACTTTTGATTCCTGTCAAAAAGACCAATTAATGTTACACTAAAATTAAAAACTTGATCATAGAACATGAATGTGTCACTATATGTGTGAGCATAAAATACCTTCTGCTACATTTGAAGCAAGAGTTGGCACATAAACTCCGGCATAAGACTCTCCGGAGATGTAAAACGGATTGGAAAGGAACTCCGGATATTGTTCAAACCACTATATATAGTTTCAAAACAACACAAATTTATTGGATTGAATTCATCTTCAACTTTATCTCAAAAAATTCGAGAATTAACAGTATTACCTTGAGGAGAAAATTGTGTGTGTCTTTGGCTGTTTGTATGTCCCCAGTTTTGTATGTGGTGTTTGGAGAGTAAGAAAAGCCAACACCAGCAGGGGAGTCCAAATAGATGATGTTGGAAACCTTGGGACAAGAATTCGAAAATCGCATACATGAGAGAATTTGAGATTAATATGAGAAATAAATTAAATTTGGAAAAGTGAAATAAATATGGAATTATGAACTATTTTAGTTCAAGTCATTGTAAAACCTTAGACCAACTATATGGATTTAGATGTAAGGTGGGCAGGCTTCCTTTAGACTTTCCAGCTTCAAAATTGAATGGTCCTGCAAAATAAATAGTCTATTCCTAGTAACAAACCATTCTCTTTGTACGTACTTCTCAATCAATAAATTTGCTTTACCTTTCAAAAAAAAAAAAAAAAAAAAAAAAAAAAAACAATTGATGGAAAAAAGGAATCACAAACATTGATATATATATATAGTTATAGTTTAATGTATTACAACAACAACAAAGCTTTTTTCTAATTATTTAAAATTTGTTGCATGAATCAGGCGTGTGCTCTATTTAGTCATAGAGCCAGTCATTAATTCACATTCTATGAGCCAGCTTAGGTCAAGGGGGCAGGTGCCCTGATCCAGGTTGGCCCACTAAATCTTCTATACGTATAGGTATAAAATTTATAAAATATTACTTTGTGCCCCTTGAAAATTATTTTTCTTTCTAAAACACCCCTGAGCCTGATTTTATTTTATTTTATTTTATTTTATTTTATATATATATATATATATATATATATATATACACACACACACACATATAGGTATTTGTACCCCCCTAAATTAAGTCTTGGCTCCGTCCTTGCATGCTATCCTATCAATAACTCAATCCAGGTTAACCTTGATCTTCATCTTCTCTACTATTACTTTCAATGTAAAACTCTATCCAGCTTAACTTTGATCTTCATCTTCTCTGCTATTACTTTCAACGTGGACTATATCACTTATTTAACGTGAATGAATGGATTGAGAATACGTCTACATTCATGTGACTTGATATATATGAGGTAATTCATGTGACTTGATACACAATGCAGATTGAGTACCAGCTCTAATCAGTGAAAATGAAACAGCCCACCTTACAAAAAAAAGGGTCCTTTTGCAAATACATTGAATCACTCAAGCATTCCATTCTAAAAACTATTTTATCCCACCCTTCCAAAGGACCACAACCCTATTAGGCATTTAAATATTGAGATAAAAGGGACCCAAAAAAAAAGGGCCTAACCTATGAGACAAGGCATTTTTAGTGATCGAGTTTTAAATATTGCTTTGTAACCAAGTTCATGGGCAAACATACATGATGATCAATTCAACATATATAGAACAGTGACATGAAAATAATCAATTCACTCACCTTTTAGAATTAGAATATATATACATATATATATATATATATATATATATATATATATATATATAGAGAGAGAGAGAGAGAGGACATTAAGAAGAAGTACCATGTTCATAAACAAATCCATCAAAGCTAGAGCACCCTGGTCCTCCATTGAGCCACAAAACAACAGGATCACTTGATGGGCTTCTTTCAGACGCGACGAAGTAGTAGAACAGATTCTTTGGCTCTGGATTCCCATCTATGGTGACAAACCTTCACATCCCAATTCACAAAAATCAACCACAAAAACTCAGTGCTTAATTTTTATTTTTAATAGAATTAATATCGTATATATGCACGAGACATATACACACACACACACACACACATATATATATATATGTACCCTGAGTAGTGCTTTGAAAGGAAATTGCCATTGAACCCTGGAAGGCTTGTAATCAGAGCAGCTTCAGGAGCTGCTTCAATCACACCAAAACACAAAAGCATCCAAAGTACTAAAACACTGTAAGAGATCGAGTTTGCCATTGCTATTGCCAAACAAAGTCTGTAGGACTCCTCTTATATACAAAAAGAAATGAACTATAAAATAACTATGCAGTTTAAGATCTCTCTCACACACACACAGCCAAACAAGTAAAGACAATGGAGGGGAAGGAATTAACAAGAAAAGAGCTGTGATAAAAGCAACAAAAGAGCAGCTTGGATAAACCAAACAGGGAAGGACAGAGGAAAGAGGAACAAGAAAAGAAAGGAAGGCAAAAGAAATGGAAAATTAAGAAAAGTTAGAGCATGATTTTTTTAAAAATGTATATTTGGCTGGCTAATGGATTGTCCTTTCTTCATCGATCTCCAATGATCAGTGATTGCATTGACAAATTAAGAAAAAAAGAGTCTTGGTACTTTTGGGGTCCATATTTGCACACATATTTAATACAATTTCTGATTTACTTTAAAATATAAGGAAAATGATAAAAGTCCTAAAACAGTATTATCATAATGATAAACGTGTTCTTTTGTATCACTACTAATTAAGAGTTTTTGTTGCATACTATGATTGAAATAATCAAAAAATATATATATATAAATTCATGATTAGTTGATTCGGTAATTTATTGTAAATGTATGGACTTTTGACCTTATAATAATGTCCCATATTAGTAGCTGACTCTTTTTTTTCTTTTTTTAAGAAAGTCTTAAATTAGTAGTACATTTTAATAAGTCATCTATCCATAATTATTTTTAAAATTTTTCATAATTATCTTTTTAATTTTTTAAAAATCTTCTGAGGTAAGATTGACATGCCCTTAAAAAGTTATAAATTCAAAAATAGAATTAAGAAAGAGTATTAGCATGACCAATTCACATCTTTCATCACTTATAATAAATAAAAGGCAGAAGAGTAAAATATTCCTCTATACTGTACCTATAATGCATAATGCTCCCGGATTATTTTTTAAAGCAAATTGCTCTCTTCAATTATCAAAAGCAAGCAAAATGCCTCTTTAAAGGTCACTGGAGGCCGAGGTGATTGCTTTATCGCCGGGTACTCTAACGGCGACGAACCGATTTGTGTGCCAGATCTGTAACAAAGGATTTCAACGGACCAGAACCTTCAGCTTCACAGGCGATGCCATAACTTGCCTTGGAAGCTCTGTCAGCGAGTGAGTGGAGAGGTCCGAAAGAGAGTCTATGTCTGTCCCGAACCTACCTGCCTTCACCATGATCGGTCGAGAGCGCTTGGAGATCTCACCGGCATAAAGAAGCACTTCGGCAGAAAGCACGGTGAGAATATATGGGCAAAGTAGTCATTTGATGATAGCAGATATTTTGATTTATTATAATAAATTAATAAGTAAGGGTAAATTAGTAATTGTGTTATTATGTTGGTCGGAAATTAACTTCCGACATCCTTTAAGAGGGCATTTTGCTTGCTTTTGATAATTGAATGGAGCAACTTGCTTCAAAAAATAGTTAAGGTGCATTATGCAATATAGGTATGGTATAGGGGGCATTTTGCTTGCTTTTGATAGTTGAAGGGACAACTTGCTTCAAAAAATAGTTCGTATGCAACATAGGTATAGTATAGGTGGGTATTTTACTCTTTTGTCTAAATAAAAAATAATTTACTAAAAAAAAATGAAAGGAATTTCAGTGGCATTTAGTAAATTGCAGAGCATTGAGAGGGAAGTGATTGGCGTGAAGACCGAGAAAGGAAGGGCACGTGGGACCCATTAGTTTTGGAGATTGCAATATCTATTAGTATTTCATGAATCTAACTTTCAATTTTTCAAACTTGTAACACTTTTTACTAAACATATTTTGTTTCCAAAAATCTTGCAACAAATTTACAATACCAAACAAACTTTAAAATAGTGTTGAACACATTCTAAAGAAAAAACAATGCTTCTGCTACATGTCAAAGCAAAAGCAGTTGTCAAACGAGTGCTTTGTTATTCACTACCATAGACTTTAATTTATAGCGGACAAGGCAACTGTAGGCTACAAAGTTGTTTTTCATTTGATGGCACAATCCAAGAGAGTGAGAATATACTTTGTTAGAGCATCTCCAACGCTATTTTAAAAGTCTTTTCAAACTCAAAATATAGCAGGTTTCTTTTACAAATACACTCCAATGGTCGATTATAGAAACCTTTTAAAATAGGAGAATCTCAATAGTTTTCTCATATAGCAATATATAGCAGGTTGCCATATGTTGAGATGCCGAGACTTTTTTCGATTTTTGTGCAAACATGGGATGAAAAGTCAATAATGCATTGATGAAATACACCATTAGAGTAGAATTGCTAAAATATAATATTTTGACATTATAACTCATCTTAAAATATAGTGTTACCTTGAAAAAAAAGCACTTTTATTGGAAATATTCTTAGAGGTCTCAATCCATCCAAATTTTGACAATTCACAATCACAACAAAATGTCACTGCCAATCTCAAAGACCAAACATCAATATCCTATCCAATTTAGTTACATGTTGTCAATTAAATAAAAAATTTAAACCCGCGCGACCACATTAAATTGAGAATACAATAATAATAATAAAATATTACATTCTTGATTTAATAGTGATGTATGAGTGTGTTCATCAATATCATATAAATATTATATTCTTGATGTTGCGGGTTGCATTCTTAGATGCCAAAGAGGCAAAGAATTCAATTCAATACACTAGAAAGGATCCAAGTCCGCTAAACTAAGTCACTAAAATATTACATTCTTGATCACATACTATTGCCTGCAAATTCATTTTCTTGAATGGTCCATGTGTCTACTAACAACACATTGTAAAAACCAAGGCCAATTCAGGACATAGCATATATTATGCTGCCAACTGAATTTGAGAATAAAAATTGGAACTTAAGGAATTTGACAATTTTTGCGAAGAAAGAACTTGAATATTTTATTACCATTTTCTAATTCGTCTGAGAACTCAATTTAACCCACGGTTCAAAATTGGGGACCTTATGTAATGAACTTAAGAGTCATATCGGACGAAACATAAGAGAATTGACTATTACAATCGTAAAATGTTATTCTTCTTACATAACATCAAATGTGTTGATTCAATCTATTCTTAAAAATTCCACGAGTCTTTGTATTATTTTAATTCTTATTAAGTATTAGATTTGGACATCATTGCGATTTGATGTGACTCGATTTTAGTCTTGTTAAATGTAATGAAAAAGGTTTTATCCTCTACAGTCGGTCTCTCCCATCAACTGAATTAAAAATCAACTTTTGATGTGATCGTAACACATTTCTTGTACTTGTTGTACCAAGAAAGCATTAGGTATGAGGTTTCTAGCACTTTGTTTCGCAAACCCAACTCTATTTCCATAACTCAACTTTAGTTTTTCATTTAAGAATTTGTATCTGCATTTATCATTTTTATTTAAGGACTTGCATAAATATAATTCCCAATACATTATTTTATTTTATTTTATTTTTTGAATTGTGAGTTGTTATAGTACCAAATAATAATGATCAGTCAATTCAGAGAGAAGCGTTGATGAAACAAAGTGCATGATCTTTTCATTGTTGCCTTTTCTGGTGTATTTGAAACATTTATATATTATTCATTTTCTTGTGTAAATTAAAAATAATTTACATCTTGAACAGGGACTAAATGGAATGGTCAAATAATCAATCTTATTAGAGGTGGGGTCATAAATGTTGTGTATCATATTGCTTTTCCTTCCAACCAGCGGCTGTAGAAGTCCAATGACTCTCTTGGCTTGTATTCAGGTACAGTGTGTCCTGCGCCCTGCACAATTTCACAACAATAACATTTTAAATATATATATATATATGCAAAAAATAAAAAATGCTTAAGTGTTATGATATTATTGGACTACGTATCTTTTGTAACATTAAAAATTAATAAAAATAAAAGGAAATATAATTTCTTTTTTAGGTGAGACAAATGATACCAAATCTACTTATGTTTTATAATATTTTAAATAAATAAAAATTTAAAAAGAATATAACCTATTAAATGGGTTCAATTAATACCAAATTTATTAATATAGTCAAATCATATCATTACTCATAGATTTCACACATTAATGCTACTCGAGCATGAGGAGATGAGTTTGTTTAAAAACAAGCCAATAGGCCCCAAATGATGTTATTCCATCAATATTCATAATATCAATTTTATTTTGTTTGGTTATTTGACAATGACAGCAAGGTCAACATCAACAATAAAGCTTAAAACTTTGTTCTTAATTACCCACCAAGAAAAAACAAAATTATACGGCTAACACACAATGTTTGGTTGTTTTCTTTAATAGTTTTTTTTAGGTTGAATTGACTTGAGCCAAGTAGGCACATGTCAATTTTGATTTGAAAAATAATGTTATTTATAATTGCACCAAGTAACGATGTCTATAATAATTTTATATTATGTTTGGTATCATCGAATCGGTATTTTAAATTTAAAATTTGTACTAATTTTTTTTTAATTGCAAATTCAAAACACGAATTCAGTGCGACCAAATATAACATTAAAAAATTAGCTATAAAATAATAAACAAAAATTATAATTTCTTAGGTGTTATGATATTATTGGACCACGTATCTTTTATAACATTAAAAATTAATAAAAATAAAAGGAAATATAATTTCTCTTTTAGGTGGGACAAATGATACCCAAATCTACTAATGTTTTATAATATTAAAAATAAATAAAAATTTAAAAGGAATATAACCTATTAAATGGGTTCAATTAATATCAAATTTATTAAATCAGTCCAATCATATCATTACACGTCACTAGAGATTTCACCTTAATGATGTTATTTAATCAATATTCATGGAGTCAATGTTATTTGGTTTGGTTATTTTACAATGATAGCAAGGTCAACATTAACAATAAAGCTTAAAACTTTGTTCTTAATTACTCCCAAAAATTAAAAATTAAAAAGTTTAAAACTTTATTGAAAAAATGGATCCAAAATCATAATAATTTGACCCCACTAAGTTTTCATAATGTGATTATAATTTCTAGACTAATCAATTTAATTTGTAAGCCCGATTATTGGGAATTCTTCCTAAAAAAAATTTTAAAAATGCAATGGTTTTTAAAATCTTAGAGCTAACACAATGTTTGATTGTTTTTTGTTAATGGTTATGTTCCATTTATATCGAGTTTTTATAATAAAAGCTTTTTTTGGAGTCGAATTGACTTGAGTCAAGCAGACATACGCCAATTTTGACTTGAAAAGAGAGGATCTGCTTGGTTTGTAACTCTAAAAATAGTTTCTTCTAGCCCTTTGCTCATGGAACTGGAGGAAGCTTCTCCAACTGAGGGCTGCATTTAGACCTCTTGTCAACCTAGAAATTGGGGATGGAACACAAACCAATTTTTGGTTTGACAATTGGTGCTGCCTTGGACCCCTATTTCAGCTTGTATCTCCCCAACAAATAAGTGAATCAACCTATGATAACAAGACCAAAGTTAGTTCTTTCATCCAAGGATCTACATGGTCCTTCCCTCCTGATATTACCAACATCATTCCACAGCTACAGCAAATTCACAACCTTCCCTCGAAACCTTCACCATCTGGTAAATTCTCAGTTGCAATGACTCTCAAATACCTCAACCAACATTTACCCTCTGTACCATGGGCTCATCTTGTCTGGCCTAAGCTTTCAATCCCTGAACATTCATTTACCCTATGGGTGGCTATCAGACACGGATTACCAATACTGGATCGGAAATGCACGGACCACATCAATTCCACCACATGTGTTCTTTGCAATAATGCTTTCGAAAATCACGATCATCTCTTCTCTAAGTGCTCCTATGTTAAACCCTCGTGGACATATATCCAAGCACGTTGTGGGTATTATTTTATGCCTTCTAATTAGGGAAGCTTAATCTCATGGATCTCCTATAACTGAAGAAGGGATACTGCCTCACTTAGCAGCTTTCTTACCTTGTCTACCATATCTGGATTGAGCGTAATAGAAGAATATTTCAGAAGAAAAGAATGTCACAAAATACAATCTTACATCTCACTCTGGACACTATCCAATTGAAGCTGATGGCATCCACTTTCCCTAACTTCCCCGTCGGCAGAAGAATTGTAGATGATTGGGACCTTCCTCTGTCTGTTCTGAGACCTCCGGCGAAACCACCAGATATCTAGCTTATGGGAATTCGAGGCTCTGTCCATGCTCACCGGATTGTGAAGTTCCCTTCAATCTTCAACTGCTAACCGTTTCCTCTTTGGACTTTGTTCGCCTCCTAGGTTTTTGTTTTGACAACTTGGCGTATGGGGCCTGGTTGATCTATGATGTATTGCTTCCTATCCTAGCCCATTATCTTTATGGGTCTGTTGTATTGTTCATATTTATCTATAAATTGAAATTCACTTTTCAAAAAAAAAAAAACCTCTGCTTGGTTTTATTTTCTGAAAGCTCAATTATAAAAACGTCTGTTTTCAGATAAGTTCTCTGAAAACTGTTTCCTGTTATCTGAATTTTTAAAAACTGTTTTCAGAATTACAAACCAAGCAAGCCCTAATGCTCTTTACAATTACACCATATAATGATTTTTTGAATACTTTTATATTATGTTTGAGGACGAATTGAAGTTTTAGATTTGAGATTAGAGAAAGTTTAGTCTTCAAAATCTGTGCTAAAATTTTTTCAATTTTAAATTTAAAGGGTCTAAAACAATAAATAAAAAATACAATTTCTCTCATACAAACCTTGATGGTGAGATAAATAAGGTTGTTAGCATATCCTTGTGTGTACCTGCAATAGATAAAATTAATCCATTTGTTTTGAGTAAGTCTTTATCTTAGTGGTAGAATACAATGTCATTAATTAAGGCCATAGAAAGAAAATTAAGTGACACAGAGAGGGTGTGTACCCAGCAATTTGATCATTGGACACCCAAGACCTCCATTCATCCACAATCTGATATCCAAGTGATCTGGTCCATGCTTCACTCCCAGTATGTGGAACACACATATCATGATCTCCACTGTAACCAAATTATATAAACATGTATCATCATGTTTGTGCATGAAAATGCATGACGTTCACAATTGGTATTCTACAAAAGAGAATGGTTTTCTTGTTCCAAACCTATAACCTTCATGTTATAATAGAACAATTTTACCAATCTGCTAAAACTCACACTCTAATACTACATACGGGTTGGACCAAAACTCGCCCTCACTGGTATTCCATATTTGTGTCTATGTTATTCCCTAGTCAATTGTGTATGCTTGCACTTCACTGAATTTTTTAAATTTTGAAACAACACAATTACCCTTCAACGTATAAATTAGAATACTTTTTCTATAATTGTAGATAGTGAAATAAAAAAAAAAAAACTGGAGTGCACAATATTTTGATATATATTTCAACTCAGATATAGTCTTTTATGTTACACGTGGTCATATATTATTTTACTCCATTTCAATTCACATCAATCTTAATTATGAAATAAAAAGATGAGTACTTAATTTACCTGAATATAAGTGCACGATAACCCTGCATGGTTAGGTTTTTGTGGAAGTTAATCATGCTTCCAGCATCACCATAGTAATATAGAGAGTTACATATGCTCCAAGCTCCACTTTCCTAATTTTTAACAAAAAGCAAGAGAAATTGGAGTAGTCATAAATTAAAAAGACTTCAATTTAGTTTTGAAGAAGAAGAAGTACTAAATGCAATAGAAATTAATTAGTACAAGAAATTAATTAGGAAGTGCACATACTGGACTTGCATGAATTGCTTTTCTAACTTCATCATTGTTCAGCCACACTGTTGCTATTGTATCATCCTGTATATATATATATATATAACCATAATTATATGATCGTTAATGTAGAGAGAAAAAGATTTTGATGCAAGGGAATGGAGATTTATTTTTCCCCTTTTTCGCAAGGGAATTCCGAAAAAGAAAATTAACTAAAAGGGTAAATTACGCTCACATCTGGTAATGGCCAAAGTAACTATTGAATCAATACTGTGTAGTTGGGTGCACCCAATGCACTATACATCAGGCTCAGACTAAGTAGTACATGTTATGCACGTACGGCTCGAATAAGCTGGTGCACTATGCACATAGCGCACCCAATATCTATTCATTTCGGAGGCGGTGAGTGCAATTTACCTTTGATATTAAAAACTTGACTCATCGAGAATATATATATTGAGAGAGATAGAGTAGTTACCACACAAGGAACACCACTGAGGTCCTCTGCCATTAACTGAGGCCAGGATTTCATAAGGCCAAATTTGACAGGTGCTCTGAAAGGCCATGCACGACCAAACATCCTTTTTCTCACTCCATCAGGCTTCTCACTATTATTTCCTAATTCCTTAAAGCTTGTTGGTAAGCTGCTTCTGCTTCCATTTACTTTTTTGTCTTTTCCACTTGGCATGCCACCATGGTAGCATGGCTCAAGGATGTCATATATGTTTAGACCAGCCAAAGCCTGCCAATCATATATATATATATATATATATATAGTCACCCAAAAAAACAAGTACAAAATTAATTAGACAATTACTTCATATATATATATATATATATATATATATATATATATATATATATAATAGAGTAATTTCTTACTATAAGAAAAGAAATGATACAGTACGTGTTAAAAACCCAGTTACAAATATTGTAAATGATACCTTATTTTTTGATCCAACAATACTTGCCTCTTACTTGTACGGAGGAACCTCCTCTAATTAACTGATAACTGATGTAACATAATGATAGTATGACACGTGTTAATTTGAAATTCATTAATATAAGAGAGGCAAAGTTACGATATTTTTTTTATTATTATTACATATTTTAAATTTAAAATAAGTCATGTGTCATTCTATCATTGTATCACTTTAACATCACGGAGGAGATTTATATTCACCAGTGTCCCAGAATTTTTTTTTTTTTTTTTTAAGTAATATACCCTATTAATTTACATTTTTGATACAAAATTACACTACCGTCTCCACTAAAATTATTTAAAAAATTACACTATTGCCCCCCTCAAATGCTACTATACATGTGTGTGGAAGTAAAAGAAAATGTGAAATAATTAAGCCAACTTACATTGTAGATTTTTTCCATTATATTTGCACACCTCGTACTGTTGTCCTCATAGTAGTTACCTTTGCAAGCCACTTCAGCCTCCTACAACAGTTTTATAACATTTTACTATCTTTGAAGCATATTTATAAATGCAAGAACTACAAAACTTGGAAACAAATTAATATTTGTATATAGTATATAGTATACAAAACTTGCATATATTAACATATGCACCAAACAAGTACATTAGATGTATACAGTATATATACATAGTTAAACCTCAGTTTCATCCTAAGTAGTCTCCCGTGGCATTTAAAATAATTTCTAATTGATTTTATATAGGAATGAGTCCGTTTGGTTCAGTTTTTAGAAATAGTTTAAAAAATACACATTTTTTAATTGACTTTTCGTAAAACAATTTGTAGAAAACAACAATCAAATAGAAAACAAAAAATTATTCTCAAAAAAATGAACCAAATATGCCCTTGATTGTTTAAGATGATCCATGCAACATTCAAATCATATATATATATATGTGTGTGTGTGTGTGTGTGTGTGTGTGTGTGTGTGTGTGTGTGTGTTTCAACCCACCTCAAACATAGCATCTGAGATTAGGCTCATTCCATGTGCAAATGGGACGAGAGCATTGCCATCAAATACTTCGTCAGTGACCCCATTTCCTACCATGTAACCCTGCACAATGTGATTCAAACCTCATTAAACCATTATGTGTGTGTGTGTGTGTGTGTGTGTGTGTGTGTGTATATATATAATTTTGAGTTGCCAAAGTCACAAACCTTGAAATTAATAAGGGGATTCACACCACTTTTGATTCCTGTCAATAAGGCCAATAAATGTTACACGAAAATTTAAACCTTGATCATACAACAAGAATGTGTCACTATATGTACGTGTGAGCATAAAATACCTTCTGCTACATTTGAAGCAAGAGTTGGCACATAAACTCCGGCATAAGACTCTCCGGAGATGTAAAATGGATTGGAAAGGAACTCCGGATATTGTTCAAACCACTATATATATAGTTTCAAAACAACAGAAATTTATTGGATTGAATTCATCTTCAACTTTATCTCTAAAAATTCGAGAATTAAAAGTTTTACCTTGAGGAGAAAAGCGTGTGTGTCTTTGGCTGTTTGTATGTCCCCAGTTCTGTATGCGGTGGTGTTTGGAGAGTAAGAAAAGCCAACACCAGCAGGGGAGTCCAAATAGATGATGTTGGAAACCTTGGGACAAGAATTCGAAAATCGAATACATGAGAGAATTTTAGATAATATGGGAAAGAAATTACATTTGGAAAAGTGAAATAAATATGAAATTATGAACTATTTTAGTTCAAGTCATTGTAAAACCTTAGACCAACTATATGGATTTAGATGTAAACTGGGCAGGCTTCCTTTAGATTTTCCAGCTTCAAAATTGAATGGTCCTGCAAAATAAATTAATAGTGTATTCCTTAGTAACAAACCATTCTCTTTGTAAATTCTTCTCAATTAATAAATTTGCTTTACCTTTCAAAAAAAATGAAGACGAAGAAGAAAGAATTGATGGAAAAAAGGAATCATAAACATTGATTTATATATATATATATATATATTGTTATAGTTTAATGTATTACAACAACAACAACAAAGCTTTTTTCCAATTATTTAGCAATTATTTAGGGTCGGCGGCTCCATGAATCACGTGTTATTATTTATGCTCTATTTAAAGTCATAGCTTTAGTCAATTCACATGCTATCAGGGACGGAGCTAGCTTAGGACAAGGGGGTATGTGCCCTCTGGACCCAGGTTGGTCCACTAAATTTTATATACATATAAGTATAAAATTTATAAAATATTACTTTGTGCCTTCCTGAATTTTATTTTTCTTTCTGAAAGACCCCTGAGCCTGAATTTTTTTTATACATATAGGTATACAATTTGCGAATTATTACTTTGTGTCCCCCTATATTAAATCATGGCTCTGTTCTTCCATGCTATTCAATCACTAACTCTACCTAAGTTAACTTTGATCTTCTTCCCTACCATTACCCTCAACAAATATGAATGGATGGATATATTGAGAATATTCCTACATTCATGTAACTTGATATATATGAGGTAATTCATGTGACTTGATACACAATGCAGATTGAGTGATTCAATGTATTTGCAAAAGGACCATTTGTTTTTGTTGCCACCCTTCCAAAGGACCACAACGCTATTTGGCATTTTAATATTGAGATAAAAGGGACCAAAAAAAAAGGGCCTAACCTATGAGACAAGGCATTTTTAGTGATCGAGTTTTAAATATTGCTTTATAACCAAGTTCATAAACAAACATAGATGATGATCAATTCAACATAGAAAGTGACATGAAAATAATCAATTCACTCACCTTTTAGAATATATATATATATATATAGAGAGAGAGAGAGAGAGAGAGAGAGAGAGCATTAAGAAGAAGTACCATGTTCATAAACAAATCCATCAAAGCTAGAGCACCCTGGTCCTCCATTGAGCCACAAAACAACAGGATCACTTGATGGGCTTCTTTCGGACGCAACGAAGTAGTAGAATAGATTCTTTGGTTCTGGATTCCCACCTATGGTGACAAACCTTCACATCCCAATTCACAAAAATCAACCACAAAAACACAGTGCTTAATTTTTATTTTTAATAGAATTAATATCGTATATATGCACGAGACATATATATACACACATATATATACGTACCCTGAGTAGTGCTTTGAAAGGAAATTGCCATTAAACCCTGGAAGGCTTGTAATCAGAGCAGCTTCAGGAGCTGCTTCAATCACACCAAAACACAAGAGCATCCAAAGTACTAAAACACTGTAAGAGATCGACTTTGCCATTGCTATTGCCAAACAAAGTCTGTAGGACTCCTCTTATAGAAAAAAAGAAATGAACTACAAAATAACTATGCAGTTTAAGATCTCTCTCTCACACACACACAGCTAAACAAGTAAAGACAATGGAGGGGAAGGAATTAACAAGAAAAGAGCTGTGATAAAAGCAACAAGGGAGCAGCTTGGATAAACCAAACAGGGAAGGACAGAGGAAAGAGGAACAAGAAAAGAAAGGAATGCAAAAGAAATAGAAAATTAAGAAAAGTTAGGGCATGATTTTTTTAAAAATGTATATTTGGCTGGCTAATGGATTGTCCTCTCTTCATCGATCTCCAATGATATGTGATTGCATTGACATATTAAGAAAAAAGGATCTTGTACTTTTGGGGTCCATATTTGCACCCATATTTAATACACTTTCTGATTTACTTTAAAATAAAAGGAAAATGATAAAAGCCCTAAAAATAGTATTGTCATAATGACAGACGTGTTCTTCTGTTTCACTACTAATTAAGAGTTTTTGTTGGACACTAATAATTAGAATAATCAAAAATGTATATATATATATAAATTCATGATTAGATTCGGTGATTTATTGTAAATGTTTGGACTTTTGACCCTATAATAATGAATAAATAAAAATGAAACTCCTATGTAATTCGATGTCCCATATTAGTAGTGGACCTTTTTTTTTTTTTTTTTTTTTTTTTTTTTTTAAAGAAGTCCTAAATTAGTGGTACATTTTAATAAGTCATCTATCCATAATTATCTTTTTAATTTTTCATAATTATCTTTTTAATTTTTTAAAAATCTTCTAACATAAGATTATATATATTTAAAATTAAAAGAACAATTTAATAATTTAAAAGAAGAACAACATTAATTAATGAGATGCCCTTAAAAATTTATAAATTCAAAAATGAACAATTAAGGAAGAGTATTAAGATGATTAATTCACATCTTTCATCAGTCATAATAAATAAATAATACTAAAAAGAACATGAAAGCAATTTCAGTTTTTAGTAAATTGCAGAGCGTTGAGAGGGAAATGATTGGCGTGAAGACCGAGGAAGGAAGTGCACGTGGGACCCATTAGTTTTTTCCCCACATAAAAAAGAAGAGTTCACCATACATACGAGTATAATATAGTAGTTTGTGTGTGTGTGTGCATGTATAATGAGTTTAGATCAAAGGCAGCCTTTTTGGAACGCAAATATTATTATTTGGACTTTGGAGATTGCAATATGTATTAGTATTTCATGAATCTAACATTCAATTATTTCGAAAATGTTAAATTTAAAAAAGTGAAACTCATTACTTCAAGAATACAACATATTAACCCAGAAAGAATGTAACACTTTTACTTCAAATTAAATGAAATTACATTTTTATGTAAATAGTATCACATTTTTTAAAATAATAATTTTACATTCTAATAATGTTTTAATGCACAAAAAATTACAAGAAGCGTGCATTTATTTATTTTTTATTGTTTTATTTTATTTTAGTGTTTTTTTGTTCTATTGTAGTGGAGGGAGTTGGACACCACCCTTTATATAAAATTGTTTATTGTTTCCTTTTTTGGTGGTGGAAGGTAGTTTAGGTGGTCCAAAGTCCCAACGACATTAATGGTCCCACCCATTTAGGTTAATTAATTCCTAATCACATAAGTCGTGGTCGTCCTCCTCGTCATCATCTCTCTACACACAGAAGTGCAATAATTTTAGGACAATATGCTCGCGTCCAATTCAAATTGGATGAATTTCATCCTACTTGCTAATGTGACTCAACAAATTAAAAATAAGTGTTCAAAAATAAAAGTTAAAATAAGTGTTCAAAAATAAAAGTTAAAATTAAGTTAGATATTGTCTAACTATTCAGGTTTAATTCAATCTAACTTGAGTTGGACACAAGCATTGTCCATAAATTTATTTATTCGGATCTTCATGTGATCATGCAAATAAGTCATGTGATCTTCATGCCTTGTATCAAATGCTTTCTGGATTTAAACTGGTTTCATTCAAAGAAGAAAAAATAACTTTTGCACGGAATCCAATGCTGGCTCCGTGTTAAATTACTTGCTGTTTGCATTGAGTTCCGTGCACCAAAACTCGAACTCTTAAATAACATTCCCTATTAAAAAGAGTAGTAATAATTTGAACCGAATACATTCGACCAACAACCCAACTTTAAAATTATTTTTCCGTTATCCCGTCATAAAATTTCAATTTTCTTGGGGATAATCACACTAATGTTGTACATGTCCCACGCTTGCCAATAATCATGTGAACTTTCAACATTACATTAAGCCATTATAAAATTCACCAGTATCATACATATAACACAAACATAATAACTGGTAAGATGCCTCCCGTTGGCTCTTGGAGCGCATGAGTTCGAGTCTTGACACCAACTAATCCTTAACATTTACCCTTCAAAAAAAAAAAAAAAAAAACCGATGCAACCTTTCTGAAAAAAGGCTTCAACTGCATTAATGTAGTCATATCCCCAAAAAACAAAAAAATAAAAAAGATAAATGGTAAAGGAAAAACTTGAACTCCGTAATTGACAACAGTATCTAAAAACCAATTATATATTAAAAAAGAAACCCTGAAAATAATGGCCTCAGTCAAATCTTTTCTAAACTAATAAATTCATCACTATGGAAATCCAAAAATAACACGGTTTTCGGCCATCTTTCTCATCCATTTATCTGTGAATTTGTATATCCGATACATCTACCTTCCGGGAGGAAAGTCGAAAGAGTAAAGTGGCATCAACAATATCATTTCTAAACACTCGTGGGCTTATGATAACTTGGGGTGGGCATCTTGTGACTGAAGCACAGTTAAATAAGATGAAGACATCAAAGAATGAAATCAACCACATTTTCAATGGACACAATGGATCCTTATCTATTCATTTCAACCTAACTCAGTGTATGAAATTGAGTAGGATAGCCAATAACAACAATACTAGAGTAGTCCTTCCTGCATTCAGAAAGCAAGCTGAAGAAAGATTGTGGGCACCTACGAGATACACAGCTCCAGTCTCTTCATCCTTCACTTGGATGCTCGATGAGCCTGAAAACAAAGATCAACAATTAATGTTTATGCAATGTTGAATTCATTGAATTGAAATCATTCTAAGTCGACTGAAACATCATTCACATTCAAGGACGTTGTCTTCTAACTATTATTTTGTTCCTAGTTGAAACTCACACCCTCTTTTGCTCATATTGGGAATTGACACCCAACCTTCTACTTTGAAAGATGAGGAAGCACCACTAGGCTACAGCCTTGGTGGTTTGTCTTCCAACTGTTTCCTAAAACTGAATGAGAAGCACATGCCCATTTTTTGTGTTTGGGTTTCGGATCAGTAAAAAAATCCGTGTACACACCATGTGAATACATGCTATGAAATGATAGAGCCACATTTTTTTCGTGCAACAGAATCTTCATCTACCTGCAATCATTAAAAATTTAACCAAGACACAAAAATCTCATTCACATTCAAGCACCTCGTATTCCAAGTTCACTCTTCTCCGTAACTGGAAGAAAAGCACCTTGTACTACTGCTAATGTTTCACTTTCCTATCCAATAACAATGAATTACTCACTACATAGCACATTATTTCCTAAGGGAAAACAGAATAAGAAGAAGAATCTCTCACTACCTAGCACTCATCCAAGACCAAGAAGATAGAAACACTCTACATCCTAATTTTAGGAACACAAGTATATCTGAAAACAGAAATGATACTCAAATTTATTTTTGGAAAACCAAAGAAGAAAATAGGGTTGTGCCATCAGTGAAGTGCAAATGCAATATAGAATCCAACTCCCAACAACCTACCAAAAGGCCAAAGGTCTTTCACTTTAACAGTGCCCTGAGCATATTCAGAACCATAGTCAATCAACTTTATATCAAAGATCAGAAACAACTGTTACAGTTTACCAGACAATATGAGAGCATATGGACTGATGGGTAAACACAACATACTCAAGAACATGGCTTAAGTTAACATGATCTGACAAAGATCTTTTCTTCTATGCAAAATAATCCAAGTGTTCTCCTCTGAACTTTCCATTAAACACCCTTCTACAAGATTCTCGAGTTTCCACGAAATATAAGAACCATCCCAAACCTTTATCATAACCTTCTCGAACAACTCTTTCTGTAAAGTTTGGAGCTTAGGTTTGTCAATTGAATTAAAAAAAAAAAAAAAAAAAATCACACCCCAGCATCAGTCAGGTAAGTCAGGACTCTGATGATTAACAAAGCGGCTTCAAGTTGACAAAAAAAAACACCATATTCAGCCACCCCAAAACAATAGGAGCCATCGGGAAAGATGATGAAGCCTTGACTGGTTTCAGCAATATTTTAGTTAGAAACATGACTTTCCACCAGAACTGTATTATCGTTCCAGAAGTCTTATGTGGCTAAACTTACTAAAAATTCCTTAAGTCTTTTATCTGAAATACAGCACACCCCTTTCAAAAATCTAGAAGTCACGCCATGGATTAACAGGTATAAGAGATTCTACCACTCAGTATATTTTCAGTATAGTTGAAGACACAGGAAAGTGCCAAAAAAGGTTCTGTAGAAGCTTATTAGCAGTTACTTGATGACAAGAACGACCAATACCACTTTTAATTATATAATGAGAATTTAACCTTAAAATTATTTTTCCCAATGCGTAGCGAGTAGTGTCAAACAAGAGAAGAAAAAAGTAGTTACGAAATCAACCGGCAATGCAGAAGTAACAGAACAGTAAATTGTACTCACAGTTGTATTTAGCCCATCCAATACTCTGCTTTTCGAGATCATACAAAACTAGCTTATTGGATAGAACAAAATCTGCAATTGGAAGCAATGAAAAAGGTCAAATAAAATTCACCACCTCTTTTTTCTTTTAATGCAAATTCAAAGATCAAGACATCAAACTTTGCACAATTATGACTAAGGACCTCCAACATTTTCAGTTCATACCTGGAGAGTGTTTAGTCAACTATACCAGATCTCAACAGGATGGCACACAGTGAAAACAGAAGAATATTGAGAAGTTATGGGAAATTTCTGCCAGGTATATTAACATGCTAGCAAAAACAAATTAGAACCTATTTCGTGATGAACCAGCTTAATTAAAAAGGATATTAACCTATTAGGCACATCATATCAAATGGCAGTTTCAATTATTTTAAAAAAAAAAAAAAAAAAACAAAAAACAAAAAACATGAGACTCAATAGACCTTCAAAGAGGACAGCCATACTTTACAAATTGTACACAATTGGTGAAATGGCAAGGAGAACGATACAATTACCCATATCACTGGGTCTTATACTCTTGTATCTAATACCTTCCATGTTGACAGAATTTTTGAAGAGGTCAGACCTTGATTACAAGTTTAAACCACATAACTAATAGAATGTTTCCAACAGTACATTTCAAGGCAGACAACCTCTTGCCATCAACAGGTCTCCAATAAATTTGGTATTGATTCATATAGGATTGACATTATTGTCAGAGGCAGTCAAAAGTAACTCCAAATTTAATTTTCATAGACTACTTGTAAAATTACCTCATATAAGTGTCATTAAAGCTTATTGATTCTGGTTCTGGTTTGGTCTCATTCACCATCTTACATAGACAAATTTAAAATGTTCGAATGTTTAAGTGAACACAACAGAAAAAAGCATATCATGAAAACTAGAGAGGCACAACGCTATTTTTTTTTTTGGTAAGTGAGAGGCACAACGCTATTAAAAGAGCACCCATCAAACAAAATCAATATATGCAACCAAAAGGGAGGGAAGGCCAGAATAAATAGTTCACTGTTAGTACAACAGATAATCAATTCTCCATACACTCAATGGATAGTAACAACGTCACAATACATTATAACAAAGATAAAGATGGTCAGGAAAATGTGTTCAAGAAAGAAAAAATGATAGAAGGAAGGGGGCAATAAATTGTTACAAAAAGAACTTAGCTCGAGTAATATCTCTAGGCTCTAACCACATCAAAAGGAGAAGATGTAAGGTTCAAGACTTCAAGTACCAACTCCCAATTAATAGATGGATGTGTATGTGTGCTGAACTTAATAGGGAAAAAAGAGAGAGAAGCCCAAACTGAGCAACCATTAAATACAGGACAGGAAAGAGAGAAGTGGGGTTGGGGGTGGTTGTGTGTGTGGGGGATTGCAGAACATGTGAGCAAAGGAAGAAATAATAAACAACATGGTCTGTATGTAACCAAACACCTAGCCAAAGATAAAAGGGATTGCAGGTCATGATTGGTGCAGTTTATCCGAAATACAAAGGGAATCATTGCTGAATTCACTGGAATTAAGAATTATTAACAATCGAAGACTTTACAATGATAGATTTTCTAATTTACTGAAGTTCTTAAATCTTAAACAATTTTAGCAAAACAAATTTTATGCTCGAATAATCACTAGTAGAAATTCCCAATGAAAATGACTAAAACACACAGGTTTTATAGGGATCTGATGAAACATTAATTTATTAGTGATGCAATAGTTCATAACATTAGTACTTGATCTATCACAATCTTGGATTGAGCATAATCTACATTGACCAACATGCAAATTCTGGAGTCAAGATTTTAAAAGGCTGTTAAAGTGTATAATAGCCAAATTCAATAATTACGAATAAAATTTGAATCGCACCGCCCAAAAGGGTCAATTCTTTTCCATCCTTTGACTGCATCCCGCTGTTCTGCCAACCAACACACCACACATCTCTCTGCAAAAAATGACAACCAAAAGATATAAATTGAAAAACCTTTAGAAGATATTAGGACAAGAAATAAGAAAATGAAGTATAATAAAAATAAAAAAAGGTAATGTTGACAATATTACGCGCCATGGAAATGTATGTCACCAAGAATATACCATTCTATAGGACATTTTATGTACAGATGTGAAGACGCTCGCCACTTCTAAACCAAAAAATATTCTCACCCAAACAAAAAGCCAAGGACATGACAATCATCTTACAGAACGTTTCCTAGTACTGTCCTTGATTTGTGTGGCTTTTAACTTTTCATGAATGCATTCATTTTTCACCCTCTTCTTCCATACCTAATCATGCATACCAACATCATGTAATTATCTATAGCCATCGCTAGGCACTTCATCTCTTAACTACCCTGCATTCCATACCCCAAAATGTGGCTAACCTAAATTCTCAAAGCCTTGGTATTCTCTACTATAAAATATGTTTATATGGTTGTTCTCATATATTAACAGTCTTAAAAATGCCTTGAATTCCAACTAATTGATGTTGACTGCATGAATTCTTATTTATGGTTCAACTCTATTAGAACCCATAATTTATGTTCAACTGAAATTCATTTCTATGCCCTCATCCTGCTTTCATTTTAGCCTCTCTTATCCATGCATTGCCTCTTAATCTTTTAGCTGACTCAAGTCAAATCAAATCACTTCTCCAAAGAAGTGCCTTCATGGGTCATGCACAGACCATAAATAAATCACAGACAACTTCCTCGCAACTTATTGTAAATTAGTGCCCTCTCTAGCAATTCATCAGTGCAGTCATTTTAATTTCTTTTCCTTTTCTTTGAGTTATTGTTTATCCATTTCATCACCTTCCTTTCAAGACGATCATTCTGTAAATTAGTCCTTTGTGATTCCGATGGCAGCGACTAGATCAACGCAGTATTGCTTCAAGAGAAACTCCCATCAAAGTTCACTATGAATCTTTGAAAGAAAAAAAGTATAGTAGGATCAAACAATCTAGATACTTTTACCTGACTTAGTAGGACTGGTTGCACAAAATTTCATAACCACCTTGCTACTTATCCATCTTGTTCTAATTTTATGCAATGTCTGGGGGGACCATGTGGCCTTACTATTCAACAAACTGCTGGACCAACCAGTAGAATTTGGTTGACGTTGTTTAACTTGTTTCTCACTCCTCTTGATTTAAAGAGATCATTTTTTTTTGAAGGGTATCTTAGAAGTGATTTAGTACAATTATTTTGATTATTATGGGTTCAAGTGCTTTTCTTGTTTGAAATTAGTTAAATTTCTCTTTGGAATCCTTCAGCCATCAGCAGTTGCTAAATCTGAAAATTTCTCACTTTCAGCAATGATATTATTTGAATAAGTCCTCAAAAGAAAATTCAGTAAATTTTGATCAATTTAATGGTGAGAATTCATTAATCTCTTCTTGGTATATATTTTATCTTTTGTTTGTTTTCAACATTATTGTGCACACTTAATAACCACAGCCTGAAGTTAACTTTTTCCTAAAACCACAACACTCTGGTCATGTACAGTGGCCCTAATTCACGTCAAAGTTCTAGCATTTCAATCATTTAATTCCTTCTTGCCAATAAGCTCCAACAAACAATTGCTTTGATTCTAAATCAAACTAAACTTGGACTCACTCATTGGGCAAGTCCTGACGCCTTCGTTACAACTTACATGGGCTCTCCTATTTTTCTTCATGCACCAGTTTTGAATAGGATACGTGTCCGACACATGAACTCAAATCGGACACTTCGATCCTTCACATAAGAAAAAAAAAAATCAAATTAAATAGCAGAACTGAGATCCACCACATCCCATCTAATTTGAGTATTAATTGAGTATATTCTTATAAAACAACATTAAAAATAACACTATAGTAAAAATATATAGTGTATTTAAATGCATAGAGCATGTCCATGTACCCATATCTAGCTTTGAGACACATACCCGTATCTTGTGTTGGGAGAAGATCATAGGAGTGATTTAAGCTTTGATAGAATATTAGAATATTGATAGGAGTGATTTATTGGATTGATTTTAGAAAACCTCCATCAATGTATTTTCAATATTTATCATTAGTATTCTTTCACCTATAAATAGAAGTGGTCATTGTAAACCAAACTGAGAAAGAATAAAATAAAGGGAAAATTATATTTTAGAGACTCCTAAAAAATATTTGCTTAATAGTGACCATAAAGTCAAAAAATAATAATAATAAAATAAAAATAAAAAGATTAATAGTGACCAAATCTAAAACTTAAATGCTAATGAGTGACCATTTAATCTTCTATTACATAAATGTCCTTAAAATAAATTATTTTATAATTAGACAAATTTACTCCTTCGTTCTTTTTTCGGCCTGTAGCTCAAGTTTGTGAAAGGCATGAGAAAACTATGTTCACAGCCTTCAGTTCTATTGTTAGCAGATTTCCAATCAAGACTTTTAAGTAGTTTTAAGTGGCCTACAATTGTAGACATTGTTCCAGTGAATTGATTGTGTGCTAGTTCTAATGAAATGAGCATGGAAGAATTGGACGTATATATTTTTTTGTTTTTTTAAATAAGTCGAATGGAGATGTTAAATAGAGAATCAGAGGTGTGGTACCGATGTGAAATATTATCACCCAAGATATGACTTGAACCTGTCTGCTTAATTTAAAAAAAAAAAAAAAAAAAAAAAAACAGAAGAAATTTGTAAACTTGCCGGGTAAGAGAAAAACAAACCCAACAAAACCCTAATCTCTCTGATCAGACATGGCCTCCCCAAAGAATGCGACAACTTCAAAGCCAGGTAAGGGAGGGAGGGAGCAGGGATGGAGACCTCCAGGCCATGCCATGGGGCGGTGGCTGTGGTTGCTATGGTGTGGGGATTGACGTAGAAGATAAGGTGAGGGCTGCTTCGCGGTGGATGTTGTGCCACCGAACATAGAGGAAGTACCAGATGATGATAGGACTAATATTGAAACACAAGTATTTGTTACCCATAGAGAGAAAGGGCCGAGGATGGAGATTAGAGTATTCATGTTCAGTGCTCCTTGCGAGGTCACTTATTACTATTTAAGTTTTAGATTTTGTCACTATTTATCTTTTCTTAATTTTGTGGTCATTGCAGAGAAATTTTATTTAGGTTAGGTCACTTAAATCTAATTTTCCCTATGATAAAAGTGATGTAGCCCTTTGGGCTTTGCATGCCGTGGATGTAGATTGTAGTGACCGAACCACCTATATCTTTATGTTCTTTCATTCTTAATTTCTCTCTTCAATCTTTTTTCTTTTTTTTTTTTATCAACATGGTACTAGAGTAGGTTTATCATACCCTACTCTAGACTGTCTCAGATGTTCATATCTACTCGTCTTAGATCTTCAGAACTACTCGTCTCAGATATCATGATCAACTCATCTTGGATCTTCAAATCAATTCATCTCGGTTCTCAAGATCAACTCATCTCAGATCTTCAAATATCCATACCAACTCGTCTCGAATATCCGGATCTACTCGTCTCGAATATTCACAACTTCGTATGTAATTTCAAGTTAGAAACTTGAGTTAAAATTTCCGTCTACCAACTTGAGAGGGGGTGTCGGGAGAATATCATAGGAGTGATTAAGCCTTGATAGCAATGATTTATGGGATTGATTTTAGGAATCCTCCATCAATGTATTTTCCATATTTATCACCCGTATTATTTCACTTATAAATAGAGGTGGTTATTGCAAACAAAACTAGGAGAGAATATAATAAAAGTAATGCACCCCTTTGGGCTTTGTATGCTGTGGATTCAGGCCATAGTGGCCGAACCACGTATATCCTTATGTTTTTCATTCTTAACTTCTATCTTCAATCTTCTGTATATATTTTTTTTTACCACTATTAAGATTTGGGGGTTTGACGAGGTCTATCTTAGACACACACCCGCACCCGATAAACTTACCCAAGTCTGGGTAACATAGCCTAAAGCTAACCAAGCTACATTTACAATAGCATTTCCCCATTGAAATTTATAGATTTCATTGCAGTAGCCATTACCACAACTTTAAACCAAGCAAGAAAATTTTAATACAGTATAACAAGAACCTAGTACTGACATAAACATGACCTTGTTACCATTAGATATTTCACAAGCCTTGAAGTCACATGCATAATTTATTAAATTAATTGTGAATATTGTGCAATACTACACGCTCAAGCACTTCTGAGAACGAACATGTTACTGGATCACGGGGAAAAAAAAGTAGGATTTTCATTAAGTTCTGAAACACAAATTACTTACTTGAATTTGGAACAAATACTCATGAGGATAAACTGTCAAAGAAAGTGAATTCTCAAAATGAAAAGTGACATCTGGAAATCCATCATCAACACTGCAAGAGAACAGGAAAACGCAAAACAAGTAGAATCTTCAGCTCATAATTGCACCAAATGATTTAAATTGCATTCAGAGAAAACTTGTGTTCAATAGTAAAATACAGTCAATAATGATACTCTGGTTTAATATACATTCAACAACTTCGAATTTTTTGGATGAGCAATATCAATGCCTGATGCTCCATCAACTGATATGCCAAAACAGACTATCAGTTTATAATGGACTTTCCTTGTTCTGTTCTGTAATTCTTCATTGTTTCCACTCTTTTTTGTTGGGTTTCGGGTAGAGATTATAGATCTATTGAGAACATTGTTGATTTTGTGGCCTCTTTAAGGCTTAGTGGTTTTTGCTTTTTGTTGTTCCTTTGGGATGTGCTCCCCTTTTGAGCCTTTTTTTTATACAATTCTTACTTATCAAAAAAAAAAATGGACTTTCCTTGTTTGGTTCTTCTGATAAAAAAAAACCACTGCTACATTAAAAGAAAAAAGAAACAGCCCTTTTACCATCAAAATTTCTTCTTACTTAAAAGGAATCTAATATCGATAGAAAAACTACAAATTCTTGCTTACCACAATCAGAAAAAACTCAAATTTAAGAGCAGAGACAAGTTTCCTATCTGTGAGATAGACGGAAACCCTTTTCTTATACCACATCCCATTTAATTTGAGTAATAGTTGAGTATATTCTTATAAATAACAAAAAAATGACATTAAATCAAAATAAAACATATAATGTTCTTACATGTGTAGTACATCTCCACATACCCATATCCAACATCTGGACACATGTCCCTGTACCCTAAGAATGATTTGCTGTACTACTATGGAGGGAAAACTTCTCAACACTACCAGATTTTCATGAAATTGAACATAAAATTTACAAAACTATGATACAAAATTCAACCGTTAATGCATACATAGCCTTTGGACTGAAACATTACTACTGCCCACTAATTGTACCATTTGTACTACCTTTTGGATATAGGTGCACTAATTTTACTAATCTCAGGAATTGGATAAAAAGACAATTTTGGTAGTGGTTGCGAATTGACAAGGTCTAGTTGAAAGTGAAACCTTCAAGAAGATACTCGAGCGATAGCAGTTTTAGTAGTAATCATTCCATTAATTCATTACCCTTATTAAGAGCACGTTACTTATTTCCTAGTCACACTTCTCCCAGTTATCTTCGAGTATTCTCTACTTTCACTTTACTGCAAGATTTATAAGTTCGCAAAATACAATTGCAAATAGTGTTCTTCATCCAATAATAAATGCCAGCGCATATGCTAAAATATTCAAGAAAATATTCTCATGCACCTGAATTACACCAAAGGGAAATCCATTCTACAAGTAAGCCAGAGTTATATTTCCAAACACCAATGCCTTTCTTGGTCAATGGAACAGACACACGACAGGTTAAAAACCTGAACCCTATAACCATGCAAATGAAAAACCAATACCGAAATTTTTAATGCTAATCAATTTATTATTATAAGCATAATAACCTTCAGAAACTACGTAAAGAACACATTTCTTCAAACAGAAAAAATAGCATGTGGTAAGGGTGCTTACTTGCCAGCATACTGAAAGCATGTGAACTGTTCCTCCACAGTATGAAGTTTCAAATTAAGTTCCGGGACCAAAACCTAATTAAAAGGGATAAGAAATTATTATATGCAAGTATTTTGCAAACAAACTTCAAATGAAGGAGTTTTGAATTCCCCAAATACCTTTCTCATTAGTGGGTCAAACACCTCCCTTGGAAGATAAGCCAAGGTTGTGCCACTGTCAATTATAGTCCCTTTCCCCGATTCAGTGTCAAATACATCTGTGGGAAGGTCTAGAACATCACCACCCACCTCAATTGCCTTCATAATAACATTGTAATGTGCCCTAATATGGTAACAAAACCAAAATTAAGACGAGTCTCAGATGAATAACAGACCAAATTAAAGAAATAAAAGCAAGAACTCATGTAAGAAAAGAATGCCACACAATAGCAAATCTATTGTATTATTCATGAATTTAACATAATGAAAAAGAAAAAATACAAACACAAAATAAATATCTATATGTATAAAGTAATATTTTATATACATATGTAGTCGAGATTCAAGAAAATAATTTTCTCATGTGTTTGTATATGTGTATACTATATAGGTCAAGACCAAGCACGAGTTGTTAGTATTTAGTGTGTTAAAAGCTGAAGAAAGTGTGCACTACCACAAAGGACTCAACCCAAACATGCAGTATTTTCGTCTAATGCCTTGACTTATATATGAGAAAAAGATGAAAAAGAGAGATTCTTGACCCTAAAATAAAAAAAAACAATAATTAAATAATATAATTCTAAACTAATTCCCCATAGAGCACGCCTCTCAACGAAATAAACTACTTCAGAATTAGATGATCTATTGATCCAAGGAAAAAAAAAAAAAAAAAAAAAAACTTATTTCCAGAAAAATCTATGAACATGTTGAAAATATTTCCTTAACCCTCCAATTCCATCAGTACCCTGACTGACAAACACGTTAAAGCAAGCAGTTTCACATGTAAATTGACAGAGTTACATTGTTTTGCCTCATTTTACCAAAAGCAAAGGGAGATAATATATGTGACATAACTTCTCAAGTAAAAGCAGTCTACAGACATTGAGCAGAAAATATTCCCAATGATCTCATAATACCCTCTTATACCATGTCGAAAAACACCCAAAGATTAACTATCAAATTTATCTAGACCATGTACAAGAAGAGGACTCTAAGGGTGATCAATAAGGAAACACCTAGACGCTGACGGAGGAGTTCCATTTTGAAGCTCAAAGTCCATAGAGACGACCATGACATGCTGTCCCTGAGGAATCAGTTGTCTCATTATCCAATTCTGTCATCTCAGATGAACAAGAGGCAACAAAGTTATTGTTCCACGATAATCTACTTGAGAAACCCCCTAAAACCAGGAAAAGGAAAGGAGAAATGAATTATGTACACATCCCCCCATGGAACACAAGCATAACCACTAAACAGGAGCTACAACACTGAGCAATCAGGGATCCATTCAATGAATAAGAAGTTTTTGATCTCTCGAAGATTCCACATCATGCACGAACTTGGTTGAGATACCAGGCTTGGGTATATGTGTATAAGAGCTATATATTCATATAATCCCCTAATCCAACTAAATAGACTGAGGTTATATAGACAAAAATGTTAAATAACTTTTCTCATCTATTGCCATGTAAAATATATTGTCTTTAACTCGGTTGCTTCACTTCTTCCAAAGCAATAAAGTGAGAAAGACATCAAGAAAGAATTCCATGGAAATACCTAGTTATTTTGAAGTATAGCCCTGTCTTCTGTTGCTGTAAATACATACTTGTATTGAAATGTTTAAGGAGCAACAATGCAAGGACATATGGTATTGTAAGCTATACTATAACTACTGTAGAATCAGAAAATAGGCTCATTTGCTGATAAATTGTGCACCCAAGTTCTTCCCATACAAGAAGAAACCACAATACACCAACAAGTCAAAAATGCCGTCATACCTTGTCAGTAATCAACCTGCTTCAGCATCATATTTTGCTGTCTTGATTTGTTTCTTATTTCTCAAGATTACTTAATTCCCTCTGAAAAGAGTGTGAATAAGAGATTCAAGTTATTTCTAGAAATAAATGCATAATCTACAGAAACGACATGTAGACATCTACAACTTATCTCACCATAACCCATCTGCATATGCATTCTAGTCACTAATATCTCAATTCTCATACAACCATGATCAGTTGTGTAACCTTTTCCAGATCCACTTCTTTTATTGAACTTCAGTATTGCAAGATTATTGCATGAGTGTCAAAACTCACAAAGTTGTATTGGCACTTATTGGATAATACGAGAATGCAGAAGGCAACAGAGTGGGAGCACACTGCATCTTCTGTGTGGAGGCCACAAAACTATCAGTGTCACAGGACAACTGTAATAGCAGTGCACATGCTCCTCCTCTGTCATTTAGGCACAAAAGAAGAAAAAACTCAAGTCTAGAAATGCAGCAGGTTTGACTTGTTGCTTAAACTGCCACAAACTATTGAAAAAGTTTAAAAAATAACCACACTACTATAAGAAAGAAAACAGATCTGCTCTCAAAATTTGCTGATGGCAATTTTCTCCAGAAAGAGAGAACAAACATGAAGCACTAGGATAAGTGGACATTAAATTTTTTTCCCCCCTCCCTCTCTTTCTTTTCTTTCTTCTTTTTTATCTTTTTTTGTAAAAGGGATGGTAGACCATTACCTCAATCTCCTCCAATGTATCATAAATATAATGCATATATGCGGCCATTGGAATTAATTTCAAGCTGATTAAAAAGCAAATCACATAAAAGAGGACATTATTCAATGTGTCACCATTGATCAAGGCTGCAGGAAGGAGTGGATTGGTATACACCTAACGTTTGACGCTATTTGCACAAAGTTAAAAACTTGAACCCATATTATCACATTTAGTGGTCCAAATTTTTACCATTGCAACCAAAAAAAGGCTCTAAGAAAGAATAAAAGGATAGACAGAAACGAAAAGATTAAAAGAAATCAGAGATAAGTACGAAAAGAAAGATTATATGAGAAAAGATTAAACCATGAATTACAAGCAATCTTCAACTCAAATCATCAATGCTGAACTAAACCATTATCATCAAAAAGATGCCAGTAATTTTTAAGGACATTATAATTGTAATTAAAACAAACACTATCAAATTTGTAAAATAATCCAAATTGTCACCAATATATAAGAAATCAAAATATGACATCGCTTACTGATTTGGGACCAATGGAGTTGAATTTAGTTTTGGCTGCACCACTTCTCCAATAGCAAAGATTCCCCCTCCTTTATTACCGTCCAAGCAATGTGCAAACATTTTTTTCACCTTTCCAGCTGCAGCTAGCTGCGAAATCATGGACGAATTTGCTTGACCAAAACCTAAAATTCCATCAAGCGCTTCAGAAGATGAACCTAGCTCCCCAGATTGTCTAGCTCCACACCTATCTTGGACCACAAAAATATATAAACCACAGAAGCAACATGACAGAAGTGATTGTAATTAAGTGGATCATTTTTCAGAACAGACTAAGCCTGAGAAAGAACAACAGATGAAGACCTGGAAATGAAGAGCTTAATACATGTTTAGGAACAAATAACCATGAGAAAAAAGATACTCCCTACGTCCCATATTAGTTGTCCACTATAGTTATTGTAACTTTTTAAGGGAACATGCAATTAATGCATTGTACCCTTTAAAATTACCAAGTTGTTTTTTTAGTTTAATTATGTATATTACTAAGTTGAGAGATTTTTGAAAACTTAAAGGGCAATTATGCAAAGATGGCATGTTTTTGCTTTGACTTTTCAAATGGGACAACTAATTTGGGATCCCTAAAAGGAAAGAGGGGCTACTAATATGGGACAGAGTGCATACAATATAAGGACAACAACAGGAACGGATCGAACGCAATATAGACATCATCCAGCAGACTAAAACTCATCCAGTGCATCGTTTATATTGTTCTTTACAGGAAACAAGTACCACAAATAATTTATGGTGCCATGATTAACACATAGCCACAAATAATTAGGTCAACCACCACAATTTAGTTACAGAAAGAAAATAAATAAATAAATGGGTAAGCAATCACTAAAATTTGCTGAAGATATATCAACTTTAGTAAATATAAAAACAGTCCTTGGTGAAAAAACTCGCATACAAACCTAATTTATGGTAATTTTAATCTTTTTTTAACAACAAATCTTGTAACCAAGATCATAATTTGTGTGTTATTAGTTGGAGTATCTGAGATCAAGATTACTCTAAAGCCAAATACTGAGGAATTTGGCAAAAAATATGGATATGTTTGTAGAAGAATTCCACATACATGGTGTATGCAACATTTGCATAAATGGTACCTCAATCCTGACTATACTCGCCTGGTAAGGTTAATTATGATGAAGCCAAGAAGCATGCCTTTCACAAGTTACTCAGGATAAGGAGGAAGTCATTGCTGGATATCGACAGTTCTTACACCCAAAAAGGAAGATTCTTGTTGTAACAACATAAAGGTTGAGGATAGTTTTAATTCCTAATTAAAAAATATCTTATACATGCTAGTATACTCAAAGCCACTAAAAAATGGATCACAGAAGTTTGTATTAAATGCAAACAAACCTAGCAACAAATGGAAGACAACCTCAAAGAAATGGTAAGGCTTCTACGGTGTTAATAAGCATGCAGACAGGTCATGAGCAGGACAATTAATCTAGTCCCTACGAGGTAGTTTGGTTATTTGATGCATATACCAATTATTTACATCTGGAAAATGGTTATATGATATTACACTACACTCTTAAAGCAGAATTGTGAACTCACCCAAAGGCAACTGTTCCATTCATCGACATAGTTTGAAGGTTTCCAGTCACTTTGTCTAATAGTACACGATCTTTGACAAAGTATCCTGCAGTTGAGCTCCCATCTCCATAAGTAACACTATACTGACAGAGTGTTCCAACCTTGCAACCAGAGATAGGAGCTTCAAATGCAGTGTTGCAAAAATCTTCATCACAAGTAACCATATTCCCTGTTGAAGAGCCCTTTGGGTCGTACAGTCTCAATTTTATCTGCAGTACAATAACATGATAAACAATTCATCTTTTTTCACATTTTCAGGAATCATGACGAAAGTTATAACAGATACTAGTCAAAAATGATTAAATTCAAGACATGAAGTAATAAGAACTCATACACCAATGTCGCTTTTCGTAGGACACTTGTCACAGCCAACACAATTAACCCATAGAATGTCACTTCCCGTATCCACCTGCACGTAATAGTCTTTCGATGGAGTCCCGATGCCAATCTTAGAGAAATATAGCCTAAATTCAATCAACCATATACACCAAATGAAAACACATAATTACAGGTAACCAATGCACACATTTTGAATTTATCAACAGAACACTAGAAATAACTTGAAAATAATACATGTACTATAATCCAAGACTTCCTTTTTCTATTTCTAACTGGAACAATAGCAAACATTTAAATTCAAAAACAATACATGCTCTTCACTTTTCCTCTGAACTAAAGCAATCAAAGAAAGAATTAAGGAGATATATATATATATATATATATATATATATATATATATATATATAAAACCCAGACTCCGGCTGTAGAAATTTAACGGAAAATGAAAAGGGTTATTGGATCTACACATGTAAGTCAAATATATACATATATAACATCAAAAGAATACTTAGACTAACTAAAATAACAAAATTGACAATTATAGGACAAAATAAATGAGAATTCAATAAAGGGGTATAATTATAGAGAGAACTGACGCTGTATCAGTGGGATGACCATTGCCGCCCAAGGGGAGATCGACGGCCGAGAGAATTCTCCGGTGTCGGTGGGCATCATGGGCCTTGAGTGCACCCAATGAACTCTCACGCCGCGCAAATTTGTGCTGCACGTTGAACACTATGTTGGCCGACACAAAAATTGAAGCCAAACCCAGTTGCAGCACAAACACAATCAACACACCCAACCTTCCTATTTTGAGATCCATCATAAATACATATAATACCTATATGTATGTATGTGTGTATACAAATATATATATATATATAGACAGATGTATAATTCAAAAACCAACAATGAATTGTATCTGAATCAAATCTTGGTGAAATTAATTCTTAGTTTTAGGTTTCAAAAAGTGGAGAGAGAAGAGAAAATATTCGAAGAGGAGAGAGACGAGGAAGATGAAACAGAGAGAGAGAGAGAGAGTTGGGAGGAATAGACCTTACGCGTTTCAACTTTCAACTACAAACAAAGAATGAAATTATATATATACTCCGTGTGTGTGTATATATATATATGTATATATACAGTTACTAATGGGATTAATCTGAGTGGTAGTGTGGATCTGGAAGCAAAGGATATATATATATATAGAGCTGGTTTAAACTCTGTACGGTGCTCAGAATGATCTGACTGGGACTATAGTATATCTTATTAGATCCACCAGAAGACTCTTGAGTTCTGTTTGGTCGGACGGAAAGTGTGGGAAATGAATATTTTAGTCAATTTGTAAAGAAAGAGGAAAGAAAATCTATTTGAAGAGAAATAATTTTTGGCTTGGTCCTTTTCCCCAAATAGAGTCCAAGGGCTTTGAGAGTTGTAACTCCTCCTTTCGTGGGTCCGATTCGAAATATGCTTTTTGTGTTTTTTTTTTTTTTTTGTTTTTTTGCTAAAATAAAAATAATGTTTTTGTTATAAGTATGTTTTGAAAAAAAATAAGATTGTTTTTTTGCCTGTGTTGAGCTACTATTATGATTTTGGACCATTAACAATTGTAAAAACTAAAAACAATAAAAAATAACTTTTTTTTATGTTTTGGTTTTGAGTCACTTGTTCACGAAGTATTTTAGCACTGTGTGAAATAAAATAAAATTGCACCAAATATGCTTTTGTTGCCAAAATCACCAACCTAAAAACAAATACAACAGAAACAAAATGCATGCCAAACAAGCCTCAAGCTTAAACCTGGCTTATTATGATTTTGTTGGGTTTGACTCCACTCAATTTGAATTTGCTTTCAAAATCATTATGTTTATCGAACATCTATGAGTTCATATTCACTATTTTTAATGAGTTGAGTTCAATATTATTCAAAGTCAGTTAGTTTAGTCAACTAGCCTATAAATTGTGTTCAATTTATTTGGCCAACGAAGGAGTCCAAATCGAGCCAAAAACTATTTATGAACAGTTGATTTGGCGGGTATTTAATAACTAGTATCGTATATTTTCCCGTATTTCACATATTAAAATGTTTCATGATTCAAAGAACCAAAACACATGCCAAATGAAAAACTTCTTTGTTTTTTTTTTGATTGGTACTTACACACATATTTCTACTAAGGCTCAAATTCCTGAATTCCTTTTAAAAAATAGGAACTAGGTCACTGGCCTATTAGTTGTCTAATGAAAAACTTACCAAACAAACAAATATATATATATATATATATATATATATATATATATATATACTGTTAAGACTGATGATGCCTGCAGAAAGTTTAAGTACAGATTTTGATTTATGAAATGTCAAAGAGTTAGGGAACACAAATCTGTTATTCCATTCCGTTTGAAAGTTGAAACAATAATGAACTCATCAAATTCTAAAATTTAATTATAAAATGCCGATTGGAATATATACTTTGAATTGTTATAAAGGAAAAGTGATGAAACTTTAAAGAGAGAATCAATGCATTAATTGCAAGGTAAATCAAAATTACTTCAAACTCATTTAGAGGGAATTAAAACTTTCATGTGAAAAAACAAAAAGTACATTTCAATCAATACGTGGCACACACATACATTAATGCATGTATTTAATGCATTTATAACTTATAAAATGCAACTTTCGGATAGGAGAAAAAATTTTGTGTGTTCATCTCACGCTTTAATGAATATATTCAATTATTTATTATTATATGTGTAATATACGTATATCACCGTTACAACCGTGGCCAAAGTTTTTCTCAACAAAGGGTGATATGGTTAGGATGATATGGTTAGGAAGATGAGGATTTGCGTGAGAGAAATTAAAAGACATGTCGATATACGTGACAGCCATGAAAGTAAACGTATTTGTAGGCACTAGCAAAGTCTAATGATGTCTAAACTCTACTTTTAAGATTTTATAATGTCAATGATTCTTGGTCTTTGACAGATAAAGAAAGTTCTACAAAAGGGAGAATTTTGGTTTGAGTTGCATACTTTAACTAATATATGTATTTTAGTTATATTCTCCTTTCTTTTTTCTTTGTTTTTTTTTAAGTCAAGAAATACTTTTTAAGGGAATTGTATAAATACTCCACTTTCTACTTGACTAGCATTTTTCAAAAAACGCTCTAAAAAATGGAATTGTAAATATGTGAAATTTATTATTTTGAAATATTCTAATTTTATAAGTAAATAATTATTATTTTTCAAATAACACACTTGTTTTTTCAAATTTTCTCTCTTTGTTTCTAATCTTTAATATTTTATATAAATACCCCACCTTTCCCTTTCTCAGGCAATGTAGGATTGTGCACCGGTGTGATAGCTTGTCAGTGTCTCGCACCCATCCACGGCACAGTCATCACAATCCACCTCCCTGGAAGCCCGATGTCCCCGTCGGTCAGGCTCTGATACCATTTGTAAGGACCCACTCCACCACATGGTATGATATTGTCCGCTTTGGACCTGCGACCGCGCGGTTTTGCTCTTGAGCTTTACCCCAAAAAGCCTCATACTAATTGGAGTGACACGCTTACATATAATTACTTCACCTTTCTCTTTCCCAGAGGATGTGAGATTGTGCATCTGTAACTCGCCAGTGTGGTAGCCTATCAGTATCTCGCACCCGTCCACGGCACACCCGCCCATAAGGTCATCACAATTTAAGTCTTTTTTGACACACACACAAAAAAAAAAAAAAAAAAGTTTTCCCTGTTGAATAATAATTTTTTTTACAGGACTTAAAAAAAAAAAAAAAAATTTATTTAGAGAGAGGCTATTTTTTTATATATCATGTCCATAGTAATCGAGTTATATTGAAGTCCAATTTATTGGACCTAGTGGATGTTGAGAAAACAAAAAAAGACAAATCAGGTATTGATGGAACCAATACCAGAAGCTAGTGAGACAAACACCTACCGCCGGCTTAGAGAAACCAAAAAAAAAAACAAAAAGTTCGTTGTGAAAGAGACAGGTCTTGTTTTTGTCAAGTACTACATTAAATAAAAACATTGTTACATTGTGAAAGATGATCAAAATCGCACCAAGAACACTTACAATGCTATCGATAAGAACGATAAGCTATCCACCTCTTGCTTTTAAAAAAACCAATGATCACTTAAAAATGCAGACAATAAATCCCACAAAAAATTATTAAGTACTATATTATTTTTTTCATACTTTAAAATAAAAATTATATAGACCCTAATAGTGAAAATATAAATCCTAACATCACTTAGAAGTTCAGGAGATAAATCTCACGAAAAACTCTCACAATGCTATTTATAAGAAATGTACTATCCACTTTTTACTTTAAAAACAATAATGATCTACGGACCTAGTAATTATAAGTTATATATCCAAACCAATTATTTGAAATTTCCAGAAGTACAATTTGTTTCGCGTTTCTGGAGGTAGCCTTTGGGTATCTGTGACTTGCGTTGAAAGAAATATGACATGAATATTGAAAATTTTAATCTGGCACTAGTAATTTAGAGTCCGTCATAGATTCATGTTTCTGTTTCTATGAGATGATATTCCATCACTCTTCAAAAGTACCTGTAGTTCAACCTTAAGAAATATATTCATAAGAAGTTTAAAATCATTGTATAAGTTTATCTATGGTCGATTTGGTTAAATGAAAAATGAAAGTGGCATGCTTTTCATTAGCTTTACAAAATATTATAAATTTGTGAAAAAAATATCATTTCATGATTTAGATAGTATAAAAATTACAAGAAAATATATTATTTTGTCTAAATTGTCCTTATTTTTATTAAATAAGGAGATGATTAATGAAGGAAAAATGAAAAATTAAGGGCCCGTTTGGCAATCACATTTGTTTTGTGCTTTTGCTTTGACTCGAAGCAGAAACAATGTTTTCGCTTTAGAGTGTGTTCAATATTATTTCGAAATTTGTTTGGTAACATAAATTTGTTACAAGATTTTTAAAAGCAAAAACATGAGAGCATATTTGGTAAAAAGTGTTCTAAGTTCGAAAATTTGAATGGCTAGTTAAAAATGTTAATTTAAAAGGAAAAAAATAAAAAAAAAAAAATCATTCCATCAACAAAAGAAAAAAAAACACGAAACATTGTTGTATCAAACAAGCTTGACGAGGAGGGAAGGCTAACATCATTCCATCAACAAAATGTTGCACCCCAAGGTTATCTTAATTAGATAGCAAACGAATCTTCTAAATGTCAAAACATTCTAAATTTATCTACACTTATGTTAGGTATTGTTTTTACACAAAACAGTCGCTGGATTCATGGACCTTAAAAATATCATGTTAGATATTGTTTTGAAGTATTGAAATTATGTAGATTTGAATAAAATACTTTGGATTTCTCGAATTGTTTGTAATCTATATTAGATATTGGATTCATATTCACGGATATTGTTTGTACATATGTTAGAATATAGATATTGTTTCAAAGTACGGAACAATTTTTCAACAGTTGGATTCATGACACTTGAAAGAATATCATATGTTTTTTTTGGAAGTATTGAAAGAATATCATGTTAAATATTACTAATTTGTATAAGTGTTATATATAATTTTGAAGCACTCTAAAAATTTTAAGTGTGAATTCATGACGCTTAAAAGAATATCAAGTTAAATATTGTTTTAAGGAATTCTAGATTTTTCATCTTAATATTGTTATCAAATATGTTAGATATTGTTTTAGAGTATTCTAAAACCTTAGAGCAGTATGGTTCTGTCTCATCCCTGTAAATAATAGTTAGCAATCCTCTAGCCATGTAGCTTTTCGAAATTCAATTTGATTTCCATATATATATATAATGCTTCACATTTGGTTTGGAATGTTTTAGATACTTTGGTTGATATGGAAGGATTATAGGGTTTTCAAAAGACTAAAACAACACTTTCCATTTCTCATTCATGTTAGTTGAATTAAGTTAATATCTGATTCTAATTCATCATCATCTCTGTTGTTTCAATTCTTTACACATATCTGAGTGGCTCAGTTTAGTTTGATATAAAATATCTAAAAATATTTTCTATATAAACCTTTTTTAAGTAATTTTTTTTAATTTTATTTTTTGATGCGTCATTAAAAATTTTTATTTATCTTTCTTTATTAAGTTTTAATAAAATATTTTACTTAATTTTTTTAAAAAAAAACATTGCGGGAAACTTATGTCGACCAAAATAGCTATTTAATGTACATTTATATACACTGTTAATAGTGAAAATATAGACGCTAACAACACTTAAAGCTCAAACGGTAAATTGCACGAAGAACTCTCGCAATGTTATCGCGAACTATGCACTTCTTGCTTTGAAAAAAAGAATGATCTACGGACCTAATAATTATAAGTTAAATATCCAAACCAATTATTTGAAAATTTAAGAAGTTTTAAAGTACTGTAGTTCAACCTTATGAAATATAATATTCATAAAAAGTTTGAAATCATTACATAAGTTTCTCTAAGGGTCCGTTTGATTAGCTAGAAATTGATGATGGAAAGTAAAATAAAAGAAAGTGAAGTGAAAGAAAAGAAAATTAATTTTCTATTATGCATTTGGTTAACAAGAATTTTTTTGAAGAAACTTGTGAGAAAATATTGTTTAATTAGTTTGGATAGCAAGAGAATGAAAGGAAAATGATTTTATATGTCAAAATTATCCTTATGAATTTAATAGTAAAATAATAATAATATATACCATTAAATAATAATAATATTAGTAAAATAATATATACAATTAAATTACCCTTATGAATTTAATAATAATAATAATAATAATAATAATAATAATAATAATAGTGATAAAATAATATATATAATTGAATTTATAAATAAATATATATGTCTAGATATGTACGTGTCTCTTTATATAGTTTTTTTTTTTTTTGGAAGTTTTCATTTTATATTAGGACTCTGCTATTAGATTAGTTTACTTTGTTTTGTAAATGTAGCCAAGAATTTTAATTTCAAGAGTAAAAGAGTTGTAATCAATTTAGGAGTATTAATTTATGAAAGAAAATTCTACTTTTATGAGTATGAAGAAACAAAAAAAACATTTTATATAAGGATATAAGAGAAAATTAATATATAATGATATAACTTCCACGTGAAACTAAAATTTTCGCGTGTTTTATAGATGGAAAATCAAACAGTTGCGGGAATATTATTTTCTTAAAATTTTTTCTTTTAACACTACCCAAACGACTAAAAATCTTAAAAAATTTATGTTTCTTTTCCTTTCTCGTTAATTCACGCCCACCAAACTAACCTTAAGGTCCAATTGGTTAAATGAAAAGTGAGAGTTGCATGTTATTCATTATTAAAAAATTTCAAGAATCTATGAGAAAATATCATTTCATTGTTTGGATAGTATAAAAATTACAAGAAAATAAATTATTTAATTTGTCTAAATTGTCCTTATTTTTATTAAATAAGAAGATGATTGATGATGGAAAAATGAACTATTAAAGAAAGGACAAAAGAAATAAACTAACTTTGAATTATATCAAACAAACTTGATGACATCATTCATGGACTTAGAGGTATTAATATCTTATTTTTTAAAGAGAGATCATGAGTTTAAGCCTCAAAAGAGACAAGTATGTATAAATACCAACTAGGAAAAAAAAATATACGATGAAATTAAGTAACATAAATCTTCTAAATGGCAAAACATTCTAAATTTATCTACACTTATGCTGAATTACATAGGTTAGAATATTCTAGATTTCTCTGGTTGTTTGTGAATATTGTTAAGTATTGTTTTACACAAAACAGTTCATTCATGGACTTTAAATTATGTAGATTTGAATAAAATTTTATGTTTTTTTCTATATATATGAAAAAGTTTATATAGTGTTCCTAAATTTTGTGGTTTTTAAAATTATCTCTTTATTTTTTTCTTTTATTCAAATTTCTTAAATTTTCTTTCTCAATTGAAACTCTAAACTTTTTTCCTTAATTTTATTTCCTTTTTCTTTTTCTTTTTCTTTTTCTATCTCTTAAAATTCTTCTTTTTAATGTGCAGAATAATTTTCTTTTTCTTCTCTTGTATTTTGTTATGTTTATATATATATATATATATATATATATATATATATTGTACAGTTCCCCTCTCTTGAAATCCTGCTCAAGCCTCAAGCCATTGGTTTCAAAGTATTCAACATTTTTTCAACCATTGAATTCAAGACACTTATAAAAGAATATCATATTAAATATTATTACGCCTCAAAAAAAAGGTGTCGTTTTTAGAGAACCGTAACAGTTTAATTTTTGAGAGTCACGGCTCTCCAAAAATAACACTTTTAATGGGATGGAGGGAATACTAATGTGTATATGTGTAACAAATTATTTTGAAGCACTCTAAAAAATTTCTAGTGTGAATTCATGACACTTAAAGAATATCAAGTTAAGTATTCTTTTAAAGAATTATATATATGTCGAGCTTTGAATTCATGACACTTAATATGATGCAGAACGACTCCCAAACATGACTAAAACCTTTAAAGCAAGTAGCTAGCAATAGAAAGATGGGTGTGCTTGGGTTTTAGGAAGAAAATATGAGAATGGGAGCTAGCAATAAAAAGAGGGTTAGGAAGAAAATATGATGCAGAACGACCCCCAAACATGATGCATTTATGGATGTGACCATAAAATCAGGAGCGGAGTCCGGATATGAATTAGGGGCATAGTGGAAATTTTCTTTTCAAAAAAATAAGAATTAGAAGAAGAAAAAGAGAAAAGAAAAATGAATTTAGAAAGAAACAAATTAAATCATAATTAAATAAGGGAAATTTAACTTTTTTAAAAAAATAATTAAAAAAATTTAAAGAGTGAATGAAAAAAAATAAAAAAAAACTTTTAAAATTTTTTGGAAACTAATAATTTTAAGAGACATAATATACAAATTTATATATATATATATATATATATATATATATACCAGACCATAACCCCTGGGCAGACATGGGCTCCTCATCGCATAAAACAAGAAGTTTGAAAGAGCTATTTATAATTATTTGGGTTAAATGCAAAAAAAATTCCTGAATTATTGGTAAATTTGTAACAAATCCCCTAAATTATAAAAGTTACAAGAAACCCACCAAATTATACATTTTTGTTACAGATGACTCCTTCGGGCGGTGCTAACCCTCACCGTTAAATCCACAATATCTAATTCAATGACTATAATGCCTTTTAAAAGCATGAAAAGACTATTATCCTTCTTGCACCCCAACTTCTCTTTAACTTACTTTTATACCCAAACACGCCCTTATGTTCTGTATACACAGACGCATACATATATATATATAGATGTACTGGTCATCTTCCTCGTGTCTTTCTGGTAAAATAAATAAATAAATAAATAATATATTACCGACCTAAATCTCTCTATGGTTCCCTCTATCTTTATATACACACACACACACACATCTATATTTGGAATGTGATTCATCCATCACAATTTGTCCGGAGAATCGAAGAATTTTCAGAGGAGAAGAAACAATCGAATGGGTCACGTGAATATAGAGATGGATCAACAAATTCAGAAGCGGGTTTGAATGAAATAGAGTATTTGAAGCCCCAATTAGAGAGAGTGAAACCCAAACAGGACCACACTACTCCTGTCGGCCGACGCACACACTCCTCGTCGGAACCCTAACCTCGCGACGACACACCCCCTTTCCGTCTTCACACTCGCGGCCAGATTTAATTTCAGATTGAGACCCAATTACTTGTTTTGGCTAACCCAAATCGAGAGCATGCTCATCCGTTGTTCTAGCGACACAAAGGCTAAGCCAATAAGGGCAAAGCGAGTAATTTAAAAAAAAAAAAAAAAAACTAGTACCTCGTACCATACTAAAAAAGATTCATTTAATTGATCATTCTGCCCGTGGCTTCACATTCACCATAAGGGGATCATCCGTTGTCATCGAGACTGCTTCATCAGTCACGTCTTTTTCCATTGACTGAGAATATGAATGATTGGCAATGTCCAACATATATATCCCAGCCCTATGCATCTCCCTGTCTTTGTGTGCGCATATATATATATATATGTGGGAGAGATTGGGTTTTGGTGGGATTGATGTTTGTAGAGAGAGAGCATGCAATGGTTAGAGAGAGAGAGAGAGAAACGATCAGTTTGGTACAAACATGGAATGAAAGGGCTTAGAGTGAGAAACCATCAGATGGGTTTGTGGTGACGGTTGGCTGTAGAGAGAGAAAGTGGGAGAGGGGTTGGTAGGTGAGTTGTCCCATTTTAATTATAACTTTTTTATCATAAAAAAAATAAAAAATAAATGTATAAGTGTCATATAGTCGTTTTAGAAGGGCAAAATTGTCTTTTTATTTTTCCAATCAACTCAACCACCTGAATGTCCATAATTGCAACAAATTTATAATTCAAGACAAAAATTTGTAATTCGGAAAGGTTTGTCCATTTTATTGACTGAGAAATGGGTTAGAGAGAGACAGAGAAACGATCAGTTTGTGTACAAACAGGGAATGAAAGGGCTTAGAGAGAGAAACCATCGGATGGGTTTGTGGTGATGGTTGGTTGTAGAGAGAGAAAGTGGGAGAGGGGTTGATAGGTGGGTTGTCTAATTTTAATTATAACTTTTCCCTCATAAAAAAAATAAAAAATAAATGTATAAGTGTCAAATAGTCCCTGTAGAAGGGCAAAATTGTCTTTTTATTTTTCGATCAACTCATACACCGAAATATCCTTAATTACAACAAATTCATAGTTGAAGAAATTTTTTTGTAATTCGGGTAAGTTTGTTGCAACACAATAGCTCAGAAATTTTTTTGCATTTAACCCTAATTATTTTGAGAATCTCCTAGTTTTGATAGTATCACCATGGTAAGGAAAATTTAATGGCGGCTAACTGCTCATTCGAGTCTTTCAACGCCACCCTTCATATTTTCTCAATACTCTTGAATTCATGGATTTCTTTTGCAGTAAGATTATTAGTTTGTACCAAATGGCTTTTTGGTCTAATGGTATAATTTTCTCATCTTCAAAGAATAGGGGAGGAGTTCGAACCCCAACGTGGGTAAAAAAGTGTATGTGTTTACTTTACTATCTCAAAAAAAAAATTATTAATTTGTTGAATATGATTGGGGAACTCATTATTTTTTAATTAATTTTTTTGGAATTACATTTACCATATAAAATTAAACAGTATAGTATAATTATCTGAATCTTCTTATAATTGAATTAAGTTATTATCGATTCTAATTCATTATCACAAATCTTACAAATTTTTTGCTTCAATTCTTTACCCATGTCGTTGGCTACATTTATTTCAATGTAAAAATATTTTATATATGAAACTTTTTAAAGTAAAATATCTTTTTTATTTTCATCTTTTCTTTAGCTATTTTTATTAAGTTTTAATAAATAATTTTATTTAAATTTTGAACAACCAAATACAAAAGATAAAATATATATATATATATATATATATATATATATATATATATATTTTACATCCGAGACATTTATATTCGTAGCGACCTACTCTACCGCATTAACTAGAATTTTCTTTAAAATATAGGGTTTTTGGATGATTAATCTTCAGATTTATGATACTTATATATATCTTAGCATATATATTTGCATTTTTTTTTCTTTTACTTCTCACATATTTGGTCTTTCCATGTATCTTACTGGTTGAAGTGGAAGGAGTGATCAAGACATCGTATTGATAAAAAAATTACTCATGTTACTTATTTTGTATTTATATTTAATTCATCGTATTTATATGTATCTTACTCATGTTTCTTTATTTTGTAGATTTATTAACGAGATCAATCTAGTTAGTTATATATATATATATATAAGGTCGGTCCCCACGAAGCGACCCTTACGGACCCTAACATGTGGCACCAAACTGGAGGTGTAGGACTGCCCCCACCATACACCTGGTGAGTTGAGAGAATCTTAGCAGGGGAAAGGCTCGAACCTGGGCCGAGTGATGACCCAAGCCAACACCTTACCATCAATACTAAGCCCCCGGGGCCTTTTTTTTCTTTTGTTATATGTGTGCATTATTATACATAAATTTGTAAAAATTGATAAAATATCCCCCTAAAATTAATAAAATAGCCCCTCTGCCACTTAATTCACTAAATTTTATTTCATTTTATGCGTATAATTTGTAAATATCTATAAAACACTCCCATAAAATTTATAAATTATCTCTCATAGAATTATCTATTTTTAAAAACATCTTTAATTCTACAATTAAAACATATTTTTTTCCTTCAAATTTCTCTCATATTTTTTTTCTTTTTATTTCATTTTCTTCTTAAAAATTTCTTTTTTCTTGCACTCATTTATAATTTATGTGCAATAACTTTCTTTTTTTTTTTTTCTTTTTCTTTTTTCTCTTCCTATTCATTTTTTATTCACTTATTCTAATGCACTGATGTTACACTATTATATTTTCGGCCAGTTTGAAAAAAAATTATTTTGTTAGTGTTAACATGCCCCATGAATCAAATTTCTGGTTCCGCCCCTTATTATGATAAGTCATTTAATTATGGTGCTGAATAACATTTGATTGATATAAAATGAGAGATGGAATGGAATTTAAAATATTTATTCAATAGGAATATATGATTGATTCTATACTGGGCTTTATAATAGTGGAAAAGAATAAACATGCCATTTGTATTAATGAGATTATAATCTAATTAAAGTATGATTGTGTTTGGTTGTATGAAATTGGAGTTTTGAAATTTTAATCGATAGAATTGGAGAAAATTTTAGTTCAATTTTTTAAGTTGTTTTTCTCCATTTCCACCTGCTCTAATTCCAAATCTCTAATAATTTCATACAACCGAACATATATGATTTTACTTCCTTTTGATTCAAAATTCAATTTTTGTTGCCAACCAAAAGAAAAACTCTCATTTTCATTCGAAGATTCAATCTTCGCTCTCAACCGACTATATTCCTTACAAGAAGGATTGTTGGACTCTTCAATGCATTTGACAACATGGAATACCATTGGAAAAAAATTAACATCTTTGATATAACATATGAGTTGCACAAGGCGGAATGCTTGTGGAATAAAAATATGGATAAATAATCTAAAGGCGTGAATATGTTCAACTTACTCTTTTAATCAATTTTTGCTAAATTTAAATTTTACTGAAATAAATAACATTATTCAGTGACTTAATTGGTAAAGTAGTCAACTTTCTGAGCGGCTGTGCCCGTGTCGAGTCCTTCTTCCCCCTCCTGTAAAAGTAAAATGAAAATAGGTTTTGTAGTTAGACTATGCAAAACTATATCCGGTAAATATATTGTTTTGTCTAAATTGTCCTTATTTTTACTAAATAAGAATCTAAGATATAAGATTTTTAAAATATAAAAAGGTATAATTATAAGTTGACACAATTTTGTCAAGAAAGCAAATTTTCAAGTGTTTAAAAAACAATGAAAAAAATTAGGTGGTTATGGAAAATAACTCTTTCACAATTTATTTATTTTAAATTCTTTTCATGCAGTATATCTATCCCTTTTTTTTTCTCTTCTGAAAAATGGGTTTTTAAAGATAGATGACAATTGAATAATCTTTGGTACTTGCATTATAAAATAATAATGATAATACCATTGAGTTGTGCCTTTGGTGACCTGATGACCTAATACCACCAGAACTGCGGTAGCCACTTTTTTTTTTTTTTTGGGTATCAATACTCTCTACATACCTTTTCTTCTTCTTTTTTTTTACTTGCTGTTGAGCTACTTAGAATGAGGAATGCAAATGAAACGACTATTCACGAACTCAGACTCGACCGAGTTTGAACACATTTTTTAGGTCTGTTTAATAAACGAATCAAACTTGAATAAATATTGAATTCCGCTAGTGAACAAGCTGGTTTAGCGAAAGACTCAATTTATTTTTAAAAAAATCTTATATACAATTGTTTAGTCCATTCAGTATAAATCCAAGTCCGAACTCACATATCTTTCACAAGCCACGTCATTTACTTTAAAAAATTCCAAAATTACACGTTCATAAGCCCAACTCCACTTAACCTTAAGCCCAACTCCATTTAGCCTATTATCCATTTATCTGTCTTTGTATCACTTGGATTGCTTGAACAAGTTCATTATATTTGTGATGAAACATTTTTATATATTGTAACACACTTAAATTAAGATGGCAGAGAGAGAGTGAGTGAGATCAAAAGGTCCAACGCATCATTCTCTATGGTTTTTTTTTTCTTTTTCTTTTTTTTTTTGTGTAGAGTGTAAAAAGAAATTACTAGTGTTTCAAAAAAGTCATTTTTTTTTTTTTTGGTATTTTATAGTGGTTTGATTTTCGTATATTGATTACAATGGTTTTACAGCTCAAAACCCTCGAAAAAAGCTTGCACAACGTTTGTATATCAAGGTTTGAAGTGAATCGGCCCAAATCGGCTCAGATGTATACGGGAGAAGAGAGAGAAACGAGAAGCACAAAATGCCCTTAAAAAAAAAAAAAAGTTATATACCTGATAGCCACTATAGTGTTTTGATATAGAAAGTTGATATCAGTTTGGGATGAATTGCGGCGCTACATTGCCAATATAACCCAATATCACCAAATTAGGGATATGGGTTTTGGCCCAAATTTGATTTATGTTTTGACACTATTCAATACCACATCAGCCCACACCAAACATGATAAAGGCCCAAAATACAAAACCAAAACACCAAATTCAATAACAAACACAATGCCTAACAGGCCCTTCGGAATTCTGTTTTCAACATCAAGGAGTTATTTGTAAAACAATAATGAGAAAAAAAAATTTGTAAAACAATAATACTTTTATTTTTTATTTTTGCAATTCATCATATATATAAATATATATGTATATATATATATATATATATGTATATATAGACAGATGCATAATTCAAAAGACCATCAATGAATTTTTTTCATTATCTCATATTAGTATAATATATTTTTTTTCTATTTTAGTAACTAATTTTTTTTCTCCCACCATAGGTGAAATCCACTATAAGTAGTTCCTATCGCTACAAACTCGACAACACTTACCCAACTGGTTGGGTGAATTGTTTCGGGGACGAACAGACAAAAACCCATTTTTTTTCACTATCTTAACACTTGTATAAACGAGTTATTTGTCCTAGATTCTGCTAGAATTTCAAAAACAGTAAGAATAAAATATCTATTGTCCATTAAAGACGTTGAGGTGGTCTGGGATCGAATCATTGATTGTCACGATGATTTTAAGTTATTTCTTCAACCCTGGTTGTCCCTGAACCCACACAAAAAAGAGCTTTTCGATAGCAACGGAATGTTAACTGAATTCTAGTGTAAGTCCATAAAGTATTTATTTGTATCTTTTTTTTTTTTTTTTTAAATCTCGAATAATACATTAAAGTATTTGTTCGTAGATTCCGAGGACATGGATTTAGTAGTAAATTGCATCCATAGTGAATGTGACTGGACTGGCCACCAACAGTGAATGTTGCTGCACAAGCAGTTGAAGATCACATTCCAATTCCAATTTTGTATTGGTATCAAGTGATGTATCCTCCTACTTGTGAAAGACCAACCATACATGTAAGCTTTTTTGCTGTTTCATTGTCTCATATTAGTAAAATATATTTTAGAAACTAATTTTTTTTCACCCACCGTAGGTGGAGTCCACTATAAGTAGTTCATATCGCTACAAACTCGACAATACTTACCAAACTGGTTGAGTGAAACGTTTTGGGGACGAACAGACAAAAACCCATTTTTTTCACTATCTTAACACTTATATGAACGAGCTATTAGTCCTGGATTCCGTTAGAATTTTAAATACAGTAAGAACAAAAAATCTATTGTCCATTAAAGACGTTGATGTGGTCCGGGATCGAATCATTGTTTGTCACGACGATTTTGAGTCCTTTTTGTAACCCAGCTGTCCATCAACCCACACAAAAAAGAGCTTTTCGGTAGCCATGGAATGTTAGCTGAATTATGGTGTGGGTCCATAGATCTCAAATAATACATTAAAATATTTGTTTATAGATTCCGAAGACATGGATTTAGTAGTAAATTGTATCCATAGTGAATGTGACTGGACTGACCACCAACGGTCAAGAGTTGTTCACTCTAAGACATGTCAATATGTCGTTGCACAAGCTGTTCAAGATTAAATTCCAATTCGAATTTTGTATTGGCATCTAGTGATGTATCTTCCTGCTTGTGAAATACCAAACATACATGTAAGCATTTTTGTTGTTTCATTATCTCATATTAGTATATAATTTTATTTTATTTTTTATTTTATTTATTTATTATTATTATTTTTTTCTGTTTTAGTAACTAATTTTTTTTCGCCCACCACATGTGGTGTCCTCAATAAGTGGTTCATATCACTGCAAACTCGACAACACTTACCCAACTGGTTAGGTGAAACGTTTTGGGGATGAATAGACAAAAACCCACTTTTTTTTCACTATCTCAACACTCATATGAACTAGTTATTCTTCCGGGATTCTGCTAGAATTTCAAATGCAGTAAGAACAAAATATCTATTGTCCATTAAAGACGTTGATGTGGTCCCGGATTGAATCATTATTTGACACGACGATTATGAGTCCTTTTATCAACCCTGTTAACCCTGAATCTACACAAAAAATTGTTTTTCGATAGTGCTAGAATGTTGACTGAATTCTGGTGTTGGTCCATAAAGTATTTGCTTGTATCTTTTTTTTTAGATCTCGAATAATACATTAAAGTATTTATCCGTAGATTCCGAGGATATGGATTTAGTAGTAAATTGTATCCATAGTGAGTGTGACTGGACTGGCCACCAACAGTCAAAAGTTGTTCACTGTAAGACAAATCAATATGTTGTTGCACAAGCTGTTGAAGATCACATTCCAATTCCAATTTTGTATTGGTATCAAGTGATGTATCCTCCTACTTGTGAAAGACCAAACATACATGTATGCTTTTTTCTATTTCATTATCTCATATTAGTAATATATATATATATAGTAACTAATTTTTTTTCGCCCACCGCAGGTGGAGTCCACTATAAGTAGTTCATATTGCTACAAACTTAACAACACTTACTAAACAGGTTGGGTGAAATGTTTTGGGGACAAACAGACAAAAATCCATTTTTTTTCACTATCTCAACACTTATATGAACGAGCTATTAGTCCTGGATTATGCTAGAATTTTCAATACAGTAAGAACAAAAAATCTATTGTCCATTAAAGACGTTGATGTGGTACGAGATCGAATCATTGTTTGTCACGACGATTTTGAGTCCTTTCTGTAACCCTGGCTGTCCATAAACCCACACAAAAAAAGAGTTTTTCGGTAGCCATGGAATGTTGGCTGAATTCTGGTGTGGGTCCATAAAGTGTTTGTTTGCATCTTCTTGTTTTTATTTTTTAGATCTCAAATGATACATTAAAGTATTTGTTTGTAGATTCTGAAGACATGGATTTAGTAGTAAATTGTATCAATAGTGAAAATGACTGGACTAGCCACCAACGATCAAGAGTTGTTCACTCTAAGACATGAAAATATGTCGCTACACAAGCTGTTCAAGATCAAATTCCAATTCCAATTTTGTATTGGCATCTAGTGATATATCTTCCTACTTGTGAAATACTAAGCATACATGTAAGCATTTTTGCTGTTTCATTATCTCATATTAGTATAATATATATATATTTTTTCTGTTTTAGTAACTAATTTTTATTCGTCCACCGCATGTGGAGTCCACCATAAGTGGTTCATATCGCTACAAACTCGACAACACTTACCCAACTGGTTGGGTGAAACGTTTTGGGGATGAACAGACTAAAACTCATTTTTTTCACTATCTCAACACTCATATGTATGAGCTATTCGTCCTGGATTCCACTAGAATTTCCAATGCAGTAAGAACAAAATATCTAATGTCCATTAAAGACGTTCGGGAATGAATCATTATTTGTCACAATGATTTTGAGTCATCTCTTCAACCCTAGTTGTCCTGAACCCACCCAAAAAAGAGCTTTTCGATAGCAATGGATTGTTGATTGAATTTTGCTGTGGGTCGATAAAGTATTTATTTGTATCTTTTTTTTAGATCTCAAATAATACATTAAGGTATTTATTTGTATATTCCGAGGACATGGATTTAGTAGTAAATTGTATCCATAATGAATGTGACTGAACATGCCACCAACGATCACGAGTTGTTCACTACAAGACATGTCAATATGTCGCTGCACAAGCTGTTCAAAATCACATTCCAATTCCAATTTTGTAAGAACAAAATATCTATTGTCCATTAAAGGTGTTGATGTGGTCCGGGATCGAATCATTGTTTGTCACGATGATTTTAAGTCTTTTCTTCAACCCTGGTTGTCCCTGAACCACACAAAAAAAGGCTTTTTAATAGTGATGGAATGTTGACTGAATTCTGGTGTTGGTCCATAAAGTATTTGTTTGTATCTTTTTTTTAGATTTCGAATAATACATTAAAGTATTTGTTTGAAGATTCCGAGGACATGGATTTAGTAGTAAATTGTATCCATATTGAATGTGACTGGACTGGCCACCAACGGTCAATAATCACTCACTGTAAAACATGTCAACATGTCGCTGCATAAGCTATTCAAAATCACATTCCAATTCCAATTTTGTATTGGTATCCACTGATGTATCCTCCTGTTTGTGAAATACCAAACATACTTGTATGTTTTTTTACTGTTTCACTATCTCATATTAGTATATAATATATATATATATATATATATATATATATATATATATATATATTTATGTTTTAGTAACTAATTTTTTTTCACCCACCACAGGTGGAGTCCACTTTAAGTAGTTCATATCGTTACGAACTCGAGAACACTTAACCAACTGGTTGGGTGAAAGGTTTTTGGGACGAACAGACAAAAACCCGTTTTTTTCACTATCTCAACACTCATATAAACGAGATATTCGTCCTGGATTCCGTTAGATTTTCAAATACAGTTAGAACAAAATATCTATTGTTCATTAAAGACGTTGATGTGGTCCAGGATCGAATCATTGTTCGACACGACGACTTTGAGTCCTTACAACCCTTGCAATCCACACAAAAAAGAGCTTTTCGATAGCGAGGTAATGTTGACTGAATTCTGGTGTGGGTCCATAAAGTGTTTGTTTGTACTTTTTTTTTTTTTAGATCTTGAATAATATATTAAAGTATTTGTTTGTAGATTCCGAGGACATGGATTTAGTAGTAAATTGTATCCATAGGGAATGTGATTGGATTGGCCACCAATAGTCTAGAGTTGTTCACTGTAAGACATATCAATATGTTACTGCACAAGTTGTTGAATATCACATTCCAATTCCAGTTTTGTATTGGTATCAAGTGATGTATCTTCCTACATGTGAAAGACCAAACATACATGTAAGCTTTTTTACAGTTTTATTATCTCATATTAGTAAAATATATATATATATATATTTTCTGTTCTTGTAACTAATTTTTTTTCACCCACCGCAGGTGGAGTCCACTATAAGTAGTTCATATCGCTACAAACTCGACAGCACTTACCAAACTGGTTGGGTGAAACGTTTTGGGAATGAACAGACGAAAATCCATTTTTTTCACTATCTCAACACTTATATGAATGAGCTATTAGTCTTGGATTCCACTAGAATTTTAAATACAGTAAGAACAAAAAATCTATTGTCCATTAAAGACGTTGATGTGGTCCGGGATCGAATCATTGTTTTTCATGACTATTTTGAGTCCTTTCTGTAACCGTGGCTGTCCATCAACCCACACAAAAAAGAGCTTTTTGGTAGCCATGAAATGTTGGCTGAAATCTGGTGTGGGTCTATAAAGTCTTTGTTTGTATCTTCTTGTTTTTATTTTTTAGATCTCGAATAATCCATTAAAGTATTTGTTTGTAGATTCCGAAGACATGGATTTAGTAGTAAATTGTATCCATAGTGAATGTGACTGGACTGGCCACCAACGGTCAAGAGTTGTTCACTCTAAGACATGTCAATATGTTGCTGCATAAGCTGTTTAAGATCAAATTCCAATTCCAATTTTGTATTGGCATCCTGTGATGTATCTTATTGCTTGTGAAATACCAAACATACAAGTAAGCATTTTTGCTGTTTCATTATCTCATATTAGTGTAATATATATATATATATATTTCTGTTTTAGTAACTAATTTTTTTTCGCCCACTGCATGTGGAGTCTACTATAAGTGGTTCATATCGCTACAAACTTGACAGCACTTACCGAACTGGTTGGGTGAAACGTTTTGGTGATGAACAGACAAAAACCTATTTTTTTCACTATCTCAACACTCATATGTACGAGCTATTCGTCATGGATTCCATTTGAATTTTCAATATAATACGAACAAAATATCTTCCATTAAAGACATCCGGGATCGAATCATTGTTTGTCACGATGATTTTGAGTCCTTTTTTCAACCCTAGCTGTCTTGAACCCACCCAAAAAAGAACTTTTCGATAACGTGGATTGTTGACTGAATTCTATTGTGGGTCCATAAAGTATTTGTTTTTATCTTTTTTTTTTTTTTTTTTTTAGATTTCAAATAATACATTAAAGTATTTGTTTTTATATTTCAAGGACATGGATTTAGTAGTAAATTGTATCCACAATGAATGTGACTGGACAGGCCACCAACGGTCATGAGTTGTTCATTGCAAGACGTGTCAATATGATGCTGCACAAGCTGTTTAAAATCACATTTCAATTCCAATTTTGTATGAACAAAATATCTAGTGTCCATTAAAGGCGTTGATGTGGTCCGAGATCGAATCATTGTTTGTCACGATGATTTTAAGTCCTTTCTTTAACCCAGGTTGTCCCTAAACCCATACAAAAAAGGGCTTTTCAATAGCGATGGAATGTTGACTGAATTCTGGTGTAGGTCCATAAAGTATTTGTTTGTATCTTTTCTTTTAGATCTCGAATAATACATTAAAGTATTTGTTTGCAGATTCCGAGGACATGGATTTAGTAGTAAATTGTATCCATATTGAATGTGACTGGTCTAGCCACCAATGGTCAAGAGTCATTCACTGTAAGACATGTCAATATGTCGCTGCACAAGCTATTCAAAATCACATTCCAATTCCAATTTTGTATTGGTATCCATTGATGTATCCTCCTGCTTGTGAAATACCAAACATACATGTAAGCTTTTTTGCTGTTTCATTACCTCATATTAGTATAATATTTTTTTTCTGTTTTGGTAACTAATTTTTTTTCGCCCACCATAGGTAGAGTCCACTATAAGTAGTTCATATCGCTACGAACCCGACAACACTTAACGAACTGGTTGGGTGAAAGGCTTTTGGGACAAATAGACAAAAACCCGTTTTTTTCACTATCTCAACACTTATGTGGACGAGATATTCGTCTTGGATTCCGTTAGATTTTCAAATACAGTAAGAACAAAATATCTATTGTCCATTAAAGACGTTGATGTGGTTCGTGATCGAATCATTATTTGTCACGACGATTATGAGTCCTTTCTTCAACCCTGCTGTCCCTGAACCTACACAAAAAAAAGTATTTTTCGATAGCGATGGAATGTTAACTGAATTCTGTTGTGGGTGTTGGGATTTATATGCCCTGACATAGCAAATTCCTATTTGGATTATAGTGACATATGTTCCTGACGTTTCTGAAATATTTATGCTATATACAATTGGTGAATTCAATGTATTATGTTTCGATTCATTATAGAATTGAAAGTATCCACTTGATTACAAGAGATATTTATATATGTATGTGATGGCGATCAATACATGATTATAAATAGTAATCATAAATTATTCATAGTCGGTAATTATGGATGGACTCATAATTAATTAAGACTTAAACTGAATCCGCGTTAGGTTGAGATATATTGCGAGAGCCGTCGTATGCAATTGCTTCCTATCACCGTCATGACATTTGACTCTCAAGCATGAGAAAAGTATAAACTCTTTTATTAATTAATAATTACTTTGATTTGTTCGACGGATTCTTCGGAATCCTTAGATCGACACTTTGGGTAGTTATGTAATTAATAGTTAGAGGGTTATATTTTTAATATTTGCATAATTGCTACTTGTATTTATTTTGTATTGATTATGGTTGATCACAAAGTAAATTCGAAGGCCTTCGTGTGTTTTTAGACAAAATGATTTATTATATATTTATTTATTTAAATTATTATTTTTGTCAAACAAATGTTTTATTGTGATCGAGTCAGAAATAATCAAAGGTATCAAAATAAATGTATTAATTAAATAGTCGGATTGATGGCTTTATTTATCCGATAACTAATTATGCATAGAGGGGTTAAAGTGCAATATTGACTTAGAGGTTATTTATTATTTAATTGGAGTTCAATTAATTTCTTTTAGTGGAGTAGAAATTAATTTATGAATTAATTGAATTGGGTCCATGGATCGGGCCAATTATTAATTCATTATAGCTAATAAAATAATAGGCCCAATGGATTCTCACTCATAGCCCAACTTGATATTAGAATCATATTAGATTTGAGACATGTGAATTAGAGATTGAGAAGGATTTGTTGTTTCCTTTTCTTTATCTTTATGTTGCCTATAAATATACATGGTCTATGTATATTTTAGGGGTGATTTTTTGGGAAGAAGGAAATGGGATCTTATTTTCTCTCTCTAGAAAATTAGGGTTTATATTCTCATCTAATGAAGGCTCCCACAAGCCTAATTTTCCAAGGTCATTCATGGAGGCATATGAGTGATTCCTAAAGGCAAAACAATTAACAAGAAGATAGAGATCCTAAGAGAAGGCATCTTGTTAAGGGATCTACAACAAGTGAGAACATTCACTTTAGAGGAAAGATTTAAAGGTTTACTCAGACCTTTGATGTAAGTATTCAATCTAGTTTTATTGAATGAGACATCATATTTTATTTTTACATAAAACTTGTCTCTATGTGATGAATCAAGATCTATGAATCAAAATCCCTCGAAAGTTTAGTTTTTAAAACTTGCACGTTTCCCAACAGTGGTATCAGAGCATGGTTTGATTCATTACTAGATATCATGTTTTTATCAAAATTCATCATTCATGGATCCAAAATTATATTCATATATATTTTTATTGATGTATGTTAATATATGATTTAATATATTGATATATATTAATGCATAATGATGTATGTATAATTGTGAATGAATGATGACGTGTGTTTGAGTCATGGATGAAGCTTATAGGTTATTTGAATGTAATTTTATCTTTGAATGAACGTAATTAAGGCTTTGATTTAGCCGTTTGAAAGTTCAATGATGTAATTTAATTTTTTCCATTATATTTCAAATTGTAAATATTTTTAAAGCCATGTAATCTTCGTCAAAGGATGCTATGAAGCTTCAAGAAGGTCCAAGAGGGTTAAATTAGGCTTCAGGAATTTTTTTGAAATTTTTCAGAATTTTTCTGGAATTTTTTAGGGTTTTATTTAATTTTTTCTGATTTTTCTGCAATTTACGGCGATTTTCCGGTCACCAGAGCTTCGCCGGCGGCAAGTACAGCGTTGGAGGAAGGCTATGGGATCCGGTGCGGTGCGGCACACCTCAGTACCGTGCGCCCGGATCAGTAGCCATTGGATCAAGGGATGCGGCGGGAAGCTATCCTGTGTGACGCAGAGACAGTGCGCACCATGAGCACCAATAGGCAGGCGCGTGTTGGCGCGTGAGGAACAAGCACCTGGTCAAGCCGGAGCCAAAAGGCTCGTGCCGGCGCGTGGAACGCACGGGCTATTCCCATACGCGCGTATAAGCGCGTGAGACTTGCTGCAAGGCCCCACCAGCGCGTGGGGGCGCGTGGCAGGCGCTGGGAACCTTCCTAAGCGCGTGCAGGCGCGTCCGATTAATTTTAAGGCATCCAATTGTGTCTGGTGGCGCGTGGGGTCAGGTTACAGCCTCCTGCAGGTGTTTGCAAGCCGATGGAAGACCCTTGCGCAATTTTTAGAGCAATTAAATGTTAAAAGTTGATTCCATTGGCCATTTTATTTGCTTTATCTGTTATTTATTTATTTATCTGATGCATGGAATAATTAATTATTTATAATTATTGTTCATGCATTGGATCCATGATATTTAATTAAATGACTTGATTTATATTAATAAAATTATGAAAATTAATTGGATTTGATTAATAATTAATTTGAGGGCACTTATTGAGAAACGAAAAATTATTTTTGTAAATTATTTTTAAAGTGTGCTTCAAATTAAATATTAGTGAATCATTTAAAGTCCAAATATTTTCTAAATTTAATTGGATTAAAATCAAGACATTTTGTATGCATTATATCATGTAAATGAATAAAATGAAAACCCTAATTATGAATGATTAAAAATTGAGTGGGAGCGGAGATTTTTATACATTGCTCCATGGCCTTCGTTATTAACACCATTATTATCAGATCTTAAAAAATAAGGCCCCATGCATGATTTGAAGAGTCTTAATATTACAAGAATGGTTGTCTCATGAAAATAAAAATATTAAATGTTCATTGTAATTAGATCTTTAAAAATAAGGTCCTACGTATGATTTAAAGAGTCTAGATTATAATGACAAGATATTTAATATTTTATTTTTCATTAGAGCTTTAATAACGTTATACACTCAATCTAAAATCAATAGTGTTAGCTCCCCAACGGAGTGGTCTATACTAGGTGATTTTAGAAAGGCTAACCATAATCGGGAATCATTTCATATAGATAGACAAAGCATTGTCCGGATCCTTCTTTTCTTCCGAAAAAAGGGAAGGAGAAGGATCTTCTTCGGTGGATTCCTCTTGTTCCTGTTTAGTCCCCTTCGTTTCGGAAGCTGTTTCTATTTCTACATCTGTTTCTTCCGCACTTTCCCTCATTTCTTCCGTTTTTGAGGTTTCTTTTATGGAGATTATGGGATTTGCCCGCCAATAGCAATAATGAACTTCACCAACCGAATAAGTTATTGGCGTATTGGTTATCCGATTTTTCATGCAGTGGTTAAGGGACCCACATATTATTATGAAAGTGCTCACCTAATAGCAAATGAATCTCTACAATAGTAATAATGAACTCCTCCAACAGGATAAGTTATTGACATATTGATTGGTTGATTTATTATGCTACAGAGTTGAGGGACCCGCATTAATTAAAAGGGATTGTTCACCAATAATGATAATGATCTCTTATTCAATTGAGATTTATTATATTATGTGGCTAACAAACTCATTTTAATTTTGAATGTGCATGATAGTATTAATAATTCACCTTACATATTGTATGAATGCATTTATATTCAGATTAATTATGTCTAATCTATGTTATCTGCTTGCTAACATATTCAATGTATGTGGACCTCTTTTATAATGACTGGAAAAGGAACTTAGTTATTTTATTCACAACGTAAGGGTACAAAATGTATTTAATACTCTTATACCTAATTCTTTTATTTTAAGATACTTAATGAGATGTTTTAGTGAGATTAGATAGGGTATATGCCTAAGTACTGTGTCAAATTTAAATACCATCAAGATAGCCTGAGGAACTCCAGTTTGATATCGGATTTTGAAAAATGATTGTTTATTATTTAAAAATTGAACTGGAGGTCAATAGGGCTAACTTGAATGGTAAGTTTCAAATTGACATGATTATTGCCTTGTTACCAAAGTGATTCGGTTTTTCCAAAGTGAACTAAATAAGGAATCAGTTTGAGTTCACACTCGCTGATATTCTTATAGAATTGGTAACAGATATAGGAATAATCAAAAGTATATGCGATCCTATTAATCTAACCTAGTCTATACCATCTTCTTCTAGGCCCAAGTGGAAGGGCAAAGTAAAGAAGAAGGATGATAATAGGACTAGGCTAGCACAAAACATGGGTATTCAAAAAGGTTAAAGGGAATAAGGCAGTGTATGTTGAGGGCGAAGAAAACTGTTTCTTTTGTTGCTAACTAAGACACTAAAGGACGAACTGTCTAAGCAATGACGTGGCATAGAAAAATGTATATTTAATCATTGAGCCATGTTATGTGGTTGTATCTATTAATTCCTGATTGATAGATTCTGGAGCCACTAAACATGTTTGCAATTGTTGCAGGGATTTCAGGAATCCAGAAGCCTCGATAATATGGATATATATTTATACTTGACCTGATGTCAAGGTTGTAGCTAAGTCAGTGGGAGTATTACATCTGAAATTAGAGAGTATGAGGATATTAGTATTAAAGAATTATCTTTATGCACAGAAGTTAGACGCAATCTAGTTTGTGTTTCACTTGTGGTTTATAAAACTGTATTGTTATTTTGTAAAACTGGTTTTATAAAATTGAATAGATATGTGATTGCTTCTGGTGCATTGAAAGATGGTTAATATACTATAATCACAAGCTCTTAAGATTTGCAGGATGTAGAAACTAATGTTGCATCTTCTAGATTGAATGTTAAGAGAAAATTTGTTATTCCTGACTTATTGTATTTTTAATGTCTATTTTTGGGTTGTTATCAATCAAAATGAGATTCAAAGATTGGTCAAAGAAGGTTTATTACCTAGTGAGGCAGAGGAGTCTAAACCAAACTTGTGAATCATGTTTTGAAGGATAGAAAACTTTAAGGGTTTAATCAGCCAATTGAAATAGACATAAAGGACAATTGGAGTCGGTACACACAGACACGTGTGGTCTTATGAACATCCAAGCAAGATTACTCACGTTTTGGATAAATTTATCTTATGCGACACGAGTCTTAAACTTTTGGTACATTCTGAAAGTGTCAAGACTGATGTGGAGCACAGATTAGGTAAGCTTATCAAAACAATCCGATCTGATCGTGGAGATGAGTATTTCTTGGGATAGTGCAAAGACTATATGGTCAATGAGGGTGTGGTGTACCAGGTTTTCTGCAATTGACGCTAAATGGATTTAGGTGTCAAATAGGAATAACAGAATTTCGCTTAACATGGTTAGATCTATGATCTGTTATGCTATATTATCTCTTTCATTTAAGAGTTTAGCGTTAATGACATCGATGCCTATTATGAACTACATTCCATCTTAGTCTGTCTCAAGGATACCGTTAAGCTGTGTTTTTTACTAAATCTTAGTTTGAATCACATGCACATATGGGGTAGTCTTGCACATGTGCGCTTGATATGGACAAGTAAGTTGGAAACAGATCATACGCATGATAGATTTGATAGCTACTCTAAAAGTCACTAGGACGGATTATTTTATGATCTCAATGATAAAAGTTGATTGTTTACACTTACTGTTTATCTATAGGAGAATCATATTATGAATCACATACCTAGTAGCATAGTGTTAGAGAATATGGTATGAGTACCAAATGTACCACATATGAACACACTTAGTATAGAGATTTAGAATTATAGATGAATTCCCTATTGATGCGTCAGCATCATCTAGTACACAGATTCCTTCATCGGTACATTGATGTAGTGGGAGGATAATTATCCAATCCGACAGAATCATGTTTTTAGGTGAGACCGTTATGGACATCCCAGTAAGCTACACGGAAGCGTGAACCGATATGGATACAGATCGTTTTGGCGAGTTACTATGAAATCAGAGTTGGAATCTATGTATTCTAATAAATTCTGGGATCTTGTAGAACTTTCTAGTAAGGTGATACTTATGGAAGGCAAGTTAATCTATAAAAAGATACCAAAAGATTTCTTAGTGAATAAATCATGAGTGTACAAGGGAATGTCATTATTTTTCTGATTCTATATATATTGACATTTAGAATGATGTGGAAGTTTTGTCATCAATAAAGAGGTAGTTATTCAATTACTTTTAAATGAAGGATTTTCAAGATGTAAGCTATATTCCTAGGATCAAGCTTGAGCAAGACCAGGTTAAAAGGAAAATTGGCTTATCTTAATAATCCTACATTGATAAAGTTTTGACCAGGTTTGGTATGCATAACTCAAAGAATGAGTTATTACTTTATTGATATGGATGGCTCTCTTTAGTAAGTAGTTTTTCAAGACTATCAAAGGAGATTGAGCAAATGAGACTGGAACTATATGCTTTGGCATATGGAAGTCTCATATATGCCATGATCTATACCAAATAGGACATTCGCTACATAGTAGGGATAGTCAGAAGTTATCAATCCAATCCTAGATTTAATAACTGGTCTGTTGTGAAAAATATCATTAAGTACCTAAGGAGGACCAAGGATATCATACTCATTTATGGATGTGATGATATGGTCCTAGTCAGGTATGCTAGTTATGATTTTCAATCAGAAGTAGATACAATGAGGTTCATGACTTAGTGTATGTTCACTCAATGGAAGGGAAATCAGTTAGTAAATTGTTAAGCAGATTTCAACTGCTGACTTAAACCTACAGGTGGAGTACATTGCAGCCTTAAAGGCGGCAATGGAAGCCTTTTTGGTTTGATCTCACTGATTTAGAGGTTGTGGAGCATACTACCCTACCTATCGAGATATATTGCGACAATAGTGCAGAAGTAGTCCAAACTAATAACCCAAGGTTCCATAGAGGAACACGATACACTAAGAGGAAGTATCATGTTCTACATGATATTGTCCGGCAAGAAAATGTACTCGTGGCTGGAACATTGCATTAGAACAAAACTTTGTTGATCCATTAACACGGGTGTCATTGATCAATAATTTTGATCGTCATCTGGATAACATTGGAGTTAGATACAATTGGAATTGGCTATGAGGGCAAGTGGGAGCTGTTGGGATTTATATACCCTGGCATAGCAAATTCCTATCTGGATTATAGTGGCATATGTTCCTGACGTTTCTGAAATATTTATGTTATATACAATTGGTGAATTCAATGTATTATGTTTCGATTCATTATAGAATTGAAAGTGTCCACTTGATTACAAGAGATATTTATATATGTATGTGATGGCGATCAATACATGATTATAAATAGTAATGATAAATTATTCATAGTCGGTAATTATAGATGGACTCATAATTAATTAAGATTTAAACTGAATCCGCGTTAGGTTGAGATATATTGCGAGAGCCGTCGTATGCAATTACTCTCCATCACCGTCATGGCATTTGACTCTTAAGCATGAGAAAAGTATAGACTCTTTTATTAATTAATAATTACTTTGATTTGTTCGGCGGATTATTCGGGATCCTTATACCGACACTTTGGGTAGTTATGTAATTAATAGTTAGAGGGTTATATTTTCAATATTTGCATAATTGCTACTTGTATTTATTTTGTATTGATTATGGTTGATCACAAAGTAAATTCGAAGGCGTTCGTGTGTTTTTAGACAAAATGATTTATTATATATTTATTTATTTAAATTATTATTTTTGTCAAACAAATGTTTTATTGTGATCGAGCCAGAAATAATCAAAGGTACCAAAATAAATATATTAATTAAGTAGTCGGATTGATGGCTTTATTTATCTGATAACTAATTATGCATAGAGGGGTCAAAGTGCAATATTGACTTAGAGGTTATTTATTATTTAATTGGAGTCCAATTAATTTCTTTTAGTAGAGTAGAAATTAATTTATGAATTAATTGAATTGGGTCCATCGACTGGGCCAATTATTAATTCATTGTACCCAATAAAATAATAGGCCCAATGGATTCTCACTCATAGCCCAACTTGATATTGGAATCATATTAGATTTGAGACATGTGAATTAGAGATTGAGAAGGATTTGTTGTTTCCTTTTCTTTATCTTTATGTTGCCTATAAATACACATGGTCTATGTATATTTTTGTAATACCCCTAATTTTAAAAAGGATATTTCTGGTATTTAATGGTATTTAATTTATTATTTAAGTGCATTTTATTTGATTATGTGTCATTATTTTTTTTTATTAGGTGCATAATTGTTTTCTTTTGTGGTGATTTAATTTATTTAAATGATATTTATTTTTAGTTATTTGATTGGAATTACTTGTTAGTGTTTTAATTATTTAATTGACATTAATGGTTTAAGTGTAATTGGTTTAGTTATTTGATTGAAATTACTTGTTAGTGTTTTAATTATTTAATTGGCATTAATGGTTTAAGTGTAATTGGTTTAATTATTCTATGTGTGTCTTATTTTATGTGTGTCTTATTTGGTTTACTAATTATTATTTTGTTCAATTAGATTATTTGTTAAGTATTTAATGGTGAATAGGGTAATTAGGTAAATACATCTAACTTGGGTTTTAATTACAGTATAAATTAGGGTTTTATATTATAACCGTCGTAAGTTTTTACGTTAATTGGATGGGCCGGTTAGGATTGTGAGTTGGACTTAAATGAACCTAGGGTTTAGGAAAACTCTATAAGTATAAGGTAGACGTCTGTGTAAGGTTTTTTAAATAAAGCACACGTTTTGTGGAAGTGGAGAAGGAAAAATGCAGTTTTTCACATTCTGCCAAGGTTTGATCAAAGCTCAGATCTCGCTTCGTCCGTGGTCCGATCGAGCTAAATTTTGGAGGAGAGGTTCACGACTCAGTGACGCACAATTTGAATGGTGGAGATCAGAGTTTGACCTCAGGAACAGTGATTCGTACTCGTGAACAGTAACTGGGTCGCACAGGTTTTTTTTCCATTCTGCCCAGATTTCATCAAACATCCGATCCCGCTTCGTCCGTGGTCCGATCGAGCTGAATTTTGGAGGAGAGATTCACGACTCAGTGACGCACAATCTGGACGGCGGAGATCAGAGTTTGACCTAGGGAACAGTGATTCGTACTCGTGAATAGTAACTGGGTCGCACAGGTTTTTTCCATTCTGCCCAGATTTCATCAAACATCCGATTCCGCTTCGTCCGTGGTCCGATTGAGCTGAATTTTGGAGGAGAGGTTCATGGCTCTGTGACGCACAATCTGAACGGTGGAGATCAGAGGTTTACCTCGGGAACAGTGATTCGTACTCGTGAACAGTAACTAGGTCGCACAGGTTTTTTTTCCATTCTGCCCAGATTTCATCAAACATCCGATTCCGCTTCGTCCGTGGTCCGATTAAGCTGAAATTTGGAGGATAGGTTCATGACTCAGTGTCGCACAATTTGAACGGTGGAGATCAGATTTTGAGTTTGGGAATAGTGTTTCGTACCCATGAACAGTAACCGGGTTTTGGAACTCGCCGGGATTTTTTAAGAAGACGACGTTGAAACTTTGAACAAAAGTTTCTGAGGCAAGATTCTATCCTTACTCTTTCCCTTAGGCTTCATACTCTTTGCACTCTTAAATGATTCCAGGATTGATGAAGATTAAACCAAACTAAAATGATATCTGTTTTGCTATGAAATTGGTAGTTACAGTAGTGTTGTATGCTTGTTCAACCTAGACTAAGCATGTTTGTGGATGCATTGTTGTTCTGTGGTTCACGTTTTTCCTTACCACTGCTAGTATAAATTATTGGAAGGATGGGTCTAGATGATAGCTATCTTAACTTTTGTAATAGCGACTGTTGGAACTTAAATACTAGGAGGATTTGAGTTTAACACTAGATCGGTTTTGTGGAACACTATAATTTGAGCATGTCTACATACATACTGTGAATATTGTTTTGATGCTTACATTATCACAGTTAGTATCAACTGTGGAGGTTAGGATTTTGTGATATATACCCTACATATCTGTATGTCATTTGTAAGGTGTTAAATGGAAGTTTTAATTAATTCTGTCTTTATATCAGAATAAAGGGAACAACTTAAATTGGGCATGTATATGTTGTTGTTGTGACCCTGTTTATCAATGCTTATTTTATCACTACTAACATTGAATGTTGGATGTTGGAATTTAGTTGATATATACTTGATTTATTGGTATTATTGACTACTGGAGGATTGGAAAGTAGGCACTGGTATGGGACGGTGGCATACTAAGGATGTGTTTGGTTTTTAAAACAATACCATTACCCACCTACTTGGAATAAGGATGGGATTAACTAAAAGTTAAGTCCCGTGGATTTGTATTGTCATGGCAACTACTTGTTGAGCGGCAATACCAGGGATTTTGGATGGATTTTATATATGTACTGTTATGGTGCCTCGGTATGAGCTTGAGCCTCAGGACCGATGGCTAGGGAGCGTATATGCATCGGGATGTGTAGCTGGCTATGATGGTTGGAGGTGTACCCTGTTTAGGTATAGGTACATATGCCCACTTCGTGTGCGTTTTAGCATGTTACCTCTATTCAGGTTGAGACCGGCCTGTAGTCCAGTGAGAGTCCTTTAGTGTGACTATATATATATTTACGGACTATCAGCTATTGTTGAATTGTTTAGGATGTACATGCGTATCGGGCCTCTGTTTGGATTGTAGTAGTATAGAACTTGCGCGTGGGCCTGACCCACTTCTATTTTTTCAGGTACACGACAGTTCCAGGCTTAGACGTGTTCGTGCTGAGCAGAGGTCTCTATTCACTCTTCCGACGATGTAGGGCTCTCTCTATAGTTTTATTTCTGGACGTTAATTACAGTTGTTCTATCTTCCGTTTGGCTGTTTAATAGGGGTCCACTAGAAATGGATTCCCAAGTTGTAAACTGATGGAGTTTTGGAGTTTGGGTTTGATGGATTTTAATAATTATAATATTTTGCGGATTCTATTTTTAGTTCCTTCCAACTTTAATTTCATTTCTTAATTTATTTTGTATTCCGTGTTCATTATAAAATATTAATTGTTTGATATTCCCTCGGGTTTGGGCCTGGGCCTGATCAACCCGTGTCTCGAATCCGAGGGTTATCACAGTTGGTATCAGAGCACTCCAGGTTCAAGTGTCTCTAGGATGTTTTCGTATTAAGTCTTCCGCGTAGTGTTTTCTCTTGAATAGAGCTTAAGTTAGGATTCATTGTATTCCTTATGGTTCGTATAGAAAGGGTACTGACGTCTGTCTTTTCGTGTTAACAGATGGTTAACGCTAGAAATGGACAGAACATGCAAGGAACTAGGAAGGAAAGGAGAACGGCACGTAGGCAACAATATCTCCTACGGCGTCAGCAAATGGAGGAAGAGCAGCAAAGGCTTGGGTTTCATGATGACATGGATCAGTTTCAGGAGGAACAGGAGAATGTTCAACAGGCTCTGGACCAGGTCAGAGATCTAGAGATTCCTCCTCACCTCAATGACCTCGTTGCTCGGGCTATAGAGGCTGGGGTAACAGCTGCACTTCTGAATCAGCCTCAGGTACAGCCGGCACCTGTACCAACACTAGTGGTTCAGACGGATTCTTGGGGAAAGGCTAGGAGCTCTTTCACAAAGGGGAGTCCACCTGTGTTCTCAGGCTCAACCGATACGAGAGCAGCTTACCTGTGGAAACAGGACATTGAGCGTCATCTTCATTTGGTTCAGTACACGGAGGTTCAGAAGCAGATGCTTGCTACTTTCAAGCTAGTTGGGGATGCACTACAGTGGTGGGAGTCAGTTACCACCTCAGAGGAGAGGATGCCATTGTCTTATGATGAGTTCAGTGCTCGCTTTGATGAGAAATATTTTCCCTATGTAGTCAGGGCAGCTATAAAGACCGAGTTTCTAAGTCTGTAGCAGGGAAACATGACAGTGGCGGAGTATGAGCAGCAGTTCACACGCTTGTCTCTCTTTGCACCGGAGGAGGTGGATACAGAGGAGAAGAAGCGCAACAATTTTGTCAAGGGACTGATGTGGTCTATCAAGAGAGCTATTACAGGTAGTCCAGCCTATACTACCTATGCTCAGGTGGTAGACGCCGCTCTACAACAGTATCAGTTGACTGTGGACATCAGACAGGCTCATGGTGAGAAGCGGGGAGATAAAGACTTTACTAGTCAGTCAGCTGAAAAGGGGAATGGCAATGGTCACCGGCAGAATGACAAAGGCAAGTTCCAGGGACAACAGCCTTGGAAGAAGCACAAAGGTGGTTCAGATGCTCACCGGAATGGGGCACCTATTCAGAGGCAACAGAATGGGGGACCACAGGCAGGACAGGGTCAGCCACAGGCTAACCGACAGAGGAGGCCATTTGGTACTTTCCAGGGTAGTTGTTACACTTGTGAAGAGTATGGTCATACCACCAGGCAGTGTCCTAAAGCAAGACAAGGACAGGGACAGGACAGTATGTGCAGCAGGGACAGAGGGCGCCAGTGCCTCTACCAGCTCCACAGGTTCCACGGATTCAGGGACAGACACATCTGGCTTTACCGGCACCGCCGCAGACTCAGGGACAGGCACCACAGCAGTTGCACTATGGCACGGTGTATAACCCCATGCCACAGGATGTTTAGGCACCTCAGACTATTGAGGGTAAGTTTCTTATTCATGGTTTGCATGGACGTGTTTTATTTGATACGGGTGCTACACACTCATTTGTAGCTAGGACTTTTGTTGCTTTGTCTGGGTTGAGGACGAGGGTATGCACTAGACCTCAGGGTATTTCTACACCATTGGGTGATACAGCTATTATACATGAGAGTGATAGGCCTGTGACACTAGATATTGGCAGACTCAGATTTCTAGCCAATCTATTGGTCCTGGACATGCACACTTATGATGTGATACTTGGGATAGATTGGTTGTCTCACTACCATGCCCAAGTTGTTTGTTTTAATAGATCTATTATTTTTACCATACCTGGTCAGGATATGTATGTAGTAGCTATGCCACATTTTAAAGGGGGCGGTAGCACCTATTTGTTCCATGTGGAGGAAGAAAATGAGGAGGGGATTACTGTGTCATTGGATAACATACCGATTGTACAGGATTTCCCGGATGTATTTCAGGAGATTTCAGGGTTGCCACCTAGTCGCGAGATCGATTTTGTGATAGACTTAGCTCCAGGCACTGCACCTATTGCTAGGGCACCCTATAAGATGGCACCGGTAGAGATAAGAGAGCTGAGGGATCAGATTCAGCAGTTACTCAGCCAGGGTTTTATTCGTAGGAGTACATCACCTTGGGGAGCACCGGTTCTGTTTGTAAAGAAGAAGGATGGTTCGCTTCGTCTGTGTATAGATTACAGGGAGTTGAACAAGGTTACGATTCGTAACAAGTATCCTTTGCCCAGGATTGATGACTTGTTTGATCAGTTAAGGGGAGCCACATATTTCTCCAAGATTGATCTGCATTCTGGGTATCATCAGCTGAGGGTCAGGGAGCAGGATGTTCCTAAGACAGCATTTCTCACGCGATATGGTTCTTATGAGTTTCGAGTTATGCCTTTTGGGACGACTAATGCACCTACAGTATTCATGGACTTAATGAATAGAGTCTTCCGGGCTTATTTGGATCAGTTTGTTATTGTCTTTATTGATGACATCTTGATCTATTCTCGGTCGGAGGATGATCATGCTAGACATCTTTGCATAATCTTACAGACGCTTCGTGAGCACCAATTATATGCCAAGTTCGAGAAGTGTGAATTTTGGCAGCGGGAGGTGAAATTTCTGGGTCACGTGGTGTCAGAAAAGGGGATAGCAGTGGATCCGGCCAAGGTTTCAGCGGTGGTTGAGTGGGGACAGCCTACATCACCTACTGAGATTCGGAGTTTTTTCAGTCTGGCAGGATATTACAGGAGATTCATCCAGGGGTTCTCCAAGATAGCAGGACCACTCACTCATCTGACCAAGAAGGGTGTACAGTTCGTGTGGGATGAACACTGTCAGCGAGCTTTTGATGAGCTGAAAAGGAAGCTGACTTTTGCACCGGTTCTGGCTACTCCGCAGAGCGGGATAGAGTATCTTGTTTACACGGATGCTTCGTTGCAGGGTCTTGGATGTGTATTGATGCAGGAGGAGCGACCGATTTCTTATGAATCTCGGAAACTTAAGCCTCATGAGCTTAATTATTCAACACATGATTTGGAGTTGGCAGCAGTGGTCTTTGCCTTGCGTATTTGGAGGCATTATCTGTTGGGTGAGTCCTTCAGATTATTCAGTGATCACAAGAGTCTGCAGTACTTGTTCACTCAGCGGGAGCTAAATATGAGACAGCGCAGGTGGTTGGAGTTTGTAAAAGACTATCATTTTTCTATACAGTACCATCCAGGGAAAGCGAATGTAGTGGCGGATGCACTCAGTCGCCGACCTGTTGGTAGTCTTTCTGCTCTATTCACTACTGAGTGGAATGCTTTAAAGAGTGTGGATAAGTTATCGGATGCTTTTATGGCTTGCATGGTGGTTACACCTTCCATCATTCGCAGGGTTTTACAAGCACGACTCACCGATCAGCAGTGTGTCGATAAGGTCGCAGAGATAGCTTCCGGAGAGGTTCCATTCTACTATGTTGGGGCTGATGGAGGTTTAAGGTACAAGGGACGGTTAGTGGTACCTTCTGCTGATAATTTGAGGAAGGATGTGATGACTGAGACTCATCACTCTGAGTTCTCTGTTTATCCAGGAGGCGATAAGATGTATCACGATATGAAGGGGCAGTTTTGGTAGGCAGGTATAAAGAGGGACATTGCTCTTTTTGTTTCTCAATGTAGTACTTGTCAGATGGTTAAGATTGATCATCAGAGGCCGCCAGGAGCTCTACAACCACTACCAATTTCGGAGTGGAAATGGGAGAGCATATCTATGGATTTTGTGGAAGGGTTGCCAAATTCTTTCAAGAGGCATAATTCCATATAGGTCATTATGGATAGGTTGACCAAGTCAGCTCATTTCTTGCCTATTTGCACTGACTACACTTCGGAGCAGTTGGCGAGGCTTTACATTTCAGAGATTGTGAAGATTTCAGAGATTGTGAAGCTACATGGCATTCCATTGTCTATTATATCGGACAGGGATTCGAGCTTTGTATCTGGATTTTGGAAGAGTTTTCAGCAGGCTTTAGGTACGGAGTTACACCTTAGTACTGCTTATCATCCTCAGACTGACGGACAGACTGAGAGGGTGAATCAGATTATGGAAGATATGCTTCGGTCATGTGTTCTGGATTTCAAGGGCCACTGGGAGGAATATTTGCCACTTGTGGAATTTGCTTATAACAATAGTTTCCAAAAGACTATTGGTATGGCACCATTTGAGGCATTGTACGGTCGACCGTGTCGGTCACCTGTTTGTTGGATGGAGGTTGGAAAGAATCGATTCTTAGGTCCTGAGTTCATCAAGGATACCTCTAAAAAGATTGCTCTTATTCGAGATCGCATGCATACTGCCCAAAGTAGGCAGAAGAGCTATACTGATCGTCGTACTCGGGCTTTGGAGTTTCAGGTTGGAGATCAGGTTCTACTCAAAGTGTCTTATATGAAGGGTGTTATGCGCTTTGGGAAGAAAGGGAAGTTGTCACCGCGATTTGTTGGTCCATTCATGATTACGAATCGCATTGGAGCGGTTGCTTATCGGTTGGCACTTCCGGATACTTTGGATCGCGTCCATAACGTGTTTTATGTTTCCATGTTGCGGAAATTTCTTCGAGATGAGGATCGGTATCAGCATATCGATGTTAGGGAGATTGCGTTGCAGCCGGATGCAACTTATTTAGAGCCACCGTGTCGTATTGTCGACCGACGAGATCAGATTCTTCGTAATAAGGTTATTCCTTTGGTTCGTGTTCAGTGGAGTCATCACAATGAGTCTGAGTCCACTTGGGAACAAGAGGATGTCATTCGCTCACGGTTTCCTGAAATATTGGAAGAAGGTAAGAGTGAATTCCGAGGACGGAATTCCTTTTGTTAGGGGGGAAGAATGTAATACCCCTAATTTTAAAAAGGAAATTCATGGTATTTAATGGTATTTAATTTATTATTTAAGTGCATTTTATTTGATTATGTGTCATTATTTTTTTTTATTAGGTGCTTAATTGTTTTCTTTTGTGGTGATTTAATTTATTTAAATGATATTTATTTTTAGTTATTTGATTGGAATTACTTGTTAGTGTTTTAATTATTTAATTGACATTAATGGTTTAAGTGTAATTGGTTTAGTTATTTGATTGGAATTACTTGTTAGTGTTTTAATTATTTAATTGGCATTAATGGTTTAAGTATAATTGGTTTAATTATTCTATGTGTGTCTTATTTTATGTGTGTCTTATTTGGTTTACTAATTATTATTTTGTTCAATTAGATTATTTGTTAAGTATCTAATGGTGAATAGGGTAATTAGGTAAATACATCTAACTTGGGTTTTAATTACAGTATAAATTAGGGTTTTATATTATAACCGTCGTAGGTTTTTACATTAATTGGATGGGCCGGTTAGGATTGTGAGTTGGACTTAAATGAACCTAGGGTTTAGGAAAACTCTATAAGTATAAGGTAGACGTCTGTGTAGGGTTTTTTAAACAAAGCACACGTTTTGTGGAAGTGGAGAAGGAAAAATGCAGTTTTTCACATTCTGCCAAGGTTTGATCAAAGCACCGATTCCTCTTCGTCCGTGGTCCGATCGAGCTGAATTTTGGAGGAGAGGTTCATGACTCAGTGACGCACAATCTGAACGGTGGAGATCAGAGTTTGACCTCTGGAACAGTGATTCGTACTCATGAACAGTAACTGGGTCGCACAGGTTTTTTCCATTCTGCCCAGATTTCATCAAACATCCGATCCTGCTTCGTCCGTGGTTTGATCGAGCTGAATTTTGGAGAAAAGGTTCATGACTCAGTGATGCACAATCTGAACAATGGAGATCAGAGTTTGACCTCGGGAACAGTGATTCGTACTCGGGAACAGTAACTGGGTGGCACAGGTTTTTTCCATTCTGCCCAGATTTCATCAAACATCCGATCCCGCTTCGTCCGTGGTCCGATTGAGCTGAATTTTGGAGGAGAGGTTCATGGCTCAGTGACGCATAATCTGAACGATGGAGACCAGAGGTTGACCTCGGGAACAGTGATTCGTACTCGTGAACAGTAACTGGGTCGCACAGGTTTTTTTTCCATTCTGCCTAGATTTCATCAAACATCCGATCCCGCTTCGTCCGTGGTCCGATCGAGCTGAAATTTGGAGGATAGGTTCATGAGCCAGTGTCGCACAATCTGAACGGTGGAGATCAAATTTTGAGTTTGGGAATAGTGTTTCGTACCCATGAATAGTAACCGGGTTTTGGAACTCGCCGGGATTTTTTAAGAAGACGACGTTGAAACTTTGAACAAAAGTTTCTGAGGCAAGATTCTATCCTTACTCTTTCCCTTATGCTTCATACTCTTTGCACTCTTAAATGATTCCAGGATTAATGAAGATTAAACCAAACTAAAATGATATCTGTTTTGCTATGAAACTGGTAGTTACAGTAGTGTTGTATGCTTGTTCAACCTAGACTAAGCATGTTTGTGGATGCATTGTGGTTCTGTGGTTCACGTTTTTCCTTACCACTGCTAGTATAAATTATTGGAAGGATGGGTCTAGATGATAGCTATCTTAACTTCTGTAATAGCGACTGTTGGAACTTAAATACTAGGAGGATTTGAGTTTAACACTAGATCGGTTTTGTGGAACACTATAATTTGAGCATGTCTACATACATACTGTGAATATTGTTTTGATGCTTACATTATCACAGTTAGTATCAACTGTGGAGGTTAGGATTTTGTGATACATACCCTACATATCTGTATGTCATTTGTAAGGTGTTAAATGGAAGTTTTAATTAATTCTGTCTTTATATCAGACTAAAGGGAACAACTTAAATTGGGCATGTATATGTTGTTGTTGTGACCCTGTTTATCAATGCTTATTTTATCACTGCTAACATTGAATGTTGGATGTTGAAATTTAGTTGATATATACTTGATTTATTGGTATTATTGACTACTGGAGGATTGGAAAGTAGGCACTGGTATGGGACGGTGGCATACTAAGGATGGGTTTGGTTTTTAAAACAATACCATTACCCACTTACTTGGAATAAGGATGGGATTAACTAAAAGTTAAGTCCCGTGGATTTGTATTGTCATGGCAACTACTTGTTGAGCGGCAATACCAGGGATTTTGGATGGATATTATATATATACTGTTATGGTGCCTCGGTATGAGCTTGAGCCTCAGGACTGATGGCTAGCGAGCGTATATGCATCGGGATGTGTAGCTGGCTACGATGGTTGGAGGTGTACCCTGTTTAGGTATAGGTACATATGCCCACTTCGTGTGCGTTTTAGCATGTTACCTCTATTCAGGTTGAGACCGGCCTATAGTCCAGTGAGAGTCCTTTAGTGTGACTATATATATATTTACGGACTATCAGCTATTGTTGAATTGTTTAGGATGTACATGCGTATCGGGCCTCTGTTTGGATTGTAGTAGTATAGAACTTGCGCGTGGGCCTGACCCACTTCTATTTTTTCAGGTACACGACAGTTCCAGGCTTAGACGTGTTCGTGCTGAGCAGAGGTCTCTATTCACTCTTCCGACGATGTAAGGCTCTCTCTATAGTTTTATTTCTGGACGTTTATTACAGTTGTTCTATCTTCCGTTTGGATGTTTAATAGGGGTCCACTAGAGATGGATTCCCAAGTTGTAAACTGATGGAGTTTTGGAGTTTGGGTTTGATGGATTTTAATAATTATAATATTTTGCGGATTCTATTTTTAGTTCCTTCCAGCTTTAATTTCATTTCTTAATTTATTTTGTATTCCGTGTTCATTATAAAATATTAATTGTTTGATATTCCCTCGGGTTTGGGCTTGGGCCTGATCAACCCGTGTCTCGGATCCGAGGGGTATCACAATTTTAGGGGTGATTTTTTGGGAAGAAGGAATTAGGAACTTATTTTCTCTCTCTAGAAAATTAGGGTTTATATTCTCATCTAATAGAGGCTCCCACAAGCCTAATTTTTCAAGGTCAGTCATGGAGGCATATGAGTGATTCCTAAAGGCAAAACAATTAACAAGAAGATAAGATCCTACGAGAAGGCATCTTGCTAAGGGATCTACAATAAGTGAGAACATTCACTTTGGAGGAAAGATTTAAAGGTTTACTCAGACCTTTGATGTAAGTATTCAATCTAGTTTTATTGAATGAGATATCATATTTTATTTTTACATAAAAACTTGTCTCTATGTGATGAATCAAGATCTATGAATCAAAATCCCTCGAAAAGTTTTTAAAATTTGCACGTTTCCCAACAGTGGGTCCATAAAGTATTTGTTTGTATCTTTTTTTTTCGATCTCGAATAATACATTAAAGTATTTGTTCGTAGATTCCGAGGACATGGATTTAGTAGTAAATTGTATCCATAGTGAATGTGATTGGAGTGACCACCAACAGTCAAGAGTTGTTCACTGTAAGATATATCAATATGTTTCTGCACAAGCTGTTGAAGATCACATTCCAATTCCAATTTTGTATTGGTATTAGTGATGTATCCTCCTGACCGATGGTTCCTCTTTTACAAGGGTTGCGATACCAAGTCAAGCTTGAAGAGTTGTGAATTTAGGAGGTGGCCAAGTTTTACATTTATAGAAAGCCACTACTACATTTCTCTATATAAAATATAAATAGGGCGAGTAGGGATCGTCCCAAGGGATTTGATGGTGTATCGAATTGTGAAACTATGGTAATTAGGGTTAGTAGGTCGAGTGATCACACAATTGATTGGTTGGTTGATTAAGCTAAATTGAATTCAACTAAATAAAATAATATGAAGTAAACAAGAGAGAGAGAGGTCTTGGGGTGTAGAGATCACCACTAAGCAATACTTTTCTATACTACTAACAAGTGATCAATTGAGGGTAATGGATGTGCTGCAATATGATAAGGGTGTGTGTGCATTAGGTTGATTCAATTGGCAAGGATGACAAATCAAGCAAGTATTGTCTAAACATCATGTGAAGAGCACAATATATCTAAACAATAGAGCATATATTGTCTAGACAACATGGGGATAGCACAATAGATCAAAACAAGTCATTAATCCTTTATTAAGCTCACAATCCACATACAACACAATATTAGAGGAATATGCCATTTGGACTCATAAGCATGGAACATCGAACATCAAGAGTAGATTGTCTTCCCATCTAACATTACACTACCACTACACTAAATCTACACTACTAGCATGAAAATAAAGCTATCTAGACTAGGGGAGAGGCACAAACCATCAAGAATAGGCATAAACCATCAAATGAACCAAAATAGCATTCATTAAGCATATCATCTTGATAATCTCTAGATCTATAGCATCAAGACACATAGACATTCATCAAAAACACTAAATCTAGAGATAAGCACATGAATATCCTACTCTAGCATACATAGACATATGGATAGAATAGAATAGTCAATTGGAAGCATTAAACCATACAAACCATGAAATAATCAAGATTTATATATACATGAATATCAAGATGTATCATACAACACTAATCCCTCAATAATACACAAGATTAGAGTATAAAAAGCATGCTTGGGGCTAACTCTAGCCCCAAGAGGATGTCTAGCCACTCATGGTAGTGATGATCCAACCCTCAAGGGCTAACTCCATGGCTGCTCCTTGTTGGTGAAGATCTCCTCCAATGGTGCTCTAGCTTCCCTCCTTCCTCCTCTCTAAGAAGAGCCTCCAAGATGATTTTCAATGTGTGACAAGAGACTCCCTCCTTTTTTCCTCTCCAAGAATAGCCTCCAAGATGATTTTCAATGTGTGACAAGAGACTCCCTCAAAAAGTGTATCATATTCCTTATATAGGTAGGTCAAATACACCCCATGATGAGCTGTGGTCGTGCAAGGCATATTCTCCAATGATTGGATGAAGGACGGAATAAATGAGCTGGACTTTAACTTTTTCTCGCTGGAGGAAGTTCGATCGATCGAACCTTAACTTGGATCGATCGAAAATGGGTTCGATCGATCGAACTACATCTTGGATCGATCGAAGTGGTCTGACTCCTCCGGATAAGGACAAGGCTGGGATATTTTCAAGATATTTATGGGGAAAAAGACAAAAGTGGTTGGTAGGCGTACAGCTGTGGATAAGATCAATCATTTGAATAGGACGAAATAGGGTTTGATCGATCGAAGGTGATGTTCGATCGATCGAACTTGGAATTTCAGCAAAGGCCAAGGTTGGATCTATCGAGAAGTACTGTGATCGATCATAGATGTTCGATCGATCGAACTCTAAGTTGGATCGATCGAACTTTTCAACTGCACAACTTTGATTCCTTTTTGCTCCTTTCTTTCTCCACTTTGCTCCCTCCTTTGGTTTATATCAGGATTGCTTCAATTAAGCTCTTATTTGGCTGAGTTAGCTCAATTTTGGGATTAGTGCCTGAAAATATAAATAACACGTAATAAGTCTAAAACGGCAAAGTAAGATAGATAAAGGTACTAGAATGCTTAAGCTTAACGGGTTTAAATGCGCACTTTTCAGTGCTCATCACCTCCTACTTGTGAAAGACCAAATATACATGTAAGCTTTTTTGCTGTTTCATTATCTCATATTAGTAATATATATATATTTCTATTTTTGAAACTAATTCGCTCACCGCAAGTGGAGTCCACTATAAGTAGTTCATATCGATACAAACTCGACAGCACTTACCAAACTGGTTGGGTGAAACGTTTTGGGGACGAATAGACAAAATCCCATTTTTTTCACTATCTCAACACTTATATGAACGAGCTATTAGTCCTGGATTCCGCTAAAATTTTAAATACAGTGTGAACAAAAAATCTATTGTCCATTAAAGATGTTGATGTGGTCCGGGAGCGAATCATTGTTTGTCACGATGATTTTTAGTCCTTTCTGTAACCCTGGCTATCCATCAACCCACACAAAAAAGAGCTTTTCGATAGCTATGGAATGTTGGCTGAATTCTGGTGTGGGTCCATAAAGTGTTTGTTTGTATCTTCTTGTTTTTATTTTTTAGATCTCGAATAATACATTAAATTATTTGTTTGTAGATTCCGTAGACATGAATTTAGAAGTAAATTGTATTCATAGTGAATGTGACTGGACTGGCCGCCAACGGTCAAGGGTTGTTCACTTTAAGACATGTTAATATGCCGCTGCGCAAGCTGTTCAAGATCTAATTCCAATTTCAATTTTGTATTGGCATCTAGTGATGTATCTTCCTGTTGTGAAATACCAAACTTACATGTAAGCATTTTTGCTGTTTCATTATCTCATATTAGTATAATATATATTTTTTTTTCTGTTTTAGTAACTAATTTTTTTCGCCCACCACATGTGGAGTCCACTCTAAGTGGTTCATATCGCTACAAACTCAACAACACTTACCCAACTGGTTGGGTGAAACGTTTTGAGGATGAATAGACAAAAATTCATTTTTTTCACTATCTCTACACTCATATGTACGAGTTATTCGTCCTGGATTCCACTAGAATTTCCAATACAGTAATAACAAAATATCTACTGTCCATTAAAGACTTCCAGGATCGAATAATTATTTGTCACGATGATTTTGGGTCCTCTCTTCAACCCTAGTTATCCTGAACCCACCCAAAAAAGACCTTTTCGTTAGCGATGGATTGTTGATTGAATTTTGTTATGGGTCCATAAAGTATTTGTTTGTATCTTTCTTTTTAGATCTCAGATAATACATTAAACTGTTTGTTTGTATATTCCGTGGACATGGACTTTGTAGTAAATTGTATTGACCTTGAATCCAAGGCTTTTGATAATCATAATTCATTAATGATGTTCTATGTGTTCTAATGTCTACCTTGAGCAAATTACAGATTTAAGCGTTCATCAAGTCAAGACATTACATGGAAAACTCAAAAGAAAATGAGCATAAAAAATAAAAATACATGAAAAGGTGACCAAGAAATCAAGATCTAAAAGGAAGCTATCAAAATTAGTCAAATAACCAAACGATCATACAAATACCAATGAAAAAGGGGTAGCTAAGTTGGTACATGAATATGACCCTTTGTTAAAGCATGTATGAACATTTTGAAGCTCACATATCCATAATCATGCATAGAACCTCATTCACCAAGCTTAAGGAACATAAGACTAGATTTGAATATCATCAAAACATGTTCCTGAAACTGAAGTTCCTTTTCGGTCAACCAAAATGGAAGGGTAATTTGAAACAGTCGACCGACCCTAACAAAGAAAATGGAACAAAGCTTCTAAGTTATTTCGGGCTACCGAAATAAAAGACTAATTCATTTCGGTCTACCGAAGTGAGTTAATGAAAGAATACTACTAGGTTTCTCAGACGATCGAAATAAAAGGAGCAAATGAATCGGACGAACCGATTCTAACAGAATGTTTTGGAACAAAGGACGAAGGTGTTTCGGACAACCGAAACAAAAGGTAGATTATTTCGGTCTAACGAAACAAAGAATGATAGCCAACCTTAAACTATTTCGGACAACCGAAATACAATGGTGTTTCATTTTGGTCGACCGAATAGGCGCATATTCAAATTTTGAATGGCTATTTTACCGCAAACTGTGTGTCCAACAGTTAGAATACATATCAGGTTCATTTGAAACTCTATATAATAGTGGTCTTCATAAAAAGGGATTGCAACTATTGTGAATCATATTCTTGCAATCATAAAGCCTTTGTATCATCATTCACACACTTCATATCCTTAAAAAGTATTGAGCTTCAATCTATTCATATATACTCTAGAGTGAGCTGAAAATTGTACTACAGATCTGAGAGAGAGATTATATTGTACTTCATTTATCTTCTTCAAATCTTGTAAGGGCTGGTGTGGCCCAAGGAAGACTAAGAAAAGGTGTTTTTCTTAGCACTTTGAAGAAGGGTCTTGAGCCAAGGAATAGGAGTTTCTGAACCTCGCTAAAATCGCTGAATACTTGTTTGCAATCTTTCTCTTTATCTCTTATATTTGTTGCTTTAAGTTCAACTTGATTAATCTCTTGATAATTGCTGGTAGTTGTAGCTTAAATTTCAAATTGCTTTATTAAACTATTGCTGAGAAAGTTAGTCTTGCACTTGCATATTAATTAGAATAAAAAATTGACCATTATTTGCTAAAACTCTATTCACCCCCCTCTAGAGTCATTACTTGGGCAACAAATTATTTCTACAATGAATGTGACTGGACAGGCCACCAACGGTCATGAGTTGTTCATTGCAAGACATGTCAATATGTTGCTGCACAAGCTGTTCAAAATCACATTTCAATTCCAATTTTGGAAGAACAGAATATCTATTGTCCATTAAAGGAGTTGATGTGGTCCGAGATCGAATCATTGTTTGTCACGATAATTTTAAGTCATTTCTTCGACCCTGGCTGTCCCTTTACCCACACAAAAGGGCTTTTCAATAGCAATGGAATGTTGACTGAATTCTGGTGTGGGTCCTAAAGTATTTGTTTGTATCTTTTTTTTAGATCTCAAATAATACATTAAAGTATTTGTTTGTAGATTCCGAGGACATGGATTTAGTAGTAAATTGTATCCATATTGAATGTGACTGGACTGGCCACCAACGGCCAAGAATCATTCACTATAAGACATGTCAATATGTCGCTGCACAAGCTATTCAAAATCACATTCCAATTCCAATTTTGCATTGGTATACAATAATGTATCCACCTGCTTGAGAAATACCAAACATATATGTAAGTTTTTTAGCTGTTTCACTATCTCATATTAGTTCAATATATATATATTTTTTTCCCTATTTTAGTAACTAATTTTTTTTCGACAACCACAGGTCAAGTCCACTATAAGTAGTTTATATCGCTACGAACTCGACAGCACTTAACCAACTAGTTGGGTGAAAGGCTTTTGGGACGAACAGACAAAAACCCATTTTTTTCAATATCTCAACACTCATATGAACTAGATATTCATCTTGGATTCCGCTAGATTTTCAAATACAGTAAGAACAAAATATCTATTGTCCATTAAAGACGATGATGTGGTCCGGGATCGAATCATTTTGACACGATGATTTTGAGTCCATTTTACGACCCTTGCAGTCCTTGAACCCACACAAAAAAGTGCTTTTCGTTAGCGATGTAATGTTGACTAAATTATGGTGTGGGTTCATAAAGTATTTGTTTGTACCTTTGTTTTTAGATCTCGAGTAATATATTAAATTACATGTTTATAGATTCCGAGGACATGGATTTTGTTGTAAATTGAATCCATAGTGAATGTGACTGGACTGGTTACCAAAGATCAAGAGTTGTTCATTGTAAGACATGCCAATATGTTGCTGCACAAGCTGTTCAAGATCACATTCCAATTCCAATTTCGTATTGTTATCGAGTGATACATCCTCCATCTTGTGAAATACCAAACATACATGTAATTTTTTTTGCTATTTCATATTCTTATATTAGTATTATATATATTGTTTTTGTAACTAATTGTTTTTCGCTCATCGCAAGTGGAGTCCACTATAAGTAGCTCATATTGCTACAAACTCGACAGCACTTACCCAACTGGTTTGGTGAAACGTTTTGGGGATGAATAGACAAATACCCATTTTTTTCACTATCTCAACACTCATATGAATGAGTTATTCGTCCAGGATTCCGTTAGAATTTCAAATACAGTAAGAATAAAATATCAATTGTCCATTAAAGACGTTGAAGTGGTCCTGGATCGAATCATTATTTGTCACGATGATTTTGAGTCCTTTCTTCAACCCTGCTGTCCCCGAACTTACACAAAAAAGTGTTTTTCGATAGCGATGGAATGTTGATTCAATTCTGGTGTGTGTCCATAAAGTATTTGTTTGTATCTTTTTTTTTAGATCTCGAATAACACATTAAAGTATTTGTTCGTAGATTCCGAGAATATGGATTTAATAGTAAATTGTATCCATAGTGAATGTGACTGGACTGGCCACTAATAGTCAAGAGTTGTTCACTGTAAGATATATCAATATGTTGCTGCACAAGCTGTTGGAGATCACATTCCAATTCCAATTTTGTATTGGTATTAAGTGATGTATCCTCCTACTTGTGAAAGACCAAACAAACATGTAAGCTTTTTTGCTGTTTCATTATCTCATATTAGTAAAATATATATATTTTTTCTGTTTTAGTAACTAATTTTTTTTTGCCCACCACAGGTGGAGTCCACTATAAGTAATTCAGATCGCTACAAACTTGACTGCACTTACCAAACTGGTTGGGTGAAACGTTTTGGGGACGAACAGACAAAAACCTATTTTTTTCACTATCTTAACAATTATATGAAAGAGCTATTAGTCCTGGATTCCGCTAGAATTTTAAATACAGTAAGAACAAAAAATCTATTGTCCATTAAAGATGTTGATATAGTCCGGGATCGAATCATTGTTTATCACGACGACTTTGAGTCTTTTCTGTAACTCTGGCTATCCATCAACCGCACAAAAAAAGAGCATTTCGGTAGCCATGGAATGTTGGCTGAATTCTAGTGTGGGTCCATAAAGTGTTTGTTTGTATCTTCTGGTTTTTATTTTTTAGATCTCGAATAATACATTAAAATATTTGTTTGTAGATTTTGAAGACATGGATTTAGTAATAAATTGTATCCATAGTGAATGTGACTGGACTGGCCACCAACGGTCAAGAGTTGTTCACTCTAAGGCATGTCAATATGACGTTGCACAAGCTGTTCAAGATCAAATTCCAATTCCAATTTTGTATTGGCATCCAGTGATGTATCTTCCTGCTTGTGAAATAGCAAACATACATGTAAGTATTTTTGCTGTTTCATTATCTCATATTAGTATATTTTTTTTTATTTTTTATTTATTTATTTTTTCTGTTTTAGTAACTAATTTTTTTTCGCCCACCGTATGTGGAGTCCAATATAAGTGGTTCATATCGCTACAAACTTGACAACACTTTCCCAACAGGTTGGGTGAAACGTTTTGGGGATGAACAGACAAAAACCCATTTTTTTCACTATCTCAACACTTATATGGTCTATTAAAGACGTCTGAGATCGAAACATTGTTTGTCACGATGATTTTGTGTCCTTTCTTCAACCCTAGCTGTCCTAAACCCACCCAAAGCTTTTCGTAAGCGATGGATTGTTGACTGAATTCTGCTGTGGGTCCATAAAGTATTTGTTTGTATCTTTTTTTTTTTAAATCTCAAATAATACATTAAAGTATTTGTTTGTATATTCCGAGGACATGGATTTAGTAGTAAATTATATCCACAATGAATGTGACTAGACAGGCCACTAGCAGTCATGAGTTGTTCATTGCAAGACGTGTCAATATATCACTGCACAAGCTCTTCAAAATCACATTCCAATTCCAATTTTGTAAGAACAAAATATCTATTATCCATTAAAGGTGTTGATGTGGTCCGGGATCGAATCATTGTTTGTCACGATGATTTTAAGTCTTTTCTTCAACCCTGGCTGTCCCGAAACCCACACAAAAAAGGGGTTTTCAATAGTGATGGAATGTTGACTGAATTCTGGTATGGGTCCATAAAGTATTTGTTTGTATTTTTTTTTTTTAGATCTCGAATAATACATTAAAGTATTTGTTTATAGATTCCGAAGACATGGATTTAGTAGTAAATTGTATCCATATTGAATGTGATTGGACTGGCCACCAACGATCAAGAGTCATTCACTGTAAGCCATGTCAATATATCGCTACACAAGCTATTCAAAATCATATTCCAATTCCAATTTTGTATTGGTATCCATTGATGTATCCTCCTACTTGCGAAATACCAAACATACATGTAAGCTTTTTTGTTGTTTCATTATTTCATATTAGTGTAATATATATATATATATATTTTTTCTGTTTTGGTAACTAATTTTTTTCACCCACCATAGGTGGAGTCCACTATAAGTAGTTAATATCACTACGAACTCGACAACACTTAACCAACTGGTAGGGTAAAAGGCTTCTGGGACGAACAGACAAAACCCCATTTTTTTCACTATCTCAACACTCATATGAACGAGATATTCGTCCTGGATTCCGTTAGATTTTCAATTACAGTAGAACAAAATATCTATTGTCCATTAAAGACGTTGATGTGGTCCGGGATCGAATCATTGTTTGACACGATGATTTTGAGTCCTTTTTACAACCCTTGCTGTCCTTGAACCTACACGAAAAAGAGCTTTTCGATAGCGATGGAATGTTGACTGAATTTTGGTGTGGGTCCATAAAGTATTTGTTTGTATCTTTTTTTTTAGATCTCAAATAATACATTAAAATATTTTTTCATAAATTCCGAGGATATGGATTTAGTAGTAAATTGTATCCATAGTGAATGTGACTGGACTGGTTACCAAAGGTCAAGAGTTGTTCTTTGTAAGACATGTCAATATGTCGCTGCACAAGCTATTCAAGATCACATTCCAATTCCAATTTTGTATTAGTATCCAGTGATTTATGCTCCTGCTTGTGAAATACCAAACATACATGTAAGTTTTTTTTATTTCATATTCTCATATTAGTATAATATATATATATATATATATATATATATATATTTGTAACTAATTTTTTTTCGTTCACCGCAGCTGGAGTCCACTAGAAGTAGCTCATATCGCTACAAACTCGACAGTACTTACCAAACTGGTTGGGTGAAACTTTTTGGGGACGAACAGACAAAATCCCATTTTTTTCACTATCTCAACATTTATATGAACGAGCAATTAGTCCTGAATTTCGCTAAAATTTTAAATACAGTAAGAACAAAAAATCTATTGTCCATTAAAGATGTTGATGTGGTCCTAGATCGAATCATTGTTTGTCACAACGATTTTGAGTCATTTCTGTAAACCTGGCTGTCAATCAACCCACACAAAAAAGAGCTTTTCGGTAGCTATGGAATGTTGGTTGAATTTTGGTGTGGGTCCATAAAGTGTTTGTTTGTATCTTCTTGTTTTTATTTTTTGGATCTCAAGTATTTGTTTGTAGATTTCGAAGACATGGGTTTAGTAATAAATTGTACCCATAATGAATGTGACTGGATTGGCCACCAACGGTCAAGAGTTGTTCACTCTAAGACATGTCAATATGTCGCTGCACAAGCTGTTCAAGATCAAATTCCAATTCCAATTTTGTATTGGCATCTAGTGATGTATCTTTCTGATTGTGAAATACCAAACATACATGTAAGTATTTTTTCTGTTTCATTATCTCATATTAGTATAATATTTTTATTCTGTTTTAGTAACTAATTTTTTTTCGCCCACCGCATGTGGAGTCCATTATAAATGGTTCATATCGCTACAAACTCGACAACACTTACCCAACTGGTTGGGTGAAACGTTTTGGGGATGAACAGACAAAAACCCATTTTTTTCACTATCTCAACACTCATATGTATGAGCTATTCGTCCTGGATTCCACTAGAATTTCCAATACAGTTAGAACAAAATATCTATTATCCATTAAAGATGTCCAGGATCGAATCATTGTTTATCACGATGATTTTGAGTCCTTTCTTCAACCCTAGTTGTCCTGAACCCACCCAAAAAGAGCTTTTCGATAGCGATGGATTGTTGACTGAATTCTGCTGTGGGTCCATAAAGTATTTGTTTATATCTTTTTTTTTAGATCTCAAATAATACATTAAAATATTTGTTTGTATATTCCAAGGACATGGATTTAGTAGTAAATTATATCCACAATGAATGTGACTAGACAGGCCACCAACGGTCATGAGTTGTTCATTGTAAGACGTGTCAATATGTCATTGCATAAGCTGTTCAAAATCACATTCCAATTCCAATTTTGTAAGAACAAAATATCTGTTGTCCATTAAAGGTGGTGATGTGGTCTGGGATCGAATCATTGTTTGTCATGATGATTTTAAGTCATTTCTTCAACACTGACTGTCCCTAAACCCACATAAAAAAGGCTTTTCAATAGGGATGGAATGTTGATTGAATTCTGGTGTGGGTCCATAAAGTATTTGTTTATATCTTTTTTTTTAGATCTCGAATAATACATTAAAGTATTTGTTTGTGGATCGACGGTCGAAATCAATTATAAATCAACCCTCTTCGTAATAGCACGAATCATTGTAAAATAGGGCTATTGGACGGGTAAGTCGAACCACTGGGACTGCGCTAGTCTTAAGGCAACCTAAGTATCTAAAGTCATTTTAGAGTGATGAGGGGTTTATAAAGGGTTAGTGTGTTTGTCACTAAACTAAGAAATTAAAATGCATAAAACAATAGATTGCAATGAAATTGAAGAAGTGAGATACAAGTAGAAAAGACTAGGGAGATGAATCCACACTACACCCTAAGTACATGCTAGATTAGGTCTAAATTTGGGGATAAATAACATATATGCAATGGTCAAGAAATATGAAGCAACTCCGTTGCTTAATAATCATCAAGAAGTTCACTTAATCAAAACAAGAATGATTCATCAAAAGCTACCATAGTTGAACTACTTAAACTAAGGTGTAGAATCAAATACACTATCTCAAGCAAAAGACCATCAAGCTTTCAATCAAATGGTGAAGCACATGAAGGTAGGAATCAAGTACAAACCATCAAAGGAGGTACCTAAGCAATGGAATATCAAGTTTCAAAATCAACATGCCTTGAAAAACATTCATAGTCTATATTTTCATTGTCACTATGAAAATAAAAGCAATAAGATTGATCCAAGAATCATCAAAGATATGACAATGAACTTACATCAACCATTTACACATTAAAATTCATTACAAGAAGGAATATGCTCTTAGACTATGAAACTACCATACATTATACATTATAGTCCCCAAAAGTATAGCCTAATCTAGAACATGATCAAAAGAGGAGGCTTCATCACCTCCCTAGATGGAGGTTTAGCTCTCCATTGATACAAAAATGGAAGAAGAAGAAGAAGAATACAACATCATTTTCGAGCTCTACTGTTGCACTCAAGAACACTCTCTTCCTTGCTCTCTTCTCTCTCCTCTAATCTTGTAAGAATGAATGATAATCATTTTGTGTGGTCCTCCCTCTCTCTTATCAAGCTCAAGTCAAGGCTCTCTCCCCTCCAAGGAACACTTCCAACCACTTCATAAAGAAGGAAGATGGCATTGAGGAAACCAATGTGCAAGTGGCTGAAATTGAGCCATTTCCGAGTGCAATCTGCCAAAATTTCGAGCACTCGAAGGGTGGTCTCGAGCACTCTAAATTAGTGTAATGAGCAACATGCAATTCTTGCCCATCTCTGACCCACTGTGGAAGAATGACCATAACTTTGTTCTCCAAACTCTGAATAATGATCTGTTTGAAGATTTGGAGAGCTGATTCAGAGATTTAAAAACTTCATGTTTTGATAAAGACCCAATTCTCAAGTCTGGTTGGTCGAAAATGGGGAGAAAGGCAGTACTTCAATGCTGCCAGGCAGTTCTGCGCACCTCTGTTAAGAAGATCATAACTCTCTGCTCCGAACTCCGAATGACGAACCGCTTGAAGATTTGGAAAGCTGATTCAGAGCTCTAAATCTTTTATGATGGAAGTCCAGTTATTGAGTTTGCTAGGTCAAAAATGGCCACAAAAGTCAGGTTCTACTGCTGCCAGAATTTCAGAATTGGCACCCTTTTTGTTCAAAATTTCACGAGGCATCATTTTTGCTTCCTTTTTGCACTTTAACCTGAAAATGTACAAAAACATGCAAATGGAGTTAATCTACATAAAATAATCAATTAATGGACTTTGTTAATGTAATTTAGGGCGCTTGAATATACAGTATTCAGCGCTTATCACACCCCCAAACTTACATTTTGCTAGTCCCTTAGCAAAACCAAAATGCAAAGCTCAATGGAATGAAAAACATGGGAATGCTATTACAAAAATATCCACCATGGAAAAAATAAACATAAACATAGCTCAAATACAACTTGAAACAGATAAAGAGCTGGAGACGGGATCATTGGGAAGACTACCTTGCATATATGAAGCATTGATACAAAAATTGGCAAAAACCATTTCAACATGCATGCATCAACATCATAGTCCATATAAATAATTCAATTGTCATCTCTTAAATGGAAATAACTCAAACTCCAGTGAAAGTGAATTGAATTCTCAACATGCGGCTTTTACTTTCTTTTCCAATTCCAAGGTACAAGTTTTCAAATCAATGAATTTCCCTTTACATGAAGTCCCTAAGGCATGGTTTTATTTTCAAGACAACTTTTGTTGCCTGTTAAGAATTTATTATAACTCAAAAGTGAAACATAAAATGGTTGTGCAGTGTTGAAATCCTTTAAGCTTTCTAACCAACCTATGTAGCAAGCGTTAGGCCAACAACTCCCAAACCAGATGGCTTTAGGGTGCTAAGTGTAAAGACACTCCTTGGGCTTAATAGCTCAAGTTGGAAAGGCTATGAATTCCAATAAACCATGTTTATTACACACATTTTTTTGAATGACCGTTTAATGTTTAAGTCCTTTAAGCTTTCTAACCAACCCATGTAGCAAGCGTTAGGCCAACAACTCGCAAACCAGACGGCTTTAGGGTGTTAAGTGTAGAGACACTCCATAGGGCTTAATAGCTCGAGTTGGAAAGGCTACGAACTTCAACTGGTCATTATTTTTTATTTTTTTATTTTTTATTTTAGGTCCAACTTAAATCATGCCAAAGATATTCATCTATCAGGTTCATCAAATCAGATTAACTAGGCCAAGGTCAAGGTTGATCAAGTTGTATGCCTCACAGTTAAGTTTCCAATGTGCATCTGTGCATTGTGAAGCTTATAAGAGTGTAAATCCAGCAAGAATCTAATTGAGGCATTTATACAGACTACATTGTATTTTGCATGATTACTTCAAATTCAAATTTCTTTATTTTCAAAAATTCTCAATTGCTTCTATACACAAGGTATTAAACATATGCTTTGTCTCCAACAAGTTTCAAGCTATACTATCATTGCTTTACAAAATAGTGATACCAAAACTATGCCAAAAATGCAATATTGCACCCCCAAACTTAAACTACACAGTGTCCTTAATGTGGACATGGATGTAAGTTAAAGACAAAAATGACAAAGAGTATAAAAAGGAACAAAAATACCCAAGGGGAGGAAACGGCATGGTAAGAAGAACCCCCAAACTTGAATTGGACTGCGCAACCTGGAGAGCATCATGAAAAACAGAGAGAGACAACAACAAAAAACATTAAAAGCACAAGCATAAATACAAAAAAAAAAAATAATGAACAAAAAGTTAACAGAAAAGAGGGAATTTGCATTCAAAAGGAAGTTTACATGATTACAAAAGAGCTGTACATAGATCATGTCTACTAGAGTAACCTTTACATAGCAAATTCTGAAAGTTCAAAAGTAAAACAAAAGATACAAAAGAAATATTGACATATGAACAAAAAGATAAGGTCCAACACTAGCAACAAGCTACGGGCCAGAGGGTAAACGGGCGAGGATGGAATGGAGGAGAGATTGAGTCTTACGCCGTTCGGCGGAAGCCAAACGACGTTCCTCAGCTGCGACACGGCGGTCTTCAGCAGTAAGACGACGATCTTCTTCGGCACGTGAAGAAGTCTCACACATAGTCCGAGTGTATGCGGACAAAGAATTCTCAAAACGATCCATCCGCTCATGAATACCAGCAATGCTAGCCCGGATGAAAGCCTGGTCCTGCTGAGAGTCGACCGGAGGCTCTACCCTTGCAGCGGCTGCTGTCGTGGAAGCATCCTCAGAAAGAGGAGGAGGTGGAGCTTGGATGAACAGGGGGGCAGCAGGCTGAGGGGTACTAGAATGGTTAAGAACATTGATCTACCGGCACTTGGTAAAAGTTTTAATCTTTTCGCCTTTTGGTTCATGGGGAGGAACAATGAAACCCTTGTGCTTTAGGAGCCGAGTGATGAAAAACGGCAAAGGCAATTTCCGATTTTCAACTCGCGGAGCCCGTGCATTATGAGCGCCATGCCAAAACTTCATAAATGTTGTCCAAATGAGCTCCGGGATGGAGAACCATTGGCCTTGGTCCATGGCATATAAGGCTTGCAAAAGGAGGCCCTTACGCTCGGTGCTATGCACCAAAGGGCAGACATTGTGCTTGAAAACAGTGTCAATGAACCAGAGGCGTTCCGGAAGATTGGTTTTAAAGATAAAAGACCGGGGCCTATTAGGATCGTCAACATTGCAAAAGGCAGTGACAATCTGCTCCACAGTTAATATATCCGGCTCCTCATATAAAGGGAGATTCTCATGATTGACAATGTCATCGGGGCACTCAATGGGGCAACCAGAAACCTGAATGATGTCAGTCATAGTGAAAGCATAGGTGGTGCCATCAATGGATGTAATGAGAGAAATGGGTGGCTCTTCAGGGCATTGGAGATTTTGGTAGAAGAGGCTCACTACACGGGGGTAGGCAACCCTGGCAAGGGGCGCGCAAATGTGCTACAGACGCCGGTTAGTCAATTCGGCTACAGCCCATGAAGTAGTGGGTAGAATGTCAAAGGCATCGGTGAGCAGAAAAGAAAGCTCGTAGTTGAGTTGTTTGCGATCCCAAGGATCACGTGGTCACTCACAATTGACAGCACGGGCACCCGCAGAGGGTCTAGGAGGGCGAGAAGGACCGGCACGAGACATTTAGAGAGGTGGACTTGGTTGAGGACTTTCAGCGAACACCTGGCGTGCACCACAAGAAGGAGAAGGTGAAAATGAGTGGGAGGGATGATGAAACCCAAAAATTTTTGGCCCTGCAATTGCAATAACTACTCCCAAACAATCACAAATCTCCATTACATGCAAGCCCATCCTCCATTTATACCAAAAATGTGAAAGAGGAAGAGAAGGAAGAAACTCACCTAACAATGAAGAACCACAGGCCCTATGGGCGTCGGATTAAGTGGTGGGGATGGGTGGAATTTGCCTAGAGGTGAAGAGGATGGTGAGGTTGGTTGGTTTGGGTAGAGAGAGAAAGTTGGTTGCATGGTGATGGAAGATTTGTGAGAGATAAGGGAAGGTTGGGTGCCGAGAGGTTGGTTGCGGTAGGGGTGAGTTGGTTTTTAAAAGAGGAGGGGGAGATAAGCTTGGTTCGAGCACTCGAAGTTGGACTTCGAGTGCTCTAGAATGGGGCAGTGGGCTCGGTTGGCTTAGGTGAAAGAGCTTGGGCAATGGCGAGCACTCGAAGCTTGGCTTCGAGTGCTCAGAGATGGTTTGGTTTGGGTTGGTGGGGAGAAGGGGGAAGTCAAGAGTGAGGGTTTGTGGTTGGTTTGAGTGGTGGTATGCAGGGTGTGGGTTGATGAGAGAAAGAGAGAAGGTGGTGGTTGGGTGAAGGGGTGGGGGTCGTGGTTGGGTTGTTGGTTAGGTGATGCCGAGAGCAAGGATGGTGAAGGGATGAGTGGAGGAGGTGGTTTTGAGGGTTAAAAGGATGGTGGGATTTAGGTTGTTGTTGGTTGTGAGGTGGAGAGATAGAAAAGTTGGTGAGGGAAGTTTGAGGTTGCATGCATGCATGGGGCTTGCATGCATGCATGGAGGTTGTGGGTGGATGGAGTCATGCATGGGAGTGTGGTTTGTATAGTTTGAGAGTGGTTTGGTGTGGCTCAGGTTTGTGAGGGAAAGTGGTTGGTTGTTAGGTTGGCAGAGTGTAGGTTTGTGGTTTGCATGGTTTGGTTGGCTTGTGGGTTGTTGAAGAGAGAGAAAAGGTGGAGGTTGGTTGGTTTTGGGTTCATGCATGGGAGTTGCCGAGAGAGAGAGAAGTTTGGAGGTAGCCGAGAGGAGGTTGTTTGCATGGGTTGGGTTGGGTTTGGTTGTTGTAAGCATTTGATGATGAGAAGTGAGAGGGCTGGAGTGAGGGCTCGGCCTTGTGAGGTTGGTGAGGGTGGGTTTAAGATGAGGTTGAAGGTTGGTTTGTTTTGTTTTTTTTTTTTGGTGAGGCCACTGATTATATGGTGGCTGAGATAGAGAGATTGGTGATTGGGTGTGTTGAATGTATGCTTGGGTTGAGAGAGAGAGAGGAAGGAAGGTTGGTGCATGCATGCATGCATGGATGTGTATGCATGGTTGGTGGTTTGTGAGGTTAGTTGTGAGGTGGAGATATGCCGAGAGGAATGAGGGATGAGGTTGGTGGTTCGAGCAAGATGGTGGGTAGAGAGAGATGGGTGAGGTGGTTGGAGTTAAGAGTGAGGAGTTGGTGTTGAGAGGGAGATGGAGTGGTGAGTTTGGTGGTAGCCGAGAGTGGGGATGGTGTGAGGAGGGTGGTGTTGTGATGGAGTGAGGATGGGTTGTTTGACTTGTGAGCAATGTCGAGCACTCGAAATGGTATTGCGAGTGCTCGAATTGAGAGCAGTAGGTTCGGTGGTTTAATGCATGGACCGCGAGCACTCCAAAGGGTAGTTGTGATTGCTCGAACTGGAGGCAGAAGCAACCGAAGAATGGGAGGGATTTTCGAGCACTCAAACTGGAAATGGGAGTGCTCAAAGTGTTGACAGAGAGCTCGGCTGTGAGGTGAGAAGAGTTGGATGAAGCTTCGAGTAGCTGCGAGCACTCGAATTATGCAGTGTGAGCAACATTATGAGAAGAGCTTAGTTGACAATGGGCACCATTATTCAACATAAGGCAACATGGAAAATGAATGTTGCAATGTGAGGCCATGCAAGCAAGATGAAGGAATGCATGCAACCCACAATGGCTCAGATATGAAAGAAGGCATGCAATATAGAAATGCATGGAATGCATGCATTTTTCCTATGCATGGATTGAATTATAAGAAATATGCATGGATGGAAAAATTGAAATTTTTCATGGAAAATAAAAAAAAAATTTCATGGAAATTTTTCATGGAAAATTTTTTTTCATGGAAATTTTTTTCTTTAATGATGCATGTATGAATGTCAATTGCATGGAAAAATTTCCAACTTTTACAATATCACACAAAGCATGGATTTTTTTTTTTTTTTTAAAAAAAAAAACTTATCAACCTCAATCCAATGCATGGATGGAGCTTCTTCCTTCTTCTCAACATCTCCAATGCATGGAAATTTTTTTTTTTTTTTAAATTTTCAAATTCATTCCATTCCAATGCATGGGAAATTTTGAGAAAATTTTCAACTTGTTGCAAGAACTGTGCAACAATCACTCCAATGCATGTAAAATTTTCAAACTTTGCAACAATTTGGGAAAATTTTCAAACCATTCCACATCACTTCAAGCTTTTGCAACCTCACACGATTCATTGAAAATTTTTGAGAAATTTTTTTTTTTTTTTTTAAGAATGCAATAAAAATGAGAGTTTATGCACATGAGTAGCATTCCAAAGCCAATGAAATTGCCGGATAGAGCTGAAAATTTCCAGGAGTGAAAGAAAAAGTTTCAGAAGGTCGAGGAAAGCCTAATGTGAAGTTTGGAACACAATTAGAGACACTTTCGGAGGAGGTCAAATTTTTGGCTTTCCTTAGCGAATTTCCAGAAAACTCAAGGCTCAGGCAATTTTATTGGGAGAGGGAAGCTTGAACATCGAAAGAATTTCTTCCCTTCCTTTGCTAAATTTAATGTCGATAGCTAGACGAAGTTAGAGTTGGCACTAATCCTCATAAATTGGGTCCGTCAAGAGGACTTCCTCAACTTTTCGGGATGGGATTGTGCCATCAATGCAAGGCTTAAGCCGTTGGCCATTAACCTTGAAGAGTGATCCTTTTGCAGGATCATGAAGTTCGATTGCTCCATGAGGAAAGACAGTAGTGACAATGTATGGACCATCCCATCTTGACCGGAGTTTACCGGGAAAGAGTTTCAAGCGGGAATTGAAAAGCCAAACCTTTTGTCCCGGGGCAAAAGACTTCTTGACGATGTGTTTGTCATGAAAAGCTTTAGTCTTTGCCTTGTAGATTTTTGCACTTTCGTACGCGTCATTACGCAATTCCTCAAGTTCATTTAATTGCAACGCACGATTAAAGCCGGCTTGTTTGAGATCAAAATTGAACCTTTTTATGGCCCAATAAGCACGGTGCTCTAATTCTACCGGGAGATGACATGCTTTGCCAAAGACAAGTCGATATAGTGACATGCCAATGGGTGTCTTATAAGCTGTCCGGTAAGCCTAAAGCGCATCGTTTAGCCTTAATGATCAATCTTTGCGGTCCGGTCTAACCGTTTTTTCCAAAATGTGCTTAATTTTCTGGTTAGAAATCTCTACTTGACCACTCGTTTGAGGGTGGTAAGGTGTAGCAACCTTATGAATGACGGAATACTTAGCAAGGACGGGTTTGAGATAACGATTTCGAAAATGAGATCCGCCATCACTAATGATCGCTCGGGGCGTACCAAAACGACTAAAAATATGAGACTGAATGAATTGGATCACGACTTTATGATCATCGGTTTTGGTAGCCTCGGCTTCAACCCATTTAGACACATAATCCACCGCTACAAGGATGTACTCATAGCCATAAGAAGATGGAAATGGTCCCATGAAGTCAATCCCCCATACATCAAAAATTTCAACAATTAAAATGTTAATGAGGAGCATCATGTCTCTTCGGGACATGGATCCAAGTTTTTGACATCGTTTACACGATTTGCAAAAATTGTATGCATCCCGAAACAAGGTAGGCCAAAAGAATCCGCTTTGAAGGACTTTGTTAGCGGTCTTTTTGGCACTGAAATGGCCTCCACAAGCAAGAGTATGGCAAAAATTTAGAATGCTTGTGGCCTCGGTTTCAGGAATGCATCACCGGATGATTTGGTCCGGGCAATACTTGAATAGTTTCGGATCTTCCCAAAAGAAATGCTTGACTTGGGAGAAAAACCAGTCCTTCTCTTGTTTGGACCAATGAGTTGGAATTTTGCCAATCGCAAGATAGTTGACAATATCCGCAAACCATGGAAGATTAGAATGTGAAACTTGAAGAAGTTGCTCATCCGGAAAGGAATCACGAATGGCTGCGAATTCTGAAGATATCTCAATAAGCAAGCGAGAGAGATGATCGGCGACAACATTGTTGGTCCCTTTTTTGTCCCGGATGTCAATGTCAAACTCTTGAAGTAAGAGGATCCATCGAATTAAACGGGGTTTTGTCTCTTTTTTTCGCTAACAAATGCCTAAGAGCGGCATGATCCGAAAAGACGATGACCTTGGAACTAAGAAAATAAGAGCGAAATTTATCCAAGGCGTACACCACAGCTAGCAATTCTTTTTCAGTGGTGGTGTAGTTCAATTGGGCATCGCAGAGAGTTTTGCTAGCATAATAAATGACATGCGGAAGTTTATCCACACGTTGGCCCAAAACCGCCCCTAATGCATAGTCGGATGTATCACACATGATCTCAAAGGGAAGAGACCAATTAGGGGGTTTCATGATTGGGGCGGATGAGAGGAGAGTGCAAAGTTTGATGAAAGCTTCCATGCAAGCGTCATCAAAATTGAACGGAACATCCTTGGCTAAGAGATTACACAAGGGCCGTGAGATTTTGCTAAAATCTTTGATGAAGCGACGATAGAATCCGGCATGGCCAAGAAAAGAACGGATTTGACGGACGGAATTCGGAGGAGGAAGATTAGAGATCAACTCAACTTTTGCCTTGTCTACCTCGATTCCCCGTTTAGAAATGACATGTCCTAAAACAATGCCTTCTTGGACCATGAAGTGGCTTTTCTCCTAACTTAGAATGAGATTCGTCTCTTTGCATCTTTGGAGCACAAGAGATAAATTTTTGAGACACGAGTCAAAGGAGGAGCCAAATACGGAAAAATCGTCCATGAAAACTTCCAAGAACTTTTCAACCATATCAGAGAATATGGACATCATGCACCTTTGGAACGTCGCCGGCGCATTGCAAAGCCCAAAAGGCATGCGTCGATAGGCAAAAGTACCAAAGGGACATGTGAATGTTGTTTTCTCTTGATCTTGGGGGGCGATTGCCACTTGGTTATAGCCGGAATAACCATCAAGAAAACAATAGAAGCTTTGGTCGGCTAACCTTTCTAGGATTTAATCTATGAATGGAAGTGGAAAATGATCCTTCCTAGTTGGCGAATTGAGTTTCCGGTAATCAATGCACACACGCCACCCGGTGGTAGTCCGTTATGGCACGAACTCACCTGCTGAATTTTCAGCAACGGTGAGACCGGATTTCTTGGGAACAACTTGTGTGGGGCTCACCCACTTGCTATCAGAGATAGGGTAGATGATTCCTGCATCTAGCAATTTGATCACCTCTTTCATGACCACTTCCTTCATATTTGGATTTAACCGGCGCTGGACCTCTCTAGTAGGCTTTACGTCATCCTTCATATGAATGCGGTGCATACAAATGGAGGGGTCAATTCCTTTCAAATCTGCCACTGTCCAACCAATAGCTTCTTTATGCTCTTGGAGCACCGCTAAAAGGTTGGTCTATTGGTCTTTTTGAAGGTCCGAGGCAATGATGACCGGAAGGGTTTGCTTTGGACCAAGGAACACATACTTGAGATGGGCCGGGAGCGGCTTAAGCTCAAGTTGTGGCGCAGATAGCAATGATGGGACCGGAGAAGTTGTGGAAAGTTGGGGAAGTGGTTCTTTTGGAATTTTCCAAGGAGGTACATCCATGATAGCATTAATATCAAGCAAGGAATTGACTTCTTGAATGGCTTGATCAACATCAAAGTTTGAGAAGTCAAAATGGGACATGCAAGTTTCAAGAGGATCTTTGCTTAGAATGAACGGGAGAGATTCTTCGACCACTTCATCAATGACATCCACAAGAAAACAATCATCCTCATTGGAGGGATGTTGAGTTGCATGAAAGATGTGGAGTTTGACTTGCATGTTTCCAAAAGTAATGTCCATCACCCCGGTTCGGCAATTAATTGATGCATTAGCCGTGGCTAAAAATGGCCTACCAAGGATCACGGGAATGTGCTTTTTTGGGTCATGGACCTGTTCCGTATCAAGAACCACAAAATCTACCGGGAAGTAGAATTTGTCCACTTTGATGAGAACGTCCTCAAGAATGCCTCGTGGATGCTTGACCGATCTATCGGCAAGTTGCAAAACCACGGAAGTCGGCTTAAGATCTCCCAAACCAAGTTGTAGGTGGACTGAATATGGAATTAAATTCACACTAGCTCCTAAGTCAAGGAGGGCCCTCTCGATTTTTCTGTCACCAATGACGCAAGAGATTGTGGGGGCACCCGGATCCTTATACTTCGGAGGAGTGCTGTGCTGAATGATAGCACTAACATTTTCAGTCAACCTCACCTTTTTTGGCAAATGATTTTTAGAAGTGTGCTTTTGAGTGCACAAATCTTTGAGAAATTTTGCATAGGGAGGGATTTGCTTGATAGCATCCAAGAGGGGCAAGTTAATCTTCACTTGCTTGAAAACTTCCCACATGTCTTGAATTTTACAATTCTTGTTCCCAAAATGTGTCGACTCTTGAAGACGTTGAGGAAACGGAGCTTTTGGCTCATAAGTAGTTTCCACATTTGGGGTGACATGTGTGGGATTTTCGTGAATGGTATTTGGACAAGAATGTGGATTGGAAAAACTTGGATTTGGATTAGAAGAGCTTGGATTTGGATTTTTCAAAGAAGAAACTTCCTCACTTTTGTCTCCATCGACCTTGTTGTCAACCACTCTACCACTCCGAAGGGTGGTGATAGCTTGAACTTATTCATGAGTCGGCCCACTCGGAGGAGGGGTTTCATCAATCACATGCATTCTTCTAGGATTTTCAAAAGGTTGAGAGGGAAGCTTGCCCTTGTCCTTTTGAAGCAATTGATTCACTGAGTTAGCTATTTGGCCCACTTGATTCTCGAGATTAGTTATGGATTGAGTATGAGAGTGAACCATTTGGAGAGTAGGTTGCAAGGATGTCAAGAGTTGCTTATTGGAATCCATGATTTGCTTGTTCAATGATTCCATCATTTGCTTGTTTGCAGCTACTATCTCGTCAGTTGGACACACAGGAGGTTGATTGGACACATTTGGATTGTAAGGAGGACGGTAGCTCGAAGAGGCTTGAAATGGTCTACCTTGATATTGAGAAGAGGGCTGATTTTGCCGCCCTTGGTTTTGGAATTGGGAATTTTGTGGGGTTTGTTGCCGCAACGAGAAATTCGGATGATCTCGCCAACCCGGATTGTAGGTGTTGGAATATGGATTGTTCCCGGGCCGTGAGAATATGGCATTAGTTTGCTCTTGGTTGGGATTGGGAAATTGCTCCGGTGTGGGGCAATCTTCCGAGAGATGGAATGGACTAGTACATGAAGCACAAACTGAACTTGCTAAATTTTGAGACAATGAAGGAGGAAGATGTGGTGCCATCAATTGGTAGAATTTATGAGCGATGGCATCTACTTGAGATGATTCCTCCCTTATTGATTTTGGTTGACAAGGGTTGGTGTTCTTCGCAATGGTTGAGGTCGGAGCCCTACGAGAATTATGTTGAAGTGAATTTTCGCTTAAATTCTCAAGTAGGGTCCAAGCCTCATCCGCATTCTTGGACATGAACATCTCACCACAAGAAGAATCAACCATGAATCTATGGGTTTCGGTCAAGCCGGCATAGAAAGCTTGCACTAATTGCCATTTTGGGATCAAATGATGAGGACATTTCCGAAGAAGATCTTGTAGCCTTTCCCAAGTCTCATGGAGTTGTTCTCCATCAACTTGAGAAAAGTTTAGAATGGAACGCCTCATTTGGTTGGTTTTACTCACCGGATAATACTTCTTAAGGAATTCTTGTTGCAATTGAGCCCAAGAAGTAATGGAATTGGGAGCGAGGGAGAATGGGAAAAGATGGAGATGGAGTGCATTGTCCGGAAAACTTCTCAACCGAATGGTCGAATATATTTCAAGGAACTCATCAAGATGCTTATATGGATCTTCATTATCAAAGCCATGAAATGATGGAAGCATTTGGATGGTGCTTGATTTGATCTCATATTGAGCTGCATCGATGTTTGGCATTACTATGCAAGAAGGAGAAACATAGGTGGTAGGGATGAAATGATCTCTAAGAGTCATTGGTTCTACATTAGGAATTTCAGCCCTTTCATTCCCCGGATTTCCTACGTTATCCCCCATTATATTAAATTCAGTTTCAAGATCCCTTGTAAGAGGGGGTTCCCTAAGGTTCCGTCTAAGAGTTCTTTCAAGTGAATTTATATCAACAGGAAAGTCAAGTGTGGGTAGAGAGAGTTACCTACGGCAAAACATCAACAACAAAGCATATATTCAACAACACAATTCATCATCAATACTCCACATACGATGTTCCCTTTCTCCTCAATCATCAAGACAAAAAATAAATGGCCACGACAAGGACCGATGCTTGTACACGAAATTAAACCAAAATAATAGCCTCGACAAGGGCTTCACAAGCTAAATAACACTAAGTTAAACACATGCAAAATATTCACAATTTGAAAGACTAGAACCTTGAAAAACTTACAGGAAGTCCTCTAGACTTACAATTTTCTTAATTTTCCCTCGGCAAGCCTTGAGTTTCTAGAATCTCACTTACAACACAAAGATGGTTAAACCACAAAAGAAATATTCACAAAACAAGTGTTCACAATCAAACTAAATTTAACCCTAGAACTATGGTCGCTAAACTGTTTGCAGTCCCCGGCAACGGCGTCAAAAATTGATCTACGGTCAAAATCAACTATAAATCAACCCTCTTCGCAATAGCATGAATCATTGTAAAATAGGGCTATTGGACGGGTAAGTCGAACCACTGGGACTGCGCTAGTCTTAAGGCAACCTAAGTATCTAAAGTCATTTTAGAGTGATGAGGGGTTTATAAAGGGTTTGTGTGTTTGTCACTAAACTAAGAAATTAAAATGCATAAAACAATAGATTGCAATGAAATTGAAGAAGTGAGATACAAGTAGAAAAGACTAGGGAGATGAATCCACACTACACCTTAAGTACATGTTAGATTAGGTCTAAATTTGGGGATAAATAACATATATGCAATGGTCAAGAAATATGAAGCAACTCCGTTGCTTAATAATCATCAAGAAGTTCACTTAATCAAAACAAGAATGATCCATCAAAAGCTACCATAGTTGAACTACTTAAATTAAGGTGTAGAATCAAATACACTATCTCAAGCAAAAGACCATCAAGCTTTCAATCAAATGGCGAAGCACATGAAGGTAGGAATCAAGTATAAACCATCAAAAGAGGTACCTAAGCAATGGAATATCAAGTTTCAAAATCAACATGCCTTGAAAAACATTCATAGTCTATATTTTCATTGTCACTATGAAAATAAAAGTAATAAGATTGATCCAAGAATCATTAAAGATATGACAATGAACTTACATCAACCATTTACACATTAAAATTCATTACAAGAAGGAATATGCTCTTAGACTATGAAACTACCATACATTATACATTATATTCCCCAAAAGTATAGCCTAATCTAGAACATGATCAAAAGAGGAGGCTTCATCACCTCCCTAGATGGAGGTTTAGCTCTCCATTGATACAAAAATGGAAGAAGAAGAAGAAGAATACAACATCATTTTCGAGCTCTACTGTAGCACTCAAGAACACTCTCTTCCTTGCTCTCTCTCTCTCCTCTAATCTTGTAAGAATGAATGATAATCATTTTGTGTGGTCCTCCCTCTCTCTTATCAAGCTCAAGTCAAGGCTCTCTCCCCTCCAAGGAACACTTCCAACCACTTCATAAAGAAGGAAGATGGCATTGAGGAAACCAATGTGCAAGTGGCTGAAATTGAGCCATTTTCGAGTGCAACCTGCCAGAATTTCGAGCACTCGAAGGGTGGTCTCGAGCACTCTAAATTAGTGTAATGAGCAACATGCAATTCTTGCCCATCTCTGACCCACTGTGGAAGAATGACCATAACTTTGTGCTCCAAACTCCGAATGATGATCTGTTTGAAGATTTGGAGAGCTGATTCAGAGATTTAAAAACTTTATGTTTTGATAAAGACCCAATTCTCAAGTCTGGTTGGTCAAAAATGGGGAGAAAGGCAGTACTTCAGTGCTGCCAGGCAGTTTTGCGCACCTCTGTTAAGAAGATCATAACTCTCTGCTCCGAACTCCGAATGACGAACCGCTTGAAGATTTGGAAATCTGATTCAGAGCTCTAAATCTTTCATGTTATGATGGAAGTCCATTTATTGATTTTGCTAGGTCGAAAATGGAGACAAAAGTCAGGTTCTACTGCTGCCAGAATTGGCACCCTTTTTGTTCAAAATTCCACAAGGCATCATTTTTGCTTCATTTTTGCACTTTAACCTGAAAATGTACAAAAACATGCAAATGGAGTTAATCTACATAAAATAATCAATTAATGGACTTTGTTAATGTAATTTAGGGTGCTTGAATATACAGTATTCAACGCTTATCATTTGTAGATTCCGAGGACATGGATTAAGTAGTAAATTGTATCCATATTGAATGTGACTGGACTGGCCACCAACGGTCAAGAATCATTCACTATGAGACATGTCAATATGTCACTGCATAAGCTATTCAAAATCACATTTCAATTTTGTATTGGTATCTATTGATGTATCCTACTGCTTGTGAAATACCAAACATACATGTAAGCTTTTTTGTTGTTTCATTATCTCATATTATTATAATTTTTTTTTTTTTAGTAACTAATTTTTTTTTGCCCACCACAGGTGGAGTCCACTATAAGTAGTTCATATCGCTACGAACTCGACAACACTTAACCAACTGGGTGGGTGAAACGCTTTTGGGACAAACAGATAAAAATCCATTTTTTTCACTATCTCAACACTCATATGAACGAGATATTCGTCCTACATTCCGTTAGATTTTCAAATACAGTAAGAACAAAATATCTATTGTCCATTAAAGACGTTGATGTGGTCCGGGATCAAATCATTGTTTGACACAACGATTTTGAGTCTTTTTTACAACCCTTGTTGTCCTTGAACCCACACAAAAAAGAGCTTTTCAATAGCGATGGAATGTTGACTGAATTATGGTGTGGGTCCATAAAGTATTTATTTGTATCTTTTTTTTTAGATCTGGAATAATACATTAAAGTATTTGTTCGTAAATTCCGAGAACATGGATTTAGTGGTAAATTGTATCCACAATGAATATGACTAGACAGGCCATCAACGGTCATGAGTTGTTCATTGTAAGACATGTCAATATGTCGTTGCACAAGCTGTTCAAAATCACATTCCAATTCCAATTTTGTAAAAACAAAATATCTATTGTCCATTAAAGGCGTTGGTGTGGTCCGGGATCGAATCATTATTTGTCACGATGATTTTAAGTCATTTCTTCAACCCTGGTTGTCCCTGAACCCACACAAAAAGGGTTTTTCAATAGCGATGCAATGTTGACTGAATTATAGTGTGGGTCCATAAAGTATTTGTTTGTATCTTTTTTTTTAGATCTCGAATAATACATTAAAGTATTTGTTTATAGATTCCGAGGACATAGATTTAGTAGTAAATTATATCCATATTGAATGTGACTGGACTGGCCACCAACGGTCAAGAGTCATTCACTGTAAGACATGTCAATATATCGCTGCAAAAGCTATTCAAAATCAAATTGCAATTCTAATTTTGTATTGGCATCCATTGATGTATCCTCCTACTTGTGAAATACTAAATATACATGTAAGTTTTTTTGCTATTTCATTATCTCATATTAGTCTATATATATATATATATATATATATATATATATATATATTGGTTTGGTAACTAATTTTTTTCGCCCACGACAGGTGGAGTCCACTATAAGTAGTTCATATCGTTCCGAACTCGACAGCATTTAACCAACTGGTTGGGTGAAAGGCTTTTGGGATGAACAGACAAAAACTCATTTTTTTCACTATCTCAACACTTATATGAACGAGCTATTCGTCCTGGATTCCGTTAGATTTTCAAATACAGTAAGAACAAAATATCTATTGTCTATTAAAGACGTTGATGTGGTCTGGGATCGAATGATTGTTTGACACGACGATTTTGAGTCCTTTTTACATCCTTTGCTGTCCTTGAACCCACACAAAAAAGAGTTTTTCGATAGCGATGGAATGTTGACTAAATTCTGGTGTGGGTCCATAAAGTATTTGTTTGTACCTTTTTTTTAGATCTCGAATAATATATTAAAGTATTTGTCTGTAGATTCGGAGGGCATGGATTTAGTAGTGAATTGTATCTATAGTGAATGTTACTAGATTGGTTACCAAAGGTCAATAGTTGTTCTTTATAAGACATATCAATATGTCGCTGCACAAGCTGCTCAAGATCATATTCCAATTCCAACTTTGTATTAGTATCCAGTGATATATGTTCCTGCTTGTGAAATACCAAACATACATGTAAGTTTTTTTGTTATTTCATATTCTCATATTAGTATATATATATATATATATATATATATATATATATATATATATTTGTTTTTGTAACTAATTTTTTTTCGCTCACCGCAGGTGGAGTCCACTAGAAATAGCTCATATCGCTACAAACTCGACAGCACTTACCCAACTGGTTTGGTGAAACATTTTGGGGATGAATAGACAAAAACCCATTTTTTTTTCTTCACTATTTCAACACTCATATGAACGAGTTCTTCGTCCAGGATTCCGTTAGAATTTCAAATATAGTAAGAATAAAATATCTATTGTCCATTAAAGACGTTGATGTGGTCCCGGATCAAATCATTATTTGTCACGACAATTTTGAGTGCTTTCTTCAACCTCACTGTCCCTGAACCTACACGAAAAAGTGCTTTCGATAACGATGGAATGTTAACTGAATTCTGGTGAGGGTCCATAAAGTATTTGTTTGTATCTTTTCTTCTTTTATTATTATTATTATTATTATTATTATTATTATTATTATTATTATTATTATTTTATCTCGAATAATACATTAAAGTATTTGTTTATAAATTCTGATTACATAGATTTAGTATTAAATTGTATCCATAGTGAATGTGACTGGACTGGTCGCTAACGGTCATGAGTTGTTCACTGTAAAACATATCAATATATTGCTGCACAAGCTATTCAAGGTCACATTCCAATTCCAATTTTATATTAGTATCTAGTGATGTAGCCTCCTGCTTATGAAATACCAAACATACATGTAAGCTTTTTGTTGTTTCATTATCTCATATTAGTCCCGGATTTTGATTCAACCCGGTGGGTCAATGATGAACAGAAGATTGACACGTTAACGGATTCACATACGGAAGCAAGAAACAAGACAACGGTCTTCCAAGGCACTATACGCCTCTAAGACACTTTGATGACCTTCCATGAGGTCACGGAACTCAAAGAAAGTATGTGCGGAAGCAAAAGATAAACCAAAGTCTTAAGAGATATAAATCATCTCTCAGACGCAAATGTGGCCTTCCATGAAGTCACGGAACCCAAGAAAATAACCGGAAGCGAAAACCAGGATAAAAAGGTTAAATGGTACCCTATGGTACCAATGACAACCAAGGGAACAAAGTCTAGTTCAAACTAGACCATGTATGCCATTAAATGGCTTGTACAAGATCAACGAGGTCAGGTGGGAACGAATGAAACAGGGTTAACCTGTCTAGGCAACAAACCAAGCAAGACCCACAAGACAGCTCCATTTCGGTCGATCGAAATGGATCTTCGGTCTACCGAAGTGACCAAAGAAAAGAAGGGAAGTGAGCCTTCAATTCGGTCGACCGAAATAAGCCTCTACAGTGAAATTGACTACTGGAATTGGAGTTTTTGCTGCACAATTGAAATCCAAAGGGGTTCGGTCAACCGAAACAAGCCACCGGTCGACCGAAACTGGTCAAAAATGTACATATGAACCTGTTATGCACCAAAAATGAAGAAAAGACTCTAAGTCTTTTTTAAAACCCCCATGGCATGATCAATTTACATTATAAGCTAATGTGTGATGATGTGAATATACACGCAAGTGTAATATGACATTTTAAACATGTTACAATAGCCTACATCCTCATTACATTTCTTTTACAAGATTTGACATGCCAAACCTCAAAGTTAGGAAAAATTACATTTTTAAACAAAAGGTGACGCCAAATGAGTACAAGTGCAAATATAAATATGCTTGGCCCTTGGCCTAATGTTATGCATGTTGAAAACAATGAAAAGAGTGTACTTATGTACATATTACACAAATGGAATCAAAGAATACAAGTTTGATACAAAAGGTTACAACAATGGCACTTCATGCTAACATTTGCATGAAATGGAAACTCAAAGCTACAAGCCATCCCAATGAACGACAAGCATCACGAACCAAGTCTTCGTACCTTAACAAATCCCCCAGTAACTTCAGAGTGAGTAAACAAGTTTACTCGTAGAGAATGAGCATACATCGACTCGATTTCTTTCAGATTTTTAGACTATCATGAAACAGTTCAAAAGGGTCATGCCACCTAATGTCTATGTCAAAGGTTAGACTCAGGGAGCATCCTAAGCTACCATAGAGAAATAACAACAAGAATCATGATATGTGTATATATATGAAACGAGTCAAGTTGGGATAATCCAAAGAACACGACAAGAAGGATGCTTGAATATATATTTACATGAATTGCATTATCAATACAATTAATTAAGGCTTGGAATAATCCATACAACACGACAAGAGAATACTAGAATACAAGGATCACATAATCTATGCAATTTACATGATTGGAACATACCAATTAACACGATAGGAAGTATACTCGGATACAAGTTAGCAAAATTACATTATTAATGCAATTAACATGATTGGAGCATTTTAATTAACACGACAAGAAGTAATACACGAAATCATAAACAAGGCATAATATCTATGCAATTAAACAAGGATAGAACCATGAAACATGAAAGAGTTACACATGAATCAAGAACAAGGCATAATATCTATGCAAGTAAACAAGATTGGAGCATTTCACATACACGACAAGTTTAAATCTTCATGGAATAGCAACTTGAAATTTAAAGAGTGAAATCAACCAATGTGGAAAACTCGGATATTGCCCGGATTAAAATCGTACTCTTGAGATCACTTTAGGACTACTAACCCATGGGTACCTTTCCCCTAGTGTGCACTATAGTGTAGGAGGACATTCCCCCATACTAGAGCCAAGTCCTAGCCATGTCAATTCTTGATTGATATCCCAAGTCCCAAAATCAACAAGTTGTGCAAACCAAGATAGTATCAAAATACAAGAAATGCATTAACCACATTTCATGCACAACCAAGATTTTAGAATATACAAGTCATGCCCTAAGTTCTCAACTAGGATGGCATGTGAAATGTCAAGAATTCGTAGTATGCATCTATATAGATTAGAGCCAAGATATATATAGCACATGGAATCCATTGAAATAAATATATCACAAGTATAAGATACATGATTTAATTACGTACTAAGCAACACATGAATAATTAAATCATTCCAAGATAAATGTGCAAGTTCATTAAGTACATTAATGAAACCTAGATACAAGGAGTCACGATACTTGATAAAAAGATAAAAGTACATGAAATACAAGTTCGATTCATAAGTTAACATAAATTCAATATCAAAGCATGATTAACGCGATGGAAGTATATAAGGAAATTTAATCTACTTAAGGGATTAAATTGTCAAGATTACAAGACAAGTCAAGGATCATGTCAAGGACAAGTTCAATATCAAGTTACATGTTCATTTCATACAAGAAACGACCATGTGAATCAAGTTCCATACAAAGGAAATAATTAAGTACTAAGTTTCAAAACTTATCCAATTATTCTCAAATTAATACATGTGAGGGAACTTGTCAAGAAAAGCATGAATACTAAGTTAGAACTTAATCAAGACCAATGAGCCATTGAATGGATTTTAATTAATTCATTTAATTAAAATCTCTAAGTTTTGAAATTCGTCTGAATGATCTCAATTTAATATATGTCATGCAACTTGTCAAGACTTGACTTACTAGCATGATACAAGTGATTTTCAGGCAATGTATGACCATGAGTATTAAACTTTAATACTAGAAAAATAATAAATGAAAAATTTCAAAACTTAATCAAATATTCTAGATTTAGTATATATGAAACTATATGACATGCATATCAAGAATATCAAGTCAGAAATCAAATGGAGTAAATAGTACGCATGGAATAAATTAATTAATCAATTAATTACATATGCTCTAGATTTTAAAACACCTCCGATTACTCTCAAATTCACCTATGTTGAAGAGCATGCTAGGGCCTAATATAATATGCTAACACACATCGATTTCAAGTTAGTTAAGGCCACATGAATTAATCTTTCACTTAAGATAAATATTAAATAAAAACTTCATTACTTGTCCAAATATTCTAAATTTAATATATGTCAATGACCATATCAAGGAGTAATATTCTATCATGCCACATGTTTAAACCAAGCTATGAGCAACCGGAAAAATCAAATCTCATACAAGAAAATAATTAAATAAAATCTCTAAATTTGATATCCAAGCAATTAAACAAGTTATATAAGCATCACAAACATGCTATATAAGAAGAAAATAAATTATAACACCCCCTACCTCAATTTGAGATGAAAATCTCAAAAGCCCACCAAAATAAAAGTGCTCCGAATCCGACGATACCGAAGGGTTTTGTCGGGGACAACACGATGAACAAGAATCCGAAGGAAGCCCCATGAAAATCACAACTTGACTTCAAACCCGAACTCAAGAAATGGTTAGAAATAGGTTCTAATAAGGGAGAAAGGTAGAGCTCGTCGAAGGGAACAATAAACGTGAAGGCCGAAGACTTTTCACTTAGGAAATCAAGTGGAGGAGAAGAAGAAAAGGTGGCAGCCCAAGGAGCTCCCATGGCTGCAGGCCAAGAGGGGGAGGAAGATGATCCAAATCTGACTTTTCTTCTTTAAGTCCCCTATTTATAGAAAATCTCAAAAAAGTGCCTCGAAAGGGCCCCGCAGGGTCTGGAAAAGTGGATTTTGAGCAGACGTGTTCAAACGGTAAAACTCTGTGAACAAAAAAAGATTCAAAATGAGAAAATATGAACAACAGAAGAAACGAAATCAAAAATTGAGTCCCGAGCAGAGAGATATGCCCCGAACAACTTCAGCGGCAACTGGGGTCAGAAACTCAGAAACTGGAAAAAAACGACCAGAACGGAATTCTAAGAGTACACGACTCGACAAAATGTGAAAATGAATTCCGTAAGAGAATTCAGGCTCCAAACGAGGTATTTTTGCAATAACTTTCGTTAATTACATAATGACCCTTCCAAAAAGGGTTAACTACACTGATGACCCAGAATGAAAATATCTTTCAAAAATATTTTCTTAAAAACCCCTAAAATAAAATATCTTCAAAAGATATTTACAAAAAATACCCCAAGAAAAGAAAAAGATTCCAAAGAACTATGCATCCATGCCCTTATGGACATCGGGAGCAACCAGAGTATTTTCTTGCAAAAGTAAAGATACGTATTTCGTGGAAACCACTTCGAATGAAGATACGTGAAGTCAAAAACTAACTCTGAGCATGAAAAGTGAGGTTTTGCCAACAAAGTGACAAACGGGGAAAAGACAAAATAGGGAAAAGGACGAAAAAGTGAATAGTGTTCGAAAAGTGAAAATGTGGAAATGACTCGATCCTCAAAGGAAGTTGTCAATCCATACGAAAAAGTCTCAAAAACCATTTTCAAGCACTCAAGACGACACTATGAGACGAGAAACTGAACTCAGAAGAGAAAATTAAATGGAAAAAATTTATACGTAAAATTTCAGGAAAAAGGAAAGAGAGGAAAATGACCCGGTCATTACATTTTTTTTCTTTTAGTAACTAATTTTTTTTCGCCCACCGCAAATGGAGTCCACTATAAGTAGTTCATATCGTTACAAACTCGACAGCACTTACCCAACTAGTTGGGTGAAACGTTTTGGGGACAAATAGACGAAAACCTTTTTTTTTTTTTTTTCACTATCTAAACATTCATATGAACGAGCTATTCGTCCTGGATTCCACTAGAATGTCAAATATAATAAGAACGAAATATCTATTGTGCATTAAAGACGTTGATGTGGTTCAGGATCGAATCATTTTTTGTCATGACGATTTTAAGTCATTTCTTCAACCCTGGCTATCCCTAAACCCACAAAAAAAAAGCTTTTTGATAGCGATGGAAATGTTGACTGAATTCTGGTGTATGTCCATAAAGTATTTGTTTGTATCTTTTTTTTTTAGATCTCGAATAATACATTAAAGTATTTGTTTGTAAATTCCGAAGACATGGATTTAGTAGTAAATTGTATCCATAGTGAATGTGACTGGACTGGCCATCAACGGTCAAGAGTTGTTCACTAAGACATGTCAATATGTCGCTGCATAAGTTATTCAAGATCACATTCCAATTCCAACTTTGTATTGGTATCTAGTGATGTATCTTCCTGCTTGTGAAATACCAAACATACATGTAAGTTTTTTTTTGCTGTTTATTATCTCATATTAGTAATATATATTTTCTGTTTTAGTAACTATTTTTTTTTCGCCCACCGCAGGTGGAGTCCACTATAAGTAGTTCATATCGCTACAAAATCGACATCACTTATCCAACTGGTTGGGTGAATCGTTTTGGGAACGAATAAACAAAAACCCATTTTTTTCACTATCTCAACACTCATATGAACGAGCTATTCATCCTGGATTTCACTAGAATTTCAAATACAGAAAGAACAAAATATCTATTGTCCATTAAAGATGTTGCTGTGGTTCGGGATCAAATCATTGTTTGTCATAACGATTTTGAGTCCGTTCTTCAACCCTAGCTATCCTTAAATCCACACAAAAAAGAGTCTTTCGATAACGATGGAATGTTGACTGAACTCTGGTATGGGTCCATAGAGTATTTGTTTGTATCTTTTTTTTTGGATCTCGAATAATGCATTAAAGTATTTGTTTGTAGATTCTAAGGACACTAAGAAACTGTTTCCCGCACATATCAAGCATGTTGGACTGGTCTAATGAAAATTTAGACTGGTAATCTCAACTTTAGCTTCCCACTCATGTTGGACTAGTCCATAGAAGTTGGACCACCCGTCCAAAGCAAAGGTTCAAGCAAACTGATCAAAATTGTGAGCTTTTTCATGGTTCCGTCTGGTGGCCAAAGTTTATTACTATTGCCTTATTTGGCAATTGCTGTTGTTTCGTAATTTTTTTGTTTTGGACAATGTATTGTAGCGAAGCAAAATACGAAAGCGTGTTTGCTAACGTTTCCTACAATTTGAATAGTATCAGAACGGTTTCGAAAAAAGAGGCCTGAAAGCACCAAATTAGTGTTTTGGTTGCTTCTGCACTGTAGCAAAAACACTGTAGCGATGAACAATACTTTAAAAAAAAAAAAAAAAACTCTTAAATGACCTTTTTAATTAGTCATTTTATTTTTCAAACTTACAAGCTTTTTTTACCAAACAAGTTTTCGTGTTTTTGTTTTCAAAAATCTTGCAACAAATATAATGTTACCAAACATACTTTAGAATAGAATTGAACACACTCTAAAGTAGAAACGTTATTTTCTTTTTCATGTCAAAATAAAAGCAAGAAGTAAAATCGATTGCCAAACAAGTCTTTTATTAGCATGAGAATTTTGCTACTATTTGTTTAGTACTTTTTAGATCATTACACTAACAAAAGTTACCATTACTAGTTTAAGGTGATTTAAGGCTGTGATTCTAAACAATCAGAGTCTGAAATGATGTCGGTTGACATATATAGAACTAAATATTGTTAAAAGAAGGGTAAAGTGCTAAAAAAAAAAAACCCCTGTAGTATAGGTTTTGTGCACAATGCACCCTTCCTTTTCAACCTTGAGCGCCGTCAATCCCTAATTTTTTAAAAAGGTGCATTTCAATCCATGTTTTTCAAATAAGGTGCAAATAACCTCCCTGTGACCACTTTTTGGCATAAAGTAAATATAAAACCCGACTTTACCCTTGTTACATAATGTGCATACCCCCCAACCGATTTTCTATACACCTTTCTCTCTCTCTTTCTTTCTCCATAACTAGATTATTGTTTTTCCTTTTTTTTGTTTGTGTCATTATATATATTTTATTTATTTAATTTTGCTTTGTAAGTTATTATTTAATGAGATTTATTTTATTCTTGTTCCAAACAAACAAACTCTTATAGCAATTGGACAAAATGGTCATTTTACATGGTCTTTGTTTCTACTTATTAATTTATTTTACTGACATGAGGATATTATCGTCATTTTAAGTCTCGAGGGGGCTATTTGCGCCACATCAATAGTATAGGGATTTTATACTACACAATTTTTTTTTGGTAAATTATATAGACACCCCATGAGGTTAGGTCATATCTCACCTAGATATGAACATTTTGGTTTTAACTTTCACTTACAGTGATTATGTATTTCACTTAGACCCCAAATATCAATTTTTGATGATGTTAGGTACTTTTAAGTGTAAAATGACTATGTTACCCTTTTGACTTTGGATTGACTTTGTTTCATATATAAAATGACTTAACGGCCCCCAACACCCATTTGAAATGACCAAAATGTCCTATAATTTTATCCCCAAATCACAAATTGGATCCTGTATTTGGACAGACCCAAATCATCGTCGGTTATGGAGTTTTGGCGGCGGTGGTTGTGGGGGTAGGGATGCTGGTGGTGGTTGTGGGTGAAGATGTGGTGGTCAGCTGTGGCAGTGGTTGTGGGTGAAGATGGTGATGGTTGAACTTCGGCAGGCTTTGTTGCGTTGATGGTCCAATTGCGTAGATATGCGACGACATCACCGATCTACAGTGGCGGTGGTAGCGACCTACGACAGCGACAACAATCTACAACAATCGGTAGTGGCGATTGAGGTAGAGATGGAGAAAACAAATATAGCACGTATGTGAATATAACACATCACCGTTTCAGCAAAAATCACCATTGGAGTCGCAACAAATAGACATCCACCATCACCAACGGCTTCTTCTCTTCGACGAGGGTGGCGCGCCAGATCTACTTGCACCAACAGTAGGGGTGCGTTACGTTCACGCGTCGCTAATGGAGCTGCAAATTATGGTCTCTCTATCACTCCCTCAGTATCACTCACGCTCGCTCTGGTCCGATCCTGAAAGGCCGGCGCTCTCTCTATCTCTTACGTCCTCACAGTGTCGACGTAGTTATGGTTTCTCACAGTGCCGCCACCGCCGTGAACTTCCACAAACCGCCGCCGCCGCCATCGCAAGCCGTGAACCATGGATTCCATGTTTTAAATCTGGCTTTTCACCGAAATCCATGGATTCCAACTGCAATTAGATTAGATTAGGAACTGGCTCTGTATACATGGTGTTAGGCATTAGATTAGGAACTTATTTATTAATTATTTCACTTGCCACTGGGATGATGATGGCGGATTTGAGGTGGAATGTTGTTGGTGGCACTGTAATCGCCCGAATCCATGACGATTTTATTACTATGTGCAATGGATTTTGGCAGATGACCTTTGATTGAGAGAGGAGAAAGAGAGCGTGATTTGGTGGGTTTTGTTATAAGGGTATTTTTGGTAATAAAAGTTATAGATATTTTGTATTAAATTATATTTAAAAAAAATAAGGATAAATGAGTCATTTTACATATGTCAGAGTTCAAAAAGTAATTTGAAGTGTAAGTGAAAGTTAAAACTAAAATATTAATCAAGCTAAAAAATTGACCTAATTTCAGGTGTCAATGTTTTTTTTTTGCATTATATTGATAATAGATGAGGTTTTTTTTCACTTAGACCTCTTTAAAAAAAATTAATAATAATTTAAAAATTCATACCATTTTATAAGAGTGGACATGCAATCATGACGTGAAGATACAAGAATTCGTTTCTTCTCTCTCTCTCTCTCTCTCTCTCTAGCCTTCTTCTCTCACTTTCTACCCGTCATGGTCTATTTATAGGCCATGACCTTTATTGCGGTTAACCATTTACATTGGGCCTATATTCGAAAGCTCTCTTCCTTTTGGGCTGGGTCTTGCAATGGGCTTGACCTTCCTCGGTGGACCTCCCACGTTCGGCCCATTCCAGGGTGCTTTGGCATAGATCCTACTTCAATCATTCGACCCGATCTTGTTCTCGCGAACCATATCCGGCCCATGCCACTTGCCGCATCCTCAACTGCCTCCATAATTACCCCTTATTGATTAGGGGGTAATTATTAGAGGCTGTTAATGATGACCTGACGGCTCGAGGAGATCGTGTGGGAGAATGGACGGTTAGATCTAGGGGTCGGCGCTTCGAGATTCAAAAAGACAACCCATCGCTTTCCTGACTCCTCGACTCTTGGGCTCATCTCATCTTTATAAGCTCCATTGATTCTCCATCGATCCTCTTTACCGTCTCCATCTCACCTTTTGCTGTTTGAATCTTCTCTGGCGATTTCTTGCGAAAGATCTTCCTTCCAGTGGCTTTGCAATACTCTCTGCCGTTTTCACTCTCTAAGGTTAGTTTCATTTGCATTTTTCTTTTGGAAGACTTCTTTCTCCTCCCCAGAATCCTCATCCACTCTCAACATGATAGTAGATCTAGATATTCTTCGCATGAAACTTCAGCTTCCTGACGATGTAGAAATTAAAAACTGCCCCCGAGAAGTGAATATTAGAACCGGTGCTGGCCTTCTTCCCGGCGAGGCCCTGTTTTCACTCCTCCACCTTAATCTCCTTAGATTTCCTTTACATCCTTTCTTTTGCTACGTTTTTAACAAGTTAAATCTTTCCCCTTTACAAGTAAACCCCAATTTCCTTAGGATTTTATCCGTTATGCTACTCCTGATTCGTGACAGAGGTCTGGATCTGGACCTCGTAGATCTTCTCCTCTGTTATAAGGTCAGCAAGATTAGAACTGACGAACCATTTTACCACTTTTTCCCCATTGAGAAGAGGTCCATCTGCACAGATAAGATCAAATCCGAGAAGGGTTGGAGGAAAAACATTATTGGGGTTAGGGGAGCCTGGTTCTCTCCAGCTGCGGAGGATTTCCCTATCCCGAGCGTTTTCGGAGAGTGCTCTGTTTCTTTTTACAAGAAATATAAAAACCATAAGAGCGACTGTCCTTGCGAGATTTGCATTCCTTGTTTTTGTACTTTCTTGTGCCATTCCTTAGGCATTCCTTGTGATAACTTGAGCTACAGTGTATGCAGGGATAGGGATAACTACTTGAAGCGGTACGTTCTGACCAACGTTCCCTCTTGCTCGGACCTTCTCACCTCAGATAATCTCCTCGATATCTCAGTCCTCGGCAAGACAATGAGCCAACTTCAGATCCCTTCCTTCCGCAGGAAGAAGACTGCCCCCAGGCCTGCTATCACCCCTGCATCAAATTCCTCACCGGCTTCAGTTTCTTCCTTCGCTACCCTTTCTGACACCACTCCTTCCACTGATCCATCCGTGACAGCTGCTGACCCGGTCGCTAACACGATGACTATCAGTCCGAACGTTGCCCCCTCTGTCAACAATCCTCCTGGCTCTACTGCTGCTTCCGTAAGGGAAAAGGCCAGAGGAAAAAGGCATCAACCTGACAGTGCCCTCAGCATGGATGACGTTCCCTTGTCTCAGAGGGTTAGGCCCTCTGGGCCGAATGTGATTTCCCTGGCGAGACCTTCTCAAGCTAGGCCCCCCACCCCTTCTGGGCATGCATCCGCTTCAGGAACGGCGCCATGGAGCCCTCGCTTCATCCGAACAGACGGATCGTCTGTGAAACCGACCGAGACCATGTTCAAAGATGGTCAGACAGCAATGGCTTACTACAGGAGTATGTGGACTCCCAAGGACATCGAGGTAGCCAAAGGTCTGTCTCAGAGGGAGGTGTTCAGTCGATTCCCCTTGTCTGCCATGGAGGTAACTTCCACCCCTTAGTCAATAAATCTTTACATACTCCTGACACTTATTTTCTTCTAACCATCTGCTCGGCTTAACCAGTTGTCCTGTATATCTCTACAGACCTTGTACGGGATGATGGCTATGCAGAAACAAGTTGAGCAGGTGAATGCCAAGGTCCGTGCACTTTCTGACAGCCTTAGTGCAGCGAACAAGGAGAACGATAACTTAGCTGCTCAGAAGACCGGGTTGATGGTTCAACTTGGTAAAACTGGAAAAGAGAGGGATTCATTGAGGAGGGATACTGACTCTCTTTAGGATGAGAGGAATGCTCTGCAGTTTGAAAAGAGCGTCTGGCAGACCGAGCAGGAATCCCTTAGGGCCGAGAAGGAAGAACTGCTACGTCTTCTGAATGATGAGCAATCCGCTCGGATGGCCTTTGAGAAGAGGGCCTTAGACGAGCGCAATGCTTTACTTGATACCATCAGCAGGGTAAATGGTGGCATGCTAGCTCTGCATGCTCGGTTCTCCAGAGTTGGAGCCCTCAGATATGCTCAGGGGTTCCGAGAGGGTTACGCCGATCGCGTCCCGGATGAGGGTCAGACTGGCTCTACCCCAGATGAAGTTGATAAGGATCTAGATATTGACCCTCCTGGTGTTTATACCGATCCAGACTCCACCGCTGCCGAGGGCATATTTGATGAATGTCAGGAGATTGCGTCTTCTCGGATCACTCCTGCTCCTCCTGCCGCTCTGACTTTGAACATTCTTCCTGTGTCCACTTTGACTCCATCTGCCATTACTACTGAAGATAACCCTCAGCAGAATGATTCTTCCAACGCTGTTAAGGGTAGGATTCAACAGAACGATTCTGTCATTCACCTCGACTCTCCACCTCGTGAGGATGGCGACACCACAACCAATGAGGAGGTAGCCCAACATCATCAAGAAGCCGATGAGGCAAACGCCTCTTAGTTAGAACTTCTTTTTTTTTTAATGTACTGACTTTGGTGTATTTGCCATTTTTACACCTCATTTTTTGTAACCCTCTGATCCTTATTAATGAGATGGCCGACTTTTGATTAAACTTTTTGTGTCAACTTCCTTCTTCTTCTTGATCCTTATTAATGAGATGGCCGACTTCTGATTAAACTTTTTGTGTCAACTTCCTTCTTCTTCTTCTTTTTTTTTTTTTTTTTGGGGCAAGTGTTTGGCATTCGGCTCATTGTGCCAACTGCCGCTTACTTTGCTCAGGCGCTTGGCGTTCGGCTAGAATGCCACTTACCACTTGGCCCTCTAATTTTCTTTAGCAAGTGTTTGGCGTTCGGCTCATAGTGCCAGCTGCCACTTATTTGCATAGGTGCCTGGCGCTCGGCTGGAATGCCTCTTGCCACTTGGCCCTCTATTTTTCTTAGCAAGTGTTTGGCGTTCGGCTCATAGTGCCAGCTGCCACTTATTTGCTTAGGTGCCTGGCGCTTGGCTAGAATGCCACTTGCCACTTGGCCTTTTATTTTTCTTAGCAAGTGTTTGGCGTTCGGCTCATAGTGCCAGCTGCCACTTATTTGCTTAGGTGCCTGGCGTTTGGCTAGAATGCCACTTGCCACTTGGCCTTTTATTTTTCTTCGCAAGTGTTTGGCGTTCAGCTCATAGTGCCAGCTGCCACTTATTTGCTTAGGTGCCTAGCGTTTGGCTAGAATGCCACTTGCCACTTGGCCTTTTATTTTTCTTCGCAAGTGTTTGGCGTTCGGCTCATAGTGCCAGCTACCACTTATTTGCTTAGGTGCCTGGCGCTTGGCTAGAATGCCACCTGCCACTTGGCCTTATTTTTCTTAGCAAGTGTTTGGCGTTCGGCTCATAGTGCCAGCTGCCACTTATTTGCTTAAGATTTTAAAGAGGAGTGCAATCCTTATAAATCTCAGAAACTTATACATTCAACTGTTTTCAATTTAAAATAAACAAAATTCGGTACTGAATCTCAACTTTTTGTTGATAATACCTCTTTAGAGAAATAGCATTCCAAGGCTTGCTAACCAGCCCTCCGGCCATGGTTTCTAAGGTATATACGCCTTTTCCTATGGCCTCTGCAATTCTGTATGGGCCTTCCCATGGTGGCATCATCTTTTTGACTATCCCTACCTTCTTTTTCAGAACCAGGTCACCTAGCTTAAAGTCTCTGTGCTTTACTTTCCTGTTATGGCTGTTCGCAAGCGTCTGCTGGTAAGATGCGAGCCTTACCGCTGCTGCGTCTCTTTTTTCTTCCAGCAAATCGAGGTTAAACCTTAGCATACTGTCATTATGCTCACGGTTCCATGCCAAGCTTCGAACAGTCAGAACTAAGTGCTCGACTGGTATAACTGCCTCAGTTCCATACGCCATGGTGAATGGGCTTTCTCCGGTCGATCGTCTAGGGGTCGTTCTGTAGGCCCATAAGACGTTCGGCAGTTCATTTAACCACCTTCCTTTCCTTTTCTCTAGTTTCTTCTTGATACAAGTAAAGATTATTCTGTTTGTAATTTTCGCTTGTCCATTGGCCTGTGGGTGACTTACTGCTGCCAGCTTTTGATTAATTCCATACTCCTCCAACAGCTCTCTTATTTGCTTACTGTCAAGGTTGGTACCATTATCCATGACGATTAACCTCGGAACACCAAACCGGCAAATAATATTACTCCAAATGAATCGTCTCACATGAGTTTGAGTAACGCTCGGATATGGCTCTGCTTCCACCCACTTAATAAAGTAGTCTGTAGCCAGTAACACATACTTGTTCTGAGCTCTGACAGTTGGTAGAGGACCAGCTACATCCATCCTCCATTGTGCGAAAGGCCATGGTGTGGCCATTACATGCAAGTCTTCAGGCGGTTGGTGAATCAGTGGTCCGCACCTTTGGCACTTATCGCACCTTCTGGACAATTCTTCCGAATCTCGCGATGTTTGGCCAGAAGTACCCTTGAGCCATTGCCTTGTGTTCTAATGATCTCCCCCCTGAGTGGTTTCCACATACGCCTTCATGAATAGCTCGTAATATTTGCCGAGCCTCTGTGGGGGTAACACACTTTAAGTACGGTCCGGAAAAAGATCTTCTGTATAACTGGTTATGCATTACGGCATACTTTGCTGCATTCGCTTTGATTTTCCTAGCCTCATTTCTTTGTTCAGGCAGAGTACTATCTCGGATGTAAGTTATGATCGGATCAATCCAACTTGGCTCATATGGAATAACATTCACTTGCCAAGGATCCGAGCTTGAAGGTTCTTCGAAAATGGATGACTGATTTAATATTCCTACTGGAACCACCCTTGCCAATGTTTCTCCAGAACCCGAGGCGTTACATGCTAGCCTGTCGGCATCTTCGTTATACTCCCTTGAAATTTGAATGAATTCAATTTTTTTGAAGTTCTTCGCCTCCCGCATAACAGCAGAACGATATGCTTCCATCGTTTCATCCTTGGTTTCATACTCGCCCCTCACCTGCTGAACGACTAACTGTGAGTCACTAAAAACATTCAAATTCCTGACCTTAAGTTCTTTGGCAAGCTTTATTCCTGCCAGCAACGCTTCATACTCTGCCTCATTGTTCGTGGTTACGAATTCAAGCCGAAGCTCTTGGCTTAAGGCTGTACCTTTTGGCGTTTGTAGTTTGATCCCAATGCCTGCAGCCATCTGATTCGAGGATCCATCGACGAAGAGTTTCCACAAGCACTTACAAAGATCCTCCTCTACGTCCTCTGAATCACATTCTAGTAAAAAATCTGCCACCGCCTGCCCTTTGACTGCTGTTCTAGGTTCGTATGTGATATCAAATGAGCTTAACTCTATCGCCCACTTCGTCATTCTTCCGGAGAGATCCGGCTTGTGCAGGATTATTCTGATAGGGAAAATGGTTAGAATGATAATAGGATGGGATTCAAAATAATGCCTGAGCTTTTTTTTCGCATGCACTAGCGAGAGTATCACCCGCTCTGCCTTTGAATAATGTCTTTCGGCCTCAGTCAATGTCTTGCTAACATAGAACACTGGATATTGCTTCCCTTCTGAGTAGCGGACCAGAATGCCACTTGTCGCGATGCTGGATATTCCGAGATACAAAAACAGCTTTTCGCCTGATTCTGGAGCTGACAGTACCGGAAGGTTCTGCATATATTTTTTCAGAGCAGTTAACGCTAGGCGTTGTTCATCTCCCCAAACCTGCCTGCCGTGGTTCCGTATTGTGTCAAAAAATGGTTTGCACCGATCCGACAATTTGGAAATGAAACGGCTCAGTGCAGCAATCCGTCCCGTAAGTGTTTGCACTTTTTTTATTGTCGTCGGCTCAGTATTCTTAGTCAGAGCATCTGCTTAGGCAGGACTTGCCTTGATGCCTCTGAGATTAACCACGTGTCCTAGGAATTGGCCTGAACTTACACCGAACGAGCACTTGGTCGGATTGAGATTCATTCCATATCGCCGCAACACATCAAACACGTCTCGAAGATGCTGCACATAATCAGCTTTCTTCTTACTTTTGACCACCATATCATCAATGTAAGCCTCCACTGTCTTCCCTATCTGTTCTTAAAAAATCTTGCTTATAAGTCTTTGGTAAGTTGCCCCGGCGTTCTTCAGTCCGAACGGCATAACTTTGTAGCAATACGTCCCGCGTTCGATAACGAAAGAATTTTTTTCTTCATCAGCGGGGTCCATGGGGATCTGATTATAACCCGAATAAGCATCTAAAAAGGTCAAGCGTTCATATCCAGTAGTTGCATCCACCATCTGATCAATCTTTGGCAGCGGGAAGTTATCCTTCGGACAAGCTTTGTTTAAATTGGTAAAATCAATGCATACGCGCCATTTCCCATTTTTCTTTTGCACAACGACCACATTCGATAGCCAGTCGGGGTTGTACACTTCTCTTACGAACCCCGCATCAAGCAGCTTATCAACTTCCTCGGCAATAATTCGGTTGCGCTCGGGGGCAAACCGTCGCTGCTTTTGCTTTACAGGTTTTGCATTGGGGTTAACGTTCAAGGAGTGACAGGATACCGAAAGATCAATCCTTGGCATGTCTAGGTGACTCCATGCGAACACATCTGCGTTTTGAGACAAAAGATCAACTAATTCCTGTTTTTCTTCCTCAACGAGTCGTTCCCCTACTCTGGTTATCCGTTCTGGTCGGAACTGATCAATCTGCACATCAAGCAGGGGTTCTTCAGTCAAGCCTACTGGTTCCTCCTCTTCATTCTGCTTGGAGGGAGGCTCCTATAATTGCTATCTTGGACTTACTGAACGAATGGGAGCTTTCCCCTTTCCGGCATGTTTCATCGTTACTGAGTAACATTCTTTTGCTGCAACTTGGTCTCCATGAATGTCAATCACTTTGGTTCCGTTCAGTGTCAGGCATCTCATTACCTGATGCAGAGTGGAAGAAAGACCTCGAACTCTGTGGATCCACCCTTTGCCCATCAGAAGATTATAAGATGGGTGAATTTCAACAACTACAAAGGTTTCCATCAAGACCCTCTCGGCAGCATGTACCGCTACCTCCACCATGCCGACGGGCTCCACTCGCTTTCCATCAAACCCTAATAGTGGATTCCCGGTGGATTTCAGCTGATCCTGTTTGATCTCGAGCCGATCGAATGTATCTCTTGGCATGATGTTCGCACTACTTCCAGGGTCAATTAGAACTCTGCGCACCAAGCATTTGGCCGCTGTCAAACTTACGACCAGCGGGTCCTCATGAGGGATCTGAGCATGCAACAAGTCTGTTGCGTCAAACTTTATTTGCGTTGATGCGCTCTGCTAGTGCAGAGTGTTTACACTGCCTATCCTTCTCTTTATCCGTGCCTGACGAAGGCGTGTTCGAAGCAGTTCATCTGATTCTTCAGCAGGCTCTGGCCGACCGTGAATTGCATTAATTACTCGAACTGGTTGCGTGTTGTGAGAATCCGACTTCTGATTCTTCTTCACCTGCTCCATTTGTCGGTTCTGCTCCACCGCTGGTCCTTGAATATAGCTTGCGAATTCCCCTCTGGCTATCAGCATCTCTACCTGTCTCCTTAGGTTCCTGCATTCGTTAGTCTGGTGGCCAAAATCAGAATGAAATGCACAGTGTTTAAACTGATCCCTCTGTTCGAGAGGTTGTCTGATTGGTAAAGGAGTTCGGAACTTATCTTTATTTTCTTGGTACAGTCTTGCTAGGGTAACTTTCAATGGAGTAATCAGCTCTTCCTCTCTGGGCCTCTTCTCGGATTTCCACGAAGAGCGTTGCGGTTGGACCTATTTTTGCCTGATCTTTGCTTTGGTCTTTTCTTCCGTGGATATAACGGATGTCTTCCGAGCGTTTGCCGCCTCTTCTTCTTCCAAGCGTACAAATCCATCGACTCTTTCGTTAAGTTCATCCATAGTCCTCGGCGTGTTGACCACCAAGCTTGTGTAGAACGGGGTGCCACGATTCATGGCCAGTATGAATGCTTGAACTGCCATTGAAGGGTGACATTCAATAACCATGCTCTTGGTAAGGTTAAACCTGGTTAGGAAAGCCTGGAGACGCTCTTCAGCGTGCTGCTTCATTGTAAATAAGCTCGAAATATCTTTCGCTGGACGCTTGTTTCCATAGTATTGGCTTATGAATCAATCGCACAGGCTTCGGAAACTATCCACCGAACCCCTCGGCAGGTTCTTGAACCAATTCAGAGCTGGTCCGGCCAGACTCGTAGGAAAGCACTTGCACATCAAAGAATCATTCTCAGTGTTTAGAGCCATTTTCAGCTGGATGTGATACACATGATCGATCGGATCAGTCATTCCGTCGAACAAAATGAAAACGGGCATGGAAAATTTCCTCGGACTCGGAGCATTCAGAATCTCATCGGTGAACGGTGAATCCACCGTTCGAGCTGCTGAACGGAGTGCTTCATTTTCCCTCTAGAACCCCGCAGCTGCTCTCTAGTCTACTGATCTTCTCTCTGAGCTGTGATAGTCAAACGTCGTCATGGAAGGCCGATAGGTCGGATCAAATAATCTATCCTCAACGAAGTCCTTGCGCCATGGAGGCATAGCTTTCTGACGAATCAACTCTGTTGCTTCACCTCGGCTGAGCGTTTCTTGATGTGGATCAAAAGTCATTGCTTCGTTTCACCTGATCTGTTCACGCCGTGGATCCATATGAGTCGATCCTTCACGATCATCCATACGACGAAGATTTGGCGGCAAACCGTCTCCCCGGATTTCCTCACGGTGAGGATCTACTAGATTGTTTCCAACCTCCTCACCGTGATGTGCTGCATCGGTACGTGCACCTTCTTCTCCCACCGGGAGTGGTCGTGGAATTACTGGAGCTTTTTGACGCTGCATTTCATTCCTTAGATCTGCATTTTCTCTCCGGAGAGCTTCGATCATGTTTATCAACTCATCTAGTTTCACTTGCTGGACGTTCTCAACCGTATTAGAGTTGTCACCCCCTATCATGATTTCAGATCGAAGCAAAGGCATGAATTACGAACTTCGAAACAGATCTAAGCGTTACCGATGCAAACTCCGCTAGATCTGGGCTTAACTTCACCGAATCGTGATCACTGTTTGCTAGATCTGAACTTTTCTAGCTTCAAACTCTTCGGATCTGACTGCAACTGAGCAAATCACAATTGCGTCATTCCAAAGCAAATCACAATTGCGTCATTCCAAAGCAAATGCCTCAGAATCCTCAATAAGCAAGAATTTTCTCGGAACAAACTACAATCTCACTGATCTGGATTCAACTTTCATAAATCACACTGCGTATTCACAAACTCGATTGAACTAATATGGTACTGATCGGGCTCAAATTGATCTTCGTCCTCGTTTCCCACAGACGGCGCCAATTGAAGATACAAGAATTCGTTTCTTCTCTCTCTCTCTCTCTCTAGCCTTCTTCTCTCACTTTCTACCCGTCATGGTCTATTTATAAGCCATGACCTTTATTGCGGTTAACCATTTACGTTGGGCCTATATTCGAAAGCTCTCTTCCTTCTAGGCTGGGTCTTGCAATGAGCTTGACCTTCTTCGGTGGACCTCCCACGTTCGGCCCATTCCAGGGTGCTTTAGCATGGATCCTACTTCAATCATTCGACCCGATCTTGTTCCCGCGAACCATATCCTGCCCATGCCACTTGCCGCATCCTCATGACGTCATCCATATCATCCATCTCTCACATAATAGACACTCAAACTCTTATCATTACTCAAAGCAAAGTTTAAAGAGGTAAGTTCGGTTCTCCCAAGTAAAACACACGTGTAAATGACTACTATTACAACTCCACGCAGAGAATCCAAATCATATGTAGGGGAGAAAAGAAAAAAAAAATAGTAATAATTTCTATTCATATTTGGATAGATAGTGAAAAAATAATAATAATAATAATTATTTTTGTTTGGATAAGATAGAGGATTGAAAAAAAAAAAATAGAAATGACAATGATTAAATTATTGTACTACCATTTCAAATTAACTTAACCCAATACTTTCTAGGAGCTTCATTCCTGTGACACTTCCAGAAAGACTTGGAAGATGCATTCCCATGCTTGAAGTTGATCAAATCTGAACCTTGTCTAATAAGAATATTAACAACTAAATTCCAAATGTCAAATTATTTCTTCATCCTTAAACCTTGGTTTACACCATCTGCCATTTTGGATAACATTTCTAAATAGAGACTTCGTAGCCCAGTCCATCTTAACCACCCTCCTAACACCAAAAACCCCCCTCAGCCTTTGGACACGCTATTCTATTCCACTACAGCTAATGGAGTTTTTGGGATTTCATATAGCAGCCACGAAATAAATTTTTGATTAATTTTTCAGTAGTATGGATAGTAGCAGCAGGTAACTTAAACACAGCAGTGACAGCATTCCAATAATGGATGATTGCATAAATCACAGTTCTAATTTTTTTGTTGGGACTTGAATGGAATAATTTTTTTGTATATTTGATTTGTGGAGGTTATTTTGGTATTATCAACATATCACTTATTTCGGTATGCTTATTTCCCTATCTTCTCAAAATAGGAGAGAAACTAAATGAGAAATAGGGAGGAATAGTTATCCCTCCTTATCTCTCCACTTAACCCATCCAAACACACTCAGAGCATCCGGGGCGCAGTCTTATGTAGAGTGAGAATGCGTCAGTTTAAAGAGAGACAGAGGCGATATGGTGAAAGAAGTAGAGTATTATTTTTGTGGGACATACACTCATTATATATGCTTCTCTCCACAGACAGAGTTCCGTTTGGAGAATACTCCATCTGTTTTTTTTCTTTGTTTAAATAATCTGATACAAGGCAAACAAAACAAAAGGCAGCTTCTTCCACGGCTCAATTATTTTTAAATTAAATTAATAAAATAATAAATAGAGAATGAAATAATTGAGTTCCATGCCATAAAACATATAGTAAAAAATAAAAAAATAAAAAAATAAAGTACCACATCATCACTTTTTAACTTATATAATATTCTACTTTTTAAAAAATAGAACCCTATCCTATCCTTTCTTTCCTTCCTTTTTTTTTTTTTTCTTTTTTTTTTTTTTTTTTTTTTTTTGATAAAACCTTTCTTTTCTTTTCTTTTTCTCCTTATCCCTCGAATCAACCCATCCAAACACATTACTTTGGGTGATCCCTGCCATGGATTGCGTCCGTACAACTCAAGTCCAGCCACATTGGGTAAGTCCACTGTATCGTGTGGGCCCACATACTGAACTGGCACAACTGTACTATTATCTACTCTCTTTCTCTCTCTTCCACTTTGGTTTCATCGACCTGAAAGGCGTTTCTCTCTCTTGGACCCTCCCATCATCATCATCCATAACTCTCACACCAGTCACCTCTCCGACGGATTCTCCAAAACTCTCACTTTCTCTCTCTAAAAACTCTCTATGTTAAACATAGAAACTCAAACACTCACGCACCCACACACACAGAAATTCCACTTCCCCCTCTCTCTCTCTCTCTAAAATCTGAGCAATGGCGTCGTCTCTTGCAACAACAGCTTCAGCCTCAGCTGCTTCGGTTACCAGAACTGCCCCTAATTCAAGTTCTTATTTACGTATTCTGTCTCATTCTCACTCTAGGGTCTCATTTCGTCTCTCTCACAAACCCAAGCTCCAAATCTTCACCAAGGTATGTATTCATGTATGTGCAATTGCAATCTCTCTCTAAAAATTTCACTTTTTTCTTTCTGTAAATTCATTGTATTCTTTGAATTCTGTTTGAAATTCCTTCTATTTATGAGATCAATCTCTGTTGCTCTCTCTGTGTTTGTGTGTGTATATATATATATGTATGTCGATTTGTAATGCAAGATGGGTTTTTTCTCTCTCTCTTTCCTTCTTTTTGTCTCAGTTTGGCTGCTGACAAAACTGAGCAAAAGTAAAGAAAATGCATTGTGAGTCTTTTGATTTATGTTATTTTGGTTTTTCGGAAAAAGGAAACTAAACAAAAAAAAAATCAGGGAACACAAAAACTGGTGGGTCTGTTAAGTGGAGGGTTGTGTTCCCTTCTGTTTGAGCTAGTAGAATTTTTGAACTTTTCAATTTTATTTTTATAAATCTTGTACTGCATTTTCTCATCCATCAAACAGAGGATTTTTGGAATTTAGTGTTCTGTTTATTTTTATTGGCATCATATTATTTGGATCTGGATGGGTCGTGTTGTTGAATGTATTGCATGAAATTACTTCATTTAAGAATTGGTGCCTGGAATCTGATTTGGTTAATTGAATGATGTAAAAACATGTTGTAATTTAGTGAATTATGTTCGGTCAATAGACATTTCAATGAATAGTTTCTATAAGGGTTTAGCATTTTTCCAGTCAATATTACTGACACAACAAATTACTGTATGAATTCGCGCGGCCCTCATATCACCGGGGAAAAAGCGGGATATGTGAATGATAATTAAAACTTTATCCTTTTTTTGTCTAGAGAATTCAGTCATCCAAGTGCACTAATTAAATTTATCAATACTTTTCTTCCAACCATTTAAAGATATCCTATTTTAAGTAGGCCTGAATGCATGTGTTACACATTGCAATTTAATTAAGCTACTCCTATTCTTAAAATACCTTCCATCATTGTGCCAAAAAAAAAAAACAGGCATCTTAGGCTCATGGGTTACATGTATATCCTTGACTTAAAGTCAACTATTCCATCACATAAAACCCTTTACATGCATAGACTTACCAAACTTATATGACTCTTTTTTAAATACAGTGTTCATTTAGATGTAAAAAAAATAAAAAATAAATTATTTTTCGTGTTCTAGGGTGTGGATCTCATCTTCTAGTGGAATGGTTATCCACCAAACTTTAGCTGACCACCAACAGAAGTTAGAATCAAGGAAATTCCAAACAGTGCCATACTGCCATAGTTTTCTGTTGGTGGGAGAAGTAACTTATCCTTTTTGATAAGTTGGAGTAGTAACTTATCTAGTTCATGTTGGTAGGCATATCTAGTGCTTGATTTTACGCAGTTTTCTGAAACTACGCCTTGCTGCTTTATTCTCCTTGTACTTTCAGGAGTTGATACTTTTGCAATTCAGTGAAGTGTCTGAGGGGGTCTTTCATGTGGGGTTCATCATTTTCCCACTTTGATTTGGGTGGTTGTGATTTTCTACAGAAGTTGGCATATTGCTTGATGTAACTCTGTGAAACCAGTTGCATCATTATGTTTATTTTATATTTCGGTCATAAGAACTCTTATATTGATTCATGTTTGTGGAAATCGACCGCATGACAGGGTTTACAGTCCAGTAGGAACCGTTCCACTGTGGTGAAAGCCCAGTTGAACAAGGTAAGGTTCTTTCAGTGGTTTTTGTTATAGATTTTCATATTTTCTTTCCGATATGGACACTCATTTGGAACCATCTGTTGCATTCAAGGTTGCTGTGGATGGATCCTCAAATGATGCAGCTACTCCAACTAAATCAGATATTCCAGCATCGGAAACCAAGGATGCTAAGCCATCAAGTGAGTCTTCTCCTGCAGCTTTGGCATCAGAGGAATCTATGTCTGAGTTTATTGCTCAAGTTGCAGATCTCGTCAAGTATGTAAACTCAATCTTTTAGTTATTTATCTGGCCTATTTATATTTTTGTCAAACAAGAAAGGGGTTAATATATTTATTTTGTCTTGTCTTTCAGGCTAGTTGATTCTCGGGATATTGTGGAGTTGCAATTAAAACAGCTTGGCTGTGAACTCTTAATCCGTAAAACAGAGGCTTTGCCTCAACCAACACCTTCTGCTCCAGCTTTTATCATGCATTCACCACCTCCACCTGCTGTAACGCCACCGTCTTTCCAAGCAGCCCCACCTGCGGCTTTGCCAGCACCTTCTTCTGCCCCTGCCCCTGCCCCTGCCCCAGCCCCAGCCCCAGCCCCAGCCCCAGCTCCTTCTGCACCTGGTGCTAAGTCATCCCTTCCAGCTCTTAAATGCCCCATGGCAGGTACATTCTACCGATGTCCCGGACCTGGCGAGCCTCCACTTGTAAAGGTGATACTTCTCTATTCTGTGATTCATATGAATTCAATTGGATTTGTGGTTACTTTCTGTTTGATACTGTAGTCCACACACACACACACACACACACACACACACATATATATATATATTTGCCTGTGGTCTTACGCTAGGGCCTTTTTCTTCAGGTTGGAGATAAAGTACAGAAAGGACAGGTCCTGTGTATCATTGAGGCCATGAAGTTGATGAATGAAATAGAAGTAAGGAGTATTTTTCTTTTCTCTATTAAATTTATTTATTTATTTTTTTCCTTAGAAACTGCCATTAGAACTTCTTCAAAAAGGAACTGTTCTTTATGCAAATAGGGTTTTCTTTTTTAGTAGTTCTTATTAATTAACTTATGGAGTCTGGTCAACTTTAAGTTTCTATCTCTCTTACTAGAGATGAAAAGTATTTGCTATAAATATTTGTAAATATTTCTTCATTTTGTGGAAATAAATTGTTGCTGATGCCTATAGTTGGCTCTTCAATTTACTAAATAAGGAAGTAAATTCAGTATTAATTCACTGCCCAATGACGGAGAATGAGAGCAACATAGAATTAATATGCTATGCAGGTCCAAGGGCATGGAAAGTTACCTACCAAAATCGCATCATAAGGTAGCATGAAATTCAAGGAATGTCCTGAAGTGTCACGTGTCCGTATTTTTATATTTATTTTATATATTTCTTTTTGAAATCTGTCGTATCTTTGTTTTCATATCTAGGGCTGCAAATGAACCGAATTGTTCATGAACAGCTCAGGCTCGGCTCGGGCTCGTTCATTAAGCAAACGAGCTGAGCTCGAGCTCGATTTCTAGGCTCGTTTAGTAAGCGAGCCGATCCCTAATAGTGTTAGTATGAGCTCGTGTAGGCTCGTTATATTCATGAACATAGGCTCGTAGAGGGCTCGTTTATGTTCATGAACTATAGGCTTATTACATGGCTCATTTATATTTGTTCTATTTTTATTGGAATTTTTTAATCTTTGAAAGTATAAAATAAAATTACAATAAGTTACCAAACAAGCCTGGCGAGCTTGAAAACAAGCCTGAACAGATTTTGAACATGAGTTCAATTTGTTGTCTTAAATGAACCGAGCTGAGCCCAATCTTTTACCTTGAGTCCAAAGCCACAACAAACATGTTTCAGGAATGATTGGAAGTATTAAATATTTGATGTTAAAAGTTATGTTTCAAATTGTGAAAATATCCATGGAATGTCAGTTTGAACATTCTCATTGGAAGTTCTTTAGTTTCACTGTCATAGACAGGTGTAGAAGAACTTTATAGTAGCCTGCTAGATTGAATTTTGATTGCTGATGTTGCCATTTCCATTTCCTGCCTGGAATACCGAGTGAATATATAAAGAAATGACCGACCACAATAAATTTATGCCTGCAGTATCACATTTTTATTTATTTATTTTTTTTTTTCAGGCTGATCAATCGGGAACTATACTTGAGATCCTTGTAGAAGATGGCAAGCCTGTCAGCGTTGACATCGTAAGTTTTCTGTATAACTTTACTGTCAGATGATGACATTACATTTATTCATTTTTCTTGAAATTTTCTTGGGGTTATGTTGATTTCAACTTTTATGTGTTTACAGCCTCTGTTTGTGATTCAACCCTAGAGACTACTGTGGGTAAACAAGTAAACTGTACTAGTGTAGTTTAGGAGGAGGGTGTTTCTCTTGGTAATGGTTTGAGATGCGGCGCTGTTTTGTTGGTTTGATTTCAACTTTTATGTGTTTACAGCCTCTGTTTGTGATTCAACCCTAGAGACTACTGTGGGTAAACAAGTAAACTGTACTAGTGTAGTTTAGGAGGAGGGTGTTTCTTTTGGTAATGGTTTGAGATGCGGCGCTGTTTTGTTGGTTTGAGATGCGGCGCTGTTTTGTTGCAATTAAGATGCTTTTCTTGAAATGAGATGATAGTTGGAGACTTAAATGAAGGAACCTGTGACAAGTCTTTTACTTTATTTGAAGATCTTATTAAGTTGAGAATATTTCTTCTTCTTTTTTTAAAATACTTATACTAGTCCAATATATATATATATATATATATATATATATATATATATATATTTTCTAGTTGGTACTCACACACACGTCTCTTCTGAGACTTGAACCCTTAACCTCCCTTTGGGAAGTAAGAGGCCAATACCGCTAGGCCACTGGCCCGTTGGTAACTAGTCCAATAATTTTATTACCAAGTGTATCATCTTTGAGGTATCAAATACTTATTGCAAGTCCCGATAATAGGCGATAAGGTTTGTAAGCAATTAAATCTGAAAATGAAAGTCATTCAGTTTATTCTCCATAACATTTGAAGGCAGTACCTATGCCTTAGAATGGAGCCAGCACTACATATGGAATTGAGAAATTTGAACGGTGTTGAGAGACCTGAAGATCAAGGTTTTAAAGTTGGAGCCAACCCCACATATGCCTGGTGTAAACTTCAAACGCGTCAAAGCCATTTCACGACCAAGGTTTGTGGCTGTTGTTGAAACATTTTTTTTTCATTTTTTTAAACTCGAAATTTTGTTTCATATTCTGTATTTTCAATACAACATATACTAGTATGCTTTTTTATGCATGTTTCCATTTACTTTGGTATATATAACTAGTGAAATGTGAATGCCATTTTGAAGCATGTAGGAGAAACTTGACAGGAGAAGTTGTGTCATGTCCTTGGTTCATGCTTCTGCCGTGGTGCACGCCAACTTTGTGGGCATTGCACCAGACTTGGCCAGGGCTTGCCATGGGCACTGCCTTGACATACGATAAGCATGCAAATTGACATTAGGTTAATACATTATTTGATTCCTGTATCAATAAACACTCCCCCGAAATTTCTCGGTAATTGCCTACTACATGTGGGACGGAGAGCTATATATACATGCCCGGTAGTAGATTATGGGACTCTAAGGGGCCTAACACTACCATCATAATTGATGGTTTCATCCCAGACCACCTGCATAAGAGAGAGAGGAAATTATTACCATTGTTGATTGGCAACCACTGTTGCTTCCTTCACTACTGGACTAGATAACTCTCCTGCTCAAAATTAGTCTTGATTTACAGCATGTTTTATATAATTAACAAAACTATTTATATTCTTGACCCCTCAAATCAGTTTTAAAAGTTTTGCCTAACATGGTAGAACTTTATTTGTCAAATCATGAAAGCGTTTAAATGTGAGGATGGTCACTTTGCAAATAATTTGAAAAAGTTGAGTTTTGTTCCTACCAGTATAATTTGTTCTTGAAATCCAAATTGGATTTATTAAAATGGCTAGCTAAAATATCTAATTTACAATCAAAGGTTTGTTTTAGTTTAAAAGTTGTTTTTTAAAAGAAAACCATTCCTCTGTTTCTGCAAGAAATTCATTCCAAGGGCTTAAAAGATGACCATCAGTCCAAAATCCCACACAATTCTGCCACCCTCAACAATAACTCCCATTACATTTAAAGTAAAATCACAAAGCATTAAGGGCTGTTATCAAATAAACATTGCAGCTCAAAATGCCTAGTAAAGAAAATTTTGAATTTATTTGCATTTATCCACATCAGTAAAGTTCCATTCCTAATAGAAGATCACCTAGTTCCATAGAAGATCACCTAGTTCCATTCCTAATAGAAGATCACCTAATTTAAACTTTAGAACGCACTCATAGTTATTAATTCTTTTTTAATTTTTTAAAATAATTATTTTTATTTTTATTTTGAAGAATCACTAAATTATGTGAAAAGAACACGAATTTTCTGGAAGGCTATCATTCATTTAGATATAAGCACATTTTTTAAAACTAGAGCAAAATTTAGGTCGTCAATACTGAGGAAATATCTAGATTTATAGATGGAAAGTTATAGAAGCTATATTATGGCATGGATTATAATGCGTGGGAGACGATGGCTGAGTGTACATATCTCATTTGACCCTCGAGTTGGGGTTTCAGACGGTAAGTGCTAGGTTTGTGGAACACTTTTGCTGGTAATAATAGATAAAAATAGGGGTGATAGTGTAGAAAATGGTTTCACAACTAACTAATTTCTCCACGTTGTTTGTGATAATAGATAAAAATAGAGATGGGTAACGTGGAAAATGGTTTCACAACTAATTTCTAGACGTGTGGGAGGTGTCACTAATCCTTTCTAAATACAGGTCACGTTTCTGTTTTGGGAGTCTTCCAATTTTTGCTTGGACTGTAACTCCCAAATTAGATTATGATTTGTTATCGGAGAATTTGGATGGCAATGTTCTTGTAATGTTGGAGAATATGGAAGACAATTTTCTTCTAAAAAATGTTAGAATATGTTTTTTTATTATTTAAATTTATTTTAAACAAAATGATGTTGTATGAGTATTGAAAGTGTGAAGAAAGGAGATGGTCCTCTTTCATTTCTATAGTTTTTCTATTTAATCATTTAAGGTAAAATTCTTCCTAAGTAACATTCTAAATATTATTTTTCTTCTGCTGCTCTTTTGTTTTAGTTAAATAAGATATATGTAAATTAGGAAGAATTCAGTGAAATTCAACATCTTTCATTGACTTCATGCAAAATTTGGTTGAGAACAAGAAATCCTTTTCATAATTTAATAATATACCAAAAAATCTGCCAAATTTTGTCACAAAATTCAGAATACACATAAATGTAATTTTCACAATTCAGACTCTTCTCAATTTCAATAAAAGTAATAAATTTTAAGAAATTCGGAATTTGCAGGAAAAAAGCAAGTCTCTGAAACCTAGGTGGCAAGAAGATTATGTCCAATACACATCTATAATATGACTGAATTTCAATAAAGACTCCAGGCCAAAATACACACACACATACACAATTTTTTTCTCACACATTTTTCTCTTTTTCCTAGTTGGTACTCACACACATTTTTCTATTCTAAGACTTGAACTCCTAACCTCACTTTGGGAAGTAAGAGGCTGATATCACTAGGCAACTGACCCGTTGGTCACACACACAGAATTTCAGCAGAACACATGGCCAAAATCTGTTAAATAATATGGTGAAAACTGTATCAAGTTCATAAAATAAGATGGGAATCAAAGAAGAAACCTTTTACTGGCAAACAATATAGAGTGACTAGAGCCTAAAATGTAAAGAAATAAAGTACGAGATTGCTTGTATAGTATGGGTCAGTAACCAGCTAGTTTCTGGATATAAACAACCTTCATTAACATCCCTCTATGAACTTCAATTTCATTTCGTAAACTCAAACATGCCTCTTTGCACATCGAATTATCTGTTGCAGAAAAACCAGTTTCTTGGAGTTTAGGCCTATGTTGGGAATCAAAGACATATTAACAAGAACATGGATATCCTAGAATTCTTTCGCTTTTCTCCTTAGTTCATTCAGCTCATTCTCAATCTCGGTGTCCCGAAATGTAAATGAAGAGTTTGTACTGCTAATGGACCTCCCAGGAGGAAGCTCTCCTTTCTGTTTAGTCAAAAAAAAGAAAAATTATACATCATATAAAATAGGTTAATAACCCTAATAAAGCAACAAATTTGAAGTTTTTAGTAATTATAAAAGTGATTTTTAGTCATAGAATTTGTACTGTGGGGCCATTGCACAATAAAATGGTAAAGACTCGTACTAACAAACATAAGGTCGCAAAATTAAAGTCTCAAAATAACCATATGCCTAATGTTAGATTGTTCACAAAATGTTTCCAAAGGTTCAGACCATTAAACCCAAGGTTAGATATGTTTTTTAGTTTCCCCCTCTCAGCACCCTGCATAAATGGGGCATTACAGCCAGGTAAAGCACTGGTTATAGAATTTGTTATTTATAAGGAGTCATGGTGCTGCCTCTATGTTCTTAACTTTTACTGATTTTTTCTTCTCTTTCCATTTTTTTTTTTTTTTTAAGTGATACACACACACTCATATCATAACTATGCCTGAAGCTACACCAAATATCACTCAAGCTAACAGCAGGTGGGCTCCCCACACCCTAGTCCCCGGCCTCTTCTTCTTAAGCTAAGTAATGAGGATACATAATTCGTGTAATAGAAACAGAATGAACTTTGGGACATTGGCGGAGTAAATTGGGTAGAGACATGACTTTAGGGTTTATTTGCATAAAGTGTTTTCTCATATACTTTGAACCCCCAGGCCCCAGTTCGCAAAAAATAGAAGAAGAGAATTCATGCGGCCAACTCCATTCACGTTGGATTAAGGCCATGATGATGATTATGATAGCACCAAACAATTGCTCCTCTATGTTGCAAAATGCAAGAACTGGTACATTTTTTTGAAAACTACTGCTGCAATGATAAATAAACACTAAGATGTACCTTTTCATTTTGTCAGAAAAATTCAATAAAGCATAATTGCCCCACTAAAAACATGTTCAACAAAGGTTAAAGAAAGTACTTCATAATTACAAAAAAGACGAAAATCAAGCACTTCATAAGATAAAATTTATATTTTATAGTAGGAATTTTGCAGGATGCTATATATGATTTTTGAGGTTATTGGTGACCTGTGAAATATATTTGCTATAAACTAATACCATGCAGAGAAATATGAATAAAAGATCTTGAACTCCATTTCAAGTGGCACTCTGAAGAAACAAAGTTATGATTAACATTGATTACCAAAGGGGTGAGCAGTTCTACTGTGGTGTTCAAATGTACTCTTTCAACTCCCAGGATGTAGCACTACACACACGCCCAGATTATAAAAATATAACAGAATGGATAGACTAGTGAATCAAAATTTCATATTAAAGTGAGTTATATGCTAGCTATCCACAGCAGCACTCATAACCAATAAAAGATAAGTAGAAACTACCTTTTTGCTCGTGGACAGTTCTTTCTTCAAGTTTGCAAGATCATCATCAACTGAAGAGCTCTCTAGCAGTGCAAACTGTAAAAGTTACAAAGCAATTGCAATTGTAATTTTTTTATAGATGAAGTAAAATTCAACTTGAAAAATATTTTCTTAACAAGGCCTATCAAATTCTGAAGTCAAGATCTAAAATTCTGGATAGCACTAAAAGAATAGATGTGGCATCCTAAATTCATACATTATTCCTCTTTTGGCTACATTTATTAGCAACAGAACACAAGCGATATTTTGATTATGACAGTGACGAGGTGATAAAAACATGTAATAACAAACTATGGGCATTGACAGCTTCTCTTCATGTCATTTTCATGTCTCCTAAACAACTTCTATCCAATTATTGAGGAAACGTATTCCACAATAATGACCAGAAAGTATTTTTTAACTTCTTTTCCACTTTTTATTTTTTATTTTTTATTATTATTAACAGAGATCCCAAAATTGGACATACAACTGAACACTAGCAGTCCTAATGTTTCAAACTAGATAATCTTGGAGTAAAATAAAGCAACAAAGTCCATGCAACAAGAAGAGCAATTTTAGCAATTTAGTTCCACTTGTTCATCTATTTTCACAAGGAACCTGACCCCTTCTACAAGTCGATTTGCATGCTGATTCTTAAACATTAGTGAGAAAACTCAAAATATGAATATGATGAACTGATGAAGTGAAAAATGCTACCTTTCCGTCAAGATCGTCAGTTGTTAGCTGATTAAGTGCCTCGGCTTGAGACTCCATAGCCAAAACTACAAGGAAAAGAAAAATTAAAATTTTTGTAAGCCATTACTACCATGATCAACGATGCAGCAAAATATAGGTGAATTGTTATCAAGAATGAGGCAATAGGAGTTGGCAAGGGAGGCTATTGTACAAAATAGTGCCACTTGAAGTATGTATAATTTGGAGAGTGCCAAATTAAATATATAGGGAGATCTTAGCTCAAGTGGAATTTAATAAATGGTGCTAGACCATTCCTGACCTTTACAATTGCTGTATGGATGTATTTACTGTTACAAAATAAAGGTGTCATCGCCAAACCCAACTACTTTGCCAGGTTAAAGGGTTTCGGAATAAGAAAATGTTAACAATTGTTCATCTGTCAGCAGCTGTTTCCTAAAATATTTTTTAGGAAAAATTAGCATACCTTCATTAGTAGTATTTTTTTTTGCGTTTAGCACAAAGACTAATTTAGTATTAGTAAACCTCATGATCAACATGACATGTCTAGATTGGTAAGCATAAAAATATTTATTAGAGCCCATCGGCTTAGCATTTGTTGGAAATTTCATTGCAGTCAGTCTCAGTTGCCTATGGAACAGGTTTGCCATTAAAATTCCACATGCAGAATATATTACGTCTTTTCAGGCTTCCTACCTTGCTATTTTCCTGTGAATGTAGTTGGATTTAAATGGCTGGGGCAGGGCATCCTAATTTCTTTTTCCAAAAATAAATTCAGTATTACATTCTGCTGCCCTGTGGCTTTATTATTTAAGGGAAGAGATCACATTTTGAATGCATGAGCTCTTCTACTTCTGTTTTTACAGGAAACACATGAAAGAGCTGTGTGAAGTAATAAAAAACTATGGTAGGGTGAAAACTTCACTACCTCAGATATTCAAGCATGTCATTCTCTTTCAAATCTCTCCTACATTACGTGATTATATTGTCAGCCTACATCTTGAGCAGTCCAAATGCCATTATCCAGTTTGATTCCAGTTTATAGATGGTGTTGAGAGAGGTGACTGATGATAAACCTAAGGTAGAGTACTAGACATTATTTGAGGTAAGTGACTACCATTAGTATCAATCCCGCGTTCTCAAGCTTGGAAGCCGAGTTGACATTAAATTGAATATTTCCAGTGAATCCTATGATTTTCAAAATCAGTTTTTTTTCAAACATGTTTCTTCTTAAAAGTATACAGATATTTTCAAAATCCTATAATAGTGGTAAATGCAGTGATTTAGTTGTAGTTCTAATAGCAGATATATGAGTTTGAAGACATTAGATATACATGGCCTTAACAATCATTATTCAATTTACTACCCAACATTTGGTCTTCCATAGAATGTGATGCAGCAGCAGCAGCAACAACCAAGCCTTTTTCCCAATTAATGTGGGTAGAGTTAGTAAAGAAGAATATGATAGAATAATTGAGCCTAAATAGCGAATATGTTCACTTTTATGTACCTCTTGATTCTCAATCCTCACTACATCCACATTAGTATATACATGGCCTTAACAATCATTATTGAATTTAATACCCGACATTTGGTCTTCCATAGAATGTAATGCAGCAGCAGCAGCAACAACAACCAAGCCATTTTTCCAATTACTTGGGATCAGCTACATGAATCCTATGTAGTCAATCCACATTCTATCATATTCTTCTCTACTAACTCTACCCACATTAATTTTGGTCTTCCTCTTCCCCTAGTATTACCCTCAATATGGACTATGTCGTTTTTCCTAACTAGCGCACTTAAAGGTCTTCTTTGCACATGTCCAAACCATCTTAACCTATTTTTTCTCACTTTATCTCCTATTTATGCTACTCCAAAAATCTCTCGAATGTGATAATTTCTAAGTCTTATCATTTCTAATCTTACCACACATCCATCTCAACATTTGTATTTCCGCCACACACTTTATGCATATGTTATTTCCTAACTGCTCACCATTCTGTGCCATAAAGTATGGCTGGTCTAATAGTTTTTGATACAACTTCCCTTTCAATCGTAAGGGATACGCCTGTCACACAATATACTAGATGCACTCTTCCATTTAACCCATCCTGCCTTGATTCTACGATTACCGTCATCTCCAATTTCTCCTTCATTATGAATAATTGAGCCTAAATAGCGAAAATGTTCACTTTTTCGTACCTCTTGATTCTCAATCCTCACTACATCCTCATTTGTATTTCTAAATTTACTAAAGTTACATTCCACATATTCAGTTTTTTTTTTTTTTTCCTACTTATCTTAAACACTTTTAGTTCTAAAGCTTCTCTCCAAACCTCCAATTTGGCATTAACTCTTCTCTCATCAACTAAAACAATGTCATCGGAAAATAACATATACCATGGAATCTCATCTTGGATGTGTCTTGTCAGCTCATCCATAACCAAGGCAAAAGGGTATGGGCTTAATGTATGTGGGAATTCACTTATCTCCCCTACAGGCATTCTAACTATAGTCACACAACCATCATACATGTCCTTTATTGTGTCAATCAGTCAATGTATCCATTTATGACTCCTTTCATTTCTAAAACCCTCCATATTAGATCTCTAGGTACCCTATCATAGGCTTTCTCCAAATCTATAAAAACCATATGGAGGTCTCTACTTATCTCTCTATATCTTTCCATTAGTCTCTTCAATAAGTAATTAGCCTATATCATTGACCTTCCGAGCATGAATACAAATTGATTCTCCAACTCTTCAGTCTCTCACTAAGGCGTTGTTCAATCACTCTCTCCCAAAGTTTAATAGTGTGACTCATTAATTTAATATCGCGGTAATTGGAACAACTTTGTACTTTCCCTTTATTTTTATATATAGGCACTAGAATACTTTGGCGCCACTCATCACGCATTCTCATAGTTATTATTGTTTCATAGCATGTGATGAATTCTTTAATATTTCAAAAGTTAATCTTAAACATAGTTCTACCAAAGCGCACGCCGCTAGTTTGACAAAAAGCAAGGCATGTAGCTTAATAATGTGCACAGGAAAGAAGGAAAAAAATCTAACCTTTTTCCTCCATCTTTTCAAAAGCAGAAAGAGCACTGCTTGTATCTACATTCCCCAACATCTCGCTCACTTTGGTTGCAGTCCTAAAGAAATTAGCATTAAGTAATGATTACGATGAAATAAACTATTATGCAAGCAGGATAACTGAAAGTAAATAATTGAAGACTGAGCACAAACTTTGCAGACTGTGCACGTGCTTTCAAAGTATCTTTCTTTGACCTTGCCTCCTGTATCTTACTTTCCAAAAGCTGTCAAAAGAAAATTAGAATAGTCAAACACCAAGTGTACTAGGCTTTGGTTGGTCGTCCATCATTAATGTTAAGAAAATATGTGGTAACCAAAAAAGCACATACAATTTCATCTAATGATTGTACTAATGGAGACTCCAAGAGACCAAACATTAATGGACGGTGGAATCATTAGGGTAATTGTGTAATGTGGTGATAGGAAATAGAAACCCACCCGTGTATTGGAGACAAGACTATTAACAATACCCTTCTGCTGATCAAGTTGAGCCTTCAAAGCATTTGCATTATCCTGGAAAATAGTACAAATTAAGTAAACCAGGTTAAAAGAAAACTCAGCCTGATACCAGTGTCTCTGTACTATTTCATTTCATTACCTTATCCCATTAAGAACAATCTAGTATGATATTAATCAACAGAACATAAAACACAAGCATCAAAATATCATAATGGAAACCTGCAAGTTCAATACCACTCAAGACGGCTTGGAAGGGAGATTTTCCAGTCAGAGTTCTTACTTTCTTATTTCAATAAATCTGAAACTCACAGGCTCAAAATGGTTGATTGACAGATGATTCGTAGCCCATAGCAATGGCTGGAATAATGATTGACACGTGGTCACCAAAGGGCTTCCGACCAAGAAGTTTTGGTATTGGTGGCTGGTACAACTACTCCATTATTATGAAGCTAAGGCATGAGAGAAGGCCCCCGTCAATGTCCTTATCTGACTTGAGGCTACGCGGAGAACAGGAATGAGCCTCTCAAAGGTTCCGCGGTATAAATATATTATATATGAGGGAACCCAAAAGTACTAACCAAAGTCAGACTCTAATGGGTATATCAAAAGGCCAGGAATTGGATGTCAAGAGTCCTAGTAACGAGATCAGTTTATATGAGCAGTTTTTGTTCTTGACCATCTTCACAATTTTAACATAATATGCATTAGAATGTAAACACCGAAGAAGCAAATACAATGATACATATTGCACAATAGAATTCCTTCCATAAATCAGACAGAACTGGTAAAACTAAAAATTGAAACCCTGCAGGGTCAGTTTTCATTAACAAATTTCTGTTTAGGAACATACGTTTCACAGCAATACAGCATGGTAAGAACCTATTTCTCCCTTAGTTTGCCTCTTTATAAGAAGAAACATTAAAGATTTAAGGATAGTACAACTGCATATCAATTACAAGGCACTAAGTAATGTGTTTTCAATTAATTCCAAAATAACAAATTTCTAAATCTATACAAAGAACTACATTTAATAATATGTGTTTCTAGTCATCTACTGTACAAGAAAACCAGTCTCACATTTAAAGGTATCCTAATTTGTGTCAACTATATGATCTATATAAGACTACCACTATTATACTAATTGTAAGAAAGGTGGTATACCACATTCTTGATCTCATTCCATGATCTATATAAGACTACCACTATTAAAAATCTCACACACAAAAGTTTTTAGAAACTGTTCTCAACTTCTAAGTTCTATCTACATTTTTTGACTCAACTAATTGCAGATGCTAAGCACAATTACCCATCCATGAAAATCCATGAGAAAAAAAAATAAAAATAAAAATAAAAAAATCATCTACCTCTGGAATTGAAATAATAAAATTAAACTAGGAAAAAAATAATAATAATAATAAATTTTTTTTTTTAAAAAAAGAAAAGATCTGGCTGAGGCAAGATTCTTGTTGCTTCATCTTTATCACCATAAAAACAAACTTCTATTATTTAGCCTCAACAGACTTCTTCACAAGAAGTCAAAAAACTGCAAAATCATATATAACATTCAACACATACTAAAGTTAGTCATTATGGGCCACAGAAAAAATAAAAACATGCTCTTTTAGTGTTGTCAGTTTCATAAACTTACTCGTTCGAAGAAGAATTAGAAAAATAGGAGAATCTATAACAAATACGATGGTGTATCATGTGAACTTGTCAAATATTTTAACATATATTATATCCACAACTTGATATAAATTTTCTTGCAAGCTTGATGAACCTTTATAACAACTTGCAAACAGTTTCTTAAAATACATTCTTACCGCAAAAGATTTACGCCGTTTAAGTGCTTCACGGGCAAGATCCTCCTCCCCCTTCCCAAGAGCAAGTTGTGCTTTTCGGTACCTGTCATTAACTAAATAATGGGCTCAACAGCTCCAGGGAGCAATTTTTTTAATGCAATAATAAAATGTTCCTTAGAATATTACCAATCTTCAGAAGCTTGCTGTGCAGCTTTATATTTGTTTTCCAACTGCTTTTGTGATGCAAGAACCTTCAGAAAAAGGGATAGATGTAAAAAGGAAGGGAAAAAAAAAAAAAAAAAAAAAAAACACTTCCATCTCCTCCATCTTTTTATCTCTTCATGCAGCAACAGTTTCAACATTTTTATTTTCTAATTTGCCATGGACAGAGTAGTAATAACACCTAATAAATAGGAGAACAAACATATAGAGACTTGTTTGATTCTAGAGGAGGAAAAAATATATCAGATGAAAATTTGGCATACTCTTGCTGTAGCTTGACGCATCTTTGTTAAATCATCATTCATTTCCAGCACGGACTGTTCTAAGATCTTCTCTGGATCTTCAAATGTGCTTACAATTGCATTCGCATATGACTAGCTTATGAGAGAAAAATAAAAGATACAAAAACACTTTAGTACTGTATAACTCGGAGAAATTGAATCTGTGAGTGCCACACTGAAGATAAAAACATGTTAACATTCAGATAACCTTGATAATTCTGGAAAATCGATCAAATAGGTTCATCCGAGTACCAAGAGCACCCCCGCCATGATAATTGCATTTGGTTCTATTGAAATGAGCTAATTGAATTCCTGCGACTTTTCGAACTGCCATTGCAAGAAAAATGTAGAATTCATTGAAGCATAAAATTAAGAGAGACAAATCTTTTGAGTCAGGAATTAGATATCATTATAACAAAGCATAAAATGAAAACAGCAATAAAGAAGATATACAGATTTCCAAGTTGTTCCCTATTTAGCATTATGATCCTAATAACTGAATAACTAACATGCACGCTGAGGATAAACTACAGCTGGTAAGCAACAAGGGTGAAAACAACAGGACAGAGCAAGAAAAATGAGAACCAACTTCCCCTGGCAAGTAACCGTGATTCAACCTACTTCTCTGTTCATATAATGGTTTCTCATGTGATTCTGAGGGTCAAAATGATGGTCATGTTAACTTATCAGAAAAAAAAAAATTTTGATGGTCATGTTAAAAACTAGAAAACCCAGCAGTTTTGCAATGAATTATTTTGTGTGTTAAAAGGAAAAAACCATTTCCCATAAAGCAATACCAATCAACCAAAGCCTCATCAATGTAATATATATAACTGGCAAAGTAACTTTTAAAGGTTTTACCAGATGGAGTGAGAGTAAACCATATTACTTATCAAAAAAAAAAAAAGATTTCTGGCAGCTAAAATTTGAAGGACGCTATTGATCCAGAGCATACAAAGCTAACTCGGACAAAATTACAGTAACCATACAAAAAACTAATGACATGTTATGCAGTTCCACTTTGTTAGTGTGACACTTAAGGTTCATGTAGGTTCTAACAATTAAATACTTACAGCCAACCCCCACAATTTGTTGCATGAGAGAAGATTTCTCCAAAGGTGTGAAATCAATTTAAAGTAATTAAATGTATGAGAATTGTCATTCTCCAAATCTTCTGTACAAGACTATAGCTTTTTCAAATATGATTTCTTAAGAGTTCAGACTAAGTTGTAAGTGTTATCAATAATAGTATACCCTATACAGCTAACTTGATGAACGAGCTAAAATAATTTCTACATAATAAGTCCTTACAACCTAGACAGGGTACTCGGGACTCGGGGGGACCTAACCTTTGACAATATAATACACAAAGTGGCTACTTGCAAACTGAAAACCCTCATTTCACAGTTGGCACAGTGATCTTCCTACCATTGCAGAAAGGCATTTGTACATGCATTTAAATTGAAAATTACATTAATCAAAGCAGTATGATAACCTCAGAAGAATTCTTATAAGAAAAGACAATAGATAGAACCATTCTCAATTTGATGAAGGCTTGTCTATGATCTAGTTTTGGTTCCGTCATGAAAGAAGAGTTCTAGACGGCCTTAAGCCTGCCTGCCAGCCTGCCGGAGTTAGAAAGGTGTTAATAACCATGTACTCCAAAAGCTTAAGTTGTTGGAGAGGGTGTAACTTTACTAGTTGAATCCTTCAACACGCCCACCCACGTGTGGCCTTCTTTTTGGTCCAACGCGTGCTTTTCAATTTTAATTAGGATGACAGTGACTCCGATACTATGTTAACAACCATCTACTCCAAAAGCTTAAGTTGTTGGAGGGGTGTAACTTTACTATTTAAATCCTTCAACAAAAGGAATTGGAAAAACCTAAGTAACTCAATACAAAGACGAAAATGTAGGTTAACATTTACAATTTTTTTTTTTTGTTAAGTAGGTTAACATTTACTCTCCCCACCATATGTTGAATCAAACTGACCTCTGCGGACTCATGAGAGCTTGAGTACAATTGATCATCGCTCCATGGATTCCTAGCCCAAAACAAAACTGACAGGACAGGTGTATCAGAAGCTCTTTTCCAAACTTATTAATTTGGCATACGGATAGACAAACAGCAGCAACATCACCGACCAACAGAGATAAGCTAAGAAGGTAAAAACGTGTCTTTCAAATTCACTCTCTGTCAAAATTATATGTCAAATTAGCAACCATGTATCCAGAAACTAGAATGAGTTATGTACACTCACATTTTTTCAGACAAGCGCTAGTGTATTAATTGCTTTCTCTTTTATTTTGCCTGGCACATAAATTAATAATTCAGCTAACTCGCTTTTCGTACTGATGAGTAACGGATTGCATATATAGAAGGAAACTCACAAATGAAAATGTAAACTCGCTCAGAATTATGATTATATATTTAGGATAATGCCCAAACAGCCAAGAATATCCCAAGGCTGAATTTGCCACACACAATATGGTATGATTTGGATTCTCAATTCCATCAACTTAAAACCTTTGTTGTAAAATAATTGTGCTCTTGTATTTTCATGGTCGACAAATTCAACTCCAAATCCATAAATAGATGAAGTAACTTAACTTTTAATAATGGATGGTCCAATTCCATGCACCAAAACATTTCACTATTGTTAAGAACTGTATGTAACAAATTGTATATACGTCACAAAAGTGCAAGAATTCAATTTACCCACGAAAGATTTAAACAAACCCAGTTCTAAATTCACACTAGTTTCTTAAAATCTTGTTTAAATCCAACAAAAAATTACAATTTCTATATTTAAATTGAATTCACAATATAAACAAAAAGTTAAGGATACCAAAATAATCAACAAATCACCGCTTATGTGAATGAAATACAGTGAGAATTTTTTTTTGGGTAAGTAAAAGGATGGCGGAAGGATTCGAACACTAGACCTCTGTATCAAAACACAGTGAGGATTGAAAAGGGTATGAGCAAATATACACAAATTATGAATCCGTACCTCCATTACCAAAGAAACATGTTCCGAGAGGTTGTGCCCTGACGATGACGAGCCTGTTAGAAGAGGGGACCTGTAATGGAGCAAAGGGTGTTGAAGCCATGCCTAACCCTGTAATTGGTGCTTTCAGTGCCATCTTCTTCTGATCGTGAACCAATGTTGCTTTCAACAACGACTCGCGAAACGAAAATTAGTAAAGGGTATCAAATCCTACAGAGAAAAACATATATAAGGTCTCTCGTTTCAGTGTTTTTTTTTTTCACCTTCCTGCTGCCCATATTTGTACTGACTTTAATGTATTGCTTCATTTTAAAATTATCATTGTCCTTTTAATTTTCAATTGTGTATATTAAAAATTTTAAAACTTTAGAAGGGTTATTATGAAGGAAAATGTTATACTTCGCTATTACAGAATCCAAATCCTAATACTCCAACATAGGGTAAATAACAACCTTTCTTATGATTTGTCATCCATGATTTCGAAAATTACTCAAACCTCTTGTAAAAATAAAATTAACAATCTTTCTTAAATGCACTAACAAATTTATTTAATTTACTGAAATACCTCAAGTTGTTATAATAAATGACAGTTAGAAAGGAGATTGATGAAGAGTAATATGGAAATTTTAATTTATTCACATCAGTACTGAAATTTTATTTATAATTCCCTTTTTTACTTTCTAAAACAAAATGTACTTGTGCATAACATTTGTTAAAAATAGTATCATAGTTTATATCTCTCTCCAGGTGTTCTACAAATATATATACATTTGATAAAAAATATTGAGCACATATTTATTTGGGCCAATTGTCATATTTAATAAAGATATGGATAATTTGGGTAAATTATAATATTTTTAGTTCACTTTCATGTTATCCATATTATGAAATAAAACTTTATCGCAATTTTTTTAAGAAAAGCAAATAAATTTAAAATATATATATTTCTTTTATTTTCTTCTTTCCTTTCTAGAATTGATTTTCATCTAACCAAATGGATAATTTAATAAATGGTAAGTAGGACCTAAGTCACATAAAGCAGGAGAGAGAGCGAAAGCGAATTCGAGAGTGGGAGCGGGAGAGCGGCATAATTAAGTCATAAACAGGGAGAATTTGTGCGAGAGAGTGCGCGGAGCGTGAGAGCGGGAACGTGCTCAGAGCATGAAAATGATACCTGTTAAGAAAGATTGTGTGACTTAGAGAATGACACAATTTAAAATACGACAAATACGAAAAATAATGTAGTATAAAACAACTAAACAAAAAGTAATTACAAATACGAAAACTTATACAAAGTAATTTCGTATATGATACGTGCCTATACATTTAGGACATAATTACCCCTCAGACACTTTATTTGACTTTACTGAATTGCCCTTGAATTATAAAAATTATATATAACTAAAAAATTATTAAAAATCAAAAAGTCAAAATTGCCCACACTAAAATCTGAGCCACTCAACCCATTTATGCCCCATCAAATACCTCCCTACAAACACTTACGCATCATCAAACCATATACAAACACTTACGCATCATCAAACCACCACAATATATATAGGGTTCAAATACACAAACACTCTTTGTCTCTCCCTCTCCCTATTAATGAGGGCACGTAGCTTCAAATCTACGGCGACTCATTCCTGCACCAAAGAACATACACACTTTTGCAGTTCAAAGCTATACTGGTGTCGCTGTCTCTCTCATTCTCGCCATTAACGCCTTCGATGAAGAAGCTTTATATTTGTGGCGAAGTCATTTTGGGATTTCAAGTTTTACATTATTCATTAAAAGTTTTACATTCTATAGTAAATGTTTTACATCATTCACTAAAAAATTTACATTAATGCAGTGAATGTTTTAAATGAGTGCAGTGAATTTTTTACGTTGTTTAAGTGCAAATTTTATATTATTCGGTAAAAGTATATATTACAAAGTAAATGTTATACATTATTCAGAAATGTTTTACACTTAATGCTCCGGTGCAATTGAATTTTTTTATTATTATGAAAAAAAAACCTAAGTGTGACATTGAAAGAGAGAGATGGCTTCGATTGTGTTTGAAATGGACCTTTGGTCGGAACAGTTGCCAGACTGTGTTGTTCCTCAGCTATGTTGTCTTACCCTAGCGTGAGCCACACGGATGAGAGACAAGGAATTATAGTATTTGTAAATGAGCCTTTAATGGATTCTATTGTGTTTGAATTAGGGCTGCAACTCGGGCGGGTTGGGTGGACTTGGCACTCATCTCGGGCTAGGCCTATATAAAAAATTTCTGCCCAAGCCCAGTCCATACATGATTAATTTAGCTCAAGCCCGCACCAATCCCGCCTCAAAAGAATTTGTGTGTAAAAAATACATCAATTTATGCTGCACCCATAACTTGAACATGAAGTCTTTAGCATAAATCCTAAGCAAACTATCAACTTAGCTACCACACACTTATGATATATATAATATTTCTGGGCTCGGGTTGAGTTTCGGACTTCATCCATATCAATCCAAACCCAGACCGAATTGAATTCGGGCTCAAAATATATAGCCCAGGCCCAAACCAAAATTAAAAACACATTGCCCAAGCCCACAAAATTTCGAGCTAGGCCCGGGTTATTTCGGATTGGGCCCACCTGACCCTAATTTGAATTCAACATTTGGAAGAAAATTATGATAGATGAACGTGTTCTTCACCTTCTGTTTGCTTTCCCTAGTGTAAGCCACAAAGATGAAAGAGAAGGAAAGATGAGAAATGGGTTCCAAAAGCTGAAAATGAGAAGGAAAGATGAGAAATGGGTTCCAAAGCTGAAAATGAGACCTTTTTGATAGATTGTTAAAGGTTAGTTTTGTAATTTTATGTGGGATTAAGGGGGCATTTCTGTAATAGACTAAACAAAGGTTGAGGGGTATTTTGGAACATTTATTATTATTCCTTTTTTTGTAAATACTTTTATAACACTCTTTTTGGTATTTATGGTATTTTAAATTGTATCCCCAATACTTATCATTTATTAAATTATTTCTTTAACTTTTATTTGACAATTAAATGTTTAAGGTTGATTTGGATGAATGAATTGAATATTGATCCGTATTAATCTCAAATCACTCTTCCTCCAAATGAAACCCAATGTATTGACTTTTATATCAACTCATCTCTAGCGGCGCATGTTCAATTCAAGAGTCCATTTCAAATATAATTAAATTTTAAAATGTATGATAACAAGTTAACAACTGATACAGTCGGTGTGGTAAAATGTAAAAAATAAAAAATAAAAAATAAATATATATATATATATATATATATATATATATATATATATATATTTCCCTTAAAAATTGTTGGTCAAAAAGTTTATTGAGCTTGGTACACTTTAACCCAACAAGATTGTGTAAAACATAGGAGATTTTTATTGCGTGGAATCTTTAATAGCAAATTAGAAATGTTTGATGTAAAACCCTAGAGAAAAACTGTACACCATTGTATTTCTTCTTCTTCTTCTTTTTCAGTATGTTTATAAAATAAAATAAAAATAATTACAGAAATCATGACAGCAACAAAACCTAATTAGTCAATGGGAGGTCAATCGATGACTTGAGCCCAAAACAAAGTCCATTGCAAGCACATGGTCACTACCTACTGTGATGGTCCAATTGGGGACTATCAAGGGAAGAGAACCAGGTATGGCATGGTTGGTATGAGTATGGGGATCAAGGAATTGTATAGAAAATGTTGGTGCGAGTCTCATCATTGAACGACTTTGGGAGGTTCAAATCCTTGGCGATGCTCTATGCATTTGGGCATTTGCTTTGATTCACACATAACAGTCGAAACCTCACTGTATCAATCACAGCATTCAAAGTTTGGAGGGGAGGTGTGGACTTGTTTCTGAACATTCTGTTGTTCCTTTCCCTCCAAATGCGGTACACAAATCTTGCCAATGTCAGCTTCCAGGTCAGAATTATATATGGTTGATTTCATTTTTTGCTTCCAATTTGATGATGCCCACACCAGGAAAATTATCCATGAGTTAGGGTTCGTATAGAACCCGCATTTGTTTTGTGTACCATTTTTTTTTTTTTTCATAATTATTTTGTGTACCATTTTAGAATATGTGCATTGGTGGAAAATGTGGTCATGGGACTCAGCTGCATCGAGGCATAACATGCATACATTTGGTTGTATTTTGTAAAAGATGGCTGGCTTATCTTGAGTGAGTAGTTTTTCTTGCATTGCCAGCCATAAACAGAAACAATGTTTCGGTATGGCATTTGGAAACCACACCAGTTTGTGCCAGTGAATTTCAGGAAGATGTTGTGTTAGTAATGTTAAAATGTGGTGACATCAGATTGGAAATACGTCTAGACCAAGACCATAAGCCATTTGGTAAGAGGTTGGACACTTTACAAAATTTGTTGATAGTCCGGTATTGTCCATGATTAGAATTAGTAGGTATACCTGATAGAGAGGGCCACAGAGTAACCGGTAGTCATAGAAAACCATTGTGTTAGCTTCATTGTTGATCTTGTGTTGAATGAGTGGTTGAGCTAAGTGTCTATTCTGCATGAGCTTTCTCCAAAACCAAGAACAATCATTGGGGTAGTCCGTAGTCAGGTCCCATAAACTCCTATGCTTGATTAAATACTTAGAAGTCCATTCCTTTCATAAACTTTCTGTTTCATTTGGACATAGGAACCACATATGCCTTGGGATAGATGCTTTATTCCATATTTGGATGTCTGGTAGGCCAAGTCCTCTTGCTTGTTTTGATTGACGCACTTGATTCCATTGAACTTTTGCTCTATAACTTGTTATTGTTGCACCTGCCCACAGGAATCTTTGTAGAATTAAATTAATCTGATCACACACCTTGATTGGGAGAATCAAAAGATTAGTCCAGTAGGTATGCATGCTAAGTAGGGTTGCTTTGATTAGTTAAAGTCTTCCAGCAAAGGATACAAACCTTGCAGTCCAGTTTGTCACCCTAGCCATCATATTATCAATGAGAGGTTTACAATCACATGCATTTAACCTTGTAAGATACTTGATTGGAAGAGTACCACACTGAAAATTAAAAAGACTACAGATGACTGACTTAGTGACCATAGGACCTCCACTAAGGAATATATGACTTTTGCTGGAATTGGGTTTAAGTCCAGAGAGACTACAGAAGATATCAATGGAGATTTTTAGGACCTGTGCAGAGGACAATTTCCCAAAAAAAAAATTATTAGGTTGCCGTCAGCAAAAGATAGGTGGGAAATGTTTAGAGCTTTGCATCTCCAATGATGAGTGAAAGATGGATTTGGGGAAGTAAGTTGGTTGGTGATGGAAAAGAAGACATCAATGGCCAGAACAAAGAGAGATGGGGATATAGGATCCCCTTGTCTAAGGCCTTTAATGCTCCCAAAAAATCCACATAATTCCCCTTTAACTGACACTGAAAACCTAGTTGTGGAGATGGATGTCCTAATCCAAGAGATGAATATGGGACGGAAATGCAAAAGATGGAGAACATCAAGAAGAAACTGCCAATTTAAGCTATCATAAGCTTTATGCAAATCAACCTTGAGAGTACACCTAAGAGAGTGTGAGCCTTTATGTATCCTCTCAATAGTTTTTGTGCCAATACAATATTATCCCCAATCTTTCTTCCCTTGACAAAGGCATTTTGTGCCTTATCAATGAATAAGGGTACGTAGGATAGGTTGATTTTGTTAGCCAATAATTTTGAAATACATTTATACAACACACTACAACATGCAGTTGGTCTATAATCATTTGAGGATGTGGGATTTGGAACTTTAGGAATCAAAGCCAAATAAGTAGCATTTACTTGAGTTAGGAACTTAGGAGTATGCCTGTTTGGGAAAAAAAAAAAACTTTATTGCCAAGACCACATCCCCACCAACTATGTTCCGGCATTTTTTTGAAGAAAAATGAGTTATATCCATCAGGTCCAAGAGATTTCTTGGACTCGATGGAAAATAAACATTTTTGTATTTCAATGTCAGTATGAATTGCTGTAAGAGTTTCTATAAATTCATCAGGAACTATTTTATTCACAAATTGAGCCAAAAAAATCCATACCTGGGTAGCAATGAGGTCCTGAAAATGATAGCTTAACAGTCTCGGGATCATGTGAAACAGTCCATCCTGGTTGTGGATACTTGTGATCTTTCTTTTCAATCTGTTTTGGACATTCTTATGGAAAAAAAATTGTGTTTTGGTCATCCATAACAAGCCATGTTACTCTTGATTTTTTATGGAACAGTTGTGCCTCAAATTTACTCAAGCTTGAGTATATCAAAATGAGGCTTTCTCATGTTTTCTCAGTGTAGGCTTTGAGACCGACACTGGTAGCTCTTAGACTTATCTTGGCTAACCCAATTGGTAATATCACAGAAATTCCTATGATTGAGAGATCTCAAAGCTTTCTTGAGGAGCTTAAGCTTTGTGACAACCCAATACATAGGCATTCCAATAACCTCAGTCTTCTAAACATCAGAAACAGTATTCAGAAACTCAGGATGGTCAGTCCAAAAATTGAAAATTTTAAATGGTTTTTTCCTCTTGATTGTAGGGACACCTAAGTTGACAATCATAGGGGAATGATCAGAAACAAGAGGAGGGGGAAAATGGCAACCAGCCTCAGGAAATGATGGAATCCAACCATGGTTAACCAGAATTCAATCCAGTTTCTTTACGATAAGAGCATTATCCTGAGATTTGTTTGACCAAGTAAACAACTGTCCAGTGAACCTTAGGTCATCACGACCTGCCTCCAAAATGCAATCATTGAAATCATCCATGGAGGGGTACCAAAGGTCAGTACCTCCATGCCTTTCCCTAAGCCTTCTAATGGCATTGAAATCCCAGGGAGCACCCATGGATTGTCATTTGTTGAAGATGCAAGCCCAATAATATCTGCCCATAGGTCTTTTCTTTCTTCAGGGGTGTTTTCAACATAAGATAAAAGTAGCAAAAAAATGTGGAAGATGAGGGTCAACAGGTGTTACAACACAGTGAATCGGCTGGCTAGACATGGAGATAGCCTGGATACTAACAAGGTTAGGGTTCCAAGGGGTGCATGGTCACTATTATTGATAAGAGGCCAAGATGAGATGGAGTTGTGGACCAAAGATTCATTTATGGATCTGATTTTGGTTTCCAGTAAGCCTACAAACATTAGCTGGTACTCAACCAAAAACACTCTAATTTCCGATTGTCTAGAAGGATTATTCATCCCACTCACATTCCGTGCTGCAAAATTCATTTCACTGGTGGTGTCTACAAATCCCTAAAGAACTCATCATAGTTCTTCTTAGCAACAATTTGAGCTACCCTTGCAGCTCTCCTAGCTTCCTTTCTTGCCTTTTTCCTACTTTTAGCAGACATTTTACTGAAATTGGCTCTACCTCCCATGGTAGGCTCACTAAAATGCTCATTCACCTGCTCAGTGGATGAATCATAATCCTGGGTCAAACCAAGTGATAAGGATTGATTTCCTTTAAGGTTTGCCACATACTATGCTAGGAGAGTTCCTCACCATCTTCTTTGTCCTCACATGCCAAAACTGAGAATCTGTTAGATAATTGGGCAGACCTAGATGTCATATTGGTAGAAATCACATGTGTACCCTGACATGGTGGCAATGGGTTTCCTGAACAAAGACATCATGCACTGGAGGAGCTATAGTGGGTGATGATGGTGGAAGATCATATGTTGCCTCTGGTACCTCAGGTTGATTCATCATGCAAGGGATAGGCTCACAGTGCATGGGAATTGGAACAGGCATGTCTTTATGCATGTCCATGGATCTTGGTGTTTTGTGGGGTTTGAGTGGTAAGAGCATCAGAAGTCAAGTGATTTGGTACTTTGGCTAGTGGAGTCAGGTTTGAGTGTCCATAATTTCCAGAGTTATTACATGCTTGTGGTTTTCAATGGTAGACAACATTTATAGTAACAAGCTCATCATCGCCAACCTTCAATTGAAATGAATCAATGAGTTGCTTTGATGCACTAACTTCTGCACAAATCCTAACAAAAGATAATCTTTTCCTAGACTCCGTCATCTCATCAGCAAAGAGTGGGGTGACCCACAGCACTGGCAATGCTACTAAGTCCTTTGTTGTTCCGATATTCGAATGGAATATTGTAAAACTTTATCCACAAAGGGATGCTGTTACAGGCATATCCTCACATAGCTGCATCTTAGTTCTCCATTTCTTAAGAATTAAAGGTCTATTAGAGAACATTCATGGACCTTCTTCAAGAACACACTCACAGTCATTCTCAGTTCTAAATTTAAACACAAAAAATCCATTCTTAGTCCCAATGACATCAATTAGTCCCTTTTTTATTCCAGAGTTTCTTGGCAATAGAATGAAGCGAGCAATCTTCTTAAAATAATTGGATCAATTCAAGTTCGGTTGGGCAACACAAACATAATAGTCGGTTCAAAGAAACCCTAGAATGTGTGAAAGGTAACCCAGTCCTCCATTCATCTAATAGTCCATTATAGTTGTTAAAATCCCGATTCTAGATCTTAGAATCTTACGATTCTAGGATCCTAAATTGCCAAAATGATTTCGATCCCGTGTAAAATATCTGAGAAGTAGAATCTCAGTAGGATCTGTAGAATCGGGAGTAGAATCGTAGAATCTCATAGAATCTTACGATCCTACCGATTCTACTAAAACGTGTTTTTTTATTCTTCTTCCAAATTTATTTGGCCTACAATTAATTTTGGACTAATAAATTTAATAATTTTAAATATAAAGTCCAACTCTTTAGCCTAATTACATTAAAAATAAAAAATAAAGACAAAGAAACGAATGTTAAATGTAGAGACGATCTCTGAATTTCAAATAAAAAATGAACTCTTTTCTTCTTTCTTTTTCAGTACAATGAACATAAAGAATTCTATTTTCCCACCTATTCTTTGTCAATTCTAAAACAAAAATAAAGAAAGACTTCATTTTTTTTTTTTTTTTTTTTTTCTGTTGTTCTTTCTATCTCCATTTTGTTCTTTTTTTTACCCAAAAAAGTATTTCAACTAAATTGCTCAACCAATTAGGCAAATAAATTGTACTCTCTCTCTATACTATGCTTTACTTGAATTTCTTCTTTACATTTTTGCATGATTGTTATGCCGATTTTTTGTTGAAACCGTGAAACTAATATTTAGTATTTGTGACGCGTCTTAGTACTTTAATGTCAATTAATTTTGTTGGTGTGTCTAAATTTGTTATTTAGCCTTATTCTCTATTTATATTGAAAATGTTTGATTTAGAAAGTTAGTTTGAGTTACTTTTTTAATAATTTCATAGAATCCTACGATTTTTCGATCCGATCCTACGATTCTGATCCTATGAACCTTTCATCGATCTTACGTAGAATCCCGATTCTAACAACTCCAAACATGATGTCACATGGTTCTGGATTCATTATTAGAAGCACCTTGTACCACCTATCAATACAATTACTTGAATTCTAAAAGGCAAGTAAGGTCAATTGGCACCGATGCTTAAAAAAAAGGGAGAGTATATGGTATCTCTTTAGAGAGCCTTTGTGCTCCTGTGCGCGTAATCGATGCTAAACTTTCCAAGTTTATGAGAACTGTACTGATAAATATACCTGTTACTTACAAGTTGATATCATTTTCACTCCGCACGCCTTATTATATTAACCTACCTACACCACTACAAGTGTTTATGCATGCCATTCTTATCATTTTCACCCCGCACGCCTTATTATATTAACCTACCTACACCACTATAACAGAAGTTACTCGCACGTGTGGCTGACAAGTGTTACCTACACACAGTATAATAGACCATGTGCTCATTTGCTGGTTGCCAAAAAGTTTGTGTTCTTTAAAAAAACTGTAAATGGTAATACATTTATTTAGAAAAAACAAAAATTAAAGATAAATATATTTATATTATACCATGAGTTTTATTTTTGGAATTTAAAAAAAACAAAATAGTTTTCCTTTACACTTTTTGGTAATAATAATATTATATACTTTATTTCAATATTTTATAAGCGTTGTTTCCATTTTAAAAAACGTATATGTTGTTTTCGGTTTTCAAAGCTTCCTCACTACATATGTTGTTTAAGACCACATCAGTTTTATTTTAAGAAATTTTAAGAAACAAAATAGTTTTTCTTTATGTACCCCTTCTTCTTTAAAAAAAATTAAAAAATAAATATTCATTTTTTTTTAATTGTTCAAACCCACACGTCTTCTTCTTTCATGTCTACTCAGCTGTTTCTCTTTCTGATCCCCCTTCTTCTTTAAAAAAAATTCTTTTTTTCCATTGTTTCTAAACAATAGCAATCAAACCGACACGTCTTCTTCTTTCATTTCTATTCGGCTGATGGTGTCTGAAGAATGTTATAATCGGCGGATTTGGATCTTGCCTCTCTCATTCTACCTCGCTCGCTTCTTAAGTCAGTATTTGGTTAAGTGCATAACTCAAAGCTTATTTTGGCTTAAGGTATATTTCAATCTGTATTTTGTGTTATTTATATATTTGTTTTTGAGGATACAATGTTTGAATTTTTTTTTCTATTCTGTTTCTTAATTATATGAAGTTTGTTGACCATAATTCAAAATTATTCATCATGGTGTTTTCATTCTTTAGTTGTGCTAATATGCCTCTGAATGTTTATTTGGGTATAACCCAAGTCAATGATTTGGGTCTTTTGTGTTTCTAATCTTACAACCTCAGCAATCTCTCTCTCTCTCTCTCCTCCTCCTTGTTTGTGGGCTTGGAATTTTTATTCATTTTTTTCCCCCAAAACCAAAAATTTCATTTATACATCTTGGTTATTTTACTTTTTGCATTACTGAAGTCGTGCATTTAAGACTTAATAAATCTGATTTCTAAGTAGATATAAAATACCAATTATTTATTCAATATAGATTTTTATTTAAGTGCAATGCACGTGATCATTTTCTAGTATATACTATATACATATATAATTTCACAATTCAGACTTCTCAAAATTCAATAAAAAGTCATAAATATTGAGAAATTTGGAATTTCAAAATAAGCAGGAAAAAAGCAGGTCTCTTAAACCTTGGGGCAAGAAGATTATGTCCAATACACATCCAACAATATGTATAATATGACTGAATTTCAATAAAGACTCCAGGCCAAAATACACACACACACACTAAAAGAATGTAAGCAGAACACATGGCAAAAATCTGTTAAATGATTTGGTGATAACTGTATCAAGTTAACAAAGTAAGATCAAAGACAAACATTTCAGTAGCAAACAATATAAAGTCTAGAATGTGAAAAAATAAACCACTAGATTGCTTTTATAGTTCAAAACATAGACACACACACACACACACATCAGTCAACAACTAGTTTTTGGATAGAAACAACCTTCATCAACATCCCTCTATAAAATTCAATTTCATTTCCTAAACTCAAACATGCACATCGAATTATGTGTTGCAGGAAAACCAGTTTCTTGGAGTTTAAGGCCTACTTAGAGAATCAAAGACGTATTAAGAAGAACCAGTTTGTGGATCCTAGAATTCTTTCGCTTTCCTCCTTAGTTCATTCAGCTCAATCTCAATCTCGGTGTGAGTTTGTGATAGAAATGGCGGTCCTCCCTGACAAGATTGAAATCTCGGTGTCCCAAAATGTAGATGACGAGTTTGTGATAGAAATGGCGGTCCTCCCTGACGAGATTGAAATGGTGGTCCCCCCAGGAAATGGTGGGTCCCCACGAGGAAGCTCTCCTTTCTGTTTAATCAAAAAAAAGGAAAAATTATGCATCATATAAAATAGCTTAATAACTATAATTAAGTAACAAAATTGAAGTTTTTGGTAATTATAAAAGTGATTTTTAGTCATAGAAAGTGTAACGTGGGGCCATTCCATTGCTCAATAAAATGGTAAAAATAAAGGTCGCAAAATTAAAGTCTCAAAAAAACCATTTTGTACAAAGGTGGTATATTGTTTCCAAAGGTCCAAATCGCTAGACCCAAGGTTAGATATGTTTTTTTTTCCTCCCCCTCTCAGCACCCTGCATAAGTTGGGGATTACACCGGGTAATTCACTAGTTATAGAATTTGTTATTTATAAGGACTCATGGTGCTGCCTTTATGTTCTTTCCTTTTACTGCTTTTTTCTTATCCTTCCCTTTCTTTTTTAAGTAATATACACACATATCATAACCAACCTACACCTCCTCCTTTATGGGTGATGAAAAATATCACTCAAGCTAACAGCAGGTGGGATCCCCACACCCTAGTACCCCCTTCTTCTTAAGCTACATAATGAGGGTATCATAAATTTTTTTTCCTAGTTGATACTCATACACCCCCTCTAAGGAATTGTTTGCAACCAAGAAGAGTCAATCCCTAGACCTGATGCTTCTTGAGGCACCAGAGCCAAGTGACTTACTGTAACAAGAGTCATTTGTCCTACGTCGAATCTGGATAGAAAAGTGATTGTGTATAAATGGGTGGATATGCAGCACTACCCAATAACTTGAGTTTTTGGGTAAATGGGCAAGTACCCACCCGTTACAATTTGTATCAGAGCCAGACCCAGACCCAGTCCTTGATCTGATACCATGTCAAGCGCCTGACCTGAAAGGCGTCCGGATGAGCCACCTTGAGTGGGCAAGGTGGCCCAAGCCACAACAAGGGCGTTACGAGTTTGGGTGAGGGAGAATGTAACAAGGTCATTTGTCTTACATTGGATTCAGATGGGAAAGTGATTGGGTATAAATAGGTAAGCATGCAGCATCAGGGGCAGAGCCAGGATTTTGAGATTGGGGGAGGGAGGGGCAAAATTATAAACAACATTACCTAGTCAGAACTTTGAAAAAAATATATATATATATTACGTAGGCAAAAATATTTTACTATTTATTATATTCATACAAAAATATGTCTATTAAACTTTTTTTAATTTATTTAAATAAAAAAAACTAGTTATTTAAGGAAATTTTTTGTCAAACTTTCTGAACAAACACAAATAAGATTTATGCCAAAATTATAAAAAAAAATCAATTAAATAACTCTCTTTACTTACCAAAAGGAAAAAAAAAAAAAAAAAAAATAACTTTAAAAAAAGTGTAACAATTGAAAATTTAACAAAACAATAATAATGATAAATAAAAAAATAAATAAAAAACACAAACAAATTAATAAAAAAAAAAAATAGATTCTTAAATCATCAATTTTTGTTAATATTCAAAACTTCAAATGAAATTTTTGTTCTTGATTTTGTAAAAATTAATTTCTTATAGAATTCTTATAAAAGCATTTCAATAAAAATGAAGAAAAAAAAAAAAAAAAAAAAAAGTGACGGAAAGAATCATGTATGAGATGGAATTTTAGAATAATAAAGTTATGGAAAGAGGAATTTTAGAATAATAAGGTTATGGAAAGAATCGTGCTTGTAGTCACATTATGGAAAAAACGGTATTTGAGTTGAAATTTTAAGATAGCCACATTAAATTTTTATGTGAATTAATTTTTATCGGGATTCTATAGTCGTTAATTAAACCACTATATAAACTATCTTTTCTTAAATTCTAATTAAAGAAATAAATTTTTTTTCTTAGGGGGCCAAGTATAGATTTTATACTATATATACTATATTATTTTATTTTTACCTATACTAAAAAAAAATTTCAAAAAATTAGGGGGGGTCATGGCCCCCGCCGGCCCCCCCTTCCCTCCGCCCCTGTGCAGCACTACCCAATAGCTTGAGTTTTTGAATAAATGGGCAAGCGCTCACCCATTACACTTATCCACTTGAGCCAGCCCCATGCAGTTAAGATAAACAGATGAACTAACGACAATTAGCCGTTACTCGTTAGTGATCCTATCAACTTTGGGACATTGGCAGAGTAAATTGGGCATAGACATTACTTAAAGGTTTATTTGCATGAAGTGTTTTCTTGTATACAATTAGCCCCCAGGCCCCAATTCACAAAAAATGGAAAAAGAGAATTCATGTGGGATTAAGACCATGATGATGATGATGATTCTGATTATGATAGCACCAAACAATTGCTCCTCTATGTTGAAATGCAAGAACTGGGTACATTTTTTTAAAACTACTGCTCCAATGATAAATAAACACACCGATGTATGTTTCAATTTTGTCATAAAAATTCAAGAACATAAAAATAAAGCATTATTGCCCCACTAAAAACATGTTCAACAAAGGTTAAAAAAAGTACTTCATAATTACAATAAATACAAAAATCAAGCACTTCATAAGATAAAATTTATGTTTATAGTAGGAATTTTGGAGAATGCTATATATGATGTTTAAGGGTATTGATGAGTTGCGAGGTCTTTGGTATAAACCAATAACATGCGGAGAAATATATATATATATATATATATATAAATCTTCTTAAAATCCATTTCAAGTGGCACTCTGAAGAAAGCAGTTCTACCGTGGTGTTCAAATGTACTCTTTCAACTCCCAGGACGTAGCACTACACACTCACCGAGATTATAAAAAATAAAAGAACAGATACATTAATGATTCAAAATTTCAAACTATAATGAGTTTATATGCTAGCTCTCCACAGCAGCACTCATAGCCAATAAAAGATAAGTAGAAACTACCTTTGCGCGCCTGGATAGTTTCTTCAAATTTGCAAGATCATCATCAACTGAAGAGCTCTCTAACTCTGCAAACTGTAAAAGGTACAAAGCAATTGAAATTGTAATTTTTTTATAGATGGAGTAAAATTCCGCTTGAATTTTTTTTTTGTTAACAATGCCTATCAAATTCTGAAGTCAAGATATAAAATTCTGGATACCACTAAATGAATAGATGTGGCATCCTAAATTCATATATTATTCCTCTTTTGGCTACATTTATTAGCAACAGAACACAAGCAATATTTTGATTATGACAGTGACGAGGTGATAAAAACATGTAATAACAAACTATATGCTTTGACACCTTCTCTTCTCATTTTCATGTCTCCAAAACAACATCTATCCAATTTAATAAGAGAACGTATTCAGCAATAACGACCACAAAGTATTTTTTAACTTCTTTTCCATTTATAGAGATACCAAAATTGGACATACAACCGAGCATTGAACCAATACAAGCAGTCCTAATGTTGCAAACTAGATAATCTTGGAATAAAATAAAGCAACAAAGTTCACGCATCAAAAAGAGAAATTTTAGCAACTTACTTCCACTTGTTCATCTATTTTCACAAGGAACCTGACCCCTTCTATAAAAGTCGATTTGCATGCTGATTCTTAAACATTAGTGAGAAAACACAAAATATGAATATGATGAACCGAAGAAGTGAAAAATGCTACCCTTCCTTCAAGATTGTCAGTTGTTAGCTGATTAAGTGCCTCGGCTTGCGACTCCATGGCCAAAACTACAAGGAAATGAAAATCAAAATTTGTGTAAGCCACTACCACCATGATCAATGATGCAGGAAAATATAGGTGAATTGTTATCAAGAATGGGCCAATAGGAGTTGGCAAGGGAGGCTAAATAGTGTCCCCAACATAGTATACAACTTGAAGTATATCTAAAGGTGTCTTTGTCAAACCCAACTATTTTGCTAGGTTAAAGAGTTCAGAATAAGAAAATGTTAACAATTGTTCATCTGTCAGCAGCTGTTTCGTAAAATATTTTATATGAAAAATTAGCATACATTCATTAGTAGGAATTTTTTCTTTGATTAGCACGAAGGATAATTTAGTATTAGTAAAGTACATGATCAACATGACATGTTTCGATTGGTAAGCATAAAAATATTTATTAGAGTCCATCAGCTTGGCATTTGTTGGAAATTTCAGTACAGTCAGTCTCAGCTGCCTATGGAACAGGTTTGCACCAACAGGCCAGTGGCCTAGCGGTACTAGGCTCCTACTTTCCAAAGGAAAGTTAGGGGTTCGAGCTTCCGTGGAGGCATGTGTGTGTGTACCAACTAAGAAGAAAAAAAACAGGTTTGCCCTAAACCCCGGATGCAGAATATATTAAGTCTATTCAGGCTTCCTACCTTGCTATTTTCCTGTGACATGTAGGATTTAAATGGCTGGAGCAGGGCATCCTGGAAGGACCTAATTTCTTTTCCAAAGATAAATTCAGTATTACATTTTGCTGCCCTGTGACTTTATTATTCAAGGGGAGAGATCACATTTTGAATGCATGAGCTCTTCTACTTCTTTTTTTTACAGGAAACTCATGAAAGAGCTGTGTGAAGGAACCAAAAACTATGGTAGGGTGAAAAACTTCACTACCTCAGATTTCAAGCATGTCATTCTCTTTCAAATCTCTCCTACATTTACGTGTCAGCCTACATTTTGAGCAGTCCAAATCCCATTAGCCAGTTTGATCCCTGTTAATAGATGGCGTTGAGAGAGGGACTGATGATAAACCTAAGCTAGACATTATTTGAGTAAAGTGACTACCATTGGAATTGATCCCGTGTTCTCAAGCTTGGAAGCTGAGTATATATTAAATTGAATATTTCCATCGAGTTCTCTTATTTTCAAAATCAGTTTTTTTCAAACATGTTTCTTCTTAAAAGTATACAGATGTTTTCAAAATCCTATAATAGCGGTAAACGCAGTGATTTAGATGTAGTTCTAATAGCATATATATGACTTTGAAGACATTAGTACGTACATGGCCCTAACAATCATCATTGAATTTACTACCCGACATTTGGTCTTCCATAGCATGTGATGCAACACCAACAACAACAACCGCCACCGAGCCTTTTTTCCAATTACTTGGGATCGGCTACATGAATCCTATGTTTCCATTCCACTTTATTTAAGGCAGTAGAAATACAATATAGAAGAAAGATACGAGAAATATGTAAAAGGTTTGAATGAGATAATCACTCATTCACAGCTCTAGTATTTATAGATAAAAAGAGCACAGGCTTGTATTACAAGAAAGGAAATTAAATCAAATCTAAATCAAATCACAGCATATTCTATGGCATATTCTATAACATAATCAAATCTCTGCTAATACGGTAAGTCATTCCATAAATCGTGGCTATCATATCTGTTAACACTCTCCCCCAAGTTGGTGCGTGGATATCTGAAACGCCCAACTTGAACAATGCGTTCTCAAACACAATCTTGCTGACACCTTTTGTAAGAATGTCTGCAAGCTGCTGAGAGCTTGTGACAAATGGAGTGAAAATCTGACTAGAGATGATTTTCTCTCAGATAAAGTGTCAATCAACAAATCAAAAATGTCTCCTCAGACCATAAACAATTAACAATGTCTCCTCAGACCGTAAACAACCAATCATGTCTCCTCAGACCGTAAACAACCAACAATGTCTCCTCAGACCATTTCCCTTCATACACATGTTTAAAACATGTAGATGGAAGAATCAACAATGTCTCCTCAGACCATTCCCCTTCATACATATTTTTAAACAATGTAAATGAAAGAATCAACAACGTCTCCTCAAACTATAAAAAGAAACAACTATGTCTCCTCAGACCATTTCTGGATGGGTGGTGCCAAACTCGCAACACTCTCATTGAGATCGGACGACCCTGTTTACCCGACACCTCTCGGATGAGCGATGTCACCTTAGACCATTTCCGAATGGGTAGTGCCGAACTTGCAATGCCTTCATTGCAGTCGAACCACCTTGGCTCTGATACCAAGTAGAACTACAATATAAAAGAAAGATAAGAGAAATATGTAAAAGGTTTGAATGAGATAATCACTCATTCACAACTCTAGTATTTATCGATAAAAAGAGCACATGCTCATATTACAAGAAAGGAAATTAAATCAAATCACAGCATATTATATAGCATATTATATAGCATATTATATGACATATTCTATAGCATAATCAAATCTCTACTAATACGGTAAGTCATTCCATAAATCGTGGCTATCATATCTGCTAACAAAGGTCATAGCTTTAGTCAATTCAATTGGTATCATATCCATCTTTACTAACTCTGCCCATAGTAATTTTGGTCTTCCTCTTTCCCAGTATTACCGTTAATGTAGACTATGTCGCTTTTCCTAACTGGTGCACTTAAAGGTCTTCTTTGCACATGTCCAAACCATTTTAACCAATTTTCTCTCATTGTATCTCCTATTTGTGCTACCCCAAACATCTCTCAAATGTGATAATTTCTATTTCTATCATTTCTAGTCTTATCACACATCCATCTCAACATTCGCATAAATGCCACTCACTTTATGCATATGTTGTTTCCTAACAGCCCACCATTATGTGCCATAAAGTATGGCTGGTCAAATAGTTGATTGATACAACTTCCTTTCAATCGTACGGGGATATGCCTATCACACAATATACTAGATGCACTCTTCCATTTAACCCATTCTGTCTTGATTTTATGATTAAGGTCATCTCCAATTTCTACTTCATTATGAATAATTGAGCCTAAATAGCGAAAATGTTCACTTTTATGTACCTCTTGATTCTCAATCCTCACTACATCCTCATTTGTATTTCAAAAATTTACTAAAGTTACACTCCACATATTCAGGTAATTTTTTCCCTACTTATCTTAAACCCTCTTTTAGTTCTAAAGCTTCTCTCCAAACCTCCAATTTGGCATTAACTCCTTCTCTAGTCTCATCAACTAAAACAATATCACCGGCAATAACATATACCATGGAATCTCATCTTGTATGTGTCTTGTCAGTTTATCCATAACCAAGGCAAAATGGTATGGGCTTAATGTAAGTCGAAATTCACTTGTTTATCCTTAACCAAGGAAAAAAAAAAAAGGTGCATTAGGCCTAGCGAAAAATCTTTTTCCTCCATCTTTTCAAAAGCAGAAAGAGCACTGTTTGTAAACACATTCCCCAACATCTCGGTCAACTTGAATGCAGTCCTAAAGAAAAATTAGCATTAAGTAATGATTACAATGAAATAAACTATTATGCAAGCAGGATAACTGAAAGTAAATAATTGAAGACTAAGCACCAACTTTGCAGACTGTGCACGTGCTTTCAAAGTATCTGTCTTTGACCTTGCCTCCAGTATCTTACTTTCCAAATGCTGTCAAAAGAAAAATAGAATAGTCAAACACCAAGTGTGCTAGGCTTTCGTTGGTCATCCATCATTAATGTTAAGAAAAATATTTGGTAAGCAAAAAAGCACATGAAATTTCATCTAATGATTGTACTAATGGAGACTCCAAGTGACCAAAATCAAACACTAACCATCCAGAAAACTTTAAACATTAATGGACGGTGCATAATCATTAGGGTAGTTGTGTAATGTGGTGACAGGGAATAGAAACCCACCCGTGTATTGGAGACAAGACTATTAACAATACCCTTCTGCTGAACGAGTTGAGCCTTCAAAGCATTTGCATTATCCTGTAAAATAGTACAAATTAAGTAAAGCAGGTTAAGAGAAAACTCAGCCTGATACCAGTGTCTCTGTACTATTTCATTTCATTACCTTATCCCATTAAGAACAATCTAGTATGATATTAATCCACAGAACATCAAACACAAGCATCAAAATCTCATAATGGAAACCTGCAAGTTCAATACCGCTTCCAATATATATATATATATAATATTATATATGAGGGAACCCAAAAATACTAACCAAAGTTGGACCCAAATGGGTATATCAAAAGGCCATGAATTGGATGTCAGAGGAGATCAGTTTGTGTCAGCAGTTTTTGTTCTTGAGCATCTTCACAGTTTTCATTAACATAATATGCATTAGAATGTACACACCTAAGAAGCAATTACAATGTGACACATATAGCACAATAGAATTCCTTCCATAAATCAGACACAACTGGTAAAACTAAAAATTGACACCCTGAAGGGTCAGTTTCATTAACAAATTTCTGTTTAGGAACACAACGTTTCACAGCAATACAGCATGGTAAGAACCTATTTCTCCCTTAGTTTGCCTCTTTATAAGAAGAAACATTAAAGATTTAAGGATAGTATAACTGCATTTAAATTACAAGGCACTAAGTAATTTGTTTTCAATTAATTCCAAAATAACAAATTTCTAAATCTATATGAACAACTACATTTAATAATGTGTTTCTAATCATCTCATGTAGAAGAAAACCAGTCTCACATTTAAAGGTATCCTAACTTGTGTCAACCATATGATCTATAATTTACCCAAATATATATATATATATATATATATATATATGATCTTATATAAGACTACCACTATTATACTAATTTTAGGAAAGGTGGTATACCACATTCCTGATCTCATTCCATGATCTATATAAGACTACCACTATTAAAAATCTCACACAGAAGCACGTTTAGAAATTGTTCTCAACTTCTATCTACATATTTTGATCCCACTAATTGAAAATGCTAAGCATGGGATCCATGAAAATTCCTGGGAAAAAAAAAAAAAAAAAAAAAAACAATCATCAACCGCTGGAATTGAAATAATAAAATTATAAAAAAATCTGGCCGAGGCAAGGTTCTTGTTACTACATCATTATCGACATAACAACACTTTTTATCATTTAGCCTCAACAAACTGCGAAATAATATATAACATTCAACACATACTAAAGTTAGTCATTATGGACCATAGAAAAAATAAAAACATGTTTTTTTAGCGTTGTCAGTTTCATAAACTTAGTCGCCTGAAGAAGAATTAGAAAAATAGGAGAATCTATAACAAATAGGATGGTGTATCATGTGAACTTGCCAAATATTTTAACATATTTAAGATCCACAACTTCATATAAATTCTCTTGCAAGCTTGATGAACCTTTATACATACTTACCACAAAACATTTACAAAAGATTTACGCCGTTTAAGTGCTTCACAGGCAAGATCCTCCTCCCCCTTCCCAAGGGCAAGTTGTGCTTTTCGGTACCTGTCATAATCTAAATAATGGGTTCAACAGCTCCAGGGAGCAATTTTTTTAATGCAATAATAAAATGTTCCTTAGAATATTACCAATCTTCAGAAGCTTGCTGTGCAGCTTTATATTTGTTTTCCAACTGCTTTTGTGATGCGAGAACCTTCAGAAAAAGGGATAGATGTAAAAAGGAAGGGAAAAAAAAAAAAAAAAAAACACTTCCATCTCCTCCATCTTTTTATCTCTTCATGCAGCAACAGTTTCAACATTTTTATTTTCTAATTTGCCATGGACAGAGTAGTAATAACACCTAATAAATAGGAGAACAAACATATAGAGACTTGTTTGTATCTAGAGGAGGAAAAAATATATCAGATGAAAATTTGGCATACTCTTGCTGTAGCTTGACGCATCTTTGTTAAATCATCATTCATTTCCAGCACGGACTGTTCTAAGATCTTCTCTGGATCTTTAAATGAGATTATAATTGCATTTGCATATGACTAGCTTATGAGAGGAAAAATAAGAGACAAAACCATGTCAGAGAAATTGAATCTGTAAGTGCCACACTGAAAATAAAAACATCTAACATTCAGATAACCTTGATAATTCTAGAAAATCGATCAAATTGGTTCATCCGAGTACCAAGAGCACCCCAACCATGATAATTGCATTTGGTTCTATTGAAATGAGCTAATTGAATTCCTGCGACTTTTTGAACTGCCATTGCAAGAAAAATGAATGAATTCTAAAAGAAGTCATTGAAGCATAAAATTAAGAGAGAGAAATCTTTTGATTCAGGAATTAGATATCATTGTAACAAAGCATAAAATGAAAACAGCAATAAAGAAGATATACAGATTTCCAAGTTGTTCCCTATCTTACAACATTATGATCCTGATAACTGAATAACTGTAATACCCTGATAATTTTAAAAGATTTATTAATTAGGATTAATTATTTTATTTTATTTTTTAATGATTTATTTTATTTTATTGAGTGCTAGATTAATTATCTTATTTTAATTAAGTTATATTTCGTGATTATGTATGATGATTGATGGTTTGTGTGGTTGATTATTGATTGAATTATTGGTGTGTTGATTTTATTGGTATTATATGACTTAGTTGTAAATTCTTGTTTGTTTATGTGCTTCATGTAATTAGTTATTTTAATTTCTGTATTTAATTAATTATCTTATTTATTTAAATTAATTGGATTGGGCTTAAGGAAAGTTGGACCAAAAGATGTGGTCTTGGGCTTGTATGAAACCTTATTGGGTTAATTAATGAAGGTCCGTGGTTATTTAATTATTTAAATGATCACTATTGTATCAATTATATATATATATATATATATATATATATATATATATATATATAATTAATTAATAATTGTTATGGAAAGATATATATATAGATATATATTTATTGATATTTATAAGTATATATGATTTAATTAACTAATGAGTTAATTATGGAAGGAATATATATTTATATATATATATATGTTTATGGATATAAATTATTTAAAGATTATTATTTTAATTCATTATACTAGTTGGAATAGGATTTGGAATTTAAAGTGTATAAAAATACACATAAGGCTTTAGGGTTAAAGGTTTTACACGTTAGAAAAATAAAACAGACAGAGAGAGAGGAAGAAGAAGGGCTGACAGGGAGGAGGTCGGATCTGAAAAGGAGGACGTCGGAATTGGAAGAGATAATTAAAGCTTAAAGCGTCGGTTTCGTTTCGAAACCTTCAGGCCAGTTTTCTCTAACTTTCCTCTTAGAACTCATAAGGATTTCACCTTGAGTATCAAGGCTTTAATTAAATTTATTTGTTTAAAAATTATGGTTAGATCAGAATAATTAAAAAGTATAAACTATTATATTTGATTTTTAGATTATTGGATTTTAATTGATATATATAGGTGTTATGTAAATTTTAAAATCAATCTATAGGTGGATTTGTGACCCAAGAGAGTTAATTATGGTTTCTTTATTTTCTAGAATTGTTCTGTAATTTTCTGGAATTTTTCTGATATTTTTAGGAATTTATTAGGATTTATTTTCCTATTATTTGTTAGGAAAATAATTATATATATATATATATATATATATATATATATATACTAGGTAACTGGCGCATGTGGAGCGGCGGCACAATAAAGAATTGATCCAGTGCGGCGCGGTGTAGGATAATAGGGTGTATACGCCAATTAGGGCCATTTGATTAATTAAACTTATGTGAATTGATATGGTGCATCGCGGCGCATAAAACTTTGGTGCGCATGTGTATCTGGACCATAGAAGTGGTCTGGTCAACTATGGGATTATTTGGTGTATTGCAGACCATGAGAAGATGGTGCACTCGCTGATCTGGACCTCAGATCTATTATAGTTAATAGAAAATAATCTAGTGTGAGCGTGTTCATTTGCGCACTCATTTATGACCATTGGATGCGGCATAAAGGAAGTGATGGATTCAGTGTGGTGAGCTCACGGTAGCTGAAAGAGCTTAGCCAATACTAGCACACAAGGAGGCTTGAATCCAGCGCGTGCAAGTACATAGTAAGCACGTGGGCGTGCGTGGGAAACTATGTTGGCCTAATTCGACACTAGAAATTAAAACGGTCATAACTTAGTCATTTTAAATCGAAATTGGGTCATTCTTGAGCTCAAATTCAAGGATTTTTCGTCTTCTTTCCAATGGTACCAATTTCATTATCAGATTCCCATCCTACTAGGAGATATTTATGTTTTAGTGAGAAAGCGTCGGAAAACTATTTAAACCAATATGGAGTATTTAAAGGAAACTATTTCTGACATATTTAGTTGCACTAATTTGTGTAAATATAATAAATTAATAATTTTTTATGGAAGGAAGTGTGTATATATATATATATATATATATATATATATATATATATATAATTATTTATATATGTGTATATATAGTTTAATTTGTCTATGAGTTGTATGGAAGGATGAACATATATATATATATATATGTATGTATATTGATTTTAAATAATCAAGGATTATTAAAGAAGGTGTTAAACACATATATACATTAAATAACATATGTGTAGGTATATATATATATATAAATCATTTAAGATGATTAATATTATCATTCTTATTTGGCATATCTTAATAGGCTGGTTGTTAAATTAATGATATGCGTATAATATGCATGTGATGGCTATGTATGATTTAGCGTATTGTTAATTTTAAAGTTAATTCATGGTTAAAGTGTGGGCATGGATGAATTGTCAAATGATTAAATATATTACCTAAATATTTGTATGAATAGAATACATATATGGAAAACATGGATGAATTGCTAATTAAATGTATGAATAAATATACCTGTGGAGGCATGGTTGAATTGCCAATGTATAAATATACATACACGGAGGCATGGTTGAATTGCCAATGTATAAATAAATATACTTATGGAGGCATGGTTGAATTGCCAATATATAAATAAAAATATTTACAATGGCATGGTTGATTTGCCAAAGCATAATTACGTTGTTATGTGTTAGATGATTAAAATATCATCTATGGTTGTTGTATGTATGGATTGGATTAGGGTTAGATATTCTTAAATGAGAATAGTTTAGTACTTACTGGTTAGTGTATTATTTTACATTAATAAAATAATATTGGGGAAGACGTGGATGATTTGTCAAAACTTGGATTTTGGATATGTGATTTAAACAATTAAAATCATTATCGGGTTGGGATTAAATAGAGTATTTCTTTTATTATAATTTGTTGTTTAAATGATTAAACAACTGACTAGGATGGGATTAAGGTCAAAGGAGTTTTTATAAAATGAAATGGTAGATTGGTCTAGGTATGAATATTATTTTAATAATTATTTAATAGGTATGGAAATTTAATAAACTTATTAATGGATGTGATTAGTATAGTATATATAATTATATATAGACATGTATATCGTGCTTTATTAAAGTTAAAACTTTATTAGGTTTGGTTTTGATCAGAGATGATCTGCTTATTGGTTTTCAGAGGCCTGGTAGAGTGAACTTGCTCGTAGGGTTTAACCCACGATTTATTTTTCAGGTTATTAGAGGTTCCAGTCTCGAGGTTGAGGATCCGCAGCTGGGAGACTGTCATTCGTCTATTTATCTTGTGTACTTTTAAATAGTATTGGATTATTGGATAATGTTTTAAGGGGTCCTTAGTTATGGGATTTCCGAATTGTAATTGTTAGAGAATCATTAAGTAATATTTATTTATTAGTTTTCTTCAGCGGTTTATTTATTCTTTATTATTCATCTTTGTATTCTGTGCTTGTTAAATACTTAAATTGTTTTGATATCCTCTTGATTTTGTGCGCGGACTTGATCAATCCGTGTTCCGAAATCAGGGGTATCACAATAACTAACATGCATACTGAGGATAACCGTGATTCAACCTCCTTCTCTGTTCATATAACGGTTTCTCATGTGATTCTGAGGGTCAAAATGATGGTCATGTTAAAAATCATTGAGCAACAACTCCTCCAAGTTAATGAAAAACCAAAAAACCCATCAGTTAGTGAATGATTTTTTGTTTGTTAAAAGGAAAATACCATATCCCATATGGCAATACCAATCAACCAAAGCATCATCAATGTAATACACATAATTGGCAAAGTATCTTTCAAAGGTTTTACGAGATGGTGCGAAAGTAAACCAATCAGATATTTAGCAGCTAGAATTTGAAGGACACCATTGATCCAGAGCAGAAAAAGCGAACTCGGACAAAATTACAGTAACCTTGCAAAAAACTAATGACATGTTATGCAGTTCCACTTAGTTAGTTTGACACTTAAGGTTCATCTAGGTTCTAACAATTAAATGCTTATAGCCAACCCCCACAACTTGTTGCGCGAGAAGATTTCTCCAACGGTGTGAAATCAATTTAAAGTAATTGATTTGTAGAACACTCGTCTTCAAAAAAAAATGAAGACTTTTATTTATCAATTGATATCTTATAATTTTTTTTTTATTTAATCTCCAAATCTTCTGTAGTATACACTATACAGCTAAATTGATGAACAAGCCAAAATCATTTCTACATAATAAGTCATTACAACCTAGACAGGGTACTCGGGACTCGGGGGAGGGGGACCTAACCTTTAAAAATATTACACACAAAGTGGTTACTTGCAAACTGAAACACTCATTTTCTATTTTTAAATTGAATTCACGATATAGATACAAAAATAATAACATATCACCGCTTATTGATCATCAAAAAATGAAAATTGTATGTAACCCAGAATGAAATACAGTGAGAATTGAAAAGGGTATGAGCACATATACACAAACTATGAATCCGTACCTCCATTACCAAAGAAACATGTTCTGAGAGGTTGTGCCCTGAGGATGACGAGCCTGTTAGAAGAGGGGACCTGTAATGGAGCAGAGGGTGTTGAAGCCATGCCTAACCCTGTAATTGGTGCTTTCAGTGCCATCTTCTTCTCTGATAGTGAACCAAGTTAACCAACGCCTGCTCTCCCAAACTACGCGCGAAACGAAAATTATTCAAGGGGTATCAAAACCTAGAGAGAGAAACAAATATTTATATAAAATGTCTCTTGTTTCTGTTTTTTTCACCCTCTTGTTTCATTTATGTTTGTAACTAATGATTTTTATTTTTATTTATTTTTTTTTTTAGACTTGCGGCCAAGTAAAAGGAGTTAATGCATTATTTTTAAAAAAATAATCGTTCTCCTTTTTAATTTTAAATATATATTATTAAATTTTAATTTTAAAAAAAATTTAAAAGAGTTATTATGAAGTAATAATTTTGTTTTGTTTTAAATTTTAAAAATATATAATTAATACGAAACATCCCTACAACGGAAAAATAATTTACTAAGATAGGAGTATAAGATTTTCAAACAAATGCATTGTTTTTTATGGGACTCAAATATCTGGAGTCCAACAACAACTTAATCTTCTCTTTATATATATATATATATATATTCCAAGTCTCTTTTCTCTTTTCCTGTTTCTTTATCTCTTTTTTCTTTGTCTGCTCTTGGAGACAGAATTCCAAGTGAGGGGACACGCTACCCACAAAAAAAAAAAAACAATATGGAGTGTATATATATATTATATATAATATAACAACTATAAAATTAAATAGACAAAGAATAAAAAATTATTTAAATATGCACGTTAAAAAAAAAAAAAAAAAAAAAAAAAATTTAAGAGTAGAAGTAGAAAAATAAAAATGAGAGAATTTTAAAATGAAAAAGTTAAAAAGTTTCAATAGAAAATTTTGACTTTTTTTATTAAAGAATTTAAATAGTAGAAGAGAAAATAAAGATATAATTTTAGAAACTACCAAATTGAAACACTACATAATTTTTTCTTCTTTTGGTGGGGGTGGTTTGTTAGTCCCTTGACGGTTGTTGTGGCCACAAAGACAGACCAATAACATTTTTTTTCTTCTTTTTATCAGACCAATAACTTCACTATATTGCCAAAAGCAATTGCCAGTAGTGAAAAGCAGCCAAGCACAACAATTATTTTACTTTTTTATTATTATTATTTATTTTAAGGGTTGATTTGGATTTTTAAGTTTTCATTTAAAATTACAAGGAGAATTTTGATAACTAAATTGCTTTCTTTTCAGTTTCATGCCAACTAAACTACAACTTAATTTTATTTTATTTCACTTTATTTTTTTTCTGTTTTCACTTTTCACCATTAATTTCTTTCTAACTAAATAGACCTTTAGTAAAATTGTTACATTGTGACTCGAAGTTCGCATGCGGGTAAGAGAAACAATCTTGGCAGGAATAACCCTTATTATAACAAGGAGGACAATAAATATGAAAACAAAAAAAAAAATTTAGGTTTGGTTTGGTTAGAATGATGGAAAGGAGAAGAAATGGAAAATTTTGAAACTTTTTAGTTTGAATAGCAAGAAATGAAAAAATTTGAGAATTAAAAAAAATAAATAAATAACTTTTCATAATCACGTCACTTTCCCACAAAATTTCCCTTAAAAACAAACACCAAAAAAAAAATTTAATAATTGCTTCCTTAAGAAAAATGTTTGAAATTTTAATTATACTAACCTTTTTACTTTCTAAAACAAAATGTATTTATGCATAACTTTTGATAAAAATAGTATCATAGTTTATATCTCTTAATTGTTCTACAAATATATGTATTATATTGCTTTTATATCTTAAAAAAAGAAAAAAAATATGTGCATAAATTTATTTGGACCAATTGTCATATTTACTAAAGATATGAACAATTTAAGTAAAACATAATATTTTCAATTAACTTTTATGCTATTCAAATAATGAAATGAAATTTTCCTCAATATTTTTTTAAAAACTTTTCATGATAACCAAATGAACCCTATATATATATTTTTATTTCCTTCACTTAACTTTCTTTCATTTTTACTTTTTAGTATTTATTTCTATCTAACCAAACAGCCCTTTAATTTATTTGACAAGGAAATATCAAGTTGATTTGGATGAATTAATTTAGGGTTTTCTCTTTTAAGTTTGATTTCAAAAATTACGGAAATGATTAGAGATCTTAGTACAATCATTGTAGATTGAATCTTGCTCCGTAATAGCTCATTCTCTCTGTCTTGTTTGCAATAAATTCCTTTGTTTCCTCGTGGAAGGCAAGCTTGAACAGCAGACTTAGAAATCTTTACGTATTCTTTCTTTAAGTATTCTTACTTTTTACTTGTATCAATTAGGTGGTCAATAGTATTTAACATATAAACTGCTACACGGCTCCTTTCTCTCGCCTCTCTCTAAACCCAGCGGCCCCTTTCGTTTTCTCCCTCTGTTTTGCTCCCCACCCTCTCCCATAGGGTGGGGGGTGCCGATCTTCGCCTCCCACCGCTTACTAAACTCAGAGTGTTGTATATAGTCATTCGGCACTATTTCGTTATGTTTTCCGACTAAATCTCCGATTTATGTCAAGTTTTTTTTGTCCCTGCCTCTGTGTGGATTTTGTGGTTCCCGCCTCTGTGTGGATTTTGTTGTCCCAGCCTCTTGTGCGGGATTTGGGAGGTTTTTTCCCTGTCGGCGGCACCTTATGGTTATGGATGCAACCTTGGAGCAATTGTCTTGACAATGGCCTGACCTGTGGGTCACTCCCGTTCCGCTGGTGTGTTGTTTTTCAGCAAATCTGGAACCTATTCTTCAATCTTATTCTCTTGTTTCATGATTTGTTTGTTTTTGTACGACCATTTATGATGCTCTTTGTAGATACCATATGACTGCTTTTCTTGTTGTCAGGGTAAAAATAATAATAATAATAATAAACTTGCTCCCTAATAATTTAAAATCTCTCTTTTCTTCTTCTTATAGTTTTCTATATTTGCTTATCCTTCCATCTAGGTGAAACCGCGACACATGCATAGCATGTACAATTCAAAAGGCCATTTCAAATAAATCTATATTTTAAAATGTATATAATTAAAAAAATACATTTTGTATGATTTTAAATAATTAAATTGGTTAAAACGCCTGAAAATGAAGTGTCAATAAATAATGAAAGTCTTTATTGAACTCGGTGCACTAATTGTGTAAAATACAATATGGGTGCGTTCCACAAACACTAATACTGAAATATTTAAGAACTAATTTTTTTTAATTAATAATTAAGAAATAAATATATTTAAAAGTTCTAAACGTAGCCTTCTTATTAATAAACAACGGGCAACATTCAAAATTTCAAATTACATAATTCAATCGAGTTATCAAACAAATTTTTTCATATTCCAACAATTTCAAGACTTCCAATTCCATGAAGCCAAACACAACCTGTGAGATTTTATTGTGTAGAATCTTTGATAGCAAATTAGCAATCTTTGACACAAAACCTTAGAGAAAAACTTTACAACATTCTATTTCCAGTTTTCCAATACATACGAGGCTCATCATTTTGATGTAAATTTAACGAGCTGATTCACAATGTCGTTATAAAACCATTTTCTCAACGAGATTTATGAAATTTCCTAAAATTCTGAAGATGACCTTCCAAATGGAATTTTTTCGGACTTTGGCTACCTTTAATGCAATATTCAGATGATGAGCATTATTCAATCACAAGGTAAAGAACAAACCAGTGTGAGATGGAGCAATCGTTAACGATCGCAGGGAAAACAATTTTTATAAATTGGGCTTAATAGGAAAATTTAATCTACTTGCTTGGAACTTCAATCTGGGGATTTTTACCGAAATACAAAGAAGCTCGGCACAACATTGCCATAAACGTAAACTTCGGATAGCACAAAGCCAATCTTTTAACACACTGCATTGCGGAGATCTACAAAGTGTTTACTTCTACCATCACAAGATCAATAATTCAGAAGAAAAGTACTTAAAATGAAGCAAGAAATCTTCTTCCTATATAAAATTTATAGCATTGAATAAAGAGGAGGAATACATATTCCAGATTCATCCACTCAACTGCACTTGTCAGGCTAGTACCGGTCGTGACGCCTGATAATTGAGAGGCAAATGAAGAAAGAATCAAAATCAGATTGAAAATATAAGTCGCAATATGCACGCGCGCGCGAGCACACGCACACGAAACTGGCCGGATATTAATTGTATCTTCAGTATCCAAAAAATTGGATCAATTCAAGTTCTGTTGGGTAACACAAACATAATAGTCGGTTCAAAGAAACCCTAGAATGTGTGAAAGGTAACCCAGGCCTTCATTAATCTGATAGTCCAAACATGATGTCACATGGTTCTGGATTCATTATTAGAAGCAACTTCTACCACCTATCAATACAATTACTTGAATTCTAAAAGGCAAGGTCAATTTGCATCGATGCTAAAAAAGAGGGAAACAATTACAGAGAGGTAGGCATATGCACTCATTATTTAAAATATATATATTTTGCATAAGCAAATCGAAGTGAGCTGATTTTTATGAACATATTTTCACATAAAGCATGAAGTGTTCGACAATTAACTTAATAAATGGAAATTCGAAACGAATAACAGACAAGTATGAGGGAAATTTTGAGGCGTTTTCAGATCCAAAACTGAAGCACTGGATCACCCAAATGCTTCGAAGAGTTGAATTTTGCTGGACATTATTATTATTATTATTAGACACCTCACGGTCCTCACCTTATGCTTTCATCTCCATAATTACAAGTATGGATTGCAATTAAAACTGAAAAAAAGGACTTCAAGTTATATAATTCCTACCAAGTAAAAGAAAATTAATTAGATGATTTGAATCCATTTAACTTAATTTTCTTTTAATATAGAGTACTAGATATATAGATACTGCCTAAAGTACTCGGAACAAATGGTCCAAGATCACATATAGATAATTTATGAAGTGTGAAGTTGGATGCAAAGCATGTACCGGTAAGAGTAAAACCGTAAAACATACTCACCAAAGCAGTTAAACTCTCTCACTTCTCTCCTTAGAAATGAAAAAATCAGCAGAGTATGAACAATAAACAAACAAAAGAAAGAAGCATACATAGAGAAATAGAATGGCAGTGGTGCATTTGTAACATTTAATATATAGAAATAACAAATACCTGTGGCGATCATAATCCCTGGAACGTTCCTTTGACCGTGACCGAGATCTCCGGCGACGACCTGAATTATAGCTGCGGGACCGATCTCTCTCCCTATCACGCTCCCGATCATGCACACGATCACGATCAGGATACCTATCACTATCTCTGTTCCTGCGATCGTGATCCCTTGCCCGTTCACGGCTATCTCCTCGATGCTGATCTCTGCTGGCTTCTTTGTCATGTTCTCGGCTTCGATCTTTTGATCTTTATAATGATAATTTTGCAAGAAAATGAGGACCAAGACAAATCCAAAGAGACAGCAAATGAATAGAAGTAATACCCAACATTTCCAATCCCCAACCCCCTTCTCTCCAACCAAAAATGAAAAAGAACCAGAAAAGACAAAGGTCAAGGTTAAGAGATCCTGAATACCTTCTATCGTCTTCAAGGGTCCTCCTTTTCTTGTTTCTTTCTTCCTGACAAATTAATTACCAAGAAAGTACTACTGAAACTTCTCTTAACAAAATTCCATAACAGTTGCTTAACTTTTCGAAAGAAAAAAAAAATAAAAAATTTCCATAACACTAGAACTAGGAATATTAGCATGCAGTAGACACTGCACACATAAAAATAATTGAACTTTGAATTTTATTAATATTCTTTCTATCACAATTTCCTTAAAAAGGGGAAGGGAATAGAAAAATAAAATAAAATACAATATCAGGCAGAACTAAGAACCAAATGGAAAGACAACATTGATATTCAAGCACCAAGAACCCACATTTCTACGCATCATTCGCAGACTTTAAACGATATAGAGTAAAGACTTATTCACTAAAGGGATAATCTCAAAACCACAGTAATTATTTTGCCCACTAACTTACCTTATTCACTCCCTCTCAGACAAGTTGCTAATTACCCTTCAAGAAGGCCATAAAAAGCTGAGTCTTTGAATTCAATGGAGTTGAATGAACAAATGATTCAACAAAAGCATAAAGCAGAAGTCACACTACCAAATATGCTTCACTCACCCTAATCAGTGCGGAATATCAAAAGAACAAAGGAGCACACATCAAATAAAGCTTTCTCCTTCAGCCCAAGAAAAGAAAAAGGGAAAAGAAAAAATGCATAAGCCTTGACTCTCATACAAGTTCACTAAAATAGCATAAGGGGGCGCATGTGTGCTGCCTGCCACTAAAAGTTATCAGAAACAATCTGAACAATACCCTCAGTTTTAAGAAGGCATAAGGACGTGAAACATGGCAACTCCACTGATGATGGCACAAGAAAAGTCATTTCAAAAAGCAGAGTACTTTAAGGCAAGAGGTGCCCTCAAAGGCACTCAAACCCATTAATTGAGGCGCAAAGTGCCCACCAGAGTGAAGCAAGGAGCTAACTAAATTAATCAATAGAGATATATCAGCACAATCAATGTAATTATTATTTAATGCTAGAAATTCCATTCAACAAAATTTTTAACATAAGTTAACCTAGTGTAATCAACTAATGATTGAAACAATCTTACAAACACTGGACCAATCATTTGATTCATTTTTGGTCAGACAAGTAGTTCATTTGGTCAAATTATAAAATTGAATTCTATAGTTGATCAACTTGAATTACACGGAATAAGTGTTACAGAAATGAATAATTAAAATTTAATATACATTTACTACATATTAGAGATCATAAACAATGTATTCATTCAAGTTGTCAATTGATGTTCTAAATTTTCCTAAAATTACGCCAATGTCATGTTTTACCATAAGATTTGATATATGAGATACAATAGCTATGTATTACTATAAAATGCATATTATCAGACTCCTTTTTAATTTGTAATTTGAAAAAAAAAAAATTTATTTCACTCACATTGGTTCTTAAAGACCAGCAAAAAAAGGCTGGTTTAGTCGGTTGAAGTGATTTTTATAAGTTATATCTAGTTTCTTAAACAATTTGGTTTCCTAATAAACCAAACCAGAACAGTGACTAATACAGGTTGAAGATCTTTCTCGCACTAGATTAAAATTTGTCAAAGATCATGTATCATATTACATACCATTCGAACCATCAATTTTCTTCACATCAAGGGAAGGGATAAGAAATCTGCATCAAAGCATATATTCATACTTGAACTTCCAAAATATCATATAGAACAAGATAAAAAAAGTGAAATATTATATTCATACACTACAGATTTCTCCTCAATCTCTTCTGAATTGAACAGGGCAAAGAACAGGCAGGAGTCAGATACCATGACTGAAAATACTTACTGAAACCAATATGCAACTAAAACCACAAATCTTGCCTTTACTTGTTAATATTTTTCCTTCAACTCCTCTACTGGTTATTCTAAATTGCTCAAGATTAATATGCCCTAGAGAATAACAAAGCAGAATGGAGATCTCTTTCATTTGTTTTTTAAGAATATGAAGGACAAAATTGCCTGCAGATCAAAGCATGGACCTTACTTGGTTTAAGCCACTAAAATATTCAAAGTTAAAAAAACATAGCCTCCATGAGGCACAGGCATCGATGCTTGTAGCTCTAATAAAGGCATTCCCTAGGGAAGCTTGATGATATCTGCCTTGGCAGGAATCAGGGGAAACCAAGAACTTCATTCACAGCTTGCCTCAATTCATGATAAGCTTCCCTCTTTTTTTTTCAATCTCAGGAGGAGAGGCTAGAGTGTTCCTCCTATATCTCACAACTGTTTCATGGAGAGGACACAAGGGATAATTTGTTGGTCAAATGTGAATATGCTATGGCTCTATGGGAACGGTTTGAGAATCTGCTGATATGTCGGAGAGGGTCGAGTGTTCCCTCTTCTCTGCCTTTGCTGTTCTAGAAGGTATGCCCTCTGTGTATGTACCTTTATTGTATTATTTTTGTTCAATAAAATTTCAGCCACTCGAGAAAAAAATATCCCCCTTGGCAGGGATGTCTTAAGACACCCAATATACTGTTACCCTTGCCTGAGCACCTAGACGAGCAAGCAAACACTTTCGCCTACACTGCGTGACAAGTCAAACCAGACAACCACCAAATATTAAATTACAACTGCTTGAGGACCAATTCAACAGCAGGCCCCAAGAAACATTTTAATAAACAATTTGGAACAAGAAAGGAGTGAATAAATTGATTAAAAGAACCATTAAACATCATCTAAAGAATGCATAAGTAACATATATAAATAATAAATAACAATTGACTGAGAGTACATCAAGAAGTGATCTGCAGAATCTTATCTTCTCAGATTTGGTGAGTTAGCATTAACAGCAACGAGACTATAGTCTCCTAAACATGAGGTTGCATGCCTCCAGATTAGGATATGTCAACCAGCCAAAGTCAATTATAGGGCTGCACCAACCTTGATCTGTAAAACTAATCTAATGCTCAAGATCGAGTCCAGTTCAGCCGTACAACAGGCAGTCTTGCTCAAGCTCAGCACCATTTTTAACTTAGATGATAGCCTTTGCTAATCCTAGCTGGATTAACAGATGAATTGCATGCCAATCCGGCTTCTTTATGCATTAAAAATAGGAGGACATTTTTGTTCATGCGAGTAAAAGGAAAAGACAACACTACAGCACCATGCAGCATTGCAGCTTTTAGAGAGTTGGAACAACATTTTATAAAGCTGGATAAACTTAGATGATCAGCCTTTGCTCAGCCTAGCTGGATTAACAGATGAATTGACATGCCAATCCAGCTCTATACATGTTAAAAATAGGACATTTTTGTTCATGCGAGTAAAAGGACAAGACAACACTACAGTATTATGTAGCTTGTATAGAGTTGAAACAGCATTTTATAAATGCAATCTGAATTGTGATTAATGTCACATAAAAGTTGGTAGTTTTCTATGTTTTGACTTTTCTCTTGTAAATTTAGTGAAGAAATTGGAGTCTCAAAACTCATGCTAAGTGACAGCATACAGCAAAAAATACTTCAAAGCCTCACTCTAGCCAGACAAGCAAAGTCCAAAGAGCCAAGCAGCAGATTGTTTGCCAAACAAACCAAAAATTGAGCTTGAGTTTGGCTCATGAAGTCCACCAGACAAGCCTGTGGATTTTTACCAAGCCGGTTTCAAGCTGCTCGACTTATTTTCCAGTTCTACTCCAGAATTGGTATCTATCTATCAAACAGTCGAAGTGGCTAGAGTCCATCAATCCTGTTTTCCTTAAACATGAGCACAGGTTACACAGATTTTGTAACTTTTTGATTGCCCTAATATGAAATACTGGTTCTTTCAACCATATTTCAGGATGTTTGTGCTGTTGAAAGTTAATTAATATATTCATAAAGCAGCTAACTTTACCTTTCTCTTTTCTGGGACACCTCAATTAGATCCATATCCAAAGAAAATAATGAAAATATACAACAAACACTCTTCTCCGAGGTTAGAAAACTCACAGATGGAATATTAACTGAGAATCTCTATAGAAGAAAGTGAAACATTATACCAGCACCTGAATCAACATATTCAGAGTACCTTAAGTAAATATCAAATACATGATAGGCAAAACAAACATAAAAATTCCAATTAAGCACAACAGCACTACTTCCAAAAATGTAAAGACATAACAGATGATATACAAACCATTCAAGGCTCAAAACTCCATTTTCATTATTAACTTATTATGCTTAGTCTTCCCCTCTTAGCTACCACTAGCATGTTTAAGACAAAGAAGTAAACAAGATAAGAAAATGAACCATCTTACCTGAAGCTCAGCTAACTTCTCACGGATTTGAATATAACCCAAGTGAAGCTTTCCTCCAAAATGATCTGCTAAACGTCGATCACTGAAACAACATAAATAAAATACTTCACTCACTAAAAAATAAGATTATTCAGAAGCTTTGCCATATAATAAAATATAATACAGTTGCCCCATTACTGTGAGCTAATTATAGCATGATCTACAAGCATAAAAAACAGAAAAAGACGCACATGCTTTAGCTCCAAAAGTTTATCCTCGTAAAACTGGGCCCAAAAGCCTGCTGGTGACAAGGAGGTATAATCGCCAGGTCAAAAGCTGAAGTACTTGAAACCCCAAATACTAGTTCTTTTGCGGTCCTCAAAAAGCTATAATATAAATGAGGACAAAAATGAAAATTTACCTGTCATAAACGCTCAAAAATGCTCCACAAATGTCACAGACACGTAGCTTCTGATCAGTCTGTGAAAACAACAAATTACAACATGAGAAAAGTTGTACACTGTTACATAGTCAATCCTGTAAATTTTAAAAGTGACTAAAAGCTTATAAATTTCACATGAAGGCAACAAGAATTATAACACTCAAAATTTGTTAGAAAATATGATTCTCCCTTTTTAAAGATAATGGCAATATGATTAAAAAGAAAATGAGAGGAAAGACTCACAATTCTCACGTCAACCGCAGTGTATTTCGAGGAATCCGTAACAGGTTCCTGCCGAGGAGCCAGCTGAAGGAAAAGGAGGTATAATATTAGACATGAGCCAGAGGTAGAAAAATTTCTTACCTTCTCAAGAGAGGTGAAGAAGAAAAGTTAAATTTCATGAACATGAGTTAAGATGAAATAGATAGCAGTCAAAGAAAAATGGACCTAAGATGTTCAAATTTTTCTTTGAGCCAAAGATGTAAGAACTTTGAAGCTTTAAACAATATACTATAGTATAAATATTATCAAAAGAATAGAAAATAAACCCTCTTAAGTGCTTCAGCCTCTTCCAGTGCTTTCTGTGCTTCATCGACCATTCCTTGCTCACCTGAAAATGTATAGGAAATTGAGGATCACAGCACTAAAATATGTTATTTATTTAGTAATTAAATGGTGGCCACATAATTAAAATAATTCAAGAAGTCTTTTAATCACATTCACTCATACAAGTCAAGCCTACAAATGGACTACTTCAAGCCAGCTACATGACGCTTCTACACCAATTCACTCAGGGAAAAAACATCATGCTTTGTAGTCCAAGTCATGAAAGTTTAAAAAAAAAAACATAAACAATTAAATAATGATAATAAATAAATAAATCTTTGTGACTTGGAATCCAAAAGTCAGAAAAAATACAGTAATTGATACACTTACTGGCATTGGTACCAGTATTCACTAAAAGGATATCTATAACAGCTGAATTTAATATCCTTGTACTCGAGCAACCATGAAATCAAGCATAATAGTTTTCATCAATACCATACTAATGGAACCAAGCTCAACGTCAAATCTACAGCAAGCCTTCCAGATTTTAAGGAGAGCCCTCAATGTATAGACACGAGAATACAAGATGAGAGGTGGCGTCCTGGTGGAGTGAACATGAAGAAGGCTTGTGATCCCTATCGGACCGGCTAAACTAAATGAAGTGTGTAGACTTCGGACTGGGGTGAAGAGAGCTAATTATGTTGTGTAATTTTCTTCAAAAGCTCTTAAAGGACAACAATGGTCCCCTTTTCAATTTTGTTATCCTGCATCTTTGGGGAGCCTTCAACAAACTCAGCATAATAGTTAGAAAAGATGGTCAGGTGAACAGCTTCAGTATATGTACAACATAGGTGATAGGACACCAAATCAACCATCTTTTGACATAGTTTGAGTTGTTTTAACTTTTAACCACCTCTAGTCTGAGAATTAACTTCTTTTCCTTTTTTGGTAGGTAGTTTGACAATTAATTAAGCAAAAATATGGAATCGGTAGAATTAATGGTGAAATGAGGCACCCCTTTCAAACAAATACTATGTACAGCAACATCCTTTCTGCAAGATGCTTCAAATTGTGATCTTGTTTGAAAGGGGCATCCGAAGAAGAGTTACCATGGGTTGATTGTGGTGACCTATGTGGGCAAGTGCACATGGGCGGGTGCGAGGCACTGGCAGGCTACCGGGGCGAGCTACAGGTGCACAATTCCACGTCGCCTCGGTGTGGAAAGGGGAAGTGCTATATATGTAGAATTTGTACACTCCAATTGGAATAAGGTCTTTTGGGGTAAAACCCAAGAGCAAACCGTGCGAGCTCGGGCTCAAAGCGGACAATATCCTACCATGTAGTGGAGTGGGTCGTTACAGCTATAACTGTCAATTTATACATACACACATATATATATATGAGGACTAGCATTTGTGGTTCAACTTGTTCTACATGATTGACAAAATTTCCATTCTTTCTTTTTCTTTTCTTTTCAAACAAATTATTAGAAGTCTCTTTTAGTTTCTAAAAACTAGAATTGACAGTTCTACACCATTTAAGCACTACTTCCAAGTCCCAATCTATTGATTCACAGATAATTCATCCACCAATTGTTCTCCATTCTTAATGAATACCAGTAACAATACTGATTTTATTTCATTTTATTTATTTTATTTTTTGCATATCTAAATATTCAATTAATGATTGATCTTCTTTTAAAAAGTCAATCTCATTGCAAAGAACATGATGTTTGAGCTAATGGACATTCTTACATTCATCAGTCAGCTGTCATTTAGGGGCCTTGCCTTGAAATAATTCCCTCATGTTTGTTCAATAATGTTTTCTTGAAACAAGAATTAGACAAAAAAAAAAAAAAAAAAAAGGTAAAAGTAATAAGTTGCCAAGACAACAGTTTGGTTTATTGCATAAAACTCCATTTTGGGAGCGATTTGCATTACTCATAAGATTTGCATTACTCATAAGATATCTGTAATTGCTCAAGTATAACAGGGACAGAGTTATAAATGCAAAACATAATTAGTACTACAAAATTATAATAGAACCAACAATTTTAGGAAAACTGCAGAGTGACTGATATAAAATTTGAACAAGAAGATGAAAGGGAAAATAGAGGACATAGAGATGGCTTCACATGTTGTTTACAAAGTAGCAAATTCAAGAAACACCACCCAAAAATATAATAATAATAAAACAAACAAAAAGAAAAAAAGGAAAAAAAAAAAATGCATATATAATATAAAGGGATCTTTGAAGGTATACCAAGATCTTCTGCTTTCTGCAGCTTCTCATTTATCATTTCTTGTGTGCGAGGATCAGGAGCAAGTTCAGGTAAGGGCGCCAGTGGTGGAGGGTTTGGAAGGGGTTGAGGTAATGAAGCACGGTCTTTATTGAAGGCATCCAAAAGAAGCGTTGACTGCCATATGAAAAAGATAACCGTTTATCACACATTATTCTAGAACATAAAATCAAGTACCACATACTGAGGCAGCATTTTACTCTGAATTAAATAAGTGACGGGTGAAATGTCTTAAGATGCTCTTATATACCTGTTTGTCAGCTCTTTTTGTTCTGAGTTCTTCGACCACTTCCAAAGCTCGAATCTTCATATCTGTATTGCCTTCAAGATCTGCGACATTGAAATTTTCATATAAGACCCTTCACTAAATCTATATCAGCTAGTTTCTTCCCCTCACAGTGGAGGATGTCAAAAACTGAGCTGCCTTCACAGTGGCAAACAAAATACTGAAACCATTTGTCAGCCAAGGAAGAAACTTATATACAATAATCTCATGAATAATTCCTTTTCAACGGAATCAATTGAAACCATTGTTGGTGCAGCCCACACCCCCGCAAAAGAGTCAGTCCCAACCGAATCAGTTATTTTAGCACTGCTCTACTCACATATTGATACAATTTTTAAACTAAAATACAACCTATAAAAACACAATTGTAATAAGCAACCAAAAATTCCGTGTCATCTTGATTTACCTAAAAAAGTAAATATGGTCTGATTGATCTTTATTTCATTCAACCGCATCTTCTTTATTTTCCTAGTTGGTACTCACACACACATACCTCCACTAAGGTTCGAACCCCTGACCTCCCTTTGGGAAGTAGGAGCCCACCCGCATCTTCTTAATGACCTCATATTTACTAATGTTCAAGCATATAATCTACTACCTAAACAATTGACCTTTACAGAGGGGGGTGTTTCCACAAATCAACTTGTAGCCCCTAGACAGTAATCAAAATAAAGGCAAAACTATTTTTAGCTACAGGAACAATCACCAAAAATAAAAGTAGAATTCCTATCATAACAAAGAAGTGTGAATCTTAATGCATATCATCTTTCTAATTCAAAAGGTTGCTTCTTATTGGAATTCACCTGAATAAACTAATACTTGGTATGCTATACGTTCCTTTTCAATATAAACAGGGAAAGTAACCAAACAAAACAACATATTTTAAGAAAAACCTATGGAAATGAAAACTAGAATTTTTTTTTTTTTTTGATAAGTAAGATTTTATAAAAACGCTCAAAAGGGGAGCGGAACCCAAGGAAACACAAGGGCCACAAGGTGCCTTAAACCTTCAAAGAGGCCAAAAATACAATAATCTCCTCAATAGATCTATAATCTCTGGAAATAATAGAGAACTTAAGCATAGAAATAGATTTCTTCTTTCCGTCAAACGAATAAACACCATTCTCAAATATTCTGATGGCAATTTGAACCAAAATGAAGCAAAAGAGCATAAGCATACGAAGTTGCGGTGCAACAAACTTTCCAGCAGAATTTAGAAAATACAAGGCCAACAAAAAGGATATTGACCATCTTACAAAATACTACATAAAGAACTTTACCATATTGATCAGCTTCTTTTAATTTTTCCGTGATCTGCTTTGACAACTCAAAAACCTCAGGTGTCTGCAATTTAAATGACTCAATAAATCATCAAAAATAAAAAATAAAGGGGATAAGGGAAGGCCGCAATAAATGATGGCTAAAGAATGTGGCTTTGGATGCTCAATCAAACCTGGGTAACCTCAGACACAGAAATTGCAATAGCAGCTTTAGCATCCTCTTCATCAAGACGCTTAAGAGCTCTTGCAATTTTTCTGTCACACTCAACAATGAGCCTATCTATAACATTCTCCAATTCACTGTCATAGTTATCAACACTTTTGCCTTTGGCTTCTTCATATCTTGAAAGAGTTAAAAGTAACATGGGAGAAAATGAAAACTTCAAAATATTATATACCAACAAATATCACCAGAATTTGTTATCTAGCTACGAAGAGAAGAAGAAAATACGACTATATGAGCTTACAATCAACATTGTTTAAATAAGTAAGTATAATCAATTAAAGAATATACAAATTGACTGAAAATGTACAAAGGTATTACAATTTTATTTTTAACAATAATTATATTGCAATCATTGCTTAGGAGGAGGATGATTTATTGGCTTTGATGGCTAGAACCAAAGAAATGTCAAAAATAAATATCAAAAGTACATATAACACGTCAATTTTAAAAACATCAATATAAAACATCCAAGAAAAAGACTTTGATATCCAATGTGTATCAATAACTCTTCTTCTTCTTTTTTCTTAGTTTACTCACACACACATTCCTCGACTAAGGCTCGAACCCCTGACTTCCCTTCGGGAAGTAGGGGCTTGGTACCGCTAGACCACTAGCCTATTGGTAACTCTTCAAGTTCCAAAAAGATTTTTTTTTTTCCACATTTTGTTTGTTTCTTGATGGACGATAAGTCAATAACAAAAAATACTATTAGTTTAGGAAAGTCTTCCTTCAATGATGTTAATGACAAGTTCCTCAGCTCAAATGAAGAATGGCTTTATATTAACAACATAGTGCTCTAATTCCATGCCTCCACACCAAGTAACCAAAATTGGTTTGCCATGTCAGATGACTTATAAATGATATTATTGATCAAATAGAAGAACGATTTCTGCTAATGTGGGAATCAAATACTTCCTCCGTCCCAAAAAAAAAATGTCCCTTTTTGGAAATCTAACTTTTTAAGAGGATGATTTTTAGTATTTTGCTAATGTGAGAGGATAACTTCTGCTAATGTGATTGTTTACTTTTTATAAGTTCAATGCAAGAAGGTTAAATTGGTAATGTTCCAAAAAAAAGTACTTCGACTTTTCAATTGGGACATTTATTTTGGTATAGCCAAAAATGGAAAGGTGGACAATCTTTTTTGGGGACGGAGGGATACTAGTTAATTTGCATTGAAATGAAATCACGTCAATGATGCAATCTGCCTTTGCAATCAGCACCTCAACTAGTTGTCAATGACCTATTTTTCATTTTCAAAACACCTCCTCATCCACCGAGGAAGCTGCCACTGTGACATCCCACATTGCCTGGTAAGGATAAGTTGCTTACACTTGATGCCTCCTACCTGTGTACAAAGGGCGCAAAGCGGACAATATATGGAGAGTGTGAGGCAAACCCCAACATATGGTATCAGAGCCAACCCCAACCGGAATATGGGGAACGTGCACAAGCCCATGAGGCATGAGGGTCATGCCATCGTGGACGTTGGGTCTCAAGGGAGTGATTGTGACATCCCACATTGATTTGAGAGGTGGGGGAAGTTGTTGGAACTTATAAGGGGGGATGCGTCCTACCAGTGTAGATGCATTTTAAAACCTTGAACACCAAGAGGGTGCAAAGCAGACAATATCTACACAATATGAGGCGAGCCCTGACAACCACACTACCACAAGAAGAAACTAAATTTTGGTCCAAAATCATATAACCAGTAAATGACCTTTGTTGCATTATTTTTCCTTTTTCGTCAAGAGGATGGGGCTTGTTAGCATGACGACTAACTTTAAGTTCTCCTAAAAGTGATGGACACACCACTGCCCCCACGTCCAACTATAAATTGAACCTACACCTTTCAAGAGACACCATTCATTCTAACTAAATTGCTGGTAGTGTATGGTGACCTCTCATTTTAAATAATCACTTACACCTACACCTCTCAAGACACAATTCTATCTAACAATTGTGACCTCTCATTTTTAAGCGATCACTTGACTATTAGGCATCAATCAAATATCAATTTGCTAAACACAAATTGAGGGCACGCATTGACTCCATCAAAAGGATGATTGAACTCTAATGACTGCAGCAAGGAACAAATTGGATTATGCACATGCGTAGAACACTGTATAGCAAGGCCATGAAGCTTCCGCGATGTTTCTCCATTAAAAAGGCGGAATGAGAAAAACAGGACTGCAACTAAGCATATTGGGTTCAGACCATACATTGCTTTTAAGCAATATCTATACTACAATTAAAAGTGTAAAGACTTTTCATTTTTACTGTTTTTTTTTGGTGTGCGTATGTTTTTATACACTTCTTATTCATTTCAAGAGTCACACATCTTGAGTTACCAACTGAACATATTAAATACACCACTTGCACCTCTTGATTTACCCACTGAATATAATAGTCTTGTTCTTCTCTCTCATTTATTCAGTTTTCATGCTCACAGATAAAATTAAAATGTGAGAAACTATGTGTTTTTCTCTCTCTTTTCACTTGTTAGTAATGTTCGAGAAGCAAATATCATTAGACATGGGCCCTAGATCATACAGAAGGGAGAAATAACTTTTGCACATACCTGCGAGTAGAATGACAATTTTCTAAAGGATTTTCCATATTATTCTTTTGAAATTTTATTTGATTGATTTAATTTTTTCTTATGTTCTTTTGATTGCATCCATTTGTTTACTACATTTATGTGCATATACTTTGTCCTAACAATGGAGATGTAATTTCTTGAAGGTGGTACATGTGGAAATGTTCCCCTCAAAGTCATCAATCCAAAAAAATCCTAGATCTGTTTATACATGTATGAGTTTGATTGTGAATGAAGATAGGATTTTAAAGCAGCCAACTCACACATCGCCTCTTTACTTGGGTATTCCATCACTTGAAGTGAGAAAATTTTTAATCTTCATAATTACCTAGATGTTATTCATTTTTTCTGAAATTATTTATTTAGACTTCTAAAAGGTTTCATGCATCTACATGAATTAGGAATGATTCTTATTTTCTTTTTGTAATGGATGAAGCAATTTCGGCAATGTAATGGATGAAGCGAGAGCAGGCAGAGATAACGAATAAATTTATACCACCAAAATAATTATTTATCAACTGAATCATGACAAAAAGTGTTGCCCATTAACTAAAAGCTGTGACCATTTTCCGTCACCTGGATTCTCATTTCTGTTCCTTATAACTAAATTCAATTAAATGTATGAACCATCTTTGGTTTTTCATTTAGACATAACCAAGAAAGAGATCCACAAAATTGTAATTTTTGCATCTAGATTGCTCTAAAATAGATATGCGGTCAACTCAGAGTCGTGAAATCAAAAATCTCCTGAAAGTTTCACTCAAATTGCTTTTGAATTCCCAGCCCACGTCTTGATTCTCAAAGTATGCCCCTAATTCTCAAAATCAGGCAAGAGATTACAATACAAGGAATAAAAATGGAAGATTCAAAACTAGAAGGATCAAGTGTAGGGAGTAGCAAAAACAACAGCAAAATATGAAACAGGATTTTGAATGGATTGGATACTTGACAATCATGTTGCAAAAAATAGTTTTAGCAACTAATTATTTGGCCCACCCTTTTGATCGCCGTTAAGGAGAAAAGAAACTAAAGTTATAGCAATTGCTCAATTGCCCAAATTCATCCTTTAGAAAGGCATTACAAAGATTTTACAAAATAAATAGCAAATTGAACCCTGAAATTATGCTAACATGTGATTATTGATTGTACCAACTCCCATATTTGGATCACCTCTTAGTTTCATATAATCTAACATTTATAAGAAGAAAAACTTAAAATTAAATTCCCCATGAGGGTTAAAAGAAGGATACTCTTTCCTCAGCTGCAATGAGTGAACCTTTGGGCAAGGCCCCATATCCATTTTCTGAAATAGAAATGTATGCAGAACAAATAATACATTAGGAAGAAAATAATTATAGCATAATAACCAAGAAGTAAAGTTCACCGAAACAAATACGTCAGTGCACAACCATTCATTGGTATATTTCAAACCAAGAAATTGGACAGCTCATCTAATGAATATTTTAGTATTATCCAAATGTCCCATTATAGTTGTCCTTAAAAAAAATATTGCCCAATACAGCCATTCAACGTACATAATTAGCTAGTAATGTAGGGGAAATCCGGGAGGATACGGGATTCAAAGAAATGTCAGAAGGAGTGTAAGATGGAAGTCCTTGAACCAGACAAGCAAAGGTTAGGATGACCTCTAGGGAAGATAAGGACTGTAATGCACAATAATTTTATTCAAGATTGTAATACTTAATTAGACCATTAATGTGTCCGGTGCCCTTTTATTCACATAATAATGCTATTGGGCTGTTCATCCTACCCCCTTTTCCTCCCAATAGAAATAGAGGGAAAGGCAACCCTATTCAGTTTCCGCAACACAAGCGTACCTCGAGAATCAATTTATCAACTCTATTTTTTCAGTCAACCAAATCTATTCTCAATGTTCAACAGATAAAACAATTAGATACAGTGTGGCTACTGAGAAATCTAAGGAAAAGGTTGAAAGAATTTTTTTTTTTTTTTTTTTTTGAATAAATTTGAAGTCTAATTTTACATAATTCAGCACCAAAGAAGATGGAAAATAAAATTGACGGAGCTAATTTTCTCATACTCAGAAGAGCCATTTCAACAGAAAAATACTAAATACAAAAACTCTATGCTCTTTTTGTAGCTGTAAATGTGTGAAAAACGCAAACAAAATAATAATAATAATAATAATAAATTTTAAAATATATATAGCTACTTGGTTATATTCTCCTCAACCCCTGATCACATTATCCAAAAATAAAATTACAAAAACCTTATGCCCTGTTCGGCCGTCTGAATGAGCTCGGAAAAAGCATTTTTGCGATAATATTTAAAGCATCCGGATACCCAAAATAAATAAATAACTAAATAAGATCTAGAACTTTCTAAAATCACATGTTTTCTGATTTGATAATCTTCTTTTTTATGTTTTCTGAAGCATGAGGACACGCCCTATATTTTCTTTCCGTTTCCGAGAAATCCAATCAAACGATTAGGTTCACACACCAGTTGTCTGTGCTGAAACCTCAGCATTCAGGTCTAGGTCTAAACCATAACAATATAACAATGTAACACAATAACATCACTTAAGAATCAATAGGTTTTCTATATGTATGTATATCGATTAAAATATATATATATATATACATACATATATAGAGAGAGATATTTGGATGAGGGTACGTACAGTTAATTGGAAGAGTTCGTGAGGGCAGAGACCAACCAAGAAGAGACGACAAACGTCACGATCGTAGTACTTTCGATTGACTTCCCTCACGTCCCCGTTCCGATTCGCTCCCATCAGAACGTCCAGTTGCTTTCTTAGGGCATCCATTTTTTCTCTCTCTAAAACCCCTTTCTCGCTCTAGGGTTTTGTGTACTGAAGGATATTTGGTTCGGAGAATTGGGTGAAAGACTTCGAACCCTTGGCAACGTATATAGGTATAGTTACAATACAATACAATACAGCAAAAAGTTTTTCTACGTATGCCCCTGTTGTTGGATGCAATTTCAGTTTTATAGGTATTTAGATTTTTATCATTTTTTTATGGATAAAGTGCAAAAAAAAAAAAACCCTTTTAAACTATTGCCCTTTTGCAACTAACCCCAAACTAAAAACTACCCCCTAAATTATTAATTTGTTGCAATTAAATTTGTCATTTCTTATTAAATTATTTTCATTATATTTTTTCTTATCTAAATATTAATTATACTATTTACCTTAATTTTATTATTAATATCAATTTATCATAAAAAATAAAAAATAAATAGATTTGTAACTACCATTTTCTAAAATGATTAACTTATTATTAAAATTTTATTATTTATAATAAAATTGCCGTTACGCAAGAAAGAAAAGGTTCTACACAGTACACAAGCTCCCGTTCTACGGTGTGGTAGCAAGACCAATAGGGGATTGGCTCCGGGTGTAGATAGGGTAAAATCAGCAGGGGTCATGCAAATATATGGGCCAATTTAAAAAAAAAAAAATTAATGTAGAAAAATACCTTCTTTTTTATATAATATATTGATGAAAATTTAATAAATCACTTAAATAAAAAATACCTTCATTTTAATGTAATATATACATGAAAATTTAAGAAATTAATTAAATTATTTTAAAATTTTCTACTTAAGAGTTTTATTTAAACAATTAGTTTAAAATTTTAAAGGTAAAATTATGCAAATTTAATGGAGAATATGTCATCAAATTAGTATGAATTTTTTTCATAATTTATTTTTTAAAAAAATTAAGTATAATTCAATAAGAAAGGGCATTATGATCATTTAATGAAATATAGTTTAGACATTGGGCCATTTTGCAACAAAATGGGATAGTTCAATGGGTATTATGCACAAAATATAGTTAACGGGGGTTATTTGCAAATTTGAACATAGTTCTACCGCCCGGGGGGGGTTTGCACTTTACCCTTTTTTTATCGATTGAGAGATTTTTTTGTAAAAGTCATGAAATATCTTATTATTGGATATATATATATATATATATATATTATAACATGAATTATTAGAATTAAATATAGAGTGTTGATTCTTACAATATAAAATGGTCCTCATGAGTCATAACCTAAGTCACATAAAGTGGGAACGGGAGTGAAAGCGAATTTGAGAACAGGAGCGAAAGCGAATTCGAGAGGAGGAGCGTGAGAGCGGTATAATTAAATCATAAGCAGGGATAATTTGAACGGGAAAGTGCGCGAAGCGTGTTAGCTGATAAGGACCTTGCCTCTTTTAATGTCACTTTTATAGATACATTTTTCTTTATTTAAATTTTTTTGAAATTGTTATTGTTAAAGTTATTTTTAAAAATCGTATTTTAAGGGTTCAAGTCTCTACACGAACAAAAGAATGTTTGTGAGTTATAGCTAAAAACTAAAAATATAAATAAATAAATAAATAAAATTGGTAAAGGTAATATTAGAAAATTTATGGAACAATATTAAAAAAAATGTGTTTAGAAGGATATTTATCCATTTAAAAAAAAAATTTATTGTTTGATATCAGACTCAATGAAATAAGCTCAACACCACTATTATTCAATTTAATAACTATAAATCAACTATCGTAGATATTTTCAATAATGATTTTAAAATCATGATCTAAAATGAATGTTATGGAATAACATGTGCATTAAAAAAATAAAAAAATAAATTGAGATTTGTTTCTATTTAACTCTTAAAGTAACAATATATATATATAATTTTTGAAAATTAACTTTCTTTTTTTTTATTTCTGTATAAAATAACATTTTAATATAAATAAATTAATTAGATTAGTTATACTAACATCTTTTAAGATCAACATTGTCTTCTTATAAACCAAGCGTGTTGAGAGAATCGTGACAAAGAAGGATATTAGCTATCCATTTCGCCTTAAAAATTGTTTAATAAACAATTCATCTCAAAATTTATTTTACGCTAACATTGTTGAAAATTTATACATCAATACATATAAATAAATAAATTCTGTTACCTCAGTAATCCGAAAATGCAGAACCGAATAATCCAATGGCTTATGTCACGATCTTTCTACCTTGTCCGATAGAGCGGCTACTAGAGTCCTCTATATGATTTCCACAATCCAAGACCTTGGTTGATGGCTACCAAATTGATTAATTAGGGATAGAGGGAATTCTTGGAGATCAATTATGGGATAGAGCAAGAGAATTATGGGGAGGTTTGATTTTTCACATGCTTCTTCCTACACTATATACACCTATGTACATAGACAGAAAAGAGCAATAGTGGACATTCCACTTGTACTTCATGATTATGTTTTATTCCTTCCACCTCAAAAATGGATGCTCCCGTACCATTTATGCAATATTCTCTATAATGCACAATGATAATGTTTTTTCACTTCATAAGTGGACAAATAATCTAATATCACCCACTCATCTACATAAGGAGAGTTCTTAAATCTCCATATCTCTCATCTCTACCTCATCTCTACATACAGGAAATGGATTGTGCGACTGGACGAGAAATAATAGTGTAGAAGTACTATATTAAACTACTATCAAACTAACATAGTACATCATTACCAACAAGTAATCTCATCTATGTCCCAGACTATTTCGCTACACCAGATTCAGCACCCGTTATCCTTCTCGAGACTCACCTCGATGCAATGCTTGTAATACCCCTAATTTCAAAAGGATAGTCCTGGTATTTAATTTATGTTTTAATTGATTTTTTTTTTAATTATTTACCTTACTTGACTTATTTGTATTATTTGAATTAATTAAATGGTGTTTGAATTTTAAATTGTTTAACTTGTGGATTGGTGTTTTATTTGCAATAATTGATGACTTGTTTAATGGTGGCATATTGGGGACGGATTAGTTCAAACACTAAGTCCTACCTATTTTGAAATAAGATTGATTAACTGCAAAATGTTAAGTCCTACTTATATGTATGTATATGTACCGGTATGGGATGGTGGCATATTGGGGATGGATTAGTTCAAACACTAAGTCTTACCTATTTTGAAATAAGATGGATTAACTGCAAAATATTAAGTCCTACTTATATGTATGTATATGCACTGGTATGGGATGGTGGCATATTAGGGATGGATTAGTTCAAACACTAAATCCTACCTATTTTGAAATAAGACGGATTAACTGCAAAATGTTAAGTCCTACTTATAAGTTGATGTCAGGTCAATAACCCTTTTGAATGACACACCTTGAACAGACTTTATATATTTATGTTATGGTGCCATGGTATGAGCTTGAGTCTCAGGACCATAGTTAGGGTGCGTATATCGCCTAGGATGGATAACTGGACGGTGGTTTCTGTTCCCTGGTAGGTCTAGATACACATGACCACAGTATGTGCGATTTGCATGGTATCTCTACTCAGGATGAGACGTACCACTTGGACTAGTGAGCGTCCTATAGTATGTAATTATATTTATATGGACTACTCTAGATATTGTTGAGCTATCTAGGATGTATCTGCGTATCGGGTTTCTGATTGGATCGCAGTAGAATAGGACTTACATGTGGGCCTGACCCACTCCTTTATTTTTTTCAGGTGCTCGTCAGTTCCAGGGTTAGAGTTTGGACGTGCAGAGCAGATACAGCTATTCATTCCTCCGATTATGTAGGAATCTTCTCTATGTTAAGCTTTGGATTTTATTATTATTATTTCAGTATCTTTTGGAGAATTTTTATTAAGGGGTCCAATGGATGGATTCCCGAGTTGTAAACCTATAGAGTTTAGGGTTTAACAGTTTTCAATAATTATATTATCTTAAGGATTTCATTTTATATTCTAGATTAGGATTTTGTCTTCAGTCTTCAGCTGATTATTTCAGTTTGGATTTTAGGGGTCCACTAGATGGATTCCCGAGTTGTATCTATTTTGGAGATTTGGATTTTTATTAATCTTTATCATTTGGAGGATTTTTAAATTTAGTATTATTTCCAGCTTTAATATTTATTTCGTAAATCTATTTTGAAATCTGTATTCGTTTATGTATTAATTGTTTGGTATCCCTCGGATCTGTGCTCGGACTTGATCACCCGTGGCTCTAGAATCGAGGGGTATCACAATGCTTGAAACCCGTAATCTATAATTGTACACGTGACTATATCAGGAAACAAAATTCGACAGAGTCGCCCAGGCTATGAGTCACAATATGATAATGTATCGTAAAATTATCTTCCATAGCTACTGACGTTAATCCAATCGGACTTAACAGCTTTCATATATATGCCTCGTCGAATCGCATCAATCATAGTCCTTTAGGTACATCCTAAGGTAGCAACATTAAGTTATCAATTCATAACGTAGTCATTGGTCATAAGGACATAAATTAAACCAATATAACATGGTCCTTAGAACTCACATAGTGACAAAACAAGGATATATTCAGTCATTTCTATTGATAGTCGTCTAGATAGCACATTCAGTATGTTTTGTATGCTACGACGGAGCTCCCACTTAATTGGGCATGTCAAGCTCATAATACGTCATACGAATCCTAGTCGCTATCTTAGCGTCTGACCCGATCACTCCAACACAGTCCCTCACTAAATGCCTGTTTAAAGGTTCGCATTCGGCTATTGTCAGGCTATATAAAAAATGTGGAATAATTTTTCATGTTTGATTCTCATTATAATCTCATCTTGACCCTTGTTAAGGTGATATCTTTATATAGAATTGTCTGTCACAACTAAAAATTATATGTCTCATCTTGCTCGTTTTTCGAAGCGCCAAGGCGATTTCTCGTGTGAGAGAGATAATCCATACTTGTTAACATTTTCAAGAAATATATGTAATATGAACATAAAATCATATTTATTAACTAAATGTCACGTAGTGTCTAATACATCATATCTTAAGCAAACCTATACTCTTAACATGGGATATGAAAACATCTCTAGGGATGGGTTTAATCAATGGGTTAGCCACCATACTGACTGTAATACCCCTAATGTTAAAAGGATAGTCTCAGTATTTATTTATTTATTTTAATTGTATTTTTTAATTATTTAATTAATTATTTGACTAATTGCTTATGTGTTTAATTGAATTAGGTATTACTTGATTATTTGATTATGTGTCTATGTATTATTTGTATTTGTCTATGTGTTAATTGTTTAATTAGATTATGTGCTTAAATGGTGTTTTGATTAATTGTAAATTAAATGTTTTCTTTTCTTTTATTATTTTATTTTATTTTTCTTTTATGGTTATGGTTAGTAGTAATGGGCCAATCAATTGGGTCCCATGGACTACTTGGATAGGAGGTTGGATGTGTATGGATTATTACCCATGGATAATGTATGTATATATATAGATATATATTATATACATATATAAAAATGAAAGTAATTTATTAATTATTTTTATAGTAACTTGGGTAGTAATATTTAATCTGATGTATATGTTTTATATTTAAATAATAAAAATATACATAGATTTGATACGTGTTATGTTTTAAGTTACTTTATAATATTATGGTAACTTAAGTATTATTGGATAATCCATTAATAAATAATGGAATGTGTATAATTTATTTATTTAATAAACATATACATAAATTATATACGTAACATATTTTACTTACCTTTTTAATATATATATAAAAGAGAAAGTAATTTATTAATTACTTTTATGGTAATTTGGGTAGTAATATTTAATCTGATGTATATGTTTATTTAAATAATAAAAATATACATAGATTTGATACGTGTTATGTTTTAAGTTACTTTATAATATTATGGTAACTTAAATATTATTGGATAATCCATTAATAAATAATGGAATGTGTATAATTTATTTATTTAATAAACATATACATAAATTATATACGTAACATATTTTACTTACCTTTTTAATATTTTTATTTTCATTTTTTTTTTTAATTGACTTGGATTGAGAAAAGGGTTAGGGTTATTTTATTTAGCCTATAAATATATAGCTATAAGTTGTAAAAGTGGGTTAGAAATATTCACGTGATATATACTGGAGAGATAATGTTAGAGAGGGAAGGAGGAAAAGGAAGGAATGAGGAGAAAAACCATATTGAGAGAAGATCAAGGAAGAAGAAGTTTAACTTCTGATCCGAAAGTTTAAGGCAAGTTCTTCTTCTATCTCTTTCCATTTGATTCGTGTTTCTGTACATGCCTAGGAAATTCCAGAATTTATTAAACACATAAAATTAAATAATTATGCATGTTTAATTGGGTTAGAACATAGGTTTTATTAAATTGGTTCATATCTGTTCTTGTGTTATGAATTGATAAAATGCATGATTTTGATTTGATTTCTTATGTGAATTTTTACATGTTTAAATTATGTATTTTTCATATCTGTGGAATGATGGAACGTAGAAACATGCCTAGGATTCCTGAACATTAAATAGGGACTAGGTTTGGGTTTTAATAAATTTAAATAGACTCAATCATAATGATGCTTGCTATTTGAATGTTTTAAACAAACGAATGGTTTTAATCTTTTAAAATATTTTAGCAATTGAGATTAAATGTGTAGGATGAATTGGATATAGAAAATCTTTATTTAACGGTATAATAAAATATCATCATGTATAAGATTCAGTTTGTGTAGGACATATGATATAGGAAGTTTAAAGAAATAATAAGTCATTCCTATTATGCGATAACTTGATATCATATTTATCATAGTTATTTATGGAATGTTTGATGTATTTCCTTAATTGTTACATCAATTATTGGATTGTGTGGTTTAATGCACCGGTATGGGACGGTGGCATTCTAGGGATGGATTAACTTATCAGTTAAGTCCTACCTATTTTATATAAGGGAATGGATTAACTAAAATGTTAAGTCCTACTTATATTTAAGTCAGGTCAGCTAAACGAGTTGTATGACTTATGGAGGATTAATTTATTATATAAGGGAATGGATTAACTAAACTGTTAAGTCCTACTTATATTCAAGTCAGGTCAGCTGAACAAGTTGAATGACTTATGGAGGATTAATTTATACTGGATAGAATGGTTACTAGATTTTATATATACAAGTATGGTGCCATGATATGAGCTTGAGTCTCAGGATCAATGGTTAGGGCGCGTATATCGCCAGGGATGTGTAGCTAGCTATAGTGTAGTTGTGTACCCTGGTAGGTCTAGGTACTCATGCCCACTATATGTGCGTTTTGCATGTTGCCTACTATTCAGGTTGAGACAACCTTATAGTCTAGTGAGGTTCTTTTAGTGTGTGTATATATATATATATACGGACTACTAGTTACTGTTGGATTGACTAGGATGTATACGTGTATCGAATCTCTGCTTGGACTGTAGTAGAGTAGAACTTGTTTGTGGGCCTGACCCACCATTATTTTTCAGGTGTTCGTCACGAGTAGAGGTTTTTCGTGCTGAGCGGGGATCAGTCTACTTCATTCTTCCGATGTTACATAGGAGTTCCTTTATGATTCAGTTTCCTGTTTTAGATTACTGTCATTTGTTTAGTTTGGATTTTCTAGGGGTCCACACAGTATGGATTCCCGAGTTGTATTTTGGAGGATCAGTTGTATCAAAAGAGTTTATTAATTAATGAAAATATATTATGAGGTTTATTATTAGATTATCATTTTAGTTTCTTGTCAGCATTTTATTTATTCTTCTTTATTCTTTTGTACTCTGTGTTCGTTTATTATCAATTTGTTTTGATATCCTCGGGTATTCGGGCGTGGGCCTGGCCAACCCGCATTCGGAAATTCGGGGGTATCACACTGACTGTAGATATATATCTCAAGATTACCTCATTTTTCATAACCATATCACGAATGAAATGATAACGAATATCAATGTATTTGGTCTTTCCATGATATTTGGGATCTTTTGCATATGCCAAAGCTGCCATACTATCACAAAAAATGACCACTGCATTATGTTGATAAGGTGCTAAGTCAAAATGATGCAAAAATCTCCGTAACCAGACTGCCTCTTAAACTGCAGCTGAACAAGTCACATATTCAGACTCCATGGTCGACAAGGCTACTTATGATTGCTTCTTGCTACTCCAAGTAATAGCTTATCCACAAAGAAGGAAGGCATATCCCGAAGTGGATTTGCGATCACTCTATCACCAACCCAGTCAGCATCACTGAAACCCCTCAATCTCATGTCCCTACCTTTGTAGCATAACATGAGATCTGTGGTACCTTGTAGATATCGAAAAATTCTTTTTTTCGCTTTCCAATGAACAAGTCCGGGACTACTCTGGAACCTACTGACCCATCCGACTGCAAAATAAATGTTTGGTCAAGTACACAACATAGCGTACATCAAACTACCAATTGCACTTGCATAAGGAACTTTGGATATCTTATTATCTTCTTCATCTGTTTCAGGCCACTGACCAAGATGTAAGTCGCATCATTTTTCTATAGGAGTGTATATAGGCTTGGAGTGATGCATACGGAACCGTTATAGAATTCTCTTAATGTAAGTCTCTTGTGACAAACACAGAAGTTTCTTAGAACAATTTCTTATGATTTTTACCCCTAAGATAGTACTCGCTAAGCCCATGTCCTTCATCTCAAAAGTAGATGATAACCACTCTTTAGTGGCAACTATCTCCTTCATATTGTTCCCAGCAATCAAAATGTCATCAACATATAATGCAAGGATAAGAATTCTATCCTTGGATCGTTTCACATACACACAATGGTCTTCCTCTATCATCTCAAACATATAAGATAACATGGCAGAATTGAACCTTATGTTCCATTGTCTAGATGATTATTTGAGACCATAAATAAAATGTTTGAGAAGACATACTTTGCTCTCTTGTCTTTTGACTACAAAACCCTCTAGCTGAGTCATATAAATCTTTTCATCTAGTTCTCCATTGAGAAATGCAGTTTTAACATCCATTTGGAAAAGTTCTAAATCCATATGTGCGACAAGTGCTAGGACAAAGCGAATTGAGGCAAATCTCACCACTGGGGAGAATGTCTCATCATAGTCAATTCCCTCATTTTGGGTACAACATTTCACCACAAGACGTGCCTTATATATGTCAATTGAGTCATCTGCTTTTCGTTTCACCTTTAAAACCCATTTGGTTCCAATGGCTTTACGTCCAGCAGGAAGATCATCTAATTGCCAAACGTGATTCTTTTTCATTGAACTCATTTCATCCTCCGTAACAGTAATCCATTCCTTATATGCTGGAGAAGAGAGCACTCCACGAAAAGAAATTGGCTCATATTTCTCTAATGGAGTGCATACGAGGAAAACATCTATCATTCATTCTTGATGAGCAGGTGAAAAGAGTTATTCTTGAAAGAAAACTGACTCATCTTTCTCCAATGGAGCACATAAGAGTGTATCCTCTTCAATCGCAAATCGACGACGAGGAATTACTCTACGTTCACTCCTACGAACTTAAGTCTCTTGAGAATCTATTGGTAATTTCTCATTCCCACTGGATTGAAGATTATTACTATCCTCTTTGGCGATTGGCTGAGAAACTAATTCCCCACCTTCACTAAAAGAAGAGAAATGATCTTCTAAGTCTACCATCTCAAATAGTTCAAAAGTCGTTTTGGCTTCACCTATGCTTAGGAACTCATCCTCAATAAATGTGACATTGCGTGACTCAACTGTAGTCATCCCTTTATTAGGTTGTTCATCATACATCACATAGCCTTTTGAGCTTTCAGAATATCGAATGAAAATATTTTTATATGATCTTGGACCCATCTTCCTATACTAATGAGAAGTATTGCGAACATAACCTGTTGCCCCATGGACGCATATGTCCTAATTCTGGCTTCTGATGATGCCAAAGTTCATAAAGGGTATGAGGAATTGACTTAGAAGGCACACAGTTAAGAATGTAGGTAGCAGTCAATATAGCATCCCCTCAAAAACTAATAGGGAGATTAGTTTGCGCCATCATTGATCTAACTATATCTAACAATGTACGATTCCTTCGCTCGGCAACACCGTTTTGTTGCGGCGTGTTTGGAATTGTTAATTATCTGCGTATCCCCTTTTCTTCACACAGGTCCTTGAACTGGTCTGATAGATACTCCCGTCCACGGTCAGTAGGAAGAACCTTTATTCTTCGTTCTATTTGATTTTATGATTCGCCTTTGTTTTGTAAGGTGACCACTTCTCTTCCTCCGGGGCAACCACAACAAACTTTTTATGTCATACACATCAACCTGAAGTAACTATGCATTTTTCATGAAACAAATATTAACAAATGGGGTTGATTTCATTAGAACAAATGATGTATACCACACAATTCGCAAATGCGACGTATCTGTGTGGTCGTCCAATTCCGTATAGGTAGTCCACTATTTTTTTGCGCCGGTTGACTACGAGTAAAAACCAATATTTCTCAATGATTGCGTGGAAGAATAACTATATGGTATGAACATAAGTTAGGGACAACAAAACATATTAGTAAAAAATAGGACGATCCAATCATTTGTACGTTAGACATCTTCTATTTTACTGTAATGCACAACAAATTACTCTAAAATCATTAAACTAACCAGCTCAGAATCTTTGAACACCGTCAAATCTTCGAGCTTACACACTTGTTTGTATTGTTCGCAGGCTTTTTTTATTAGAGGCATGCGCTTCTTTGCAGTGTCATATTTAATGACATTGTGTTATTTCATAAATTAGATAGTGCAACTATCAAAATAGTAGTGATTCAATTTCCCTCCTTTCTCTTCGTTCAACACCTTTGCCCAGAATTTTACCATCTGAATTGACAAATGAAATTGTAATAGCTTCATCATATCATAACCGTAGAAATATACATCAATTATTTGAATATGTTGTGTAAACCCATGCACCAAGTTCGAGATCCAATTCGGATAAAACAACTCGTGTTTGTTCGTTCGAGAAAGATGTACAGCGTACATGAAAACCAGAATTTCACTAACAAATGTAATTATGATATAACAAATCAGTATGCGTGCACTAATACAATTGTTCTTACTAACTAATTATAGAGGGAAAATACAATGAATAACAATATATGGACTTAGGAAATTCACAAATGTGGGTTACACTTACCCATCATCACGACCTTGCGTAGCAATATAACTCAATAATAATAATTTCTTCTGCTTTGGAGTCAGTTGAATTTTCTGACTATCCCTAGATACCCATGGAGAGAAGTAATATGGTGTGGGGTTTCTGCTCCTAGTACCTCTTCTGAGTTGTCCCACCGCATCCTTGCCTTTACCACGTAAATTTTGTAAGAAAATATCAAGGACTGAACAACTGGGACTTATATGTGCTGCTCCTAGGTTCTCCTCTAAAGCCATGCCTACAGCATCGTTCAACTCTGTCCTCTCATCCTTATTTAGTAAGTCATTGCTGGTTGGAGTAAAGTTGGCATGATCTGTACCGCCAAATTCTGGTTCCTCACCTGTATGAACGGGGGAGTCAAATGTTTTCCTTTCAACTTTATTTTCAGAATTATGTGGCGCATCTTTGTCCTCAACAGACACTACCCCATCTGCTATACAAACACTCACTTTTCCTCCAGCTCCTTTTGACTTTTTTCTTACCAAACTCTCCATTTTCTTGACTTTCTTATTCAACGTTTTTCTGTTTTCTACTTCTTTTTCCATTTCGTTGCGAATTTCTTTAATGCAACGCTGTATACAAAATTGTAATTACTTGTCATTGATTAATTGCATATTCACAATTTCATTCATAGTAATTAGCCGTAAAGTAATATATTGTTACCTCAACCTTACTTTCCGAACAACTACCATTGTCTTTTTCACCTCCAGACCACGACGACAACGGAGAATGGGACATATTCGCCTTTAAAGGAATTAACTGTTCCATATAAATATTTCAAACCTAATGTACGTAAACAACGAAATGGTATCATGTACAACAAAAATTGGGAACTTGCAAATACTTTTTAAATTTACTGTAATACCTGACCCATTCAAAAACCTCTCATTTTAAACGTTTGCGTACATGGGTAGTGTCCCAAAAACCAAGACTGGTTTTATCACCGGTGGTAGGATAACAAGGGTATTGCACTTTATACCTCATCACATATAGAAGCTGAATTAAATGCAACGTGTTTAATCAGTTATCATTCATACTAATGACATAAATAATAAAGTATTTTGCAATATCATCAACTCAACATAAGTATGTTATGTTATTTACCTGCAGGAAGAGCACACATTCAATATACTCGTGCTTTATTTTTCCACCTTCTTCAGATTTACCCAAGTGATCCATTAAAGTTTCAAGCACATATGTACACTAGTTGTAAGACTTGATTTCATTTATATTATGAACTGCCTTTAATTCTCTTACATGCGCACTGTAACGTCCATTAGGTGTTAAAAAAACGGCATATGCAAAAAGCACGAAGGCTCTTTTGAAATCTTCGCCGGGCTCAAATTGTTCTACCCTTTCCATCAGAGTATTTACATGTAACCTACTTCGATATCTACCTTCATTTATCCAATCAGCTTTAAAATGCTGACATGTAGGCATGTTCGTGATTTAGTAGGTAAGCCGAGGATGTTGTGGACATCAATTGCATTAATTGGGAGATATTGATTATCTTCAAGTTTAATGCACCGTTTCTGTATCTCCAAATGCCCAATGATGTAATTAAAGAGTGTGGAAGAAAAATGCTAACATTGTAGGTTTAGCAAATTGCCGAAACCTATATCTGTTACATCCTTCCTCTTTTCGTCCCCAAGTTTAGATACTGTGTTAATGAATTTGGAAATCGAGCATTTGTTCCACCCAGTTTTAATCTTCTATTCAACCTACAACATCCCAATAAATATAATGTTATATTAACAATTTCAGTTAATTACCAGTAAAGAAGCATCAATTACATTCTTTTCTACTGCATATTATGTTATTAAAACAATAACAAATTCAATTAAAAATTTAATCAAACTCCCTAAATTACCTTCTTCTCTTTTTTTGTTCACTGGTAAGCCTCCATAGTTTTTGAACTCCAAATCGCCCAATCTTTTTTCCTGATGATATGGAGCCTCATCCTCCACGCTCATACCATTCCATGCATCTTTGCATTTTGATTCCAAATTTTTTTTTATCACCGCCCTTCATTGGCCATGCACTTCTTGATAATTCTTCATGAAAGCAACCCTCACACACCATATCATATGCAATATCACCAACTCAGCACCAGAATTTCAATTCAATACATATGCTTCACAACTTACTTATACACTTATCAATTGAAAGATAAACACGTTGTACCAAAAATTTCCTAAACTTTCATAATTACCAAAGTGCCACATCAGTAAAAGAATTTTTCATTTCAAATGCATGCAGAAATTATATTGTACCATTATAAATAATTCCAAATCCTAAACAATCAATTTCCATGTCAACGTAAATATCAGACAAATGAAAAATATATTTGCTCAACAGGGAACCATAATTCATATAAATGTTATTGTAAACATGAATATTAATATGAATATATAATTACTTAAACAAAAGGTAAACTCCTCCTCCACGACGTAGACTATTCACTGATGCGCTACTGCTTGGCTAGGGATCATAATCCTCTTCGTCCACCGCAATATTATAATCCTCATTAGAAAAGTCAGATGATTTAAGGGTGCGAGTAGATGATTTAGGGGGGAGTGTACTACCCGCAGAAGAAGATTGAATATGGATGCTTTGCATTATACATTGGAGTGTAGGAGAAAGAGGCAGATGAACGATATTGTCCGCCATTTTTTTTCTGTATAGGGATTTTTTTTCGTACAGGACATTTCTTTCAAGCTATCGACTTCTGCCGACCCATTTCTAAACCAGTCTTTACAGCGCAGCAAAACACACTCTATTATGCACAAACAACCTTTTCATTAATTGTCAATTAACAAAATTTGAACTATAAACAGATGAAACAAACACACAATTAACTGCAAAAAAGTGCAACAGGAAAATCATACCACCCAACAACAGATACAGCATACCAATTACCATTACAAATTCTATAAAACATTGCATTGCCTAACACAAATAAAATTTTCATAATTTTCCATTCATTTTTCCACAATTTAATAGTAACAAATAACCAAACAAAACTAATGAAACAAAATTTAATTGAATTCAATCAAATTATACTCTACTATTTATGATGAATAACTTTTTCAGAATTTCACAAATAACCAAACAAAACTAATAAAACATAATTTAATATATATTCAATCAAATTAAACCTCTGAGTTTGAAAAGGGATGGACATAATTTAATAAGATCCAATCAAATTATACTGTACTATTTATCACGAATAACTTTTTCAAAATTTCACAACTAACCAAACAAAACTAATAAAACATAATTTAATACAGTATATTCAATCCAATTAAACCTTTGGGTTTGGAAAGGGTTGAACAGAATTTAGTAGGATTCAATCAAATTATACTATATTGTTTATCACGAATAACTTTTTCAGAATTTACAAATAATAAAACAAAACTAATAAAACATAATTTAATATAATATATTCATTCAAATTAAAACCTCTGCGTTTGGAAAGGGATGGACAAAACCTTTGAAAATAAAACCTAAGTTCGACAACTGTAACAACTGCGACCTTCTTCCAACTACACTTCCAAAAAACTTCCGCAAACCTAACTCTGAGTAATGTAACAACTATGACCTTCTTCCAATTCCACTTCCGAAAACCCGAGTCTAAGAATTGTAACAACCTCTTCTCGCGATCTTCTTCCAAGTCCTTCTCCTTATTTTAATATTCAACTTCCCTTCCTTTCTGACCTATTCAACGACCTAGTAAATGAAGGATATTTTAGGGGATTTTTTAATATGAAGGATATTTCAGTAAAATTTTCCAAATATTTAATATATATATATATATATAAGTGTATATACACTATATAATATATATATATATATACATACTAACATATACACTACAAATACACTGTGTAACAACTGAGGGTAACTTTTTCTACAGTAATTTTTTTTCATTGACGTGGCCTAATCTGGGCCACACATTTGAACCGGTGGGAATAAGTCTCCTGTTCGACTGGAGACGATTTTGGTCCCCAAGACCTTGGTTGATAGATACCAAAAAGATTAATTAGGGAGAGAGGGAATTTTTGGAGATCGATTATGGGAGAGAGCAAGAAAATTATGGGGAGGTTTGATTTCTTACACTCTTTTCCCTACATTATATACAACTATGTACATAAATAGAAAAGTGCAATAGTGGACACTCCACTTGTACTCCATGATTATGTTTTATTCCTTCCACCTTAAAAGTGGATGCTCCTAAACCATTTATGCAACATTCTCCATAATGCACAATGATAATGTTTTTCCACTTCATAAGTGGATGAATAATCTAATAAGTATCCTTTAAGATCAACATTGTCTTCTTATAAACCTGCTGCTTTGATTTAAATTTCAATTTAATTTTTTTCTTTTTATAATTTTATCTCAAATTTTAAACTCTTAAATCTAAAAATATATATTAAATCAATATTTTTTCAAAATTAATACAATTGTAAAATTATTTTTTCTCATTATAAACGACACCGAACGAAAAAGATTAGGTTATTTATTTTTTTACAAGTTTGTCAAATTGCCATCAGGGCCATCATCACCTAGACTCGAGCGTCAATTTTTTTTACATTGTAGTCCTACACTGGTAGTCTCTCATTTCTCAAGCTTCAAAACCCTAGTTAATGCAATGATTCAAGGACTCCGACTACAAACAGTTTCGAACAATCTTCAGATTGTATAAGTGTGATGTTTCCGATTTTCACCATTTTTCTTTTTCCGGAAATTGTGTCGCCGCAATGGCATTTTCGTCTTTTCACATTTATCGTGCTGGACATTGTGGAGTGTACCGGTTGTGTCCTAGAATTGTTTAGGGCATTTCATTAAGTCCAGGACCCTTTGAAATGTAAGGGTGATCATTTTAGCATTTTTCAGTTTTTCGGGTCTGACGGTCCCGTGTGGGACCCGCTACCGGAATTGTTACTTGCGGGAATTTTAGTTGGGTCCATTTGCATACATGTATTTAATTTAATGTGGTACATGTGACTATTTTATAGTTAGTGCAATTATATGTATTTTTGGTAAGGAATTAAGAGAAAAGAAAAAGGAAAAAGAAAAATGAATTGGCGGGACCCACCCTTTGACCATTTAAGGTCATGAGACCATAATTTGGTCACATTCTCTCATTTCTCTCTCACTATTCTGCAGGTTCTCTCTCTCTCATTTGCTTTTCTTTTTCTTTTTCTTTTTCCTTCAAATCTTTGAAGTTAGATATCTCTCTCATTTCTTAGAGTTTTTAGATGCCGTTTGCAGTAAATTGAAGCCCATGATGAGGTCTACGAATTGATCAGAGCCAATCTTCATTTGGCCACCATTTGAAGGATCTCTAATTCTAAGGTTTGTGAGAAAATTTGGGGTTTTTCATCCAATTAGAGGTAGGAGTCTCTAATACTCAATTTTCTTGCTCCCTTGTGAGTTTTCCTACTTTAATTACTGTTAAGCATGATTAATTTGAATTAAATGTTTCTTAAATGACTTATTTATATATATGAATCATGCAATATGTGTATTTTGTTAAATTGTATGAAGAGCATGCTTTATTTAAATTGATTGCCTTGTATATGATATAATTGTTGTAATTGGAATCCTTGCCATAGTGTTTGTTATTTTCCTAGAAACAACTATGAAGAAAAATGTTGAGCTGTGATATGTAAATTTTCCTCATTTTTATACCATTGGAATAATACGTGGCATTCATCCATGGCATTGGGCTTAAAAGAAAAGGGAAAGTGTTTTGAAATGAAATTGAAAAGGGGATTTTGGGGAGAAATTTTGAGAAAATGGTTTGAGAAAAACCCGGTCGCCGCGGGGTCACCAAAGGGCCGGAGTGTTAATATAGCCTAGAGGGAACTAGGGAGATTGCCCTAGTGTGATTGAGTTAGCTGGGCCCAAAATGACGCCGCAGGGGTACCAAGGGTCAGGGACACTAGCCAATCCTTCTCTCGTGTCGCTGCGGGGTCACCAAATGGTGGATTATATTAACAGTTGTGAAAGCGATGGATTTTCCTGAAAATGGGGAGCGACATGCATTATATTGCATTCATGGCACAACATTAATGTGTTTTGAACTGGAAATGTATATTGTATTTTCCCCGGCTTAGAATGACCCCGTTCCCTGTTGATCTATTCATTGTTTGGATTCACGGGGTAACAAAAGGTGCGTTTTAAGTACCACCTACTGAGCTTTATGCTTACCCTATCTTATTTAATATTTTTCAGGACCTGGAAATGGAATAGGAGACGCAGACGCTTCAGAAGCATGACAAAGACTATGATTATACTTTGTTTTCTTTTGTGTATCCACTAACCTTTTGTAAAGTCTCAGAACTGTAATAAAGTACATTCATTTTGCAAACCTTGACTATGTATTGTAATTATAATTTTCAATGAAATTTTGATGTAACTTGAGACTATGTAACATTTCCTTACGAATGGGTTAAGAAATTATATTTTTGATCTATAGTGGATGCCATCCAATTGTGTAATGTCATGAGTGGTTGCCATGAATTCGGGAGTTTCTGTAAACAGGTCTAGTGTGGGTTTGGATTTCATTAAACACAAGCAGTGGCCATTCCAATGGGTTTTCAGAGTTAGGGCCTTGTCTCGGCCGGCTAATCCTCCTTATAAGCCGACCGAAACCCCAAGTTCGGCGGACCGAACCCCCTCCATCGCTGACCGAAACGCCTATAGTGAAAGTCCCGAGAGCCTTTTTTCTTCACCACCGTTTCGGCCGACCGACCCTGCCTTGTCAGTCGATCAATCCTGCCTTGTGAACCGGCCGACCGTGGGCCATTAGCCGGCTAACAGCCCCTCTTTGACCTGTATTATTTGGACCTCATTGTAAGCTTGACTTGGGACATTTTTGGACCTTGGATTACCTTGTATAGAGGACTCAAGAAAATTGATGGTGTGACCTAGTTGACCTCGGGTTCAGGTAAGGACCCGGGTAACGATCCGGATCCACAGATTCGGGTCGTTACAATAAGAGTTGATGAAATATGGAATTAGATTGTAACTACATGTTTGGATATATATGACTCCGAATCCTTATTTGGTTGTTCATCCTCTACGTGTATGTGTGTGAAAACATATGATACTTCATTGTTGAAATTTTGAAATAAAAAATGAAAAAAAATAAAGGTTCTGGTGAGTTGGGTTGTGTAATAAGGGTCATTTGTCCTACATCGGATCTGGATGGGAAAGTGATTGGGTATAAATGGGTGGCTATGCAGCACTACCCAACAATTTGAGTTTTTGGATAAATAGGTAAGTGCTCACCTGTTATAGTTGGTATCAGAGGCAGACCCAATCCTTGATCGGGTGTCATGCAAAACGCCCCGCCTGGAAGGCGTCTGGGTGAGCCACCCCGGATAGACAGGGTAGGCCGACCGCAACGAGGGCGTTGTGAGTTTGGGTGGCGGAGAATGTTACAAGGGCCATTTATCCAACATCGGATCCAAATGGAAAAGTGATTGGGTATAAATGGGTGGACATGCAGCACTACCTAACAGCTTGAGCTTTTGGGTAAATGGGTAAGCTCCCACCCGTTACAGGTTGTTTCCCTTATGAGGTGTTGGTTCAGATAATATGTATGCAAATTATGAGATTTATATACGGCTTGCTTGGTTTTTAACTATAAAAACAGTTTTATATTATCATAAAACAGAAGACAGTACAAACAATATTATTGGCCAAAAGACATACAACCTCGATTTGGCATGAAATTTTGGAGTCAATGGATGAATAAAAAACTGATAGTTGTTTTGTCCTTCGAAAGGATAAATTTTTTATTGCGCCCCCATTTATGGTGAAATGTAGGCCTGATCGCGGTTCGGATCGGTTCGATTTAGGGATAAAGATTAAGCCGAACCGGTCCCCACGGATTGGTGAAAAATGAAACCGAACCGATCTGTGGGGGCCTTCAATCCGAACCAAACCGATCCGTGAAGTAACGGATCGGATCGGATCGGATCATTTTTCACGGATTATGGCCCATTAACAGCCTGATACAACTACATTTGGCTTCTTTTAAGTCAGCATTCTGAAATATAGATTTCTGAATTTAAATAATGCAATACATAAGAATGTAATTGGTATTGTTTTTTTTAGGTAAAATGTAATTGGTATTGTTCATCTTTCCTTCTCTTCAATTTTCGCAGCAACCAAACAGAAAGTTGAGGAAATTCAAGCATACAGGCAATATAGTTGCAGATCTACACCAAATTCACCAATAGCAAATAAAATTCAACATATGTAACATACACACATATTTATATCTGTAACATATATATATGTATCTACAGATATAAATAAATGTATAAATATTACTTGATATATGAACGGCCATCATGATTTGATGATGGGATCGAATTGTCGGTGAGAGGAACAGCGGTGAGAGAAACAACGATGCCTTCAATGCCGCCGGAGAGAAAGAAAGCATTGCCGACTTCTGTAAAAGAATCTTGGTCGTAGATGTGGACAAAGGCATGAGCTAATCCATTGGCTGATATTAAGAGGGCAGCACTGATAGTGAAGAGAGTTGGAATAGCTGTGAAACCCATGTCCTAGATCTAGAGAGAGAAAGTAGAAAGAGAGGGGATCGACGAATTTGATGGAGTTTTTACAGGAGTGGGAAAGCGAGCTCCGAGGTAAATGCCAGTGAGAGAGGTCATGGACTTGAAGTATGTAACGCCAGGAAGAGAGAAGAGGCTAAGGGAGGTGCGGCTGTAATGGAATGAGATGGGAGCTAGGGTTATTTGGGAGATAAGTAAGTAATAAGTATATTTAATATTATATATATATATATATATATATATATATATATTACTAACGGTTCGGATCGATTCGGTTAATGGTTCGGATCAATTTTTTCAGAGTCCAATCCGTTAACCGAATCGCGAATACCGGATTGTAAATTTTTCAAACGATCACCGAACCATGAGATCTAAAAACCGAACCAAACCACACGGATCGGATTGGTTCGGACCGGATTGACGGATTATTTGCTCACCCCTAGTGAAACGAGTACATATAACTATTCATGTATTCATCACAAGTGGGCATATATAGGGCTGCAAATGAGCCGAGCCGAGTCGAGCTTTAGGCTGTTCGGGCTCGGCTCATTTGTTTATGGGATCAGCTCGGGCTCGGGCTCGGCTTGGCTCGTGACGAGCTCAAAAATTTGAGCTCGGGCTCGGGCTCGTCTTAATTTTAAAAGCTCAGGCTCGGCTCGGGCTCGGCTCGTTTAACAAAAAAAATTAATTAAAATTCAAAATTAATTAGTATTCTACAGGCCACATACACACTATCATGCAGAAAAAACACAACAATAACAACAAATTGCTATATTTGTGTCATTACAATATTCATTGTGTTTGCCATAGAGGTCTCAAGAAACCTACAGAGTACAAACTAGAAACAAGCTAGTAAAGTAAAATTTCATCCAAATTGAGAACCCAACCACTAGAAACATCATAAAGAAAACTGAAAACTAATATTCTAGGCATACATAAAAACTCATAGCCACCCAATTGTCTATCAGAAAGGAAACATCAACTTCTCTTAAGCCTTCTTCTTGTCTTTTAATTGCCCTCTTGGAATCTTATCACAACTTTGGCATCAAAAACTGCATACTATTACTTGATTTCAATATTTGCCTTTTCTGCAAAGTGATCAACTTGGTCCTCAATACTCTGTATGCACCGTATGAAGCAATACGAAAGCTGTTTCATTGAAAATTATGATCATCAAAAAATAATACAACATTTATAATAAATATTTATGTATTCAATGTAAGAAAAAAAAATTTGCAAAGCAGTTGCACCAATTCCCCCGATTGACAGAACCCACAAAATGAAAAATATGTACATCATAACTCATAAGTCAATCCAGCACCCCCTAAAGAACATTCTCCTTGATAATGCCAAGTTAGCCATACAAGGCAATACAAAGAAACCTCCTACAGGAAATCCAATACAAAGGCAATACAAGGAAATATAGTACAGCTTTAGTTTGCAACATTGACTGGTAATCACTAGACACAGATTCAAGGATTACATTAAAGTTACATTCTCCTTGGTCTTTCATTTGGAAGGAGAACGACATGCCACTTGACTAAGCCCATGGTGGTCACAGGTCACTAGACACAAATTCAAGGATTACATTCAAGCAAATGATCAATAGTATGTAATGCTAGTTACATAAATTAGTTTGCAACATTGAATGGTGAACACTCATGTTTGTATGTATAGTTTGCAGCTTGCAGAAGTCAGCGAAATAAATGCTTTTCAACTTTCAGAAAGAGAATTCAGTGGGTCGCAATTTTGCTGATTGCACTTATCAAAAATAAAATAAAATAAATTTTCTAATTGCATGAATGAAATCATGTCACAGAATTATTAAAGGACCTGTGTGGTTCCATGTGGCAAACAACAAAACACAGCATACACATTAGAAAAATCTGCATCCTTGATAGCAACCATATAGGAAGTCAAACATTGAACTTTCATCTCAAAGCTATAAAAATAGTACTAACTGTTCTAAGAATAAGCACAATTGAAACATTTCAAAAAGGCAAAAATAAATAAATAAATAAATAAATGTTTACAGAACTGCAATGCCAGAAAAAGAAAAAGAATATATAAAACAAAAATGACTCCATGGTTTTCCACATATGCAAAACCATATAAAATCCCCATTAAGTTATAGTATTTTGACCAGTACTGCACACTAACAAGATCTTCATTGGAAGAAATTTGTTAATATTTCTTCATCTACAAAAGTTCAGCTCCTTCTCATATCCAAGACACCATCAAGAATATATATATACTTGATTTTCTTTCTGATTTTCCTAAACAAAGCACCATCCTTGCAAATAGCAATGCCCTTTTGCAAACACTCCTTAGTTACCTGCCATAAAAGGAAACAAAGACATAAAATGTACGTTTAACAGATAGCCATAATATAAACAATTTCTAAATTTATCTGTGGAAGAAGTTAATATTTCACAACTCAAGAAGAATATTACAACATTCATAATCTTTTTTTTCAAAGATTTATTACTATCATGAATTACTTTTTTAGGTATATTTTTTTGCGGAAGAATCATTGCAGATTAACTGAAGAAGAATAACCACTGCAACAATTATGTAGCCTACCAATGCACGATGACTAGTAAAGGGGAAAAAAGATATTAAAAATAAAAAAGTAAATACCAGCAACATACAGATAGAAACTTCTTCAAATTTCTTTCAGATGCAATGTCAAGCAACACAGAAAAAGCTCAGCTAATTTCAATTCTCAAGGAAAAGGCAACCTGGAGGAATGGGTTCTTTAGAAGATAAACTTTAGGAATATGTGGAAGAGACATATAAAGAATTTAGAAAGCCTATGAATTCAGAATAACAATAAATGAAACATACAACTCAGCAGCACTAGAAAAGTAATAGAAACTTACTTCTTATAACAATATTATGTAGGTTTTCTCTTTTCCAAAATCAAAATCACCAAATCACCAAAAAGCTCCAACCTATACATAAATGAAATAAAATAAGATTAAGAATTAGAATATAATTAAGTATGTTAGTAATCTACACAAATAGAAAAAAAATTAATTACCAAAAGAAATAGTTTCCAGCGAAGGGACTGCCCAAAGTGGATCATATAACAACAGGTTTTCTCTTTTCCAAAATCAAAGCACCAAAAAGCTCCAAACTACACATAAATGAAATAAAATAAAATAAGATAAGAATTAGAATTTAGTTAAGTATGTTAGTAGTCTACACAAATGAAAAAAAAAAAATTACTTACCAAAAGAAATAGTTTCCAGACTGCCCAAAATGGATCATGTAACTATATTATGCAGGTTTTTTCTTTTCCAAAATCAAAATCACCAAAAAGCTCCAACTTATCCATAAATGAAATAAAATAAGATTAAGAATTAGAATATAATTAAGTATGTTAGTAATCTATACAAATAGAAAAAAAAAATTACTTACCAAAAGAAATAGTTTCCAGCGAAGGGACTGCCCAAAATGGATCATACAACAACAGGTTTTCTCTTTTCCAAAATCAAAGCACCAAAAAGCTCCAAACTACACATAAATGAAATAAAATAAAATAAGATAAGAATTAGAATTTAGTTAAGTATGTTAGTATTCTACACAAATGAAAAAAAAAAATTACTTACCAAAAGAAATAGCTTCCAGACTGCCCAAAATGGATCATGTAACTATATTATGCAGGTTTTCTCTTTTCCAAAATCAAAATCACCAAAAAGCTCCAACTTATCCATAAATGAAATAAAATAAGATTAAGAATTAGAATATAATTAAGTATGTTAGTAATCTACACAAATAGAAAAAAAAATTAATTACCAAAAGAAATAGTTTCCAGCGAAGGGACTGCCCAAAATGGATCATACAATAACAGGTTTTCTCTTTTCCAAAATCAAAGCACCAAAAAGCTCCAACCTACACATAAATGAAATAAAATAAAATAAGATAAGAATTCGAATTTAGTTAAGTATGTTAGTAGTCTACACAAATGAAAAAAAAAAAAATTTACTTACCAAAAGAAATAGTTTCCAGACTGCCCAAATTGGATCATGTAACTATATTATGCAGGTTTTCTCTTTTCCAAAATCAAAATCACCAAAAAACTCCAACTTATCCGTAAATGAAATAAAATAAGATTAAGAATTAGAATTTAGTTAAGTATGTCAGGAATCTATACAAATGAGAAAAAAACCTACTTGCCAAAAGAAATAGTTTCTAGTCAAGGGACTGCCCAAAATGGATCATGTAACAATATTATGCAGGTTTTCTCTTTTCCAAAATTAAAATCACCAAAAAGCTCCAACTTACCCATAAATGAAATAAAATAAGATTAATAATTAGAATTTAGTTAAGTATGTTAGTAATCTATACTAATGGAAAAAAAAAAAAAAAAAAAAATTACTTACCAAAAGAAATAGTTTCTAGTCAAGGGACTGCCCAAAATGGATCATATAACAATATTATGCAGGTTTTTTGTTTTCCAAAATCAAAATCACCAAAAAGTTCCAACCTACACATAAATGAAATAAAATAAGATCAAGAATTATAATTTAGTTAAGTATGTTAGTAATCTATACAAATGGGAAAAAAATTACTTACCATTCGTGGGATGATTAAGGTAGTTTTATCTCCTTCATATCTTCCGTTGTTCTCTACAAAAATTGAAAAATAAAAAATAAAAATAAAAATCATTTCAATTTAATTTCAAATATAAGAGAATGGAAGTTATATTAGAAAGTTCAAAAATACTTACATTTAATACTTTTTTTACTCCATGAATAGAACGTACCCAGTCGCCAGCACAAATAAAAGCTTCCACCGTTTTTGTAGATAATGATGCACGATATGGATCTATAGTTTTGCCTCCAGTGCTAAAAGCAGCCTCAGAAGCAACAGTAGTGATAGGAATTGACAAAATATCAACTGCCATTTTGGATAGAATGCGAAATTTGAGATTATTGACTTTCCACCATTCTATTGTATCAAAAGAGTGATTCATCTCACCATGACAAATAAAAACACCTTCTTCTAAATATATGTCTAATTCAGATTTTGAAGGCTGAACACATTCATTTTTTCTAACAAAAAGATCAAATTCAAGCCTTCCTTTACTTTTGAACTTAGAAGTGTGACTAGACTCACAATCAATAGCTGAAATTGTTAAATTCACTTCTTGCTCCAAGTTGGTGGAAGTATAAGTTTCTACATACTCTTTAAATAAATCATATAATGCCTTACGCACTATGTCAATGTTTTTTGATGCTTCTAGCTCGGAATATATTTTGGGAAAACAAAACTTAATAAGCACCATTTTGTACCTTGGATCCAAAATTGCACCTATAGCCATCAAAAGATTGCATTCACCCCAATACTTGTCAAACTTTTCTTTCATTTTGTTGGCCATTGATCGCATATAAATATTTTCATCCAATGAATTTTCACTTAAGGCTTCTTTTATCTTCCACACTTCAGGCAAAAACATGTTTAAAGTTGGGTACACACTTCCAGATATAGTGTTTGTCACTTCCTGAAAAACTTTTAAAAATTGACACACCTCCTCTACTCTACTCCAATCCTCTAAACTAAGCAACAATCTATAATTGGGATCTCTATCTTGATATATTGGAAACACCTCCTTGAATTTTATTGCCGCTTCCAACATAGCATATGTTGCGTTCCAACGTGTGGGAATATCTAAAATTAACTTCCTTGAAGGTAATTGCAACTGTTTCACAATCTCACTGAATTTGAGAAGCCGTGCCTCTGATGCCTTTAAGTACTTAACACTCTCACGAACATTTTCAATCACATTCTGGATTTTACTAAGCCCATCTTGCACCATGAGGTTTAAAATATGTGCACAACATCGTACATGAAAGATCTTCCCACTAAAAAACAGTTTACTTTTAATGGTGAAGTTATCTCTCAAAATCCTGATAGCTGCATCATTATTACTTGCATTGTCAAAAGTAACAGTTGATACTTTATTTTCAATGCCCCCATCAATTAGACATTGAAAAATAGTATCAGCTATGACAACGCCAGTATGAGGAGGTGGCACATCACAGAAATTCAAGATCCTCTTCTGTAATTTCCATTCAGAATCGATAAAATGTCCTGTAAGGCACATATAACCGATCTGCTGACCAGACTTCTAGAAATCTGATGTGATACTAACTTTGTTAACACTTTTAAATGTTGTTTTCAACCTTTTCTTCTCCATCTCATAAACTGCCACACAATCATTCTTCGCCGTAGTACGCGATATCTTTTGATAATGCGGGGTGGCCGTATTCATGAACCGATTGAAAAATTCATGCTCCATCATGTTAAATGAATATTCATGTACGAGTATCATGTGAGCAGCAACTTCTCTGACCTTTGCATGATCATACTTGAAATTTGCAATATTTGGTTCACTTCCCAGCCCTCCTTTTCCTACACTTAGAACATTTTGTTTTTTATCAACTAGGAGACGACGTGGACACGAGTTCAAGTGCCTAATAAGATGAGTTGTAAGACCCCCTACCTTAGTAGCAAGCTTTGTCTTGCAAAATTTGCATTTTGCTTTTTTACTGCCATCCGGCTCTGTAACTATCTCAAAGTCATTCCAGACATGAGATGTTTTTTTTTCTTTTCTTTGTTTGAAATGGGCTTTCTTTACTGACCTCAACATCAATCACTTCATTAACCTCATCAATTGGCCTTTTGGCATTTTCATTTTTACTATCCATTACTATCCATTTCTAAACTCTCTGAATCTGATGTTGAAGAATTCAAAGAGAAATCTGGATTTTCATTTGACATAGCTATATATAAAAAATTAAAAAAAAAAACTACTACAGTATCAAAAAAAAGAAAATGATAGAGTAAAACTTAAATCCAAAGAGTTGCTAAATAAGATATATTGGCAAAATCTGTAAAAGGGTTGGAAGAAGATATTTAACAGGAGAGAGAACATCCAAACATATAATATAATTAAAGGTCCGTACTGTGACTGCAAACTTTAGTTATAATTTAGTCTTTGCAAGTGTGAAGAGTGAAGACCTACAAGTGTTTGTGCTGGGACCTGTTGAATGTCTCCAGCTCAATTGACATGGCAACAAGAAACATCACTAAAACACAGCCCACGTATACCTTGTGCGATGACATGACATTGCAAACACATGGAATCAAATTCATCAATTACTAAACACCTACCACTGTATCAAATTAATGTCCAGTTTGAGTTCAATTTTTTTTTACATAATTTAGCACATCATAATATCTAAAAAAAAATGTCGGATCTAATTGTTCAGATATAATATAATAAATGTAAAATGTTATGTGTAATTATCCATATATAATATAATAACAAGAAATCATTGCGAATTCGGGAAGTAAAAAATTGAATCAATAAATTAGGAAAAAATTCTCTCTCACAGTTCGCAGTTGGAGGGTGAAAAATTGAAATAGATATTTCCCCACTAATCTGTAAAGAACTAATTCACGAGACAAAACAGAATGGTTGAATTTCCAAATAAAGAATAATAAAACAAATAAATTAGGATTTCTTACCAAAGGCAAAGATTCAGCCTCAATTTCCTCTGATGTCTGAAACACCAAGAGATTAGCTTCTTTGATCTGTTCCAAAATTCCCTGTAACTTATCTTGCGGCAGTCTAGATCAAGACGAGATTGTCAACCTTCAGGCAAGGTAACTGGTTAGCCCCAAAGAACTTTCGAAGAAGAGGCCTCACAATTCGCTCACTCCAAAGTCTAGAAGACGGAACTGGGGAACTGAAGATCAAGCCTCACAAGTCACAATAATTCAATAAATCGTCTTCGTTGGAGAATGAATAAGGGAAGATGCCAGATGGAGATAAAATTAACCTGGTCAAGAGATTCGTGAGATTTCTCAACAGTAACAGATAAGATTTGAGATTTCAAAGAGATAAGGTAAGTTTTAATCAATTGACAGGTGTGCAATAGTTTATAATTTAATCTATTTTCTTTTGGGTACTTATGTTATAAATTATAATAAAATCATATATATATATAATACATATTACGTATATAAATATAACGAGCCTTATACGAGCTTTATTCACGAACATTAACGAGCCTAAACTAGCTCATGTTTACGAGCCTAAGCGAGCCGAGCCCAGCGTTGCTCAAACTCGGCTCGTTTACTAAACGAGCCTAAATATTGGGCTCGAACTCGGCTCGTTTGCTTAATGAACGAGCCCGAGCCGAGCCCTTAACGAGCCGAGCCCGAGCTGTTCATGAACAGCTCGGCTCATTTGCAGCCCTAGGCATATATTACACGAACGGTTCGTAAGCTTACACGGGCACAATAAAAATTTTTCCTTGGAGGGTAAAAATGACAAACAAAATATAATTTTGTTGTGTGCTAAATTATGCTTGAAGCGGTTTATGAAAAAAAAAAAAATCATAAATGTGTAATTTTTAAAATTTTTTTGGGAAGTAAAAACAGAAGTGGTGGGCCCATCAAGTGCTTTGTTCGGAACTCCAAAACTAGTTTGATATGCGAACACGACACAACCAGCTAAAGCCCGTTTCCAACTCCGAACTCTCTCTCTCTCTCTCAGCGACCATGAGACCCCAAAACAAAGTACTTTCTCTCTCTAACTTCTTCGTCTTCTCGTGCTTATGCTTCCTTCTCCTGGTTTCGCCGCCGTTGTTGGCTTTCCAATCCGACGAGCTTCTCGTAGACGACGAAGAGTTTGGCCTCGAAGGGGGTCGTTCCCCTGATCTCGATCTCACAATCACCCGATCTTCTCCTAACCCTCCACAGCCCACAATTCGGACCCAATCGACCCGGAAGAGGTCGTCGGATACGGACTCGGACTCGAAGATCCAGTTCTCGCTCGAGCACGCCTTCGGAGACTCCGATTTCTCCTCCGCCGGCACATTCTCCGCTCGCCTCAAGACATGGTCTCATGGTGGCCAGGTTTGCCCTCTGTGTTCTCTCTCCTGTTTGGTTGAAATTTCTTTTCATTAAATAAAAGTTGAATTTTTTAAAATACTCTTGTTTTAACCTTTTCTTTTTATTTGTTTTTCAATTTATTTTGGTGTAATATATATGATTTTGGTGTTGATGTTAGTTTGGTTAATGAGAGAGAACAAAGGAGATGAAGAGAAATTGAATCATGAATTTTGTGCCGTCTAAAAAGTGGGAAAAAAACCCATATACATGTAATTGTAACATATATATGTAAGTTTTGGAACCTGTTTAATACTTTAGATAACTTGTAATTTCATATAGTAATGAAAATACGTATTTTATGGTCTCATAATTGTTTTAGTATTTTTCTGTTAGTGTGATAAAAATGATTGAAATTGTTGTGATATTTTGATTATTTGGAATTTGAAATGTTTTAGTTTATAAGAAGACTTCTTGAATCTTATTGTAATTGTTTTTTATTTTTTATTTTATTTTATTTATTTACTTTTTGATTATTGTTCTGGATTTTGCCTTTGGTTATTTTTGAATTCATCAATCTTTGATTGATTGTTGCCTTTTCTGCTGGGTTGACACGACAATTTAACTGTAACAGACTCTCACGAAACTTAGGTTTTCAAGGAATGGTCTTACAGAAACAGAGAAGGAAAAGTTCAAGGTAATTCAGCATCAACAGTCCACCTTTCCGTCTTCTTTTTATTTTGATTTTATTTTAAGAACTAAGCTAAACATTCTGCAATATTAATGCAACAATCATGCAGAATCTATTGGAAGATGATGACTTCTATAGGATAAGAGTAGCATCCAACGTGGTGAGCTCTCCTGAGAGGGAGTACATAATTTCATCAGTGAAAGCAGTAAGTTTCCAATTAACCTTGTTATATACTGGATTGTATTAATTTTTGACAAAAAATATAAGCTTGAAAAAAAAAATGTGCACAGACTCACTTTTGCTTGTTATTCAGACACACACATAGAGTTATGGTTTTAACTCATGAAATAATCAAAGAAATTGTACAAGTCAGTTGACTGCCAGAGACAGGTTTTTGAACCCATGAGCATTAAAATATAGCTTCCTATGAAGGCACATTGAATGCAAGATTTCCTGTATAATTTGCTCCAAGACAAGTTGAATAACAATGTATAACCTTTATAATTTTATAAGGCTTTCCGCATATTTTCTTTTTAAAAGACAGGTTGATTTATGATAAATCTATCTTTAAAACTTTATTACACATGAATTGAAATGACATCACAGTATTATCTTTCCTGCTTCTTACTTTCTCTGTATGTAAGAATTGTGCCAATGTATCCTTAAAGGCTTATTTTTAATTGCCTAAATAGTAATTTTTCTGGTGATATGGAACCTTGAACCCATGACCGTAAAGTGCTGAGGTGACATATCTCCATCACAAAGGGTATGAGCAGAATTTGGTTCTATACGTTAGATTCAAGACCTATTGCCAAAGTTTTGTTTCTGTGCCATGAAGTTGTCTGGCATTTCTAAAAAGGCTACTTATTCAAAGATAATCTGAAAATTTGCATATCTATATTTATTAAAGAGATTGCTTAATGATAAGCAGAAAAATAACTTTTCGGTAGTTCCAGATAAATTTCAGACAATTTTGTGAGGAAGTGGTGGCTAAATAGTAGTTTTTGTGACTTATTCCTTCTGTCCTTTTCTCTCTCTCTATCTCTCTATATTTGGTATTTCTATGAGTATGAGTCCCCATTCTTATTGGATTTCCATTAAAAAATTTAGTGAAATTTATTTATTTTGTCTCAGGAGTGTACAAGAAACTCCTTTACCACCAATTTATATACTTGCATGTTGTGTCATTTTTGTATATCTGTATATTACCAAATTAATTGGTTGAAAATCAATTTATATTCCATTTACTTATAATTATGTGGATCCTAGCTGCAGCCTGCAGTAAAAAGTTTTTTTCTTTCCTTCTCTTGGGCTTCGCTCCCCTTTTGAGTGCTTTTATGCAATTGTACTTATAAAAAAAAAATGTTTTTTCTTTCCTACCTTTGTATGTTAGGTATGAAATTGAGTTTTTCTGATATTCTGACGGCCTTTTTTGTTTACCTCCAGAGATGTCTTCCACGGGATGGTTTGGACGAGCATTTTGTTATACATATGGTAATATTTGACTCTGCAAATAAGCAATTTTATGCATAGGAAATACTGTCTGTCTTACACTCTAGTGGGTATATTTGTTTTACAATCTGCTACTTTACTTAAATTGGTTAAACCACCATTCACTTAAGTTGGGGGTTAGGCTGTTAGGGCTGTCTTTACTTTCCTCACAGGCATGCATACTATGACCTGCAGGACTCTTCTTTGCATATTAGGCATTTTGACATGATATTGCATTAATTATTTTGTGAGACTTGTTTGAGGCCTAAAGTTTTAAAGGAGCCATTTTACTTAAAAGCAATGTTTAAAAGTCTGGTCTGTATCCGGCCCTTTCAAATGAATAAGGCGACTGTCCAAATGGATTTGGATCAATGTTGATTGCGTGCTGATGTCACATACTTCTATTGACTAGTATACAAATAATTTACTTTCAAATGAATAAGGTGACTGTCCAAATGGATTTGGATCAATGATGATTGCGTGCTGATGTCACATACTTATATTTATTAGTATGCAAATAATTTACCTTTTCTTACAGGTGCATCCATGGGTCCTTGTTATATATGACCATGCCACCTAAGTTTACTATCTCTTAGTTTATCACTAATGGGTGCTATTAATATTTTTCCCTCACATATTGATTATTAATCCTATTTTTCCTAATTACTCCTGCTATCTATCTTAACACACTCATTTGAGTTACATGAATGCATTGTTCTTGTTTCTTATTTAATGCCCAAAATTTTGCACCCTATAATATAGCTAGCTCAATAACCATCGATAGAAATTTTCTTTTAACTTGTTTGGTGTTTGTTTGTCACATAGAATACCAGTAGCTTATCTCTATTTTGTCCACCTTGTTCCAATCCCTACTCACTACACCATCATCTATCTCTTCGTATTGTTGTATATGGACCCGAATGATAAAAAAACGTCTATTTTGAATAATCATCTGGTCTTGAGTTGTGACGGATATACTGTCTTCCTCTAATATTTTATTAAAATTACACGACCATGTATTCTATTTTAGTCATACTAACTTTTAGGCCTTTTTCTTCAAGGCATTTCTCCATGTTTTATCCAATAAGGTTATGTCAGCAAAAAACATGCACCATGAAATGTCGTCTTGGAAATCTTTCGTTATTTCATCTAAAATTATTGTAGATATATATGGACTTAACACTAAACTTTGGTGTAATCCTACTATTATAGAAAAATAAGTAGTCTCTCTGCATGTAGTATACTAGTACGGACTTTAGTCCTTGTCTCTCACTTATATATATTCTTATTCTGAATAAGATTTGTAAGTTTTATAAGGAATTGTTTTCTTCGTAGAGCCCACTAAATTACATCTCTTGGCGCTCTATCATATGTCTTCTCTAAGTCTATGAAAGCAGCGTAGATATTTTGATATTTTGTTTACTTCTACACTCTTCTGTTAATTGTCTTATTAAATAGATGGTCTCTATAGTGGATACACATCACATAAATTCAAAATGATTATCGGATATTGAAGTTTCTTTTCTTAAATCTTTGTTCGATTATTCTTTTTCATAATTTCATTGTACCACTCTTTAATTCCATACCTTTATAAGTATATGTTATCAGGTCTTACTGTTTTATTTTTACCCATCTTCTTAAGTCCTTCCTCTACTTTCTTTGTAGTAATTTCATTTATCATTCTTAGGTAATATTCCTTGCTTATAAGGTTTTCACTTGTATATTCCTTATTTAGTAATTGTTGAAACTATTTTTTTTCATCTTTATAATATGCCATTCTCTTTACTACTATTGTTGTATCTATATCTTTAATACACCTAACTTTGTCCATATCTCTTGGTTATCATTTTTCTACTTTTTGCTAACTTCTAAATATCCTATTCACCCTCTTTTGTACCTAATTCTTTTTTTTTTTTTTTTCCTAATTGGTACTCACACACTCATGCCTCCACTGAGGCTCGAACCTCTGACCTCCCGTTGGGAAGTAGGAGTTTGGTACCCGCTAGGCCACTGGCCTGTTGGTTCTTTTGTACCTAATTCTCATGTAACTCATTTATCCATTTTGTTTAGCTTTAGTTACCATCTTTTTAACTTTGAGATTAAGTTTTTTGTATTCTCTTAGATCTTTCTTTTCTTTTCTTCTTCTTCTTTTTTTTTTTTAATTTTTAATTTTTATTTTTTTATATATAAAAAATTAAAATAAAAACTATCATTCTTTAAAAGTAAAACTCATTCTGTTGTTTTACACAGCCTGTTGTATTTTAAAAAATAAAAAATAATAAAAACTATCATTCCTAAAAAGTTAAAACTCATTCTTTTGTTTTACATAGCCTGTTGTATTTCTACAGTCCATCACCATGTTGTTTTCTTTATAAATTTCTTACCTTTGGTTTCTCCCAAAGTTGCCTTAGCCACTGGCTTTATACAATTTACTGTTTTTATGAGAATATTCCGTGGATCTGCTATCTATGAAAATGAATTTGGGAATCTCTGGTTGACAGAAAATGGAAGTATCAGGCAAATAATTATTTTTAGGAGGTGATGAAATTAACCATTTGAGTTCTATAATATGTTCTGCTATTCCTCCCAGACTCCACAGTGGTGAGAGCCTCGTGCACTGGGCTAGGTGGATCTGCTATCTAAATTATTCTTGTCATTATGTACTTTTAGGATATATATATATATTCTATATTTTTTACGATGCGAAAAACTCCTTCTCTCGTGTATTTACTTTTCTAATATATTCTTATTTCAGGAAGGTGTTAACATCTTGGCCATTAATTATGGCTCTCCTGGAGCATGCCCATATCCTCGGCAATTGAAACTTGTAAGTCTTAGCCGGTCTCTTATTGTTACCCTCTATTTGTTTATAATTTTTACGATGTTTTTTTGTTAATTGAGAACGCTGTCTTCTTCCTCTTATCTCTTGTTAATATTACTGAAATTATAACATTGCAAAAGAGAAGAGGCTAAGCTAATGGCTATTCTTCTCTTGATTGTTAAGATTTTTATAACATGGGTTGTTTTAATATATTTCCTGTTTGCCGTGTAACAAAGCCCTAAGAACATTCTTCAGGAGGAGGAATTATCTGAAAATGCCTTTTTTTTTTTTTGGTGTTGGTGTTGGTGTTTTTTTTTTTTTTTTGGGGGGGGGGGGGTGGTTGGGGTGGGGGTTGGGTTCAATGTGATTAATATTAGACATCCAAGGCAAGGAGAGACTACAATCATTATAGTTGATGTCAATGGCAATGATATGAGAAAATATATTAGGATTAAGATTTATATCTGTCCCCAGATAGAGCTATATGTAAAAAAGATGGTTTCAGGCTTTATTTTACATGGTTACTTAAGGGCATAAATCAGCAAGGCTGGGTAACACATGCTCTTCCCCACTGGTCACCCTGGCACAGACATGGGTCTATTCTCCAGGAGTCACCCTACTAACAACGGCTAGTCCTAAGGTTTAATCATAACTTACGTGGTATTTCCTAATGGGCGATCACACAATGACTAGGTCACTTCCCATGGGTTAGCTTTGCTGGATACTTCCTTAATGGAGTTGCAAACACCTGGCTATATTCCCTCTAAGATCACAGTGGCACCAAGTTCATGAGATCTTCACAAACACACACATAATCTCCACAAGTCTATTCTATTTCTCACAAATTATTCCTGACAACTAGTGTATGAGATCTTCTCAGAGGTCAGTCCTGACACAGTCTGCATGCAAGGTTGGCTTTAGTTCAAGTTAAGACACTTTTAGGGTCCCGACTAAATTTTCATTAAATTTCTAAGATCCGATGAGATTTCTAGCAAAACAACCTGAATATTAAGAACTTGTGACAAACAATGTATTTTCCATGCTTTTAAAGTTTTCAGTTAAAAAACTCTCTTTGTCAGGGATGAAGTCATAGCATTGTTATTGGCCAATTATTTTTCATTCATAGGTAAATTTTAATTTTTTTGGTTGGGCTTTCATAATTTTGAGAAAATTTCAAATGCAAAACTTCACATGATGTATAATTTGAGGAATGAGAGATTAGGGTTCCGATAACAATCACACGAATGAGAAATTTAGAAGAAAAAGGAAAGTTCATAACTAGTCATGAAAGTTTGAGAAAAGAGATGCAACGGAAGTTGATGATTAGTCAATTCAATTAAAGAATTGGAAAAAGTTATTCTTCAAATTCAAGATTTTATGGTCCATGTTGGGGATCGGTATATAATAAATTACAAATAAAACCTACAACAGGAGCAATAAAAAATCTGATTGGCTTTTTCCACTGGGTGCCCTAGGCAATGCCTAGAGATTGAGCCACCCTGTGTGCATGAGTTCTTCCCGAATGTCATTCACCCGACTCACATTTAGGTTCTGTTTTTTCTAACTGGTCACCCTGGCACAGACATGGGTCTATTCTCCAGGAGTCACCCTACAAACAACGGCTATTCCTAAGGTTTAAGCATAACTTTTGAGATATTTCCTAATGAGTGACCGCACAATGACTAGGTTACTTCCCATGGGGTAGCTTTTGCAGGATACTTCCTTAATGGAGTCGCAAACACCGGGCAATATTCCCTCTAAGATCACAGTGGGACCAAGTTTATGAGATCTTCACAAACACACACGGTCTCCACAAGTCCATCCTGTTTATGAGATATTTCTCACAAATCACTCCTCACAGCTAGTGTACGATATTTTCTCAGAGGTCAGCCCTGACACAGTCTGTGTGCATGGTTGGGTCCTTTTATGAGGTGAACTTGTCTGCATTCCCCCCTCTCCTCCCAAACAGTGGCCTATAGTCTTAGCTGCTGAATTTACTGCTAGATCCCTCTTCCTCTCAGACCACAAACAGAAACTTGAGTTTGGTTGGTGAGGACAGAAAGAAAGGATGATGTAGTGTCAAACAAGATGTATTAGTTGCGTTACTTGACCACTGATGCAATTTGTTGTCCTTTTATTTCAGCCTGCAAAGTGGTTCTTTAACTCACACACAGTCTTGAAGAACAGCGAGGTGGCACCAAGGTACCAACTTATCCTTTTTCTGTTTTCCATCCTGTAACTTTGTTCATGAAGGGTTTAATTATATCAACTATAAACTTTGACAAGACGTAGCGTAATTTGAAAATTATCGAACTTAATTTTCCTGTCCTGAGAAGTATGTGTAGCTGGTTAAGTGGTGTGATGAATTTGGTGCCGCCATGCCCCTTCACCCCATAATTGCCATGTCTGATGATTTAATACACCTGAAGCTCCCCAAATCCGACAAGTCTTAACTTCTTTCGGTTGATTTTATATCGTTTCGTACCAGTCAAGAAGAAATGTTAAAGATAAGATATTCATCGACTGAAAGGCCCATCTGTTGTCAATCAGATATATCTATATTTCTCGCTTGACCATTTAAATAACTATGATATTTATTTTGCATTGTTGGTTACTATATTGAGATTATTGTAAATAGGACTCCATCATTTGCTGAAGAAATCCTCGTTGGTGAGGATGGAGAGGGTGAAGGTGTAAAGCCACTAGAAAGGTCCTTTTGGGCTAAATATGTGAGTACTTGTTCTTTTTTTATTTTTTCCTTTCCTCGACTTTTACAAAAGTACAAGTTTCTAAAGCTGCCTTTTTTTTTGTTTGTGGCCCAGTGGATGTATTTAATCCCTCTTGGACTAATTATCATGAATGCTATCACGCAAGCCATGAACATGCCAGAGGAACAGGCTACTGGCCAACCAGCAACCCAAGCACCACAGCCGGCTGCAGCAATACGGGGGCAAAGCTCTACTGTGCGAAGAAGATGACTGGTTAGTTCATTATTTTGAAATTCTTGACAATACATCTTGGGTGGTTTGGGTTTGATTTTCATAAATTGATACATGTTTGCATTTATAACTATCTGTATATATATAGTTTTTTATGAGAGTAATCACATGAAGATATTGTTTGTAATTTTTGGAATGTTCGGTTATCTGTTTCTGATTGCAACGAGGCATCATTTTGGAGAGAGCATATACTATGCATGCCACCGCATGAATGAGCCAATGGCCCAAAATTTACTAAACCTACACAATTGTCAATGGATTACTTTCAGCGTACAATTACATTATACTGTGTGACACGCAAAATTAATCTGTTTGTGTACGGTCAGGATTATCCAGTCTCTAGATATTGAGGACTATGTTTAGTATGAAGATGTGGTCTAGTTACAAGGCTTTTGCTGCGCTTGCCGTTTAGAAACACTAGTTACCGAGTTAAGCACATCCTGCACGATAATTTTAATTAGTAAAGATTTTCTAAACAATACCAATTGTCCAACATGGTGATGAATTGACTAGTGCATGTTTTGTCACAATGTCAGGTTTCTGCATATAGAGCTGCACCAGCAGCACGCACGCAGATGGTGCTCGGGATACATTGAAACGGCAACAAGCTGCTCTGTGGCCTTTTCATGGAAACCAGAAATTGCTCATCGTTCCTGAAAAGGCTTTACGTAAGCGTATGGAACTTTGTTTATGAAGCATTCGAATTGTAATTCTTTGCCCCGACAAGGTTCCACACTTTCTGGTTAGGATTGATTCTTGGGGTCCAAATCTTTCCTCTTTTTAAGACGAATTTCATTCGACATTCCAAGATGCATAAGTTGTTGTTTGTGAATTTTATCCTTTTACCACATTTGATTTCTGGAGAGAATTTCAAGTAATTTATAAAAAGGTCAATTAGAGTTTTGCAATAACTAAATAATAGTAATTTTTTTTAATCTTCTCGTTGACAATTATCTCTTCAAGGAAGGAGTCACGGAGTGCAAGACCTAATATGTTAAGAAAAGTTGTTTTCATTAATTTATAGTTGAGAGGAAAAAGGGAAATGGGGCTCCATCAGATGTACACAGCTTCGTCTCTTTTGGACAATTGTAAATGTATGAACGGAAATATTTATCAATTATAATTAAGCTAAATATTATTTTAGTTGAAAGTTTTTTCTTCATTATTGTTCAAAATCTCCCTCGCATAAATAAAATTTTCTTCATTAGTTTTTTCTTCATTATTGTTCAATTGATCGTAGATGAGGGTCATGTACCATTCAGGTTCCTATTTATCAAAAAAAAAAAAAATAATAATAATAATAAAATGGGGGTTGTTAAGGTTAATAGTTCATCTTTTAAGCGTCTAGCTCAAATTGCTGAAATTCATACAAATTTAGGAATTTGTGTCCCAAAAAAAGAATCCAAAGGAGTCAAATTTTGCACATGTCTTAGACAAGAAAGAGAGCGGTATAACATGTGCCCCAAGAGAGGGCACAATTGACCATTCACAAAAATATATTCAGTGGGCCCATTTGGCATAATAGTGTTTTTGCTGCAGGAATATTTTTTAAAAAAATTGAAAGCACATTTAAGTATGATGTTTTAAGCGTTTTGTTTTTGGCCCATCTTACGCTACAATTATGGTTTTAGGTCATGAACAGTTGTCAAAATAAGAAAAAATAACTTTTTGATTTTGAGCTGTTCACGTAGTGTTTTAACAAAGTGTAAAATAAAACAAAGCCGCATTAAACATACTTTTGTTGTCAAAATCGACATTGTAACAGTCCAAAAACAAAAACAGCATGCCAAATGAGGCCCAAGTGTTCCAGATCCGCTCCCATGCCAATTTGTCGTCCCACGCTCATGCAACAGTTGTACTACACTGCTTATGTTATAAAAAATTTTATTTTTTCTTTTATTTTGTAAATGTTGCATTAACAACAGTGCAGTAATACATAGAATGAGGAGGATCCGGATTCATATTGGAAGATTTTCAATTACAATTTTTTTTTTTTTTTGGCTTTACCATCCGAGAAAAGAAAAAAAAAGGAAATAAAATGTATAACTTTCTTTGATGCAAGGAGAAAACATTTCCATGACTACACACCTTAAGCCTGGAGATCAAAACTTCCAAACAGGCCACCATTACACACTACAAAAGCAAAAGCTAAGTAGAGAAGGTCACGTTTGGTAACAATAGCTCCTCCATAAACTACTTGTGAAGATCATAGCGAAGAAGCCCAGACCTTACAAAAGAAGGAAAACCTGAAGAGTCACGACAGACCGGGATGGGAAACGAGACGGTACCACCAGATTTTTAGCCGACAACATCATCAAACCAGAGACCAAAGCTAACAGTTATTATTAAATGATGGTCAACACTACTAAGGATATGACACTAAAAGTTACTAGAAGTTGGTCCAGGATGTTAAGAGGATGTGTATAAAGTTAGATACTCTAGGTTGAATGAGAAACTTTGTTTAATATTTTGAAGAAAAATACGCAAATTAAGCAGATAATAAAACCAACACAATTACACCAATCTAATTAACTTCACATATCCCAATTATAGGAACCATCTAAAACTGGACCCTGCAGAAGCATGACAATTTGCAATTTTCAGCTTTTCTGATTTTCTTTAAAGAGGCCAAGAAAAATTTCTAAAGTTCCACAAGCAGTTGAGGTATGTTTGAAAAACCAAAAACTACCCGCGGGCTGAATGTGCAATAACGGAAGGGGAAAATGAAAATAGACACGACAGAGTAGGAGATCTTTTATATATATATATATATATATATCTTATTATACGCCAACCATCACAACTGCTCCACTCTTTACTCACTTTTAGGGGGATTTTTGACATCCTGCTCATCCTCGCGGCTTGGAGAAGGCATGTCATAGCTGATTTCAGGGTCCACAGTCTCACCGGCCAGAAGTTTAAGCAGCTTGATCTCCTCTTTCAGTGCATTTCTCATCTCTAGCATTGAAACGAAATACAAGAGCATGTTTAATAGGGCAAAAAATTTCAAATACAAAAACAAAAGCAAATCCTTGAATGAATTTGGTATTAAACAAAGTCTATATTTATCAACTAGCTGGGTAATCCCAATCATCTCATATAACTAATGCTAACAATGGTAAAGCACTCACTCGCCTGTGTTTGACTCAAGCACTTCTCCATTTTTTGACAGAGACATTCAAGCTTGTTGTTTGTAGCCTATTAATAGTTCATTCTTCTCAATCTGCAATTAGAGTTTCGTATAAGAACTTGCACTTTCCTTTCCAAATTTTCCATATAGCTTGTACTCATTCTGCTCCTTGAACTTGAGCCTTGCTTGTTCCCATCCTATCACACGATACTGGAAGAGTAAGAACAGTGTAATCATAACTCAGTGATAGTACTCTGTGAAGGTGACTATGCATATTTAGTAACATAAACTCCACAATGGACGTGCTCGAGGCTTGTAGGTGATGTACAGAGGAAAGACAAGTTCAAGATGCTTGGATGGCAGCTCCACTTTGTATGTGATGGGGTGTGTGTGCAGGAGGAATAAGAGGGCCTTTGACGGTGAGGAAGCTCCAGTTTGGGTGTTAAAGCATTTAATTTTGCATTCTCTATTTTTTTAAGTTAAAGGGCAGACTTCTAAATCTGTGGAGGAATTCATAGATTTGATAGCTCGCAAGCATAGAGAGTACAAAGAGTTTACTGTTGACTTCTTTTGTGTAGTTGTTCTTTGGTTGAGCTTCTTGAGCATTCATTAATGGAATCTCATTTAGCGGGAAAAAAAAAAAATTGTAACATAAACCTATATATTTTTACACAGATTTAGATTAACATTAGCAGCTACATAAGTAGAAAACAAATAGTGAGCCAATATCTTATTATGAATAATTCCGACAACTTCAGGAGAAAACGAGGCATTTACATATTACAGAGATGGTGCGATTTGATTCTTTACAACCTTGTAAAATTTCTAATTTTCGTTAAATGCAAATCAACATACATTTCCCTAACTACTTCGGGTCAGGTCCAGTTACATGAACCGTATGTTGACCTCCCACTGTAAGGCCATAGCCTCAATCGATCATATCTTTTCTTACTATCTCAACCAATATTAGTGTTGATTTTTCACTTCTCCAAACTAACATTACTTTCAATCTGCACCATATTACTCTTACTCATAGGTGTAGCAATTTGTTAGCCTATGATTCACATGGCTAAACAATCTTAATCGATTTTTATACATTTTCTCTTCATTAAGTATTTCCTTATGAGGATAAATAGATTTTAGGCATTCATACTTAATAATCACTATATGATTTAGATTATTATTATTACACAAATCAAAAAGGGATATGTTTTGTAAGAAAATTAGTTTAAAGTAACCATAATGCCCTTCAACTAAGTGAAAAAGACCATATTACCCTTATTATGTCATCAAATAAAAAAAAATTATTTGTTCAAAGGGACAAAATTGCCCCTCTCTCTCTCCTTTTCTCTCTCCACTCACCCACCACCAACTCCACCACCTCTACTGCCTCCTCCTTCACCACTACCACTACCACCAAACATCATCTCCCTTTATCTTTTCCAAATCATATATGTATATATATACATATATGAATTTGTTTATATACCCAACATTTAGTCTCCATATCTATCTTAAATTACTATTATTGGTGAATTAATTAAAATCGTTTGTTTTCTTCCCAAAAACTGTAGTCAGTAACCAATTTATGACTTATTTGTGACTTTGCGAGTACTCACATCCCTAATGTAAAATTTCTATTATGATTGTAATAAAAAATCAAACAATCATCATACATTTTATTCAATGGGTTTTCACACACACACACATATTACCTAAAATTCATCACCGTTAGAGAAGGAAGGGTTCGCAACAATAGTTTTGTTCTTACCTTGCTGGGGGTGAAGTTGTCGAATTCATCCTCGAGCTTCTATTGTGACTCCTCGGAGTCGGTGTCGAAGGAGAGGTGGATGGCGCCCCAGTTAGCGCCGTAGAGGACGGAGGTGGGGCGGACATGGACAAGGATCACGCCGTCCCTGGGGCGGAAGTAGTTCTTTACCACCCACTTGACGGCAAAGGCACTCTCGTCATTGAGGTCGACGACGGTGGGCTCTAGCGGCGGAAAGGGGGAATCTGGGGGAAGATGGCTGGATGTGGGCTGCCAGTAGCGGCTGAACCGGATGGTGTGATTCCGGCGGGGATTGTTGTTGTGGATTCAAAAAATTGTGTTAGTTAGTGTGAAAGAGTGTAGAGAGATAAAGCGGGGAGAGATGGTGGTGGCAGCCATGGCCGTAGGCGGAGAGAGAGAACCAGAAGGTAGGAATGAAGAAAGTGGGAATTATGGTTTTAAGGGGTAAAATTCTCATTTGACATACCAAAATATTTTGATATTTTTAACAATATAATAAATAGAGTAGTTACGTAAATTTCAGCAAAAACTGACTAAAAATTTGACAAACCTCAGGGGACATCATTGTAGTTTACCCTTCTCATTGTTATTGAACCCTAAACAGAAAAAGAGATTATATACGAACATAAGCCACAATTTGACACAACTCAAATATATATATACACACACACACACACACATATAAATGTTCTAACACTCCCCTTCAAGTTGAAGAATATATATCATATAATTCCAGTTTGGAACAAATTGCCTTCAACCGATTATAACCAAGAGCCTTAGTAAACATATTAGCTAATTGATCTTCAAACTTCACAAATGGAGTAGAAATGTTCCCGCTCAATATTTTCTCTCGAATGAAGTGACAATCAACTTCAATATGCTTGGTTCTCTCATGAAACACAGGATTAGATGCAATGTAAATAGCCGCTTGGTTATCACAAAACAATAGAATAGGAGTTTTGACTATTAACCCAAGTTCCTCAAGAAAATGTTGTAGCCATGTCAACTCACAGAAGTATGGGCAATCGCCCTGTACTCAGCTTCATTACTAGACCGTGCTACCACAGTTTGCTTTTTTACTTCTCCATGTAACAATATTCCTACCTACAAATGTGCAATAGCCTGTAGTAGATCTCTTATCTGAGGGAGAACTAACCCAGTTCAGCATTGGTGATCCACCCTAAGATGTCCATTCAGTTTATAACAACCCAAAACCTGGAGCTTGGTAAAGGTATCGGATAATCCAAAGAACCGCATTCCATTGTGGCATCCTACGAGCTCCCATGAACTGACTTACGACACTAACTGCATACGAGATATCAGGCCGAGTGATAGTAAGATAAATTAATTTCCCAACAAGATGTTGATATCTACCAGGATCATCAAATAAATCACCCACATCTAACAAAAGTTTTGTATTTGGACGACCACCTAACATATTCGTTTCTTTCATTGACACATATTTTCGTTGAGATAAGCTTATACCTTCCATGGATCTAGCAACTTCAATACCCAAGAAATACCTAAGTTTACTCGGGTCTTTAGTGTGGAACCGATTTTGCAAAAACAACTTCAACTTAAAAATGCCTTCAAGATCATCACATGTGATCACAATATCATCTACATACACCACAAGAAAAATGAAGCCAACTTTAGTGCGCTGGTGAAATACCGAATGGTCCGTCTGGCATATACTAAGACCAAATTCCAATGCTGCCACAAAAAACTTTTTAAACCAAGCCCGTGGAGATTGTTTCAATCCATATAAGGCTTTCTTAAGGCGACAAATAGTGTGACAATACTCCACCTGAGCAACAAACCCAGGTGGTTTCTACATATAAACTTCTTCAACCAAGTCACCATGTAAGAAGGCATTTTTCACTTATAATTGAAACATCGGCCAGTTGCAATTGGCAGCAATGGAAATAAGGACCCGAATAAAAGAAATCTTAGCAACAGGGGAAAACGTCACATCATAATCAACACCATAAGTCCGGGTGTACTCTTTTGCAACAAGTCGAGCCTTCAACCTCTCAATAGAACCATCATGGAGGTATTTCACAGTGTAGACCCATTTACAACCAACCAGTTTGCAACCAGGAGTTGAACGAACAAGATCCCAAGTTCCATTATGATGAAGGGCATCCATTTCATCTATCATGGCTTTTCGCCAACTTGGATGAGAAAAAGCATCCTGCAAAGTCTTGGGAACAAGAGTAGCAGACAATTTGGATAAAAAACAAGAGAGAGGGTGAAACATGATTATATGAGACAAAGTTAGAAATGTGCTGTGCAGTAACACAAGAGCGAATACCTTTATGTAAGGCAATAGGAAGATCATCAGCTGAAGGAGGAACCTCAATAGAAGTAGACAATTGGGAGGATGCTTCCTACGTTCGTCGACTATGCACTTGAAGTGGTTGTGGTTTGACAGACTCAGACGAAGTAGACACAACAGGCAACGAAAGCAACAAATCAATATTTAAAGACGAACCATGTGCAGAGAAGCTGTAATACCCCCTAATTTCGGAACACGGGTTGATCAAGTCCGCGCACAAAATCAGGGGATATCAAACCAATTAAAGTATTTAAACAAGCACGGATTACAAAATGAAATAAAGAATAAAATAAAACGCTGAAGAAATCCAATTAATAGTAAATCCATTAATAACTTCCAAATGGTTACAACTCGGGAATCCCGTAACTCAAGGACCCCTTAACCAAAAGTTACTATTTAGAATTTCAACCAATTAAGTACTAAGATCAACTGAAACAAAACTAATATCCTACTTTTAAGTAAATATAAGGAATGGATAAGTCCTCCAGCTGCGGATCCTCAACCTTGAGACTTGACCTTCTACAACCTGAAAAATAAATCGCGGGTTAAACCCTACGAGCAAGTTCTCTCTACCAAGCCTCTGAAAACCAATAAACAGATCATCTTTACCAAAACCATCCCTAATTAAGCTTTAACTTTAATATACGATGCTACAAATATATATAAATACTTATATATATAGTGCAAGAATCCTACCAGTTAATAGGGCATTAAATTGTCAAAACCACTCACCAATAATTAATTATTAGTCATACCTAGACCAAGCCCCCCCTTTTATAATTTTCTCATAAAGTAAACCCCACTCACCTTAACTCCATCCTAAACAGTAATTTAGTCATCTACACATATAGCAATTTAAATATGCACCGGCAAATCAACCATACCATTTATAAATATATTTATTTATATACTAGCAATTCAACCATGCTTCCTTCAATATATTTACTTTTACAATTAATTAGCAATTCAACCATGCTTCCCATATATGAAATTTATTCATAACCAATAAGGCAGTATATCAAAGCCTTTGGCAACTCATCCATGCCTACAATTCAACCATGTATTAATTTTAAACTTAACTCTAGGTATAATTATACATAGACTTCACATGCATATAATAAGCATGTCCTTAATTTAATAACCGTGTATCTATTACGATTTTAAACCAACCATACCATACACGAATCAAGTCATACCAAACAAGATTTATAATATTTAATAATCTTAAATAATATATATATACACATATATTTTGTAATGTATATATATGTGTGTATCATACATTCCATACCAATCGTTGACTATTTAAAATCATATCTACATATATATACACATATGTACACCTCCTTTCATTGCAAAAATATTTAATTAATTATATTTATACCACTAAATGCTACTAGGTATCTTAGTAACACTCTGAGGCTCTCAAAATATCAAGAACACACCCTCTAATGATTAATTTTAACCCTAACAAGCTTAAGATAAATACTGGAACTTCACCGGAGTCTCAAGCAACTTTCCAGGACCTCACACGCATCCCCACGCGCCTTCACGCGCCACCACATACCCCTAGACTACTCCCACGCGCCTTCACGCGCTTCCCCTTACCGGCAGGCGCGTCCACGCGCCTGCACGCGCCCTCAAGCGCCGGTTACACTCTCAGCACGTGTGTGGCTTGTCCCTATTGGTTGCCCTTCTGCGTTCTGGTGCACTCGCTCGCACCAGATCATTTTTAGTTGGCTGGACCATATCTATGGTCCAGATGCTAACGTGTACCAGCCCATCATGTGCCGCGAAGCACTGAATCAACCGCCCTTCCATCAACTCCTCTCAGCCACTGGATTAGTTTTCACACAACCTTATAATATGCCGTACACACTGGATTCACCTCCCTTAGATCGAGCAGCATCCATGGTGCTGATCTGCGGCTCACCATACTACCATGGACCGCGACACACTGAATTTTACGCCTTTGATGATGCACCGATTTGCAAATCCAACCCCAGTATGTTGTTTATACTACAAATATTTATATATATATAACAGTATATAATAAAACAATTTCTAAAATAACATTCAAAATATAAATTAATTCTAGAAAATTTCCAGAAAATCCTAGAAAAATCCCAAAAGCTTTATTTATTATTTTGGGCATAATTAAACATATATAATTAAATTAAGATCTATTTAATTTAATTCATCATACCACACAAGGTTAAAGCAAACTATAAAAAATTTCAGAAATAAAATTTAATTAACCTAACCCCATATACAATATTTAAATATTCAGAACAATTCATACATATATTCACATGCTTAAATTTCTAATTTTGTAAAGAATAAACATGCTGATCTACACTGATTAACAATTTGATTTAATAAGTTAAAATTAAAATTTCGATAATTAAGGTGATAAGCTTATGAGTTCTAAGAGGAGAAGTAGAGAAGAACTCGCCTTTTCTTTTCCAAATCCGGTCTCCTCTTACGTTCTTTGATCCGGCCTCGTCTTCGTTAGCCCTTCTTCTTCTCTCCCTAATTCTCTTATTTTTCTAACGTGGAAAAACTCCTAACCCTAGAGTCTTATGTGTCTATTTATATACATACAAAAACTAAATCCTTTTCCCATTAGGATTATCATATAAAATAAATAATATTTATCTTTTAAATAATATATATACATACATATATTTTACTATAAACATATATATATTACCTTCCATATATAACCATTAGTTAAATAAATTATATATACCTATATATATCAATATATAATTATATTGACATATATACCCCTCCACATGATTTAATAATGAATTAATATACACATGTAATTATATAGGTATAATTATGCAAAGATAATTATTAAATATCCTCACAACCACGGGCCTTTACCAATTAACCCAACAAGGCTTCCTTCAAGCCCAATACCACATCCGTTGATTCAAATTCCTTTAATCCCAATACAAATAACTTAAATACCTAAAATAATGAAATTAAATTTAATAGCTACCAATAATTAACAATAAAGGTACACCAACACAAAATCACGCAAATCAAATAAACACTTCACTAACTAGCATTCCACAAATCAAACACCGTATAAATTTAACAAATAAAATTACAAAATATATAATTTAATTAAAACAATACAATTTACCTACGCACTTAATTAAATAAAACAAATCACAACTATCAAGCACCTAATTAAATAAAACAAATCACTTAAAAATAATAATAATAATATAAAATAAATTAATTTAATTAAGAAATCCTTTTTACAATATCGGGGTATTACATTCTTCCCCCCTAATAAAAGGAATTTCGTCCTCGGAATTCACGAATCCATGAAATGAAATTTTGATTATTTGTCCCAAACTTTCATTTTCCCTTATTCCACTGTTTGCCATGTAAGATATTTAATACGTAAATATCTATAATAAAATGCTCACAATTGTGTAAATTACTTAAACACTTAGTGGTGTAATATACTAACAGTCAATGATTTGTATATATATGTATAAATATATATCACCATCATAAGCCAAAACCATCCAGATACTAATGAACATGATGCACTTATATCTACTAAGTCATTTCTACATCTACCTTGAAATAAAAAAAAACATACCTCAATTCTTCTGAGGTACCCATGCATTGCAAGGTGTGGCATTGTACACCATACCCTGATGCAACTGCTGTATAGGCTGTCCCTGCGGTGGCGGTGGTGCTGGTAAGGCCGGAAATGTCTGAGCCTGCACACGTGGAATCTGTGGAGTAGGTAATGGTTGCCACTGTCCCTGTTGCCCATGCTGGTTCTGAGCCAACCCAGGACACCGTTTGGCTGAATGCCCATAATCTCCACACTTATAGCAATGACCCCTAAATATACTTGACTGCCCCTCCTGGTGATTACCCTGTAGCTGTCCCTGTCCAGTCTGAGGTGCTCCAGTCTGCGGAGTGGGAACTCCCTCTCTCTGAACTTCTGAATTACCCTTGTGCCTCTTCCAAGGCTGCTGGCCCTGGAACCTGCCCTTATCATTCTGTCGGTTCCCATTATCATTCACTTTCTCAGCTGGCTGATTAGCAAAGTCTTTGCCACCCCGCTTCTCAGCCCTAGTCTGTCTGAAATCCTCATTCAGCTGATAAAGCTGCAAAGCTGCGTCCACCACTTGAGCATAAGTAGTGTAGGCTGGACTACCAGTAATAGCTCTCTTGATAGACCACATCAGTCCATTGACAAAACTGTTGCGCTTCTTCTCCTCTGTATCCACCTCCTCCGGTGCAAAGAGAGATAAGCGTGTGAACTGCTGTTCATACTCCGCCACTGTCATGTTCCCTTGCTGCAAATTAAGAAACTCAGTCTTCATGGCTGCCCTAACTGCATAAGGGAAATACTTTTCTTCAAAGCGTGCACTGAACTCATCATAAGTCAATGCCATCCTCTCCTCTATGGTGGTAACTGACTCCCACCACTGCAGTGCATCCCCAACTAGCTTGAAGGTAGCAAGCATCTGCTTCTGAACCTCCGTGCACTGAACCAAGCGAAGATGTCGCTCAATGTCCTGTTTCCACTGGTGAGCTGCTCTCGCATCCGTGGAGCCCGTGAACTCAGGTGGACTCCCTTTTGTGAAGGAACTCCTGGCCTTCTCCCAAGTATCAGTCTGAACAACCGGTGCTGGTAACGGTGCCGGCTGTACCTGAGGCTGATTCCGAAGTACAGCTGCTACCCCAGCTTCTATAGCCCGAGCAATGAGGTCATTGATGTGAGGAGGATACTCTGGATCCCTGCCCTGAGCCGGAGCCTGAACTTCCTCTTGCTCCTCCTGAAGCTGACCCTCATCCTGAAACTCAAGTCGTTGCTGCTCTTCCTCCATTTGCTGACGTTGCAGGTGTTCTTGCTGCCTACGTGCAGCTCTCCTCTGTCGACGGTTCAGATTCTGTCCTCTTCCAGTGTTAACCATGCTGTTAACATAGAACGACAGACATCAGTACGATTTTAACGGACCGTAAAGGAATACAATGTATCCTAAACTTAAGCTCTAATGAAACGAGTACACAAAGCGGAATTCACATAACGAAAGACACCCTAGGGACACTTGAACCTGGAGTGCTCTGATACCAACTGTAATACCCCCTAATTTCGGAACACGGGTTGATCAAGTCCGCGCACAAAATCAGGGGATATCAAACCAATTAAAGTATTTAAACAAGCACGGATTACAAAATGAAATAAAGAATAAAATAAAACGCTGAAGAAATCCAATTAATAGTAAATCCATTAATAACTTCCAAATGGTTACAACTCGGGAATCCCGTAACTCAAGGACCCCTTAACCAAAAGTTACTATTTAGAATTTCAACCAATTAAGTACTAAGATCAACTGAAACAAAACTAATATCCTACTTTTAAGTAAATATAAGGAATGGATAAGTCCTCCAGCTGCGGATCCTCAACCTTGAGACTTGACCTTCTACAACCTGAAAAATAAATCGCGGGTTAAACCCTACGAGCAAGTTCTCTCTACCAAGCCTCTGAAAACCAATAAACAGATCATCTTTACCAAAACCATCCCTAATTAAGCTTTAACTTTAATATACGATGCTACAAATATATATAAATACTTATATATATAGTGCAAGAATCCTACCAGTTAATAGGGCATTAAATTGTCAAAACCACTCACCAATAATTAATTATTAGTCATACCTAGACCAAGCCCCCCCTTTTATAATTTTCTCATAAAGTAAACCCCACTCACCTTAACTCCATCCTAAACAGTAATTTAGTCATCTACACATATAGCAATTTAAATATGCACCGGCAAATCAACCATACCATTTATAAATATATTTATTTATATACTAGCAATTCAACCATGCTTCCTTCAATATATTTACTTTTACAATTAATTAGCAATTCAACCATGCTTCCCATATATGAAATTTATTCATAACCAATAAGGCAGTATATCAAAGCCTTTGGCAACTCATCCATGCCTACAATTCAACCATGTATTAATTTTAAACTTAACTCTAGGTATAATTATACATAGACTTCACATGCATATAATAAGCATGTCCTTAATTTAATAACCGTGTATCTATTACGATTTTAAACCAACCATACCATACACGAATCAAGTCATACCAAACAAGATTTATAATATTTAATAATCTTAAATAATATATATATACACATATATTTTGTAATGTATATATATGTTTGTATCATACATTCCATACCAATCGTTGACTATTTAAAATCATATCTACATATATATACACATATGTACACCTCCTTTCATTGCAAAAATATTTAATTAATTATATTTATACCACTAAATGCTACTAGGTATCTTAGTAACACTCTGAGGCTCTCAAAATATCAAGAACACACCCTCTAATGATTAATTTTAACCCTAACAAGCTTAAGATAAATACTGGAACTTCACCGGAGTCTCAAGCAACTTTCCAGGACCTCACACGCATCCCCACGCGCCTTCACGCGCCACCACATACCCCTAGACTACTCCCACGCGCCTTCACGCGCTTCCCCTTACCGGCAGGCGCGTCCACGCGCCTGCACGCGCCCTCACGCGCCGGTTACCCTCTCAGCACGTGTGTGGCTTGTCCCTATTGGTTGCCCTTCTGCGTTCTAGTGCACTCGCTCGCACCAGATCATTTTTAGTTGGCTGGACCATATCTATGGTCCAGATGCTAACGTGTACCAGCCCATCATGTGCCGCGAAACACTGAATCAACCGCCCTTCCATCAACTCCTCTCAGCCACTGGATTAGTTTTCACACAACCTTATAATATGCCGTACACACTGGATTCACCTCCCTTAGATCGAGCAGCATCCATGGTGCTGATCTGCGGCTCACCATACTACCATGGACCGCGACACACTGGATTTTACGCCTTTGATGATGCACCGATTTGCAAATCCAACCCCAGTATGTTGTTTATACTACAAATATTTATATATATATAACAGTATATAATAAAACAATTTCTAAAATAACATTCAAAATATAAATTAATTCTAGAAAATTTCCAGAAAATCCTAGAAAAATCCCAAAAGCTTTATTTGTTATTTTGGGCATAATTAAACATATATAATTAAATTAAGATCTATTTAATTTAATTCATCATACCACACAAGGTTAAAGCAAACTATAAAAAATTTCAGAAATAAAATTTAATTAACCTAACCCCACATACAATATTTAAATATTCAGAACAATTCATACATATATTCACATGCTTAAATTTCTAATTTTGTAAAGAATAAACATGCTGATCTACACTGATTAACAATTTGATTTAATAAGTTAAAATTAAAATTTCGATAATTAAGGTGATAAGCTTATGAGTTCTAAGAGGAGAAGTAGAGAAGAACTCGCCTTTTCTTTTCCAAATCCGGTCTCCTCTTACGTTCTTTGATCCGGCCTCCTCTTCGTTAGCCCTTCTTCTTCTCTCTCTAATTCTCTTATTTTTCTAACGTGGAAAAACTCCTAACCCTAGAGTCTTATGTGTCTATTTATATACATACAAAAACTAAATCCTTTTCCCATTAGGATTATCATATAAAATAAATAATATTTATCTTTTAAATAATATATATACATACATATATTTTACTATAAACATATATATATTACCTTCCATATATAACCATTAGTTAAATAAATTATATATACCTATATATATCAATATATAATTATATTGACATATATACCCCTCCACATGATTTAATAATGAATTAATATACACATGTAATTATATAGGTATAATTATGCAAAGATAATTATTAAATATCCTCACAACCACGGGCCTTTACCAATTAACCCAACAAGGCTTCCTTCAAGCCCAATACCACATCCGTTGGTTCAACTTCCTTTAATCCCAATACAAATAACTTAAATACCTAAATTAATGAAATTAAATTTAATAGCTACCAATAATTAACAATAAAGGTACACCAACACAAAATCACGCAAATCAAATAAACACTTCACTAACTAGCATTCCACAAATCAAACACCGTATAAATTTAACAAATAAAATTACAAAATATATAATTTAATTAAAACAATACAATTTACCTACGCACTTAATTAAATAAAACAAATCACAACTATCAAGCACCTAATTAAATAAAACAAATCACTTAAAAATAATAATAATAATATAAAATAAATTAATTTAATTAAGAAATCCTTTTTACAATATCGGGGTATTACAGAAGCAAGAAGTGTCCTAAAAAAAGGTAACATCCATACACACAAAAGCACTACGAGTGCTGGGATCCTAACATTTATAACCCTTTCGAGTTCAAGAAATAAAGACACATTTAATGGCATGAGGAGACAATTTATCGGTGCCAGGACGTAATATATGAGCAAAGCACACACAACCAAAAACACAAGGAGTCAATGCAAATAACGGACGAGTAGGAAAAACAATAGAATAAAGACATTTCCAGTTAAGAACGGAAGATGACATACGATTAATTAAGTAGCAAGCAGTTAAATCAGCATCTCCCCAAACGGCACTGGGAAGATGCATATGTATCATTAAAGTTCGAGTTATTTCAATTAAAAGTCTATTTTTTCGTTTTGCAACGCCATTTTGTTGAGGAGTTAAAGAACAAGAAGTTTGGTACAAAATACCACGAGAGTTACAAAATTCAGAGATAGCACCTTTGACATATTCCATTGCATTATTAGATTGTAAGGTTTGTATAGCATAACAAAACTGGACTTCAATATCTTTAAAAAATGATTAAAATATAGAAAAAAAAGTTCAGAATGATCTTTCATTAAAAACATCCAAGTCATCCTAGAATAGCATCAACAAAGATAACAAAATATGAAAAACCTAAGAGGAAATTGAGATAACTTCAATTTCCTGTACTAAATCTTTTGTTTATTATAAAATATTTTCAAATATTTGCATTGCACGTGTTGTACTTATTAGTATATATATATATTACATAATTTTATATTTCATAACCATCCTGCGTTTTGGGCGTCAAGCCTAATTTACTATTTAACTGAAATGAAAATTTTGTACTTAAATTAGGTGATTAATTATAATTAATAAATCAATTTTGGTAACAAAAACATATTTCATAACTGTTCAATTAAATGATACCTACCAAAAATAGCTTATTTTAAATCATTTGACAAAATAATTGCAGTCAACTATATTGTTTTAAATCACTTGCCAAAAAATTGAAATGAGATATAGATGTGCCTGATATTTAAATAAGTTTTAAAGTCAAATTCTATGAATTACCAAAATTATGAGACAAAATTTGACATTTTATTTAATTTAGATATAATTATATATTCCGTGACCTAAAAATTAAGGCAATAGTAACAAATATAAGTAAACAGATTTCCAAATGCTAAGCCCTCAAAGAAGGTGCAAATTAAATGGGTGACTAAGATCAAATCTGATAGGCTTACTCGATTTACGTGTCTTTATTTGATTGGTTTGTTATCAATATATTGATAACGAAGTGTTTTTTAATACAGATCAGAAAATATATTACTGAAAATGAAAAAAGTCATTTATAAACATAGAAAATACACATAATGGCTTGGCTAGTGTGAATGCATGCAAATCAAACTCTAAATCATAAAGAACTTTCCCCCAAAAAGGGTAACTTCGAAAACTTGACTTTCCTTCTCAAAATAAAAAGTTCCTCATAAAGATTTCATACCTACATTTATAAGGGTGTGTCTGTATAAATTATATATATTCACATACAAATTCCCTCACTCCTAGTCCTAGCTGGGTGCCCCTGTATTCACCTTCCAATCTTTGTTTCACAAACTCTTACCTCTCTGTGGAAGTTGCTCTCTTTCTTGTGCCTTTTCTTAGCGACAAAATTTGTACCAATGTCAAGCCCAATAGAGAAGAGCAATGGAAAAGTGGAAAAGGTCGAAGAGAAGGAGGTGAGTGAGAAGATTGAAGATGCAGGAGACTCTGTTTGTTTATTGTACAAGAACTGGCAGGAGAGTGGCGGTACTCTGAGTTGGGAAGAGTGGTTGTGGCTTTGTTCTTGGGGTTTCAATGAGAAGCAAATAATGGGGTATCCTTACTTGGTTGGAGAGCTCTGGAGTGGTGGAAGTTATGATGATGATGAAGAGATTGTTTGGGTAGATGATGTATGGAATTTGAAGGACATTAAAGAAATCCCAAATTAACCCCTCAGAAAACTAAATGCCTTATTTTGTAAGGTTCTGAGTCCATCGATAGATAAATCTTTCAAAAAAAAATTTATTTATTATGAGTTCTATATTTGATTCAAGCTTAAAAGTAAGCATTTTGTATACCTTATTCAGTCTCCTGTTGTTTTATCATCAGCCATTTTGCTAGCCGCATATGTGAAACTGAACTAAGTTCAAGAGTACAATTCAAATGAAAAGTTAGAGTTGAATTCAAATGAAAAGTTTCCTCGTTATTATCATTTAGGGGCAATACTGTAGAGACGGAACAGAAGATAATGGAAGGGGAAAATGAAAATAGACACATTAGTGTAAGAGATCTTTGTCAGAGAGGTTGAGAAGAACTGGAGGTCCATTTGTCAATGGTGGTTTCCCTTGGGTAAGTTAAAACTCATTTCCAACTTAATTGCAGCAGTGAGAAAGTAAATTTTTTTTTATTTTAATGATGTCTTAAAGCCATATATATATATTTCATTTATGCAAATAAGTCATTGTAATGCATCTATCAACTAGTTGGGTAATCCCAATAATCTCATGATAAATAATACAACTGAATCTAACAATTGTAATGCACTCACCCGTTGTTCGACTCAAACTCTTCTTCCATTTCTTGAGTCTTGACAAAGACATTTAAGCTCATTGTTTGTATGCATTAGTTCATTTTTCTCAATCTGCAATTAGCGTTTCACATAAGAAAAAGATTATCACAATCTAGCTTGAAATTCATTTACAAAAATCACTAACAATGGTTGGTAATTTACCATAATAGTAGCAAATTCTACATTAAGTTTGTTTGCTTCCTCCTGGAGAGCTTGCATTGTCCTTTCCAACTTTTCCATATAGCTTGCACTCATTCTGCCCCTTGAACTTGAGCCCTTGCTCGTTCCCATCCTATCACATGATACTGGGAGAGTAAGTGCAGTGAAATTATAAAATCATAACCTATAGATGGTACTCTATGAAGGTGACTATGCATATTTAGTAATATAAAGTATAAACTCCACAATGGGTATGCTTGAGGCTTGGAGGGATATAAAACGGGAAGACAAGTTTGACAAGCTTGGAGGGTCAGCTCCTCTTTGTATGTGATGGGGGGTGTGGAGCCGGAGGAAAAAGAGGGCCTACAATGGTGTGGAAGCTCTAGTTTGGGTGTTAAAGCATTTAATTTTGTGTTCCTTATTTTTTCGGATTAAGGGCAGACTTCTAAATCTGTGGAGGAATTGGTAGATTTTCTGGATAGCTTGCGAGTGTAAAGAGTTTACAGTTGACTTCTTTTGTGTAGTTGTTCTTTGGTTGAGCTTCCCTTCAAGAGCTCTTTAATGAAATCTTATTTAGCAAAAAAAGAAAAAAAAAAAAAAAAAATTGTAAAATAAACCTATATATTTTTATACGGATTTAGATTAACATTAGAAGCTGCATAAGTAGAAAACAAATAGCCACATATTTGAATTTAAAAAATAAATAAATTAATTAAGGGACATGTCCACATGCATACAAATTTAAGGACTGCTACATTGTAATTGTCAAGAACATAAAAAGTCTTCTTTTACAACCTTGTCCACAGGGGCGGAGCCAAGGGGGGCGGGCGGGGGCCATGGCCCCCTAGATTTTTGAAATTTTTTATTAGTATAGGCTAATATATATATATATATATATATATATATATACATATGTATATGTATATATATATATATGTATATCTATATATATATAAGTCTATACTTTTAACTATGTAGGTCTATACTGGCCCCCCAAAAAAGGAAAAAAAAAAAATTAATTGGCCTCTAACCAAACACGTTTTCGTTTCTTTTGGTCGATTGGTCCCAACGCTTTTTAACTTTTTATTTTCCTTTTTCGTAACTTCCATTTCTTTTGGTCCACTTTTTGAGTTTTTATTTTCTTGTTTTTGGTGATTTTCTCTCTCCTTGGCTCTCACACTTTTTTGGCCATTCTCTATTCTCTCTGTTATCTTTCATTTTTGTTCTTCTGATCTAGAATTGTGAGCGCAGTTCGGTATGAGATTATATATATCAATTTTTACTCTTTCATTTATTTTTCGTTTCCAGATCTATCGATTTTGTGATTATTTTGCCTTTTATTCTCCTATCAATAAACACGAGCATTGCATCGCACCGGATTGAGGTATGATGTTTATCTCCATTTCTCAGTATATCAATTTTCGATATTAATTTCTTAAAAATATATATATCAATTTTACTCTTTCATTTTGTTTTCTGTGTTCCGATATATAGATATTGAGTTTTTTTTTTCAGTGAATCTCAAGAATCACACCGGACTGAGATACTCGGAATGATGTTTCTTTTCGTTTTTCAGTCTATCAAACTTCAATATTAATTTCCTAAAAAATAGATTAATTTTCACTCTTTTAATTTCTTTTTCATTTTTACATCTATCAATTTCCAGCTTGTGTTTGCATAAAATGGTGAAAGTTAATGATAAAATAAAAAATTATAAAAGTAAAGTCACCTATAATGGAATGAATCAAATGCTGGAGAATTAAAAAATGGTGAGGGTGGACTCCATGAAAGGAAAGTACACCACTGAATGTATTAAAATATATATATATACCGCTACATTGAAAGAAAAGAAACGAAAGGGTTCACCACTAAAGTGAGTTCTTATCACACATGCAATTGCGATTGTTAGGAAAGTTTAATAAATATTGTTAGGAAAAAAAATATGAATAGTAAATTATTTTTGGCGCAAATTAGTCTTATAGGATTCTTCTTATAAGTTTGGCCCCCCCCTCCCATGGAATCTTGGCTCCACCCCTGCTTGTCCAGAACTTCACTATCAGAATTTCTAAAAGCTATGGGGAATTTATCTATATTTATAAGTATTTGAACCTACCTTGATATTCATAAGATTATGCATGACTATCAATCTCAATACTAGCAATCACCAATCTTTTTATCCCAATTATTGTACTTGTAGTTGTGACCTTTATATCACTAGAATCAATCAAATGAGCTTAAGGACTATGCAATGGTAGTAACGTGCCTTTATATCACTAGAATCAATCAAATGAGCATAGACTATGCAATGGTAGTAACGTGCCCACCAACAAGTCAGCCACTAGTCATACCATGTTCAAGATTCATGTTGCCCTTGATTCTCAATCTAGAAATTATAATTTTTTTTATAAATAAAAATATTCTCAGTCCAGAAATTATCATATGTGCTCTCTTGCAACATGCTTACTAGTTGATGTTATCGCTGTTCTTGATCATCAATTGTTGTTCGAAGACCTTAAATTACATTGGCTTTTTTGGTGAAGCAAACTTTTCATGATATTATGGAGTAATGGCCGCAACCATTAGTCATCATATGGAGTAGCTACAAAAACAAGAAAAACATATTGAAAAATAAGATAAAAAGAAAGTATTTCTTTTTCTGAAAAACAAAATGGAATTTGAAAATTGAGTTTTGAAGCAGTAAAGCGTGTTTTTAGTCACTTTGTGGCACCATTAGAACATTGAGATGGAGAACATTAAAAAAAAAAAATTGTTGCCAGCTTGGAACAAAAGTATTTATTTATGTACAGGTGCACTTATCGCCTAAAAGAAATAGCTCAAATAAGCATGCACTAAAAAGCTGCGCCAAAAATTCACAGGAACAAATTTGACTACAAACTAATTGCCATCCAATCTCTTATTCGATATACCTTATGCGAAGTAGTTAAATTTCAACATATATCAAACATTAATAAAATCTCTAACAAGCAACAGAAACATTGGCAAGCTAACCTTTCTCGACTTCACCACGCTCCTCAGCCATGACAAGGAATTCCTTTCCGTTCTTTCTCATATCATGGGACACATCCTGAAGCGATATAGCATTAAAATTATTAGTTTCAGCTTGATTCCTTTAAAAAAAAAAAAAACTCAAGATTGTGCACAATGTCATAACAGAAGAGGATGGCACCGCGAGTTAATGTAATTACATCGTGCTCTGCAGCTTCAATCTAGTTGCCCAGTCCACATTCGGATTCCCAACAAAAAAGAAGTTAAAGAACTTATCCTCCACATGATTGCAGAATGCAATAAATGAAGATTTAAAAATAACATCTGAACAGAAGGCAAATTACAAATAACATTTTTCCCCCTAAAAACGAAGACATCAAAGTTAACTAAAAAAACAATTACAAGGGAAAAAAATATTCAATAAAAGGTTTGTCAAAAAAAAAAAATCTGTAAATGCATGAAAAATAATCGAGGCATCCGAATCAGGGGGAAAAAACCCTAGCTCGTATGAATCAAGGAAATTAATGAAGTTCAACACAAGAAATCACAATAAAAATGTATGAAAATATAAAAAGTGAACAGATTCAATAAGACAAACATGTTACCGGAAGATTACGGATGAAAAATCCCGCTAAAAGACAGGAAACCATCAAAACTCTAATATTATATTTGGGAGCATCAAATGGTGCCTTAGATTTGAAATTGGAGAAAATTTAATTTCCAATCCCAAATCCACGAAGCCGGTTCGTTGCCCCAAGCATAGCATAAGCTTAATTGATGAGAATTCATCAATTTGACAATTTTTTTCAAGTAGAACAAACACAACGCAAAACATTGAAGAGTATGCATGACATGAGAGAAGTACCTGAGAGAACTCAGACATATATATATATATATATATATATATATATATATATCCCGCAATAGCTTTAGGATCTCATCTCTTTCATCTCCACAAGCACAACTCTCTCTCCCAGTAGCTGCGTCTATGCACTCTTTCCCGCAGAAAGGGAATAAATTCCTTTGGGATGGATACAGTTCTCGGTACTTCTCTCACTTTTCGGAGTTAATTATTACCCTAATTTATATTATAAATAAATAAATAATAAAAATACATAATTTAATTAATAAGAGGTATGTTGTTAATTAATTGATTAATTTCTCACCTCATTATGACCAGTAAATGAATAAAACTATCTTTGTCCTTTCATTCGTAGAAAGAGATTAAAAAAACTGTTAGAATAATTAAGTCATTTTACATATGAATTAAAATCAAAAGAATAATATTATCCGACACAATTAAAAAGTGACTTTTAAAATGTAAGTAAAATGCATTTCAAAATCTGAGTTAAAATTAAAATCAAAATATTTATTTATATGAGATTTGCCCTAATTTAAAAGAGTGTTAGTGTAATTTTTCTTAATTAATTTTTTTTTGATAAGTGTAATTTTTCTTAATTAATAAATAAAAAAACTTTTTCTCTTTTTATTAACAAATTTATCTTTTTACTACTTATAATATATCTCTACATATACTATTATTAAAAATACAAGAAATAAAATTAAAATTTTTTAAAATAACAACTAAAATAAAATATCAATTACTAATTTAATTGAATTTCTTTAAATTCTTATTTGTTTGGAATTCCTATATTAAAATTCTTAAATTAATAGAATTTTATATATATCAACTATATTCCTATATGAAAATTATATTAAAATTCCTAAATTAATAGCCTCTTATATCATCTATACTCCTAATAATTCTATATGAATTATAATTCTAAACTCTTTCAACTACTAATTAAATAATTAACTTACAAGTCTGGCGTATAATTTGCTTCAGACTCTTTCTCTGCTTGTCGCCTGGCTCGGCCACCTCCTCCCAGGTATGTTCACCTCTTCTTTTTTTCTCTTGTTTTTAATACTCTCTCTCCTCTCTTTTCTTGATTTTTGGTGTCCGCCTTGGTAACTCTTTTTCAAGGGTTGGAATCGCAAATATATTGTAAAAATTACTAATATTCTTTTAACTTATACTTCAAGAATATATTCGGTGTAAGGATGACAATGGGACGAGTTTGGTTAAACCCAACTTTGTCCCATTAGAAAATCTGTCATACCAACTCCGTTTTTACTTCGGAACGATTTTGTAATTGTTATATCATTCCTCCTCCTACTTCAATAAACAGGATGCCTAAAAAAATTAGTTCAATGCATTCAAATTGAGCTGATGAATAAGTTAACTCAACTTTTAAATTACTAAATAATAAATATTAATATATTAATGAACATTTCCAGCAAAGTAACAATATACATATATAATCGGGGCGGGTTCATCACTAAATCCGCCCCCGTCCCAAACCAACCTCGAATTTTCAATTATTTTACCATATCCGTCTTAAATATATTGTGGGGAACACCAAATCCACCCCATTAGGAACGAGGTGGGGCGAAAACTTCGAATTGAAAGAAAATGCCATCCCTAAATTTCATTGTGCCCGGGTCACATCTTATCCAAAAACTAATTACTAATTTTTTTTGAAAGGTAAGATATATATATATATATATATATATATATATATATATATATATATATATATCTTTACATATTTGGTTAGTGAATTGTTGGTGGGTGTTTTTTCCTTTCTTAACCCTTATTTTTAGTGATGATAATGGGGCGGGGATCTCATTCCCCATCCCTGATCAAATTTTTTATCCCTATTCCTGCCCCATACCCGTTTAATTTTCAACCCCCATCCCTGCCCCGCATAACATTTTTTAAATTTCAATTCATCTTTAACAAAATCAGCACAACCATAATATTTTTTAACCTAATAATTAAATAAAGTTTCAGCACAATTATAATAATTTAAAACATGATCAGATGTTTGATGCACAACGACTATATTTTTTCTCTATGCTACAAGGGAATAGATCTAGGATATATTATATATATAGTTATGTAATTTAGTAATATTTTATAACATGTAAGGGCAATTTTGTAAAAATACACTATAAACAGCGCGGGGTTACCCTCCTCCCACCTTTACCCCATCCCCCACCGGGGTTTCAAATACAATCTCCATCCATTCCCATTTACATAAATGAGTCTCCAAACTTGCCATAAAACAGGGCGGGGTGGGGCAAGGACTTGCAGGTATGGGGATTTTGCCATCCCTACTTATTTCACGTGAATAATAATTGAAAACAATTTGAACACAGTTTTTCTCAAATTAGTCCATTAATAGTTTTAAATAAAAAAATAATAATAAAAATACAAGGTTTCAACAAAAAAAGTAGTGTTTATTTTGAAACCATTTTAAAAGTTTGAAAATACACATATCAATAATTAAATTCCTATTAAAAAAGCTCAATATTAAGTTATTTTTTTATTATATTATGTCAATTTTATGTTCATTGATCATCCTTGATAATTTTAGAATTTTGCTAATTATGCTTTATAAAATATTTTTAAAATTTATTATCGTAAGGATTTTGTAATTGTAATTATTATTTGGAGATACTAGTAATTATTTGATTGCTTTGCTGAATATTATTCATTTCTCAAAGTGGTATGAGAAAGTATTTTTTTCTATATTTTTATGTTATTTATTTATGTACTTATTGTAGTGTTGGAATATTTTTGCTTGCTGTTTTATAACTTAATTAATGTCAGATTATTAATATAAGAATTTCAACTGAGATGTTAAGTTTAATGCAAAATTATTTACATAACAATTTTAATTAAATTATAAGTTCACTTTTCAACACATTCATCCCAGTCTTACTAATTTCTATTTATCCATAATATTATTAAAAGTACAAAGAGTTTGTCATTCCATTTTGAATTTCTATCCTATTTTGAATTTCTATTAAATATATAGAATTTTTATTATATATTTTTTGAGTTTCTATCATATATTTATTTATTTAAAATGTTTCTATCACATGTTAACTTTTCTTAATTTATCTCTTTCTCATCATGTACCTTTTTAAAAGCGTATCAATCAAAAAATAATTCTCTATGATAATAATTATAAGAATTTACATTTCTTCCCTAAATAGCAATTTACTAATTATTATTCTATATCGTTATTATATTGTTTTGGATCATATTTTATATTTCGCTCTGATTGTTACACTTAAATTTTGCATAAATTTTGATTCGTATTCTTTAAAAATTATTATTTTTTCTTTCAATTATTATTTTTTTTGCTTTTAGATTAACAGAAACTCTCTTTATTATATTTTTTTTATAAGTTCATTTCTTACATTTTAATTTATCCCAAAATAAATACATCAATAGCTTTTATATTTTAAATACTTATTAAATTCAACATTCAATAGTACAAAATGGAATATATACCTATATTAGATTTGTTATTTATTATAAAAAATTAAATATATACCTATATTATATTTTGTATTTATTATAAAAGATTTTCAATCACGCGCACTCTTACATAAATTTTTAACTATATATATTACAGAAATTTCTAACCCTATCCTCAGCCCTAATTTACTACCTTCGGACTTAAAATAGGTGATTAATTATAATGAATAAATCATTTTTGGTAGCAAAATTGTATTTTGTAACTGTTCAATTAAATTCTACATACCAAAAATAGTTTATTTTAAATTACTTACTAAAATACAGTGAACTATACCAACCAAAAGAAAATTGTTTTAAATCACTTACCAAAAAACTGGGCTTAGATATAGATGTGCGTAATATATATAAATCAGTATTAAAGTCAAATTGTGTGAATTCACCTTAAATTATGGAGGGAAAATTTGACAAATCAAATTGGTGATCAACTACACGTCTTTACTTGATTGGTTTGTATCAAAATATTTAGTATTAAATGGCCCACACCCCCTCAAGTTTGTACTTATTATTTTCATATTAAATTTTAGTCATTTTTGCTTTCACACACCGTATATAAAAAGTATGAAAAAAGTGTTTTTTACCATTACACCCTTGACTTTATTAACCCTTATGTTTATGTCATTGCTGACATGTGCAGGTGAAACATGAAATAACAATATTACCCTTTATTAATTTAATTGCCTACTGCCAAAACCAAAAAATAAAATTGTAAAAATAAAATCCCGTCATTGAATCAATCTCCGACGATGGCAGAGTTTGTGTTGCAGAGAGGTTAGAGAGAGAAACAGACTTAAAATTTAAAAAATAATACAAATGAGTAATAATAATAAGATGAAATAAAAAAAATAAGGTCAGCAACCAATAGGAGGTAGACACGCGAGTGAATTGAAATAATATGTGATGGTTAAATGTCTAACAAATTATGGGTAAAACTGTACATGAAATAATGGAGGGTAATTTAAGCATTATATTTTATTAATTTGAAAAAAGAGGTATCACGGTAAGATAAACCAAATCTAAAGGGATGTGATAGCAAAAATGACTAAGGTTTAGTATGAGAGCAATAAGTCCATACCTGAGGTGTGTGAGAGCAATTAACCCAAATATTTAACAAAGATCAGAAAATATATATATACACACCTATACTCCTAAGTAGGAGCCTGGTATTCATCATCCAATTTTTGTTTCACAAACTCTCTCTTACAGTGTGTTTCATACACCATATTTCTTATAGTGTGTTTTTTTGGCGTAGACAGAAAAAATTGACATGGTGAAGAAGAGGAAGGTGGCGGTGGCGGTGGCGGTAAACTCGACATCGGAGAGTAATGGAAAAGTGGCGAAGGTTGAAGAGAAGATTGTCGAAGCAGAAGATGGTGCTCGTTTATCGTACAAGAAGTGGCGGGAGAGTGGTGGTAATCTGAGTTGGGAAGAGTGGTCGTGGCGGGAGAGTGGTGGTATTCTGAGTAGGAAAGAGTGGTCGTGGCTTTCTTCTTGGAGTTTCAACGAGGAGCAGATTGAGTGGTATCCTTACTTATGTGGAGATCTATGGAGTAGTGGACGTTATGCTGATGACGAAGAGATTGTTTGGGGAGACGATGTATGGAATTTGAAGGACATTAAATAAATCCCAAAGCAACCCCACCTAGAAAATTAAAATGTTTACGAAAGATAAATCTTCCCCTATTTTTTGGTTCATGTACTTTATTCTGTCTCCGGCTGCTGGTTTTATCTTTGGCCATTATGCTAGCCTTTCATATGTAAAAACTGAACAAAGTGATTTGTTTGAAATATTGGGAAATAAAAAAACAAGAAAAAAAAATTATTTGTTATTCACCCTCCCTCTTATAAGGATGAGATGTTCTTCATTCTATCTGTTTGGCATGAGTGAAAAAAGAGTAGGTGACACCTTTGACATTTTTGTAACATATATGTGCGATTTGGATTTCGGGACAAGAAATTTGATATAATTGAGCTTTAAATGTTACAATATATGGTTGATGGAATTTTTTGTCAACAAAAGAAAAGCTCACGGAATGCCTATTTTTTCTCTAAAAGACAAATACATTTTGTATAACTTTAATAGGATGAATAAATTCTTTAATATAAATTTTAAAATAATAAATATTTGATTTATTTTTTACGGCACCATTTTTTTTCTTTCTTTTCTTCTCATTTATAGGTTGGGAAAAATGATTATTCGTGAACAAACAGAACTATAAACAAATAAAACCTAAACTCATTAGACAACTTCATAAGTAATTTGAATAAAGTAGTCAACTAAACTCATTTGACAACTGTTTTAGTTTTACATTTTTTATTCTTTTGAAGCATAAAAATGTTTACATTATACTAGCACTACTTGCTCTTGCTACCATATACGCTTAGTTTAAATGGTATAAATTCCCCCATTTTAAAAGGGAGTTTGAGCATTCAAGTAGGCAAAATATGAGCGCCGTGCATTTGCTTTATCATTCAAAACAGATAATAATAATAATTAATTAATTAAAAACTTGCTTACTCTGTCATATGAAATAAAAAATGTAAAATTATAACAATGTAGTTTCTTTCTCTCTTTCAAAATAGAAGGTCGAGATTTAAATCTCAAAGTTCTATTCCTTGATAAAATTTAGTATGAACAATTTTTTAAATCATGTTAAACACAAACTCCTACAATTCTCTCGAAAATGTCACCTTAATGATTTTCTCTTGCAAATCTCACAAAAGGAAGGAACATTTGATTTTTTGATTGATCACCAAAAACGTGCATATCATCCTACACCACTGGTGTCTTTGATGAGTTCTGAATTGATTAAACAAAGGAGAAAACAATTTTGATGTGTAGGATTTCTGGTTTGATTAAATAAAGGAAAAAACAACATTGATAATGGAACTATTAGATGGATACGAATCCCTTTGCAATCTCTTGTTTGATTTGATTTCTAATTTGATTAGTTTTTATTTTTATTTTTAAAATTGTGTTATTTTTAAGGGTATATTTGGGTTTTAAAATTTTTTACTAAAACATCATTTTGGCTTCTGTGTAAGATCTAAAAACTCTTTACAAAAATTAGTCAAACTCAAAAAGCCAAAAACAATGTTTGAAAAACCAATCCAAATAGAGCCGAAATGAGTTGGATTATACTTTCAAACATAAAATCACAATATTTGGTGAAAATTTAGATTTGGTGTGCTATGTACAAGCAAATGATACTTATCTTTTCAGTTTTGTTACTATATGCTTTGCCATTTTTCACAATTTGTACATTCAAATTTCAATCTTCGTTTTGTTAATTGCATCAAATTAGTATTGTTGATATTTTTAACCCCAAGAAGTTGGTCTTCCAGTACTGGTAAGGTCACATGGCCTTGGTGACTATGTTAAAATTTTTGAATGAAAATTGTTTCATCAGTTATCAACAGATCCCTTTGACTGAATAAGTGTGATTACTTGTTAGTTGTGAAATGAAAAGATGTGATCACTGATTGGTAGTGGAATGAAAAGATGGAACTCAAAACTAATAGATATAACATATTCAATGTGAATCATCATTGCAACGTATTGCAGTGGGTGTGTCCAGTGATGAATAAACACATAATAGCAAAATTGTATTTTGTAATTGTTGAATTAAATTCTACCTACCAAAAATAGCTTATTTTAAATTGCTTGCTAAAATACAGTGAACTATACCAACCAAAAGAAAATTGTTTTAGATCACTTACCAAAAAACTGGACTTAGATATAGATGTGCGTGATATATATATATATATATATATATATATATATATATATATATCGGTATTAAAGTCAAATTGTGTGAATTCATCTAAATTATGGAAAGAATTAAATATTGAAAATTCAAATTGGTGATCAACTACGTGTCTTTACTTGATTGGTTTGTTATCAAAGTATAAATACTCCCACATTCTCTTAGGTTGACTTATTGCTCTCATATTAAATCTCAGTCATTTTTGCTCTCATACTCTTATAAAAAAGTATGAAAAAAGTGTTTTTACTATTATACCCATGACTTTATTAACTCTTATACTTATGTCGTTGCTGACATGTGCAGGTGAAACATGAAATAACAATATTATCCTTTATTAATTTGATTGCCTACTGCCACCCCCACATCTCCCAAAAAAAAAAAAAAAAAAAGTAAAATTAAAATCCAGGTTGCTACGCCATGGATTTTTTCTAGACATCACGGCTTCTTCTCCGCCATTGAATCCATCGCCGACAATGGTGACGGTTGTGTTAGGGAGAGTTTGTGTTGCAGAGAGGTTAGGGAGAGAAACATACTTAAAATCAAAAAAATAATACTAATAAGTAATAATAATAATAATAAGGTGAAATTAAAAAAAATAAGGTTAGCAACCAATAGGATGTAAACACGTGAGTGAATTGAAATAATATGTGAGGGTATAAATGTCTAACAATTTAAGGGTAAAATTGTACATGAAATAATGGAGGGTAATTTAGGCACTATATTTTATCAATTTGAAAAAAAAAATGATGTCACAGCAAGATAAACCAAACCTGAAGGGGGTGTGATAGCAAAAATGGCTAAGTTTTAATATAAGAGTAATAAGTCCAAACCTGAAGGGGTGTGATAGCAAAAATGACTGAGTTGTAATATGAGAACAATAAGTCCAAACCAAAGGGATGTGGGAGCACTTAACCCAATTATGTTAAATGAAGTTATTTATACTACAACATGGGTACAACATGACCCATTTACAGCAGAAGATTGTAGATCTAGTCCTTATTTAACAAATATCATAATATATATACACACACACACACACACTAAGAAAAGACACGTGCTTCGTGAATGTTTTGTAACTTATACAATTTTTGTTTGTATACTTTTTTTTTCTTCTAATCGTTGATTTGAAGGTTGTAACAATAAATCTTACAAAACATTTCAATTTTTTGTAATTCTTTTTATATTAATTAATAAACACTTTTTTATATTAATAAATAAATACTGAAATATTTTGAAATTGGTGGTAGAGTTTAAGTTTTGTAAAGTAATAAATTCTTTTACATTTTTATATTAATACTGAAATATTTATAGTGTGATAAAGTTTTATTGAAAAAAAATAAGTAATTTGTGATAGAGTTTTATAGAAATTATCTTATTTTCTTTAAATATATCATTTTCTAATTAGATTTCCTTTTAATAATAAACTCATAATAAATAGATAAATACAGGTTACATGTGATGGAGTTTTAAATGCGATAAAATAGTTAATTTGTAGTAAATATATCCTTGTCTAATGTGATAGAGTTTCATTGAAAATAGAATAGATAATTTGTGGTAGAATTTCATATAAATAATTTATTTTCTTTAAATAAATATATATATATATATCCTTCTCTAATTAGATTTTCTTTTATTAAAAAACTCATAATAAAAGGTAATTTGGGGTAGAATTTTAGAAAAATTATCTTATTTTTTATATCAATTATTAAATATTTTTTATATTAATAATTTTTGTGTAGTTATATTTTATTTTAATAAAAAAAACTCATAATAAATAGATAAATAGGTAATTTATGTCAGAGTTTTATAGAAACTCTTTAAATATATCTTTATCTAATGTGATAGAGTTTTATTGAAAATAAAATAAATAATTAGTGATAGAGTTTTTATAAATTATTTTATTTTCTTTAAATATATCCTTGTCTAATTAGATTTAATTTTATTAAGAAACTCATAATAAAATTTGTGTTAGAGTTTTAGAAAAATTATTTTATTTTATATATCAATTAATAAATATTTTATATTAATAATTTTTGTCTAATTATATTTTTTTTATTAAAAAATTCAAAATAATAAATAGATAAATAGTTTAATTTAAATTTTTTCAGGTAGATTTTAAAGTTTTATATATATTTTTTATTTTATAAAAACTCTTTTCATATCAATTAATAAATATTTTTTATATAAATAAATAAATGTTGAAATACTGAAATTCTTTGCACATTTAATAATAGTATAGATAAAAAGTCTTATTTTATCAATTAATAAATATTTTTTTGTATAAATAAATAAATATTCAAACTCTTTAACAAAGCTTCTGTATTTTACAGATAAAAACTCTATTTATATCAACTAATAAATATTTTTTTATTTATAAAAAATATATAAATACTACTGTATTTTACTCTGCAATTATGAATTTCAAAAATTCTCAATTTTGTACCCCTTCTCATTCCTCCATACCTCTATTTATAGGATTATTGGATTAATAGAATGATGACATTTGTCCTCTTCTGATACTGACATAATTATAACTATGCCAGATCGGTTATATTGTGATAATTATCCATAAAAAATAACTATTCTTTTTATATCAATTAATAAATATTTTATTATGATTGATTTTATTAGGTAATATTTAGAGTTTTATAGAAACTATTTTTTATAAAAAAAATTTGTATCAATTAATAAATATTTTATAATAAATAAATAAATAAATAGATAATTTGTGTTAGAGTTTAATAAAAACACTTTTAAAAACACTTTTTATAACAATTAATAAATCTTTTTTAAATTATTAATTCTTGTCTAATTACATTTTATTTTATTAAAAAACCCATAATAAATAGATAAATAGGTAATTTATGTTAAATTTTTATAAAAATTATTTGAAAACTTCTTTTTATATTAATTAATAAATAATTTTTTATATTAATAATACCTGTCTAATTCGATTTTCATTTATTTAAGACTCCTAATAAAATTAATTTGTGGTGGGGTTTTAAAAAAAATAGGTAATTTGTGATAAAGTTTTATATAAATTATTTTATTTTCTTCAAATCTGTCATTGTCTAATTAGATTTCATTTTATTAAGAAGCTCATAATATAAAGCTAGTTTTTGGTAGAGTTTTAGAAAAATTATTTTATTTTATATATCAATTAATAAATATTTTTTATTTTAATAATTTTTGTTTAATTAGATTTCCTTTTATTAAAAAATTCAAAATAATAAAATAAATAAATAGGTTGCTTTGAATTTTATTAGATAGATTTTAGAGTTAGCTAATTTGTGGTAAATTTTATAGAATTTTTTTATTTTATTTAAATGTATTTTTGTTTAATTATATATTTTTTATTAAAAAAATTCATAATAAATTAATACTTGTGTTAGAGTTTTAAAGAAATTTTTTTAAAAACTATTTTTGTATGATTTAATAAATATTTTTATATATTAAAAATTCTTGTCTATTTAGATTGTCTTTTATTAAAAAAAAAAAAACTCATAATAAAATGTAATTTGTGGTAGAGTATTAGAAAAATTATTTATATTTTATATCAATGAAAAAATAATTTTTTTATTAATAATTCTTGTCTAATTAGATTTTCTTTATTAAAAAATAAATAATAAATAAATAAATAGGTAATTTGTGTTAAAGTTTAATAGAAACTCTTTTAAGAACTCTTTTTATGTCAATTAATAAATATTTTTTATATTAATAATTCTTGCCTAATTAGATTTCTTTTTATTAAAAATTGATAATAAATAAAAAAAAATAGGTAATTTGTGTTAGAGTTTTATAAAAAATATTTTAAAATATCTTTTTATATCAATTAATAAATAATTTTTTATATTAATAATACTTATCTAATTATATTTTATGTTATTAAAAAACTCATAATAAATAGATAAATATATAATTCGTGTTAGAGTTTTATAGAAACTCTTTAAATATATCTTTAACTACTGTGATGGAGTTTTATTTAAAATAAAATAGGTAATTTGTGATAGAGTTTTATATAAATTATTTTATTTTTTATAAATATATCTTTGTTTAATTAGGTTTAATTTTATTAAGAAACTCATAATAAAATCTAATTTGTGGTAGAGTTTTAGAAAAATTATTTTATTTTATATATAAATTAATAAATATTTTTTATATTAATAATTCTTGTCTAATTATATTTTCTTTTATTAAAAAATTCATATAATAATAAATAGATAAATAGGTTAATTTAAATTTTATTAGTTCGATTTTCGAGTTTTATAGAGTAAAACTCTTTTCATATCAATTAATAAATAATTTTTTATATAAATAAATAAATACTAATACTCTTTCCATATTTAATAATTGTATATATATATATAAACTATTTTTATAAATAAATAAATGCTGAAACTCTTTGGCAATTTTTGTATTTTATTCTGGAATTCTGGAATTCTAGAATTCTCAATTTTTGCACTCCTTCTTCCTTCCTCCATGCCTTTATTTATAAACTTTTTGGATTAATAGAACGATGACATGTGTTCTCTTCGGATAATGATATAATCGTAACTGGGCCGGGCCGATTCTATTGTGATAATTGTCCATAAAAAGTAACTACCTTTTTATATCAATTAATAAAGATTTTACTGTGATTGATTTTATTAGATAATTTTTAAAGTTTTAAAGAAACTATTTTTATAAAAAATTTTAATATGACAAAATTTATTTCATTATCATTTTCCTAATCCCTTTTCATTGATAAAATGAGAAATGATATACATTCATATTTAGTGCCGAATTTTTAACAAAAATAACATATCATATCCTAATGCATCCATATTTGTATTTTTCTTTTTCATTTTTTTTTTCCAAATTTTTCTACAATTTATTAAATAAAGCATCAAATTATATGTGTATCAATTAATAAATATTTTTTTAAAAAATTCATAATAAATAGATAAATAGATTTTCTTTTATTAAAAAACTCATAATAAATAGGTAAATAAAAAATTTGTGTTAGAGTTTTATAGAAATATTTTTAAAAATCTCTTTTTATATCAATTAATAAATAATTTTTATATTAATAATACTTGTCTAATTAAATTTTCTTTTATTAAAAAACTCATAATAAATAGACAAATAGGTAATTTGTGTTAAATTTTATAAAAACTCTTTAAATATATCTTTGTCTAGTGTAATAGAGTTTTATTGAAAAATAAAATAGATAATTTGTGACAGAATTTTATAGATATTATTTTATTTTCTTTAAATATATCCTTGTCTAATTAGATTTAATTTTACTAAGAAACTCATAATAAAAGCTAATTTGTGGTAGAGTTTTAGAAAAATAATTTTATTTTATATATCAATTAATAAATACTTTTTATATTAATAATTTTGGTATAATTAGATTTTATTTTATTAAAAAATTCATAAAATAAATAGATAAATAGGTAAATTTAAAATTTATTAGTTAGATTTTTGATTTTTTTTAAAACTCTTTTCATATCAATTAAAATACAAAAACTCTTTGCACATTTCGGGATGGCAACGAGGGCGGGTGTACCCTCCCCCGCCCCGCAACTGTTTAAAAACCCCGTTCCCGTCCCTACCCAAAATCGTAAAAACGGGAGAACTTTTCACCTTATCCCCGTAACCATTTAACATTTTTACCCCGCGAATACCCGCCCTTCTCCGTTTAAGACCACAATTTATTTATTGTTAAAATAGATTTGTTCTTTTTTTTTTTCCCCTCATCTTCAATTTTTTACCATTACAACTTTCCTTTTAATGAAATTCATTTGTTACTTTAATATTATTATATAGTGTACTTAATATATAGTGGGAAATATATATATTAATGAAATAAGCGTACTTTAAGTAATTTGCTATCTAAACATGGCAGGGCGGTGCAGGGCAACCTCCCCCGCGCCTGCACCAAACCCGCGCAAGTTTTTATTACATTAAATCATCCCCGCCCAAATAAGCAAAACGGTCCCCCAAAACCGCCAAAAACAGAGTGGGGAGAGGCGGGTAACTACGGGAACGAGTCAAATTGCCATCCCTACACATTTAATAATTGTATAGATAAAAACTCTTTTATATTAATTAATAAATATTTTTTTATATAAATAAATAAATACAGAAACGCTTTGACAGAGCTTGTGTATTTTTCTCTGAAATTATGGGTTTCTAAATGTAATACCCCTAATTTTAAAAAGGATATTTCTGGTATTTAATGGTATTTAATTTATTATTTAAGTGCATTTTATTTGATTATGTGTCATTATTTTTTTTATTAGGTGCTTAATTGTTTTCTTTTGTGGTGATTTAATTTATTTCTTTTGTGGTGATTTAATGTATTTAAATGATATTTATTTTTAGTTATTTGATTGAAATTACTTGTTAGTGTTTTAATTATTTAAGTGGCATTAATGGTTTAAATGTAATTGGTTTAGTTATTCGATTGGAATTACTTGTTAGTGTTTTAATTATTTAATTGGCATTAATGGTTTAAGTGTAATTGGTTTAATTATTCTATATGTGTCTTATTTTATGTGTATCTTATTTGGGTTTAATTGAATTTACTAATTATTATTTTGTTCAATTAGATTATTTGTTAAGTATTTAATGGTGAATAGGGTAATTAGGTAAATACATCTAACTAGGGTTTTAATTACAGTATAAATTAGGGTTTTATATTATAGCCGTCGTAGGTTTCTACGTTAATTGGATGGGCCGGTTAGGATTGTGAGTTGGATTTAAATAAACTTAGGGTTTAGGAAAACTCTATAAGTATAAGGTAGACGTCTGTCTAGGGTTTTTTTAAACAAAGCACACGTTTTGTGGAAGTGGAGAAGGAAAAACGTAGTTTTTTACATCCTGCTAAGGTTTGATCAAAACTCCGATCCCCTTCGTCCGTGGTCCGATCGAGCTGAATTTTGGAGGAGAGGTTCACGACTCAGTGACGCACAATCTGAACGGTGGAGATCAGAGTTTGACCTCGGGAACAGTGATTCGTACTCGTGAACACTAACTGGGTCGCACAGGTTTTTTTCCATTCTGCCCAGATTTCATCAAACATCCGATCCTGCTTCGTCCGTGGTCCGATCGAGCTGAATTTTGGAGGAGAGGTTCATGACTCAGTGATGCACAATCTGAACGGTGAAGATCAGAGTTTGACCTCGGGAACAGTGATTCATACTCGTGAACAGTAACTGGGTCGCATAGGTTTTTTCCATTCTACCCAGATTTCATCAAACATCCGATGCCGCTTCGTCCGTGGTCCGATCGAGATGAATTTTGGAGGAGAGGTTTACGACTCAGTGATGCACAATCTGAACGGTGAAGATCAGATTTTGAGTTCAGGAATAGTGTTTCGTACTCGTGAATAGTAACGGGGTTTTGGAACTCGCCGGGATTTTTTAAGAAGACGACGTTGAAACTTTGAACAAAAGTTTCTGAGGCAAGATTCTATCCTTACTCTTTCCCTTAGGCTTCATACTCTTTGCACTCTTAAATGATTTCAGGATTAATGAAGATTAAACCAAACTAAACTGATATCTGTTTTGCTATGAAATTGGTAGTTACAGTAGTGTTGTATGCTTGTTCAACCTAAACTAAGCATGTTTGTGGATGCATTGTGGTTCTGTGGTTCACGTTTTTCCTTACCACTGCTAGTATAAATTATTGGAAGGATGGGTCTAGATGATAACTATCTTAACTTCTGTAATAGCAACTGTTGGAACTTAGATACTAAGAGGATTTGAGTTTAACACTAGATCGGTTTTGTGGAACACTATAATTTGAGTATGTCTACATACATACTATGAATATTGTTTTGATGCTTACATTATCACAGTTAGTATCAACTGTGGAGGTTAGGATTTTGTGATACATACCCTACATATCTGTATGTCATTTGTAAGGTGTTAAATGGAAGTTTTAATTAATTCTGTCTTTATATCAGACTAAAGGGAACAACTTAAATTGGGCATGTATATGTTGTTGTTGTGACCCTGTTTATCAATGCTTATTTTATCACTGCTAACATTGAATGTTGGATGTTGGAATTTAGTTGATATATACTTGATTTATTGGTATTATTGACTACTAGAGGATTGGAAAGTAGGCACCGGTATGGGACGGTGGCATACTAAGGATGAGTTTGGTTTTTAAAACAATACCATTACCCACCTACTTGGAATAAGGATGGGATTAACTAAAAGTTAAGTCCCGTGGATTTGTATTGTCATGGTAACTACTTGTTGAGCGGCAATACCAGGGATTTTGGATGGATTTTATATATGTACTGTTATGGTGCCTCGGTATGAGCTTGAGCCTCAGGACCGATGGCTAGGGAGCGTATATGCATCGGGATGTGTAGCTGGCTACGATGGTTGGAGGTATACCCTATTTAAGTATAGGTACATATGCCCACTTCGTGTGCGTTTTAGCATGTTACCTCTATTCAGGTTGAGACCGGCCTGAAGTCCAGTGAGAGTCCTTTAGTGTGACTATATATATATATTTACGGATTATTAGCTATTGTTGAATTGTTTAGGATGTACATGCGTATCGGGCCTCAGTTTGGATTGTAGTAGTATAGAACTTGCGCGTGGGCCTGACCCACTTCTATTTTTCAAGTACACGACAGTTCCAGGCTTAGACGTGTTCGTGCTGAGCAGAGGTCTCTATTCACTCTTCCGACGTTGTAGGGCTCTCTCTATAGTTTTATTTCTGGACATTTATTACAGTTGTTATATCTTCCGTTTGGATGTTTAATAGGGCCACTAGAGATGGATTCCCAAATTGTAAACTGATGGAGTTTTGGAGTTTGGGTTTGATGGATTTTAATAATTATAATATTTTGCGGATTCTATTTTTAGTTCCGTCCAGCTTTAATTTCATTTCTTAATTTATTTTGTATTCCGTGTTCATTATAAAATATTAATTGTTTGATATTCCCTCGGGTTTGGGCCTGGGCCTGATCAACTCGTGTCTTAGATCTGAGGGGTATCTCACTAAAATTTCTCAATTTTTGTACTTATTCCTTCATGCCCCTATTTATAGGTTTCTTGGATTAGTAAGATAATGACATGTGTCCTCTCCTGATAATGACATAATCATAACTGGGCGGTTCGGTTATATTGTGATAATTATCCATAAAAAATAATTATTTTTTTATATTACTCCATTCGTCCCAATATAAGTGTCACTTATGGGGACTGATAATTTTTAAGGGGACATGTGGGACCATATATTGTTTGTCTGAAAAATTACTAAGTTGCCCTTTTAAGTTTTGAATATTGAAGTTTGAAATTTAAACTCAAAGGACATTTTTGGAATGATGTGAAATATATTGTTTGAAAAAGGAAAGTGGACACTTATTTTGGGACAGACAAAAAAGGAAAGCATGATACTTATTTTGGGACTGAGGGAGTAGTTAATAAATATTTTATTGTGATTGATTTTATTAGGTAATTTTTAGAATTTTATAGAAACTATTTTTATAAAAACTATTAATATAACAAAATTTATTTCATCATCTTCCTAATCTCTTTTCATTGATAGAATGAGAAATGATACATATATAATCATATTTAGTGCTGGATTTTTAACAAAAATAATGTATCATATTCTAATGTTTATATATTTGAAATGTAGATAAATAGATTTCTTTTTATTAATAAACTCATAATAAATAGATAAATAGGTAATTTGTGTTAGAGTTTTATAAAAACTCTTTAAATATATCTTTGTCAAGTGTGTGATAGAGTTTTATTGAAAATAAAATAGGTAATTTGTGATAGAGTTTTATAGAAATTATTTTATTTTTTATAAATATATCCTTGACTAATTAGATTTAATTTTATTAAGAAGCTCAATTAAAGCTAATTTGTTTATGATAGAGTTTTATAAAAATTATTTTATTTTCTTTAAATATATCATTGTCTAATTAGATTTAATTTTATTAAGAAACTCATAATAAAAACTAATTTATGGTAGAGTTTTAGAAAAATTATTTTATTTTATATATCAATTAATAAATATTTTTTATATTAATAATTCTTGTATAATTAGATTTTCTTTTATAAAAAAAATTCATAGAATAAATAGATAAATAGGTTAATTTAAAATTTATTAGTTATATTTTAGTTTTTTTTTTTAATTTAAAAAAAACACTTTTCATGCCAATTAAAAAAGTAAAACTCTTTGCACATTTAATAATTGTATAGTTAAAAACTCTTTTATATCAATTAATAAATATTTTTTATATAAATAAATACAAAAACTATTTGGCAGAACTTCTGTATTTTTTTCTGGAATTCTGAGTTTAAAAAATTTATCAATTTCTGTACTCCTTCCTCCATGCCTCTATTTATCGGTTTATTGGATTAGTAAGATAATGACATGTGTCCTCTCCTGATAATGACAGAATCAGGACTGGGTTGGGCAGGTTATATTGTGTTAATTATCTATAAAAAATAACTATTTTTCTAGTCCCTTTTCATTGATAAAATGAGAAATGATACATATACAATCATATTTAGTGCCGAATTTTTAACAAAAATAACATATCATATCAATGTATCTATATTTGTAATGTAGATAAATAGATTTATTTTTATTAAAAAACTCATAATAAATAAATAAATAAGTAATTTGTGTTAGAGTTTTATAAAAACTCCTTAAATATATCTTTGTCTAGTGTGATAGAGTTTTATTGAAAATAAAATATGAAATTTGTGATAGAGTTTTATAGTAATTATTTTATTTTTATAAATATATCCTTATCTAACTAGATTTAATTTTATTAAGAAACTCATAATAAAAGCTACTTTGTGATGGAGTTTTAAAAAAATTATTTTATTTTATATATCAATTAATAAATATTTGTTATATTAATAATTATTGTTTAATTAGATTTTTCTTTTATTAAAAATTCATAATAAAAAATAGATAAATAGGTTAATTTTAATTTTATTAGTTAGATTTTTATAGAGTTTTTTTTTTAATTTTATAAAAATTATTTTTTTATTAAAAAACTCATAATAAATAGATAAATAGATTTCCTTTTATTAAAAAACTCATAATAAATAGATAAATAAGGAATTTGTGTTAGAATTTTATAGAAATTATTTAAATATATCTTTGTCTACTATAATAGAGCTTTATTGGAAAATAAAATAGGTAATTTGTAATACAATTTTATAGAAATTATTTTATTTTTTATAAATATATCCTTGTCTTATTAGATTTAATTTTATTAAGAAACTTATAATAAAAGCCAATTTGTTGTAGAGTTTTAGAATAATATAAAACAATATTTATTTATTTATTTTATTTTATATTTAAACTTTTTTCATATCAATTAATAAATATTATTTTATATAAATAAATAAATACTAAAACTATTTGCACATTTAATAATTGTATAGATAAAAACTGTTTTCATATCAATTAATAAATATTTTTTTATATAAATAAATAAATATTGAAAATAAATACTTAAATAAATAAATACTGAAACTCTTTTTTTGTACCCCTTCCTCCATAGGCTTCTTGAATTAATAGGATGATGATATGCCCTCCCCTGACATAATCATAATTGGGCTTGGCTAGTTATAATGTGATAATTATTTATAAAAAATAACTATTATGAAACATCTAAAGTTTTTGCACATTTAATAATAGAATAGATTATATTATATAAAGAACTTTTCCCTTAAAAAATATACTCAGTACATGGTAGTTACCAAATTATGGTTTTCCTTTGAGAATAGAAGTTCCTCAAAAAGATTTTATAGCTGCACTAATATATATTACACCTATACTCCTGAGTCCTAACTAGTCGCCTGGTATTCGTCATCCAATTTTTGTTTCACAACTCTTACAGTGTATTTCACACACAATATTTCTTAGTGTGTTTTTGGCGTAGACAGAAAAAATTGAGATGGTGAAGAAGAGGAAGAAGACGGCGGCGGCGGCAAACTCGACATCGGAGAGTAATGGAGAAGAAATTGAGATGGTGAAGAAGAGGAAGACGGTGGCGGTGGCGGCAAACTCGACATCGGAGAGTAATGGAGAAGTGGCGAAGGTTGAAGAGAAGATTAACGAAGCAGAAGATCGTGCTCGTTTATCGTACAAGAAGCGGCGGGAGAGTGGTGGTATTCTGAGTAGGAAAGAGTGGTCGTGGCTTTCTTCTTGGAGTTTCAACGAGGAGCAGATTGAGTGGTATCCGTACTTACGTGGAGATCTCTGGAGTAATGGACGTTATGCTGATGACGAAGAGATTGTTTGGGGAGACGATGTATGGAATTTGAAGGACATCAAAGAAATCCCAAAGTAACCCACTTAGAAAATTAAATGTTTTACGAAATTAATTTTCTTTTGGGTCCATAGATACATAAATCTTCCCATATTTTTATGTAGTAGTGATTTTATATACTTTATTCCGTCTCCTACTGTTTTATCCTTGGCCATTATGCTAGCCTAAAACTGAACAAAGTTCAACACTCAAATTCAAATGAAAAGTTTCGATTTGTTTGAAATATTGGGAAATAAAAAACACAAGAAAAAAATTTCTTTGTTATTCACCCTCTAATAAGGATGAGATTTACTTCATTCTATTTGTTCGGCATGAGTGAAAAAAGTGTAGGTGACACTTTTGACATTTCTCCAAAAAAGATGAGAATTGGGTTTGGCTTTGACATCATTGTAACATCATCCGACAAAAAATTTAATATAATTGAGCTTTAAATGTTACAATATATACTTTTATAAAATTACTCTCTACTCTCAAGTGTACGTCAGCGAAAAGAAATCACTATAATCCAAATGTACAAGTGAAGGGACATATACCTTGCTATATGAGAAGATAGATACAGCAGCAGACATATGCAATTAGCAAAGACCACTCTTTGAGAATAAGCTTGATCATAGCAATTAAGGGCGGATGTAGGGTGGGCTATTGTGGGTTTGAGCCCACTCCACAATTAAGCCCAAGACAAGTCAGCCATCATACTAAAATAAAGGGCCCAAGTCAAATAAGCCCAAGATCGGCCCTGACCCAAAGCGACAAAAGCGGTCGCCTAGGACCTCAAAATTTATAGGCCAATGATGATGGGTCACCAAAAAAACAAACTATTTTTAGGGTAAATCATTTCAGCCTCCCCAATCGCTTCCATCTCTATTCTCGTTCTCGACTCTGAGCTTCCCCCCCCTCTCTGTGCAAAAACTACAAAATCTACAAGTATCAGAAGTTCAAAACCCATATATTTCTGTTTATCTATCTGTCTGCAAGAATCAAAAGTTCAATACCTATTACCTATATCAAAACCCATATCGGCATATCATTTTAGATTGTTCCAAAAATCAAAACCCATATCTTTCAGTTTCCATCGCCCGCTGTTCCAGTTCGGCGGGTTCGCCGTTCGCAAGCTTCAGCCACTGTCTCAACTCTCAAGCTTGCCCCCCCCTCTCTTTGCAACTGCTAACTTAAGGTCTGTAATTCTAGTTTTGCAAACTACATCCTATTTGGTGAATTTTTTTATAATCTTATATATATATATATATATATATATATATATATATATATATATATATCACAATAAAAAGTAACAAAATTTGCATTGCATTGCATTTTGAGGTAATCACTGTAATCTACATTTTATTTCAGCAAAACAAATATATATATATATTTCTATATATTTCTATAACTTCTATATTTTTTTTTTGTCAATTCCGTCTACAAGAAAATTTGAATTTGGGCATGAAAGAAGGAAAAAAAAGGGAATCTGAATTGGTTTATAAATCTGCATAGATTGAATCTGAAACAATTTTTATCAACATGCCAAGCTTTTTGAAAATGGAAATCTTTTCAGAACAAAAAAAAAAAAAAAAAAAAAATAACAACAAGAACTTTGAGAAGCAAAACTACTCAATATAGGGTAAAGCTCTAAAGTTACTTCTTGAAAATAAAAATACTTACAAAAAGCATGCTTTTGAGTGAATTCCATAGTGTTGAAAGGGGCTTGCCATTAACTACCTCACACTCTGCTTCCACTAGTAGATTCTCAAATACGATTAGTAAATTGGTCAAAAGAAGAGTGGTGAATTGTTCAGAAATAAATTGGTAATTTTTTTTATTAATTACCCAAATAGGATTTTCTATGCCTTAATCAGTCAATTGTCTAAAGAAACATTGTTAGTTAACTAAAATAGAATTAAACAACAGTTGATTTTGGTTGATATATTTTGATTTAGCCCACCCCATTGAGAAATCCTGGATGTTTTGTTTCACATAGAAATACAATCTGTGTAATGCACGAAAGATATATTCAATCTTTCTGCCATATTTTTATTTTCAAATTTTGGTTTTTGATTTTCTTTTGTTATTAAAATGCAGAATATCAGGATATTGATTTGTTAATTTTGAAGATTATTCCTAAATTGATGCATTGTACTTTTTTATTGGATTAATTTAACATAAGAGCTGAGTATAATATATGCTAATCACACCTATCCGTAATAACACCTCTTTCTACGGATAGGTGTCCAACATTTTGACCGAAAGCATAGTTGAGTTGGGTTGATACATGATACAGATAGTACTTAGATGGTGGTGTTTTAATTGTTATGAGTGAGATTGTGAACCTCTTCCTCACAACTTGAGTGTTTTCTTATTTTTAGGGTTAGCATCGGGCCTTAACATTTAGTAAGAACAAGGTTCAAGAAACATGTCTCCTCAGTCATCAGGTAACAAACTCTTACTTTTTCTAAAATTTTAATCGGCATTTTTAGCTATTGGTTACGTTTATTTATTCATGTTTTACATACTGGTTTTTTGTTTTTGTTTTCGTTTCTACATACATATATATAATATTGTTATGATGTGATGCTCGAACAATTTATTAATAGGAATTAAAGACTTGGAAGTTTAGTTTTCAATTTCAGAATATATGTTTTACAAGTTTATTAAAGCCTTTAAAACTTTTCCTCTTTTGTCCTAATAATATAGGTCTCTTTTCTGAAAGAACAGAGTTGATGGGAATGGGTGGAGTTGGCAAAAAAGAAAATTGGTATGTTTTTTTTGCCTAACTAATTGAATTATATAAATCTCCGATAGAATTACAAATACTGTAACAACAAAATATCTCTTGTCCAATAAAATCTCTTGTCCATTAAAGGCGTTGATGTGGTCCGGGATCGAATCATTGATTGTCACGATGATTTTGAGTCATTTCTTCAACCCTGGCTGTCCTTGAACCCACACAAAAAAAGAGCCTTCCGATAGGGATGGAATATTGACTGAATTTTGGTGAGTCCGCTAGAATTACAAATACTGTAAGAACAAAATATCTTTGGTCCATAAAGTATGTAGTTTTTTATTTTATTTTATTTTGCAGTGTTCATTAAACTGTAGATATCATTATTGTGTATTTTTCTTTTAGAAATATTTTGCAAGCCCTGGAAATGCTTCACGAGAACAACATGGCGCATGGGAATCTTGACTACTTTGAGTCATTTGCAATAAGAAAAGAGGAGATTTATTTGTTTCTCCCATCTAAGGATGGGAGCAAGAGCAACATTGGTGAAGATGATTTGGATGAAGTAAATGTAAAAGATCTTCAGTGTGTGAAGAAACTTTTACTTGCGATGGGTCACGTCAATGTAACAGTCACGAAATAGTAGGAAAAGTTGTTGGGACAACTTCCTTGCCATGTTCGACTTGCTGGGCATTACATAAGTAAATCTTCGTTTGTATATCTTTCATTGCCATGGTTTTTGTTATGTAATAATTGGGTGTTTCATAATTTGATTTTTGTTCTGTAGAGCTGAGAAGTTGAAGGGGCATCCGGTGTTAATGAACCTCTCTGAAAGGGCTGGATTCATGTTTGCTATTTGTGATCACCTAGGATTTGCTAATAAAGTCTTATATTCGGTTATGAAGATGGAGTTCAACAAGGTCGCAGCGTCATATTGTTGTAATGGTGGTTGGGACAAGGATGTTCATGGTCGTAAAATTCCTAAGTTGGTGTTTGATTATAAGTCTCGTGAGGTCCCTCAATATATTCCTAATGAGGAATTCCATATGTTCAAATTTGTTAAAAATTATCTACATCATGCTGGTTTTGAAGCAAGAGAAGATCTTAATTTGTCATTTTCAAAAAAGGAAGTAGGTTTGGAGCTCTCCCATATGTTTCCCGGATACACGTCTTCTATCTACACAACTTTGGTGACCAAATTTCCGAAGTTGAATATTTGGTTGAAGGAGTGAAGTAAGTACTCTCTATTTGATAACTAAATATAGAAATTCTTGCTTTCTTAAAAAGAATCTAATCATATATAATTCTTGTTTGTTCATTTGATGTTGTTAAGCATGCTATTGTTACGTGTTGTCTTGTGGTTATCTGTTTAACTTCTACAACTAAAGTTTAGGATTGACTCTGTATGTACACTTTTGTTCATTTTCAGTTAATGCTCGACTGTTTGATTTATTTATTTATTTATTTTTGTTGTTGTTGTTGTTTTCTTTAGTGTTAACACTAATCGGGGTGTTGCAATTAGGGCTTAGTTAAGTGCGTCTATGTTTGGCTTGTTGACTGTTTCTAATGGTTGCAGGTCATTGGTTGATGAACATAGGTTGAATGTTCTTTTTTGGCGCCAAGTAATGTTCGGTTGGGATATGTAATGGGAGTTTTAATATTTAAGTTAGAACTTGTTGAACTGGTTTTTCTTTTGTCGTGACAATGTTTGGGATATGTAATGGAGGTTTTAATATATATGTATAAAAGGTTTTTGTCATGCTCGGTAAAATTTTGTTACTAAAGATTTGTCTTTTTTGTTCCCAGTTACGTGGCGCAAGGAGGAACACATGTTCCTCACCTGATGGAACCAGCTCTCCTGTAGCGCAGAAGAGGATTTTGTTCCTCAAGATTGGAGTCTGAATAAGACCAAAAAAAAATTTAAAGAGGGATTGATTTCCGCCCTGATACCATGTTGAAAGAGAGAGAGAGAGAGAATATATGAAAACTTATATGTTATTGAGTAAGTAATACAATAATACAATGGTGTTTATATAGGAGAAGTTATGGGAGTAGGTGAGTGGAGAACAAGAAAACCCTATACATGGTAATTCTATAAATGGTAATGAGGGGTAGGTGACAATTCATACAATACTAGCTATATACGTGTGACAACTCATACAATAATGTACAACAAAAGATAATGTTGAAAATCCTACCAAGTGATATATTCAATTAGAACTTCAAATTCTTAACGGTAAACTCAAGATTTAGCACATAACCTAAATTTGTTTTCACATAATAAATTATATGAGGAGCACCCTATATCAAGCATCTATAACTTGAACGAAAACTCCAGCAAACACTTTTATTAGGGAGCATAATATGCAAGATCAAGACTTATGAAGTAGAAAGAAAAGAGAGGGAAGAATAAAAAGAACTTAACTTCCAAGTCTCTTGAGCATAAACTATGTTAAAAACAGGTGTAAAAAATTAGGCTAGTGTCCTCCAATGCAAGATTGTATTGCGTAAAATGATTGCATCTTAACCCTAGTGTAAGAAGGATTTTACTCTAGTCACGTGACTCGTGTGCCAAGCAATGATGATCACTTAAGTGAACACGTGGACTCCCTATGCATTATAAAGTAAAGCTAACCATTAGACAAATGTGCCAAACAAATCATACATGTAATATAGGGAACATAATGGAAATTAAAAAGTTAAATAAATGAGAATTCCATGAAAGGATATGTGGCATGTAAACTATCTAGCGAGAGTAAAGCTCTTCTCATATTTAAGAGCCAAAACACACACACACAAACACACACACACACACCTCGCTTCATATTCTCAGTGCGGCATAAGCACAAAAGTAGTATTGTGAATAAATAGACTACTGAAAGTCTGAATTATGCACGCCCATTAGAACGATGTGTAACGTTGATGGATCTTGGTATAGGCCAATTCCTTACAATTCAACTTTAATAAGGCAGTCTTCATTTTGTCAACACAATATACACCAATACGGTTAAACTATCAATCATGAATGTGTTAACATATTGTTTATTTGGCTTCAAGGTCTATAGAACTTGCCTCAAGTCTGATGTATGACTGTCTCGTTAAGAATTACAAATGAGTATATCACCAATGTTCATGAGATTGAACTTTACAATTAATGGTTAAAGGGTTTAATTTGTCATAGTTGTAGAACTGTGTGGTGCCGTGTTCAGACCAAATGGCATGATTAACCACTCATACCATGATTAGAACTGTCTTCATGAGTCCTGAAGACAGTTGTCTACTTTGGGGTGAATAGAGGCATATTCTGCTAATTGGTGCAATTTGAGTAAAGGGGCTTAGGAAACAATGAAACTCATGGAAATCCATAGTGCAGTGGTAAGGGAGTAAGGTTCTGTTCTCTTTTCCTTGTCTAGTATTTGCTGAAGTTTGCTAGGTAGGTAGAAGAGGTCATGGAGAGATGAAGGGTGGTTGTGTTGGCCAAAGCATGAGAGGTTTTGGTAGGCTTCTATTTTATTATGCCTTCAGCAGTGCATTTTGTAAGGAATGTAATATGCGCTTTTGAAGGGGCCGAACTGCCTGGTTGAATTTAAAGCATTTAATACTGAGTTTCAGGTAAGATTATATTTTTTCTATGATTAATTTTTGGAGATAAGGTTTTGGTTGGTTATAGTTTTCTTCCCTTACATGGAGTGCGTTTCATGGAGCTTTAATGTATTATTTTTTCTAAGCAATATTAAACGCACAAGATAACACCTATTTTCTTTTTGTCTTCTTCTTTTGGACAAAATAGATCATTGGAGAAGTTTTTGGAAATTTCTGGTGATTTTGATAAAGATAAGGCATGGAAGATTTTTCTTTAGATTGTGGATGGGCTTGTGGAAGTCCATGTAGCAGGTATCGTACACCATGATTTGTCACCGGCAAATATTTTACTTGATGAACATGATGACATCCGCATATCGGATTTTGGTTTGGGTAGGTACTTTTATATACTTTTGCTTCAACTCAACTCAACAAAGACTTTTCCCAATTATTTTTTCATTTATGTAATTCTGTTAATTGCTTATTCAGTAAGTAATTATTCCTTTTCTAATTCATTTTCCTAATTTTCAGCCAAACTAGAAAATGGTGTCAATGATGAAGTTGCACAGGCTTTATCGATCATCAAATCTAATATGCACCTGAACTAAAAATGAGACCAAGGCTGTATATATCGGCATTAGTGTCAACTTCCATTTCCATTTGCTATATATATAACCTTGGTCTCATTTTTGTCATATCAACACAACATGAGAGGATTGTTGTTTTTCAAAATCTGAGGGTGAACAAAGAATTTCCAAAAAGCTGGAAATACGAAGAGCATAAGCGTTTTGTGCAACAACTACTGTCTACAATTCCTAGTGAAAGACCAACTGCGAATGGAATATTGCAGCAACAAGCACGGGTTTCATCATCATCAGCAAGTGTGTGATTTGATTGAATTCATAGAATATGCCATAAAATATGTTGTAATTCGATTTAGATTTGATGTAATTTCCTTTCTTGTAATATGAGCATGTGCTCTTTTTATCTATAAATACTAGAGCTGTGAATGAGTGATTATCTCATTTCTAGCCTTTACACAATTATCTCATTTTTCTTCTTTTTAAATTTCTTTTATTTACATATGAGAAAGATGCACAATCATAAAGTTTTTTTTTCCTTCCAAGAAATGATATGAAACTATTTGGAATTCAATAAATCAATAAATTCAATAGAAGGATTAAAGGAGAATGGGGAACTGGATTTGGAGATCTTTTGTGGAGAGGAAAGTGGTGGCCGAGGGAGGAGATATGAAACAAATTGTTAGACCAAGAGGGGGAGGTGGGTGAATTGGTCCTTAAACTAACTTTTCTTCTTGTATAAGATCTTATAAAACACTTCGAAACCTTGTAATGGATATTGCAGGTTCTGTAGAGCTTGATGTGAGCTAGGTAGTCTTGAAACCCTAATCCAACTTAGGTGTTTGATAAAAGTACTCAACCACAACAACTTAAGAGTGACACCACAGGTTTTTTTACAAGGAAAAACCCCAGTGGGGTTTGAAAAACCTTGGAGCTATGGGAGTTCTCCCTAACTTCCACTGTGAATGATTATTGTATACACACTCAACTGTCTCACACTCAATCACACACCATACCTCACGATAAGGCACTTAAGTACTCCCTCTGTCCACAAGCACCCGCTGCTTGGACCAACAAAACCTCAAACACTCAAATACAACAATGTAAAGATAGATAGAAAACCTTGCCATATGGTTGCAACCTGCTTCCATAATCACACACAATAAACTACCATCAACCTTAACCCATCACTTAATAAAGCCAGATGATTATGGAAGCATTTTGCAACCATATATATTTGATATTAGGGTAAATTCCACTTACCTCCCTGAGGTTTGTCAATATTGCACATAGACCCCTCTATGTTTTATAATTCCACTTGTCTCTCTTATCGTTTTTTACCATTTTGCCAATAAATGTTTACTTATAAAAACGACAGTGGAGGCAAGTGGGATTATGAAACTTAGAGGGGCAGTGACCAAGCAATGGCCATTGGCCCCTTACCGTGATTTCACTACTTGATGATACTTTTCTTATATTACAACTATTTTTTCTCTAAATTTGTGGGGATAGAGATTTTCGTAGCATTACTTTAGATGGCAAAGTTCTTCATTGAAGAATAAAATCTGTAAATTTTATTAAGTGGTTACACTGGCTAGTAGATATGTTAAATATAGATTTCAATGCATTATTTTTGTTACCTTAAAAAAAAAAAAAAAAACTTGGTATTGGTATCTTTGATTGCGATTGAATTAGTGTATCATGTTTTATGGCAGCAACAAGTATTGCCTTATCTTTTCTATATGATAGTCCTTTTTGGTATTTTGTTGTATATTACAATCAAAATATCAAAGAGAAGGCGTGATTGATCTAAATTGTGAATCATCATCATATTACCATTTATTTCATATAAATGGGTCGGCTACAAGAATTCTCTTTTTCTATAATTTTTGTAAATGAATTTCGAATTACTTAAACCTCATGTTTGTTTTGGTTAGTCTCTTTATCTCTTAACCGGTCTTTTTCTATCATCCTTAAAATCTCCCTTATGCGTTGGTTATTAACTCTATCTCTTCTAGTAGCTCTTATTATTCATTTTGACATTCTCATCTAAGTCACATGAATGCGTTCTTGTTATTTTCTAAAGCCTAGCATGCAAATCCATAGAATATAGCTGATGTAGTGACCTTCCTATAGTTTTATTTATTTGATATTTGTATATCTCACAAGATACAATTAACTACCTTATTTCTGTCCAATCTGTTCTAATTGTATTTTCATTTATCTTTCTATCATTTTGCATTAATAAATCTAATTATCGAAAATGGTTATTTTGAGTAATCTTAAGGCCTTGGATTATTACAATTGCATTTTTTTTTTTTTTTGATAAATAAAGATTTTATAAAAATGCTCAAAAGGGGAGCGGATCCCAAGAAAAATACAAAAAGCCACAAAGGACTCAAGCCTTCAAAGAGGCCAAAAAATCAACAATCTCCTCCAACGATCTATGATCTCTCCTTGAAACCCAACAAAAAAGAGTGGAACTAATCGAGAATTTAAGCATTGAAATCGACATCGCCTTTCCTTCAAAATATCTTCTATTCCTTTCAAGCCAAATACACCACCACACACATAGCGGCGTAGCCCTCCAAGCATCCTGACTGAGAGCCCCCATAGGGCAACCTCTCCACGCCTCAATCAATCCTCTCGTAGATCCTGGCATAACCCAAGAAAACCCAAATAAATTGAGCATCAAATCCCAACAATCTCTAGCCAAAGAGCAATGAATGAGAAGGTGATCCACTGATTCCTCATCACGAAGACACATATAACAACGATTGATCACCACCTAGCTTCTCTTTCGCAAATTATCCTGGGTTAAGATCCTACCCAGAACCGAAGTCCACACAAAGAAAGCCACCTTGAGAGGAGCCTTGGAACGCCAAACAGACTTCCAAGGAAAACGAACATCAGGATCAAAAGAACATCAGGATCAAAAGAGAGACACTTGAAGAAAGACCTCACCTCGAAACGCCCCTAAGAGTTTGCCGCCCAAGACTAACAATCCGAATCCTCCTCCACAATCCTTTGGCGATATAGCAACTCCAAGAAACGAATGGCCTCTTCGATCTCCCAATCCTGAAAGAAACGCCTAAATCGAACATCCCAAACCAGTCCCCATTATTAAGATGATAACAGTCGACCACCATGACCTGCCTATCCGAAGCAATCTTGTAAAGTTGAGGAAAAGCGAGAGCAAGAGGAAAATCTCTACACCACACATCCTCCTAAAAACGAATCCTCCTCCCATCTCTAAGTCGAAACCGAATGTGTTTGGAAAATTCATCCCAACCCTTTCGAATAAATTTCCAAACTCCGACCCCCCGAGGATCCCGCACTTCCAAAAAACTCCATCCTCCTCTCAACTCCCCAAAATGACACGCCATAACTCTCCTCCAAAGCCAATGTCTCTCCACACCAAATCTTCACAACCATTTCCCAAGGAGGGCCTTATTAAAAGGCACCAATCTATGGAGACCCAATCCACCATTCCGAATAGACCTGCAAACCTTTTCCCATCGCACCAAATGAAACTTAAACTCTTTACCTCTACCCCCCCACAGAAAATTACGTTGTAACCTCTCAATCCTTTCCAACTGAAGAGGGAATCTGAAAAAAAGAGATAAAATAAGTGGGAAGGCAAGAGAGGATGCTCTTAATCAGAGTGACCCTGCCACTCTTGGAAAGATACTGCTTCTTCCAACCCGCTAACCTTCTCTCGAATCTGTCCACCACTGGGTCCCAAATCCCAACACATCTCGAAGGAGCACCCAGAGGCAAACCTAAGTAAGAAATGGGAAATAACCAAGTCCGACAACCAAAAATGTCCGCAAAAGCCTCAATCTCAGGGACCTCCCCAACCGGCACCAAAACACTCTTGCCCACATTCACCTTAAGGCCGGAGACAACTTGGAACCAAATCAAAACACATCTCAGATATCTAATCTGGGACACATTCGCATCATAAAGAACTAAAGTATCATCAGCAAATATCAAATGAGAGATCTCCAACTGAAAAGCAACATCCCTTCCCACCCGAAAGCCCCTCAAAAAGCCCAACTCCGTAGCCCTTCTCATTAATCTACTAAGGGCCTCCATCACAAACAAGAAAAAGAAGGGGGAGAGAGGATCCCCCTGTCTCAAGCCCCTTGAGCTAGAGAAAAAACCGAAAGGAGCACCATTTACAAGGATCGAAAACCAAGCATTGGAAATGCAAAAGTGCATCCATCTCCTCCACCTATCACCGAACCCCATCCTCTGCATTAGGTAAAGAAAGAAGCTCCAACTTACACAGTCCCTTCTCTATATCCAGCTTACAAAGAACACCCGGGTCCCCACTACGCAATCTGGAGTCCGTACGCTCGGTCGCAATAAGGATTGAATCCAAAATCTGACGACCTCCGACAAAAGCATTTTGAGAATCCGAAATGATACCATCCATAACTTTCCTCAATCTAGAAGCAAGCACCTTGGCAATCAACTTGTAGACACAACCCACCAAACTAATAGGGCGAAAATCCCTAACATTCAATGCCCCCCCTTTTTTTCGAAATAAGGGCAATGAACGTGGCATTCAAACTTTTCTCAAACGAACCTCGAGAATGGAAAGCATGAAAAGTGCCCATCACCTCCCCTTTGACCACCTCCCAGTACTCCAGAAGAAATCTCATGGTAAATCCATCTGGACCTGGGGCTTTATCCCCATTGCAACTCTTCAAAGCAAACATAACTTCCTCTTTAGAAAAAGGCAACTCCAAGCCCAAGCACTCCGCCTCAGAAATTGAGTCAAACTGTAACCCTTCAAGCAAAGGTCTCCACTCAACAGTCTCTGTGAACAACTTCTCAAAGAACTCTGAAAATTCTTTGCAGATCTCCTCCTTCTTATAATAAACAACCTCTTCAACCCGAATCCTCCCTATGTGATTGCTTCTTCTATGAGCATTTGCCAATCTATGGAAATTTTTTGCGTTTTTATCCCTCTCCTTAAGCCACAAGGCTCGAGATTTTTGTCTCCACGAGATCTCCTCCATGATTGCAATTTCAGCAAACTCCGCCTTACACTCCGACCTCCTAACCTTCAAAGCCTCCACCAACTCCCCTTGATCCTCCATCCGGTCAATAGCCGCAATCTCAGCAAGAACCTGATTTTTTCTCCATTCCAAATTCCTAAAGACCTCTTTATTCCAAGTCTTAAGGTCCTCCTTTTAGAGACGCAATCTGCCTGCAAGCACATGACTAGGGGTGCCAACCACACCATACCCCTCCCACCAAAGACGGACCCTCTCTAGAAAACCTTCAGCCCGCAGCCACATATTCTCGAATCGGAAAGGAGAACGTCTATTACAATTGTATTGTCAGTCTCTCGGAATTTATTAAATTAATATTCCATAGAATCTATTTTAGTTAGGGAAAGTTGACAAAAAAACTCCTTGTATACCAATTGTACACGAAACACCCTTGCAATTTAGTATGTGCATATAACCCCTTATGATTTGAGAAATTTTTGCAAATTGCAAGCACTCTCCCCCCCCCCCCCCCCCCCCCCCCCCCCCGCGGGCATAAGGGGTTATATGCACATACTAAATTGCAAGGGTGTTTCGTGTACAATTGGTATACAAGGAGTTTTTTTGCAAGGGGGCGGGGGTCATATGTCCATTAGAAAATGTCAGTTTGCCAGAAAACCCCAAAATACACTTTCTAAATGACCAAAATGCCCCTAACAGCTTTCTATGTTTTTTAACAAGCTTCTGCCATGTTTGGATGCCTTTCTTTTTCTTTCTCTATGCTTCGCAATTTATTCTCTCTCTCAACATTCTCTTTCTCTCTCTACACACTCTCTTTCTCGAGATCCTCCCTTCAACAGCAATATTGTAGGGAGGATCTCCATCCTAGGCTCTACTACATCATGCTAAATCCCTACTAAACCTGAAGTGGGTGAATAGATATTGTGAAAACCTACCTAACAATAAATGTTTCTAAAATTTTGATAATATGTAATTAAACAAACCTAGTAAACACATATTTGTGGAATAAAAATAAAACAGAATATAAATAGAGATTATTCACACATAAGGCCAAAATTATGGGGGAAAAAATCCATGCCCCAAGCTAGACAGATCAAAGTTTACTATGGAATAATGTTTTGCAATCTCAGATAGCAGACTCTTAAGTCCCATGGAACCACCTAAGTGACCTCAGGTCCATACTTAGATTGAACGTTCTACCCCAAATTCCATTGCTCTTGATCTATGGGTTTGGTCACCGATGTAATTTGCTTTTCTTACAATGATTAATATCTACATCTAGCAAATTAACTATCTGGTTCCTTGTATGATGTTTGTATTGAATTCTCTGATATTCTCCCAAAGATAGATTCAATACTTTGAATGGGCCACGCGCCATCTAATGCGTAATGATTTGTGATAAAAAGAAATGCTCTTTATATGTATCATTAAGAGCTATTGATATGTATCATTGTTTACTTAGAGCTTCTGTTTAAAAGATCGCAGAGTTCAATCCATCAAACTCTAATAGTGAACAAAGATATATATCAAGAGCATGTATCAAAGCTGTGATGTTGTGACCCGAATTTTGTGTCGAGGTTTTGATCCGTTTTCCATTTGCGGGTCTTGGGTCTTGTTTAGGACTCTCTTGTAGCCCAGTATATAAGGGCGTTTAGGGTTTGGAGTGGGAAAAAGAGAAACATTGAGAACCGCAGGAAAGAGAGTGAGAGAGGGAGCTAGGGTTTGTGGGCTAAAACTTGTAATCTCTTGATTTTCGTACAGTGAAATCTTTCGCCGGATCTTCATTGTGAACGTAGGCTTTGACGACCCACGTAAAAGTCTCTGTTTTTTTGTGTGCTGTGTTTACTTTTCTTTTGGGAAGAGGGTGTAAGTAAGATTATATTAACAAACTAGATACACTCTATAAGGAGCATGCCCCAGGACTTGCAAGAGTATAATTGTTAGCAAAAAGAAATCTCTATTTTTATTTCAGATATAAGCCTTGCAATCTCCTGGTTGACAAAATAAGGCCGATACCATCTTTTATGAAGTAAGATTATATTAACAAGAAGAAACTAGATACACTCTATAAGGAGCATACCCCAGGACTATACAAGAGAATAATTGTTAGCAAAAAGAAATCTTTATAATCCAAATGTACGAGTGAAGGGATATATACCATGCTATATGAGAAGATAGATACAGCAGCTGACATAGGCAATTAGCAAAGACCACTGTTTGAGAATAAGCTTGATCATAGCAACTGAAGTGGTATAGTAGTTCATGGAACAAAACCATATAACAAATAAATATAGTAACAAGATAGCATCACCAGCAGCAGGAGGTAGCCATGTTGGAGCAGAGAAATCGAAATCTACAAGTAGAAGAATCTGGTAAGTCTCATTGTAGTTGTAGCCAATTGTTTTTCCTAAAAGGGATCAAAACCAGACATAGTGCAGAGTCTTAGTCTGACAAAAGCCGCAATCTGTTTCTCAAGGGAAACAACGTCAATGTATTTGTTGAGAACGAACTTTGGTTTCTTTCCTTTTAAATGGAATAAACAGAGGCTGCCAAGGGTAGTTTAATAGCAATAGATTTAGGAGAATTGTTTCTCAATATAGGGGAGCCCCATGAGATTAAGTCTGGTAGGGATTCACAGTAGAGCATGTGGGCCCATGATTTTTCTTGTAGAGTTCCTCATCAACTGTGAGAGACATGAGTAATGGAAAAGTAGAGCATGAAAGTCCAGATTCTGCTAGTAGTTGTGCATTGTAATAAAAGATGCTCATGGCTTTCAGTTTTATGTCTGCAAAAAACACAGCTGATACTTGAGATAATTCCAAACTTTAACAATCTGTCTTGGGTGTAAATTTTCTGTTTTATAGCAGTATGCCTTGGGACATAACCTTTGAACTAAAGTAGACTTTTGCAGCTGACATTGGGTCCTTACTCCTCAGGACATACAATTTCCATATGGAAGCAATGGAAAAGTAGCTACCAGTATGAACCCAGACAACCCTGTCTGACCTAGAGGAACAAGGTTTAAGCGATCGAGGCATTTCTTCAATTAGCTCTCTCAGACCTCTAATTTCGGAATTAGGCCAACTCCATTCCCCCTCTCTTATAATATCATCAGCCACCAAAGCTTGTCTTCCCAAGCCAGAGACTTGAACGATCCGATCCATTCACCCGTGCCCTTGATCAAGAGCAATAGACCCCGCTGAATGCCATGGATCAAACCATAAAGAAGTCTTTCTTCCATCCCCGAAGATATGTTTAATTTGGTTCCTAGAAGTCACCTCAATCTCATGTTTAATTTGGTTTTTGTTATGCAGGAGTGTAAATAGCAGGGGAGACTGGTGGAACGAGGAGGCGGCAGCAGCGGTGGTGGAGGTGGAAGGAGCTTAACATCCTGTATATAGAAAAAGTTTTCAAAAGATACTTGTATGCTTGTACCTTATTTCACACACTAGTTGGTGTATTGCTCGCATTCCACAAAAATGACTCCAACAATTACTCGAGCAGGAATACGGGCACCAATGGATAGCAAGAGTCAGAATTGGCTATGATAGCTGGGAAGCTTTCCTATAACTTCACCTTAAGGGGTTCGAGGGGAGCAGCAGAGATGGTTGGGGGACTAGTCACGCGGAGGTCTTTCTGAGCATGCAGTACAAGATCAGTCCAGCATGCTCAAATGTGATTGCATCTATATGTTAATCCTGTTAATTATCTAAAATGGAACACAGCTTTGAAAGATACATATATGAGATCCTAGAAAGTCCCACTCGAACCTTTTACCTTTCAAAATGAAATGAGAGGAGATATCACTAGCTCATGGGCCTTGGTGGTAAAGACGATTGTCAATCTTGCATCATTTTCAAATTGACCAATATTATCTAGAGATGAAATTGTGGATAAATGCTTTTATAATTGTAGGGATTGAAAATTAATTGAACCAAAACTCAGATTACTCAAAACAATTACTTTGGTAGTATATGATACTCCCACTGTAATGGAAACTGTGATTCACAAATTATAAAAAAAATAAAATAAAAATATCCATTTTTGGAATCGTGGTTAACAAAATTTGTGAGTCACAGGTTTTTTTTTTTTTTTTGGGATATAGGGAGTATATAATACAAATGAAATATTATGTGATAAAAGAATGGCACTGTAGCACATAAGCTAAAATGATTGGACCAACTATGTTGTATAGGGTTGGGTCCTAAAAAAAAAAATAGAACAAACCAATTCTCTAGGGGCACCGGAGGCTGGTCAAACGATGAAAACTAGATGTAATAAGAGATGAAGAGGACATTCAAAAGTAACAAGGGATGAGATCATTAAAAAATAATTTTAAAAAACTAAATGGATTAAATTGGAGAAATAATTCACGTGGCTAATTTCACTCATATTTGAAAAATAACTTTTAAAAATAAATTATTATTTAATATTGGGATAAATTTGCCCTGGTATGCTTAGACTTAAAAAGAAAACATAATAATCAAGCTGAAACAATACACGACAAATCATCATTGGATTGCTATATTATTTCAGCATGGTTTGTCCCATATACACAGTGACTTTCCGATGGGGAATTTGGTTGCTCTCTTTTTCTGAATTGTATAGACTGTATGTTGAGCTTCTATCTCCTGTGGATGTCCATTATAGGATCATGAACTCTTCAGTGGCTGTAGTGTTGCTTATTTTCTTTCCTTTGTATTCGGTTGGCCTTGATGCCAATCAACATCAATTCAAAATAATACACACAACACACACACACACACACACACACACACACACACACACAATTCATAGTCAATTTCAATCACCCTAGCACTGAACAAAACCTACCCATGACTTGTTTTTCCTAATCATGATTGTCCATGAAACTGTCAAAAATTAAATAGCCTGCCCAAATGCATTTTGATAGACACGGCAGAGACAAGTCTTGAGCTAAAATTTGGCGCCAAAAGTCACCATTGTAATACAGAAAGACACCATTGTAATACAGAAAGATACAAGAATGTATGGTGTGGCTGCTTCAACTCACTACATACATTGGTTGCCCTCATCAAACATTGTACAGATGATGTGCGAGAAAAGAAACATAATAAAACAAGAGTGTCAACATTCAGAAGCAAATTCAGCAAATTGCACACTGACAAAGAGAACATGAAAAGCCACTACTTCAATTTTGGAACCCTTTCATGTACAATGTTGGATCTTTTATAGAAAAATCATCTAATCACTGCTGCAAGAGACAATCAACCACAGCTCCAGTACGAATTAATTTGAGAAAATAACAAAAATAATTATAATACTCCAGACATAATTATTGAAGTCATGAAAGATAAACGTTACACACTCAAATCATACGTATAATATAGTTCTACCTTATGCATTTTAACTAGGATAATTTCACATAAATCCCATACACCAAATTCATAGGACAATCATCCTACCATCTGGGGTTCCATTTGTCATACGCCTCCCTTGGGTATTTCATCAGGTGGCATTTCCAAACTCAAAGCCTCCATGTTTTGGGAAATAGATGTTCTGTAAGTTATGAAAAAACAAGAAGACAGATGCTAAGACAACAGGATTATATTTGTTCAATATGCAGTGACGGACCCAGAAAATTTTGTGAGGGGGGGGCGGCTTTTTAATTTGTGGGTACAAAATTATATGATGGGTTCATTTTTGTAATTTTAATAGAGTTTTTTTTCATAAATTTTAAAAATTTTAAAGTATAAAATGAAAAAAAAAAAAAAAAAATCAGTAGGGCAAATTATAATTCTAGTGGGGGCATCTTCATAAATTATCAAAATTTGATGTATAAAATGCTAAAAAAAAGAATCCAGTGGGGGCGAATACGGGGGGATTTTCATAAAATTTAAAAAAATTAGGGTATAAAATGAAAATATTAAAAATCCAGGGTCCGTGCCTGTCAACATGTCATATTGTGTGAAACAAATTTGGAGAATATGAAGCAATTATGTTAAATATTTAAGCAGATACGTCTATGCCATATGGAATAGTGCGCAATCATTTTTATGACTAAGGTGCTATGTTTCAAATCTAAGTGTTCTCTTCTCCTTCTGTTATACAACGTTATCCAAGTGCAATCTGATGGTGGCAGAAAATGGTATTGTTTTCCACATCTACTTCACTTCCTTATATTTTAACATTTAAATGAGAAATTCTTTTGGGATGGGCATGATCAATGAGCTGAATTTATTCTTTAGACTTCAAACTAGAAAAATGATACTGGATTTTCATCTTACAACCAAAATGTGATGTCCCACATTGCTTGAGGGAGAAAAGTTGTTGACACGCGTGTGTGAATGTCTCCTAACTGTGCAGATGCGTTCAGAAAATTGTGAGCACGGAGAGTGTGCAACACGATCAGTATTTACCTAGCAGATCGTGATTCTTATAAAATTTTGAAATTTAAGACACTATTTGTTATCTCTATTTTCTCATCTTTCCAAATTCAAACATAGATATACTATATAAATATCCCCTTTTTATGCTTTGTTTGGTTGGGATGAAGGGTTGAGGAGGGATGGATGAGAGGGGGGATAAATGATGCTTTTTATGTTTGGTTAGAGGGAAGGGAAGAGAGGTAGGAAGCAAAGAGGGATAAAGCATCCTTCCTAGCATGTTGTTTTTTTATCCGGCCAAAATTGGGCAGAAGAAAAGAGGGAAAGAAAGAATAACTCACCAAAAAATGTAATACCAATTTTAACCTTAAGTCACCTTCCCTTCCCTAGATATGCTTCAACCATCTCCCGCAATTCAAACTTACGAAAGATCTCCCCAAATCCTTCCAGCATTTGATCCATCAACAAATCCGCTCACACAGTTTGCTTCTTCCCGGATTCCTAATATATTTCCTAGTCAAGTCCCTTTTTTGTGTCCTTAAATTTTAGAGTTGTTGAAGAGCTTGAACAACACCTATAAATGATACAACAACCAATTGATACACTCGCCATGCTAGATGTATAATGAGTGTGGAAAACTACTAATTCTAACAATCAAAAATTACTATAATGCACAAGCAATGCATTAGGGAATTTATTCACCGGGAAAAATAAATAAATAAATAAATAAAATTCAATATGGGAAAGAAAAAAAATTCTCCAATTCCAATTCCATGTATCCGAGCACAACCTAAGGTTTTGGGTAATTCAATTCAAACAGGAAACTCAGAATTGGCATACTTGGTTGATTGATAGACAACATGGCAGTAGGATTTGATGGATACCTCAATCGATTGAAGTCTCCTGTCCTTTTAGGAATAGGACTCTGATTTTTATAACTTTCCAAAACCACTTCAATGTATATCAAAAGGGTTTAGATGAATCAAACATGAAAAACAAGAAACTCTTGTTGTTGAATGCATGAACCTTTGTTGGTGAGTGTCAAAATACAAGCTCGAATTGCCTTTTTGTCCTTCAATGTATATGAACTTCCAGATCTACGGTTAGACAAGGTACCATAACCAACATAACTACTAGACACTCAAATAAACAAAAAACTACAAACTCCAAGTTTTGATCACAAACTTGCCAACGCAAGTCTAATAACCTCACGTACATTTTCCAAAATCTTTGTTACTAGCTATTTTAATCTTTGGACTTATCACACCATAAATTACACATTTGAGACATCCAACTGTCACAATCTAGTCCACAGTTACCAGTAAAAGACCAATACAAAAATATGCTTATGTAATAAGGCTCCACTAATGCCTCATTATCCTACAGAAGATATTTAATGAAAACTGCAATATAGGAATCACAAGGGCTTCTAGATATGTTACCTAAAGGAACAAATAGAATGCAAGTAAATGATGCAAACTGAAAAGTTGTTCTAAAAATTAAAAGTTCAAATAAAGATTCTGATAAAGGAAACAAGAGGTGTACTATATGTTGTATGTTGAAATCTTTTTGTGCTCCAACTTTAATGTTTTTCTTTGTTATTCAAAAGCATTATATGTTTACTAATAAGAACCTACGTGTAATACCCCTAACTTTAAAAGGATAGTCTCGATATTTGTTTATTTGTTTTAATTGTATTTTTTAATTATTTAATTAATTATTTGACTAATTGCTTATGTGTTTAATTGAATTAGGTATTACTTGATTATTTGATTATGTGTCTATGTATTATTTGTATTTGTCTATGTGTTAATTGTTTAATTAGATTATGTGCTTAAATGGTGTTTTGATTAATTGTAAATTAAATGTTTTCTTTTCTTTTATTATTTTATTTTATTTTTCTTTTATGGTTATGGTTAATAGTAATGGGCCAACCAATTGGGTCCCATGGACTACTTGGATAGGAGGTTGGATATGTATGGATTATTACCCATGGATAATGTATGTATATATATTATATACATATATAAAAAGGAAAGTAATTTATTAATTATTTCTATGGTAACTTGGGTAGTAATATTTAATCTGATGTATATGTTTTATATTTAAATAATAAAAATATACATAGATTTGATACGTGTTATGTTTTAAGTTACTTTATAATATTATGGTAACTTAAGTATTATTGGATAATCTATTAATAAATAATGGAATGTGTATAATTTATTTATTTAATAAACATATACATAAATTATATACGTAACATATTTTACTTACCTTTTTAATATATATATATATATATATAAGAGAAAGTAATTTATTAATTACTTTTATGATAATTTGGGTAGTAATATTTAATCTGATGTATATGTTTATTTAAATAATAAAAATATACATAGATTTGATACGTGTTATATTTTAAATTACTTTATAATATTATGGTAACTTAAATATTATTGGATAATCTATTAATAAATAATGGAATATGTATAATTTATTTATTTAATAAACATATACATAAATTATATACGTAACATATTTTGCTTACCTTTTTAATATTTTTATTTTCATTTTTTTTAGTTGACTTGGATGGGGAAAAGGGTTAGGATTATTTTATTTAGCCTATAAATATATAGTTATAGGTTGTAAAAGGGGGTTAGAAATATTCACGTGATATATACTAAAGAGATAGTGTTAGAGAGGGAAGGAGGAAAAGGAAGGAATAAGGAGAAAAATCCTGTAGAGAGAAGATCAAGGAAGAAGAAGTTTAATTTTCGATCCGAAAGTTTAAGGCAAGTTCTTCTTCTATCTCTTTCCCTTTGATTTGTGTTTCTGTACATGCCTAGGAAATTCCAGAATTTATTAAACACATAAAATTAAATAATTATGCATGTTTAATTGGGTTAGAACATAGGTTTTATGAAATTGGTTCATATCTGTTCTTGTGTTATGAAATGATAAAATGCATGATTTTGATTTGATTTCTTATGTGAATTTTTACATGTTTAAATTATGTATTTTTCATATCTGTGAAATGATGGAACGTAGAAACATGTCTAGGATTCCTGAACATTTAATAGGGACTAGGTTTGGGTTTTAATAAATTTAAATAGATTCAATCATAATGATGCTTGCTATTTGAATGTTTTAAACAAACGAATGGATTTAATCTTTTAAAATATTTTAGCAATTAAGATTAAATGTGTAGGATGAATTGGATATAGAGAATCCTTATTTAACGGTATAATAAAATATCATCATGTATAAGATTCAGTTTGCGTAGGACATATGATATAGGAAGTTTAAAGAAATAATAAGTCATTCCTATTATGTGATAACTTGATATCATATTTATCATAGTTATTTATGGAATGTTTGATGTATTTCCTTAATTGTTACACCAATTGTTGGATTGTGTGGTTTAATGCACCGGTATGGGACGGTGGCATTCTAGGGAGGGATTAACTTATCAGTTAAGTCCTACCTATTTTATATAAGGGAATGGATTAACTAAAATGTTAAGTCCTACTTATATTTAAGTCAGGTCAGCTGAACAAGTTGAATGACTTATGGAGGATTAATTTATTATATAAGGGAATGGATTAACTAAAATGTTAAGTCTTACTTATATTCAAGTCAGGTCAGCTGAACAAGTTGAATGACTTATGGAGGATTAATTTATACTGGATAGGATGGTTACTAGATTTTATATATATAAGTATGATGCCATGATATGAGCTTGAGTCTCAGGATCAATGGTTAGGGCGCGTATATTGCCAGGGATGTGTAGCTAGATATAGTGTAGTTGTGTACCCTGGTAGGTCTAGGTACTCATGCCCACTACATGTGCGTTTTGCATGTTGCCTACTATTCAGGTTGAGACAACCCTATAGTCTAGTGAGGTTCCTTTAGTGTGTATATATATATATACGGACTACTAGTTACTGTTGGATTGACTAGGATGTATACATGTATCGGATCTCTGCTTGGACTGCAGTAGAGTAGAACTTGTTTGTGGGTCTGACCCACCATTATTTTTCAGGTGTTCGTCACGAGTAGAGGTTGTTCGTACTGAGCGGGGATCAGTCTACTTCATTCTTCCGATGCTACATAGGAGTTCCTTTATGATTCAGTTTCCTGTTTTAGATTACTGTCATTTGTTTAGTTTGGATTTTCTAGGGGTCCACACAGTATGGATTCCCGAGTTGTATTTTGGAGGATCAGTTGTATCAGAACAGTTTATTAATTAATGGAAATATATTATGAGGTTTATTATTAGATTATCATTTTAGTTTCTTATCAGCATTTTATTTATTTATTTTTATTCTTTTGTACTCTGTGTTCGTTTATTATCAATTTGTTTTGATATCCTCGGGTATTCGGGCGTGGGCCTGGCCAACCCGCATTCGGAAATTCGGGGGTATCACACTACGTATCATAATTATGAGGTCTAGTGAGTTGTGCTTCTTGGTTTCTTTCTTCAAACACTGTTATCCATTTAGTTTCTTATTTAATATGTATATGTAATACGTATATATAAAGATGATATTGATGTTGATGTTGATGATGATGAAGAAGTATTCTATAGGCATTATATAGCTGACAAAAATTTAAATCATAATGGAAGTCATATCATCGAGCATTAGATCAAATCAAAGATGGCAGTACAAGGGATTAATTATAACAAAAGCAAGGAAATCCAAGCTACTTACAGCTGAGTTGATCTAGACTGGATCTTTCCCAAATGGTTTAGGGATACCAGGAGACGAAAACAAGTAAAGCCAGGATAATATCACCCTGCTACAATTACACCATCTCTTGGTTTGTACACCTCTTCTAACCTTTGGCTTTTGAGATCATAACTCAGGATCCTAAGCGGAATGCTCAAGAAGATAACATCGGAAGTCAGATGAAAACCAAAGGGTTCAAACCACAAAACTGAAAACGAGAAAGCCCTTTAGAAAGCACCAAATCCTTTATTAAACTAGCCACGTAGATCGTATACTTCAAAGTCCATTCCATGGCCACACAGTCTCCCTCAAGTGACTAAATGAACAACTTGGTGTGGATTTTCTTTGCATAACATAGACGGCCCATCAACACCCCAATACATCCCATCCGATTTCGATTTTCACTTCTTTCAATGGGAGCTCAACGGCATGAACACCGACTTCATTGAGATCAAACCTCAGAAGGGGCTGAGACACAGATAACTCGTACAGTGCACTGTGAAAGTAAACAGAATGCCTTATCCAGTGGTACTCATTAATGCAGGAATCAATTTGTATGGGGTGTCTAACCCAATATTGTTCAGTATTAGAATAGTATATGTCCAACAGAAGTTAAAAGGCAATGCTGCATAGATATGATGCTGCTGGTAGCTGCGGGCTTTGGGAATCGGCACATATTGCCTCATCAGAGGCATTGAAGAACAAAAACAAGCCATTGCAACTGTCAAGAAAGTCATTTGCATTAGTCGTTTGGAATGGTAAGTTAGCCAAAAATTCAGAATCAACAAATCCTCCACCACCACCACTAATGCCACAGTTGTCTTCTACAGAAACATAATCAATGAGCTCTTCGTTGTCAAAGCGCCTCAAATTACTATAAAACGCATCCCGTGATGGCTTGCTCGCGTGTCTGGTTATAAGGGGCATATGAGGTGGGAGAGCATAAGTACGGAAGAAAAGGCCACAGAGCGGAAGAGACACTCTGGGCAAGCAAAAAGGAAAAAAAAAGAATCTGAATTGGATTAGAAATATGCAGAGATTGAATCTGAAATAATTTTTATCAACATGTGCTTTTTGAAGATGGAAATCTTTTGAGAACTTAAAAAAAAATCATAACAAGAACTTTGACAAGCAAAAGTACTTAATATAGGGTAAAGCTCTCAGTTACTTCTTGAAAATTCAAATACTTAGAAAAAGCATGCTTTTGAGTGAGGCTTGCCATGAACTACCTCACACTCTGTTTCCACTAGTAGATTCTCAAATAGGATTTGTAAATTGGTCAAACGATGAGATAGGGTACTTAGTGGTGAATGGTCCAGAAATAATTGGTAATTTTTTATTATTAATTACCCAAATAGGATTTTCTATGCCTTAATCAGTCAATTGTCTAAAGAAACATTGTTAGTTAACTAAAATTGAATTAAACAACAGTTTATTTTGGTTGATATATTTTGATTTAGCCGACCCCATTGAGAAATCCTGGATGTTTTGTTTCACATAGAAATACAATCTGTGTAATGCACGAAGAATATATTCAATCTTTCTGCCATATTTTTATTTTCAAATTTTGGTTTTTGATTTTCTTTTGTTATTAGAATGTAGAATATCAGGATATTGATATGTTAATTTTGAAGATTATTCCTAAACTGATGCATTGTACTTTGTTATTGGATTAATTTAACATAAGAGCTGAGTATGATATGTGTTAATCACACCTATCCTTAATCACTCCTCTTTCTGCGGATAGGTGTCCAACATTTTGACTGAAAGCATAGTTGGGTTGGGTTGATACATGATACAGATAGTACTTAGATGGTGGTGTTTTAATTGTTATGAGTGAGATTGTGAAACCTCTTTCTCACAACTTGAGTGTTTTCTTATTTTTAGGGTTAGCATCGGGCCTTAACATTTAGCAAGTACAAGGTTCAAGAAACATGTCTCCTCAGTCATCAGGTAACAAACTCTTACTTTTTCTAAAATTTTAATTGGCATTTATAGCTATTGGTTACGTTTATTGTTTTACATACTAATTTTTTGTTTTTAATTTTGTTTCTACATACATATATATAATATTGTTATGATGTGATGCTCGAACAATTTATTAATGGGAATTAAAGACTTGGAAGTTTAGTTTTCAATTGCAGAATATATGTTTTACAAGTTTATTAACGCTTTTAAAACTTTTCCTCTTTTGTCCTAATAATATTGGTCTCTTTTCTGAAAGAAGAGAGTTGATGGGAATGCGTGGAGTAGGGGAAAAAGAAAATAGGTACGTTTTTTTTGCCTAACTAATTGACGATTCCAGATAAGGTTGTTACGTGATTCTAGATGACGATTTTGAGCTATTGATCGGGACAACTTCCTTGCCATATTTGACTTGCTGGGCATTACGGAAGTAAATCTTCGTTTGTATATCTTTCATTGCCATGGTTTTTGATATCTAATAATTTGGGTGTTTCATAATTTGATTTTTGTTGTAGAGCTGAGAAGTTGAAGGGGCATTCGGTGTTAATGAACCCCTCTAAAAGGGCTGGATTCATGTCTGCTGCTTGTCATCACCTAGGATTTGCTAATAAAGTCTCATATCCGGTTATGAAGATGGAGTTCAACAGGTCGCAGCGTCATAGTGTTGTAATGGTGGTTGGGACATGGTCGTAAAATTCCTAAGTTGGTATTTGATTACAAGTCTCGTGAGGTCCCTCAATATATTCCTAACGAGGAATTCCATATGTTCAGATTTGTTAAGAATTATCTACATCATTCTGGTTCTGAAGCAGGAGAAGATCTTAATTTGTCATTTTCAAAAAAGGAAGCAGGTTTGGAGCTCTCCCATATGTAGAATAGAAGACATGGGAGCTGTCCCATATGTTTCCCGGATACATGTCTTCTATCTACACAACTTTGGTGACCAAATTTCCAAAGTTGAATATTTGGTTGAAGGAGTGAAGTAACTACTCTCTATTTTCATAACTAAATATAGAAATTCTCGCTTTCTTAAAAAGAATCTAATCATATATGATTCTTGTTTCATTTGATGTTGTTAAGCATGCTATTGTTATGTATTGTCTTGTGTTATCTGTTTAACTTTTACACCTAAAGTTTAGGATTGACTCTGTACGTACACATTTGTTCATTTTCTTAATGCACGACAGTTTGATTTTTTTGTCGTTGTTTTCTTTAGTGTTACCACTAATCGGGGTGTTGCAATTAGGGCCTAGTTAAGTGCGTCCATATTTGGCTTGTTGATTGTTTCTGATGGTTGCAGGCCCATTGGTGGATGAACATAGGTTGAACGTTCTTTTTTGGCGCCAAGTAATGTTTGGTTGGGATATGTAATGGGAGTTTTAATATTAAGTTATAACTTGTTGAACTAGTTTTTCTTTTGCCGTGACAATGTTTGGGATATGTAATGGAGGTTTTAATATTTAGGTTATAACTTGTTGACCTGGTTTTTCTTTTGCCGTGACAATGTGACAATATTTGGGATATGTAACTGAGATTTGGCATGTTACTTGACTGGGATTAATGCATGGTTGTTAAAGTTCAATTTTATTTTTGTATCATAAATGTTTTATAGCATTATTTTGTGTGTGTCTCTACACCTGTGTTAGTCTTCATGGGCATGTCAATGATGCAAATGGATTGAATGGTGTGAAAGCGTGGCCAGATGAACTGGCTGGTTCACTTGATGATATAGTTTTCAATCAGCAGATGATTGTTATGAAAGCCTTATTGATACTTGCTATATGACTTGTTCCATCTACTTTCCCAAATCAGATTTCGGTAGAGTGAACAATGAAGTAGTTAAGAAGCAACTAATTTGAGTGAATTCCTTCTTACATATGACAGAGGACAATATTTTTAGTGGTAAAGACTTTTATTAGCAATAATTCACATTTTAGGTTTTGCTGCGTCTGTTAATAGTTAGTATGCTCCAATGTGCATGTCACCATCATTGCCAGCCTTCAACCTGTTCTGTGAAACTGTTAGCCTTGCATTTCTAATGATATCATATGCTAATCACTCTTTTTTTAATTAATTGTGATAACTAATCCATTCATTATGTGGACTAAATTGATGCTATCAGAAACACAATAGCGATGTGTTTGTCTCTGTTTCACCCTTTCGCTCTTTCTTTCTTTATTCTTGTTTTTTGAATCCTGCATTTCGGAGTAGTTCACAACCACCTAGTAAAGATACCAGTTCTTGAATCATATTATGTTATAGATACAAATTTGTTTTTGAAGCTGTACTTGTGATAACAGGGGAGTGGATTGACCCCATTGTTAGTGGACCTTTGAACTGAACGAGGGTTAAATACATATAGCTCTACGACTGTAATGGAACTCTTCCACCTTTTACAAATCATTATATGTCATTATTGTCTTTGTCATTAATGTCTAGACATATAGTTTAATTTATTCCTATGATTGAAACTTTTTGGGTTGTTTAGTGGGAACAAAACATTTGTCATTCTAAAAGAAAATAAATAGAAAAATGAATCAAAGTTGTGTCATTCATGTACCTAAATTTTGTAGAATAAACATTTCATGTCTCAATTTATATGTTCTCATCCCCATCTTTTTCTTGATTTTGTGCCTATGAGACGCATAATGCTACTAATTTAAATAAATGGCATGGATGTGTGGTATTCTGACTGAATGGGGGTGGTGATCCTATTAGTGTGGTGGTGCATGTTGACAAGGTACGCAGTTGAGGTATCAACTAGGGGAGACAAATAGGCGGGTTGGGCCGGGTTTGGGTTGGGTTGAAAATGAGCGAGTCAAACATGGGTTAAGACTCATATTCAACCTGTTTTGAACGGGTTGAAAATGGGCGGATAAAAAATGTATAAGGTCAATCCATTATGACCCGTGAATTCATTAATTATTATTATTATTTGTTTAATTATTTTTTTTTTCGGAAGGTTTTAAAATTTTATTTAATAACAAATAAAAAAACACAATTCCAAACCCAGCAATATTTGCTGACTCGTTTTAGAGAGAAGTGAAGGAAAGAGAAGAAATATTGATGTTTTAAAAATAAAATTTTCTTAAAAATTTTGATGTTTACAAACATGAAAAAAGAAAATGTAATTTGCATATTTGAAAAAAAAAATCGACCCATTAAACCGAACCAACCAGCCCGAAATTTTGATGTTTACAAATATGGAAAAGGAAAATGTAATTTATAAAAAAAATAAAAAATTTGTCCCATGAAATCCAACTGACCCGTTCAAAATATTGATGTTTTAAAAATAAAATTTTCTTAAAAACTTTGATGTTTACAAACCTGGAAAAAGAAAATGTAATTTGCTTATTTGGGTAAAAAAATAATAATAAATAAATTTTGACCCTTGAAACCCGACGCACCTAAAATATTGATGTTTTAAAAATAAAATTTCTTAAAAATATTGATGTGTTAACAGTCAATATGAGTCAAATAATCTAAAAAGATTAGTTTGATATGCTCTATGCTAGGTAGGGATTCGTTTTTGCAATACCCTAATAATGGTGGATGTTAATGTGGCGGTATTCTTGCGGTTATGGTAGATAAAGATCACTGTAATGCCACTATGGTTCGGACGGAGGATTTCGCGCTGGTAGGTACTTATTGGAATGACGCTGAGAGAGGTTAGTAGACTGACTAAATCTTCATCAGTTTATTCATAACCAGGACACTATTCTCGAGGGTGTCATTTGGAGGGGTTGCTGGTGTTGCACTTGGAGGAGAACCAAAGTTTCTACACTGTATAAAATGTGGAAATTTTTTTAGGATCATTTTTTCGCAACAATAAGCTGTGTTATGACTATATGGAGGAGGGGAAAAGTTCCATATTCAATTGAAACGAGACAAGGAGTCAAATTGACACCTACCTATATTAAAGAGGTAGGGTGTGTCAAGGTCAGGAAGGAGAGACCAACCGCTCATATAAGTAAGCGGTGCACGGTGTGTGTGAAAAAGTCATAATGAGTTGACTTTCGATGAATGGAATTATCGGTTGATTTTATTATCGGCAAGTTTAACACTAACTGGTGACGCATAAGATACAGTTGCAAGGTTAGCTTTTGACGATACTCTAATTTAAACAATGGGGGCAGACGAAAGCTAGTGGTACCAGACTAAAGGTACTTTCTGTAGACAAATTGGAGAGCGGATGTAAGGACTGAGGTTTCCAACTCTTAATTCTTTATTCATCCTGGTAAAAAAAAAAATGCTTCACAATATGAAGCAGAGCTTAAGGGGCTGACGGAGGTTTAGTGGTTTCTGTTGGTGTGGTCCTAATGAATTGCGATTTAAAATCGGCACTTCTTTTCAATGCACTCAGACGATTATAAGGTACATCAGGACATTGAATGTCTGGTCAAGTGAACCGGCTAATGTAGGATATGGTTAATTTGTATAACTGGATTGGTTGGTTTTTAAATTAATGTTATGCGTTTGATATGCATGCTCGGACTATGGATGATTTAGTTCTTTGTTAAGTTTAAAATCGGTATATGGTTAAATTAAGGCATGATTGATTTGCCAAAGTCTAACTAAATAGACTTAAGATGGCATGGTTTATTTGCCAAAGACATGGTTGAATTGTCCACATGGTTGATTTGCCAAGGTTTAACACAATATACAAAAAGGGGGCATGGTTGATTTGCCAAAGTATAAATAACTATACTTAGGGAGGCATGGGTTAGTTGCTGAGTTATGAATAAAAATATATTTATACTGATAGAGCTGAGTCCACACGAGAACGGAAATGAGTTTTTTTTTTAAAAAAGCAATCATTCAGAGTTTCGTGAATTCCGATGATGGAATTCCGTTTGTTAGGGGGGAAGAATATAATACCCCTAGTTTTAAAAGGGATATAATTGAAATTTTACTATTTATTTTATTGATTTCATTATTTTTAGGTGCTTACGTGGCTACGTGTTTTGATGGTTTCCTATTTTTTTGTGAAATTTGAATTACGTTGTTGTGTAAATTAATTTGTTTGTTTAACTGGCATTGTCTGTTTAATTGAAATTATAAAATAGGTGACTTGAATTAAATGGTTAAATGAATTGTTTCAATTAAGGTGTTTAATTTATTAAGGATGGGATTGGATGGTATGGAGTAAGTGGGTACGGTTAATACCCATGGATGTGTATACAGGTATATAAGGGTGTGTGTATATATATATATATATGGATTAATAATAATTATTAACAATTGAATTATATTTTTTATTTATTATACTGGGTGGAATATAATTATAGGGTTTTATCTTTTTATTAAGTGCCGACTTATACATATAGTTGGTTTAATTGTTATTTCGCGGTGGCGTCTCCTCAGTTAATTAGAATTAGGTTTTCCTATACACCTATAAATATATGATATTAAGGCTATTTAGGGTTGAAAAACAAAACACAAACCCTATTCACATTCATTGATATTGAGAGAAAACTGAGAGAGGTTGTGAGGAAAACATAACAACTTTGGTGAAGGTTTTGGCTGTGGATTAGGCTGGACCAAGGAGGAATGTAGAGGGTCTATTTGTGGAGGAGAACCGGAGCAGAGGAGTTCTTGATTGCAGTCATGATTACCGGAAAAATTTAGGAAGACGGCAACAAGGTTTTTATTAAAAAAACCACAGAGGCAAGTTCTTTTCTTTCTCTTTCCCGTTGGCCTATGTTCTGTGCATCCTTAGATAGTCTTTAGGGTTTTAAGTGATCATTAATTAAATTTTACATGCTTGTTATATGTTAAATCAATTATCTGTATGCGTTGAATTACACTGTTACAGTTCTTGCATCTCTGGTTTTCAGTTTGGTTTAAAAGCATGTTAAATCGGTAACGGTTTTAATCACTGTAATTGATTCGAACTATTGTGATCAAGTCATGGGGATGATATTAGGTATAAATAGGACTCTTAGGTTCAGTATTAAAGATGAACAGGCTCTATGCTTCTAAGAGCAGACTCCATGGTGCAAAAAGCCTGCTCTGTGGTTTTAAGAACAGGCTTTCTTGGTTAGGCTCTGTTTGGGTGCGTTTGGACACTGTTTGGGCACTGTTTGGGATTCTAAATGGTTTCAGGGACTGGAATGAGAATTCTAAAAGTAATTTCAATGGATTTTAATCCCTCTAATTGTATTAATTGGTCCATAAGTCAAATGGAATAAATAGTGTTAAAATAAGCAACTTTGTACATTGCTAACGGATAGGAATGATTAAATTGCTAAATCTTATTTTAAAAATTTAACGGATTGTAGCATGGACTCTAAACATGATATTATGCTATATTAGAGCCACATTAAATAAATTAATGTCTTTGTGCTCATGGATTTAACCGTAGAAAAGTATACAACGGTGCAAACTGTTAACGGATGGAAGAAGTTTAATTGCCTAATTTAATTTTAGTAATTTAATGGAATCTATATTTGATTATAAATCTTTCTTTGGTAGCATGCTAGGGTTATCAAGTTTGATCTGTGCATACCTTGGATATTAATGGTTGAAATACTAAATTCTTTTCTGCAATACATGGATTTAAATTTGGAATTTTAATTGTTGTAATATTAAGCACTACTCTGCAATTATTTGGATTATGGTTTGGACTTAAATTGCTGAAGTAATACTTAGGTTCTGTCAATCTTATGGTTGTCGGCCTGAAGTTGATTGAAGAATTAGTTATATATTATCTGTCAATTACCTAGATGGATGCTGGATTTTATATTTGTGAACAATTAAACTTGATCTCGTTGTGATACCCCTTGGATCTGAGACACGGGTTGATCAGGCTCAGGCCCAAACCCGAGGGAAATATCAAACAATTAAAGTATTTTAAAACGAACACAGAATAGAAATTTAAGAATTTAAATAAAGAACCAAAAGAAATATAAAATCCTCCAATTTGAAAATATTAATAATCCAATCCTTCCAAAACCTCCAAGGTTACAACTTGGGAATCCAACTAGTAGACCCCGAAATAACACTTCAACTGAAACTGAATAATTGAAAATAAAAATAATCCAAGACTACAGCGTGAAGTGAAATCCTACGTTGTTGGTGGAATGAATGAGAGTCTTTGTTTAGCACGATCAAGCTTGAGACTGGAACCGTCCAATACCTGAAAAGAATAATAAAGGAGTGGGTCAGGCCCACGAGCAAGTTCTAATCTAACTGCAATCCATACAGTGACCCGATACGCAGATACACCGTTGACACCTCACAATATCTATCTAGTCCATACATATAAATATATCCACACTAAGGGACATTCACTGGTCTATAATAGGGGTCTCAACCTGAATAGAAGGCAACATGTAAATACGCATCCAAAGGTGGGCATGAGTACCTAGACCTAACAGGGTACACCTCAACCTATTATAACCAGCTACGCATCCACTGCAGATACGCACCCTAACCAACAAATCTGAGACTCAAGCTCATCTCGTGGTACCATAAACATATATATAAAGTTCGTCCAAAACCAGGGTATATAGTTCAAATGTTAATTAAACTGACATACAATAAACCAACTAGTTAGTCACTCAACTTATTCAGTTAATATGACTTAACTACCATCCATTAATCCAGGAAGCCATTCAACTTATTCGCAGTTGATCTGACTTAACTACCATCCATTAATCTAGGAAGCCATTCAACTTATTCGCAGTTGATCTGACTTAGTTACAGTTAGGATTCAATATTTTCCAATCCATTCATTTAATCCATTAGGTTAGGTTTATGTGTTTTGAGCTAAACCGTCCCTAGTATTACACCGTCCCATACCGGTGCATACAATCCTCCATATCCATGTAAATTACAACATATATATAATAGTTTAATAATTCACAGTCCAAAACCACTATCCAAATAATTGCAGAAAAGTGCTTAAAGTTTCAACAATTTAAGTCCAAGAATTAAATCATAGGGTTGCAAGAACCGATTTAATAATTTAACAACTAACGTTCAGAGCATGCGTAGATCAAATATAATATATCAATGACTCTATCATACACTTAAAATAAATCCTATAATCATATTATAGGCCAATAAACTGTTACATTAATTTAAGCAAATTATTTCTTTCCATCCGGCAACAGTGTACTTAGTTGTATACCTGAATTCCGTTTAATCTTTTAACACAGGGCCACACTATGCTACAAGTCTAGTTTGTTAAATAAAAGACTTCACCGTGCATTTAAAACAAGCTTTATAAACACATTAAATCCATTTAAATTGCTGAAATTTAATTAAGCAATTATTTTGTCTTTCATCCGTTAATAGCATAGAAAATTCATTAACTGTATATTGTTAATCCCGACCACTTAGAATTAAACTTTAATTAATTTAGGGTCCTAATAACATCCTAAAACAACCTCTTAGTCCCTTTGTGAAGACCCAGACCCATTAGTACAGTGTCCATGCTTAACAGTACCAAACAACACGTGGAAAAACAAGTCTGGAAGTGAGAATTGAAGAGAGCCTGCTCTAGATTTTAAAGAGTAGGCTCTTTTGAGCCTAGAGCCAGCTCTAGTAGCCCTAGAGCCGGCTCTTCATGTGTGGGAGCCGGCTCCCACATCCATGGAGCCGGCTCTTACCTCCTTTGAGAGCCTCCGTCCCCGTTCTACTTCGTTTCAGCCTATCTTTTCCACCTCCGGTCATTCCAGTTCCTCTGTTTCTCTTAAATACTGAACTTAATAGTCTTGTATATATACCTAGTATCATTCCAATGGTCTGTTTACAGTAGTTGAAAAGAATTACAGAGGCTAAAATTGCAACTAACTTAACATGCTTTAAGAACAGAATGCTGAAACGAAAACGTGCATAAATTTTTGTTTTACAGAATTAATATCAACACCTAAAGATCATTGATATAACATGCATTAAACATATAGGTTTCGTTAATGTTCAATTAAACCCTAGAGATTATCTAGGTGCACAGAACACGAGCCAAAGAGAAGGAGAAAGAGAAGAACTTGCCTGTGATTTCAGTTATGAAATCTCGGCGTCGTCTCTAAGTTTCCGGCAACAACTGAACACTGGTAAACCTTCTATTGCTCCGAATCTAACTCAATCAACCTCCTTGGTCCTCTCTGTAAAATTCCCCCTCAAGCCTTGCTCTGTTTCTCTCACGTCTCTATTTTCTCTCTGTGTTGCTTTCTGTGTCTTTGATACGTGAATAGGAGTGGTATAAAGTCTTTTTAAAACCCTAAGTCATCTTAATGATATATTTATAGGTTTTAAACTAAAACCCTAATCCAAAATTTATATTCGAGAAGGAAACACAATTAATATTATTCTCTACCTTAGGCAAATACGTGAAACCCTAAAAGAAATAAAACCTTACGATAAATATTAATTTAATTAAATTCAATAAAACAAATAATTAATAATACAATTAATTAACAAACAAATATAATCAAAATGTCAGTCCATTCAAACAACAAGTAAATAAATTTTAAATAAATCAACTAATGAAAATAAAACAAATAATACAGACAATTAAACAATTAATTAAATAAAAATGCAATTAAATCAATTAAGCAAATAAAATGCAATTTAAACAATAAATTAAATACCAAGACTATCATTTTGAAATTAGGGGTATTACATTCTTCCCCCCTAACAAAAGGAATTCCGTCCTCGGAATTCGCTCTTACCTTCTTCCAATATTCCAGGAAACTGCTAGTGAATGACATCCTCCAGTTCCCAAGTGGACTCAGCCTCATTGTGATGACTCCACTGAATACGCACCAAAAGAATCACCTTATTACGAAGGATCTGATCCCGACGATCGACAATACGACACGGTGGCTCCAGATAAGTTGCATCCGGCTGCAACTCAATCTCCCCAACATCGATATGCTGATACCGATCCTCATCTCGCAGAAATTTCTGCAACATGGACACATAGAATACGTTGTGTATGCGGTCCAAATTATCCAACAGTGCCAACCGATAAACAACTGCTCCAACTCGATCCGTAATTATGAATGGACCGACAAACCGCGGAGACAACTTCCCTTTTTTCCCAAAGCCCATAATACCCTTCATACGAGACATTTTGAGTAGATCCTAATCCCCAACCTGAAACTCTAATGCCCGAGTACGACGATCAGCATAGCTCTTCTGCCTACTTTGGGCAGTACGCATGCGATCTCGAATAAGAGCTATCTTCTCAGAAGTATCCTTGATGAACTCAGGACCCAAGAATCTGCTCTCGCCAACCTCCATCCAACAAATGAGCAATCGACACGGTCGGCTGTATAACACCTCAAAAGGCGCAATCTCAATAGTCTTTTGGAAACTATTGTTATAAGCAAACTCCACAAGTGGCAAATAATCCTCCCAGTGTTCTTTAAAGTCAAGAACACACGACCGTAGCATGTCTTCCATGATCTGATTAACCCTCTTAGTCTGTCCATCAGTCTGAGGATGATAGGCAGTGCTAAGGTGCAATTCCGTATCCAAAGCCTGCTGAAAACTCTTCTAAAAGACAGACACAAAGCTCGAATCCCTGTCTGATATAATAGACAATGGAATGCCATGCAGCTTCACAATCTTTGAAATGTAAAGCCTTGCCAACTGCTCCGACGTGTATGCAGTGCAAATAGGTAAGAAATACGCTGATTTGGTCAACCTATTCACAAACGTTGGATAATTAAGCTCATGAGGCTTAAGCTTCCAAGATCCATAAGAAATCGGTTGCTCTTCCTGCATCAAAACACATCCAAGACCCTACAACGAAGCATCCGTGTAGACAAGATACTCTATCCCGCTCTGTGGAGTAGCCAGAATCGGTGCAGAAGTCAACTTCCGTTTCAGCTCATCAAAAGCTCGCTGATAATGCTCATCCTACACGAACTGTACACCATTCTAGGTCAGATGAGTGATTGGTCCTGCTATCTTGGAGAACCCCTTGATGAACCGACGATAATATCCTGCCAAACCGAGAAAACTCCGAATCTCGGTAGGTGAAGTAGGCTGTCCCCACTCTACCACAGCTGAAACCTTGGCTGGATCAACCGCTATCCCCCTTTCTGACACCACGTGACCCAGAAACTTCACTTCCCGCTGCTAAAATTCACACTTCTTGAACTTGGCATATAACTGGTGCTCATGAAGCGTCTGTAAGACTATGCGAAGATGTCTAGCATGGTCGTCCTCAGACCTAGAATAGATTAAGATATCATCAATAAAGACAATGACAAACTGATCCAAATAAGTCCGAAAGACTCTGTTTATTAAATCCATGAAAACTGCTGGTGCATTAGTTAACTTAAACAACATCACACGTAACTCATAAGAACCATATCTCGTGAGAAACGTTGTCTTAGGAATATCCTGCTCCCTAACCCTCAGTTGATGATACCCAGAACGCAGATCAATCTTGGAGAAGTATGTGGCTCCCCGTAACTGATCAAACAAATCATCGATCTTGGGTAGAGGGTACTTGTTATGAATAGTAACATTGTTCAACTCCCTGTAATCTATACACAGGCGAAACGAACCATCCTTCTTCTTCACAAACAGAACCGGTGCTCCCCAAGGTGATGTACTCCTATGAATAAAACCCTGGCTGAGTAACTGCTGAATTTGATCCCTCAGCTCTCTCATCTCCACCAGTGTCAACCTATAGGGTGCCCTAGCAATAGGCGCAGTGCCTAGAGCTAAATCTATCACAAAATCGATCTCGCGACTAGGTGGCAACCCTGGAATCTCCTGAAATACATCTAGGAAATCCTGTACAATTGGTATGTTATCCAATGATACAGTAGTCCCCTCCTCCGTTTCCTCCTCCACATGGAACAAATAGGTGCTAGTGATTCCGCTAGAACGCAGCATAGTGACGACATACATGTCTTGACCAGGTATGGTAAACACAATAGACCTATCAAAATGAAAAACTTGAGCCTAGCGGTGGTAACCAATCCATCCCAAGTATCACGGCATAAGTATGCCTGTGTAAGACCAAAAGATTTGCTAGAAATCTGAGTCTACTAATATCTAGTGTCACGGGTCCATCCAATATGGTAGTATTGCCTAAAAAAAATATCTTAAGGTCTATTGTATATGTGGGTGACCACCCAATCCATGAAAATCCCCAATTTCCGAATACTCCGTAGAGCAACACATAAGGTAAAATGAAGAACTCAACAATCGTCCGATTTTTAGATTTGCATTCTATCTTGGGACGTCCTTATTCCAAACCAAACCTACCCTATTGATTATACTAGTTCTTTTATAAACTCCTTGGTAATCGTTCCGTTTTAACACCACGAACCTATAAGCAAAGCTTTGTGTGTTTGCTCACCTACAAATCACTCTACTGTGACTTTCCTTCCTTATTGCAATGTACACATTCCAATATAGTTTAATAAAACCATTCATGTATACATCACAAACATATCATCACAAAACAAAATAAAATAACCAAAAACCGTGAGTTCACTTTATTAAGAACTTTTCCAAACCAAAACCGTCAAACCAATAACCGTAAGGTATTGTAACATAATCCTAATGCACGTGATTATATCCGTACTACACTTTTACTAATACCTCCTTTTCTTCTAGTAATTAAAAGTACTCTTAAAAGAGTAGTCATCCTTGAACTCCGGTGCTCTCCATCTCGAATGCTTCGGTATCACCTCAATCCTGATCTTCTTCGGGGTTTTCCTCTCCGCTTGGCTCAGCTTCGAGCACCACCGAAGTTGTGTTAGGTCCACAGTATGGTGGCCAATCCCGCACGCAAGAAACTTTCCTTGACTTGTACTCCGAAGCAACCCCTATTGGAATCAACCCTTTGGTTTCCAATTCCGCCTTCTTAATCGACCTTCGTAGGGGAATTACTGGGGTAACTTTCCTCGGCCTTGGGCCCTTCTTTGCTTTCATCGCGGCCCTCATTGTGATACCCCTCGATTCTAGAACCACGGGTGATCAAGTCCGGGCACAGATCCAAAGGATACTAGACAATCAATATATAAACAAGTAGGAATAAAACTGAATTAAGAATAAAATAATGATATGCTGAAAAGAATTCTAATTGTAAAACCTCCAAAAAAAAAAGTTTTAATATAAATTAACTTTCCAAACCGTACAACTCGGGAATCCCACTAATGGACCCCTAATAATCTCAACTGATAAAACTTTACAGAATAAAATCCAAAACTAAAACCAGAAAGAAAAATCCTATTTAGTCGGAAGAGTGAATGACTGTATCTTCATCACCACGAACAAGCTCTAAACCTGTTATAGACGATCACCTGAAAAATAAGGGTGGGTCAGGCCTACATGCAAGTTCCATGCCACTATAATCCATACATAAACCCGATACGCAGATACATCCTAGATAGCTCAACAATAGCTAAGATAGTCCATATAGATATAAGTACACACTATAGGACGTTCACCAGCCCACATAATCCGTCTCAACCCGAGTAGAACAACCAAGGAAACATCATCAGGCCTGGTTATCAATCCTAGGCGATATACGCACCCTAACCATGATCAGGAGACTCAAGCTCGTATCATGGCACTTAAGTATATATTTAAATCTCTTCATAATACAGAAAAGTAAAGCAACCATCCATTGTGTCGTTCAACTGTTTTAGTTGACAGGACATGCATCTATGTAGGAGTTAACTGTTTGAGTTAATCCATTCCACATGTATGAAAGGGGTAGGACTTAGCTTTTTTTTTTTGATCTAATCCATCCCTAATATGTCACCGTCCCATACCGGTACATATAATGCAAATGATCCATCAATGATGCACACATGTTTGAACATCAAATCCATCCGGAAACCAACACAATAGAAATCAGATATTGATAAGATCCTATCATGCATCCAGTATATGTTTATAATCATAGATCCTCCTTTTAAATTGTTAAAATAAGAATAAACAATTTAAACCATCCATTTCCATGTAATTGACAGAACCAAAACTAAGACAGTCCAGCAATTATCCTCCATAACATAATATAATGAATATCAGAATTTTAAACTGCACATTATACTAGAATTCCAAATCAACACATCCATACTAGTTCGTTTTAAATGTTAAAATGATGACTAGCATTTACATCCTCCCAAATCCTTTACGGCATGCAAATCTATAATTAAATCTCATGGCATCTATGTAATTCCCCATTATAAATTCTGTGTCGGATATAATGACACTCCAAAGTTTAAGTACATCATATGAAACTTCAAAAGTATTTTATACCAGTTTCATTTAATTGCTAACACGAAACTAGCAACTAACCTTCCACTACTCCCGACAATATACAACTTATTAGATACGAGTACATGACGTCATAACCAACATTCCTGGAACTGAACTATGCTAATTATATCATTGATATAAATTCTAACAATAATTACAATGTCAGTCCAAATTAAGTTGTCAAAACAACTTAGCAAAACAAGCATTCCTCCTTCCTTGACAGTAGGCCTATTATAAGCTTATGTTTTATGACATGCATTTAGGTTTAGCACCTTAGCATAAACTAACTATTTGAAGGCTTTAACAAGTTAATTTTAATCATTTAAAACCCCCTATCACTTTCCATTAATTACCTTTAAGCCCCTGAACTTCAGAAAAATTACAGAAAACACCCGTAGGGGTTTTTTTCCCATGGGAGCCGGCTCCCCTTTATTGGAGCCAGCTCGTAGGCTTCTAGAGCCGGTTCTCCCTCATGGAGAGCCGGCTCTCTCTTCATGGGAGCTGGCTCCCACCATTTAGGAGCCGGCTCTCACCCCTGAGAGTTGATCTCTGCTTCACTGCTTCGTCTTTGCTTCCGGCAGAAGTTCCAACTGTTTGTTTTAATTTTCTTAAGGATTTTTAAAGGTTCAATTTAAGCCCTAATACTCCTATAAACTCCCTTGATTCTACTGCCAATTGTTCTATAAAAATCCAAACAATTACAGGGCAGTTTATGCAGAAACACCCACCGTTCCAATTTCAAAAACGCAGAACTAATTACAGAAATACTCTAACCTGCATACAATCCATTTTAAAAGTTTAATTAACTTCCTAACCATACTAGAAACTCTTTACATTCCATTCCAAATTAATTTACAGAGGTTTAACTCCAGCTCACAACAGTTTATACATACGAAGCAACTTCAGTTACAGAACCTGAAACAGTTATACACAGATTACAATTTAGTTTGTCATGCATACACATCTGTTTTAAAGTTTACTTAACTTCTTAACCATCCTAGCAACTCCTCACATTCCATTATGAATTAATTTACAAGAGTTTAACATATAATCCTCACCGTTTATGCAAAGAAACAAACTTCAGTTATTTCAAAGGTTCCTCAATTACAGTCCGGCAAACATGCATCAATTATTAGTTTTAAAACTTTAATTAATCCCCTGGAGACTATTTAGAATGCACAGAACACAAGTTTACAGGAAGGAGATAGAATGAAACTTGCCTATGAGATTTTGAATTAAAACCTCTACGCCGTCTCTACGTTTCAGAATTCCCCAGATTGTTTTCCTCATTTGATAAACCTTCTATTCCTCTGTTGCTTCTTGACTTACCCACGAGCAACTCCTCTGCTCGTCCTCTATCCTTCCTCCATTAGCCTCACAGATTCTCTCAAGAACCCTCTCTGTTTTCCTCTCAAAATACTATTGCGTGAATAGGGTTTTGTTTTTGTTTCTCCAACCCTAGCAGACCATACAGTTATATATATATATAGGCTATTATTTAACCTATGTTTAATTTAATTAAATTTACAAGTCGGCTACACCATGAATAAATGAAACCCTAACTTAAATTAAAATAACCCTAAAATATAAACCATATAAGCCATAAACAAGACACGTCAGTTAAAACCAATTAAATTAAAATAAATAAATAATTAATTTAAAACACCAATTCAATTAAACAAATAATTTAAAACCAATAAACAATTAAAATAAATCAATTAATCTAAAACAAATAATTCACACTTAATCAATTAAACAAACCAATTCACTATATAACGATTAAGAAAACAAAACACATAAGTCACATAATTAAAATAAAAAAAATGCAATAAAAATTAAAATTAAATTCCCATTTTATCCTTTTGAAAACTAGGGGTATTACACTCATCCTCCTCTTAGTGCATAACATTCAGCAATTACAGAATAAACTTGACATTAGTAACTTCTAAACGAACCATAAAGGAATACGACGAATCTTAAACTTAAGCTCTAATCAAGAAAAAACGCTACGCGGAAAACTTAATACGAAACATCCTAGAGACACTTGAACATGGAGTGCTCTGATACCAATTATGATACCCCTCGGATCTAAGACACGGGTTAATCAGGCCCAAGCCCAAACCCGAAGGAAATATCAAACAATTAAAGTATTTTAAAGCGAATACAGAATAGAAATTTAAGAATTTAAATAACGAACCAAAAGAAATATAAAATCCTCCAATCTGAAAATATTAATAATCCAATCCTTCCAAAACCTCCAAGGTTACAACTTGGGAATCCAACTAGTGGACCCCGAAATAAAACTTCAACTGAAACTGAATAACTGAAAATAAAAATAATCCAAGACTACAGCGTGAAGTGAAATCCTACGTTGCTGGTGGAATGAATGAGAGTTTCTGCTTAGCATGATCAATCTTGAGACTGGAACCGTCCAATACTTGAAAAGAATAATAAAGGAGTGGGTCAGGCCCATGAGCAAGTTCTAATCTAACTGCAATCCATACAGTGACCCGATACGCAGATACACCGTTGATACCTCATAATATCTATCTAGTCCATACATATAAATATATCCACACTAAGGGACATTCACTGGTCTATAATAGGGGTCTCAACCTGAATAGAAGGCAACATGCAAATACGCACCCAAAGGTGGGCATGAGTACCTAGACCTAACAGGGTACACCTCAACCTATTATAACCAGCTACGCATCCACTGCATATACGCACCCTAACCAAAGAGTCTGAGACTCAAGCTCATCTCGTGGTACCATAAACATATATATAAAGTTCATCCAAAACCAGGGTATGTAGTTCAAATGTTAATTAAACTGACATACAATAAACTAACTAGTTAGTCACTCAACTTATTCAGTTGATATGACTTAACTACCATCTATTAATCCAGAAAGCCATTCAACTTATTTGCAGTTGATCTGACTTAGTCACAGTTAGGATTCAATATTTTCCAATCCATTCATTTAATCCATTAGGTTAGGTTTATGCGTTTTGAGCTAAACCGTCCTTAGTATGACACCGTCCCATACCGGTGCATACAATCCTCCATATCCATGTAAATTACAACATATATATAATAGTTTAATAATTCACAGTCCAAAACTACTATCCAAATAATTGCAGAAAAGTGCTTAAAGTTTCAACAATCTAAGTCCAAGAATTAAATCATATGGTTGTAAGAATCGATTTAATAATTTAACAACTAACGTTCAGAGCATGCGTAGATCAAATCTAATATATCAATGACTCTATCATACACTTAAAATAAATTCTATAATCATATTATAGGCCAATAAATTGCTACATTAATTTAAGCAAATTATTTCTTTCTATCCGGCAACAGCGTACTTAGTTGTATACCTGAATTCTGTTTAATCTTTTAGCATAGGGCCACATTATGCTACAAGTCTAGTTTGTTAAATAAAAGACTTCGCCGTGCATTTAAAACAGGCTTTATAAACACATTAAATCCATTTAAATTGCTGAAATTTAATTAAACAATTATTTTGTCTTCCATCCGTTAATAGCATAGAAAATTCATTAACTGTATACTGTTAATCCCGACCACTTAGAATTAAAATTTAATTAATTTAGGGTCCTAATAACATCCTAAAACAACCTCTTAGTCCCTCTGTGAAGACCCAGACCCATTAGTACAGTGTCCATGCTTAATAGTACCAACAACACGTGGAAAAACAAGTCTGGAAGTGAGAATTTAAGAGAGCTTGCTCTAGATTTTAAAGAGCAGGCTCTTTTAGCCTGGAGCCGGCTCTAGCAGCCCTAGAGCCGGCTCTTCATGTGTGGGAGCCGACTCCCACATCCATGGAGCCGGCTCTCACCTCCTTTGAGAGCTTCCGTCCCCGTTTTGCTCCGTTTCAGCCTATCTTTTCCACCTTCGGTCATTCCAGTTCCTCTGTTTCTCTTAAATACTGAATGTAATAGTCTTATATATATACCTAGTATCATTCCAATGGTCTGTTTACAGTAGTTGAAAAGAATTACAGAGGCTAAAATTGCAACTAACTTAACATGCTTTAAGAACAGAATGCTGAAACGAAAACGTGCATAAATTTTTGTTTTACAGAATTAATATCAACACCTAAAGATCATTGATATAACATGTATTAAACATATAGGTTCCAGTTAATGTTCAATTAAACCCTAGAGACTATCTAGGTGCACAGAAAACGAGCCAAAGAGAAGGAGAAAGAGAAGAACTTGCCTGTGATTTCAGTTATGAAATCTGGGCGTCGTCTTTAAGTTTCCGGCAACAACTGAACACCGGTAAACCTTCTATTGCTTCCAATCTAACCTCAATCAACCTCCTTGGTCTTCTCTATAAAATTCCCCCTCAAGCCTTGCTCTGTTTCTCTCACGTCTCTGTTTTCTCTCTGTGTTGCTTTCTGTGTCTTTGATACGTGAATAGGAGTGGTATAAAGTCTTTTTAAAACCCTAAGTCGTCTTAATGATATATTTATAGGTTTTAAACTAAAACCCTATTCCAAAATTTCTATCCGAGAAGGAAACAAAATTAATAGTATTCTCTACCTCAGCCAAATACGTGAAACCCTAAAGGAAATAAAACCCTACGATAAACATTAATTTAATTAAATTCAATAAAATAAATGATTAACAATACAATTAATTAATAAACAAATATAATCAAAATGCCAATCCAGTCAAACAACAAGCAAATAAATTTCAAATAAATCAACTAATGAAAATAAAACAAATAATACATACAATTAAACAATTAATTAAATAAAAATGCAATTAAATCAATTAAACAAATAAAATGCAATTTAAACAATAAATTAAATATCAGGACTATCATTTTGAAATTAGGGGTATTACATTCTTCCTCCCTAACAAAAGGAATTCCGTCATCGGAATTCGCTCTTACCTTCTTCCAATATTCCAGGAAATTGCGAGCGAATGACATCCTCCCTTTCCTAAGTGGACTCAGCCTCATTGTGATGACTCCACTGAAAACGCACCAAAGGAATCACCTTATTACGAAGGATCTGATCTCGACGATCGACAATACGACACGGTGGCTCCAGATAAGTTGCATCCGACTGCAACTCAATCTCCCCAACATCGATATGCTGATACCGATCCTCATCTCACAGAAATTTCCGCAACATGGACACATGGAATACGTTGTGTACGCGGTCCAAATTATCCGGCAGTGCCAACCGATAAGCAACAGTTCCAACTCAATCCATAATCATGAATGGATCGACAAACCGCAGAGACAACTTCCCTTTCTTCCCAAATCGCATAATACCCTTCATAGGAGACACTTTGAGTAGAACCTATCCCCAACCTGAAACTCTAATGCCCGAGTACGACGATCAACATAGCTCTTCTGCCTACTTTGGGCAGTACGCATGCGATCTCGAATAAGAGCTATCTTCTCAGAAGTATCCTTGATGAACTCAAGACCCAAGAATCTACTCTCGCCAACCTCCATCCAACAAACGGGTGATCGACATAGTCGGCCGTATAATGCCTCAAAAGGCGCCATCCCAATAGTCTAGGATGTATCTACGTATCGGGTCTCTGTTTGGATTGTAGTTAGATAGAACTTGTTCGTGGACTTGACCCACTATTATTTTTCAGGTAATGGACGGTTCCAAGTCTTAGAGCTTGTTCATGCTGAGCAGAGACGGCTACTCATATTATCGACGACGTAGGAGGTTTCTTCGTGGTTTAGCATTAAACTTCTTTTTGGTTGTTCGTTTTCCAGTGTTGGTTTTTATTAGGGGTCCACCATATGGATTCCCGAGTTGTATTAAAAATGGAGAAGTTGGATGTATCAGAATAATTTTCTTATTTATAAAATTTTAGGCAAAAATGCAAAAAACCCCCTTGAACTATCACGGATCCGCATTTTACCCCCCTGAATTATAAAAATGAACAAGCCAGTACCACAAATATCCAAAATCATGCAAATTAACCCCTGAAACGCAATTCCGGCCACTTTCCGGCCCATAAGCTCAGCACGTGACTGTCCTTTTCTTTTAATTCCGAAATTACCATGGAATATTACCATTGTAACCCTTTGCCTATAAATGAACCCATTTGTTCATTTGTCTTCTTCCATCCTCTAACCTGCTTCACTCCACTCTGTTCCAAATGCTCGAACAAATTTGAAGAACAAAGTTTAAGGTAATATATATATATATATATATATATATATATATATATATATATAATACAGAAAAAACACACACATAAACAAATAAAAGAAAAAGAAAAAAAAAAATCAAAATCAGCCATGACTCAGGTTCGAGCCCACAACTTTTGCATATAATCTTATCTTTCAACTTTCTTCTGGCCAAACATCTAAAGTGCAATCTGATCATGAAGACACCTTCATAGTAAATGTTTGATCTTTGGTTTTACTTTAAGCCTTTAATGAGAATACCACCGAACTGCCATGGCATTTGAAACACTAGTTTCTCCTTGAAACTTCAAAATACTACCCAATTTCTTCCTTTTTAACCTTAAAGCCAACTGATAAGCTTATTTGGTAGAGAAAGTACCATTTTTGTTGAACAACCAAAACTGTTTGTCTTGAGTGGAGGACAAGCTAATTGGAATCTGTATAATTCTTATCCAATCTCTTCTCTCAAAAATTTCCTTCACTAATTGCTCATTCTATTTTCCATAATCAATCAGATCACTCACTCTGAAAATAGTGCATTATTTGGTCTAGCAGTAAACAATTGAGGACAATTCATCAATAGTCCACCACCTATCAACACTCACCACCGAGAAGCTCACAGCGGAGTTCTCCTTGCCAGCCGGTGCTGCGCCGCAAGGTCACAACCGACCTCTCCACAACCCATCGCCGACCCATGCCGCCATCTCCATCGCCATCGACATCGCTACACCAGCCGGCCGAACCAGTCCTCTCCACAGCCCATCGCCGGCCCATGCCGCCATCGCCATCGCCATCGCTGCACTAGCCGGCCGAACCAGGAATCCTTGCCTAAAATTGCACATCGCCTATTCAGTCTTTGCCGCCGATTCAGTCTCGCCGTCGCCATCATCGTTCTTCGCCGGATTCTCAGCAATCAACATACTTCTCGGATGGGCATCATCCACATTCATGGTGACACCCTCGGAAACAAATATAACAATCAACAAGCTCTATTTTGCAGCCTCCGATACAATGGAGACCATCCTTTGAAGCCGATCAGATTTGCCAACGAATAGAGTGATGACCAATAAAATAAAAATTAAAAAACTCTTAAATATAAATTTTAAATTAACCATTATATTTTTTAAACTTGCTAACACTATATTTGAATGTGTCCAAATGAAGAAGAAACATAGTGCAACACATAAAAAGATATATAATGAACAGGTTTTTTTTGCTAATTATGGTTTGATTAAGAGGGCAAATGGGCTTCAATATTTAGTATACATTATACAAACAGGAGATTTTATTTTATTTTTTTGTTAATCTGTTGTGTGTTCACAAATTATTTTTCTTCAATATTCTTCAGAATTTTTGCATGAAATAATTTGTGGAAGACAAAAAGTTCTGAATATACAAGTGTTGTTGATGGTATTGCATAATCATCTTCTCTGGATGATCATGTTAAGAAGAAAAAAAAAACACACACACACAGAGGGAGAGAGTCTTTGCATATAAACCAAAGAAAAATACTGGAAACAAATTAATGGGTCTTTACATCTCTGTAGAGAGAGAGACAGTTGAAATCTTTGTACAATAGGGACCTCAAAAAAGTAACAACCCCTAATACATCTCAGTTTATAACACTTGGGCAACGTTTGGGAAACAAGTGTATATCACATAAGGGGCATTGAGGGTATTTCACCCTAATTATTTATTTTGGTATTTTTTTTTTGCTTAATTACAATGGGTAGTTTTGTAAATCTATAGTGAGGTCGGCCGAAAAGTGGCCGGAATTACGTTTCAGGGGTTAATTTGCACGATTTTGATAGTTTTGGTACTGACTTGTTTGTTGTTATAGTTCAGGGGGGTAAAATGCGGATTCGTAATAGTTCAGGGGGTTTTTTTGCATTTTTGCCAAAATTTTATTATGAGGTTTCAGTTTTGGATTATCTACTTAGTTTCTTTTCAACAGTTTTATTTATTCATGTTTATCTTAATTGTATTCTGTGTTCGTTTATTGCTAATTGGTTTGATATCCTCGGGTAATCGGGCGTGGGCCTGGCCAACCCGCATCAGAAATTCCGGGGGTATCATAGCCGACCAGCTCAAAATAAAAATATAAATTTTCTTAAAAAATTTTATTTTTACAAACTTGAAAAAGGAAAATGTAATATGTATATTTGTAAAAAAAAAAAAATACTCCTGAGTCTCGACCGACTCGCCAAAAATATTGATGTTTTAAAAATAAAATTTTCTCAAAAATTTTGATGTTTACTAACATGGAAAAGGAAAATGTAATTTGCATATTTGGGGGAAAAAAAATGGACCCGTGAAACCAGCCCAAAATATTCGGGTTGGCCCATCCCAACCCGATTTCGGGTTGAAGTTGGGTTGGGACTGAGCTGGGTTGGGTTGGGCCAACCCAACTTGCAGCCCAAATCGTGAGTAAGTGAATTTTAGAAAGAGAAATGAGTTGAGTGTAATATAAAATAGATGTGTATTGTGTGTCTATTATTTGTTGGGTGAAATATGGGTTAAATATGGGTAACCATAATGAACTCATCTTGACCCTCAAATTAAGTGATTAAAAATTACCTAACTCATTTTTGACCCATTTTAAATATGGTTTACCCAAAATCTTAAAAAAGCAGACGGATATGGACTAATTGATGATTTCTAACTCATTTTGCAACCCCTGTTCTCAACACACACATGACTATTCATAATTTCATATGCAAAATATTCTCACATAAAAACACACCCACACAAACACAAACTTCAATTTTTATTTGATAATAATGGTGGTGATTCTATTGGCTGGTGTGGATAAAGAGAAATTAGAGATATTGGAGGCTCCACACAAAGGTTAACCACTAGTCTCAAATGGACATATGTGCCATATAAAAACTACCAATTGTCCATAACCTTAAGTCCAGGACAGTTTCTTTGTGTGACTGGCCAATATGATTATTAAGTGTTATTATTGCCCAAAAAATTTCTTTTTTGAAGTCGAATAATTTAGTAATCAATATAACGGGTAGAAAATAATAAGATGCATTATATGGAAAACACGATCCCTATTATACATACAAGTGTCAACAATTTCTTTCAACAAGTAAAAAGTAACTGGCCTACACACGTCTCTCATCCTTAACGGACTCTGACACTATCAATCACAAGTCCATGACCCATTCCATTCTGTAGATATTATTTCTATACTTACGATTTTCAAAACTTGTGTACATAATTTTAAAGTATTTACTGTAACTTCTCCCCCATGCACTACACAAGATATACCTATTGGTTAGGTTTTGTTTTACATTGTTTAGTTGATCTATTTAGTAAGACTAAATATTATTACTCTATTGCCAATGTTAAGTGGGTTTTGAAAATGTGATAGGCAAGACAAAATGCTAACTAATAATAATGATAAAATAATAAAAAAAGACATGGTAAATAATCACTTAAGAATCTTAAAAAATTGTTCTTATTATAGATTTCTTTTTCTTCTTCTTCTATCTTGAGATGAAAGTCTTCTACCATTGCGATTTGAGATTATGGTGTGAAATTTGCCTAATTTTCTAAATAATCAGCCCACTTGTTTGAATAAATAAGAGAGATAATATGTCATGGCTTGCAAAATTCATTTCAATCTATCTCTAAAGTCCAAGATATGTTTTTTTTTATTTTTGATAATATTAGTTAAATCCACTTTTGACTAGTAGTATTTTTGTACTAGTCTGTTGGATCATGATCGTATGGGCACATAATTGGGGTATGGGGATTACAATTAGGGGTGCACAAAATTAGGCGTACAACTTTGTAGCAGAGGGACTAGGAGGGGTTAAAAGCCAATGCTGCATAGATATGATGCTGCTGGTCGCTGCGGGCTTTGGGAATCGGCACATATTGCCTCATCACAGGGTTGCACACATAGTACCGGCAATCAGAGGTATTGAAGAACAAAAACAAGCCATTGCAACTGTCAAGAAAGTCATTTGCATTAGTCGTTTGGAATGGAAAGTTAGCCAAAAATTCAGAATCAACAAATCCTCCACCACCACCACTAATGCCACAGTTGTCTGCTACAGAAACATAATCAATGAACTCTTCGTTGTCAAAGCGCCTCAAATTACGGAAAAATGCATCCCGTGATTGGTTGCTCGCCTTTGTGGTTACAAAGGGCATATGAGGTGGGAAAGCATAAGTACGGAAGAAAAAGCCATAGAGAGGAAGAGAGCAAAACACAGAGAGTAGATAATCCCTTGATTTGCGTACACATTTGAACCTAATCAGAGGCTTTTCCGGCAATCGATAAAGTATCTCAACCAACACATCATCGGAAAAAAAGCCCATTATTCGAATAAGGAACACAAAGGCGATTCTTTTTATTCCAATTGCGACAATGAAGTATCGTCACATATGCACATGTATACATATATGCATATATATAAAATATATATATTTAGAGTCTCAGTTGCACTGTACCGTTACTATTTATTTCGAAAGATTGTACCTTTACTATTCCATCGGCACTTTTACCTTGGAATCTGAAGATCGCTGAAATCTATCTTCAATCGGAGTCCTCGCCTGAACTAGGGTTTCGGACTAGGGGTTAGCTCTGGTGGGCTAGAGCCCACTAAAAATATATAATTTTTACCATACTAATTTTAGTCCAACCTAAAAAAAATTATTAAAAGAATTAGCCCACACCCAAATCAATTCAGCCACCAAAATAAAGCCCACCCAAATAAACCCTGGGCCGGCCCTGACCGAAGGCGTCGAAGGCAGTCGCCTAGGTCACCATAAAAACAATATATATTTAGGGCAAATCATTTCAGCCTCCCCAATCGCCTCCATCTCCATTCTCGTTCTCGACTCTGAACTTGCCCCTCTCTGTGCAAACTACAAAATCTACAAGAATCAGAAGTTCAAAACCCATATATTTCAGTTTATCTATCTGTCTGCAAGAATCAAATGTTCAAAACCCATATCGGCATATCATTTCAGATTATTCAAAAAATCAAAACCCAGATATTTCAGTTCCCATCGCCCGCTGTTCCAGTTCGGGTTCGCCGATCGCAAGCTTCAGCCGCTGGCCCGCTGTCTCTCAACTCTCAAGGTTGCCCCTCTCTCTCTCTCTCTCTCTGCAACTGCTAACTTGTATGTATGGGTTTTGTTTTAAATTTTTTTCTAAATCAACTAATCAAGGTCTGTAGTTCGTGTTTTGCAAACTGTATCCTATTTGGTGAAATTTTTAATGATCGTTTTTTAATATATATATATTTACAATATAAAGTAACAAAATTGGTAATCACCGTAATCTACATTTTATTTCAGCAAAATAAATATTTATTTATTTATTTTTTATTTCTATAACTTCTATTTCTATTTTTTTATTTTATTTTTTTTTATTTTGTCAATTATGTCTACAAGAAAATTTGAATCTGGGCATGAAAAAAGAAAAAAAAAAAAAAAAAAAAAAAATCTGAATTGGATTAGAAATATGCAGAGATTGAATCTGAAATAATTTTTATCAAGCGTGTTTTGAAGATGCAAATCTTTTGAGAACTAAAAAAAAATCATTACAAGAACTTTGACAAGCAAAAGTAATTAATACATGGTAAAGCTCTAAGTTACTTCTTGAAAATTGAAATACTTAGAAAAAGCATGCTTTTGAGTGAATTCCGTAGTGTTGGAAGGGGCTTGCCATGAACTACCTCACACTCTGCTTCCACTAGTAGATTCTCAAATAGGATTTGTAAATTGGTCAAAAGAAGAGATAGGGTACTGAGTGGTGAATTGTTCATAAATAAATTGGTAATTTTTTTTTATTAATTAGCCAAATAGGATTTTCTATGCCTTAATCTATCAATTGTCTAAAGAAACATTGTTAGTTAACTAAAATTGAATTAAATAACCGTTAATTTTGGTTGATATATTTTGATTTATCCCACCCCATTAAGAAATTCTGGATGTTTTGTTTCACATAGAAATACAATGAAGGATATATTCAATCTTTATGATATATTTTTATTTTCAAATTTTGGTTTTTGATTTTCTTTTGTTATTAGAATGCAGAATATCAGGACATTGATATGTTAATTTTGAAGATTATTCCTAAACTGATGCATTGTACTTTGTTATTGGATTAATTTAACTGAAAGCATAGTTGGGTTGGGTTGATACATGATACAGATAGTACTTAGATGGTGGTTTTTTTATTGTTATGAGTGAGATTGTGAAACCTCTTCCTCACAACTTGAGTGTTTTTTTATTTTTAGGGTTAGCATCGGGCCTTAACATTTAGCAAGAACAAGGTTCAAGAAACATGTCTCCTCAGTCATCAGGTAACAAACTCTTTACTTTTTTTAAAATTTTAATTGGCATTTTTAGCTATTGGTTATGTTTATTTATTCATGTTTTAGATACTGAATTTTTGTTTTTGTTTTTGTTTCTACATACATATATATAATATTGTTATGATGTGATGCTCAAACAATTTATTAATGGGAATTAAAGACTTGGAAGTTTAGTTTTCAATTGCAGAATATATGTTTTACAAGTTTATTAATGCTTTTAAAACTTTTTCTCTTTTGTCCTAATAATATAGGTCTCTTTTCTAAAAGAAGAGAGTTGATGGGAATGGGTGGAGTAGGGGAAAAAGTAAATAGGTATGTTTTTTTTGCCTAACTAATTGACGATTCTAGATAAGGATGTTACGTGATTCTAGATGACGATTCTAGATGACGATTCTAGCAGGGCTGTTTGATTGGGACAACTTCTTTGCCATGTTCGACTTGCTGGGCATTACGTTAGTAAATCTTCGTTTGTATATCTTTCATTGCCATGGTTTTTGTTATGTAATAATTTGGGTGTTTCATAATTTGATTTTTGTTCTGTAGAGCTGTGAAGTTGAAGGGGCATCTGGTGTTAATGAACCCCTCTGAAAAGGGCTGGATTCATGTCTGCTGCTTGTGATCACCTAGGATTTGCTAATAAAGTCTCATTATCTTATGAAGATGGAGTTCAACATGGTCGCAGCATCATATTGTTCTAATGGTGTTTGGGACATGGTCGTAAAATTCCTAAGTTGGTATTTGATTATAAGTCTCGTGAGGTCCCTCAATATATTCCTAACGAGGAATTCCATATGTTCAGATTGTTAAGAATTATCTACATCATGCTGGTTCTGAAGCGGTTCTGAAGCAAAAGAAGATCTTAATTTGTCATTTTCAAAAAAGGAAGCAGGTTTGGAGCTCTCCCATGTGTAGATACAAGATATGTATGCGGGAATCATATGGGAGCTCTCCCATATGTTTCCTGGATACATGTCTTCTATCTACACAACTTTGGTGACCAAATTTCCAAAGTTGAATATTTGGTTGAAGGAGTGAAGTAAGTACTCCCTATTTTCATAACTAAATATAGAAATTCTCGCTTTCTTGAAAAGAATCTAATCATATATAATTCTTGTTTGTTCATTTGATGTTGTTAAGCATGTTATTGTTATGTATTGTCTTTTGTTATCTGTTTAACTTCTACAACTAAAGTTTAGGATTGACTCTGTATGTACACTTTTGTTCATTTTTAGTTGATGCACGACAGTTTGATTTTTTTGTTGTTTTCTTTAGTGTTACCACTAATCGGGGTGTTGCTATTAGGGCCTAGTTAAGTGCGTCTATGTTTGGCTTGTTGATTGTTTCTAATGGTTGCAGTACATTGGTGGATGTACATAGGTTGAACATTCTTTTTTGGCGCCAAGTAATGTTTGGTTGGGATATGTAATGGGAGTTTTAATATTTTAAGTTATAACTTGTTGAATTGGTTTTTCTTTTGCCGTGATAATGTTTGGGATATGTAATGGAGGTTTTAATATTCAGGTTATAACTTGTTGACCTGGTTTTTCTTTTGCCGTGACAATGTGACAATATTTGGGATATGTAACTGAGATTTGGCTGTTACTTGACTGGGATTAATGCATGGTTTTTATAGTTCAATTTTATTTTTGCATCTTAAATGTTTTATAGCATTATTTTGTGTGTTTCTCTACACTTGTGCTAGTCTTCATGGGCATGTCAGTGATGCAAATGGATTGAACGGTGTGAAAGCGTGGCCAGATGAACTGGCTGGTTCACTTGATGATATAGTTTTCAATCAGCAGATGATTGTTATGAAAGCCTGATTGATACTTGCTATATGACTTGTTCCATCTACTTTCCCAAATCAGATTTCGGTAGAGAGAACAATGACGTAGTTAAGAAGCAACTAATTTGAGTGAATTCCTTCTTACATATGACAGAGGGCCATATTTTTAGTGGTAAAGACTCTTTTATTAGCAATAATTCACATGTTAGGTTTTGCTGCGTCTGTTAATAGTGTCACCATCATTGCCTGCCTTCAACCTGTTCTGTGAAACTGTTAGCCTTGCATTTTTAATGATATCCATATGCTAATCACTCTTTTTTTAATTCATTGTGATAACTAATCCATTCATTATGTGGACTAAATTGATGCTATCAGAAACACAATAGCGATGTGTTTTGTCTTTGTTTCACCCTTTCGCTCTTTCTTTCTTTGTTCTTGTTTTTTGAATCCTGCATTTCGGATTAGTTCACAACCACCTAGTAAAGATACCAGTTCTTGAATCGTATTATGTTATAGATACAAATTTGTTTTTGAAGCTGTACTTGTGATAACAGGGTAGTGGATTGACCCCATTGTTAGTGGACCTTTGAACTGAATGAGGGTTAAATACATATAGCTCTACGACTGTAATGGAACTCTTCCACCTTTTACAAATATAGGGTTCATTATATGTCATTATTGTCTTTGTTATTAATGTTTAGACATATGGTTTAATTTATTACTATGATTGAAACTTTTTGGGTTGTTTAGTGGGAACAAAACATTGGCCATTTTGAAAGAAAATAAATAGAAAAATGAATCAAAGTTGTGTCATTTATGTACCTAAATTTTGTAGAATAAACATTTCATGTCTCAATGTATATGTTCTCATCCCCATCTTTTTCTTGATTTTGTGCCTATGAGACGCATTATGCTACTAATTTAAATTAATGGCATGTGTGTATGGTATTCTGACTGATTGAAGTGTGATCCTATTAGTGTTGTGGTGCATGTTGACAAGGTACGCAATTGAGGTCTAGGGGTGGCAAATGGGCGAGTGGGGCCGGGTTTGGGTTGGGTTGAAAATGAGCGGGTCAAACATGGGTCAAGACTCATATTCAACCCGCTCTGAACGGGTTGAAAATAGGCGGGTAAAAAATGAATAGGGGTCAACTTATCATGATCCGTGAATTCATTAATTATTATTATTATTATTATTATTAATTTTTGTTTTTTAGAAGGTTTTAAAAAATATAATAACAAATAAAAAAAACAATCCCAAACCTAGTAATATTTACCGACTCGATTTAGAGAGAAGTGAAGGAAAGAGAAGAAATATTTGATATTTAAAAAAAAAAAAATTTAAAAATTTGATGTTTATAAACATGGAAAAAGAAAATGTAATTTGTATATTTGAAAAAAGAATTAAAAAATTGATCCATTAAACCTGAATGCTCCGTCTGAAATTTTGTAAAAATTAAAATTTTCTTAAAATTTTTTATATTTACAAACATGGAAAAGGAAAATGTAATTTGTAAAAAAAAATAAAAAATTTGTCCCATGAAATCCGCTGACTCAAAATATATTGATGTTTTAAAAATAAAATTTTTTTAAAAACTTTGATGTTTACAAACCTAGAAAAGGAAAATGTAATTTGCATATTTGGAAAAATAATAATAATAAATAATTTTTGACTCTTGAAATTCGTCCGACGTGCCTAAAATATTGATGTTTTAAAAATAAAATTTTGTTAGAAAATTTGATGTTTACAAATATGGAAAAGGAAAATGTAATTTGCATATTTGAAAAAAAAAATTAAAATTAAAATTTTGACCCATGAAACTCGCCCGACCCGTCCAAAATATGGATGTTGAAAAAATAAAAAATTTGATGTTTACGAACTTGGAAAAGGAAAATGTAATTTGTAAAAAAAAAAATGACCGACCCAAAATATTGATATTTTTAAAATTAAATTTTCTTAAAAATTTTTATATTTACAAATATGAAAAAGAAAATGTAATTTGCATATTTGAAAAAAAAATAAAAATAAAAATTTTGACCCTTGAAACCCGGCCGACCCGCCCAAAATATTGATATTTAAAAAATAAAATTTTTGATGTTTACAAATTTGGGAAAGGAAAATGTAATTTGTATATTTGTAGGAAAAAAAAATGACCTATGAAACCCGGCCGACTCGCCCAAAATATTGATGTTTATAAACACGGACAAAGAAAATGTAATTTGCATATTCGAAAAAAAAAAAAACCCGGCTGACCCGCCTAAGATATTGATGTTTAAAAAATATAAATTTTCTTAAAAAATTTTATTATTACAAACTTGAAAAAGGAAAATGTAATTTGTGTATTTGTTAAAAAAAAAAAAAAAATATAGCCCATGAAACCCGATCGACTCACCAAAAATATTGATGTTTTAAAAATAAAATTTTATTAAAAATTTTGATATTTACAAATACGGAAAAAGAAAATATAATTTGCATATTTGAGGAAAAAAAAATGGACCCGTGAAACCAGCCCAAAATATTCGGGTTGGCCCAACCCAACCTGATTTCGGGTTGAGGTTGGGTTTGGATTGGGCTGGGTTGGGTTAACCCAACTTGCTGCCCTAATGGTGAGTGAGTGAATTTTAGAGAAAGAAATGAATTGAGTGTAATATAGAATAAATGTGTATTGTTTATCTATTATGTGCTAGGTGAAATATGGGTTGAATATGGGTAACCATAATGAACCCATCTTGACCCTCTAATTAAGTGATTAAAAATTACCTAACTCATTTTTGACCCATTTTAAATATGGTTCACCCAAAATCATAAAAAAGTGAACGAATATGAACTAATTGACGATTTCTAACTCATTTTGCAACTCCTAGTCTCAACACACACATTCATATGCAAAATATTTTCACACAAAAGCACATCCACACAAACACAAACTTCAATTTTTATTTGATAATAATGGTGGTGATCCTATTGGCCGGTGTGGATAAAGACAAATTAGAGATCTTGGAGGCTTCACACAAAGGCTAACCACTAGTCTCAAATGGACTATGTGCCATACAAAGACTACCAATTGTCCACAACCTTAAGTCCAGGACAGTTACTTTGTGTGACTGGCCAATATGATTATTTAGTGCTATTATTGCCCAAAAAATTTCTTTTTTGAAGTCGAATAATTTAGTAATCAGTATAACGGGTAGAAAATAGTAAGATGCATTATATGGGAAACACGACCCCTATTATACATAAAATTGTCAACATTTTCCTTCAACAAGTAAAAAATAACTGACCTACCTCTTATGGATTGTGCACAAGTCTCACATCTTTAACGGGCTCTGACGCTATCAATCACAAGTTCACGACCCATTCCATTCTGTAGATATTATTTCCGTACTTAAGATTTTCAGAACTTGTCTACATAATTGTAGAGTATTTACTATAACTTCTCCCTCATACACTACACAAGATATACCTATTGGTTAAGTTTTGTTTTACATTGTTTAGTTGATCTATTTAGTAAGACTAAATATAATTACTTTATTGCCAATGTTAAGTGGGTTTTGAAAATGTGATAGGCATGACAAAATGCTAACTAATAATAATAATAATAAAAAGACATGGCAAATAATCACTTAAGAATCTTTAATAATTGTTCTTATTATAAATTTATTCTTCTTCTTCTTCTTTTATCTTGAGATAAAAGTTTTCTACTATTGAGATTTGAGATAATGGTGTGAAATTTGCCTAATTTTCTAAATAATCAGCCCACTTGTTTGAATAAATGAGAGAGATTAATATGTCACGGCTTGCAAAATTCATTTCAATTGGATCTCTAAATTCCAAGACACGTTTTTTTTTTTTTTTTTTTTTTTTTTGATAATATTAGTTAAATCCACTTTTGACTAGTAGTATTTTTGTACTAGTATGTTGGATCATGATCGTATGTGCGCATAATTGGTTGTTGGAATGTTAGAGGGCTTAATAGACCCTCTATGCAGAAAGAAGTTAGGCAATGGGTTTTTGCTAAATAGTTTGCCTTGGTTGTTTTGGTGGAGACTAGAGTTAAAGTTATGAAAGCAGTTCGTGTTCAGAATAAAATTTGTTCTCCTTGGAATTGGATGGCTAATTATATGGCGAATACGTTAGGGAAGATCTGGATTGGGTGGAATAAGGTTGTTTTTGATGTTATTTTAGTGAAAGAGGAGGCTCAAACTATGCTTCTTAAAGTTAAACATTTTCATTCAAGTCTCACATTTTGGGTTTCTGCTATCTATGCTGCTAACACAGTTCAAGAAAGGAAGGTATTGTGGTCTGATTTGAAAATTCATGCTTCTTTGGTGGAGGGGCCTTGGCTTGCTTTAGGAGACTGGAATATGGTTTGTTTTCATAAAGAGAAATTAGGTGGTTTGAGGGTTCCTCAGCCAATCTTGATGAATTTAACTTACTTGTTAAGGACCTAAAAATGGAAGACATTCCAATTGATAGTGAGACTTGGTCCTGGTGTAATAAGCAAAGGATTCAGAAGAGAATTAATGCTAAGTTGGATAGAGTTTTGGCTAATGATAGTTGGTTCAATTTATTCACAGATTCCAAAACTTATCTCACTTACGCTTCTTTGTCTGACCATTATGGTTTGGCAGTTAAGTGGCATATGGACTGTTCTGAAGTACCTAATCCCTTTAAATTTCTGAAGATTTGGTGCTTGCAGCATGAAGTTGAGGATGTTGTAGCTCAAGCTTGGAGTTGTCCCGTCTCTGGAAATCCTTTTCATCAGCTGTAAAGGAAGCTTAGAGAGATAAAAACTGCTATTAAGGTTTGGAATCTCAAGAAAAGCACAACCTCTGAGCAAGTTAAGGTTGCTAGACATGATCTTGAGGTGGTGCAGCTTCAGTTTCTGAATGATCATCTGAATCAAGACTTGATTGATAAGGAGAGAGCTTTAAGCCTTGATCTTCAGCATTCTTGTGATCTTGAGGAAGTGGTTTGGACTCAGAAATCTCGTCTTACTTGGCTTTAGGAGGGAGATAAATGTTCAGCATTCTTTCATAATGTGGTGAAGCAACGTAGATGTAATAATGCTATTACTTGTTTGAAAAATACAGATGGGGAGGTTTCGGAAGATCTAAAGGTTATTAAGGATTGGCTGGACAATTTCTTTGAAAATTTGTTTTCTACTTCGAACTCTGTTGATAATTCGGTTAGAAGGCCTAGAAAGTCTCTCTCTGAGGAGGCTGGTAGCACTTTGAACTGTGATATCAGTGCTGAAGAAGTCAAAAACGTAGTGATGAATTTTAATCTAGATAAATCACCAGGTCTAAGTGGTTTCCCAGCAAGGTTTTTTCAAAGGTATTGGACTATTGTTGGGATTGATGTTCTTGCTACAGTGATGTTTTTCTTTCATAATAATTTTATGCCTCTTGGGGTTAAAGCTACTTTCCTTACTTTAATTCCAAAGGAGGGTCATGGTGATAATATTGCTAACTATAGGCCTATTTCTTTGTGTAATTTTACCTATAAGATCATTGCTAAAATTTTAGCTAATAGGCTTAGAAGTGTGCTGTCCACTTTGGTTGGTTTGGAGCAATCTGCGTTTGTTAAAGGGCGTCGGATTCATGATAATATTATTCTTGTGACGGATATGATTAAAGGTTTTGGTCTCAAGAGGTGGGATCCATTTATGGCTCTGAAGGTAGACTTGAAAAAAGCTTTTGATTCGGTTGAGTGAAGTTTTCTTGAAAATATTATGACCCTTCATGGGTTTAGTGACAAATGGATTTCTTGGTGTATGAAGTGTGTCTCTAATGTTAATTTCTCTGTGCTCTGTAATGGATTACCTGCCGGTTTCTTCTCAGCTTCTAGGGGCCTGAGACAGGGATGTTCTCTTTCCCCATTGCTTTTTACTTTAGTTGTTGAGCATTTATTTTCCCTTATGGCAGCTAGTATATGATGGATCCATTAAGCTCTATAACGCGGCTGTCAATTCTGGTTTGAAGATTTCTCATGCTCTTTATGCCAATGATTTGCTTATTGTTGTTAAGGCTGGAATAGGTACTGCTCGATCAATTGTGGATGTATTTGAGAAATTTACAAGTGCCACTGGTCTCTCTATAAATAATGATAAGAGCTCAATAATTTTTTCTAAAGCGGTTCGGTGTAAGAATCGGATTCTGTAAGTTTTGAAGTTCAGAGAAGAAAATTTCCCTTTCAAATATCTGGGTATCCCTTTGGCTAATAGATCTTTGAGAAGTTCTGATTACAAGCCTCTAATTGACAAAGTTGATGCTCGGTTGAATCACTAGAACACTCTTAATCTTTCTATGGCTGGTAGGATTGAGCTTTTGAGATCAGTCCCTTACTCTTTTCTTTATCATTGGTTGTTTGGCTTTAAAATTCCATGGGGCTGTAGGATCACTCTCGAAAAGAAGTTTAAGAAATTTTTATGGAGTGGTAAAACAGGGAGTACTAAGATGTCTTAGATTAAATGGAGTCAGGTTACGCTTCCTCATGATTAATGAGGTTTTAATCTCCGTCGGATTAGTGACATTCTCCGTCGGATCAATGACATTGATGTTGCTTCTAAGCTTTCGATCTGTTGGGATTTTGTTGAAAAGAAAGATAATCTCTGGATTAAGTGGCTGCAGGCTAGATACTTTACTTCTTCTAATTTCTGGACAATTAATTCTAGAAATTCTGATTCAGTTATTTGGAAACAGATTTTGGAGGTCCGAGATCAGTTGTTGCCTCACCTTATATTTAAAGTGGGCAGTGGGAAGTCTTTCAATTTGCTTCATGATCCTTGGTGTGCTTCTCTTTCGATTGCTCAGAGATTTGGGGTAGTGTTTTTTAGAAATTTTGATTCTATGGCTAAGGTTGAGTCCATTGTTCATGGAAATCAATGGCGTTTTTCAGAGTTTTTTCCTTCCTTGGGTAGAGATTTTATTTTTAGATTGCAGATAAATGCTGGTCAAGACACTATTCTTTGGCAGCATGGCGTTTTTTCTTTGAAAGTAGCATGGGAAGTGTGCAGATTGTGGGATCAGAAGCTGAAATGTTTTAAGCTTTGTTGGAAGGTTGTAGACCTTGGACTGCTGTGGTTGTTCATATTATTATGTTGAATAAAAATATTTCCTTTGTGAATTTGCAAAAGAGGGGTTTACAGGTGCCTTTAGTGTGTCACAATTGTTTTGCTAATGTAGATTTTAATGCTCATTTGTTCTGCTCTTGTCCATTGGCGAATAAGGTTTGGAAGGATCTGTTCAAATTGTTTAAATATCTGTTGCAGGACTTCATCTCTATGGATCAGATTGTGGATTGGTTTTTGCTTAATGCTTCTACAAAGAGCGCTAAATCTAAGATTCTTAGGACTGTGTTTTCAGTCACCATTTGGATAATTTGGAAGGCTCGGAATAAATCTTTGCATCAAGGTATCTAGGAAGATGTGGATCAATTAGTCAAGCAAGTTATCTGGGAGATCCTTCTTCTTCATAGCTTTTATCTTTTGGAGCTGCTTGAATTATTCAATTAGCTTGATTGTTGAAATTTTTTGTTTCGGTTTGCTTGATCTGGAAGTGGGCTTGTCTACTTCTAGATTAGTTGTTTGGAGCGATTCCTCCTTTTTTGTGCATATTTTCTTTTGTTTATAAAACCACCCATTAAAAAAAAAAAAACTGTGAACCGGACCGAACTAGTATTAGAATGGTATATGTCCAACAGAAGTGTTTTTTTTTTTATTTATTATTATTATTTTTTATTTTTTATTTATTTATTTATTTTTATCATTGTGGATTGTGCAACGCGTACAACTCTGTAGCAGAGGGACTAGGAGTGGTTAAAAAAGCCAATGTCGCATAGATATGATACTGTCGGTTGCTGCGGGCTTTGGGAATCAGCACATATTGCCTCATCACAGGGTTGCACACATAGTACCGGTAATCAGAGGCATTGAAGAACAAAAACAAGCCGTTGTAACTGTCAAGAAAGTCATTTGCATTAGTCGTTTGGAATGGTAAGTTAGCCAAAAATTCAGAATCAACAAATCCTCCACCACCACCACTAATGGCACAGTTGTCTTCTACAAAAACATTATCAATGAGCTGTTCGTTGTCAAAGCGCCTCAAATTACGGAAAAATGCGTCCCGTGATTGGTTGCTCGCCTGTGTGGTTACAAGGGGCATACGAGGTGGGAAAGCATAAGTACGGAAGAAAAAGCCACAGAGAGGAAGAGAGCAAAACACAGAGATTATATAATCCCATGATTTGCATACACATTTGAACCTAATCAGAGGCTTTTCCGGCAATCGACACAGTATCTCAACCAACACATCATCGGAAAAAAGCCCATTATTCGAATAAGGAGCACAAAGGCGATTCTTTTTATTCCAATTGCGACAATGAAGTATCATCACATATGCACATGTGTACATATATACATATATATAAAATTTATATATTTAGAGTCTCAGTTGCACTGTACCGTTACTATTTATTTCGAAAGATTGTACCTTTACTATTCCATCGGCACCTTTACCTTGGAATCTGAAGATCGCTGAAATCTATTTTCAATCGGAGTCCTTGCCTGAACTAGGGTTTCGAACTAGGGGTTAGCTCTGGTGGGCTAGAGCCCACTAAAAATATATATTTTTTACTATACAAACTTTAGTCCAACCTAAAAAAAATTATTAAAAGAATCAGCCCACACCCAAATCAATTCAGCCACCATACTAAAATAAAAGCCCAACCCAAATAAGCCCTGGGCCGGCCCTGATCGAAGGGGACAAAGGCAGTCGCATAGGTCACCATAAGAACAAAATATATTTAGGGCAAATCATTTCAGCCTCCCCAATCGCCTCCATCTCCATTCTCGTTCTCGACTCTGAACTTGCCCATCTCTCAGTGCAAACTACAAAATCTACAAGAATCAGAAGTTCAAAACCCATATATTTCAGTTTATCTATCTGTCTGCAAGAATCAAATGTTCAAAACCCATATCGGCATATCATTTCAGATTATTCAAAAAATCAAAACCCAGATCTTTCAGTTCCCATAGCCCGCTGTTCCAGTTCGGGTTCGCCGATCGCAAGCTTCAACCGCTGGCCCGCTTTCTCTCAACTCTCAAGCTTGCCCCTCTCTCTCTCTCTGCAACTGCTAACTTGTATGTATGGGTTTTGTTTTAAATTTTTTTCTAAATCAACTAATCAAGGTCTGTAGTTCTTGTTTTGCAAACTATATCCTATTTGGTGAAATTTTTAATGATCTTTTTTAAATATATATATATATATATATATATATATATTTACAATATAAAGTAACAAAACTTGCATTGCATTTTGAGGTAATCACCGTAATCTACATTTTATTTCAGCAAAATAAATAATTTTATTTATTTATTTATTTCTATAACTTCTATTTCTATTTATTTATTTATTTATTTATTTTTTTGTGTCAATTATATCTACAAGAAAATTTGAATCTGGGAATGAAAAAAGAAAAAAAAAAATGTTAATTGGATTAGAAATCTGCAGAGATTGAATCTGAAATAATTTTTATCAACATGCCAAGCTTTTTGAAGAAGCAAATCTTTTGAGAACTAAAAAAAAAAACTCATAATAACAACTTTGACAAGCAAAAGTAATTAATATAGGGTAAAGCTCTAAGTTACTTCTTGAAAATTAAAATACTTAGAAAAAGCATGCTTTTGAGTGAATTCCGTAGTGTTGGAAGGGGCTTGCCATGAACTACCTCACACTCTGCTTCCACTAGTAGATTCTCAAATAGGATTTGTAAATTGGTCAAAAGAAGAGATAGGGTACTGAGTGGTGAATTGTTCAGAAATAAATTGGTAATTTTTTTTTTTTTTTTTAATTACCCAAATAGGATTTTCTATGCCTTAATCTATCAATTGTCTAAAGAAACATTGTTAGTTAACTAAAATTGAATTAAACAACAGTTGATTTTGGTTGATATATTTTGATTTAGCCCACCCCATTAAGAAATTCTGGATGTTTTGTTTCACATAGAAATACAATGAAGGATATATTCAATCTTTCTGCCATATTTTTATTTTCAAATTTTGGTTTTTGATTTTCTTTTGTTATTAGAATGCAGAATATCAGGATATTGATATGTTAATTTTGAAGATTATTCCTAAACTGATGCATTGTACTTTGTTATTGGATTAATTTAACATAAGAGCTGAGTATAATATGTGCTAATCACACCTATCCTTAATCACACCTCTTTCTACGGATAGGTGTCCAACATTTTGACTGAAAATATAGTTAGGTTGGGTTGATACATGATACAGATAGTACTCAGATGGTGGTGTTTTAATTGTTATTAGTGAAATTGTGAAACCTCTTCCTCACAACTTGAGTTTATTCTTATTTTTAGGGTTAACATCGGGCCTTAACATTTAGCAAGAATAAGGTTCAAGAAACATGTCTCCTCAGTCATCAGGTAACAAACTCTTTACTTTTTTTAAAATTTTAATTGGCATTTCTAGCTATTGGTTATGTTTATTTATTCATGTTTTAGATACTGAATTTTTGTTTTTGTTTTTGTTTCTACATACATATATATAATATTGTTATGATGTGATGCTCAAACAATTTATTAATGGGAATTAAAGACTTGGAAGTTTAGTTTTCAATTGCAGAATATATGTTTTACAAGTTTATTAATGCTTTTAAAACTTTTCCTCTTTTGTTCTAATAATATAGGTCTCTTTTCTGAAAGAAGAGAGTTGATGGGAATGGGTGGAGTAGGGGAAAAAGAAAATAGGTATGTTTTTTTTGCCTAACTAATTGACGATTCTAGATAAGGATGTTACGTGATTCTAGATGACGATTCTAGATAACGATTTTAGCAGGGCTCTTGATTGGGACAACTTCCTTGCCATGTTCGACTTGCTGGGCATTACGTAAGTAAATCTTCGTTTGTATATCTTTCATTGCCATGGTTTTTGTTATGTAATGGGTGTTTCATAATTTGATTTTTGTTCTGTAGGGCTGAGAAGTTGAAGGGGCATCCGGTGTTAATGAACCCCTTTGAAAAGGGCTGGATTAATGTCTGCTGCTTGTGATCACCTAGGATTTGCTAATAAAGTTTCATTATCTTATGAAGATGGAGTTCAACAAGGTCGCAGCGTCATATTGTTGTAATGGTGGTTGGGACATGGTTGTAAAATTCCTAAGTTGGTATTTGATTATAAGTCTCGTGAGGTCCCTCAATATATTCCTAACGAGGAATTCCATATGTTCAGATTGTTAAGAATTATCTACATCATGCTGGTTCTGAAGTGGTTCGGAAGCAAAAGAAGATCTTAATTTGTCATTTTCAAAAAAGGAAGCAGGTTTGGAGCTCTCCCATGTGTAGATAGAAGATATGTATTCGGGAAACATATGGGAGCTCTCCCATATGTTTCCCGGATACATGTCTTCTATCTACACAACTTTGGTGACCAAATTTCCAAAGTTGAATATTTGGTTGAAGGAGTGAAGTAAGTACTCTCTATTTTCGTAACTAAATATAGAAATTCTCGCTTTCTTGAAAAGAATCTAATCATATATAATTCTTGTTTGTTCATTTGATGTTGTTAAGCATGCTATTGTTATGTATTGTCTTGTGTTATCTGTTTAACTTCTACAACTAAAGTTTAGGATTGACTCTGTAAGTACACTTTTGTTCATTTTTAGTTGATGCACGACAGTTTGATTTTTTTGTTGTTGTTTTCTTTAGTGTTACCACTAATCGGGGTGTTGCTATTAGGGCCTAGTTAAGTGCGTCTATGTTTGGCTTGTTGATTGTTTCTAATGGTTGCAGGTCATTGGTGGATGAACATAGGTTGAACATTCTTTTTTGGCGCCAAGTAATGTTTGGTTGGGATATGTAATGGGAGTTTTAATATTTAAGTTATAACTTGTTGAACTGGTTTTTCTTTTGCCGTGACAATGTTTGGGATATGTAATGGAGGTTTTAATATTTAGGTTATAACTTGTTGACCTGGTTTTTCTTTTGCCGTGACAATGTGACAATATTTGGCATATGTAACTGAGATTTGGCTGTTACTTGACTGGGATTTATGCATGGTTGTTATAGTTCAATTTTATTTTTGCATCTTAAATGTTTTATAGCATTATTTTGTGTGTTTCTCTACACTTGTGCTAGTCTTCATGGGCATGTCAGTGATGCAAATGGATTGAACGGTGTGAAAGCGTGGCCAGATGAACTGGCTGGTTCACTTGATGATATAGTTTTCAATCAGCAGATGATTGTTATGAAAGCCTGATTGATATTTGCTATATGACTTGTTCCATCTACTTTCCCAAATTAGATTTCGGTATTGAGAACAATGAAGTAGTTAAGAAGCAACTAATTTGAGTGAATTCCTTCTTACGTATGACAGAGGACCATATTTTTAGTGGTAAAGACTCTTTTATTAGCAATAATTTACATGTTAGGTTTTGCTGCGTCTGTTAATAGTTAGTATGCTCGAATGTGCATGTCACCATCATTGCCAGCCTTTAACCTGTTCTGTGAAACTGTTAGCCTTGCATTTTTAATGATATCCATATGCTAATCACTCTTTTTTTAATTAATTGTGATAACTAATCCATTCATTATGTGGACTAAATTGATGCTATCAGAAACACAATAGCGATGTGTTTGTCTTTGTTTCACCCTTTCGCTCTTTCTTTCTTTGTTCTTGTTTTTCGACTCCTGCATTTCGGATTAGTTCACAACCACCTAGTTAAGATACCAGTTCTTGAATCATATTATGTTATAGATACAAATTTGTTTTTGAAGCTGTACTTGTGATAACAGGGTAGTGGATTGACCCCATTGTTAGTGGACCTTTGAACTGAATGAGGGTTAAATACATATAGCTCTACGACTGTAATGGAACTCTTCCACCTTTTACAAATATAGGGTTCATTATATATCATTATTGTCTTTGTTATTAATGTTTAGACATATGGTTTAATTTATTCCTATGATTGAAACTTTTTGGGTTGTTTAGTGGGAACAAAACATTGGCCTTTTTGAAAGAAAATAAATAGAAAAATGAATCAAAGTTGTGTCATTTATGTACCTAAATTTTGTAGAATAAACATTTCATGTCTCAATGTATATGTTCTCATCCCCATCTTTTTCTTGATTTTGTGCCTATGAGACGCATTATGCTACTAATTTAAATAAATGGCATGTATGTGTGGTATTCTGACTGAATGAAGTGGTGATCCTATTAGTGTGGTGGTGCATGTTGACAAGGTATGCAGTTGAGGTCTAGGGGTGGCAAATGAGCGGGTTGGGTTGAAAATGAGCGGGTCAAACATGGGTTAAGACTCATATTTGACCCGTTCTGAACGGGTTGAAAATGGACGGGTAAAAAATGTATAGGGGTCAACCCATCATAACCCGTGAACCCATTAATTACTATTATTATTATTATTATTATTATTTTTTTTTTTGGAAGGTTTTAAAAAATATTATAACAAATAAAAAAAATAATCTCAAACCCAGTAATATTTATCGACTCGTTTTAGAGAGAAGTGAAGGAAAGAGAAGAAATATTTGATATTTAAAAAAAAAAAAAAAATTTAAAAATTTGATGTTTATAAACATGGAAAAAGAAAATGTAATTTGCATATTTGAAAAAAACAATAAATAAAATTGACCCATTAAACCCTACCGACCCGTCTGGAATTTTGATGTTTAAAAATTAAAACTTTCTTAAAATTTTTTATATTTATAAACATGGAAAAGGAAATTGTAATTTGTAAAAAAAATAAAAAATTTGTCCTATGAAATTCGACCGATTCGCTCAAAATATTGATGTTTTAAAAATAAAATTTTATTAAAAACTTTGATGTTTACAAACCTGGAAAAGGAAAATGTAATTTGCATATTTGGGAAAAAAATAATAATAAATAAATTTTGACCCTTGAAACTCGTCCGATGTGCCTAAATTATTGATATTTTAAAAATAAAATTTTCTTAAAAAATTTGATGTTTACAAACATGGAAAAAGAAAATGTAATTTGCATATTTGAAAAAAAAATAAAAATAAAAATTTTGACCCATGAAATCCGCCCGACCCGTCCAAAATATAGATGTTGAAAAAAAAAATAAATTTGATGTTTACAAACTTGGAAAAAGAAAATGTAATCTGTAAAAAAAAAAAAAATGGCCGACCCAGAATATTGATATTTTTAAAATAAAATTTCTTAAAAATTTTGATATTTATAAACATGGAAAAGGAAAATGTAATTGGCATATTTGGAAAAAAAAATAATTTTGACCTGTGAAACTCGGCCGACCCGCCCAAAATATTGATGTTTAAAAAATAAAATTTTTGATGTTTACAAACTTGGGAAAGGAAAATGTAATTTGTATATTTGTAGAAAAAAAAAAATGACCTGTGAAACCCGGCAGACTTGCCCAAAATATTGTTGTTTTAAAAATAAAATGTTCTTAAAAATTTTGATGTTTACAAACACGGAAAAGGAAAATGTAATTTGCATATTTGAAAAAAAAAAAAAAAAAAAAATCATAAAACCCGGCTGACCCGCCTAAAATATTGATGTTTAAAAAATATAAATTTTCTTAAAAAATTTTATTTTTACAAACTTGCAAAAAGGAAAATGTAATTTGTATATTTGTTAAAAAAAAAAAAAAAAAAATGACCCTTGAAACCTGACTGACCCACAAAAAATATTGATGTTTTAAAAATAAAATTTTCTTAAAAATTTTGATATTTACAAATATGGAAAAGGAAAATATAATTTGTATATTTGGGGAAAAAAAATGGACCCGTGAAACCAGCCCAAAATATTCGGGTTGGCCCAACCCAACCCGATTTCGGGTTGAGGTTGGGTTGGGATTGGGCTGAGTTGGTCTAGCCCAACTTGCTGCCCTAATCGTGAGTGAGTGAATTTTAGAGAAAGAAATGAGTTGAGTGCAATATAGAATAGATGTGTATTATTTGTTTATTATGTGCTGGGTGAAATATTGGTTAAATATGGGTAACCATAATGAACTTATCTTGATCCTCAAATTAAGTGATTAAAAATTACCTAACTCATTTTTGACCCATTTTAAATATGGTTCACCCAAAATCATAAAAAAGCGGACGAATATAAACTAATTGACGATTTCTAACTCATTTTGCAACCCCTAGTCTCAACACACACAGGACTATTCATATGCAAAATATTCTCACACAAAAACACACCCACACAAACACAAACTTCAATTTTTATTTGATAATAATAGTAGTGATCCTATTGGCCGGTGTGGATAAAGACAAATTAGAGATCTTGGAGGCTCCACACAAAGGCTAACCACTAGTCTCAAATGGACATATGTGCCATACAAAGACTACCAATTGTCCACAACCTTAAGTCCAGGGCAGTTGCTTTGTGTGACTGGCCAATATAATTATTTAGTGTTATTATTGCCCAAAAAATTTCTTTTTTGAAGTCGAATAATTTAGTAATCAGCATAACGGGTAGAAAATAATAAGATGCATCATATGGGAAACACGACCCCTATTATACATAAAATTGTCAACAATTTCCTTTAACAAGTAAAAAATAACTGACCTACCTCTTATGGACTTGTGCACACGTCTCTCATCTTTAACGGGCTCTGACGCTATCAATCACAAGTTCACGACCTATTCCATTTTGTAGATATTATTTCCATACTTAGGATTTTCAAAACTTGTCTACATAATTTTAAAGTATTTACTGTAACTTCTCCCTCATACACTACACAAGATATACCTATTGGTTAAGTTTTGTTTTACATTGTTTAGTTGATCTATTTAGTAAGACTAAATATTATTACTCTATTGCCAATGTTAAGTGGGTTTTGAAAATGTGATAGGCATGACAAAATGCTAACTAATAATAATAATAATAAAAAGACATGGCAAATAATCACTTAAGAATCTTTAATAATTGTTCTTATTATAAATTTATTCTTCTTCTTCTTCTTTTATCTTGAGATAAAAGTTTTCTACTATTGAGATTTGAGATAATGGTGTGAAATTTGCCTAATTTTCTAAATAATCAGCCCACTTGTTTGAATAAATGAGAGAGATTAATATGTCACGGCTTGCAAAATTCATTTCAATTGGATCTCTAAATTCCAAGACACGTTTTTTTTTTTTTTTTTTTTTTTTTTGATAATATTAGTTAAATCCACTTTTGACTAGTAGTATTTTTGTACTAGTATGTTGGATCATGATCGTATGTGCGCATAATTGGTTGTTGGAATGTTAGAGGGCTTAATAGACCCTCTATGCAGAAAGAAGTTAGGCAATGGGTTTTTGCTAAATAGTTTGCCTTGGTTGTTTTGGTGGAGACTAGAGTTAAAGTTATGAAAGCAGTTCGTGTTCAGAATAAAATTTGTTCTCCTTGGAATTGGATGGCTAATTATATGGCGAATACGTTAGGGAAGATCTGGATTGGGTGGAATAAGGTTGTTTTTGATGTTATTTTAGTGAAAGAGGAGGCTCAAACTATGCTTCTTAAAGTTAAACATTTTCATTCAAGTCTCACATTTTGGGTTTCTGCTATCTATGCTGCTAACACAGTTCAAGAAAGGAAGGTATTGTGGTCTGATTTGAAAATTCATGCTTCTTTGGTGGAGGGGCCTTGGCTTGCTTTAGGAGACTGGAATATGGTTTGTTTTCATAAAGAGAAATTAGGTGGTTTGAGGGTTCCTCAGCCAATCTTGATGAATTTAACTTACTTGTTAAGGACCTAAAAATGGAAGACATTCCAATTGATAGTGAGACTTGGTCCTGGTGTAATAAGCAAAGGATTCAGAAGAGAATTAATGCTAAGTTGGATAGAGTTTTGGCTAATGATAGTTGGTTCAATTTATTCACAGATTCCAAAACTTATCTCACTTACGCTTCTTTGTCTGACCATTATGGTTTGGCAGTTAAGTGGCATATGGACTGTTCTGAAGTACCTAATCCCTTTAAATTTTTGAAGATTTGGTGCTTGCAGCATGAAGTTGAGGATGTTGTAGCTCAAGCTTAGAGTTGTGCCGTCTTTGGTAATCCTTTTCATCAGCTGTAAAGGAAGCTTAGAGAGGTTAAAGCTGCTATTAAGGTTTGGAATCTCAAGAAAGACACAACCTCTGAGCAAGTTAAGGTTGCTAGATATGATCTTGAGGTGGTGCAGCTTCAGCTTTTGAATTATCATCTGAATTAAGACTTGATAGATAAGGAGAGAGCTTTAAGCCTTGATCTTCAGCATTCTTGTGATCTTGAGGAAGTGGTTTGGACTCAGAAATCTCGTCTCACTTGGCTTAAGGAGGGAGATAAATGTTCAGCATTCATTCATAATGTGGTGAAGCAGCGTAGATGTAATAATGCTATTACTTGTTTGAAAAATACAGATGGGGAGGTTTCGGAAGATCCAAAGGTTATTAAGGATTGGCTGGCCAATTTCTATGAAAATTTGTTTTCTACTTCGAACTCTGTTGATAATTCGGTTAGAAGGCCTAGAAAGTCTCTCTCTAAGGAGGCTGGTAGCACTTTGAACTGTGATATCAGTGCTGAAGAAGTCAAAAACGTAGTGATGAATTTTAATCCAGATAAATCACCAGGTTTAGGTGGTTTCCCAGCAAGGTTTTTTCAATGGTATTGGAGTATTGTTGGGATTGATGTTCTTGCTGCAGTGATGTTTTTCTTTCATAATAATTTTATGCCTCTTGGGATTAAAGCTACTTTCCTTACTTTGATTCCAAAGGAGGGTCATGGTGATAATATTGCTAACTATAGGCCTATTTCTTTGTGTAATTTTACCTATAAGATCATTGCTAAAATTTTAGCTAATAGGCTTAGAAGTGTGCTGTCCACTTTGGTTGGTTTGGAGTAATCTGCGTTTGTTAAAGGGCATCGGATTCATGATAATATTATTCTTGTGACGGATATGATTAAAGGTTTTGGTCTCAAGAGGTGGGATCCATCTATGGCTCTGAAGGTAGACTTGAAAAAAGCTTTTGATTCGGTTGAGTGAAGTTTTCTTGAAAATATTATGACGCTTCATGGGTTCAGTGATAAATGGATTTCTTGGTGTTTGAAGTGTGTCTCCAATGCTAATTTCTCTGTGCTCTGTAATGGATTACTTGCCGGCTTCTTCTCAGCTTTTAGGGGCCTGAGACAGGGATGTTATCTTTCCCCATTGCTTTTTACTTTAGTTGTTGAGCATTTCTCTTCCCTTACGGCAGCTAGTATCAATGATGGATCCATTAAGCTCTATAACGCGGTTGTCAATTTTGGTTTGAAGATTTCTCATGCTCTTTATGCCGATGATTTGCTTATTGTTGTTAAGGCTGGAATAGGTACTGCTCAATCAATTGTGGATGTATTTGAGAAATTTACAAGTGCCACTGGTCTCTCTATAAATAATGATAAGAGTTCAGTAATTTTTTCTAAAGCGGTTCGGTGTAAGAATCGGATTCTGTAAGTTTTGAAGTTCAGAGAAGAAAATTTCCCTTTTAAATATCTGGGTATCCCTTTGGCTAATAGATCTTTGAGAAGTTCTGATTACAAGCCTCTAATTGACAAAGTTGATGCTCGGTTGAATCACTAGAACACTCTTAATCTTTCTATGGCTGGTAAGATTGAGCTTTTGAGATCAGTCCTTTACTCTTTTCTTTATCACTGGTTGTTTGGCTTTAAAATTCCATGGGGCTGTAGGATCACTCTCGAAAAGAAGTTCAAGAAATTTTTATGGAGTGGTAAAACAGAGAGCACTAAGATGTCTCAGATTAAATGGAGTCAGGTTAGGCTCCCTCATGATTAATGAGGTTTTAATCTCCGTCGGATTAGTGACATTCTCCGTCGGATCAGTGACATTGATGTTGCTTCTAAGCTTTCGATCTGTTGAGATTTTGTTCAAAAGAAAGATAATCTCTGGATTAAGTGGCTGCAGGCTAGAAACTTTTCTTCTTCTAATTTCTGGACAATTAATTCTAGAAGTTCTAATTTAAAGTGGGCAATGGGAAGTCTTTCAATCTGCTTCACGATCCTTGGTGTGCTTCTCTTTTGATTGCTCAGAGATTTGGGGTAGTGTTTTTTAGAAATTTTGATTCTATGGCTAAGGTTGAGTCCATTGTTCATGGAAATCAATGGCGTTTTCCAGAGTTTTTTCCTTCATTGGCTAGAGATTTTATTTCTAGATTGCAGAAAAATGCTGGTCAAGACACTATTCTTTGGTAGCATGGCGTTTTTTCTTTGAAAGCAGCGTGGGAAGTGTGCAAACTGCGGGATCAGAAGCTGAAATGTTTTAAGCTTTGTTGGAAGGGTTGTAGACCATGAACTGCTGTGGTTGTTCATATTATTATGCTGAATAAAAATATTTCCTTTGTGAATTTGCAGAAGGGGGGTTTACAGGTGCCTTCAGTGTGTCACAATTGTTTTGCTAATGCAGATTTTAATGCTCATTTGTTCTGCTCTTGTCCATTGGCTAATAAGGTTTGGAAGGATCTGTTCAAATTGTTTAAATATCTGTTGCAGGACTTCATCTCTATGGATCAGATTGTGGATTGGTTTTTGCTTAATGCTTCTACAAAGAGCGCTAAATCTAAGATTCTTAGGACTGTGTTTTCAGTCACCATTTGGATAATTTGGAAGGCTCGGAATAAATCTTTGTATCAAGGTATCCAGGAAGATGTGGATCAATTAGTCAAGCAAGTTATTTGGGAGATCCTTCTTCTTCATAGCTTCTCTGTTTCGGAGCTGCTTGAATTATTCAATTAGCTTGATTGTTGCAATTTTTTGTTTCGGTTTGCTTGATCTGGAAGTGGGCTTGTCTACTTCTAGATTAGTTGTTTGGAGTGATTCCTCCCTTTTTGTACATATTTTCTGTTGTTTATAAAACCACTCATTCAGGAAAGAAAAAAAAAAAAAAAAAAAAAAAAAAAAACTGTGAACCGAACCGAACTAGTATTAGAATGGTATATGTCCAACAGAAGTGTTTTTTATTTTTTATTTTTATTTTTATTTTTTTTTATCATTGTGGATTGTGCAACGCGTACAACTCTGTAGCAGAGGGACTAGGAGGGGTTAAAAGCCAATGTTGCATAGATATGATGCTGTCGGTTGCTGCGGGCTTTGGGAATCAGCACATATTGCCTCACCACAGGGTTGCACACATAGTACCGGTAATCAGAGGCATTGAAGAACAAAAACAAGCCATTGTAACTGTCAAGAAAGTCATTTGCATTAGTCGTTTGGAATGGTAAGTTAGCCAAAAATTCAGAATCAACAAATCCTCCACCACCACCACTAATGGCACAGTTGTCTTCTACAAAAACATTATCAATGAGCTGTTCGTTGTCAAAGCGCCTCAAATTACGGAAAAATGCATCCCGTGATTGGTTGCTCGCCTTTGTGGTTACAAGGGGCATACGAGGTGGGAAAGCATAAGTACGGAAGAAAAAGCCACAGAGAGGAAGAGAGCAAAACACAGAGATTATATAATCCCATGATTTGCATACACATTTGAACCTAATCAGAGGCTTTTCCGGCAATCGACACAGTACCTCAATCAACACATCATCGGAAAAAAGCCCATTATTCGAATAAGGAGCACAAAGGCGATTCTTTTTATTCCAATTGCGACAATGAAGTATCATCACATATGCACATGTGTACATATATACATATATATAAAATTTATATATTTAGAGTCTCAGTTGCACTGTACCGTTACTATTTATTTCGAAAGATTGTACCTTTACTATTCCATCGGCACTTTTACCTTGGAATCTGAAGATCGCTGAAATCTATCTTCAATCGGAGTCCTTGCCTGAACTAGGGTTTCGAACTAGGGGTTAGCTCTGGTGGGCTAGAGCCCACTAAAAATATATATATTTTTTCTGTACTAACTTTAGTCCAACCTAAAAAAAAATTATTACAAGAATTAGCCCACACCCAAATCAATTCAGCCACCATACTAAAATAAAAGCCCAACCCAAATAAACCCTGGGCCGGCCTTGACCGAAGGGGACAAAGGCAGTCCCCTAGGTCACCATAAAAACAAAATATATTTAGGGCAAATCATTTCAGCCTCCCCAATTGTCTCCATCTCCATTCTCGTTCTCGACTCTGAACTTGCCCCTTTCTCTGCGCAAACTAAAAAATCTACAAGAATCAGAAGTTCAAAACTCATATATTTCAGTTTATCTATCTGTCTGCAAGAATCAAAAGTTCAAAACCCATATCGAGATATCATTTTAGATTATTCAAAAAATCAAAACCTAGATCTTTCAGTTCCCATCGCCCGCTGTTCCACTTCGGGTTCGCCGTTCGCAAGCTTCAGCCGCTGTCTCTCAACTCTCAAGCTTGCCCCCCCCTCCCTTCTCTCTCTCTGCAACTGCTAACTTGTATGTATGGTTTTGTTTTAATTTTTTTTCTAAATCAACTAATCAAGTCTGTAATTCTTGTTTTGCAAACTATATCGTATTTGGTGAAATTTTTTATGATCTTTTATATATATATATATAAAGTAACAAAATTTGCATTGCATTTTGAGGTAATCACCGTAATCTACATTTTATTTCAGTAAAATAAATATTTATTTTTTTTTCATTTCTATAACTTCTATTTCTATTTTTTATTTTTTATTTTATTTTTGTCAATTATGTCTACAACAAAATTTGAATCTGGGCATGAAAAAAGAAAAAAAAAAGAATCTGAATTGGATTAGAAATTTGCAGAGATTGAATCTGAAACAATTTTTTATCAACATGCCTAGCTTTTTTACATGGAAATCTTTTCAGAACTAAAAAAAATCATAACAAGAACATTGACAAGCAAAAGTACTTAATATATGGTAAAACTCTAAAGTTACTTCTTGAAAATTAAAATACTTGCAAAAAGCATGCTTTCGAGTGAATTCCATAGTGTTGGAAGGGGCTTGCCATGAACTACCTCACACTCTGCTTCCACTAGTAGATTCTCAAATAGAATCAGTAAATTGGTCAAAAGAAGAGTGGTGAATTGTTCAGAAATAAATTGGTAATTTTTTATTTATTAATTACCCAAATAGGATTTTCTATGCCTAAATCAGTCAATTGTCTAAAGAAACATTGTTAGTTAACTAAAATTGAATTAAACAACAGTTGATTTTGGTTGATATATTTTGATTTAGCCCACCCCATTAAGAAATCCTGGATGTTTTGTTTCACATAGAAATACAATCTGTGTAATGCACGGAAGATATATTTAATCTTTCTGCCATATTTTTATTTTCAAATTTTGGTTTTTGATTTTCTTTTGTTATTAGAATGCATAATATTAGGATATTGATTTGTTAATTTTGAAGATTATTCCTAAACTAATGCATTGTACTTTGTTATTGGATTAATTTAACATAAGAGCTGAGTATAATATGTGCTAATCACACTTATCCGTAATCACACCTATCCGTAATCACACCTCTTTCTACGAATAGGTGTCCAACATTTTGACTGAAAACATAGTTGTGTTGGGTTGATACATATACAGATAGTACTTAGATGGTGGTGTTTTAATTGTTATGAGTGAGATTGTGAAACCTCTTCCTCACAACTTGAGTGTTTTCTTATTTTTAGGGTTAGCATCGGGCCTTAACATTTAGCAAGTACAAGGTTCAAGAAACATGTCTCCTCAGTCATCAGGTAACAAACTCTTACTTTTTCTAAAATTTTAATTGGCATTTTTAGCTATTGGTTATGTTTATTTATTCATGTTTTACATATTGATTTTTTGTTTTTGTTTTTGTTTCTACATACATATATATAATATTATTATGATGTGATGCTCGAACAAGTTTATTAACGCTTTTAAAACTTTTCTTCTTTTGTCCTAATAATATAGGTCTCTTTTTTGAAAGAAGAGAGTTGATGGGAATGGGTGGAGTTGGCAAAACGAAAATAGGTATGTTTTTTTTGCCTAACTAATTGAATTATATAAATCTCCTTACCATTTCTCTTTAGTTTATCTTAATCAAATGTATATCTATGCAAGAGGATTGCGTGATTCTAGATGACGATTCTAGATAAGGATGTTAATGTCAACATTATGAGGATGTTGATGTCAATGTTATGAGGATGTTGATGTCAACTAGTGACGACGAGAAATGATGTTGATAATATGTTGATGCACTCAAATTAAGGCAAAGCACTTGGAATTGAAGTAAATTTGGAGTTGAAGACATACTATTGAGCATAGTGTCTAATTCTTTTAGTTACAAGAATCTTTGGTCACTTCACTCACGATTTTTCAGTTTATGAAATTCTTAAACAATGGTGTGTAATATGATTCATCTACTTAGGCTTTCTTCTTTTTCATCTCTCGAAACCCTAATTTTATCTGTGAAAAAGAAAAAGAAGGCTGCAATTTTAATTTATTTTGAGCATTGAAAGAGCTTCTGAAATGTTGAAACTGAAACAACAATGAAAAGAGAGTCCACCTATAAGAATTACCCAACTTAGGACAAAATAAGCTCTCTGAGCATCTTGACTAATATTGGCATGGGAGACTTCTATAGATATGGACTTGTTGAGAGAGATAGATGGTTGGGGGCACAAAAGTGTACGACTACTGTGAACTAGTTTGTTTTATGCATCGGATCTAGGAAGTGTACAACAATGAAATGGAAAGCTCTGATGCGCTCAAAGTTACAGACAGAGATAATAATTAATATTATATATTTATAACTTACTTTACTAATCTAATATGATACTATGTATATCATACATACATATATATATATATATATTTGTAACTTTATACTTAGATATATTTTGATTTAGTCCACCCCATTGAGAAATTCTGGATCCGCCACTCCTTGCAAGTTTACTGTCTTATGTTCCAAATGATCAATGTGACTTTTGTGCATGCAAAATCCTTTTTTTGTCATTTCTATTTTCCTTTTCTTTTTTCAAATGAATCAAAGCATGCACAGCGGAACTATTTTCCTATTCTTTTGTGCAAATGATGATATAGGTTAGGTCTGGAACCGGTTTGGCCCTCTCAGCACCCTCAATTAACGGGACAACTTTTGTGCAGATGAATGATCAATGTGATAACAAGAACAAAGACAACTTGTGAACTTGTATAGATCTGATTTCAACTTTACTAATGCTCCAGAATAAAGAAAAAAAGAAAAAAGTAGCCCACCAATCATTAGATGAATCAGAAATTCAGAATATTCTAATGTCTTGGGATTAAATTAATGATCCATTTGATAATTTTGAATCTTTGATTGTTGAAATGGAGAAACAGAAGAAAAGAAGACATAGCTGAAACTTAAAAATTTTGTGTGATTTCAGCCTGGTAGATTCCAGAGATTGAATCATTGAAACAAGAAAAATACATAAAACATGTTTTGGAACTTTACCATTTAGTAAAGTAATCCTTTGATTGAAATTTGAATTGAAGCCTTTGAAGGAGACGGTGGGACTGTGGACAGTGTGGAGGCCGAATTAACAATAATTTTCATCAGAATTGCGACTTTGCCTTTTCTCTGCGAGACTGCGACTTTGCCTCTGGAAATTTTTATTTCTGTATTTTGAAAATTTAGTTCTAGGCAGCAGGGCTTGTTTGGCTTTGGGCCTTTGTTTTTGTATTGTGTGATTATGTCTTAGCTGACTTATTTTTTGTTTTGGGCTGGGCTAAATTAGGCTATAGTAGTAAATTTTTTTTTTTTTTTTTTTTTTTTTGTTTTGGGGTGGGCTTGAATCATTGGATCCTTATGCTAGCTAGGGTTCTTCTTCAACCCTCTGCCTCCTTTCCGACACACCCCACATATTTATTACACACACAAGCGCTCCTTCCCTATTTAGTTGGGTTGCCTGTCAACTAAGAATCCCCTATTCTGCCGCGAGAGCCGCCATGAGAACTGGTAAACTTCCATTAATTTGTTTTTTTTTTTTTAGATCTCGAATAATATATTTTGTTTGTAGATTCCGTGGACATGGATTTAGTAGTAAATTGTCTCCAAAGCATCATTGTTAAAGGCGCGCCCAGGCTCGCGCCTAGGCTCGAGGCTTAGGTTTAGCGCCTGTTGTCATCCCAGATTCACTGATGTTTACTAGGCGCGCGCTTCGGTTGCACCTCATCCTATTTGTGAGACGCGCCTTATTGATATTTGTTTAAAAAGATACGATTGTTATATTTCTTAAGCCAAAAAGGGTACTTTTGGCAACTTAATAAACAAAAAAGAAAGCCAAAGCATACGATAGAAGGAACTTTGTACAAAAGAATAAAAAAATTAGAAAGCCCCAGAGTTAAAGTGTTAACCGAATAGCAATAGAATGAGATTATGAGACGAAGACGAAGCCCTAGTTGCAGAGATGAACAACGAAGCCGCGTCATTTCTATTTATTTATTTATTTATTCTCTCTCTCTTCTCCTCTAGATCTTCCCTCTCTTCTTATCTTTGTTTACATCTCTCTCTTCGTCTAGTTCTCTTCTCTCTGTGTCTTTTTTTTTTTTTTTCTTGTTAATTATTATTATTATTTTTGTTAAAATATTTATTTCTTTTTGTGCTTTGTTTTGCCATTCAAAAAAACACATTTTGCTTTACCTTTCAAGAAAACAAATTTGTGCTCTGTTTGGTTGTTGGATGCTTGTATAGTTGATGGATTTACTTTTTTATATTTGATATTAATTTTTAGAATATTGTTATGACTTATGAGATATGTATGTTATTATGGTAGTTTAAATTTTCAATTGTGCGCCTCACTTCACTCAGGCGCGTGCCTCACCGTGGGCCTCGCGCTTAGGCTCCAAAGGATCTCTAGCGCCTTGGTGGGCCTTGGGCCTTTAATAACACTGCTCCAGAGTGAATGTGACTGGACTGGCTGCCAACGGTCAAGAGCTATTCACTGTAAGACATGTCCATATGTCACTGCACTCCACGTTCCAATTCCAGTTTCGTATTTCCATATTAGTATAAATATAAGTTTTTTTGCTGTTTCATTAACTCATATTTGTTTAATATATATATATATATATATATATATATATATATATTTATTTATTTATTTTTTCTGTTTTAGTAACTAATTTTTTTTCGCCCACTGCAGGTGGAGTCTACCATAAGTAGTTCATATAGCTACAAAGTTGACAGCACTTACCCAATTGGTTTTTGGGACGAACAGACAAAAACTCATTTTTTTCACTATCTCAACAATCATCTGAACAAGCTATTCATCCTGGAGTCAGCTAGAATTACAAATACTATAAGCCCACACAAAAAGATTTTTCTGATAGCGATGGAATATTGATTGAATTCTGGTGTGGGTCCATAAAGTGTGTAGTTTTTTTTTTTTTTTCCTTTCATTATTGTTTATTTATTTTGTAGTGTTCATTAAACTGTAGATATCATTATTGTGTATTTTTCTTTTAGAAATATTTTGCAAGCCCTGGAAATGCTCCATGAGAACAATATGGCGCATGGGAATCTTGACTACCTTGAGTCATTTGCAATAAGAAAAGAGGAAATTTATTTGCTTCTCCCATCTAAGGATGGGAGCAAGAGCGAGATTGGTGAAAATGATTTGGATGAAATAAATGTAAAAGATCTTTAATGTGTCGTCAATGAAATAGTAGGAAAAGCAGGGGCTGTTGATTGGGACAACTTTTTTGCCTAAATCTTTGTTTGTATATCTTTCATTGCCATGGTTTTTGTTATGTAATAATTTGGGTGTTTCATAATTTGATTTTTGTTGTTCTGTAGAGCTGAGAAGTTGAAGGGGCATCCAGTGTTAATGAACCCCTCTGAAAGGGCTGGATTCATGTCAGATGCATGTGATCACCTAGGATTTGCTAATAAAGTCTCATATCCGATTATGAAGATGGAGTTCAACAAGGTCGCGACGTCATATTGTTACAACATGGTGGTTGGGAAAAGGATGTTCATGGTCGTAAAATTCCTAAGTTGGTATTTGATTGTAAGTCTCGTAAGGTCCCTCAAAATATTCCTAATGAGGAATTCCATATGTTCAGATTTGTTAAGAATTATCTACATCATGCTGGTCCTGAAGCAAGAGAAGATCTTAATTTGTCATTTTCAAAAAAGGAAGCAGGTTTGGAGCTCTCCCATATGTTTCCTGGATACATGTCTTCTGTCTACACTACTTTGGTGACCAAATTTCCAAAGTTGAATATTTGGTTAAAGGAGTGAAGAAAGTACTCTCTATTTTCATAACTAAATATAGTAATTCTCGCTTTCTTAAAAAGAATCTAATCATATATAATTCTTGTTTGTTCATTTGATGTTGTTAAGCATGCTATTGTTATGTATTGTCTTGTGTTATCTGTTTAACTTCTACAACTAAAGTTTAGGATTGACTCTGTATGTACAATTTTGTTCATTTTTAGTTAATGCACGACAGTTTGATTTTTTTGTTGTTGTTTTCTTTAGTGTTACCACTAATTGAGGTGTTACAATTCGGGCCTAGTTAAGTGCGCCTATGTTTAGCTTGTTGACTGTTTCTAATGGTTGCAGGTCATTGTGGATGAACATAGGTCGAAAGTTCTTTTTTGGCGCCAAGTAATGTTCGGTTGGGATATGTACTGGGAGTTTAAATATTTAAAATATAACTTGTTAAACTGGTTTTTCTTTTGCTGTGACAATGTTTGGGATCTGTAATGGAGGTTTTAATATATATATATATATATATATATATATATATATATATATATATATGTATAAAAGGTTTTGTCATGCTCGGTAAAATTTTGTTACTAAAGATTTGTCTGTTTGTTACAAGTTACGTGGCGCAAGGAGGAACACATGTTCCTCACCTGATGGAACCAGCTCTCCTGTAGCGCAGGAGAGGATTTTGTTCCTCAAAATCGGAGTCAGAATAAGTCTAAAAAAAATTTAAAGAGGGATCGATTTCCGTTCTGATACCATGTTGAAAGAGAGAGAGAATATATGAAAACTTATATGTTATTGAGTAAGTAATACAATAATACAATGGTGTTTATATAGGAGAAGCTACGGGAGTAGGTGAGTGGAGAACAAGAAAACCTTATACATGATAATTCTATATATGGTAATGAGGGGTAGGTGACAATTCATGCAATACTAACCGTATACGTGTGACAACTCATACAATATCGTACAACAAAATATAATGTTGAAAATCCTAACAAGTGATATATTCAATTAGAACTTCAAATTCTTAACAGTAAACTCAAGATTTAGCACATAACCTAAATTTGTTTTCACATAATAAATTATACGAGGAGCACCCTATATCAAGCATCTATAACTTGAACAAAAACTTCAGTAAACACTTTTATTAGGGAGCATAATATGTAAGATCAAGACTAATGAAGTAGAAAGAAAAGAGAGGGAAGAAGAAAAAGAACTTAACTTCCAAGTCTCTTGAGCATAAACTATGTTAAAAAAAGGTGTAAAGAATCAGGCTAGTGTCCTCCAGTGCAAGATTGTATTGCGTAAATTGATTGCATCTTAACCCTAGTGTAAGAAGGGTTTTACTCTAGTCACGTGACTCGTGTGCCAAGCAATGATCACTTAAGTGACAACGTGGACTCCCTATGCATTATAAAGTAAAGCTAACCATTAGACAAATGTGCCAAACAAATCATACATGTAATATAAGGAACATAATGGAAATTAAAAAGTTAAATAAATGAGAATTCCAGGAAAGGATATGTGGCATGTAAACTATCTAGCGAGAGTAAAGCTCTTCTCATATTTAAGAGCTAAAACACACACACACACCTCGCTTCGTATTCTCAGTGCGGCATAAGCACAAAAGTAGTATTCTCAGTGCGAGGTTCACGTATAGTTTATTTGGCTTCAAGGCCTCTAGAACTTGCCCCAAGTCTGATGCATGACTGTCTCGTTAAGAACTACAAATGGGTATATCACCAATGTTCATGAGATTGAACTTTACAATTAATGGTTAAAGGGTTTAATTTGTCACATTTGTAGAACTGTAGACCAAATGGCATGATTAGTCACTAATACCATGATTAGAACTGTCTTCATGAGTCCTGTATGGGGTGAATAGAGGCATATTCTGCTAATTGGTGCAATTTGAGTAAAGGGGCTTAGGAAACAATAAAACTCATGGAAATCCATAGTGCAGTGGTAAGGGAGTAAGGTTATGTTCTCTTTTCCTTGTCTAGTATTTGGTGAAGTTTGCTAGGTACGTAGAAGAGGTCATGGAGAGATGAAGGGTGGTTGTGTTGGCCAAAGCATGAGAGGTTTTGGTAGGCTTCTATTTTATTATGCCTTCAGTAGTGCATTTTGTAAGGAATGTAATATGCGCTTTTGAAGGGGCCGAACTGCCTGGTTGAATTTAAAGCATTTAATACTGAGTTTCAGGTAAGATTATATTTTTTCTATGATTAATTTTTGGAGATAAGGTTTTGGTTAGTTATAGTTTTCTTCCCTTACATGGAGTGCGTTTCATGGAGCTTTAATGTATTATTTTTTCTAAGCAATATTAGATGCACAAGATAACATTTATTTTCTTTTTGTCTTCTTCTTTTGGACAAAATAGATCATTGGAGAAGTTTTTGGAAATTCCTGGCAATTTTGATAAAGACAAGGCATGGAAGATTACTCTTTAGATCGTGGATGGGCTTGTGGAAGTCCATGTAGCCGGTATCGTACGCCGCGATTTGTCACCGGCAAATATTTTACTTGATGAACATGATGACATCCGCATATCGGATTTTGGTTTGGGTAGGTACTTTTATATACTTTATTTGCTTCAACTCAACTTAACAAAGCCTTTTCCCAATTATTTTTTCATCTATGTAATTCTGTTAATTGCTTATTCAGTAAGTAATTATTCCTTTTCTAATTCATTTTCCAAATTTTCAGCCAAACTAGGAAATGGTGTCAATGATGAAGTTGCAACATGCTCTATCGGTCATCAACTCTATAATGCACCTGAACTAAAAATGAGACCAAGGCTATATATATCAGCATTAGTGTCAACTTCCATTTCCATTTGCTTGTCTTTTAGTTCAGGTGCATTATAGAGTTGATGACCGATATATACAGCCTTGGTCTCATTTTTGTTGTGCTTTTTCACCCCATATCAACACAACATGAGAGGATTGTTGTTTTTCAAAGTCTGAGGGTGAACAAAGAATTTCTAAAACGTTTTGTGCAACAACTACTGTCTTCAATTCCTAGTGAAAGACCAACTGCGAATGGAATATTGCAGCAACAAGCACGGGTTTCATCATCATCAGTAAGTGAGTGATTTGATTGAATTCATAGTTTATTGCTTCAAAATTTTCTAAATTCGTTTTATCATTAAATTTTGGAGCAAGGAGTCGGGAAAGATTCTCTGGATGTTTTAAGATTTATCCCTTTCTCATCTTCAAAAATTTTGTTTTGCTGGCCTCATATCACCCGGGGAAAATTAAATTTTAGTGACCAAAATCAAAGAAAATTGTCTGCAAGTGACTTTAAAGTTATAAAAAGATAAAAGTCATCAATCCTGCAAGAAATTTTCTTTTAGTGACCATTTAAGGTTAATTTCGTCAACAAGTTTTATTTGGTTAGTGAAATTAATTAAATAATTAAAACTTTTTTGGATTTAACAAAAGGTTGAATATTTCAGCCACCACCTTTTGCGAAGACTAGAGAGGATTTAAACAGTTACTGAAGAGGTCTTCAATCAGTTCTGTAAGATGGAAATCGAGTTGTGAAATTGATTTAAATTTTTGTTAGCAGATATTATAATCACGATTAAGTGACAAGCTACATAATGAAACATAAATAAATTATGAAACAGAGTCTCATAAACTAAAGAGACAACACAACCATGGAGAAACAATTAACACATGAAAAAACCAACCACAGTTCTCCTAGTCATCTTCATCTACTATGTATTTCTTGAGCAACTCGGTGCAACCAGCTATGGGCTGATCCCTCTGGGAGGTGATAAAGTTGACGTTATGGATGTCAGGTGCAATGCCTTTGTATCGGGTGAGAATAACATGAGCACGGTCATGTCCACTGCTTGGTGTAGCACAGTGAGACTGTGGGCTGGTAACAACCTTCACATCACACATCTCGTCACCGCAGTCACCGGAGACCTCAATGTTGTATATCCCGGTTGAGCTAGTCACCCCCCTCGATGCTGTACTTGAGATCCTCAATTTTCCTATCCTTGCACTCAATTCTAACCCTTGCACCAGCAATGTTGGGGGTTTTGTCGGTTTCAAATCTGGCGTAGCAAGTGTCGCATAGAATATGCTATAGAATATGTTATGATTTGATTTAGATTTGATGTAATTTCCTTTCTTGTAATATGAGCATGTGCTCTTTTTATCTATAAATACTAGAGCTGTGAAGGAGAGATTATCTCATTTCTAGCATTTACACAATTCTTTCATTTTTCTTCTTTTTAAATTTCTTCTATTTACATATGAGAAAGATGCACAATCATAAAGTTTTTTTTCTTCCAAGAAATGATATGAAACTATTTGGAATTCAATAAATCAATAAATTCAATAGAAGTATTAAAGGAGAATGAGGAACTGGATTTGGAGATCTTTTGTGGAGAGGAAAGTGGTGGCCGAGGGAGGAGATATGAAACAAATTGTTAGACCAAGAGGGGGAGGGGGGTGAATTAGTCCTTAAAATAACTTTTCTTCTTGTATGAGCTCTTATAAAACACTTTGAAACCTTGTAATGGATATTCAGGTTCTATAGAGCTTGATGTGAGCTTGGTAGTCTTGAAACCCTAATCCAACTCAGGTGTTTGATAAAAGTACTCAACCACAACTTAAGAGTGACACCACAGGTTTTTTAACAAGGAAAAACCCCAGTGGGGTTTAAAAAACCTTGGAGCTATGGGAGCTTACCCTAATTTCCACTGTGAATGATTAGTGTATACACACTTAATCATAGTATTGCTTATTTAAAATTTTGTTGTGAGAATACAATGTCATAGTATTGCTTATTTAAAATTTAATTTAAATTAGTCCGAATTCATTTACTCTTTACATAATTTATTTTGCTGCGGTCCCCTCCCACATAATCTACATTTTGAGAAAAAAAAAAAAAAAAAAAAAAAAACCCTACCTTCGAGGAGACCAATAAATAGTGACAAATGGATCTGACTGTATTAACTTTCAGTGAAATTGATCAAAAGGCAATGCTTCACTATCATCAAACCCTAGCATCTCTAGATCAAACCCGGTCCCAAGTCACATCCTTGTGAATGAATACCCTGTGCTGTTGGATCATCCATCATGTAGGCCCCACAACCACATCCAATGGCTTGGAGACCCTGAAGAATGGTACTCCCTGGGTATTCTACAATTTTTCATGTTGTCCATTTCTCTAATTTTTTAAAATTTAAAATAAGTAACAAGTATACCTGGCTCATATTTTCGAACCACGGCTTAGAACCTCCTCCTTCCCCGGGGAAGTTGTCTTAATGTTGAGTGGGTCCACCGTTTTGGTGGTGTTTTCAGGCATCTTTATAGTAGTTGGACCTGTAATTGAAGCAGGTACAGGTATTTCTTGCTTCTTGCCTTTCCATTTCCAAATTGTCAATACAACCATCTGATTGTGATGACGATCACCAGAACAATGACTGAAACAAAAAAGGAATCTTTAATTAAAAAAAAAGAAAAAAAAGAAGAAGAAAAGGTTACACTACGCTTATAAAGAAAGAAGAAAAATTGACATGATTATCAACAAGTTTGCTCCTTGCCCTTTCCCCCTCCTTTCCCTTATCTTCTTCCTCCTTGTTCTTTCCCTTGGAATCCCTCTTCTCATCCTCCTCATCACCGGATGATGAATTGAGAGAAGTGGGTGTTACTTCAAAGTTTGCATTTCCTTAGTTATTAATGTGTCGTATTAATTGAAGTTTTCACTACTGAGTTCAATTAAAGTAATTCTAAACTGAAACTGAAAATAGATGTAAATTCAAGATTTAATTGAGATATAAAGTACTACAGTACAAATTAATATATCTAACAGTCTAACTTTACCTACTTGTGCATCAGCCCGAAAAAAATGGCAACGAATGAAGAGCCAACACACCGAATGGAGAGCCGGGCACTCAAAGCGTTAAAGATTATCATATACATGCTAAAAAGTTTACCCTATTATAATCAAAGAATCATTACTGAGTACATTGTAAAATATTCTGAGTGACAAACTTGAAAAAACAAGTTTGATTTGAGAACGGTAATTTGTGCAAATTATTGTCAATCGCATTATGGATTTAGAATTGTGGTGACCACCCAACACTAGCTACCGTTCCCTAAATTCATCTACCAATGGGTAAGCATTGGAAAATATCTGGAAATGGGAGATACACATGAGAAATAGTCAAATAAAGGTAACAGAAGAACATGATTTTAAATTATAATTAACAACTACAAATGTAAACAAACTCTATAGAGATCAAACTAGTTTCTCATATTTGAAATTTATAGCAAAATTACAACTATTGCTCCATTAATACAAGGGGCAAAACAATTTACTTGTTCATAAATCATTTTTTAGATGAATAAAGATTTAGAATTTGAAAGTCGGACAAACTCCTATCGATTTATGTGAGAAGATGCTGATATCATCATCACGTCATAATGCCATCAACCTCTACCTATATGAAATTAGTTGGATTTGTTCGACTATTGAACTCTCTTGTCATAATGATGTAGCCACTAAAACAGACCTTTTTTTTTTTTTTTTTCTTTTAGTTGTATATTTTGGTGGGAAGTGTGTGTATATTAGTAAATATGCAAATCGTTAGTATATTTTGGTAGGAAGTGTGTGTATAATTTGTAAATATACAAATCGTTAATACCACTTGCTTATTTGTAGGGCAGAGGCAAAGTAGGGTTGCCTGTTGTATGCTATTTGCTAATGATATTGTATTGATTAGGAGTAAATGTTGAATCAAAAGTCTGGAGAGAAATTCTGGAGAGTCATATAGTTGACTTTAAAAGGTGGGAGCAGGAGTTATGGAGTGAAGTTGAATTGACTACAACATTAACTACACTTTGTTGGACCAAATATGAGACAGCAAAACACATGCTAATACAAGGAGCGCAACAAAAAAATAAATACTAAGAAAATTGTGTAGTAAGACAAAGAAAATAAAAAAAAATTAGAACACGCATATTTTGAAGATAATATAAGAGAGAATTGTATGGCCACATAACCAATAAATATAAGTAACTGCATCCATGAGAAAGAGTTAAATAGTGTCAATTGAGGGTAATGCTTAAGAAATGGGAAAACCACAATAACGTGAGATAAGATGACAAGGAAAGACATGGTAATATGAGATTTAACTTAAGTTATGGCCCCAAAACGGCGCTGAATGGTAAACAAGATTCAAGTAGCCACTAATGCACAGTTGGGACAAGACTTTGATGAGTTGAGTTATCCATTCACGTTTGATCTTTCAATTAGGGCTCATCCCAAATAAAAGGTTCTAAAGACCTGATTAAGGAAGATAAAAGCATAATAAGGGAACAAGAATTGTTTTGAATTTATTTTCTGCCTTTCATTCTTAAAGTTTATTTCTAGAAGTATGCCTATCTTACAATATACAATAGGAAGATGATTTGTTCCCCAGTGTCACTTTGTGGATGTCTTTTTTTTATGCAATTCACCAATGTAAACAAGATTTATTTATTGAGTTAATCTCTACAAATTTTTTCCACGAAACATCGTTAAATAAAATATAAACCTATACAAACATGAGAGTGGCCATGCTAATTCACAAATTATCCACAAAGACTGAAAGATGAACCCTGCACCACATTTGAATACAAAAATATCACAATAATAAGAATAAAGATTTGCCTATTTTTATGCTTATTACAATATTTAAAAGGAAAATATTTTTTTCACCGAATAGTTGAAGTGAATTGCTAAACCTACTATTTTAATTGGTCAATTATACAACAAATAAGGAAGTAAAACCCTTCACTTACTTGTATTTAGTATAAAATAGCTAATTAAAAATTAATCGATTAGACAATTCACTGCAATTATTCAGTGTGAGTATCACTACTCATATTTAAATAAACTCTTGGAAGATTTTATAGTTGTATTTTTCAATTTATAGGTCAAGAGGTTTCATATTGTAACAACTATGGAATTTTGTATATGTATTTTTTAAATAAATTTCTCTCTCCTAAAGTGTCAACAAATTCAAATGACATAATCCGCTTATTGTAACAAAATTAAATTTCAATTTAAATAATATTACAACCCTGGTTAAAAAAAAGTTAATTTTGACTCTATTTTAACACCATCTAATAGAAATGTGCAACAAGATAGATTAGTGCAATCTTTAAATCAAAATCAAAGATCTTTTTAATTATTCCCTCCGGTCCAAAATAGATGGTTACTTCGGAAACTGTGTTAGTAACCATCTATTTTAGGACGAAGGGGGTACTGCTTATGAAAGACAATTTTTTTTTTCTCTTCATATACCTCATGTCATGTCAATCAACCCAACAGAATTATGTTATATACCTCAACCCGAACACACCATTTTAATAATGGTGTCAAAAACTCTTATCACACCATCACACCATTTTAATAATGGTGTTAAAAACTCTTATCATAAACATCACTTGTTTTTTACATGAGTGACTTGACAGGACCACATAACTTGTTTAATAATAAATCATGTAATTTAAGATGCAATACTACCTACTTAGTAACTTATTTAACTCGTTTAAATTAAATAGGTCATGTAACTTGTTTTAAGTATAAAATGTAAATCATAATAGAATGAATGGATGCATGATTTAATTAATGAAAATGAAGACCGTTAGATACTAAAATTGTTTTTTTTTTAAAAAAAAAAAAATACAAACAATACAATACAATATTTATATACAGTTTATATTGAAATAACAAAAATGTTCATTCTAATTGGGTTAAACATGTTACTAGCTAATTAAATTGAACTTACATGTTAATTAAACTTGTCTGAGTTAAACGTGTTGAGCCCACAATGACACAAACACAACTAAAATCAATACAAACTCACTCACTCACTTTAAATGGATGAATTTGGAGTTTACCCTAACTTCCACTGTGAATGATTAGTGTATACACATTCAACTGTCTCTCACTCAATCACACACCATACCTCACGACAAGGCACTTAAACACTCCCCCTATCCACAAGCACCCGCTGCTTGGACCAACAAAACCTCAAACACTCAAATACAACAATGTAAAGATAGATACAAAACCTTGCCACATGGTTGCAACCTGCTTCCTTAATCACACACAATAAAGTACCATCAACCTTAACCCGTCACTTAATAAAGCCAGATGATTATGGAAGCATGTTGCAACCATATATAATTGATATTAGGGTAAATTCCACTTACCTCTGAGGTTTGTCAATATTGCACATAGACCCCTCTATGTTTTATAATTCCACTTGTCTCTCCTGTCGTTTTTTACCATTTTACCCATGAAATGTTTGCCCATAAAAAACGACATGGGAGGCAAGCGGGATTATGAAACTTAGAAGAGGCCAATGACCAAGCAATGGCCATTGGCCCCTTACCGTGATTTCACTACTTGATGATACTTTTCTTATATTACAACTATATTTTCTCTAAATTTGTGGGGACAGAGATTTTCGTAGCATTACTTTAGATGGCAAAGTTCTTCGTTGAAGAATAAAACTTGTAAATAATTTTATTAAGTGGTTACACTGGCTAGTAGATATGTTAAATATATATTTCAATGTATTATTTTTGTTACCTTTTTTTTATAAAAAACACTTGGTATTGGTATCATTGATTGCAATTGAATTAGTGTAGCATGTTTTATGGCAGCAACAAGTATTGCCTTATCTTTTCTATATGATGGTCCTTTTTGGTATTTTGTTGTATATTACAATCAAAATATCAAAGAGAAGGCGTGATTGATCTAAATTGTGAATCATCATCATCTAACCATTTATTTCATATAAACGGGTCAGCCACAAGAATTCTCTTTTTCTATAATTTTTGTAAATGATTTTCGAATTACTTAAATCTCATGTTTGTTTTGGTTAGTCTCTTTATCTCTTACGCGGTTTTTTTTCCAGTAATTGTCATCCTTAAAATCTCCCTTATGCGTTAGTTATTAACTCTATCTCTTTTAGTAGCTCCTATTATTCATTTTGACATTCTCATCTAAGTCACGTGAATGCATTCTTGTTATTTTCTAAAGCCTAGCATACAAATCCATAAAATAGCTGATGTAGTGACCTTCCTATAGTTTTATTTATTTGATATTCGTATATCTCACAAGATACAATTAACTACCCTATTTCTGTCCAATCTGTTCTAATTCTACTAATTATATTTTCATTTATCTTCCATCATTTGGCATTAATAAATCTAATTATCAAAAATGGTTATTTTGAGTAATCTTTAGGCCTTGGATTATTACAATTGTATTGTCAGTCTCTCGGAATTTATTAAATTAATATTTCATATAATCTATTTTAGTTAGGGAAAGTTCACAAAAAAACTCCTTGTATGCCAGTTGTACACTAAACACCCTTGCAATTTAGTATGTGCATATAACCCCATATGATTTGAGAAATTTGTGCAAATTGCCCCCCCTTTGTCATATGTCCGTTAGAAAATGTTTTTTTTTTTTTTTTGAAAGGTCAGTTAGAAATTGTTAGTTTGCCAGAAAAACCCCAAAATACACTTTCTAAATGACCAAAATGCCCCTAACGGCTTTCTATGTTTTTTAACAAGCTTCTGCCATGTTTGGATGCCTTTCTTTTTCTCTCTCTACGCTTCACAATTTATTCTCTCTCTCAACATTCTCTCTCTCTCTCTACACACTCTTTCTCGAGATCCTCCCTTCAACAGCAATATTGTTGGGAGGATCTCCATCCTAGGCTCTAATACATCATGCTAAATCCCTACTAAACCTGAAGTGGGTGAATAGATATTGTGAAAACCTAACTAACAATAAATGTTTCTAAAATTTTGATAATATGTAATTAAACAAACCTAGTAAACACATATTTGTGGAATAAAAATAAAACAGAATATAAATAGAGATCATTCACACATAAGGCCAAAATTATGGGGGAAAAGTCCATGCCCCAAGCTAGACAGATCAAAGTTTACTATGGAAAAATGTTTTACAATCTTAGATAGCAGACTCTAAGTCCCACGGAACCACCTAAGTGACCTCAGGTCCATACTTAGATTGAACGTTCTACCCCAAAAAGGTATTACAATCTTAGATGTCAGACTCTAAGTCCCATGGAATTACCTAAGTGACCTCAGATTCATACTTAGATTGAACGTTCTACCCCAAATTCCATTGCTCTTGATCTATGGGTTTGTTCACGGACGTAATTTGCTTTTCTTACAATGATTAATATCTACATCTAGCAAATTAACTATCTGGTTCCTTGTATGATGTTTGTATTGAATTCTCTGATATTCTTCACAAAGATAGATTCAATACTTTGAATGGGCCACTCGCCATCTAATGCATAATGATTTGTGATAAAAAGAAATGCTCTTTATATGTATCATTAAGAGCTCTTGATAGGTATCATTGTTTACTTAGAGCTTCTGTTTAAAAGATCGCAGAGTTCAATCCATCAAACTCTAATAGTGAACAAAGATATATATCGAGAGCATGTATCAAACCTGTGATGTTGTGATTCGAATTTTGTATCGAGGTTTTGAGCCTTTTTCCACTTACGGGTCTTGGGTCTTGTTTAGGACTCTCTTGTAGCGCAGTATATAAGGGCGTTTAGGGTTTGGAGTGGGAAAAAGAGAGAACATTGAGAACCGCAGGAAAGAGAGAGAGAGAGAGAGTTAGGGTTTGTGGGCTGAAACTTGTAATATCTTGATTTTCGTACAGTGAAATCTTTCGCTGGATCTTCATTGTGGACGTAGACTTTAAAGACCCATGTAAAAGTCTTTGTGTTTTTTTGTATGTTGTGTTTACTTTTCTTTTGGGAAGAGGGTGTAAGTAAGATTATATTAACAAACTAGATACACTCTATAAGGACCATGCCCCAGGACTTGCAAGAGAATAATTGTTAGCAAAAAGAAATCTCTATTTTTATTTCAGATATAAGCCTTGCAATCTCCTGCTTGACAAAATAAGGCCGATACCATCTATTATGAAGTAAGATTATATTAACAAGAAGAAACTAGATAAACTCTATAAGGAGCATACCCCAGGACTATACAAGAGAATAATTGTTAGCAAAAAGAAATCTCTATAATCCAAATGTACAAGTGAAGGGATATATACCATGCTATATGAGAAGATAGATACAGCAGCAGACATAGGCAATTAGCAAAGACCACTGTTTGAGAATAAGCTTGATCATAGCAACTGTAGTGGTATAGTAGTTCATGGAACAAAACCATATAACAAATACATATAGTAACAAGATAACATCACCAGCAGCAGGAGGCAGCCATGTTGGAGCAGAGAAATCGAAATCTACAAGTAGAAGAATCTGGTAAGTCTCATTGTAGTTGTAGCCAATTGTTTTTCCTAAAAGGGATCAAAACCAGACATAGTGCAGAGTCTTAGTCTGACAAAAGCCGCAATCTGTTTCTTAAGGGAAACAACGTCAATGTATTTGTTGAGAACAAACTTTGGTTTCTTTCCTTTTAAATGGAATAAACAGAGGCTGCCAAGGATAGTTTAATAGCAATAGATTTAGGAGAATTGTTTCTCAGAATAGGGGAGCTCCATGAGATCAAGTGCGGTAGGGATTCACAGTAGAGCATGTTCGCCCATGATTTTTCTTGTAGAGTTCCTCATCAACTGTGAGAGACATGAGTAATGGAAAAGTAGAGCATGAAAGTCCAGATTCTGCTAGTAGTAGTGCATTGTAATAAAAGATGCTCATGGCTTTCAGTTTTATGTCTGCAAAAAACACAGCTGATACTTGAGATAGTTCCAAACTTTAACAATCTGTCTTGGGTGTAAATTTTCTGTTTTATAGCAGTATGCCTTGGGACATAACCTTCGAACTAAAGTAGACTTTTGCAGCTGACATTGGGTCCTTACTCCTTAGGACATACAATTTCCATATGGAAGCAATGAAAAAGCAGCTACCAGTCCCAGACAACCCTGTCTGACCTAGAGGAACATGGTTTAAGCGATTGAGGCATCTCTCTCAGGCCTCTAATTTCGGAATTGGGCCAACTCCATTCCCCCTCTCTTATAATATCAGCCACCAAATAAGCTTGTCTTCCCAAGCCAGAGACTTGAACGACCCATTCACAGAGCAATAGACCCCGCTGTATGCCATGGATCAAACCATAAAGAAGTCTTTCTTTCATCCCCGAAGATATGTTTAATTTGGTTCCTAGAAGGCACCTCAATCTCATGTTTAATTTGGTTTTTGTTATGCAGGAGTGTAAATAGCAGGGGAGACTGGTGGAAGAAGAAGGCGGCCGCGGCGGCAGCAGCGGCGGTGGAGGTGGAACGAGCTTAAGATCCTGTATATAGAAAAAGTTTTCAAAAGAAACTTGTATGCTTGTACTTATTTCACACACTAATTGGTGTATTGCTCGCATTCCATAAAAATGACTCCAACAATTACGTAAGCAGGAATACGGGCATCAACCTATAACTTCACCTTAGGGGGTTCGAGTGGAGCAGCAGAGATGGCTGGGGGACTAGTCACGCGGAGGTCTTTCTGAGCATGCAGTACAAGATCAGTCCAGCATGTTCAAATGTGACTGCATGTATATGTTATCCTGTTAATTATCCAAAATGGAACACAAGCTCTGAAAGATATATATATATGAGATCCTAGAAAGTCCCACTCGAACCTTTTACCTTTCAAAATGGAATGAGAGGAGATACCGCTAGGCCTTGGTGGTAAAGACGATTGCATCATTTTCAAATTGACCAATATTATCTAGTCAAAGAGATTAAATTGTGGATAAATGTTTTATAATTGAAAGGATTGAAAATTAATTGAACCAAAACTCAGATTACTCAAAACAATTACTTTCGTTATACATTACTTGGAAACTGTGACTCAAAAAAAAAAAAAAAAAAAAAAAAAAAAAAATCCATTTTTGGAATCGGTGGTTCACAAAATTTGTTAGTCACAGTTTTTGGGATATGGGGAGTATATGATACAATTGAGATAGAATGTGATAAAAGAATGGCACTGTAGCACATAGGCTAAAAGGATTGGACCAATTATGTTTTATAGAGTTGGGTCCTTCAAAAAAAAAAAAAAACGAGGGGAGTAAGATCATTAAAAATAATTTTAAAAAACTAAATAGATTAGATTGGAGGGAGAATTGATGTGGCCAATTTCATTCATATTTGAAAAGTAACTTTCTTAAATAAATTATTATTTAATATTGGGATAAATTTGCCCCGGTTTGCTTAGACTTAAAAGAAAACATAATAATCAAGCTGAATACACAATACACAAAACAATTCAGCATGGTTTGTCCCATATGCACACTGACTTTCCGATGGGGAATTTGGTTGCTCTCCTCTTCTGAATTGTATAGACTGTATGTTCTGTATGTTGAGCTTCTATTTCCTGTGGATGTCCATTATAGGATCATGAACTCTTCAGTGGCTGTAGCGTTGCTTATTTTCTTTCCTTCGTGTATTCTGTTGGCCTTGATGCCAATCAACATCAATTCAAAATAAATGTCACAACCAAAATCCTTGGAAGAAATAATCAATGAAATAAAAGGTTAAAAAAAAAAAAAAAAGAAGGCAAAAACTACCGTTAAAAAATTTTATTCAACAGTTCTCCATTTTCAGGCTTCTAGCACCTTTTGGTGCTCGTGACAGACAAGCGTTTCAGAAAAAGAATCCAAGGCAAGTTAGTAGCCATCACCTCAATTCAGCCTTTCAGGCTTTGCAAATGGCCTCCAGCATTACTCAGCAACCATCACCTCAATTCAGCCTTTCAGCCTTTGTACATGGCCTCCAACTGCATCCTTATCCCCAAGAAATCCAAGGCTCCCCAAAGCTCATTCGAGGCCCTATAAATAGCAACTCCTCAAGACATTGAAGGCAGGCTCGAACCAAAGTTTAGTTCTTAGTTTCATTTCAAAAGTTCCCAGTTCAAATTTGTTGCCCAAGTAATGACTCTAGAGGGGGGGTGAATAGGGACATTGGAAAACTATGGATCTTTTTCAATTTAGCTTCTCTAAGATCATTTTATTTGTCTCTATACTTTAGAGCCAAATATGATTCATTGTGATTGAATGCTTTTCTAGTGAGTTGTAGTGTAGATACCACTTAATATTTGGAATGTAAAACAATGAGCTTACTACATATGAGAAGATTGCTTTTAGCAAATGACAAATTCATTTTGTACATTGAATCATGCTAATTAGACATGCAACTAAGTGTGATCATCATTGATTCAAATAAATGAATTCCTTTAAGCTTCAATGCATTCAATTTAACTAATCATTTAGAATTAGCATTTGCACAATATTGAAGTGATTAATATTCAAGGTGCAAATGTTATGAAAACATTATCATAGAGTTTATAACAAATTTATCAAACACTTGGTGTGCATATAAACTCTAAAGGTGAATGATGTGTTGAATATGCATTTTGTCAAACACTTGGTATGCAACAGTATTTTAGCTATATATGAATCAAATATAGAACATATAGTCTAAGCTAAAATCAATTACTCATTAAACTTAATCCAAGCATTCATCCAATCCTGCTCATACAATCAACTAAGCTTCACATACTAGTTAATTGATTTATATAACTATTTTACTCAAAATAAACTAAACATTCGATATATGAAGATTGAGTAAATAAATATGCAATCAAATGTAAAGAGAGTAGAGATTAGAGAGTAGAGAAAATGCAAACCAAGGGACACACGATGTACATGGTTCGGCACAATCTCGGCCTACGTCCATGCCTTGAGAAAACCTCTCAAGGATTCCACTATGGCTCCTCCTTACGGGTGGAGAGCAAACCTTTACATGTTCTTTCTTGCAGGTGAAGAACCGACCTTGTAATAAAGTCATCTCGCTTCTCCTTCTTTTGACGGCTAAGAAGGAACCATTGCTCACTCTTATGTGTGGAGAGCTCTACCAAATCCTCTCATTTGAGAGACACCTTCTTTCTTTTACGGGTTAAGAAAGAGAACCTTACAATAGCTTAAACAAGCTTTCCCTTGCCAAGAGCACCTCTTGGTCTTCTTCTCTTAAGAATGGATATATAATGAAGCTCACAATGAATGTCTGTCAAATAGACAAATATACAAATCAAGGCTCTCATACTTAGAGTTACAATTGAAATAATCAAATGAAAGCTCAACTCTAAGTTTGCAAGATGAATCACATGAATGATATGTAATGTATTTCAATGGTAATTCCTTGTATGGACATCTAGAGCAAAAGCTCCACAAGGAGAGGGAGGAACTAGAGTAAAAGCTCTGTAGAAGTTCCTTTTAAGAGCCTAAACACGAAACCAGAAAACCCCAACTCTATTTATAGAGTTTCTAATGCATCTGATATTAATAGAGCTGTTGGGCACACGGTTCGAGAGGAAATAGCCATTCAGATTCAAATCTGTGCAGGTTCGGTCGACCGAACTAAAACAGCATTGTGTTTCGGTCGTCCGAAATGGTCTAAGGTTGGCCATCATACTTGTTTCGGTAGACCGAAGAATTCTTTCTTCAGTTTCGGTCAATCGAAACTCCTTCCTCCATTGTCTTAAACCATTCTGTGAGAATCGGCTCGTCCAATTCATTTGGTCCTTTATTTAGGTCGACCAAAATAACTTGCCTATGCATTTTGGTTTGCCGAAATGAAACTGCAGCTCCAAGAATTTTGTTCTAAGTTAACAGATGAAACAGTCTATGCACATGACATCTACACATACCTTATTTTTATTGAAAACATTTAAGTAAATGTCTTTATATGTCCATTTACTTTAAGTTTACAATGTAAATAAGGAAGTACCCCCCCCCCCCCCCATTTAGATTCAATAAAAAATACTAGAATATTGAAATCCAACTAAATCAAAAAGTAGAAATTCAGTTTTAGTACAAATTTGGATTTCTAACAGTTTTGGTAAAAATGAATCCTTTTGTAGACCAATGTAGACTTGGTCAAAAATTCTGATAAAATTAGTTTAGGCTAGTTTAAGTATAAAGAGTTATTACCGGGAAAAATTATTTTGAAATAATCATTAATTCAAAAATCCATTTTTCACACTTAGCCAAAAACACAGTTTTTCATGACGCGCATTCTGGGGTCGTAATGTCCGTTACCAACTCATGGTAATGAAGGTTTCTCATGCCTTAATTATTGACCAATATGAATTATATGATTGATGTGCATGGTCTTAGCATTTCTAGCACAAATGATGAGTTTTTTCAAAGCTTATGCAAGCTTAAACTAACTCACTTTTTAGTAAAGATTCCATATGTCAATTGTATATGAATGAAGTGCATAGTCTATTGTTAACGGATATAGGAGCATATGAATAATGATATGATATGCATGGCCCTATAGAGATGAGCTTTCAAATGAAGTTACTTCAAAAATAACTTTACAATTTAAACTAGCACTTACCAAGTTATCTACCCCTTTCTTCAAGCTTTGTTCATGATCTTTTAGGCTTTGAGGTATTATTGTTTTCTTCCTTTATTTAAGTTGATTTCTTATTATTGATGTCTAAGTTGTCTTTGGATGGACTTTGCATTCGGTTCCTTGCAACTTCATGTCTTTTTTGTCTCCTTTGTTATCTATAAATGTGATCTTGAGTAATGCAATTCTTGGAATGGTCTTTATGATCTTCATTGAGGTTCTTCTTTGAATGTGAATCATCTACAACACTCAATGTGAACATTAGTCTATAAACACCATTAAAATTTTTTTATCATCAAAACACCTAGATTGTCCTTAGATAAAATCCTTAAGGTCAACAAAATTGTAATTTAAGTTTTTAGTTTTACTTCATCCAAGGAGCTCAGCTCAGAACAAAGTGTTGTATTCAAAGATCAAAGTTATAAGTTCTATGTTTCAATCAAAGTTCTTCAAAGTTATTCATGTTTTGTTGTTTATTTATTATTGACTTGCATATTTCCATATTTCATTTTCATATTTCATTGATTATATAACCTTTTCAATATTCTGTTTCTATCATAGTTCATTATCAGTTATTTATCCTGGGTGGTTATGGTATCAGAGCCAGCAAGTGGTGATTAAGCCCATTTAACCTTTCTACATTTCTGTTTTCGGACCTGGATCCCATTTAGGCTAGGTGTGCCGCTTTGGGTTGGTCGGACGGATGGTCATTTAGGTAAGGTTTAATGAGTTTTTTTAACCGTAGCATGTCTTCGGCATTGTCAGTTCTTCTAGGAGGAAGAGTGATAGTTAACCAAGAAGAACAACATATTAATAGTAGTCAGAGTGATCAATGGGATACTTGGAATATACCTAAGGTTCCCATTAGGGATATTTACAAATCCTCAACTTTCAACCTCAAAATAGGATACTTCATCAAAACTGTTGAATAAACTATTTCTCTTAAAAACCCTTTTGAAATCATCCAACTTTTGCAAAAAAGAGCCATAGTAGAACACAAAAAGAAGTACAAATTCCTACATATAAGGCTTGTCCAGATTGCAGTTAAACCTTTTACCTCAAGAGGACTTAACACTGCTATCATGCTTACTCTCAGATATTGTAGGCATCTCAATTTTGAAACCTCTTTATTAGGAGTTTGCCAAACTAGTCTTTTTGATGGCCCACAATACTTCAATTGTTTTCCAAATTATTCAGTAGCTCTTGATGATCCAACAATCCTCTATACTTTAACCATCAATGTCTCAAGTAGTGGTTATAAAATGATGGATGGAGCCATACCTTTCAATGTTGTTTATAGAGTCCACTACAAAATTTATACTACTCAAGTTAGACCTCATGCTCTTCGTGAGTCTCCCAAAGGCGAAACCCTTCTTCTCCATGCTAGTGACGAAAATTCACACACTTATGTTCTAAAAACGATAACTTGGAATGAAGTCACTTTTCCGAAAGAATGGACTCTCGAGTATGCAGCTCCTCCTTTAAAGATCGAGAATAAAAGGTTGGAACAAATATCTTAATTTTCTGATGGCACGATAAAGGTTAGATTTAATTCAAACAGGCCCAATAGATTTTCTATCCAAGAAATAGAAAGACCTAAATTATCTTTTTCTCATGCTTCTTTCCCTTAAACAAACTATTCAAAAGCCCCTTCCAGAAAATCATTTTCAGGGACACCTACAAGGTATCCAAACCTCGTTGGCGTCAAAAACAAAGAAGTTGCTAACTCGGTTTACCAAGATAATGTTAGCATACAGACTGAAGAAGAAGACATCCCTCCTCTTCGCCACAAGCTTTTACCTACCCAAATTGATCTTCAAAACAAAGATCTTCAAGACCCTCCTCTACATGAAGATCACCATGATCTCCTCCATCTCCAAACCATTCTCAGTTTGAAGATCCCGATCATCAGATTCATCAGCTTTACATGATAGAAAAGGTTTATGAGATCGATAAAGACTTCCTACGCAAAGATTTCTATTCTGCGATCAATAATCCCAAGAGACAATGGTATTTCGAAACATTTTCTATTAAAAAAATCCTCCTTATTAGAGAAGAGTGGTATGCTTTCTATATACACCACAAATTCTCAGCCCCTTTTTTCATATGGTTTAAAAAATACTGCCTTAACAACAATATTGATTTTCCTTTCTCAACAATCAAATCCTTAAATGTTACAACCAAAACCACCATTACCTGGCAAACATCCCGAGATGATGCCATTGAATCCATCCATCCCCCAGCTGAGGCAATCGAATTTAAGACCAAGGCAGCAGGAACGGTCACACTCACTGCTTCTCCTTTTAAGACAAAGGCAATAGCCACCGATAATACTCCATCCACAACCCGTGATGTCCGAAGTATCATGGAACAAAATAACTACATGAACCAGTACCTCCAGACACTTGGTGCTCAGCTTTCTCATGTGGAAACCTTACTTCAGAAAGAACAAATCATCCCTATTCAATCTGATAATGCTCCCCCTTTCATACCCCATGAAATCCCCCTACATTTGTTTAAACAATTATCAAAACGTAGTGTCATTGAAGAAGCGTATGACAGGATTAAGCGAATCGAATCCCTTATGACTTCCACGACTATGATTCTTGATACGCCTAAACGACCTCTTAGAGCCATCAACACTTGACCAAGAAATTGGTACTGATACTAAAATTAATGAAATTATTGAGGTCTTCTAGAACCAGCATGTCAATACCTTAGAACCAACTTCTTCTCGAAACTACTATCCCAGGCCTACTTTCCTTGACCTCCAGATCGAAGAACGAGGCCAGTTCTCCCAAACTGCTTATCATAGGTGCACCATTTATGAATGGAACATAGATGGCAAAACTACGTATCACATTCTCAATATACTTCAAGAAATGACAATGATCAGCACTGCTTACAAGACCAAGAATGACTCATCTGATCATGCTATAGCATAACTCTTAGTAGGAGGATTCACAGGCCAACTCAAAGGATGGTGGGACAATATCCTCACTCCGGATAAACGCCATGCCATTCTTCACTCTGTTAAAATAACTCCTTAAGGAGCAATGATCAAAACAGAAGAATGTGCAGATATAGAAGATGCAGTTGCTACACTCATTTTCTCTATCGCTAAACAATTCCATGGCGACCTCTCAATTGTTAGAGACAAGACCTCAGAAATCCTAGCTAACCTTAGATGCCGCGAACTCCAGGATTTTCGATGGTATAAAGACATTTTCCTCTCGAAGGTCCTTACCAGGACTGATTGTAACCAAGCTTTTTGGAAAGAAAAATTCATTGCTGGACTCCCCAATCTTTTTACTGAAAGGATCCGCAAGCATTTCAGATCAAAACATAAAGGCCATATTCCTTATAATTCCCTCACCTATGGTGACATCATCAGTACCATCACAGCTGAAGGGATTGCTCTCTGTACTGATTTCAAACTCCAACAAAAAATCAAACATGAGAATGCCACTAGTAGAAAGGAATTAGGATTTTTTGCTAACAATTTGGCTTTGAAAACCTAACCCCTCCTTCTAAACGGAAAAGTCAAACCCGCTACAGGAAGCTTTTTCCTAAGAGATATGATAACAGGTCACGATACAACAAAAACAAGCCCTCCTTTACAGATAAATACCTTTCCTCAGAGAAAAATAGACAAAAAAATGACCCTCCTCCAAAACATTTTCAAAAGAAGCCTGCCACTTCAAAAGCAGAAATAAAATGCTTCAAGTGTGGCAAGTTAGGTCACTACAAACGTGATTGTAGAACCAAACAGAAGATCAATGAGCTTGATCTCCTTGAAACCGTCAGAAGCCAATTGATGCAAATTCTTTTAAACTCTTTAGATGAAGAATCCGAACATGATATCAATGCTATTCAAGAGGATGATTATCATGCTGATATAGATTATGATTTTGATTCTTCCAACCTATCTTTGGATGACCAACCTATCAAAACCAAATGCATTTGTATGATTACCAAGGATCAAGAATTCATGCTGGAACTCATTAACAAAATTAAGGATCTTGATCAACACAAAGAATGCCTGATCAAATTCACCAACAACATTGACCAAATGAGTGACAAGACTCCCGTTGTTATACCAAATACTTACAACCTTACTGATATCTTTGAAAAATTTGGTATACAGCCCCAGATGCCAATTACGATTCAAGACCTCCATAAAAAAATCAAACAAACCAAGCAAGAGATTTTGATTCGAAAGCAAGAGGGCAAGGCTTTGAAAGATTCAACTACTCATAATATTCTTACTCTCAGAAGCCAAATCTTTTTTCAACAATCCCAGATAAATGCCTTAATACCTAAGTCCTCCGTAAAACTTGAACAACAAGTTTCTGAAAATCCTACCAAGGACAATGAGACTTATATCAACCTTCTGACCCAAATAACATTCCAGAAATGACATGTTAATCTAAAAATTGTCATCAACAAAGACTATACCATTCATACAGTAGCCCTCATTGAATCTGGTGCTGAGCTCAATTGTATTAATGAAGGACTTGTCCCTACGAAATACTTTGAGAAAACCAAAGAACGATTTCAAGGTGCTAATGGTTCGTAACTCACTGTTCAGTACAAGTTAACCAAAGCCCATGTTTGTAATCAGGGTCTTTGTATTAAGACACCTTTCATCCTTGTCAAAGACCTCAATACCCCTATTATTTTAGGAACTCCATTTATTTTTCTTCTTTACCTATTCAAAGTTGATAGCCAAGGCATTTCAACATCTCTGGTCGGACAAGAAATTTGCTTTCCTTTTGCCCATCCTATAGACACCAAGGATTTCAATACCATCAAGGATTCCTATGTTACTCAGATCCCAGCTGTGAACAGGATTGAGAGCAAAACAAAGCATTTAGATTTTCTCAAACAAGAACGAACTTTCAAACAGATTGATGAATAACTCAGTCACAAAAGTCTCCAAGACTCTATTCAAAGGTTTAGATCGAGACTAGAAAGTTAGGTTTGCTTTGATCTCCCAAACGCTTTCTGGCACAGAAGACAGCACATTGTTGAATTACCTTATGAAAAATCTTTCAATGAAAAGGATATCCCTACCAAAGCCCACCCTAGCCAAATGAATGAAGAACTTCTTGATTACTGCATGAAGGAAGTCCAGGAATTGTTAAGCAAATCCCTTATCCGAAAAAGCCGTTCCCCATGGAGCTGTGCTGCTTTCTACGTCCAAAAGAATGCTGAAATAGAAAGAGGTGTTCCCAGATTAGTCATTAATTACAAGCCCCTCAATGAAGTCCTTTAATGGATCAGATATCCCCTGCCCAATAAAAGGACCTAATCCAACGTCTTGTTCATGCAACAGTTTTCTCAAAATTTGATCTCAAGTCAGGATTCTGGCAAATCCAAATTGCTGAAAAAGATAGATACAAAACAGCTTTCACGGTTCATTTTGGCCATTACGAATGGAATGTGTTGCCTTTCGGGTTGAAAAATGCCCCTTCAGAATTTCAAAAAATCATGAATGATATTTTTATTCATCTTATGAAATTTTTAATTGTTTATATCGATGACATACTAGTATTTTCTTCTTCTATAGATTCAAATTGGAAACATCTCAATATATTTGCTCAAACCATCAAGCATAATGGATTAGTCATTTCTTTATCAAAGCTAACCTTGTTTCAGACCAAGATCAGGTTCCTAGGTTTTCAGATCCACCAGGGAACTGTCATCCCAATCAACAGATCCATCTAATTTGATGACAAATTCTCTGACGAAATTAAAGACAAAACCCAGCTTTAAAGATTTTTAGGGTGCCTAAATTATCTTTCTGAGTTTTTCAAGGATCTTTCCCTTCTTTGTGCTCCATTACGCCAAAGATTAAAAAAGTCCCCTCCCCCATGGTCTGATGAGCATACAAGAACAATCAGAATCCTTAAAAGCAAAGCAAAAAACCTCCCTTGCCTATCTATTGCTGATCTAGAAGCTTTCAAAATGGTGGAAACTGATGCCTCTGAATTAGGATATGGAGGTATCCTAAAACAAAAGACAGGTGGCAAGGAACAACTAGTCTAGTTCGCCTCTGGCACATGGAACCAAGCATAACACAATTACTCTACAGTCAAAAAGAAAATTTTATCTATAGTTTTATGCATTTCAAAATTTCAAAGTGATTTAGTAAATCAAAAATTTTTGGTTCGTGTTGATTGCCAATCTGCAAAAACTGTTTTAAAGAAAGATGTTCATAACATAGCCTCAAAACAAATTTTTGCCTGATGTCAAGCTATTCCTTCTGTATTTGACTTTGATATTGAATATATAAAAGGAGAAAACAATTCTCTTCCTGATTTTCTCACCAGAGAATTTTTGCAGGGAAAAGCAGGAGCTTATGGGCGATCACCATGCCTCCCAAGACAAGTAAATGAGCCTCAACTGTAAGCACAAAACCCCACAAAACAAAAGATGCCTATGCACAATCATCCTCTTCCCAAACCCCTTGCAAATTAACCTGGTATGATAAAGTCGAGGAAGATGAAGAAGCTATGTGTGCTAGTCCATCTCCATTGAATATAAACCATTTTTCAGCACTAACCAAAATTCCCCAACATGTTATAGACATGTCCCCAATCCAGTATGACCCTATCCAAACATGCTTACAATCCCAGTAACCAATTTTCCCTCCCCTTCAAAAATCTTATGCTGCAATTTCTTTAGCATCAGACAAACAAATTTCCTTAAGAACTGTTACACATTAAGTGGTGGTTAATAATCCCACTCTCAAAAAATCCCGTTATTTTCAAAAACCAAATTCATCAACCATTTATGTGGTTGGAAAAAGAACTTTTTAACCAAAACCCAATTTTACTTTCTCAAAATTATTTTGTTAAAGGCTTTCAATATCCTACATCAGATTTTTGAAATATACAAAATTTTTATGAGTTTATTTTAGTGGACACTGATTCCATCAAAATTCGAACTCAGTCAAAACCAGGTGATGAGTCTTTCATTTCTCACACCACTTGTACAATTCAAAAAGTCTTTACTTCAGTAACCTGGGGTAAAAACATCAATGCTCCGAGGCAATTTTCTCAACTTCGTAATGCTCAAACTATCAATTACTGGGACTATCAGGATGCCTGGTACAATACCTTTCATTTCCAAAATCAGGATTATAGCCATTCCTGGCTTATCCTTTTCCAAAAGAATTTTAATCTGAATGTCCCTAGATGGTTCATTGATTGGTGGCATATGTTTGGTCCCTACAAAGAAATTATCCCTGATTCTGTGTCCAAGGGATTTTCAATCCTCAATGAAAAATTCCAAGCTCCTCTTGAGCTTTCGGAATTTCCCAAATCATTCTTAATTTTTACAAATTTCGCATTGTCATGGATAGTTCTATGGCAATTTCAAATCCTCAATTCCCCTTCTAATCTTCCTCTTCTAGGAAGAATTTTCAAAGTTAAATGGTGGGACCAATTCTCCATCAAGGATGTTACTCCAGAAGCAATTTCAAAATGGTTCTCAAAGTATCTTGTAATTTCATGTTCTGGCTTAGGAGAGTCTTCAGCTTTCCTCCTGTCCAAAAGCCAAACCCAAGGAAGGCTTTCTTCAGCAAAATCCCAAGATGAGTATGAAGCCCTCCTTATGGAAGCTTTAGCCCAAGTCAATCCCATAGCCTTCTCAAGAATGGGCTCTAACAAAAGTGAAGGCTTAGGTTCATTCCATGGCTCCCAAACAGATCTAGCCCAACCTAATGAAGATGACTGTTTTAGTATTTTCACCCAACAGCTCCAGTAACAAAATTTTCAAAGAATCATCATTTCCTTTCAAAAAAGTTTCTGACATTGGTCATTCAATGCCGCTGCATAGCGACAAAAAAAAAAAAAAAAAAGTTCTCCATTTTCAGGCTTCTAGCACCTTTTGGTGCTCATGACAGACAAGCGTTTCAGAAGAGGAATCCAGGCAAGTCAATAGCCATCACCTCAATTCAGCCTTTAAGGCTTTGCAAATCCTTTTGTTGGACACATTTATTCATTAAACGTGGTGTGGCCTATATTCTCACACTATTCTAACCACTTACATTGACATAACGTTACTAGGAAGTTATAACTATGTGGTTTTTGGGAAGTTACGGTGGTTTAATAATAACTGCCATTTTGAATCAAAATAGAAAAGAGGGCTTGTATGATGGATTACTTACTTCTCAATTTTATTTTTTACAGAATCCTACAGAGGTCCTATGTCTAACAAGTACAGTTTGTGTTGTCTCCATCAAGTACAGGCATCAAGACTTGTATAGGCGTGAACGTTATTAGGATTTCTCACTTTGTTTTGCAGGCATTAATCAATCTGATTTCATGGCTAGAGGTAATGCGATCTCTTTGAACTTGATGGTTTCTTTCATTTGGTATCAGAGTGATACCTTTTGGCTATGTTGTCGTTCTTTTTTCTGGCCTGTAATATTTGTTTAGCGGCTATATCACCGTTGTCTTTTTGGCCTGTAATATTTCCTTTGTGTTCTATTTGTTATGTATTATTTTTGGTGGGTGTGTTTCTGTCTGTAATATTTTTTCAGTACTGTTTTATCGTTTGGTTATGTTGGCCGGAGTGAAGTGGTAGAATACTACACCCATACGGATTACGATGAATAAAGTGTTTAGACCCAAGTGGTTTAACGATTGCTTTAAATATGGGAGAATCTCATCGTAAATTCATACAGTGGGTACAACGTTTTTTTTTTTATGGTAAAAGTGATTCAGACCCGAGCGGTTTCACGACTGTTTTAAAAAAGGGTGAATCTCATCATAAGACCATAAAAGTTGTTTTATAATGAATTTTTATTTTTGCAGATTACTCTAGAGTTGTATAGTTTTGGAAATTTCTATACAAATGAAGAATACTCCAGAGTTATACAGTTACTACATATTAAAAAATTCATGTCTAGTATATTCTCATACATGTAGTTTATTAAAGTATGGTATTACTATTATTTTAATATGTATTTTTAACCAAAGAGTAGCAACAACATCTTTAGTTGTTGGTTTTGTGATATGAAAAAAAAAAAAAACAAATTTAGTTTTAATATATGATATTTATATCACATAAAGATTATGCATTAAAAGGTTATAATTCATTCATAAAAAGTGTTCTATTCTGCGCTACAGGGAAATAATCATTGTTTATGAATGAATGTGGATAAAAATAATTTTGGAATTAAACTGACAATGAATACAAATGCCCACATGACTGTATCATTATCAGTTTAATATCATTAAAGCATATTTTATTCCATTATGGTTATATTTTTAAAAAACATTATTGTATTAAAACCTTTACCCACAGGAAGGTTATAATGACACACTGTATTTATATGAAATTTTTTAACGTGGGTTAAGAATTTCAATAAAGTTTATTGTATAGTAGAGTAATGTTTGGCATGTTTTCTTTTTGCAGTAATTTTATTTGGTTCTGTCAATATTGGTTCATCTCATATCCCATTTTTAACTTATAATAATTATTCGGATTGGAAGGAGAAAATCCTTCTAACATTGGGGTGCATGGACATTGATTTGGCACTTCGTGTGGATGAACCACCCATCCCCACGGAATCAAGAATGCCAAGTGAAAAGGCTTCTTATGAGAGGTGGGAGCGATCAAATCGCTTAAGTATGTGTTTCATTAAAAGTCATGTTGGGAAAAATATAAGGAGTTCAATTCCTAAATGTACTAAGGCAGAAGAATACATAGCAGCATTTGAACAACAGTTTGTAAGTTCCGATAAAGCATTGGCTAGCACCCTAATGACCAAATTATCATCAATGAAGCATATGGGTAATAAAGGGGTCCGTGAATATATTATGGAAATGAGAGATATAGCTGCTCAAATGAACTCATTGGAGTTCACTTTTTCAAAGACATTCCTTGTTCAATTTATACTCAACTCCTTGCTTGCTGAATATGGGTCATTCAAGATTTCTTATAACACACATAAGGATAAATGGTCAGTTAATGAATTGTTTACCATGTGTGTTCAAGAGGAGGGGAGATTGAATCAGGAGAAGCTAGAAAGTGCTCACCTAGCGACTCATGGAAAGGGACATATCAAAAAGGGTGTGCAATTTAAGAAGAAGGGGAATGCATCAACTAGCAAAGTTAACAATAAGGGTACCATCAAGTGCTTCTTCTACAAAAAGAAAGGGTACATGAAAAAGGAATGCCCTAAGTATAAGGCTTGGTTGCTTAAAAAGGGTAATCTCTTTTCCTTTGTGTGTTGTGAATCAAATGTAGTTAATACATTTAATGATGCTTGGTGGATTGATTCTGGTTCTACAATTCACATTGCAGTACCATGCAGGGTTCAATCAACCTAAGGAGATCGACGAAAAGTGAACGTTTCATCCATTCGGGAAATAAGATGAGTTCACATGTGGAGGAGGTTGGAACCTACAGACTCACCTTACCATCTGGCTCTACATTATAACTTGAAAGAACTTTTTATATTCTAACTTTTTCTAAAAAATTGATTTCTATTTCGAAACTTGTTGGATTTGGTTTTAGTTTTAATTTCTTTAATACTTCTTTAAGTATTGTAAAAGATTCTGTTGTTATTGGTAATGGTATTTTGGTTGATGGTTTATATAAATTAGATTTAAACCCTGATATTGATCATAACCACTTTACCTTGCATGGAAATATTGGTATCAAGCATAAGGCTAAAACAGAGAAATCTTCTTCATTATGGCACAAGAGATTAGGACATATCTCCTTACAAAGAATTAAAAGATTAGTAAATGATGGAGTACTTGATACTTTTGATTTTTTTGATTTTGGTATTTGTGTGGACTGCATAAAGGGTAAGCAGACTAAAAAAACCAATAAGGGTGCCAGAAGGAGTTCTCAAGTTTTAGAGATTATACACACTGATATATGTGGACCTTTTCAAATTTCATATTTCAATGGTCAAAAATATTTTGTCACCTTTATAGACAATTGCACACGTTTTATGTATCTTTACCTTTTAAATGATAAAAGTGAAGCACTTGATGCTTTTAAATCATATAAGGTTAAGGTAAAGAAACAAAGGGAAAAACAAATCAAGATAGTGCGATCGGATAAAGGAGGAGAATATTATGATAGATATACAGAATAAGGACAAAGACTAGGTCCATTTGCAAAATTCCTTATGGAGAATGGCATTATAGCGCAATATAAAATGCCAGGCACACCAGAACAAAATGGTGTGGCAGAAAGAAGGAATCGAACGCTAATGGACAAGGTAAGAAGTATGATTAGTAATTTTTCTCTCCCTTTATCTATATGGAGTGAGTCCTTAAAAACCGTTGTGTATATCTTAAACAGGGTTCCAACCAAATTGATTCCAAAAACACCCTTTGAGTTATGGAATGGTTGGAAACCAAGTTTAGGACACTTACACATATAGGGTTGTCCAGTTGAGGTCAGGGTGTACAATCCTATAGAGAAAAAGTTGGGCTTAAAGACAATAAGTGGGTTTTTTATTGGCTATGCAAAAAAGTCCAAGGGGTTCAAGTTTTCTTGTCCTTCGTATAAACCCATTATTGTTGAGGCGAGAAATGCTAGGTTTCTTGAGGACGTTGACATTAGTGAGAGTGAACAAGCTCGAAATTTAATTTTTGAGGAAACACGAGATTTGGTTGTTAAACCTGAGACTAAAGCACCTTTACTTGCACTTCAAGACATTTCTTAAGATGTTATTATGGAAAAACAGGTAAATCAAAAAGTTCCTACCCACGAGAATCATGTTGTCAATGAACCCGTTCTAAATGAACAGATAGAGTTAAGAAGGTTCTCAAGAGTAAGAAAACCTGCAATCCCCTCTGATTATGTTGTATATCTACAAGAAATTGACCATGATATTGGAATTGATAAAGACCCAATTACGTTTTCACAAGCCATGAGTGGAGAAAGTTCAAGGTTATGGTATGATGCCATGTTAGAGGAACTAGACTCTATGGCTAAAAATCAAGTCTGGGATTTGGTTCAATTGCCAGAAGGGGCTAATGCAGATGGCTGTAAATGGGTTTATAAGACTAAAAGAGAGCCAAAAGGCAAGATTGAACGATATAAGGCTAAACTTGTAGCCAAAGGGTATACCCAAAGGGAAGGCATTGATTACCATGATACATTTTCTCCCGTTTCTACAAAGGATTCCCTTCGTATTATCATAGCATTGGTAGCTCATTTTGGTTTAAAGTTACATCAAATGGATGTGAAAACGGCATTTCTTAATGGGGACTTGAATGAAGAGGTATACATGAAACAACCTGAAGGTTTTCATTCAAATAAAGAAAACAAATTGGTTTACAAACTCAAGAAATCTATATATGGGTTGAAACAAGCCTCACGTCAGAGGTATTACAAATTTCATGATGTTATCTCTTCTTTTGGGTTTAAAGAGAACATCATTGATCAATATATATACCTTAAGGTTAGTGGGAGTAAGTTCAATCTTTTGATCCTATATGTGAATAATATTTTGCTTACCAGTAGTGAGTTAGGGTTGCTACATGAAGTTAAAGAGTTTCTCTCTAGAAATTTTGATATGAAAGATATGGGTGAAGCATCCTATGTCATTGGCATAGAAATTTATAGGGATAGATCACAATGATTGATTGGATTATCCCAAAAGGCCTATATTAATAAAGTTTTAGAGAGATTTCGAATGTTGGGTTGTGCTTCAAGTTTTGCTCCTGTGGTTAAAGGTGACAAATTCAGTCTAAATCGGTGCCCAAGAAATAATTTGGAAAGGGAAGAGATGGAAGTCATTCCTTATGCATCTACAGTAAGATGTCTAATGTATGTGCAAGTATGCACTAGACCAGATATTGCATTTGCAGTAGGAATGTTAGGTAGATACCAAAGTAATCCAGGAATAGATCATTGGCGAGCTGCAAAGAAAGTGATGCGATATCTACAAGGGACAAAGGATTACATGCTAACATATAAAAGATCAAATCTTTTGGAAGTGGTTGGATATTCTGATTTTGATTTTGGAAAATGCATTCACTCTAGAAAGTAAACATTAGGATATGTATTCCTCTTAAAACAGAAATCAATCACTTCCTCTATTATAGAGGCGGAGTACGTAGCATGTCATGAGGCTACAGGACATACCTTATGGTTACGGAATTTTATCACAGATCTTAAAGTTGTGGATTCCATCTCTAGGCCATTGAGAATCTATAGTGATAATTCCACCGCAGTTCGTTTCTGTAACAACAATGCAAGTGGGAGTTCAAATAGGTGGATTGACATAAAGTTCCTTATTGTTAAAGAAAAAGTTCAGAATCATCAAGTGTTAGTAGATTACATAGGAACAAGGTCAATGGTCGCAGATCCTATGACAAAGGGTTTGCCACCCAAATTGTATAAGGAACATGTAGGACATATGTGACTTATTAATATGTCTTGTGTTTGATTTACTGAGACGCTTTAAAGTTTGCAATTACATTTATGTTTTGATGATTCTTAGTTTTTTATTTTTCATTTTTAAGGAAGTATACATAAAGTTTATAAATGACAAATTATCCTTTTGGATAATAAAGTAGGACCTTAGAATGGGTTTATGGGAGCTTATTCATACAGATAGTCTATTGGGACAATAAAGTTGACTTTCTTGAATAGTTTTTGAAATAACTATTTATAAAGTACTACCACATAAAAATATTTATCTAAAGAAAGACAGTGATATAATGATACATAAAAGGTAGTACTCATTTGTATAGTGTAATTTCCGCCATGATTTTATACACTGAAATTCTATAGATAATTTTTTTTTTTTTAGTTCTCAAACCCATAAAGGTAATGAATGTGTTAATATTGGTCAAGTGGGAGAATGTTGGACACGTTTATTCATTAAACGTGGTGTGGCCTATATTCTCACACTATTCTAACCACTTACACTGACACAACGTTACTGGGAAGTTATAACTACGTGGTTTTTGGGAAGTTACAGTGGTTTAATAATAACTGCCATTTTGAATCAAAATAGAAAGAGGGCATGTATAATGGATTACTTGCTTCTCGATTTTATTTTTTACAGAATCCTACAGAGGTCCCACGTCTAACAAGTACAGTCTGTGTTGTCTCCATCAAGTACACGCATCAAGACTTGCATAGGTGTGAACGTTATTAAGATTTTTCACTTTGTTTTGCAGGCATTAATCAATCTGATTTCATGGCTGGAGGTAATGTGATCTCTTTGGACTTGATGGTTTCTTTCATATATAACTAACATCAATTCATAGTCAATTTCAATCACCCTAGCACTGAACAAAGCCTACCCATGACTTGTTTTTCCTAATCATGATTGTCAAAAATTAAATAGCCTGCCCAAATGCATCTTGATAGACGCGGCAGAGACAAGTCCGACTCTTGAGCTAAAATTTGGCGCCAAAAGACACCATTGTAATATAGAAAGATACAAGAATGTATGGTATGGCTGCTTCAACTCACTACATACATTGGTTGCCCTCATCAAACATTGTACAGATGATATGCGAGAAAAGAAACATTATAAAACAAGAGTGTCAACATTCAGAAGCAAATTGCACACTGACAAAGTGAAGGGATATATACCATGCTATATGAGAAGATAGAAACGTACAGCAACAAACATAGCCATTTAGCAAAGACTACTCTTTGAGAATAAGCTTGATCCTAGCAACTGTAGTGTTTACAAATAGATATTTCTAAGTCTGGTAGGGATTCAGATGGCCATTGAATACACAACTGTGAGCCCATTAAAGTCCAGATTCTGCTAGTAGTAATAGAGCATTGTAATAAAAGATGCTTTCAGTTTTATGTCTGCAAAAAACACAGCTGATACTTGAGATCATTCCAAACTTTGACAATCTGTCTGGGGTGTTAAGTTTCTATTTTATAGCCATCCAGATAATAACAGAGTGCCTTGGGGCATAATCTTTGAACTACAGTAGACATAATTTGGTTTTTGTTATGCAAAAGTGTAAATAGCAGGGGAGACTGTGGTGGAAGGCGGCGAGGCAACGGTGGTGGTGGCAGTGGAGATGGAAGGAGCTTAAGATCCTGTACAGGATATTGCGTCCGTGAAAGACAATGAAATGGTGTAACTAGAAAAAAAGTTTCAAAACATACTTGTATGCTTGTACCTTATTTTACACTCAATTGGTGTAATGGCCTTGTGTAACAAGGGTCATTTTGTCCCACATCGGAATCGGATGGGAAAGAGATTGGGTATAAATGGGTGGGTATGCAGCCTTACCTAACAGTTCGAGCTTTTGGGTAAATGGGCAAGCGCCCACCCGTTACAGTTGGTATCAGAGCCAAACCCAGTCCTTGATCCGGTGCCACGCCAAGCGCCCGGCCCGGAAGGCGTCCGGGTGAGTCCACCCGGGTAGGCAGGGTGGCCCAACCGCAACGAGGGCGTTGCGAGTTTGGGTGGGGGAGAATGTAACAAGGGTCATTTTGTCCCACATCGGAATCGGATGGGAAAGAGATTGGGTATAAATGGGTGGGTATGCAGCCTTACCTAACAGTTCGAGCTTTTGGGTAAATGGGCAAGCGCCCACCCGTTACACCTTGCGACTTCCAGCGCGTGCAGTACAATATCATATGTGTGTGTGCAGGGACTGAGGCAGCTAAGGACTGGGCACGCGCCGTCTGGATTTTCTCACTCTCTTGTATTTTATATATATTTTATACTAATATATATATATATATATATTTTTTATGAAAATATGAAAAATGCCTCCCTGAATTTTCTCATTCTTCATGGAATTCTATATATATTTCATATTTTTTCACTTAAATTGCTTTCTTAATCCTTATATTCTATATGCGTAAATTAATTTTATCCCAAAAATACAACTCTCTCTCTCTCTCTCTCTATATATATATATATACACACTCAAAAACATTGACTTATATTCATGTACATTATATTGTAAATATATATTATGGTATACAATACTATAATGTGCCTCCCCTGAAATTTTTTTCTCGCTTCGTCCCTCTGTGTGTATTCATGGATGGCAAGAAACTCCCACAACCCTCGAACCTTTTACCTTTCAAAAAGACGATCCCGTATTATTTAATTTATTTATTGAACTACTAATACAGATGTCATCTTGAATAATGTTCTTGGTACGCAACATTTTCAACTTGACCAATATTATCTAGTCATATAGATGAAATTGTGGAGAAATGCTTTAGAATTGAAATGATTGAGAATTAATTGAACCAAAACTCAATGTATTGAGTGTAAATTTGATAAAGATTCGGACATTGATAATATAATGATAAAACTAAAGAATAAAAAGATTACTCAAAACTACTTTCATAATGTAAGGATCTATAATGGAAAGGTAGACGGTGACATGACAAGTAGAATTGGAACGGGATAGATAAAATGGAGAAAGTCTAGTGAGATATTATGTGATAAATGGATTGGAGTGTTGGGCCCTAAAAAAGAAGAAAGAACAAGCACTTCGATGAATGAGTTGAGTGACTAGAATAGATAAGGTCACTAGTGAAAATGTGAGAAAAAATGAGTGGAGTGACTAGAATAGATAATGTCGCTAGTGAAAATGTGAGAAAAAAAATTAGATGTTGTACCCATTGGTGATAAAAGTAGAGAAAGTCTTATATCGAAGACAGGCAAAAATAATATAGCATCGTCATTAAATATAATTTTAAAAAATTAAATATAGTAGGTAAAATAACAATAAATAAATTAGACTGAAAAGATAATTCATGTGGCTAATTTCATTGAAAAATAGCTTATTTAAATAAATCATTATTTAATACTGGGATAAATTTGCCCTTAGACTTGAAAGAAAACATAATAATCAAGCTGAAATGCAATACACATGACTAATCATCGTTGAATAGCTATATTTCAGCATAGTTTGTCCCTATACGAGTGACTTTCATGAATTGTAGACTATAAATTCTGTATGTTGAGCTGCTATCTTCTGTCTGACTATAAATTGTAGCCCATTTTAGTATCAATTCAAAATTAATAATAAAATGGACTAATTTCATAAAATCCCTACTAATTTCAAAATTTGATAATAAATCCCCAATCTATTTCAAAAAATCCCCCTACACTTAAAAAAATGATCATATTACCCTAACATCCATATCTGACCCGTTAACCGGGCTTTGAAACAACAAGTTTGACCTTCTTATTTAATGTTAAATTTAAAACTTAAAATTGTTTTTTTTAAATTACAAATATACCCTCTCTCTCTATAAAACTCTCACTTCTCTCTCTACAGTCTCTCTCTCCTTGAATTTCTCTAAAATCATTGTAACCATCGATGCTAGGGGATTTTGAGTTGCCAATAGAGAAGAGGCAACTTTGAGTTTCCTCATCAGTTGGTATGTCAAGAAGTGAATTCATAAAATGGCCAAGAACAATCTTAGAAAAAAACTCCCTTCAGGGTTTCATGGCCAAGGTCGGTATTAGGATCACTTCTAAGTAACCTTTGGAAGTAATCCAGGGTTTCTTGCTTGATAATGGAGATGGAGTCATTAGTCTCACCACTAGGATGGGTCAGGTTGGTAATCTTTTTCCTTTTACATCTTTTATTGAAGGATTTTAAAAAGAACTTGGTGTTCTTATCACCTTGCTTCAACCAATTTACCATTGATTTTTGAAGACAAAACTTCTTTTTAGCTTTAGAAAGCTCATAATAGATTTGTGGTAAGCTTTTTTCCTTCTCCCTGAGCTGCTCATTAGCTGGATCAGTATCACCTTGCTTCAACCAATTTACCATTGATTTTTGGAGATAAAACTGCTTTTTAGCTTTAGAAAGCTCATTGGCAATGACATCACGCCAAATAGCTTTCCTTTGGTTAATAGTGTTGTATGCATACACAGTAGAAATAAAGACATGATGATCATGGGAGTCAATGTCTGTAACATTGCAGTGCATAATTTGGCCAGATTCTGAGATTTCTGGACCTTCAGTTGATTAGGATTGTAGAGGATCCAAATCCTACAAACAACGTGGGAGGTTTCTCTGGTCTTTGATGGAGGTAAGTTTTTAAACTCCAAAATATAAAAAGTGAATGATACAATAAGACAATCATCTTATAAGGAAAGAACACTAAAATTAGAAAAGTAAAATTTTCCATAATCCATCCACCAAGACCCTAACCGTCTGCTTAATTGCTAGAATTCAACAAGTTAACAATTTTTATTTTTTATTATTTTTTATTTTTTTGGCGTAGATCAAACACAACACAGAATATCAACTACAAAATTTCTTTTTCCAGGATGAGTATGCCCAACATGAGAGACGTACTTGGGACAGATATACAAAACAAACTCTTTCTTTCTCTATATTTGGAACCTTGGAGGAAGGCTTGTCACAAATAGTGGGAACGGAATTGAGGAGTGCGCACGTAAAAAAACGGATGCCTGTTTGGAAGAGAGAAAAAGACATTATGTCTCATTCATCCAATTTTCTCTTTCTTTCATCTAATTTTCTGCTTTCTTTATCAAACGAAGATCAGTCTTGAAGTCAAACCCTGCATACAAAATTTGACATTTTCTTAATTAGATATATATGAAATCACTGACTTAAAAATAAGGCAATAGTAATTGATAAAGTAAACGATTTTCCAAATGTTAAAGCATGTTGAAATTAATTAATTTGGTGAAATGAATAGAACTGGTCACAAAGATCTAGGCTTACTTGATTTACGTGTCTCTACTTGATTGGGTTGTCATCAAAAACTTGATAGCGCGCTAAAGTTTCTTATGTATCACAGTTCTTTAATACAAATCAGAAATTATACTATTACTGAAAAACTGAAAAGTAACCAAAAAAAAATGTCTTTTATAAACGTGAAAAATGCATGTAATGTGCTACCTATTGTGCATGCATGCAAATTAAACTATAAGAATACGAAGAACTTCTCAAAAAGATTTTCTAACACACTTTGTCCTTGTGTGTGTGAAGGCAATTAGAAAAAGGAAAATGTGAGTTTTATTTAATAAATCCTTCCACCTTTTTTATTCTTAATACGAGTTTTATTTATACTTGATGGTAGTCATTATATTCTTAATCATGTCTCGGGCCTCCTATTTTATAATTTTAACATCTCTGTCACTTTATCTTTGTTACTCCTGTATAAACACGATATAACTTGGTAAGTTCGATAAGTTGAAAGGTTAATACTTCCACTAAGAATAGTGTTATAACTCAGACGAGTTTAGAGTTCAATTCAAGGCCCACAAAGCTTTAAAAACTTCAAACTAACTCTAACACAACTAAACTTAACTCTATAACCTCAACTTAAGTTCAAAATTTTATTTTCGAATTGAACTCTGATAAAAGAAATCAAGTTGAAATTTGAGTTAGGTTAGATTTTAAGCATTAAAAGTTCTGAAAAGCTAAATGTAATTTTGTTTTTAAAACTACAAACAAATTCTTTTTTATTTATTTATTATTTCTTCAAAGTATTGACATACAATAAATTAAAATTTAAGTAAAATAAAATTTCAAAAGAAAAGGTTGATCCTAATTTGAAAGATATATAATATATTTAAAATTTGAAAGTATAACCTCAACCCAACTATCAGGGTTGAAAATTTTAACCCAAGTCTAACCTCAATTACAAAAAGTAATTGCAAAAACTTGTAAAAAATAATCGATTTGGGATTAGATTTTGATTGGCCCATTAACACTAAAAACCAACACAAATCAGCTAGAGAAGCCCAACCCTTATTGACCCACAGCCCAGCCCCCCATCCCACCGTCTCCATCGTTTAGGGGTTTTAGGGAAAACCCCTTATTCATGTTTTTTCTTGAAAATATCTCTTTTCTTGTGCATCAAGACAGATTCAGCTTGAGATTTCTTGTGTATCAAGACAGATTGAACTTGAGATTTCTTGTATACTTTCTGAGATTAGTGAGAGTGTTTAAAGTAGAGTGAGAGCGAGAAATGGAGATGCATTGTCCTTTTAGTGGAGAAACTATTAGAAAGTCAGTTTCGTCAAAATGGGGATCAGAATCGCATTTTTTGACTGAATTTGAGGAGCTTGGATTGATTGGTATATATATATATATTTCTGGAATTTCAATTCAGCTTGAAAACATCAATTAATTTTTGTTTATTTTCTTGATGGTAGGTAGAGGAGGTTTTGGAATAGTTACAAAATGCAAGAATCATCTTGATAACTGCATCTATGCAGTGAAGGTAGTTCCTCTGAAGTCTGCAAACATGCCCTTCCAGAAAGTCCTGAGGTATGTGATTTGAAAAAATTTATACGTCTATTTGATTTGATTTTGTTTCTAATACTATCACAGCAGTATACATTTATTTCTGAAATTCCTTTTCCTTTTTTTTTTTTTTTTTTTTTTTTAAGCTGTTTCTGTGTGTACGAGTATTTATTTATTATTATTATTTTTTTCCTTTTCACTGGTGTTTGTGAAGTACTCTAATTTATTTATAATGCCCAAATTACTTGTAATCTTGCTCTTATTTGTGATATCCATTATTAAATGGAAGTCTTATACTTCTTTTTGAGTTGTTCAATTCCAATCTATGATGGAATCATTGAAGTTGGTATTTGTTAACTTCACTCTTTTCTGCTGGTTCAAATTTTATTTTATTTATTATTATTATATTTTTTAACATTGAGCTGATTGGTTTGATTTGGTTGAGAGTTATATGCGTTTGCTATGGTAAATTGTTCAGGGAGGTACGGGCTCTGGGTTGCTTGCGCCACCCAAATATCGTGCGCTACCACCAGGTTTATCATCAGTCCTTGCTCGGATGCATTTTTAATGTGTTATGTTTCAAATGATCAATGTGTGACTTTTGTGCCTGCACATCTTTTTTTCCTTTCCACTTTCCTCTTTTTTTTTTTCCTAGTTGGTACTCACACACATATGCCTCCACTGAGGCTCGAATCCCTAACCTTTCTTTGAGAAGTAGGGCTTGGTATTGCTATGCCATTGGTCTGTTGGTTTTTCACTTTCTTTTTTTTTTTTTAGTTGAAACTCACACACACTACCTCCACTGAGGTTCGAACCCCTCACCTCCATTTGGGAAGTAAGAGCCTTGCATCTGTAGGCCAGAGGCCTATTGGTCACTTTCCTTTTCTTTTTTCTAATGAATCAAAGCGTATACAACAGAACTGTTCTCCTATTCTTTTGTGCAAATGATGATATAGATTAGGTCTGTAACCAGTTTGGCCCTCCCAGCACCCTCAATTAACGGGACCACATTGGGTAATGGCACTTTTGACCTTTGATTAGGATTGATGTTATGTCTCATCTCATCTTTTTGTTGGTTCTCTCTTCTTTTCTTTCTTTCATCTTCTCTTCTTCTTTCTCATTCTCCTTGTTGTTTCTCCTTCAGTACTTCTGTTTCTCTATTTTAAGTTTTCTTTTCTAATAAATCCTGCACAACTTGCATTGTTAGATTTAAGTACAACTTTATGTATTTCTTTTACATTCACTTATATAGGAATGCAATCAGACTTCGAGGAAGCTCATTTCTATTGGCAACGTTCTAGTTGTTGTTCCACATAAACACGAACAACAACAATTCCAACCTACACCGTTTTCCTGGAATTTTTTAATGTTTTTGAAGTCTAGTTTTTTATATCTAATTTTTAAAGCTTAATTTGAAGTTTATTTTAGGTTTCTCAAAGCATTTCTTTTGTTACTTCTTCTCATTTTCTCGTCACTGTTTATTATTCAATGTCTATTAAACCACTTTTAAATTTGGAACCTGATTTTCCGACCTTGTGTTCTTGGGAGAAAGTAGCAATTGTCATAGCTAGAGATTTTAGTTGGTGGGCCCTACTGAATGTGTTGGATCTTTAGTGCTGACCCAACAATTATGAGGTTGTCTTCCTATTGCTTATTTAAAGGGATAAGGTTCAAGGTGAATTTTTAAATTCGTCTTTGTACAGAGAATTCAGATACTTTTTCAAATTTCCTACATTGGATACCTAATCCTTCTTGAAGTATAAAAAATGGAGTAACATGTAAGCATCAATATAATAATTCTATTCAATGTATTGGAGAGGAAATTTTGACACTCAACGTAACTTAGCTTCATCAGTGTATCCTAAGGAGTTTTATGTGGGACTCACCAATCCTTCTTCTTCTTTGACAACTTGTGAACTTTGTAAAGATCTGATTGCAACTTTGCATAATCAAAATTTTAATTAATTTGAGTTGTAATTTATAATTTTATATAGTTTGCTTTGCTGTTCGATTGATTTTATTTATGTTCTCTTATGTTTTAGAGTTGAGGGTGTTTTGGTAATATCTGCATTTGCTGGAACTAGGCTCCAACAGTGGTGAATGGAGTTGATTTATGATACTAAAATAAATGAGGCTTCATGGTGTTTGCTATTTGGTTATGTTATCATTTTAATTATTAAAAATAGAGTAAGAACAAATGCTAAATTAGAGGTATAAAGAAGATTTTGGACCTGTTATGTTTTAAGACAAAAAACCACAACAGTTGCCACTCCCCACTTGACATTAAATCTACTTGATTTTTGACATGCTTTCCAGGTTCAGTTGCTGGCTTCGGCTAGGATGATGGTTATCTTCACATATCTGTTTCCTCTTTTACGTTTTCTGTTTTTCCCAATTCCTTAAGAGGGTATCAATTTTACACATGCAATTAATTTGACGGTTTGTACACAAAGGCAGAATGCATCCAGAGTTAAGTTTCTTTTTCTTTTTCTTTTTTATTTTTTACTGCATGCAGAAACAGTGTACTTTGATCTGAATGAAAAAGAAGATTAAACAAAAATGAAGATGGAAATAAATTCAAGTGAGATCAAATGCATGGTTATTTTTATTTTTACTTTTTGAAACTTCTGTTTTCTTAAGTGGGAGCGGAAGCTAGAGCGTCAAGGTCTAAAATTTCTTGAGAGCAGGAGCGTCTATATGTACTTATATCACTTAATTTAATCATATGAATTTAATAAATATAATTTTTTTCACTTTAATGAGTCCCTAGTTTTATGTCAATTCTACGATCTGCTGTATTGGTGTGTAATTTTATTAAAGCATAAATTATAAAAATTCGTATTTAATTCTCAGACAGTTGTCCTAGTTCAATAGTAAATACTCTCTCGTTCTTGATTTCGTTCATTCATACTATTATAAACTCTTTAATGCAGCAACACAAGTTTTTACAACTTTTTATATTATGTAGTATTTAATGTCATCAAACCTTACACAACTTTCCATATTATATAGTATATAGTGCCACCAAAACAACCATTTCATTCCCTACTAGAAGCCGGAATACTTGAAAATGTCTGATTCACAAATCCAAAAATTGAATGCGCACCTTGCAAAATCTGAGAGCACGGATTACAGGGGAATCCACTTTCAATATGCGGAAACGCGTGCGGAGCGAGAAACCACCAACTGTTCATGTGAATTATGTGACATAGGTTTAAACTGAAAGTAAGCGTGATAAAGGAGAAAAAAATTGACACGTGCACACGAAGAGAGAAAAGATGGTGATGCTTCATTTATCTACTGGCTGATTTAGTGTTTTTATTTAATTCTTGGAAGGGTTAAACATGACTTTTTATGTCTATGACGAATGTAATAAGCACACGTATGTCATTCGTGTATTATGTAAAGGAGCAGGCAATTAGATTATCTTGCAGCCAACATACTCTTTTAGGACAAGAATTTATCTGAAATTAAATATTTGTATGTATTTATTCTATTTTGATTGTTGTAGTTGATATTCGCTGTTTCAGGCCTGGCTCGAGGAGAATTTTTCTGGCATTTCTTGTAGTTCAGCTGCTGATCCCTTAAGGTCTGGAGATTCCTATGAGGAGTTTGATTTTGACTCCCCATGTCTATATATACAAATGGAATTTTGTCCAAGGTATATTTTTCTTCACTTCTGATTGGAAAATTCTTTTGTCCAAGGTATTTTATAGTTGAATTGAGCACTCAACTTTTAGACTGCAAGTGATCATTCACATTTAATTTCTTTAAGAAACACTAAGATGGATAAAAGATAATGTTTCTGGCATCTTAGTGTTTCTTGTGATATATTCAGTTAGAACTTCAAATTCTTAACAGTAAACTCAAGATTTAGCACATAACCTAAATTTGTTTTCACATAATAAATTGTATGAGGAGCACCCTATATCAAGCATCTATAAATTGAACGAAAACTTCAGCAAACACTTTTATTAGGGAGCATAATATGCAAGATCAAGACTTATGAAGTAGAAAGAAAAGAGAGGGAAGAATAAAAAGAACTTAACTTCCAAGTCTCTTGAGCATAAACTATGTTAAAAACAGGTGTAAAGAACCAGGCTAGTGTCCTCCAATGCAAGATTGTATTGTGTAAATTGATTGCATCTTAACCCTAGTGTAAGAAGGGTTTTACTCTAGTCACGTGACTCGTGTGCCAAGTAATGATCACTTAAGTGACAACGTGGACTCCCTATGCATTATAAAGTAAAGCTAACCATTAGACAAATGTGCCAAACAAGTCATACATGTAACATAGGGAACATAATGGAAATTAAAAAGTCAAATAAATGAGAATTCCATGAAAGGATATGTGGCATGTAAACTATCTTGCGAGAGTAAAGCTCTTCTAATATTTAAGAGCCAAAACACACACACACACCTCGCTTCGTATTCTCAGTATGGCATAAACACAAAAGTAGTATTGTGAATATATGGCCTACTGAAAGTCTGAACTATGCACGCCCATTAGAACGATGTGTAACATTGATGGATCTAGCTATAGGCCAATTCCTTACAATTCAACTTTAATAAGGCAGTCTTCATTTTGTCAACACAATATACACCAATACGGTTAAACTTTTAATCATGAATGTGCACTTATTGAGGTTCACATATAGTTTATTTGGCTTCAAGGTCTCAGAACTTGCCTCAAGTCTGATGCATGACTGTCTCGTTGAGAACTACAATTGAGTATATCACCAATGTTCATGAGATTGAACTTTACAATTAATGGTTAAAGGGTTTAATTTGTCACATTTGTAGAACTGTGTGGTGCCTTGTTCAGACCAAATGGCTTGATTAGCACTCATACCATGATTAGAACTGTCTTCATGAGTCCTGAAGACAGTTGTCTACTTTGGGGCGAATAGAGGAATATTCTGCTAATTGGTGCAATTTGAGTAAAGGGGCTTAGGAAACAATGAAACTCATGGAAATCCACAGTGCAGTGGTAAGGGAGTAAGGTTCTGTTCTCTTTTCCTTGTCTAGTATTTGGTGAAGTTTGCTAGGTAGGTAGAAGAGGTCATGGAGAGATGAAGGGTGGTTGTGTTGGCCAAAGCATGAGAGGTTTTGGTAGGCTTCTATTTTATTATGCCTTCAGTAGTGCATTTTGTAAGGAATGTAATATGTGCTTTTGAAGGGGCAGAACTGCCTGTTTGAATTTAAAGCATTTAATACTGAGTTTCAGGTAAGATTATATTTTTTCTGTGATTAATTTTTGGAGATAAGGTTTTTGGTTGGTTATAGTTTTCTTCCCTTACATGGAGTGCATTTCATGGAGCTTTAATGTATTATATTTTCTAAGCAATATTAGATGCACAAGATAACACCTATTTCCTTTTTGTCTTCTTCTTTTGGACAAAATAGATCGTTGGAGAAGTTTTTGGAAACTTCAGGCGATTTGGATAAAGACAAGGCATGGAAGATTTTTCTTCAGATTGTGGATGGGCTTGTGGAAGTCCATGCAGCCGGAATCGTACACCGCGATTTGTCACCTGCAAATATTTTGCTTGATGAACATGATGACATCCGCATATCGGATTTTGGTTTGGGTAGGTACTTTTATATACTTTATTTGCTTCAACTCAACTTAACAAAGCCTTTTCCCAATTATTTTTTCATTTATGTAATTCTGTTAATTGCTTATTCAGTAAGTAATTATTCCTTTTCTCATTCATTTTCTTAATTTTCAGCCAAACTAGTAAATGGTGTCAATGATGAAGTTGCAACGGGCTCTATTGGTCATCAACTATATACTGCACCAGAACTAAAAGACAAGCAAATGGAAGTTGACACCAATGCTGATATATACAGCCTTGGTCTCATTTTTGTCGAGCTTTTTCACCCCATATCAACACAACACGAGAGGATTGCTGTTTTTCAAAATCTGAGGGTGAACAAAGAATTTCCAAAAAGCTGGAAATACGAAGAGCATAAGTGTTTCGTGCAACAACTACTGTCTACAATTCCTAGTGAAAGACCAACTGCGAATGGAATATTGCAGCAACAAGCATGGGCTTCATCATCATCGGTAAGTGTGTGAATTGATTGAATTCATAAATTGATTGCTTCAAATTTTTCTAAATTCGTTTTATCATTAAATTTTGGAGCAAGGAGTCGGGCAAGATTCTCTGGATGTTGTAAGATCTATCCCTTTCTCATCTTCAAAAATTATGTTTTGCTGGCCTCATATCACCCAGGGCAATTAGATTTTAGTGACCAAAATCAAAGATAATTGTCTGAAAGTAACTTTAAAGTTATAAAAAGATAAAAGTCATCAATCCTGCAAGAAATTTGCTTTTTAGTGACCATTTAAGGTTAATTTCGTCAACAAGTTTTATTTGGTTAGTGAAATTAATTAAATAATTAAAACTTTTTTGTAATTTTAACAAAAGGGTTGAATATTTGAGCCACCGCCTTTTGCGGAGACTAGAGAGGATTTAAACAGTCAATGAAGAGGTCTTCAATCAGTTCTCTAAGATGGAAATCGAGTTGTGAAATTGATTTAAATTTATGTTAGCAGATATGATAGCCACGATTAAGTGACAAGCTACATAATGAAGCATAAATAAATTATGAAACAGAGTCTCATAAACTAAAGAGACAACACAACCATGGAGAAACAATTAACACATGAAAAAACCAACCACAGTTCTTCTATTGATCTTCATCTACCATGTATGTCTTGAGCAACTCGGTGCAACCAGCCATGGGCTGATCCCTCTGGAAGGCGATGGAGTTGACGTTACGGGTGTCAGGTACAATGCTGTTGTACCGGGTGATAATAACACAAGCATAGTCGCATCCACTGCTTGGTGTAGCACAGTCAGGCTGTGGGGTAACAACCTTCACATCACACATCTCGTCACCGTGTTCACCGGAGACCTCAATGTTGTATATCCCGGTTGAGCTAGTCACCCCCTCGATGCTGTACTTGAGACCATCAGTTTTCCTATCCTTGCACTCAATTCTAACCCTTGCACCCGCGATGTAGGGGGTTTTGTCGGTCTCGAATCCGGTGCAGCAAGTGTCGCATAGAATATGCTATAGAATATGCCATAAAATATGTTGTGATTTGATTTAGATTTGATTTAATTTCCTTTCTTGTAATATGAGCATCTGCTCTTTTTATCTATAAATACTAGAGTGGTGAATGAGTGATTATCTCATTTCTAGCCTTTACACAATTCTCTCATTTTTCTTCTTTTTATATTTCTTCTATTTACATATGAGAAAGATGCACAATCATAAAGTTTTTTTTTTTTCCAAGAAATGATATGAAACTATTTGGAATTCAATAAATCAGTAATTCAATAGAAGAATTAAAGGAGAATGAGGAACTGAATTTGGAGATCTTTTGTGGAGAGGAAAGTGGTGGCCGAGGGAGGAGATATGAAACAAATTGTTAGACCAAGAGGGGGAGGGGGGTGAATTGGTCCTTAAAATAACTTTTCTTATTGTATAAGCTCTTATAAAACACTTTGAAACCTTGTAATGGATATTAAAGGTTCTGTAGAGCTTGATGTGAGCTAGGTAGTCTTGAAACCTCCAACTCAGGTGTTTGATAAAAGTACTCAACCACAACTCAAGAGTGACACAACAGGTTTTTTTACAAGGAAAACCCCCAGTGGGGTTAAAAACCCTTGGAGCTATGTGAGCTCACCCTAACTTCCACCGTGACTGATCAATGAATAGACACTCAACTGTCTCACACTCAATCACACACCATACCTCACCACGAGGCACTCAAACACTCCCCGTCCGCAAGCACCCGCTGCTTGGACCAACAAAACCTCAAACACTCAAATACAACAATGTAAAGATAGATACAAATACACTCTAAGCTTTAAAGAGGATATACAATCAATATTAGCTAAAGAGCGAAGCTCACAGCAACATGGGAGTCACTGTTTCTGCAGAACTGAGGAATAAAAGGTCAGACATGCTTCTACTGTGATGGGAGGTCTTCAATAAGGTCTAATACACTTGCTCAGATGATATTCAAAGATGGATAAGCAAGCTAAACACATGTAACATCTATAAGAAGATCTCAGTATGCTAGATACCTGCACAGCATGGTTTGACACTAATACAACTAGCTGCAGATGATGAATATGAGAGAGACTTACCTCTGCAGGCCTGAAATGAGCACTGAGAGGTGTCTAAACCATCCTTGAACTCAGGTGACTCCAACTTCTGAGAAATAGTCACTTGAGGGTGCTGCAACAGCAAGGCCTGCTGCTGACCACAGTGAGCAGCACTGTGATTCCTTTCTAATCCTTATGTTTCACACCATGAATGATCCTTGAGTCTAAAAATGATCTGATTAACACTCTCCAGAATGAATATACTCCTGGAGGAAGCTGAATATGCAATGGGTTCTCTCTCTCTCACACAGAGGCTGCCTCAAAACCAGAAAAGTCAATCTTACTGCTGCAGCAACATATTCTATATATATCCCTGAGAATTCTGCTGATGCTGCCCTAAAGTGACAGCTGTATGCCAATCATTGAAAGAGGATATTCTGTCCGTTAGCTTTTGTAGAGACTCTTCCTTGCTGAGTCATCTTATCCTTTAAGGCATATAGATTATAGGAATTTGAAATACATTCTCTGCAGACGTGAAGTAGGGGCAGCAATGACATTCTCTGAAAGATGGATCGTTTAGGAATTTTGGGACCAGTATAATGACACGTGTCCATACCTGGAATGTCCTGCACAAATACCAAAATGCCCTTGATAGGGCTGTTACTGCATACCTGCTGAAACAAGCTGATGCAGAGAATTATATTAGTACTATTCTGAGCCATTCTCCAGCTTGACAAATACACTGCAATATAGACCTAGGTTGAGTATTTAAGTGCTGGAATATTGTTGAAGGATATAAATAATTAAAGTTGCACCCTCTCCAACAGCTAAAGCTTTTGGTGTAGATGGTTATTAACATGCTATCAAAGCCACCGTCACCCTAATTAAAAATTTGGAAAACACGTGTTGGACCTAAAAGAAGGCCACACGTGAGGGGGTGTGTTAAGGATATAAACATTAAAGTTGCACCCATTCCAACAGCTAAAGCTTTTGGAGTAGATGGTTATTAACAAATATGATATATAAACTAAGGATAGAGTGCAGGTGTCAACACATTAACAAATACACTATAGAATGCAGGTCAACACATTAACAAATATACTGATCTAAGACCCCAATGCAGACCTTGAAATAGCATAGCAATAATTATGAAATATGTTGATATTAAAAGGCAAACACGTAAACAGAGAACATGAATCAACACAAATGATGAGAGAAGTTTATGGAGATAGAAAATAAGGGGACAGGGAAGGAAGAGCGAAACCGACACTGTCAACAAAAGGCTATTTTCTCTTATTTGATGGGATTTCCACCAGCATCAGCAAACTGCTTGGAAAGCCACCTCCATCAGCAAAATCCAGAACACACTATTTCAAGAATTATTTGATGGGGTTTAGACTGTTCGATGATGCTGATGGTCAGAATGGGATTTCAGCAAATTCCCCTTGTTCCAAAGAGTTTTCAATTCCAAGCTGTTTATATTGTCAGAATGGGATTTCCAAGCAGTTTGAGAAAAATCAGGACTGTCAACAAATTGCTTGGAAGCCACCTCCACTGCCATCAGCAAAGCCGGGAATAAGCCGGCATTTTAAAACTAAAAAGAAAAAAAAGAGGGGTATTTAGGGAATTGAGCCTCAAATGGTCACTGAAGTGCAAAATAGTTTCAGGATTGATGACTATGTACCTTTTTCTAACTTTATGGGTCACTTTAAAGCTATTATTTTTAAGTTTGGTTACTAAAATCTAATTTTCTCTATAATCTATTAGCTATTTTACAGTGAAGGGCCCTCTGCAAGTGGAATATTGCAGCAACAACCATTGTTTGTGATTTGGTTGAATTCATAAGTTGATTGCTTCTAAGTTTTTTTTTTCCCTTTCTAAATTCATGTTGTCATTAAACTTTGTAGCAAGGAGAAGAGGATGTTTCTCCAGATGAATTCAAGGCCAATTTTTTGGTTTATGATGTAAGATCTAACCCTTTCTTATCTTCGAAAAATATGTTTTTTCTGTCCTCATATAATCTATTATCTATTTTACAGGGAAAACATGTTCCAGTAGCTCTTGGTGACACTGAGGATGTAAAGACTGATGCATGAAAATGAGGTAATGTAAAGGAAAAAGTTATATGTCTGAATTGAAAAATCAATTTTTGAAAAGGAAAAATAGGCAAATATTATTTGGAAAGTACGTTTACTGTTCTAAAGTTCAATAAGTTGATTCATACATGGTTTTGATCGATGGCACATATTGTGTTGATTAAATGAAATGTTGAAATATAGAAATATTTATATATTTCAACATGAAAAGTAGCACAAAGTTTGTTGTTCAAGTCACTTTAAGAGAATTCAAAACGATCCTGACTTGCTCTCTAGTTGTATAATTTGGTATTGCGAGAAATAGCTTTGTATAGGCAGCTTGAGGTTTTACATACCTTTTACTGGTTTTCCATAGTTACTAATGCATGCTGAGATAACCGTCAAATGTGGTATTAATGACTTGGAATTTTGAGAATAATTTAGGATGACATGAGGAGCACCCTGTTTAACCTATAATATCAAGGGTAAATTCCACTTACCTCCCTGAAGTTTGTCAATATTGCACATAGACCCCTCTATGTTTTATAATTCCACTTGCCTCCCCTGAGGTTCTGTTTATGTAATAAATTCCCCCTTGCCTGACCATTTTGCCCTTCTAATTTCTGAAATGACAGCAAACATTTCATGGGCAAAATGGTAAAAAAGACGGGAGGTAAGTGGGATTATGAAACTTAGAGGGAGTCTATGTGGGATATTGACAAACCTCAGGGGATGTAAGTGAAATTTACCCTAATATAAAATATATATGGTTGCAACATGCTTCCATTATCATCTGGCTTTATTAAGTGATTGGGTTAAGGTTGATGGTAGTTTATTGTTCAGATCTGGTTCATGATTTCATACCCAATTAGTATATAGCCTGGGCCATAATGGTTTAGATTTGGGTTCTGTGTTATTATAGCCTTATAGGAACTCGCTTGGGCCATAAGATGCTAGTGGTTTTTTATGCACTAAAAGAATAACAAATAAGTTAAAAGGAAAAAATTATAGAACAGTTATTAGGCTAACTATCTTATATAGAGCAGAATGTTGGGCTTTATAAAAGAAATATGAACAACAAATTCATATAATTGAAATAAGGATGTCATCATAGGACAGACTTGAAGATATACAGTTAATAATCGAAGTGTGAAAGAGCAATTAGGAGTATTTCTTAATAATGATAAAATAAGAGGAAGAAGATTTGGGTGGTATGGACATTTATAACAAAGACCTATAGATATTTACGGGGAAAAAAAAATAATAAGAAAGAGAGAAGAAAAAAGACCTATACATGCATTGGAGAAGAGGAAATTTAATTCACATAGAAGGCAAGAGACAGAAAAAGCGATCGAAATGAACATGGGATGAATTAATTGGAAATGAATTTAAAACGTAAAATATCATAGAAGAAAAGGCAAAATTAAGGGATTTTTGCTGAATATTTTCTTTATTTCTTTTGTTCCAACTTATTGGCAAACTAATGTGTTCTTTCGACTTGAAAAAGAAAACAACGTTACCCAATGTTATCTCATGTAAGAGTGTGTGGTTGGAGAAGATGAGAGATAGACCTAACTTTTTATTATTACTTTACAAAGTGGCTACTCTCATACACGAATGAGCATCCTCACAGCTGTTAGCCCAAACATTTTATCATGGCACCAAGCAATGGCCATTGCCCCCTTACTGTTATTTCACTACTTGATGATACTTTTTGTTCAATGATTTATATATTTAATTTAATATGGTATCAGAGCCAAAGATCTCGAGTTCAAACCTCACCGTCACCCTAATTGAAAAAACACGTGTTGGACCAAAAAAAAGGCCACACGTGAGGGGGCGTGTTGAAGGATTTATATATTTAATTTACACCCTCTCTAACAGCTTAAGCTTTTGGAATAGATGGTTGTTTACACTTTTCTTATATTACCACTATATTTTCTCTAAATTTACAGAGACATAGATTTTCGTAGCATTACTATAGATCCCAAAGTTCTTCATTGAAGAATAAAATCTGTAAATAATTTTATTAAGTGGTTACACTGGTCTGTAGATATGTTAAATTTAAATTTCAATATATTATTTTTGTTACATTTTTTTAAAAGAAAAAAAAATTGGAATTAGTATCTTTGATTGCAATTGAATTAGTGTAGCATGTTTTATGGCAGCAACAAGTATTGCCTTATCTTTTCTACATGATAGTCCTTTTTGTGATTTTGTTGTATGTTACAATCAAAATATCAAAAAGAAGGCATGATTGATCTAAATTGTGAATCATCATCATCTTACCTTTATTCCATATAAAGGGATCGGCCACAAGAATTCTCTTTTTCTATAAATTTTTTTAATGAATTTCGAATTACTTAAATCTCATGTTAGTTTTGGTTAGTCTCTTTATCTCTTAACCGAACTTCTTTTTCTCAGTAATTGTCATCTTTAAAATCTCCCTTATGCATTGGTTATTAACTCTATCTCTTCTAGTAGCTCCTATTATTCATTTTGACATTCTCATCTAACTCACATGAATGCATTCTTGTCATTTTCTAAAGCCTAGCACACAAATCCATAAAATATTGCTGATGTAGTGACCTTCCTGTAGTTTTCTTTATTTGATATTCGTATATCTCACAAGATATAACTAACTACCCTATTTCTGTCCAATCTGTTCTAATTCTACTAATTATATTTTCATTTATATTTCCGTCATTTTGCATTAATGAATCTAATTATCGAAAATGGTTATTTTTAGTAATCTTTAGGCCTTGGATTATTACCATTATATTGTCATTCTCTCGGAATTTATTAAATTAATATTCCATATAATCTAATTTAGTTAGGGAAAAGTGCAAAAAAAAACCCCTTGTATACCAATTGTACATGGAACACTCTTGCAGTTTAGTATGTGCATATAACCCCTCATGATTTGAGAAATGTGTGCAAATTGCCCCGTATCATATATCCGTTAGAAAATGTCAGTTTAATAGAAAACCTCAAAATACCATTTTTAAATGACAAAAATGCCCCTAATAGCTTTCTATATATTTTAACACGCTTCTGCCATGTTCGGATGCCTTTCTTTTTCTTGCTCTACGCATCGCAATTTATTCTCTCTCTCAACATATTCTTTCTCCCTCTACACACACACACACTCTCTCTCTCTCTCTCCCTATCAAATTATCAAGAGTAGTTATAACAATTCAAAGATCACAAATCTACAAATTCCTACCCACTTTTTCCCATATACAACGGTATAATACAAACTGTACACAACATATATTTGTATGGATATATATATATATATATATATATATATATGTATATTTACCTGTGTATTTACTATATATACATGTATATATATATAGAAAGAGAAACACAGAGTTGAAATCTGACAGTGTAGTTACCTCCAGAGAGGACATAAGTGCCTTCAACAGGAGGAGGGAGGTTTTGAAGGCGACTTAGGGTTAATGTAATCCTCGTAGAGCTTGTAGGGTTTTTCTGGGGGGTTTTAATTTTATGGAGATCCTCCCTTCAACAGCAATATTGTAGGGAGGATCTACATCCTAGGCTCTAATACATCATGCTAAGTCCCTACTAAACCTGAAGTGGGTGAATAGATATTGTGAAAACCTAACTAACAATAAATGTTTCTAAAATTTTGATAATATATAATTAAAGAAACCTAGTAAACACATATTTGTGGAATAAAAATAAAACAGAATATAAATAGAGATCATTCACGCATAAAGCCAAAGTTATGGGGAAAAAATCCATGCCCCCCCAAGCTAGACAGATCAAAGTTTAATATGGAAAAAAGTTTTACAATCTTAGATGTCAGACTAAGTCCCATGGAACCACCTAAGTAACCTTAGATCCATATTTGGATTGAATGTTCTACCCCAAATTCCATTGCTCTCGATGTATGGGTTTGTTCACATCTAGCAAATTAACTATCTGGTTCCTTGTATGATGTTTGCATTGAATTCTATGATATTCTTCACAAAGATAGATTCAATCCTTTGAATGGCCCAATAAATAACCCACTGGACCCGTAACGCAGGTCATGCATACCAAGCCCAAAACGAAGACAAGCCCATCGAGGGGCCCAAAACATGAGGGTCTAGGAAATGGGTTAGGATAAAAAGAGGAAAGGGAGGAAGAGAGAGGGAGGTGAATGTATGAAGCAACTTTTTGTACATACGAGTTGCAAACATAGGCAATTAGCAAAGACCACTCTTTGAGAATAAGCTTGATCCTAGCAACTGGAATGGTATAGTAGCTCTTGGAATAAAACCATATAACAAATAAGTATAGTAACAAGATAGCATCACCAGCAGCAGGAGGCAGCCATGTCGGAGCAGAGAAATCTACAAGTAGATATTTCAAAGTCTGAATATGGAATCTGGTAAGTCCCATTGTAGTTGTAGCCATTTGTTTTCTTAAGAGGGATCAAAACCAGACATAGACCAGAGTCTTTGACAAAAGCCACAAATTTTTTTTTTTTTTTTGACAAGTCTGACAATAGCCACAATCTGTTTCTTAAGAGAAACAACATCAATGTATTTGTTTGAGAACAAACTTTGGTTTCGTTCCTTTTAAATGGAATTAACAGAGGCTACCAAGGATAGTTTAATAGCAATAGATTTAAGAGAATTATTTCTCAGAATAGGGGAGCCCCATGAGATAAAGTGTGGTATTGAATACACAAGTGTGAGCCCATGAAAGTCCAGATTCTGCTAGTAGTAGAGCATTGTAATAAAAGATGCTTTCAGTTTTATGCCTGCAAAAAACACAGCTGATACTTGAGATCATTCCAAACTTTAACAATCTGTCTTGGGTGTAAAGTTTCTGTTTTATAGCCATCCACATAATAAGAGTGCCTTGGGAGATAACCTTTAACTACAGTAGACTTTCGCATCTGACATTGGGTCCTTTAGGGCTGAGACTTGAATGATCCATTCACCCTTGCCCTTGACCTCAGCAATAGACCCATTGGATGCCATGGATCAAACATAAAGAAGTCTTTCTTCCATCCCTTGTGATATTTTTAATGTGGTTCCCAGCAGTGTCTCTCAATCTCATGTTTAATTTGGTTTTTGTTATGCAGGAGTGTAAACAGCAGGGGAGACTCTGGTGGGCGGCGGCAGCAACGGTGGTTGTGGAGGTGGAAGGAGCTTAAGATCCTGTGTATGATATTGTGTCCATGAAAGACAATGAAATGGTGTAAATAGAAAAAAAGTTTCGAAACATACTTGTATGCTTGTTCAAATGTGTGTGTATATATATTCATGGATGGCAAGAAACTCCCATAATACTTTTAAAGAGGCTCAACCCTTTTACCTTTTAAGATCCCCATATTACTCAATTTATATATTGAACTACTATTACGGACGTCATCTTGAATAAATCTTGGTACGCAACATTTTCAAATTGACCAATAGTATCTAGTCATAGAGATGAAATTGTGGACAAATGGTTTAGAATTGAAAGGATTGAGAATTAATTGAACCAAAACTCAGTGTATGGAGTGTAAATTTGATAAAGATTCGGACATTGATAGTATAATGATAAAACTTCAGAATCAATAGTTAACTCAAAACAACTACTTTCGTAATGGATCTATGATACAAATGAAGGAAAAATAGACGGTGATATAACAAGAAGAATTGAAACAAGATAAACAAAATGAAAACAAGCTATTGAGATATTATGTGATAAAAGAATGAAATTGTAGCACTTGCGCTAAAATAGGCTAAAAGGATTGGACCAACTATGCAATATGTGACCGATATATTAAAATGGTGAGTATCAAGGCTTTTTGAAGATAGTTGAAGTCTCTCCCACGTGCAACAGAAGCCTAATGGCAGCACTATCTCCGAAATTCAACTAAGCCCAAATATCAAATTTGTATGTTGTTCATGAATGTTGCACTTCTTTCATCAACCTGTGTATTTATCTCCATCTGATCAACTAAAAATATGAAACTGACACACTCAAAGTCAATAGTTTGAAAATACTTTTTCAAATCTTACTCTCTCTTACTTTGTTTTTGAGAGTGTGTGTTGTAAGCTTTATATGCCATACTATTTATACTAGCATATATAGAAGAAATAATTAAATAAAGTAATTAATATACTTTAAACTTAACTCATAAATAAGATATTAATATAGTTGATTAATTGCATCAGTGAACATTCTTCGAGTTAGAGTTTGTAAAATACTTTGTCTACGTAAATATATAGTAAAGCCAAGACTTCATAAATATAGAATTACTAAAAATTAATTTGAAATAACTCCAACAATATAGAGTCGAGTGTTGGGCCCTAAAAAAGAAAAAAGAACAACTTCTTAAATGAATGGAATGACTAGAATAGACAAGGTCACTTAAGAAAAAAAAAATTAAATACCGTACCCATTAGTGATAAAAGTAGAGAAAGTCTTACATCGAAGACCTAGCGGCGGTGCAGCAAAAAATAATATGGGATAAGATCATTAACAATGATTTTTAAAAGTTTAAATATAATAGGTAATATGACAAGTAATAGATTAGATTGAAGAGATAATTTATTTGGCCAATTTCATTCATATTTGAAAAATACCTTCTTTAAATAAATCATAATTTAATACAAGGATAAATTTGCGGAAAACATAATAATCAAGCTGAATGCAATATACATGACTAATCATAATTGAATTGCTATATTTCAGCATGGTTTGACCATATACAAGTGACTCTGAATTGTAGACTGTAAATTCTGTACGTTGAGCTTCCATCTTCTGTCTGTTCACTCCTATGGATGTCCATTATAGGATCATGATCTCTTCAGTGGCTGTAGTGTTCCTTATTTTATTTCCTTTGTATTCTGTTGGCCTTGCTAGGCCTTGAACATCAATTCAAAATTAATAATAAAATAACAAAAATAATTATAATACTCCAGACATAATTATCTAATCCTATGAATTAAAGAGCACTTGCATTCTTCCACACGTTATGTCAACATTCAGAAGCAAATTCAGTAAATTGCAAGCTAACAAAGAAAGAACATGAAAAGCCACTACTTGTACTTTGAAACCCACTCATGTACAATGTTTCATCTTTTATAGAAAAATCACCTAATCACTGTTGCTAGAGACGATCAACCACACAGCTCCAAATATTACTTGTACAAGCTAGAACAGAGTAACTTGAGAAAATAAAAAATTATTATTATAACACTCCAGACATAATTATTGAAGCATGAAAGATAAACATTACATTTTTTAAAATTATTCAGTTCCATAATTTAACACACACATCTTATAACATAGTTTTACCTTACGCATTTTAATTAGGATAATTTAACATAAATCCCATACACCAAATTCATAGGACAATCATCCTAGCATGTGGGGTTCCATTTGTCATGCACCTTCATTGGGTATTTCATCAGATGGCATTTCCAAACTCAAAATCTTCATGTCTTGTGAAATAGATGTTCTGTAAGTTACGAAAAAACAAGAAGTCAGATGCTAAGAGAACAGGATTATATATATATATATATATATATATATATATATATATATATATTTTCAGAAGGTGAGAACAGGATTATATTTGTTCAACATGCCACGTTGTGTGAAACAAATTTGGAGAGTATGGAGCAATTAAGTTAAATATTTGGGCACATACGTTTATGCCATATGGAATAGTGCGCAATCATTTTTATGACTTAAGGTGCTAATGTTTCAAATCCAAGTGTTCCCTTCTCGTTCCGTTATACAACGTTCTCCGAGTGCGATCTGATGGTGGCAAAAAATGGTATTGTTTTCCACATCTAGTTCACTTTCTTATATGTTAACATTTACAATAGAAATTCTTTTGGGATGGGCATGATCAATGATATGAATTTCTTCTTTAGACTTCAAACTAGAAAAATGATACTAGATTTTCATCTTACAACCAAAATGTGACATCCCACATCGCTTGAGGGGGAGAAGTTACTGACACGCGTGTGGATGCCCCCTAACTGTGCAGATGCGATTTACTAAATAACTTGTTAAACCTTACGGAAATTCTCCCATAAATAATGAGGGTATATTGGTAAAAAATATAAAAACTCTCTGAAGACTCGAGAAATTTTCTCTTCTATTCTTGGAAAGTATTTCTTACAGTCCAAACAACTCTGCCTCTTCTACGCTTCTCTCCTTCTATTTATAGTAGTTTACACTCTAACCTAAGCTATTTGCTTGGCTTCCAGATTCTCGATGGGCCTGACTCCTCTTTTTTGGCTTCGTTGCTTGAGGATGCGTTTCCTTTTGGGATACGATTCGGCCGAGTTTGATCCAATTTAGACCTGTTGGGCTAAATGGCTCACTGGGTTTTTGGTCCTTTCATATGCCCCCTAATTTCGCTCTATTATTTAGGGCGAAATTAATGAGCAATGATGATGGTGAAACTGGCGGTTGAATCCTTCAAGGTTAGTTTTATACTTTTCTTCTTTTTCCACCAAAGCTTTCTCTCTCTCTCTCTTTTTTGGCGCCTCCCAGTCTTTGCTTTTTCTTCTCCCCGTTGTGGTGTGTGTGTGTGTGTGTTTTTTTTTAAAACATGGAGCTCGACGCTCTTCGCGTACGTTGCAATATTCCCGGCGATGTTACCACTCAGCTATACTAATACGAGGAGAGTGCTAGTGCTGGAAGGGGCCTTGCCGACAGTGATATCTTATTCACCACGTCCCAGCTGTGTGTACTTAGGTTTCCTCTCCACCCAATGTTTCATGCCATTCTCATGAAATTAGGACTTGCTACACTGCAAGTAAACCCCAATTTTTATAGGATAGTGTCCACTTTGATCCTTCTGAACCAAGCCAGGGGATTACAGTTAGGTGTGTTTGATCTTCTCTTCAACTATATGGTCGTTGTGGGTCACTATGGACAAACCACACTCTTTCCGCCCGCCGGTTGACATTTGTCATCTCCACCCTCTCATCCTCCATTGGCAGTCGAGGGGGTGGTGGTGCTTCCCTTTGCTCCATCCTGCATCTGAGCTCAGCGTTCTCTCATCGTAGAGTTTCGATGATTTGCATCAACTCATCATGCATGATTTCCTCGTTCTCATCCTGCTGATGGGAGCTTCTTTCCCCAATCATGGTTCCCGATCGAAGCTGAGTCATAGTTCAACGTGGAAACCGATGGATCTTCCTTTCGATTTCCCACAGATGACGCCAGATGAAGATGCAAGAAATCTTCTCTTCTATTCTTGGAAAGTTTTTCTTACACTCCAAACAACTCTGCCTCTTCTACGCTTCTCTCCTTCTATTTATAGTAGTTCACATTCTATCTTAAGCTATTTGCTTGGCTTCCATATTGGGCCTCGATGGGCCTGACTCCTCTTTTTGGGCTTTGTTGCTTAAGGATCCATTTCCTTCTAGGATACAATTGGGCCGAGTTTGGTCCAATTTACACCTGTTGGGCTAAAATGGCCCACTAGGTTTTTGGTCCTTTCACTCTCCTTCCTTTCCTAACATCCCCAGCCATCCTTTCCATTTAACCAAACAAAAAGTGAGGAAGTCACCTTCCCTTCCTTAGGGATGCCTCATCCATCTCTCATCACTCAAACTTGCGCAAGATCTCCCCAAATCCTTCCAGTCGTTGATCCATCAACAAATCTGCACCTCACACAGTTTGCTTCTTCACGAATTTCTAATCTCATTCCTAGTCACGTCCCTTTTTTGTGTGCTTAAACTTTAGAGTTGTTGAAGAGCTTGAACCACAGCTATAAATGATTCAACAACCAATTGATACACTCACAATCCTAGATGTATAATGAATGTGCAAAAATACAAATTCAAACAATAAAAAATTACTATAATGCACAAGCAATCAGTATGGAATTTTTCACAGGAGAAAAGAAATCAAATATGGAATGCCTGAATGCTCCAATATTGTGTGCTTATATTTTTTGAACTTTAAGGGTCTTTACATAGAGCATGGAGTCTGAAAAACACTAGGGTTTTGAGTAATTCAATTCAAATAGGAACCTCAGAATTAGCATACTCGGTCATTGATAGACACCAGCAGGCCAGTATTATTCGATGGACCTCAATCGATTGAAGTCTCCTGTCCATTTAGGAAGAGGGCTCTGATTTTTATAACTTTCCAAAACCACTTTAATGTATATCAAAAAGGATTTAGATGAATCAAACATGAAAAACATGAAACCCTTATTGGTGAATCCATAAACCTTAGTTGGTGAGTGTCAAAATACAAGTTGGAATTGATGTATGTGAAATTCCAGATCTATGCTTGGACAAGGTACCATAACCAACATAAAAACTAGACACTCAAATAAACAAAAAAATATAGACTCCAAGTTTTGATCTCAAACTTGCCAACCTAAGTCTAATAACCTCACAAACATTTTCCAAAATCTTTGGACTTGTCACACCATAAATTACACACTTGAGATATCAAAGAGTCGCAATCTAGCCCACAGTCACCAGTAAAAGACCAATACAAAAATATGCTTATGTAATAAGGCTCCACTAATGCCTCATTATCCTACTGAAGAGATTTAGTGAAAACAGAAATATAGGAATCACAAGGGCTTCCAGATATGTTATCTAAAGAAACAAGTAGAATGCAAGTAAATGGAGCCAACTGAAAAGTTGTTCTAAAAATTAAAAGTTCAAATAAAGATTCTGAGAAAGGGAACAAGAGGTGTACTACATGTTGTATGTTGAAATCTTTTTGTGCTCCAACTTTAATGTTTTTCTTTTGTTATTCAAAAGCATTATATGTTTACTAATAAGAACGTACCTATCATAATTATGAGGACTAGTGAGTTTTGCTTTTATTTCTCATTCAAAAGCATTTCAGGATTTTCTTGCTTATCATGGTGAGTTGTGCCTCTTCTTGGTATGGTTTCTGTCTTCAAACACTATTCTCCATTTAGTTTCTTATTGAATATGTATATATAAAGATGATGTTGATGATGGAGAAGAAGAAGAATATGCAGAAGAAATAAATTTTTTTTTTTTTTCTATAGGCATTATATAGCTGAGAAAATTTTAAAAGATAATCCTTGTAATAAGAATCTAAGAAAGTCCTTTAGGAGAAGAAAGTGAAAAACACAAATAAAAATGAAAGTCATATCATCGAACATAAGATCAAATCAAAGATGGCAGTAGAAGGGATTAATTTATAATAAAAGCAAGGAAATCCAAGCTACTTACAGCTGAGTTGATCTATACTGGATCTTGCCCAAATGGTTTAGGGAGACCAGGAGACGAAAACAAGTAAAGCCTGGATAATATCGCCCTTCTACTATTACGCCATCCCTTGGTTTGTACACCTCTTCTAACCTTTGCCTTTTGAGATCATAACTCAGGATCCTAAGCGGAATGCTCAAGAAGATAACATCAGAAGTCGGATGAAAAGCAAAGGGCTGAAACCACAAAAACCGAGAACGAGAAAGCCCTTTAGAAAGCACCAAATCATTTATTAAACTAGCCATGTTGATCCTATACTTCAAAGCCCATTCCATGGCCTTACAGTCTCTTTCAAGTGACCAAATGAACAACGTGGTGGGGGTTTTCTTCGCATAACATAGCCGGCCCATCAACACCCCAATACATCCAATTAGATTTCGATTTTCACTTTCTGTCAATGGGAGCTCAACAGCATGAACACCGACTTCATTGAGATCAAACCTCAAAAGGTGCTTAGACAAAGATAACTGGTACAGTGCACCGAGAAAGTAAACAGCATGCCTTATCCAGGAGCGCCCATTAATGCAGGAATCAATTTGTACCCGGTGTCTAACCCATTGTTCAGTATTAGAACAGTATATGTCCAACACAAGTTTATTTTCCATTTTGCATCTTGCAATGCGTACAACTCTGTAGCAAAGGGACTCGGATGGGTTAAAAGCCAATGCTGCATAGCAATGATGCTGCTGATGGCAGCGAGCTTTGGGAATCGGCACATATTGCTTCATCACAGGGTTGCACACATAGTACCGGAAATCAAAGGAATTGAAGAACAAAAATAAGCCATTGCAACTATCAAGAAAGTCATTTGCATTAGTCTTTTGGAACGACAAGTTAGCCAAAAATTCAGAATCAACAAATCCTCCTCCACCACCACCATCAATGCCACTGTTGTCTTCTACAGAAACATAATCAATAAGCTCTTCGTTGTCAAAGCGCCCCAAATGCTTTAAAAATGCATCCCATACTGGGCGCCTGGCGTGTGTGGTTATAAGGGGCATATGAGGTGGGAGAGCATAAGTACGGAAGAAAAGGCCACAGAGAGGAAGAGACACTCTGGGCAAGCAAAACACAGAGATCAGATAATCCCATGATTTGCATACACATTTGAACCTAGTCAGAGGCTTTTCCGGCAATCGACACAGTATCTCAACCAGCACATCATCGGGAAAGAAGTCCATTATTATTCGAATAAGGAACAAAAAGGCGATTCTTTTTTATTCCAATTGAGACAATGAAGTATCATCACATACGCACATATATATATATATACACACACACACATTTAGAGCCTCAGTTGTACTGTACCTTAAATATTTTTTCGAAAGATTGTACCTTTACGATTCCATCGACTCTTCTACCTTCGAATCTGAAGATCATTCAAAACTGTCTTCAATTGGAGTCCTTGCATGAATTAGGGTTTCGAACCTTTAGAGGAGGGACTTCAGTGGAAATAAGACGGACAGTTTCGGCTAGATTGCTCAGTGTTCTTTCATTGATTATACGCGTAGATATATATATTATATGGAAAATGATATTTACGCCGATGGGTTTGGCCGATTTCCTAGGCAGAATCCTAGGTGGCGTCTAGCTGGCAAAAAGAATGCGCGTGTAGCCAAACACCCTTCATCTTCTTCACAATTTCAGTCACCAAACTGCGGCTCACCTACGACTAGGACACGGCAGCCTCTGCAACTCTCTCTCGGCAATAGAGAAGAACCAGTCGATGGCAAAGGACCAAGCAATCAGCCCCAAACGAAGACACAGATCACAAAAACAGTTACAAACGGCAAGTACACAACCGACGACAACTGGCGACAGCAGCAGAGGGGTCGTCGATGGGATAAACAGCACTATTAGTCTCTGCAGACTTCTCGGAGACCGGAAATTGAAAGTCGTCGGTGAAAAAAAACTGGCAATTGACTCAGTTCCTCTCGGCGCAAACAACTTTGTTCCGAGAGAGAGATTGTTGAGGCGATCCGAATGACAACAAAGATGAGAACAATGGAGAACCGAGGCCACTAAACAGCGAAGCCCCAAACAAAAAACAACCAACAAGTGATGGCTCCGTCGGCGGCAAACAGCGATAGCGCGATCTCTGCGATCTGAAATATCAAGATCGGAAAAGAAAAAAAAAATCTGATGACAGTTTAACACAACAAAATCTCTGCACCTCTTTAAGCAAATCAAGCCCACAAGTTAGTCCAGTTGCTTACGTGGACTGCTACGTTTATACTGTCAAACCAATCCGCCGAAACTGTCGGCCTATCTCTCACTACCTATATCATATTATATATACATATAATATAGAGTAATGATATGTAAGATCTATTTGTAGCGGAAGAATCTATCCTAGGATTTTTATTGTAAATGGGTCAGTTCAAGTGTCGGTCAGTTCAACGATAGTTATGTTTTACTGCTGGGCCCTTGGCCCAAATCGATAGATATCGATATATAGCGTGGACCTTTAAGTCCCAATGCAATAGCTGCATCATTGTTGTAGCGTTCCTATTTTCTAAATATACATAGGATACACGGTCAGCTGCATTGAACATTTGAACTACCCTTTGTTTTTTTTAATCGGTGTTTTGCATTAATTTTTTTTAAAAAAAATCAAAAAACGGGTGATTTTGCGGACTAAAGTTAATTAAAAGAGAGCTATTTAGACATTGAGTATTTTTTTTTTTTTTTTGAGACAAAAGTTCTTTTATTTACCTATCATATATATATAGATATTATCATCATAATATTATATATAATATGTAGTATAATGTAATGGTATATATTATATGCACCATTAAATATTATTTATACTATATTTGCAGTCTATCCTGCCTTCAGACCTATATAAAATTGGGTTTTCCTTCATATTTGTCTGCTAATTTATTTTATTTATTATTATATTTTATTTATTTATTTATTTATTATTATTATTATTATTATTATTATTATTTTGAGAATTATATTGTGAATTCATTTCTTTGGTTTTTATTAATTTTTATTTTATACAGATTTGTTAAAAGGATTCATCTTCTACCACTACGAGATATAATACCTATTTTTTTTTTTCCTTTTTTAATTATTTATGCCTACATGTATTTCTTCTTTTTTATTTTTATATTTCAAAATAGTATTTTTTCAAAAAAAAATATATTCCTTCCAAGTGAATAATGTGAATTTGACTATCACCATAACATTATTATGGAATTCTTTAACCCATGCTTTTACAAACAAAAGAGAATTCTTTTTAATTAAATAAAAGACTTGCTTTCAAAACTTTATTTTTTATCTCCTCAATAGTCTAGTAAAATGCTAACATTTTAAGAAAAAAAAATAAAAGTGTTAATTTATATGAATGATGTCATTTAGGTTATTTAATAAATAAAAAATAAAGTGCACCCACAAAGTAGATATTCAAATAGGCCTAATGGGTATTTAAGTCAATTTTTATTTCAATTCCCTTTTAGCTAACATCGGTTTGCTAAGTCACCCCCTTGGATAGTTAAGGGGAATTTTTTGGCAAAAAAAAAAAGAAGAAAAAGGAAGGTTTATTGCAAAATGCAAATAGAAAAGGAGATTTAATGTAGTTCACCCTATAATATATAATATATGTTATAATATATGTTTGGGGTCTCATATACGTTTCTCATGTTATGCATACTCCTTCTGAAAAAATAAATTTTGATAAAATTTCATTGTAATTTCTTGTGTTAAATTTGGTTAATTTCCTTTATTAATACGGGCTAGGTTTTCCCCTGATTGATATGTCTTAATTATATTTCAAGCATCAACAGTTTTTTATTTTTTTATTTTCTTTCCTAATGGATACAAGCTGAAAATAATAATTTTAAGAACAATACTTGTTTTAGGCCACATAAGAAGGAACCTCCTTCTTATGATGAGGTGACCTAATAAAACATCAACATGTGTTAAAGTTAAAAAAAAATAAAAAAAAATAAAAAATAAATAAAATGATGACTATTAGGAATAGAAACTGATCCTTTCCTTTTTCTCTCAGGTAGAAATATATATTATTAATCAACTCTTTGATCTTTAAAATTGTACAAGTCACTCAATTATTTTTACTCGGTAAATCTCTCTCTAGAACATCAATAGTCTATTTTACTTCCTCTGACAATCTCGGTATATGTGTGTGGTTATTTAGATGTTTTGTAATTGTTTTCTTGTATTTAAATGATCTCTAATTGTCTATTAGATTTATAATTGTAATTGATTATTTTTTTCTTTGTTTCTTTTTTTGAATCTCAAAGACAAGCTTGATATTGGAACCAATAATAACTTGTAGATTTAGATTTTATTGTCTCTAAATTTTGTTTGTTTGATTTTAGATTCAAAACACAGAAGTAATATATATATATATATATATATATATATATATATATATATATATATATATGTAGCTGCGTGAAAGAGAAAGAAGGAACGATCAATTTCTATTCCCTGTAATCTATGAAGTACGGACACTCCTCCAAGGGGTCCCGTACCAGTGTCGGACACTTTTCGGACACCGACACCCGCGTCCGAGGCTCGGACACGTGTCCGACACTTCTGTGAAGTGTCCAGAAATTATTTTTTATTGGACACAGTTCGGACACGGGGTGGACACGCGGAGGACACGCGGGGGACACGGCGGGGCATATTTTGTAATTTTTTTTAAAGATAGGACACGGCGGGGTATATTTTGTAATTTTTTTTTTTAAAGATAAATGTGATACCTAATGTAATTTACTAATTTTAAAAGTTTAAAAGTAAAATTTTGAAAAAATAAAAAAACAACTACAGACAACAGAATATTACACAAAAAAATTATTTTCTCTCATTTCCTTTCTCAGTCTCTCCTCTTCTTCAATTATCTTTCTACATGAACAAGACCTTTTTTTTTTTTGTTTAAGTTACATGAATAAGACTTGGTGAAAGACTGAAAGTACATATTTTTCTTATAACATAGATAAAATTATTAAAATTGGTCATGTTATTTGTTATTGTTTTATTTGCAATTTTGTATTTATATATACCTGTTTGTTATTAGGAAAATGAATGTGCAAGCTTCTAGTAATTATATTTTGAATATATAAATATAAATAAATAAATATATATATATATATATATATATATATAATTTTATGGTGTTCGTGTCCTATTTTTTTAAAATTTGCCGTGTCACTGTATCTGTGTCGTATCGTACCCGTGTCCCGTGTCCATGTCCATGCTTCATAGCCTGTAATCATCTCTCTCTTTTTTCTTTTTCTTTTTTTCTTTTAAAAAAAAAAACCTTTAACACATGTTGATGTTTTATTGGGCCACCTCATTATAAGAAAGAGGTTCCTTCTTATGCGGCCTAAGGCAAGTATTCTTTATCTGCCTTGAAACTTGGAATGTTTAGCCTATGCCTTAATCACCTATATGAGCCATATTATAAATGGATGGGCATGGACTCAACTTTGGGCCCTAATAAGAAAATTCAATTTACAATGTGATTTGAATATTTTATGTAAAAATATCTAAAACTTATGTTAATAGGTGCATGTTTCCTACACTCTCAAAACGAGCTTCTAGACCCATAAAGTCTGTTTCACAATAAATTTAATTATTGGAAAAAATTCTAAAGCCAACATATTTTTTGTATACTAATAATAAAATTTGGTAGGGTATATCTGGGCCTTACCACAATTAAAATAAATTGGATTGAATTAACATTTGCTCAGCATATATTCAGTTTTATCAACAGTAGCAAAAAATCACAAAAGAAATATATTTTTAAATATATAAATGAATATTGTATTGCATTGCAATATTTAAATATTACATGAAGATCTCCGGTATATAGGAGAAGGTTTGGGGATAGGTGAGTGATAAGCAAGTCATATATGTAGGTAGAGGAATACATGATAACTGCGTAGGTGTGCAAACCCTAATTTGTAGCTAAAGAATATAATAATACTTTTATAATCTAACAGCTCCCTCAAAGTCAATGTGAGATTGAAACCAATTTTAGTTTGGAGACGAGATTATAAAAGCGGCTCAAAAAAGATTTAGTAGAGAAAACTGTTTTCACCCTAATGTAGGCATTGATAGTAACGTGGTTGGTGACCTGCCAACTGAAGTGGCAGGTGACTTGGTACTATTGGCATTTCTGTTGTGTGGCAACTGATGCGTTAGGTAACGTGGCACAACTATTGACACCATTACAAAATGTGTTTGACGTTACACCGATGCTGACATGTTAGGTGACGTAGGGTGGATCATTGAAGAGCTTGGAGGTAGGAGCGGAGCATGAGTTTAATTAAAGGTTGATCAAAGCGTGAGTTCGAATGTTGACTGCGCGGTAACTACGATAAAGGTAATGAATTTGTAAAGATTCACAACATTGATGGTGCTTTGGGAATACTATACCTATCACCCCATTCATCATTTCTACTATTCATTCCATTCAACCAAACAAAAAATAAAAAAGGCAAAACTAGAGCTCGATTTAAACACTGGTGAGCGCATTACGATTGCTCGATTCATATGTATTAATTATCAATCACTGAGCTAGTTCATACAATGATTTGCATAGTTTTTGCGTTTGAATTTTTTCCCCTCTATTATACATGCTCGTGTATCTAGTTCCAGAGATGAATAATGCACTGGAAGAGGAAATCAAAGCTGCTTAAATTGTTAGCTCGAGAACTACCCTTCAGCTACAACATATCTTCTCCAAGCCGCGAGAATGAGTAGGATGTCAGATCATTCCCATAAAACGTGTGTAAAAAATGAAGCAGTAGTGATGGCTGGCTTATAATACGACTTATTTACATGAATGAGATATATGTCCAGAAGATATTGTTAAAATTCGTAAATTTTACTTTCTCACTGCTGCAAGCCTGAAATTAAGTTGGAAACGAGTTTTAACTCACAGGGGCAACAACCATTGATAGATGGACCTCCTTTCTTCCCACCCTCTTTGCCAAATCTCTTACTCTATTGTGTCTATTTTCATTTTTTCCTTCAATTTTCTTCTTTCCTCTCTCTATATTGATCTGAAATATGTTTTTGTACATTCAGCTTGCAGGTAGTTACTGTGTTTCCAAACACACCTTAACTGCTCTTGGCATTTCATAAATTTTTGTTGGGTTTTTTCGACCTTAAATATCTAATTTTCTACATATCCATTTAACATCCCGTACCGACTTCCAATACTCGTTGGTTTCAGATCTATATTAGTGTCAGAGGAAATATTTTTCTTCTATAGATTGATGGTCACATCCCTGACGTCAAGCCAGGTTAGGGTATAACCCTCAAGTTCACAGAAAATCCTGGCATCAAACTAGGTTATCAAACCTCGAGAATGCAAACCTTTAGTCTGCATAAAATTTTAACGTCAAGCTAGGTCATCAAAACTCGAGTGTCCAACCTTCGAGTTCACAAAAAATCCTAACGTCAAACCATGTCATCGACTATGGGGGTACAAGCCTCGGCTCTGAAAAAAATCATGACGCAATACCAGGTTATTAAACCTCAAAGTCTCCTTGGCTTCAAACCGAAGTTATTAAAGCATAAAATGAGATATGGGTGGGGCTTTCTCAGGTTAAATTCACAACTATTTTTTGGGACACTTAAAAGGATTTTTGGATGGATGGAGGGATGTGAAGTTAGATTTTGTCATTTCAACATATTCCCAGCACCACAGTATAGTTTTATATGCAAAAAAAAACCTGGCATTGTGATAAAACAAGCAGTAGTCAATTTATAACCATGTTTGTGACGGCTCAAGTTTTATAAACCTGGTGCGTTAGTGATAACCTAAAGATAACCCAATAACTGATTCAAAATGCAGAAGCGAAAGAAGTAAAATGGCCTCTAGAGATGTACGTTATCCCTAAGGCACCAAAATGACTCCCTATGAAGCCACGGAACTGAAGCAAGGATTTCAAACCCGATAAGAAATGAACCAAGGGTAAAATGGTTATTTCAAACTGAAATAGGTGCCACCGTACACATCATTGGAAAGACAACGAAAAATGAACAAAGTTAGACTCAAGAATCACCTGATTCAGAGTTTGGACGGAAAAGATATGAAGATAGAATAAAATGGCATCCTCCGATTAAGAGATACCACGATCCTATCTCACTAAAACTATCATAACTCTCACTACGGTTGTATTTTTGGTGTGTGGTTCATACCATTGGAAAGCTAACTTCAAGCTCTTGAATTTAGACTCAAGAATGACCTAATTTGGATAAAAAAAAATCAAGGAGATATGATCCACTGAAGTTGGTGTAAGAAAGCTGTCCAAGAAAAATTAAAAAATGAAGGCTTCGGGGAGGATCAGCCGACCGACGGCAAGGATCAGCCAACCGAAACTCAATCATTAGCCGGCCGAAACGACCTTTTCACAAGTAAACTCACTGGAATTGGTCTCGAGAGGCTATCAGCCGGCTGATAGTTCTTGTCTGTCGACCGACGTAACAGATAGCAGCAAAAGTTGCTGCTACAATGTGTGGGGAAGGCACTTGGTCCAAACCTAATGCTATACATGCATCCCATATGTCCCGAAACAAGCTTAAAAACCTTTCATGGTCAAAAATACGTATCCATAACATGCTAAAACAAGATGAAAGCTTAAGTCAAACTCTAATGCATAAAATTTGCATAAAAATTCATAAATCACCCTATGAAAGTTCCAAAACTGAAATTTAAGGTTTTTGTGAGATGTGAACATGTACGCAAATGTAAAAAAATATTTAAGACGCGTCCCAATGGCCCACGCCTTCAAAATACCCCCAATACAAAATATGACCTCTCAAACCTCATTTTTTGTGTGAAATTGCCTAAAAGGTAAAATATAACACCATGGCAAATAAATGAAAACGAAATGGTGTTCGGCCCTTGGCCACACCTCATACATATCAAATGAGTTCTAGTGAATGTGCTCATGCACACTTTGCACCACCAATTTGGAAATGAATCCTTAAAGGCTTGGATTTTCCTATTTTAGCCAAAATTGCAATATATGAAACTAGAATGAAAAACCTAAAACAAAATGGTGTTTGGCCCTTGGTCATACCTCATATATGGTAAATGAATGCCAAAGGACAATAATCATACACAATACACACTTCGGTGTAAAAATGACATTTTAAAACCCTAATTTTCATACTTTTCTCATTAAAGACAAAATTCTACATTTATGAATATACATGGATTTCAAATGAAATTTGGCCATTGGCCTCATATCATATACATAAAATAAGTATCAAAAAGTGTGTTTAGGTACACATTACAAGTTTTAAGGCAAAAATGACATTTTGGCCTAAGTATGTGTTACAACTTTAAAAGTAAAAATCAAACATGCCAACACTTGCATGTGAACAAGAATGCACTTAAAAGAACTTCAATCCATCGAAACGACCTAGGGATGTTGTGCATCCCAAACCAAGGCATCCGTATCTGAAAACAACCCGATAACTTTGGGGTGAGTAAACAAGTTATTCTTAGGGAATGAGCATGCATAGACCTAACTTTTTACAAAGTTTTCACATTAACATGAAACAATTCAAAAGGATCATTCTACATAACGTCTATGTTATAAGTGAGACTCAGGGATCATCCTAAGCTACTTTAAAGCATTTCTAGCATAAACTACAATATTTATGCAATTAAACAATATAGAAGTATATTATACAATGCAACAAGATATAGATTCTCAAAATTGTTAACTTAAAATCTAAGATACGAAATCAACTAAAATGGTTCATGCCACCTAGCGTTTATGTTCCAAATGAGTTTAAGGAATCGTCCTAGGCTACATTAGAACAATAAAACACAAATCACAATATCGATGCAATTCAACCAACATTGGAACTTCCAATACAACGCATAAAGCTTGATTTCTCAAAGTTAACATCTTTAAACTTAAAATGGGAAATCAAATAAGGAACAACAAGTTACAACTTCATCTAGTTATCAACTTAAAATAAAATGCGAAATCAAACAAGGTGGATACTCAGACATCACACTGGATCAGACCGACAACGTGGTTACTTTAGGATTATTAGCCCACGGGTAACCTCCTTATGCGCGTACTAGACTTATAGGGGGACAATCCCCCGTACTAGAACCATGCCATAGCCGTAGTCATACAACGACGTCTCAAGTTTCTAAAATCAACAAATTGTGCAACAACGTAGATATCAACATGTATATACTAGATATTAGCTATCTACTATGCACTATTCAAATTTTGGAAATATACAACACATGCTCTAAGTTCACAACTACTATGGCATGACAAATGTCGAATCTTCAGAGTGTGATTCGTTATACGCTATAATAATATCATATGTCGAATCTTCAGTGTGCGATTCGTTAAAGTTATAACAATATCATTCAATATTGAAAACACAAACTCATGAATCTAATACAAGTTCAAAATTATGATTTAAACATACAACCAACGTCAAATACATGATTAAATCATTAATGCAATAGAAATGGAAATTAATCAAATAAACTAATTAATTTCTCTAGATTTCAAATCTCAACCAAATCATCCCTAATTAATATATGCTGAACAACATAGCATGGTCATTACATATATCTATTTAAAACTTACTTAGGTCATTGGAACAATAAAGTAGAATTTAATTAAATTATGATAATTAAATCTCTAGATTCTAAAGCAACTCCAAATGGTTCCAAATTAATATATGCTAGTAAACAAGTCCTAGTCACTACAATATCAAGTTAAAAACTTAATTAAACCAATGGAACCATTAAATAAATTTTAATTAATCATTTTAATTAAAATTTCTAAATTTTTAAACTCATCCAAATACTCTTAAATTAATATAGGTTAAAAAATATACCAAAGCCTATTTTAATATTACATTACAAGTTGATTTCATGGAAGTTACAACCATGTGAATTAAACTTTCATAACAGAAAATTATTAAATAAAATTTGCAATCTTATTTAAATACCCCCAATTTAATATATATTACTAAACATATCAAGGCCGAATTTATTAGCATGTCACAATTTAATTCTAAGCTATATACCATCATGAAAATTAAATCTTAAACATAGAAAATAATTAAATTAAATTCTAAAACTTGGACAAAGACATGCATACAAGTTGTATAAGCTTCAAAAATCATCAATATAACATTAATATAAACCTAAGACATCCCCTACCTCGATTTGAGATGAAAATCTCAAAAGCCACCAAAATGAAACTACTCCGAATCCGACGATACTTTGGGGTTTTGTCAGGGACAACACGGTGAGGATTAAACCCCAAGGAAGTCATACTAAAATCCTAACTTGGCTTCAAACCCAAACTCAAAAAATGGCCAAAACGGGATTCCATTCGGTTGGAATCGAAGGCCTCGCCAAGGCGAACATTAAATACTAAGGCACTACGGCGTTTCACTAAAGGGAGGAGATTCAAAAGAGGAGAGAGAAGGTGGCAACCATGGGAGAAGCTTGGCCGGCCATGGGAGGGAGAGAAAAGAACTTTGACTTTTTTATTTCTAGCACCCCCTATTTATAGAATTTCAAAAAGTGCCCCGAACGGTCCCCGCCCGATTCGAAAAAATGAAATTTGAGCAGAACTCTGTAAAATAAAAAGAACCGAAACGAGAAAAAATGAACAACGGAAGAAATGACGCCAAAAACCAAGTTCCGAGCAGAAATATATGCCCCAAACAAGTTCGGTAGCAACCAGGGCTAAAATTCCTAAAATTGGGGAAAACGTCCGGAAGGAAATTCTAAGGGTACACGACTCGACAAAAAGTGAAAATGAATCCCGTACGAGGATCAAGGATCAAAATGAGGTATTTTACAATAACTTTCGTTAATTGCACAATGGCCCATCCAAGAAAGGGTAACTGCAAAACTGGCCAGAAAGAAAATATCTTCTACAAAAATTTTCTTAAAAATCCTCGAAATAAAATATCTTCAAAAGATATTTACGAAAAATACTCCAAGAAACAAAAATATTTTTGAAGAACTTTGCATCCATACCCCTATGTACACTGGGAGTAACCAGAGAGCTCTTCTACAAAAGTAAAGATACGTATTTCGTGGAAACCAGTTAGAATGAAGTTACGTGAAATCAAAAACCAACTCTGAGTATGAAAAGTGAGGTTGTGTCAAAAAAGTGACAAACGGGTAAAAAGATGAAAAGTGAATAGTGTCCAAAAAAATGAAAATTTGGAAATGACGAGGTCCTTTAAGAAAATCATCAATCCAAAGGAAAGAGTCTCAGAAACTATTTCCGAGCACTCGAGACGATTCCAAGTAACAAGAAACTGAACTCGGAAAAGAAAATTCAACGGAAAAAATTTATCCGTAAAATTTGAGAAAAGGGAAATGAAGAAAAATGACTAGGTCATTACAATGTTGGACAATTTATATGATTTAGAAAATCTTTAATAATTAATCGGATATTTATAAGGAAAACTAGAATGATAGGAGTTATCTTGCAGGATGTGTTTCATCCAGTAACTAGCATAATCCTTGTAAACTAAATAGACCTCATCTTCAAACCAAACATAGCCCTCAATATCTGGGGATTGATAATGCTGACCTCATAATAAGATGTTAATTTAGTGTGTGGAATAGCTATTAGGGTAAATTATACTGATATTTTCTGAAAATTTGGATAAATTATATATGGATATTTTGATTTTTCTTGAGATTTGGCGTGCTTAGTGACACCCCATTATTTTCTTTCCAACAGACCTATTGACCAACTTTTGAAAAATAACAAATTTACCCTCCCTTGTATGAAATGCAAATGGATAAATTATTATGGATATAAGGGCATTACTAAGTAAGAAAGAAAAAAGAAAAAACCGAAGAAGGTGATACCATTCACACGGGGCCTCGAGACCGGGAAAACTACAAATTTCAGATATATTTATTATATATAGAATCTTCCTTTTGCGGAGCATCACACACATTATGTTGGCACAGTGATCATGTCTAGGCTAGGGAGCAATTTTTATTTCTGATATAAGCCTTGCAATTTCCTGGTTGACAAAATAAGGCCCACACCATCTATTAAGAAGTATTGTTTTTGAGACCATGACTTTCCTACCAGGATCCTCCTATTTGTTACCCATCTATTTTTTATTTATCTATTTATTTTTATTATTATTAGTTTTGGATACACTCTATAAGGAGCATACCCCAGCACTATACAAGAGAATAATTGTTAGCAAAAAGAAATCTCCATAATCCAAACGTATAAGTGGAGGGATATATACCACGCCATATGAGAGAAGATAGATACAGCAGTAAACACACGCAATTAGCAAAGACCACTCTTTGAGAATAAGCTTGATCTAAGCAACTGAAGTGTTTACAAGTAGATATTTCAAAGTCTGGTAGGGATTCAGATGGCCATTGAATACACAACTGTGAGCCAATGAAAGTCCAGATGCTGCTACTAGTAGTAGAGCATTGTAATAAAAGACGCTTTCAGTTTTATGTCTGCAAAAAACACAGCTGATACTTGAGATCATTCCAAACTTTGACAATCTGTCTTGGGTGTAAAGTTTCTGTTTTATAGCCATATATCCAGATAATAACAGAGTGCCTTGGAACATAACCTTTGAACTACAGTAGACATAATTTGGTTTTTGTTATGCAGGAGTGTAAAGAGCAGGGGAGACTGGTGGAAGGCCGCGAGGCAACGGTGGTGGTGGTGGTGGTGGTGGAAGGAGCTTAAGATCCTGCATATGATATTGTGTCCATGAAAGACAATGAAATGGTGTAACTAGAAAAAAAGTTCCAAAACATACTTGTATGCTTGTACCTTATTTTACACTCTATTGGTGTAATGCCTAGCGACTTTCCAGCGCATGCTGTACAAGATCATGTGTACATTCATGGATGGCAAGAAATTCCCTCAACACTCGGAACCATTACCGTATTACTCAATTTATTTATTGAACTACTAATATGGATGTCATCTTGAATAATGTTCTTGGTACGCATCATTTTCAACTTGACCAATATTATCTAGTCATAGAGATGAAATTGTGGAAAAATGCTTTAGAATTGAAAGGATTGAGAATTAATTGAACCAAAACTCAATGTATGGAGTGTAAATTTGATAAAGATTCAGACATAGATAATATAACGATAAAACTAAAGAATTAAAAGATTACTCAAAACTACTTGCATAACATATGATCTATAATACAAATGATGGATGGAAAGGTACACGGTGAGTGATATAACAAGTAGAATTGGAACGGGATGGATAAAATGGAGACAATCTAGTAAGGTATTATGTGATAAAAGAGGCACTGCAACACATTGGCTAAAAGGATTGGACCAATTATGTAGTATGGAGTGGAGTGCTGGGCCCTAAAAAAATTGAAAGAACAGCCGCTTCATGTAGTAGAAATGAGAATGTTATGATGAATGAGGTAAGTGACTAGAATAGATAAGGTCACTAGTGAAAATGCGAGAAAAAGTGAGAAAAAATGAGTGGAGTGACTAGAATAGATAAGATCGCTAGTAGGAAAAAATTAGATGCGGTACCAAAAATAATTTTTTAGTTTTAATATGGGATGAGATCATTAAATATAATTTAAAAAAATTAAATATAGTAGGTAAAATAACAACTAATAGATTAGATTGAAGAGAAAATTTATGTGGCCAATTTCATTAATATTTGGCAAATAGCTTCTTCAAATAAATCATTATTTAATAGTGGGATAAATTTGCCCTTAGACTTGAAAGAAAACATAATAATCAAGCTGAAATGCAATACACATGACTAATCATCATTGAATTGCTATATTTCAGCATCGTGTGTCCCTATACAAGTGACTTTCTGAATTGTAGACTTGTAAATTCTGTATGTTGAGCTGCTATCTTCTGTCTGTTCACTTCTGTGGATGTCTCTTCAGTGGCTGTAGTGTTGCTTATTTTATTTCCTTTGTATTCTGTTGGCCTTGCTAGGCCTTGAACATCAATTCAAAATTAATAATAAAATAACAAAAATAATAATAATTCTCCAGACATAATCAACATTCAGAAGCAAATTCAGAAGTAAATTGCACATTAACAGAGAGAGAACATGAAAAACCACCACTTGTGTTTTGAAACCCATTCATGTACAATGTTTGATGTTTTATAGAAAAATCACCTAATCACTGTTGCAAGAGACAATCAACCACACAGCTCCAGAGATTACTGGTACAAGCTAGAATGGAGTGACGTGAGAAAATAACAAAAATAATTATAATGTTCCAGACATAATTATTGAGGTCATGAAAGATAAACATTACATGTTTTACAATTATTCAGTACCATAATTTAACACACACATCATATAACATAGTTCTACCTTACGCATTTTAACTAAGGATAATTTAACATAAATCCCATACACCAAATTCATAGGACAATCATCCTACCATGTGGGGTTCCATTTGTCATGCACCTTCATTGGGTATTTTCATCAGGTGGCATTTCCAAACTCAAAATCTTCATGTCTTGTGAAATAGATGTTCTGTAAGTTACGAAAAAACAAGAAGTCAGATGCTTAGAGAACAGGATTATATTTGTTCAACATGTCACATTGTGTGAAACAAATTTGGAGAATATGAAGCAATTAAGTCAAATATTTGGGCACATACGTTTATGCCATATGGAATAGTGAGCAATCATTTTTATGATTAAGGTGCTAATGTTTCAAATCTAAGTGTTCCCTTCTGCAAGTGCAATCTGACGGTGGCAAAAAATGGTATTGTTTTCCACATCTAGTTCACTTGCTTATATTACAAGAGAAATTCTTTTGGGATGGGCATGATCAATGAGCTGAATTTCTTCTTTACGCTTCAAACTAGAAAAATGATACAGATTTTCATCTTACAACCAAAATGTGACGTCCCACATCACTTGAGGGGGAGAAGTTACTAACACGTGTGTGTGATGCCTCCTAGCTATGCAGACGCGTTCTGAAAACTGTGCGCACGAAGAGTGTGCAATGCGATCAGTATTTATCAAGCGAGTCGTGATTCTTATAAAATTTTGAAATTTAAGACACTATGGGCTTGTTTACTAACAGGAATTATTCCTGTTTTACTGTCAATTCCTAAAAATGTAAAGTAAAAGTAAAAATTATGTTTATTAATATAATTTTACTATTCATATTTTAGAAAGTACTTTCACATTTAATGACGAAAGAGAAAGTGAGGATTTGTTACTTTCTCTACTTTCTACACTGTACACAGAAAATACTTTCGTTACTGTAGCAATTACTCATCAATCATCCTCTCCCTCTCTATCATCTCACCCCACCATTCTCACCCAACCATCATCACCCATCGTCATCTCCCTCTCCGTCATCATCATCTCAACCCACCCACTGGCAACAATGGAAGACACTACACACCGGCGACGGTGGAAGACACCACCCACCACACTTTCTACCAGTATCTCTCTCTATCTGGACGAAGACTCCTCTCTCATACACATCAAACCCCATCAAATAATATACACAAATCAACCATCTATCTCCTCTCTCATACACATCAAACCCCATCAATAATATACCCAAATCAACCATCTCTCTCCTCCCTCATACACATCAAAACCCACGGCCACAATCATCTATCTCCTCTCTCATACACACCAAACCCCATCAATAATATACCCAAATCAGTTACGGTGACTTTGGCAGCGATTGCGACAAGTCCCGTGCTGGAGCCAATTTCGAGGATGCGGAGGCGGCGGTCTTGTCCGTGTAAAGAGGAGAGGGGACTGGAGCTGCATTGCGTTGGTTTTCTGATCTATATTCTTGGCCATTTTTTCCAAAAGAGAAGGAATAACTTTCTTCTAAAAATAATTCTGATTATTTAAATCAAACATTTGCAATATGCCAACTCCAATTCCTGTGTGAGTCTGTCAATCTCGGTTGAGTTTTTAAGAATTTGGTAAGATGATATAGCAGGTTTATCTGAGGATGTATGTGAGCTTGGTGGATACGAATCTGAACTGTGCTTAGAATTTAGAAACCAAAACTAAAATCATAATTATTGAACTTACTTTCGAATTTTTTGCTTTCAAAATATTGAAAAAATAAAAGATTATTAAACATGATTCTACTAAGTATTTCAGTTTCAGTTTATAATTTTACTTTTGGAGAAAGTAAAAGTAAGAAAGTGAAAGCGTTAATTTGCCCTATATGTTATCTTTATTTTCTCATCTTTCCAAATTCAAACATAGATATATAGATATACTATATAAATATCCCTTTTATGCTATGCTTGGTTGGAAGGAAGGATTGAGAAGGGATGGAGGAGGGGGGTGGGGGGGTTGGGGATAGACGATGCTTCTTATGTTTGGTTACAAGGAAGGGAAAAGAGGCACGAAGGAAAGAGGGATGAAGCATCCTTCCTAGCATGTTGTTTTTTTGTCAGTTCAAAATTGGGCGGAAGAGAAAAGGGAAAGAAAGAATAACTAACCCAACAAAGGTAATACCAATTTTAACCTTTAGTTATTTACTAAATAACTTGTTAAACCCAACGAAAATTCTCCCATACATAATGAGGGCATATTGGTAAAAAAATGTAATACTCTCCTTCCTTTCCTTCCATACCCATCCATCCTTTCTACTATCTATTCCATTAAACCAAACAAAAGGTGAGCAAGTCACCTTCCCTTCCTTAGGGATGCCTCATCCATCTCTCATGACTCAAACTTAAGCAAGATCTCCCCAAATCCTTCCAGCCGTTGATCCATCAACAAATCTGCTCCTCACACAGTTTGCTTCTTCACGGATTTCTAATCTCGTTCCTAGTCATGTCCCTTTTTTGTGTGCTAAAACTTTAGAGTTGTTGAAGAGCTTGAACCACAGCTATAAATGATTCAACAACCAATTGATACACTCACAACGAATGTGGAAAAATACAAATTCTAACAATAAAAAATTACTGTAATGCACAAGCAATCAGTATGGAATTTACTCATAGGAAAAAAGAAATCAATATATTGTGTGCTTATATTTTTTGAACTGTAAGTGTCTTTACATAGAGCATGGAGTCTGAAAAACACTAGGGTTTTGAGTAATTCAATTCAAATAGGACACTCAGAATTAACATACTCGATCATTGATAGACACCAGGCCAGTATGATTCGATGAATACCTCAATCGATTGAAGTCTCCTGTCCTTTTAGGAAGAGGACTCTGATTTTTATAACTTTCCAAAACCACTTTAATGTTTATCAAAAAGGATTTAGACGAATCAAACATGAAAAACATGAAACCCTTATTGGTGAATGCATGAACCTTAGTTGGTGAGTGTCAAAATACAAGTTGGAATTGGTGTATATGAAATTCCAGATCTACGCTTGGACAAGGTACCATAACCAACATAACAACTAGACACTCAAATAAACAAAAAAGTACAGACTCCAAGTTTTTATCACAAACTTGCCAACCTAAGTCTAATAACCTCACGAACATTTTCCAAAATCCTTGGACTTGTCGCACCATAAATTACACACTTGAGATATCAAACAGTCGTAATCTAGCCCACAGTTACCGGTAAAAGACCAATACAAAAATATGCTTATGTAATAAGGCTCCACTAATGCCTCATTATCCTACAAAAGAGATTTAGTGAAAACTGCAATATGGGAATCACAAGGGCTTCTAGATATGTTATCTAAAGAAACAAATAGAATACAAGTAAATGATGCAAACTGAAAAGTTGTTCTCAAAATTAAAGTTCAAATAAAGATTCTGACAAAGGGAACAAGAGATGTACTATATGCTGTACGTTGAAATCTATTTGTGCTCCAACTTTAATGTTTTTCTTTGTTATTCAAAAGCATTATATGTTTACTAATAAGAACCTACCTATCATAGTTATGAGGTCTAGTGAGTTCTGCTTTTATTTCTCATTCAAATGCATTTCAGGATTTTCTTGCTTATCATGGTGAGTTGTGCCTCTTCTTGGTATGGTTTCTGTCTTCAAACACTATTCTCCATTTAGTTTCTTATTGATTATGTATATATATAAAAATGATGTTGATGATGATGAAGAGGAAGAATATGCGGAAGCAATAAATTTTTTTCTATAGGCATTATATAGCTGAAAAAAATTTAAAAGATAATCCTTGTAATAAGAATCTTATAAGTTCATTTAGGGGAAGAAAATGAAAAACAAATAAAAATGGAAGTCATATGATCGAACATAAGATCGAATCAAAGATGGCAGTAGAAGGGAATAATTTATAATAAAAGAAGGAAAATCCAAGCTACTTATCAAAAAAACAAAAAAAAAAAAAAGCAAGAAAATCCAAGCTACTTACAGCTGAGTTGATCTAGACTGGATCTTTCCCAAATGGTTTAGGGAGACCAGGAGACGAAAACAAGTAAAGCCTGGATAATGTTGCCCTTCTACTATTACACCACGCCTTGGTTTGTACACCTCTTCTAACCTTTGCCTTTTGAGATCATAACTCAGGATCCTAAGTGGAATGCTCAAGAAGATGACATCAGAAGTCGGATGAAAAGCAAAGGGTTGAAACCACAAAAACCGAGAACGAAAAAGCCCCTTAGAAAGCACTAAATCATTTATTAAACTAGCCATGTTGATCCTATACTTCAAAGCCCATTCCACAGCCTTACAGTCTCCTTCAAGTGACCAAATGAACAACGTGGTGGGGGTTTTCCTCGCATAACATAGACGGCCCATCAACACCCCAATACATCCAATCCGATTTCGATTTGCATTTTCTGTCAATGGGAGCTCAACGGCATGAACACCGACTTCATTGAGATCAAACCTGAAAAGGTGCTTAGACAAAGATAACTGGTACAGTGCACCGTGAAAGTAAACAGCATGCCTTATCCAGGAGCGCCCATTAATGCAGGAATCAATTTGTACCCGGTGTCTAACCCATTGTTCAGTATTAGAACAATATATGTCCAACACAAGCTTATTTTCCATTTCGCATCTGGCAATGCGTACAACTCTGTAGCAAAGGGACTCAGAGGGGTTAAAAGCCAATGCTGCATAGCAATGATGCTGCTGGTGGCAGTGGGCTTTGGGAATCGGCACATATTGCTTCATCACAGGGTTGCACACATAGTACCGGAAATCAAAGGAATTGAAGAACAAAAACAAGCCATTGCAACTATCAAGAAAGTCATTTGCATTAGTCGTTTGGAATGGTAAGTTAGCCAAAAATTCAGAATCAACAAATCCTCCACCACCACCACTAATGCCACAGTTGTCTTCTACAGAAACATAATCAATGAGCTCTTCGTTGTCAAAGCGCCTCAAATTACTATAAAACGCATCCCGTGATGGCTTGCTCGCGTGTCTGGTTATAAGGGGCATATGAGGTGGGAGAGCATAAGTACGGAAGAAAAGGCCACAGAGAGGAAGAGACACTCTGGGCAAGCAAAACGCAGAGATCAGATAATCCCATGATTTGCATACACATTTGAACCTAATCAGAGGCTTTTCCGGCAATCGACACAGTATCTCAACCAACACATCATCCGGAAAGAAGCCCATTATTATTCGAACAAGGAACACAAAGGCGATTCTTTTTTATTCCAATTGAGACAATGAAGTATCATAACATATTCCCATATATAAATATATATACATATACATTTAGAGCCGCAGTTGTACTGTACCTTAAATATTTTTTCGAAAGATTGTACCTTTACGATTCCATCGACTCTTCTACCTTTGAATCTGAAGATTGTTCAAAACTGTCTTCAATTGTAGTCCATGCATGAATTAGGTTTCGAACTTTGGGACTTCTGTGTAAAAAAAAAAAAAAAACAGTTTCGGCTAGATTTTTTTTTGTTTTTTTTAATCCAAGGCAACAACGTTTCGGCTAGATTGCTCGGTGTTCTTTCATTGATTATACGCGTAGATATATATATTATATATACTTATATAATATATATAGAGTAATGATACGTAAAATCTATTTGTGCCAGACGAATCTATCCTAGGATTTTTATTGTAAATGGGTCAGTTCAACGATAGTTCTGTTTTACTACTTGGGCCTTAGCCCAAATCGATAGATATCCTACGATGCAAATATCTATCGATTGTGATATGTGAATCACAGTATGCAAATATGATTTTTGGGCAAAGCCCATAATTGACATCAACTTTAAAAAAATCCAAATAACAATAATTGACAAAAAAATGGGAACTACCCCGACCGTGTTTTTGAAACATAACAAACAAACATTGGTATTTTCGTTTTACAGAATTCATAAAAAAAAGATTGTCTACAGAATCAAATGACAAACTAAGAGAATCAATTGATGTGGTATATATATTAGAGGAATGGAGGGAATTGAATATATATACGAAATTGTATCTGGAATGGAGTTTGTTGGCTTGGGTCTTTCTTCTGCCATTGAAGTTCAGTTGAGAATTTCAATGGGTCTCGCTTCAAATTCGAATGTTCTTTAGTGGATTAGGACTTGTATTTGCTGTGCAAAACCCTAGAGGGAGAAACCAATGTGCCTTTTGAAAAGATGAGTTTGAGTTCGATGAGTGAGAGTTATAGATTTGATGAGACAAAGGTTGGAGAGACAAGACGATATCATCTCTGTAACCTCTGATTTGAGAGTTGCAATCTCTGATTTGAGTGGGTGGTATTATAAAGTAGGCTTTAAGGCGTCTTATATAGGGATACGTTTGAAATTTTATTTTTTAACTAGGTACTAAAAATAATATGCTTGAGTTTTTAAAAGTTTTATTAAAACACCAAAGCACTCTTTCTAGATGAAAAGCTCTTAAAAAAAATATATAGCCAAACACTACTCAAAATAATTTTCAAGTCAAAGAAGCCAAAAAGCTGAGTTTTAAAAGCCAATCCAAACAGGGCCACAGTGTGTACCTCTAGTCCCAACTCAGTTGTAACATTGTTCTCTTTGTATGCTTATGCAATAGCTGCATCATTGTTCCAGTGTTCCTATTTACTAAATCTATATAGAATACGGGGTCAATTACATTAAACTCCTTTTTTCTTTTTCTGTTTTTTTGTGTTTTTTGCACTAAATTATTATTATTATTTTATTTTTTTTGTCAAAAAAACCCCTCAACTATTCGATGGGGGGTAATTTAACTGACGAAAGTTAGTTAAAAGGGAGCTATTTGGACATTGAGTTTTTTTATATATTTTTGAGACAAAAATGTCCTTGTACCTATTTTAATATACCACACATATATATTTACTCCATTATTATTCTTAGGCGTATATCCCCCACCATTGCAACATCACATACTCTTCTTTTTACTCAACTTCTTTTCATTACCTATCATATATATATATATATAGATAGATATAGATACAGATATAAGTACGATGGCTGGATAGAAATGCAAATATAATATAAATAATACAAATATATAGTACATATTATTTATACTATATTTGCATTTCTATCAAGCCATCATACCTATATAAATCTGGGTTTTCCTTTATATTTATCTCCTAATTTATTTTTATTTTTGTTTTATAATTATTATTATTATTTTGAGAATTATATTGTGAATTCATTTCTTTGGTTTTTATTAATTTTTATTTTATACAGATTTGTTAAATGGATTCATCTTTTACCACTACGAGAAACAATACCTATTTTTTTCCTTTTTTATATTATTTATGCCTACATGTTTTTCTTCTTTTTTATTTTTATATTTCAAAATATTATTTTTTCTGTAAAAAATATATTCCTTCCATGTGACTAATGTGAACTTGACTATCATCATAACATTATTCTGGAATTCTTTAACCCATGCTTTTACAAACAAAATAGAATTTTTTTAATTAAATAAAAAGATTGCTTTCAAAACTTTATTTTTAATCTCCTCGACAGTCTAGTAAAATGTTAACATTTTAAGAAAAAAAAATATAAGTGTTAATTTATATGAATGATGTCATTTAGGTTATTTAATAAATAAAAAATAAGGTGCTCCCACAAAGTAGATTTTCAAATAGGCCTAATGGGCATTTAAGTCAATTTCTATTTCAATTCTCTTTCATCTAACGTCTGTCTGCTAAGTCACCCCCTTGGATAGTTAAGGGAGATTTTTATTGCAAAACGCAAATAGCAAAGGGGGTTTAATGTAATTCACCCTATAATATATGTGTGATGTCTCATATACGTTTCTCATGTTATGCATACTCTTTCTGAAAATATAAATTTTGATAAAATTTCATTGTGATTTCTTGTGTTGAATTTCGTTAATTTCCTTTATTAATATGAGCTAGGTTTTTCCCTTGATTGATATGTCTTAATTATATTTCAAGCATCAACGATTTTTTATTTTTTTATTTTCTTTCTTAATGGATACAAACTAAAAATAATAATTTTAATGCAAGTCGGTGAGCCTCTTTTTTTTTTTTTTTTTTTTGGAAGTTTAAGCAAACTTACACATCCACGCCTCCACCGAGTCTTGAACCCCCCACCTCTCATTTGGTTAGCCTACTTTGCTCATGATTGTATCATAAATAAAGGGACCTAAATGTAATTGCATCAAGTGGCATAAAATCTGCCTTGAAACTTGGGATGTTCAGCCTACGCCTTAATCACCCATATGGGCCATATTATAAAATTATAAATGGATGGGCATGGATTCAATTTTGGCCCCTAATAAGAAAATTCAATTTACAATGTGATCCGAATATTTTATGTCAGAATATCTAAAACATCTGTTAATAGGGGCATATTTCCTACACCCTCAAAACGGGCTTCTAGACCCACAAAGTCTGTTTCACAATTTAATTATTTGGTAAAAATTCTAAGCCAGCACATTTTTTGTATCCTAATAATAAAAATTGGTAGGGTAGATATGGGCCTTAACACTATTAAAATAAAGGAAAAAAATCACATAACCCCCCTATACTAACGTTTTCGTCCAAAATGCCCCCACTAAAATTAAACACCCCCCTAAACTATAAACCGTCATCACATTGCCCCATTTTCATTCAAACCCGTTAACCTGCCATTTGGGTAGTAGCGCATGACCAACACGTGCTTATCAAAAAAAAATCCCTAAAATACCCTTCCCCTGTCCTCTGTGTTATATATATATAAACTTGTGTACTGTCATGTGAGCAAAGCTCTGAAGCCCTAAAAGGAAAGGAAAGGGGGAGGCCGCGAAGCTCTGAAGCCCTAAAAGGAAAGGAAATCCGTAATCGTTCCCTTTTACTGTGTGCAATCGAAGGCCTAAAAGGAAAGCCTCGTAATCCATCTTTGTATCATTCAACACCATAATTGAAGGTACAAAAATTTTTTCTCAATGCATACTATTTATATATATTCATATATTTAAATTCAATTTTGGTAGGATTTGTAAATTTTGGTACAAAAATTTATTCTCAATGCATAATATTTATATATATTCATATATATAAATTCAATTTTGGTATGATTTGCAGATTTTAATCACATAATGTCAGCCTCAAGCATTCGATCTGGTGGTGGTCAAGATCTAAGGTATAAAAATCTTTATTGTGATTGTTGGGAATTGGCTGAAGTATTGGTAACAGGGAAGAACGATAATAACAATTTGGGAAAGCTGTACTATAAATGTCACAACAAAGAATGTGGATTTTGGAGATGGTGTTATCCAATTTCATCAGAAACCATTCAGAGTGAAGGCAAACTTATTTGAGACTCGGCAACATGTTGAAAGGGTATTAGAATATGATATTACTCAGTTGAGGTTACATGTAGAAGCCATGGAAGAAAGAGTGAAATTTATAATGGTTCTTATTGCAGCCTGTATCATCTTATGTGTTTTTGCTATGGTGTGTTCTTTGTTAAGGAGATAAAGAGTTGTTTTGTTTCTCTGGTGCTTCTATCTTATTAAGTGGTGGAATTTCTGTTTTTGTACTATGTTTCATGGTTTATGAATGTAAGAAGTGGAATGAAATGGTTGCACTATATTGTAATTGAACCATTTACATTGAATATGGCATTGTTCCATTCACATTGCATATGGCATTATTTCATTCACACTGCTCAAAATGCACAATATGATAATAACATTGCATTCCATCTACATTGCAATAACCTACTCGAAAGAACAATATGATAATAACATTGCATTCCATCCATATTGCAATAACGTGCTCAAAATGCACAATATGATAATAACATTGCATCATACAAAAATAACATAATCTATTGCAAAGTTACAACCACCTATGAGGTGCACAAAAATAACATCATCAATTGCAAAGTTACAACCATTACTTCAAGATCCTCATACAAATATTACATCAATCAATAAAGAGGTCCATGAACAAAAAGTATGAGGTCTATCTTACAAAAATATTGAGGTTCAGAAAGGCAGCTATGCACTTGCAAGTATGAGTTTAAGATGCATCAACCTGCAAAAAAAATTAAAGATAGCCATCAGTTGATGTTCCATCAACAACAACTTAAAAAAACATATTTGTCTTAAGCCACTTACTTACCTCATTCACAAAAAATTTCTTAATCATCAATCAATCTTGTGTTCCTTGTGTTAATAGGAAATCCATGTCAACCATTTGATGTTAGGGACTAAATGATGATGCCTATTAAAAAAAAATTACAGAACAAGTTGAAAGTTACAGATTTGATAGAACATGATAATGCCTAGTTATCATATTTTATGCTACTAGAATAAGTTGATAGTTACAGATTTGATAGCTAGAACATGATAATGCCTACTTGAACAAGTTGATAGTTATCAAACAAGTTGATAGTTATCATATCTTATGCGAAAACAAAATTATATATCAAAGAAGTTGATAGTTACAGAATTTATATACCTGTAAATGATCACCAACATGATATCTTATGCTAAAACCACCTCTTGCTGCCCTTAAACCACCTGCAGCCCTAGCAGCAACCTTATCACTTGTAGCCCTTGCAGCATCCATAAATCCACCTGCATTCCTAGCAACAGCCACTAAACCACTTGCAGCCCTAAAACCACCTACCCATCACTTGCAGCCCTAACTACAACTCTAGCAGCATCAAAATCAACTGCAGCAGTTACAACAACACCACTTCTACCTCTGCCACCCCTAGCAAGACCTTTACCTTTATCTTTACTAGTACCTCTTCCACCTCTACCTCTACCACCCCTACTAGTACCAACAGAGTCACCTGCAACACTGGCACTACCTCTTCCAGCCCTAATACTAAGAGTCTCATCCCTACCACCACCTATTGATCAGTTGATCAACTATACATCAACCTTCGTAATAGCACGAATCATTGTAAAATAGGGCTATTGGTCGGGTAAGTCGAATCACTGGGACTGCGCTAGTCTAAGGCAACCTAAATGTCTAGAATCATTCTTAGAATGATAAGGGGTAATAAGGGTTTGTTTGTTTGTCACTAAACTAGAAATGTAAAGATGCATAAACTAGTAGATTGCAAGGAATGTAAAGAGGTGAAATGCAAGTAGAGAAGACTAGGGAGATGAATCCGTCTCCATCCCTATACACATGCTAGATTAGAACTAATTAAGGGGAAAAATAACATATAATGGTCAAGAATTACATAACAACACATGGTTGCCATGTAATTGATCAAGAAGTACATTAAGTCTCAAACAAGTATAATCTATCAAAAGGGTAAACATGCTTAGACTACCTAACTAAGGTGTAGCTTATACACATTTACTTAAATGAAAGACTATCAAGTTCTTGACAAAATGATGAAGCACATGGAGCTAGAGATTAAGCATACACCATCAAAAGATTTCCTAAGCAATGGTCTATCAAAGTCACCTATCAACATGCCATGAAACCATTTCATAACCTTGTTCCCATTCTCACCATAAAAACTCAAGCAATAAGATTCATACAAGACATCACCTAACAATCAAGATAATGAACTTGAAGAAATCAACCATACATATATAAACATTCATTACAACAAATGAAAGGCTCTTAGTTATGAAAAAGACCATAGAAATATACATTGCAATCCCCCAAAATAGACTACCCTAGGGCATGCTTACAAAGGAGGGACTTCATCACCTCCCTAGAGGAAGAGTTAGTTACCCATGGTAGCTCTAGATGAAGGAAGAAGCAAGGCCTCCAACTCCATTTTCGTGCTCCCCTCTTTAGGCTTGAAGAACACTTCCTTCTTTCTCTCTTCTCCCTCCTCTAATCTTGTACAATGAAGGATTTTTGAAAATGTGTGGCTCTCCCCTCTTTATCTAGATAAGAAATCCACCCAAAAAGCCCTCTCTCTCCTCCAAGAAACATCCCCAACCAACTCATAAAGGAGAGCTTCCAAAGTACGTAAAATCTGAGCACAAGTGGGCTAAGTCGTGTAGAATTCTGCCCTAATTTTGAGTGCTCGAAATAGGGCCTCGAGCACTCGAATTTAGTGTAAAAAGCTCCATGCTTCACTTGCTCTGCCCAGACCTACTTTGATAAAATGGCCATAACTTTGCGCTCCGAACTCCGAATGATGAACCGTTTAAAGATTTGGAGAGCTAATTCAGAGCTTTAAATACTTCATGTTTTGGTGGAGATCCAATTCTCAAGGGTGGTTGGTCGAAAATGAAGATCAAGGCAGAATTTTATTGCTGCCAGGCAGTTCTGCGCACCTCTGGTAACAAGGCCATAACTCTCTGCTCCGAGCTCCGAATGACAAACCGTTTGAAGATTTAGAAAGCTAATTCAGAGCTCTAAATCTTTCATGTTATGATAGAAGTCCATTTCTTGATTTTGCTAGGTCGAAAATGGCGACAAAAGTCAGGTTCCACTGCTGCCAAGTTTCAGCATTGTGCCTTTGCATTCAAAATTTCAACAAAACATCATTCTTGCTTCTTTTAAGCCAATGAACCTGAAAATAAACAAAAATGCATAAATGAAGATAATCTACATAATAAAATCAAATAATAGACTTAACTAATGCAATTTAGGGCGCTTGAATATGCAATATTCGGCGCTTATCACCTATACCACCTGTATGCCTCAAAAGTAGGGGTCTTCCACCATTACTTTTACGTGGTTTTTTCACAGGTCCAGCTACCTTACAAGTTATTACATTGTGCCCCTTTTGAAGACATCTAGTACACCTCAATTTTTCCTTTTTTTTCCCTACAGCACTAGTTTTAGGGCCCTCAATTGGACCTCTCTTTCTGTTTTTTTTAGGTCTTCTTGGTTGAGGCTTAACAGGTGGTGGCAATATACAGGAAGTGCCAACTTCTCTTCTCATATCCCTCAATGAGACTGGTGTTATCACATAACCATAACACTTGAAGTAAGAGTCTTAGTAGTAGTATAGGTTAACATATGGTTATGGATCCTCCCTTATAAACACTGCCACAACAATTACATGGGGCATAGTATACCACTAATATCCCAATACTTACATGAACAGGTTTTATCTAAGACATTCACATAATCACTAACCCTTGTATCTTGGTATGAAATATTTTCCACCTGATACTTGCCATTACCAGCAGCCTCAACATGCCATCTCCTTACATCTTCTGAATTCTTTTCTAACTTTTCCACAATCTTTGGGCATAACAATCCATTTACCTTATCCATTAGCTGCTTATTTTTTTCAAACCTTATCATTAGTTCTTTTCTAATTTTCTCAAGCATATACACTAAGGATTTCAGCCTTGCTTTGCCAATGTAATTGTTGAAAGACTCACACATGTTGTTAACACATAAACTGCTCTTACTCTTTCTAGTATATGATGACCTTGCCCACACCTTCTTAGGTATTTTCATTAACCAGTCAAATGCATTCTTGTCAACAGCCTTCATTTCTTGCATTGTAAGCTCAAACTAAAAGTCCATATGTGCAGTGGTTGCATTCCAATACAAAGTCCTTAGTCTTGCACCACCTCTAAATCTGAGTTTGAAATTATCATACAAATGCTTCAGGCAAAACCTAAGATCTGTTCCAGGGTATTTGTTTTCAAATGTTTCAACCAGTCCCTGAAAAAACATAAATCAATAAATAAATATATGCAAGAATATAATATACGATATTAAAACTATATGATATTAAAAATATATGATATTAAAATAACAAGTTGGATACCTTATGTCTATCTGAGATAAATGTGAAGCTTCATAATTGCCAACCAAACCCATCAGTTCATTTAAGAACCATTCCCAAAAGTCTCTACATTCCGACTCAACAAAAGCAATTGCAATAGGGAAGAAACCATTGTTGGTATCCCTACCAACTGCACACAACAAGTGGCCCTGATAGGGTCCCTTAAGGAAACATTTATTCAGAACAATAAATGGTCTACATCCCTCTTTGAATCCTCTCTACATTGCCTCTAAGGAAAAAAAACATCCTATAGAATGAACAACCTTCATCACTATATGGCATTGTTCTTACATGAGTAACACTTCCAGGATTTGTTTCAAGAATCAACTTACAAGAATCTCTAACTCTTGCAAAAAGTTCTTCATGGTGCCTTCAATAATTTTTAAAGCTATCTTCTTTGCCCTTCTCACTTTCGGTCTACTCAAAATATAATCAAGATCCTTCTGAACAGTATATTGTATTCCATCTAATGTGCAATTAGGATTAGCCCTAACTTTCCCTACATAATGCTTAGCTATGTAAGAATATGTCAATTGTCTATTCTCCCGTACACCATTACAATTATGCTTATCATTGAATGTTCTTATTTCAAATAAGTACTTATCAGTGTTTACAGATCCATGAATCCTCCATCCACAGCTTGACTTGCATATCACAGTCACTCTATCTCCATCATTCTTCTTAAATTCCAAGTCAAACTTTCCTTGTATTACTACATATCTTATTGCTTCTTTAAATTCAGCTGCACAACCAAACTTCTGACCAATCTCAAGTTTCTTGATTCCCAATTCCTTACTAACAACAAAGTATTGATGAGAAGTTGCAGTACAACCATAATCCTTCTCACCACTTGAACTTGCTAAACTTAACAACTCCTCACTTGCAGCATACTCAGAGTGTTTATCATTGTTTCTATCTTCAGCATTTTCATCATAAATAGGTATATATTCATCATCAACATAAAATTCATCTTCAACATCTGTTGCATCTACCTCAAATTCATCTTCATCTGGTGCATATTCAACATCATCTCCATATGTTGCATCTTTCTCATCCATAAAAAAAGTGTCATCATAAAAGTCAAAGAAATCAGCTTCAGTTGTAACATTATTACCATCTACTCCATTAGCATTCTCTTCATCACCATCTACTCCATTAGTATTCCTTTCATCACCATCTACTCCATTAACATTCCCTTCATCACCATCAACTTGTATAATTTCAACATCCCAATCTACTGCAGTCCCATCACTTTGTGGCATATGTTCATCTTCAGTTGGTGAAATCAGAAAAAGCTTAATCAGTGAGAACCTTCTATACTTACTTGCTATGTGAGTAAAATCCTTATCAGTGGTTAATTTTGTCATAGTTCCATCAATGAAACATCTGTAGATCAAACCACTTTTTCGAGGACAACCAACCAACTTTGAAATGCATTTGAAATCTATCATTAACATGCGATCAAAATCTACTCCATCAATGTTCGTAATAGACCCACCAATATAATTCATTTGCTCTATGTTATCAAAGTTACCACCATAGTGGATTTCCAAGTTGTATAATTTAAACAAAATAGGAGTATAACCTAAATCACCACAAATAAACAAACCCAAATTAATTAAAGCAACTAATTAGACTAGCATATTAATACAAAAAACAATCTTGATTCAAAAAAGGAAAAATTATATTTTGGTGACCAAATTGAAACAAAATTGCTATATAGTGACCTTAAAATTGACAAAAAATGAATAGTTAACAATTTTAAAACTTGCTATATACAAATTTACCACAAAAAACTAACTTAATTCAAAACAGGGAAAATTAGATTTTGGTGACCAAATTGAAACAAAATTACTATATAGTGATCTTAAAGTTGACAAAAGATGAATACTTACCAATTTTAATACTTGTTATATTCAAATTTACCTTACACATTAAACACAATTAAACATATTAAATTATTAATTAAATGGACAATACTGCTCCTAGTTCATTCTACGCCTGTTTGGGTGGTCGCCATCGGCAAGTAAGGCTGAACCCACTGGACGACGACGATTGTTCTCAATGATGGCCGTAAATGAAAACGGCGGTCGGCCACGAGCAGTGACAACGAGGATGGCATCAAGCAATCACCAAAATTGGGGAGGAGAGATGCGAGGCGAGAGAATGAACTAGGAGTGGATTATATCTGGAAATTAATGGGCAATGCCCAATTTAATTTTATATTAGTTTCAGACACGTGTCACAATTTGATTGGGTCACGTAACCAGGTTGGATGAACTTCATCCAACCTATGTTAGACCCAAGTATTGTTCTAATTAAATTATTACACATACACTGCTTTACCAGAATAATAAACTGAGATGTTAGTATGTTACTAGGAGAATGTGATGACTTAATGTTTTAATTGGTAAGTTTGCAAACAAAAAAGGAAAAAAACAGAAAGTTGGATGAGAAATAGATAAGGATGAACATAAAGGCAATTTTATCATCTATAAATTATTTTTAGAATGCATGTGTAATAAATAAGTCACCTTTTCTTCACTTTGGGATCACGTTTGAACAAATTTGTTTAGGTTTGGTCACCAAAATCTAATTTTTCCTTCAAAAAACCTACATACTAATCACACTAACATAAAACCCTAAGTAATTAAACAACTAATTACACCATTTACGAAACAAAAAAAAAAAAAAAAAAACCCTAATTTAATATAAAAAAGAACCCATATTATTAATTAACACATATTATAAAAACCCTAATTTAAGATTAAAAAACCCCTAATTTAATTAACTAATTGCACCAGTAGATTAGGAAACAAAAAACCCTACTTTATTAATCAATTGGGACCACAAAGATAATACAAAATTGCAAACCTTAATATTAAACAACTAATTACACCAGTAGAAAAACCTTAGTTTTTTAATCAATTAAGACCACAAAGTTAATACAAAATTACAAACCCTAATATTAAACAATCAGGACCATAACCTTTATACAAAATTACAAGCCCTAATACCAAAGCTGTTGGAATCATACCCAACACAAAAGACCTACTTTGAAAATAGTTGTAATATAAAATCCTAAATAATACGAATATGGGAACCCAACAAGATGCTTAATCATACCTGGAAACATCTTGTCGAACAAAGGCGAAACACTTCTCACTTTCTTGACCCACAGAGATAAGAATCCAACAGGCACAATAATGAAGAAGATGGAACACAGTTGTTTTCTCTGTCTTTCCAAAGGGGTTTGGTCGCTTTCTTTGCCTTAGGTATTTTGTGGTGTGTTTGGTGAGAGACAAAGGGTTGAAAAGGGTTGGAAAAATGACCACGTTTTGTTACCTCCAAATAAAACATTTATTTCGTATTTAAATTTCATATTATATTATAAGGGGTATATTTGTCATTTCACGCAGGTTAACGAGTTTGAAGTGAAATGGGGCAATGTGATGACGATTTATAGTTTACGGGGGTGTTTAATTTTAGTGGGGGTATTTCGACAAAAACGTTAGTACATGGGGGTTATGTGATTTTTCCCCTGAAATAAATTGGATTGAATTCACATTCACTCAGCATATGTTCAGTTTTATCAAAAGCAGCAAAAAATCACAAAAGAAATATATTGTTAAATATATAAATGAATATTGTATTGCATTGCAGTATTTAAAGACTACATGAAGATCTCCTGTATATAGTAGAAGGTTTGGGGGTAGATAAGTGATGAACAAGTTATCTATGTAGTGGAGGAATACATGGTAACTGGGTAGGTATGCGTGCAAACCTAGTTTGTAGCTAAAGGATATAATATTACTTTTATAATTTAACAGCTCCCTCAAACTCAAGGTGAGATTGAAACCAATTTGAGTCTGGAGATAAGATTATAAGAGTGGCTCAAAAAAGATTTGGTAAAGAAAACTGTTTTCACCCTAATGTAGGCATCGATGCTAATGCGGTTAATGACATGCCAATTGACGTGGCAGGTGACTTGGTACTACTGGCACTTCTGTTGCGTGGCAACTGACGTGGTAGGTAATGTGGCACAACTACTGGCACCGTTCAGAATGTGTCTGATGTTGCACCGATACCAACATGTCAGGTAACGTGGGGTGGATCTTTGAAGATCTTGGAGGTAGGTGCAGAGCATGAGTTTGAATATTGATCGAAACGTGAGTTTGAATGTTGACTGCGCGGTAACTATGATAAACTGATGGGTGATGAATTTGTAAAGATTCATAACATTGATGGTGTTTTGGGAATACTATACCTATCACCCCATCCACCATTTCTACTATCCATTCAATTCAACCAAACAAAAAATAAATAGCTTAAATGTCTTTATCAAAAGGCGGAACTAGAGCTTGATTAAAACACTGGCGATTGCATTACAATTGCTCGATTCACGTGTATTAATTATCAATCACCGAGCTAGTTCATAGAAGGATTTACTTAGTTTTTGCATTTGAAAATTTTTCCCCCTATTATACATGCTCATGTATCTAGTTCCAAAGATGAATAATGCACTAGAAGAGGAGATCAAAGCTGCTTAAATTGTTGGCTTGAGAACTACCATTCAGCGACAACATATTTTCTCCAAGCCGCGAGGATGAGCAGGATGTCAAATCCTTCCCAAAAAACGTGTGTAAAAAGTGAAGCAGTCATGATGGCTTGCTTGTAATAACACTTGTTTGCATGAATATATGTCCAGAAGATATTGTTAAAAGTTGTAAATTTTACTTTCTCACTGCTAAAATTAAGTTGGAAACCAAGTTTTAATTCACATGGGCAACAACCATTGACAAATGGACCCAGGGATGGAGCCAGAAAATTTTTTCAGGGGCACATTATAGTATTGTATACCATAACATACATTTATAATACAATGTACATGCATATAAGTAAATGTTTATGAGTACATATATATAGATATAGATAGATAGATAGATAGATAGAGATAATGATATTTTTGGAATGAAAATAATGTACAGACATAGAATATAAGGATTGAGGAAACAATTTAGGACAAAAAATATGAAACATATATAGAATTCTATGAAGAATGAGAAAATTCGGGGGGCGGGGGGGGGGGGGGGGGGTTACATTCCATATTTTCATTAAAAAAAAAAAACATATATATTATTATAAAATATAAATAAAAAAAAATAAGAGAGGGAGAAAATCCAGGAGGATACGTGCCCCCAGTCCTTAACGGCCTCCGTCCCTGGATGGAGCTCCTTTCTTCCCCATCTCTTTGCCGAATCTCTTACTCTATCGTGTCTATTTTCATTTTTCCCTTCAATTTTCTTTTTTCCTCTCTCTACATCTGAAGTCTGTTTTTGTACATTCAGCTCGCAGGTAGTTACTGTGTTTCCAAACATACCTTAACTGCTCATGGTGTTAGGGAAACGGAAGTTTTTAAAACTTTATGAGGGTTTTTCAAACATAGATCTTGATTTATCACATAGAGACAAGTTTTATGCAAAAATAAAATATGATGTATCATTCAATTAATAGATTGAATACTTACATCAAGGTTTGAGTAAACCTTAGATCTCTCCTCTAAAATGAATGTTCTCACTTATTGTAGATCCCTTTGCTAGATACCTTCTCCTTGGATTTCCATCTTCTTGGTAATGGTTTTGCCTTTAGGAATCACCCATAAGCCTCTATGAATGACCTTGGAAAACTAGGCTTGTGGGAACCTCCATTAGATGAAAACACTAACCTTAAAATTCTAGAGAGAGAAAAATATATTCTTTTTTCTTCTAAAAGTCACCCCTAAAATATACATGGACCATGTATATATAGGCAACTTAAAGATAAGAAAAGGAAACAATAAATCATTCTCAATCTCTAATTCATATATCTCAAATCTAATAGGATTCCAATATCAAGTTGGGTTATGAGTGAGAATCTTTTAGGCTTCTAATTTTCTAGGTTACAATGAATTAATAATTGGTCCGATCCATGGACCCAGTTCAATTAATTCATAAATTAATTTTTACTCCACTTAAAGAAATTAATTGAACTCCAATTAAATAATAAATAACCTCTAAGTCAATGTTGCACTTTGACCCCTCTATGCATAATTAGTTATCGGATAAATAAAACCATCAATCCGACTACTTAATTAATATATTTATTTTGGTACCTTTAATTATTTCCAGCTTGATCACAATAAAATATTTGTTTGACAAAAATAATAATTTAAATAAATAAATATATAATAAATCATTTTGTCTAAAAACACACGAAGGCTTTCGAATTTACTTTGTGATCAACCATAATCAATACAAAATAAATATAAGTAGCAATGATACAAATATTGAAAATATAACTCTCTAACTATTAATTACATAATTACCCAAAGTGCCGGTCTAAGGATTCCGAAGATTCCGCCGAACAAATTAAAGTAATTACTAATTAATAAAAGAGTCTATACTTCTTTCATGCTTAAGAGTCAAATGTCATGACGATGACAGGGAGCAATTGCATACGACGGCTCTCGCAATATATCTCAACCTAACGCGGATCCAGTTCAAGTCTTAGTTAATAATGAGTCCATCCATAATTACCGACTTTGAACTATTTATGATTACTATTTATGTCCATGTATTGATCGTCATCACATACATATATAAATATCTCTTGTAATCAAGTGGACATTATCAATTTCATAATGAATCGAAACATAATACATTGAATTCACTAATTGTATAAAGCAAAAATATTACAGATATCTTAGGAACATATGTCACTTTAATCCAATTAGGAATTCGCTATGCCAGGGCATATAAATCCCAACACATGGCATTTCATAAATTTTTGTTGGGTTTTTTCGACCTTAATTAAATATCTAATTTTCTACACATCCATTTAACATCCCGTATCGACTTCCAATAACAGTTGGTTTCAAATCCATATTAGTGTTAGAGAAAATATTTTTCTTCTATGGATTGATGGTCACATCCTTGACGTTAAGCTAGGTTGGGGTACAACCCTCAAGTTCACAGAAAATCCTAGCATCAAACTAGGTTATCAAACCTCAAGAATGCAAATCTTGAGTCCGCAAAAAACTTTAACGTCAAGCCAGGTCATCAAAACTCGAGTGTGCAACCCTCGAGTTCACAAAAAACCCTAACGTCAAACCATGTCATCAACCTTGAGGGTGCAAGCCTCGAGTCCGGAAAGAATCATGACGCAATACCTGGTTATCAAACCTCGAAGTCTCCTTGGCTTCGAACCGAAGTTGTTAAAGCATAAAACGAGATATGGGTAGGGCCTTCTCGGGTGAAATTCACAACTATATTTTGGGACACTTAAAGGGATTTTTGGATGGATGGATGTGAAGTTAGATTTTGTCATTTCAACATATTCCCAGCACCATAGTATAGTTTTATATGCAAAAAAACCTAGCATTGTGATAAAACAGGCAGTAGTCAATTCATGACCATGTTGGACAATTGGTATGATTTAGAAGATCTTTAGTAATTATTAATCAGATACTTATAAGCAAAACTAGAATAATAAGACTTATCTTGCAGAATGTGTTTCATTCAGTAACTAGCATAATCCTTGTAAACTAAATAGACCACATTTTCAAACTAAACATAGTCCTCAATATCTGGGGATTGATAATGCTGACCTCATAATAAGATCTTAATTTAGCGTGTGGAATAGTTATTAGGGTAAATTACACTAATCTTTGTTGAAAATTTGGATAAATTACATATGGGTATTTTAATTTTTCTTGAAATTTGGCGTGCTTAGTGACACCATATCGTTTTCTTTCCAACAGACCTATTGACCAAATTTTGAAAAATAACAAATTTATCCTCCCTTGTATAAAATGCAAATTAATAAATAATTATGGATATAAGGGCATTACTAACTAAGAAAGAAAAAAGAAAAAACCAAAGAAGGTGATACCATTCACACGAACCAAAGAAGGTGATACCATTCACACGGGCCTCTAGGCCGGGAAAACTACAAATTTCAGACATATTTATTAGATATAGAATCTTCCTTTTGCGGAGCATCACATTATGTTGGCATAGCGATCATGTCTAGGCTAGGGGGCAATTTTTATTTCTCATATAAGCCTTGCAATTTCCTGACAAAATAAGGCCCACACCATCTATTATGAAGTATTGTTTTTGAGACCATGACTTTCCTACCCGGATCCTCCTATTTGTTAGTTGTTACCATCTATTTTTCATTTTATCTGTTTATTTTTATTATTATTATTATTTTTGGATACACTCTACCCCAGGACTATACAAGAGAATAATTGTTAGCAAAAAGAAATCTATATAATCCAAATGTAAAAGTGAAGCTATATGAGAAGATAGATACAACAGCAAACACAGGCTATTAGCAAAGACATTGGGTGTAAAAAAAATTCTGTTTTATAGCCATCCACATACAGAGTGCCTTGGGCAATTAGGTTGACAGTGGGTCCTTTAGGTCTGAGACTTGAATGATCCATCCATTCACCCTTGCCCTTGACCTCAGCAGCAGACCCCACTGGATGCCATGTATCAAACCATAAAGAAGTCTTTCTTCCATCCCTTATGATATGTTTAATGTGGTTCCTAGCAGTGTCTCTCAATCTCATTATTAATTTGGTTTTTGTTATGTAGGAGTGTAAATAGCAGGGGGAGACTGCTAGATGGCGGTGGTGGAGAGAGAAGATCCTGTACATGATATTATCTTTGGTGTAATCAGAAAAAAAGTTCTATTCATGATTCTGTCTTTTCACTCCTCTGGATGTCCATTATAGGATCATGATCCTTTCAGTGGCTGTAGTGTTGCTTATTTTATTTCCTTTGTATTCTGTTGGATTTGCTAGGCCTTGAACATCAATTCAAAATTAATAATAAAATAAAATAACAAAAATAATTATAATACTCCAGACATAATTATCTAATCCTATGAATTAAAGAGCTACCATCCACTTATCAAAAAAACAAAGAGCTACCATCTAATGCTCTGAATTAAAGAGCACTTGCATTCTTCCACATGTTATGTCAACATTCAGAAGCAAATTCAGTAAATTGCACAATAACGAAGAGAGAACATGAAAAGCCACTACTTGTATTTTGAAACCCATTCATGTACAATGTTTCATCTTTTATAGAAAAATCACATAAATCCCATACACCAAATTCATAGGACAATCATCCTACCATTTGGGGTTCCATTTGTCATGCACCTTCATTGGGTATTTCATCAGGTGGCATTTCCAAACTCAAAATCTTCATGTCTTGCGAAAGAGATGTTCTGTAAGTTACAAAAAAACAAGAAGTCAGATGCTAAGAGAGAAGGATTATATTTGTTCAACATGTCACATTGTGTGAAACAAATTTGGAGAGTATGAAGCAATTAAGCTAAATATTTGGGCACATACGTTTATGCCATATGTTTGGGCACATACATTTATGCATATGGAATAGTGCACAATCATTTTTATGACTAAGGTGCTAATGTTTCAAATCGAAGTGTTCCCTTCTCCTTCCGTCATACAACGTTCTCTGAGTGCGATCTGATGATGGCAAAAAATGGTATTGTTTTCCACATCTAGTTCACTTGCTTATATTTTAACATTTACAAGAGAAATTCTTTTGGGATGGGCATGATCAATGAGCTGAATTTCTTCTTTAGACTTCAAAATAGAAAAATGATACTGGATTTTCATCTTACAACCAAAATGTGACGTCCCACATCGCTTGAGGGGAGAAGTTACTGTCACGTGTGTGTGGATGCCTCCTAACTATGCAGATGCAAAAACTGTGCGCACGAAGAGTGTGCAACGTGATCGGTATTTATCCAGTGGGTCGTGATTCTTATAAAATTTTGAAATTCTGTTATCTCTATTTTCTCATCTTTCCAAATTCAAACATAGATATATAGATATACTATATAAATATCCGTTTTTTATGCTATGTTTGGTTGGAGGGAAGGATTGAGGAGGGAAGGATGGATGATGCTTCTTATGTTTGGTTACAGGGAAGGGAAGAGAGGCAGGAAGCAAAGAGGAATGAAGCATCCCTCCTAGCATGTTGTTTTTTAATCAGTCCAAAATTGGGCGGAAGAGAGGAGGGAAAAAAAGAATAACTAACCCAAAAAAGGTAATACCAATTTTAACCTTTAGTTATTTACTAAATAACTTGTTAAACCCTACGGAAATTCTCCCATACATAATGAGGGTATATTGGTAAAAAAATATAAAAACTCTCCTTCTTTTACTTCCATTCTGTCCTTTCCATTCTGTCCTTTCCATTCAATCAAACAAAAAGTGAGGAAGTCACCTTCCCTTCCTTAGGGATGCCTCATCCATCTCTCATGACTCAAACTTACGCAAGATCTCCCCAGATCCTTCCAGCAGTTGATCCATCAATAAATCTGCTCCTCACACAGTTTGCTTCTTCACGGATTTCTAATCTCGTTCCTAGTCACTCTGATTTTTATAACTTTCCAAAACCACTTTAATGTATGTCAAAAAGGATTTAGATGAATCAGACATGAAACCCATATTGGTGAATGCATGAACCTTAGTCGGTGAGTGTCAAAATACAAGTTGGAATTGATGTATATGAAATTCCAGATCTACTTCGATACAGAGTTCTCGGGGAGTTTTGCATGCCCGGACGCAGTGTGAATCCAAGCTCCTATTAAGCAGGATTCAGGGCGACATATCAGGGGAACCTCCACGCTGACAACCATGCAAAACAGATAATATTGATGGTTTGAAATAGAAAAAGCAGATAGAAATGAGAAAGTCTTCTCTGCTTACCAACTTGCTTGTTTGGGTCGTACAGCCGTTGCTAAGGGTCGCAGGTAATCTGTTCCATTTCTTTCTTTCTTGTTGTACGATCTTGCAAGGAATTTTGAACAAACAAGCGTATCGCCGGTCATTCCCCCGAACAGAAGGATCTTCTTCTCTAAATCATTCGACTTCTGAGTTCTTTGTCCAAACTTCTGAATCTTCTATCCATGCTAGCCGGAAAGCATTCATTATTTAGCACACCAAGCAGGGAAGTTCCTGGGATTACTTAGAGGATTGATTGTTGGAAAGGCAAACAAAGAAAGCAAGATGCCTGTCAGATAAAAAGACAGAAGTAACAGCGCATTGTGTGCATTCGGATGCGGCATATGAAGTATCTGCTTGAGAAAGAGGAGGTTTTGAAGGCTCTGGGGAGATGTGTGGAGACGAGGCGTCTTTCAATGCCTTTTTAAAAACTTCAAAAATCTATGCAATACTATTTCTGAATCTACCCCTAACACCTCCCACCTGAACATTAGAGGGGCGAACATGAGGCCTATACGAGCCTCACCTAACCTCTTTTCAGGGTCAAATGGCCATAGCAGCAACATCTCCCCGTCACTCAAGCAGAAGGTGAGGACACTTATCCGGATTGGTGAAACTTAGAAGGAGAAAGTCTTTTCACTCATTGTATATGAGACACCACTTTATCAATTGTTAGAATCCGCGGTACAGTTAGTGGAAGAACCCAGTTTTCCGTCTTCACAAGTTCCAGATATGCCCTTTCACTACCACACTGACGAGGAAAGCAGAGAAGAACAAGGCGCTAGTTAGCACTCCTGCAAGAAAACGGCCTAGCTAACGAGTAGGAAAAACGACTGCACCGCAACGGCTTTCTATCAGCTCAATCCGTTGCTTGTTGCCACTATCCCTGCTCCTTTGAGAATCAATATATAGTTAGTAAGATAATTCATATTGATTATCGCGGGGGGAGAGAGCTGCTCTGCGAAGCTGGGCGTTCAGTCTTCTTATGGAGGAACACATAGACGAAAGAGAATAGAAAAGGCCTTCAAAAAAGAGCGAGCGAGTGATGAAATAAATGCTAATGAGCCGCCAAGTACCAGTCTCGCAACAGTATTGGTGCAAAAGGGTGTGAGGTATGTCTTGAAAGAGCCTCCCGTTCCTACTGCAAGCACTAGATACTCGGTGACATTAGGATCAGTTACAAAGCTACCGAATAGAAGCAAGAAGCTCCAATTCATAGAGCAAGGTCTTCTTCTTTGCCCCAGGGAGTCTATTAGGAGATCCAAGAACCTGCAAGGTGGGGCTTTTTCTTATAACTTATAAGGGGAGGTCTGGTCCAGGTTTCAGTCTTTCAATGCCTTTTTAAAAACTTCAAAAATCTATGCAATACTATTTCTGAATCTACCCCTAACACCTCCCACCTGGACATTAAGGGGGCGGACATGAGGCCTATACGAGCTACCTTATAGATTTCAACCACAACTGATCGTGATTTTTGTTTACCCGGTTCGTCTCGAATAAATGCTACAACCCTTCCTTCACATTCTGACTTCTGTCCAGAAAAGAAGAAGAGAGCTGGGGATGCCACGATCGGAGAGACAAGGCATATATGTGAGTTCATTCTATAGTTGGAAAGCAGTCAATAAAGACTACTTCTATTTCTTTGGTTGTAGCCAGCTTGAACCTGAAGTTTGGCTCTTCTTCTATGAGAATCTAACTATGTCTGATGCTTTTCCTCGCTTCAGTAATGGTGCATACTTGTAAACTAGAGGAGCAAAAGGAATGAAAGAACCGAGCGTTCCATTCTACTTGTTTCTTTAGCAGACATGTCTAGAAGCCCTTGTGCTTCCTATATTGCAGTTTTCACTAAATTTCATTAGTGGAGCCTTATTACATAAGCATATTTTTGTATTGGTCTTTTACTGGTAACTGTGGGCTAGATTGCGACTGCTTGATATCTCAAGTGTGTGATTTATGGTGTGACAAGTCAAGATTTTGGAAAATGTTCGTGAGGTTATTAGACTTAGGTTGCCAAGTTTGAGATCAAAACTTGGAGTCTGTACTTTTTTTTATTTATTTGAACGTCTAGTTGTTATGTTGGTTACCTATGCCAACTGAAAAGTTGTTTTAAAAATTTTAAGTTAAAATAAAGATTCTGAGAAAGGGAACAAGAGGTGTACTATATGTTATAAGTTGAAATCTTTTTGTGCTCCAACTTTAATGTTTTTCTTTGTTATTCAAAAGCATTATATGTTTACTAATTAGAACCTACGTATCATACTTATGAGGTCTATTGACTTCTGCTTTTATTTCTCATTCAAAAGCATTTCAGGTTTTTCTTGCTTATCATGGTGAGTTGTGCTTCTTCTTGGTATGGTTTCTGTCTTCAAGCACTATTCTCCATTTAGTTTGTTATTGAATATGTATATATGATGATGATGTTGATTGTGAAGAAGAAGAATATCCAGAAGCAATTTCTTTTTTTCTTTAGGCATTATATAGCTAAGAAAAATTTAAAAGATAATCCTTGTAATAAGAATCTAAGAAAGTCCATTAGGAGAAGAAAGTGAAAAACACAAATAAAAAAGGAAGTCATATTATAGAACATAAGATCGAATCAAAGATGGCCGTAGAAGGGAATAATTTATAATAAAAGCAAGGAAATCCAAGCTACTTACAGCTGAGTTGATCTATACTGGATCTTGCCCAAATGGTTTAGGGAGACCAGGAGACGAAAACAAGTAAAGCCTGGATAATATCGCCCTGTTACTATTACACCATCCCTTGGTTTGTACACCTCTTCTAACCTTTGCCTTTTGAGATCATAACTCAGGATCCTAAGCGGAATGCTCAAGAAGATAACATCAGAAGTCGGATGAAAAGCAAAGGGTTGAAACCACAAAAACTGAGAACTAGAAAGCCCTTTAGAAAGCACCAAATCATTTATTAAACTAGCCATGTTGATCCTCCACTTCAAAGCCCATTCCATGGCCTTACAGTCTCCTTCAAGTGACCAAATGAACAACATGGTGGGGGTTTTCCTCACATAACATAGCCGGCCCATCAACACCCCAATACATCCAATTAGATTTCGATTTGCACTTCTTGTCAATGGGAGCTCAATGGCATGAACATCGACTTCATTGAGATCAAACCTCAAAAGGTGCTTAGACAAAGATAACTGGTACAGTGCACCATGAAAGTAAACAGCATGCCTTATCCAGGAGCGCCCATTAATGCAGGAATCAATTTGTACCCGGTGTCTAACCCATTGTTCAGTATTAGAACAGTATATGTCCAACACAAGCTTATTTTTCATTTTGCATCTTGCAATGCGTACAACTCTGTAGCAAAGGGACTCAGAGAGGTTAAAAGCCAATGCTGCATAGCAATGATGCTGCTGGTGGCAGCAGGCTTTGGGAATCGGCACATATTGCTTCATCACAGGGTTGCACACATAGTACCGTAAATCAAAGGAATTGAAGAACAAAAACAAGCCATTGCAACTATCAAGAAAGTCATTTGCATTAGTCTTTTGGAACGATTAAGTTGGCCAAATATTCAGAATCAACAAATCCTCCTCCACCACCACCATCAATGCCACTGTTGTCTTCTACAGAAACATAATCAATGAGCTCTTCGTTGTCAAAGCGCCCCAAATGCTTTAAAAATGCATCCCATACTGGGCAACTGGCGTCTGTGGTTATAAGAGGCAAACGAGGTGGGAGAGCATAAGTACGGAAGAAAAGGCCACAGAGAGGAAGAGACAATCTGGGCAAGCAAAACACAGAGATTAGATAATCCCATGATTTGCATACACATTTGAACCTAGTCAGAGGCTTTTCCGGCAATCGACACAGTATCTCAACCAACACATCATCAGGAAAGAAGCCCATTATTATTCGAATAAGGAACACAAAGGCGATTCTTTCTATTCCGGTGAACATTCTCGGACCTACATTCAATGCTTTAGGAAAATGGTGTGCTTCAGGGCGAGCTATAGGTTTGAAGACAGGCCACAGTAGTTTCAATGCACAAAAGGGATGGGATGGATCGGAATGAGGGGCTACCCCTTACTGACTATAAATCTTACCGGAGACAGAGCTAACTAGTCTCTGCGAGTGGAGGAAGTTTCCGTTTTTCTTATGAAGCAGAAACCCTCAGAATCGAAGAAGGGCTCATGGGGTATATGTAGGTGAACCAAGACCGTGCCAGACCTTAATGCCTATTCCTTATGTGCAAGGTTGAGACAATGAAGTATCATCACTTATGCACATAAATACATATATACATATATATACATATACATTTAGAGCCTCAGTTGTACTGTACCTTAAATAGTTTTTCGAAAGATTGTACCTTTACGATTCCATTGACTCTTATACCTTCGAATCTGAAGATCGTTCAAAACTGTCTTCGATTGGAGTCCTTGCATGAATTAGGTTTCAAACCTTAGGGACTTCAGTGTAAATAAGGCAGACAATTAGATTGCTCAGTGTTCTTTCATTGATTATACGCGTAGATATATATATTATATAAGTATATAATATATAGAGTAATGATATGTAAAATCTATTTGTGGCAGAAGAATCTATCGTAGGATTTTTATTGTAAATGGGTCAGTTCAAGTGTGGGTCAGTTCAACGATGGTTATGTTTTACTGCTTGGACCTTGGCCCAAATCGATAGATATCGATATATAGTGTGGACCTTTAGTCCCAACTCGGTTGCAACATTGTTCTCTTTGTATCCTGCTGATGGGAGCTTCCTTCTCCAATCATGGTTCCTGATCGAAGCTGAGTCATAGTTCAACGTGGAAACCGACGGATCTTCCTTTTGATTTCCCACAACGATGCCAAATGAAGATGCAAGAAATCTTCTGTTCTATTCTTGGAAAGTTTTTATTACACTCCAAACAACTCTGCCTCTTCTATGCTTCTCTCCTTCTATTTATAGTAGTTCACATTCTACCCTAAGCTATTTGCTTGGCTTCTATATTGGGCCTCGATGGGCCTGACTCCTTTTTTTGGGCTTTGTTGCTTGAGGATCCATTTCCTTCTGGGATACAATTGGGCCGAGTTTGGTCCAATTTAGACCTGTTGGGATAAAATGGCCCACTGGGTTTTTGGTCCTTTCATTCTCCTTCCTTTCCTACCATCCCCAGCCATCCTTTCCATTTAACCAAACAAAAAGTGAGGAAGTCACCATCCCTTCCTTAGGGATGCCTCACCCATCTCTCATGACGCAAACTTGCGCAAGATCTCCCCAAATCCTTCCAGTCATTGATCCATCAACAAATCTGCTCCTCACACAGTTTGCTTCTTCGCGAATTTCTAATCTCGTTCCTAGTCACGTCCCTTTTTTGTGTGCTTAAACTTTAGAGTTGTTGAAGAGCTTGAACCACAGCTATAAATGATTCAACAACCAATTGATACACTCACAATCCTAGATATAATGAATGTGGAAAAATACAAATTCTAACAATAAAAAATTACTATAATGCACAAGCAATCAGTATGGAATTTTTCACAGGAGAAAAGAAATCAAATATGGAATGCCTGAATGCTCCAATATTGTGTGCTTATATTTTTTGAACTTTAAGTGTCTTTACATAGAGCATGGAGTCTGAAAAACACTAGGGTTTTGAGCAATTCAATTCAAATAGGAACCTCAGAATTAGCATACTCAATCATTGATAGACACCAGCAGGCCAGTATTATTCGATGGATACCTCAATCGATTGAAGTCTCCTGTCCTTTTAGGAAGAGGACTCTGATTTTTATAACTTTCCAAAACCACTTTAACGTATATAAAAAAGGATTTAGATGAATCAAACATGAAAAACATGAAACCCTTATTGGTGAATGCATAAACCTTAGTTGGTGAGTGTCAAAATACAAGTTGGAATTGATGTATATGAAATTCCAGATCTACGATTGGACAAGGTACCATAACCAACATAACAACTAGACACTCAAATAAACAAAAAAGTATAGACTCCAAGTTTTGATCTCCAACTTGCCAACCTAAGTCTAATAACCTCAAGAACATTTTCCAAAATCTTTGGACTTGTCACACCATAAATTACACACTTGAGATATCAAACAGTCGCAATCTAGCCCACAGTTACCAGTAAAAGACCAATACAAAAATATGTTTATGTAATAAGGCTCCACTAATGCCTCATTATCCTACAGAAGAAATTTAGTGAAAACTGCAATATAGGAATCACAAGGGCTTCTAGATATGTTATCTAAAGAAACAAGTAGAATGCAAGTAAATGATGCCAACTGAAAAGTTGTTCTAAAAATTAAAAGTTCAAATAAAGATTCTGAGAAAGGGAACAAGAGGTGTACTAAATGTTGTATGTTGAAATCTTTTTGTGCTCCAACTTTAATGTTTTTCTTGTTATTCAAAAGCATTATATGTTTACTAACAAGAACCTACCTATCATAATTATGAGGACTAGTGAGTTCTGCTTTTATTTCTCATTCAAAAGCATTTCAGGATTTTCTTGCTTATCATGGTGAGTTGTGTTTCTTCTTGGTATGGTTTCTGTCTTCAAACACTATTCTACATTTAGTTTCTTATTGAATATGTATATATAAAGATGACGTTGATGATGAAGAAGAATAAGAATATGCAGAATCATTATATATTTTTTTTTTTCTATAGGCATTATATAGCTGAGAAAATTTTAAAAGATAATCCTTGTAATAAGAATCTAAGAAAGTCCTTTAGGAGAAGAAAGTGAAAAACACAAATAAGAATGAAAGTCATATCATCGAACATAAGATCGAATCAAAGATGGCAGTAGAAGGGATTAATTTATAATAAAAGCAAGGAAATCCAAGCTACTTACAGCTGAGTTGATCTATACTGGATCTTGCCCAAATGGTTTAGGGAGACCAGGAGACGAAAACAAGTAAAGCCTGGATAATATCGCCCTTCTACTATTACACCATCTCTTGGTTTGTACACCTCTTCTAACCTTTGCCTTTTGAGATCATAACTCAGGATCCTAAGCGGAATGCTCAAGAAGATAACATCAGAAGTCGGATGAAAAGCAAAGGGTTGAAACCATAAAAACCGAGAACGAGAAAGCCCTTTAGAAAGCACCAAATCATTTATTAAACTAGCCATGTTGATCCTATACTTCAAAGCCCATTCCATGGCCTTACAGTCTCCTTCAAGTGACCAAATGAACAATGTGGTGGGGGTTTTCTTCGCATAACATAGCCGGCCCACCAACACCCCAATACATCCAATTAGATTTCGATTTTCACTTTCTGTCAATGGGAGCTTAACGGCATGAACACCGACTTCATTGAGATCAAACCTCAAAAGGTGTTTAGACAAAGATAACTGGTACAGTGCACCGTGAAAGTAAACAGCATGCCTTATCCAGGAGCGCCCATTAATGCAGGAATCAATTTGTACCCAGTGTCTAACCCATTGTTCAGTATTAGAACAGTATATGTCCAACACAAGCTTATTTTCCATTTTGCATCTTGCAATTCGTACAACTCTGTAGCAAAGGGACTCGGAGGGGTTAAAAGCCAATGCTGCATAGCAATGATGCTGCTGGTGGCAGCGGGCTTTGGGAATCGGCACATATTGCTTCATCACAGGGTTGCACACATAGTACCGGAAATCAAAGGAATTGAAGAACAAAAACAAGCCATTGCAACTATCAAGAAAGTCATTTGCATTAGTCTTTTGGAACGATAAGTTGGCCAAATATTCAGAATCAACAAATCCTCCTCCACCACCACCATCAATGCCACTGTTGTCTTCTACAGAAACATAGTCAATGAGCTCTTCGTTGTCAAAGCGCCCCAAATGCTTTAAAAATGCATCCCATACTGGGCGCCTGGCGTCTGTGGTTATAAGGGGCATATGAGGTGGGAGAGCATAAGTACGGAAGAAAAGGCCACAGAGAGGAAGAGACACTCTGGGCAAGCAAAACACAGAGATTAGATAATCCCATGATTTGCATACACATTTGAACTTAGTCAGAGGATTTTCCGGCAATCGACACAGTATCTCAACCAACACATCATCGGGAAAGAAGCCCATTATTATTCGAACAAGGAACACAAAGGCGATTCTTTTTTATTCCAATTGAGACAATGAAGTATCATCACATATGCACATAAATACATATATACGTATATACATATATATACATATGCATTTAGAGCCTCAGTTGAACTGTACCTTAAATATTTTTTCGAAAGATTGTACCATCGACTCTTCTACCTTCGAATATGAAGATCGTTCAAAACTGTCTTCAATTGGAGTCCTTGCATGAATTAGGGTTTCGAACCTTCGGGACTTCTGTGTAAAAAAAAAAATTCGGCTAGATTGCTCAGTGTTTTTTCATTGATCGTAGGGTAAAGTGCATTAAACCCCCTTCGGTCATTTGCAAGAAACTCTCTTAAATTATAAAAAATCCTCTGAACTATGATTTTATTACAATTTATCCCCTTAAACTATTGATCATCTGTAAAAAATTCTCCTAAACTACAAAAAACTCCCCTGAACTATGATTTTGTTGCAATTTACCCCCCTCAACTATGATTTTGTTGCAATTTACCCCCATGACATCAACTTCCGATACCGAAAATTTTGAAAGACCAGTTTACCCTTATAACACGTACACTGCGTCGTTTTAACTTATACACTTCTTACTTTTTTTCCTGCCAAAAGATGACTTTCACCCAACACAACCCAAAACTGAGAGCTAGAGAGAGAGAGAAGAGACCAAAGAAATCCGAGGTCGGCGGGATGGCTCGGTCTCGGATGATGGCGGCTTGTGCGCGGAGGACTCGGCTGTGATGAGAGCTCGGTTGACTCAGCCGTGAACTGTGAAGGCGGCGGCGAGCTCAAGGGGGCTCAGCGGTGAACTGTGGACGGCTATGTGCTCGAAACACGGACGGCGATGTGCTCGACTATGGAGATGGCGGAATGGGCCGGTGAGATTAAAATGGACGGTGGAATGGACCGGCAAGCAAGGTGAGCTGAACGGCGGGCAAGGTGGTGAAGGCGATGGGCTGACGCAACGGTGCAGAGAAGTGCGATATATATAGCCGACGGATTTGGGTAGTGGTGCAACGGTTATGATTGAGTTATGACGGGAGACCCACCGATCCCAGCAACAAATTTCTCGGCTTCATCGTCCCTTTCAGTCAATCAATTCGCGTGGATGGGGTAAACTGCAAAAAAATATACAGTTCAGGGGGTTTTTTTGCACATACCCCAATAGTTTAGGGGGGTTTTTTGCAACTTTTATAGTTCAGGAGGTTTCATGCACATACCCCAATAGTTCAGGGGGTTTTTTTTGTAATTTTTATAGTTCAGTGAGGTTTCTTGCACATACCCCAATAGTTCAGGGGGGTTTAATGCACTTTACCCTTGATTATACGCATAGATAGATAGCACAAATAGATTTTACATATCATTACTCTATATATTATTGTAAACGGGTCATTTTAAGTATGGGTCAGTTCAACGATAGTTCTGTTTTACTACTTGGGCCTTGGCCCAAATCGATAGATATGCCAGATAACAATAATTGACATAAAATGGGAACTACCTCGAACGTGTTTTTGAAACATAACAAACAAACATGGGTATTTTCATTTTATAGAATCCACAAAAAAAAAAAAAAAAAAAAAAAAAGGATTGTCTACAGAGTCAAATGACAAAATAAGAGAATCAATTGATGTGGTATATATATTAGAGGAATGGATGGAGGGAATTGAATATATACGAAATTGTACCTGTAATGGAGTTTGTTGGCTTAGGTCTTTGTTCTGCCATTGAAGTTCAGTTGAGAATTTCAATTGATCTCGCTTCAAATTCGAATATTCTTTAGTGGATTAGGACTTGTATTTGCTGTGCAAAACCCTGGGGGGAGAAACTAATGTGCCTTTTGAGAAGAAGAGTTTGAGTTCGATGAGTGAGAGTTATAGATTTGATGAGAAAAAGGGTGGAGAGACCAGACGGTATCAGCTCTGCAACCTCTGATTTGAGTGAGTGGTGTTGTAAAGTAGACGTTTAGAATTTTATATTTTAACTGGGTAATAAAAAGGATACATTTGGGTTTTTAAAAGTTTCATTAAAACACCAAAACGCTCTTCCCAGACGAAAAGCTCTTTAAAAAAATATAGTCAAACACTACTCAAAATAGTTTTTAAGTCCAAAAAAAAAAAAAAACAAAAGTTGCGTTTCAAAAGTCAAACCAAATGGGGCCATAGTGTGGACCTCTAGTCCCAACTCGGTTGCAACATTGTTCTCTTTGTATGTATATGCAATAGCTGCATCATTGTTCCATCATTGTTCCAGTGTTCCTATTTACTAAATATATATAGAATACAGGGTCAACTGCATTAAACTCACTTCTTCTTCTTTTTGTGTTTTTTGCACTAAATTCTCATTTTTTATTTTTTATTTTTTGTCAAAAAAACCCCTCAACTATCTGAGGGGGTAATTTAACTGACCAAAGTTAGTTAAAAGAGAGTTGTTTGGACATTGAGTTTTTTTATATATTTTTAAGACAAAAATGTCCTTGTACCTATTTCAATATAACCCACATATGTATCTACTACATTATCACTCTCAGGCGTATATCCTCCACCATTGCAGCATCACAAACTTTTCTTTTTACTCAGCTTCTTTTATTTATCTATCATTATAATATTATATATAATATGTATTATAATATAATGGTATATATAATATACACCAATAAATATTATTTATACTATATTTGCATTTCTATCCAGCCATCATACTTATATAAATCTGGGTTTTCCTTTATATTTATCTGCTAATTTATTTTATTTTATTTATTATTATTATTATTATTATTATTATTATTATTTTGAGAATTATATTGTGAATTCATTTTTTTGGTTTTTATTAATTTTCATTTTATACGGATTTGTTAAAAGAATTCATCTTTTACCACCACAAGAAATAATACCTATTTTTTTTCCTTTTTTATTATTTATGCCTACATGTTTTTCTTCTTTTTTATTTTTATATTTCAAAATAGTATTTTTTCTGTAAAAAATATATTCCTTCCATGTGAGTAATGTGAACTTGACTATCATCATAACATTATTTTGGAATTCTTTATGCTTTTACAAACAAAATAGAATTCTTTTTAATTAAATAAAAGATTGCTTTCAAAACTTTATTTTTTATCTCCTCACCAGTCTAGTAAAATGTTAACATTTTAAGAAAAAAAAATAGAAGTGTTAATTTATATGAACAATGTCGTTTAGGTTATTTAATAAATAAAAAATAAGGTGCTCCCACAAAGTAGATTTTCAAATAGGCTTAATGGGTATTTAAGTCAATTTCTATTTCAATTCCATTTCGGCTAATGTCTGTTTGCTAAGTCACCCCCTTGGATAGTTGAGGGGGATTTTTTGGCAAAAAAAATTAAAAAAGAAGGTTTATTGCGAAGCGCAAATAGAAAAGGGGTTTTATGTAGTTCACCCTATAATATATGTCTGATGTCTCAGATACGTTTCTTATGTTATGCATACTCTTTCTGAAAAAATAAATTTTGATAAAATTTCATTGTGATTTCTTGTGTTGAATTTCGTTAATTTTCTTTATTAATACGAGTTAGGTTTCCCCCTGATTGATATGTCTTAATTATATTTCAAGCATCAACAATTTTTATTTTTTTATTTTCTTTCTTAATGGATACAAACTGAAAGTAATAATTTTAATGCTAGTTGGTGAGCCTTTTTTTTTTATTATTTTTTTTATTGAAGGTTAAGCAAACTTACACAGCCACGCCTCCACCAAGTCTTGAACCCCCGACCTCTCCTTTGGTTAGCCTACTTTGCTCATGATTATATCATAAATAAAGGAACCTAAATGTAATTGCATCAAAGTATATGCCATCAAGTGGCATAAAATCTGCCTTGAAACTTGGGATGTTAAGCCTACGCCTTAATCACCCATGTGGCCAGATTATAAAATTATAAATGGATGAGCATGGACTCAACTTTGGCCCCTAATAAGAAAATTCAATTTACAATGGGATTTAAATATTTTATGTCAAAATATCTAAAACTTCTGTTAATAGGGGCATGTTTCCTACACCCTCAAAACGGGCTTATAGACCCACAAAGTCTATTTCAGAATAAATTTAATTATTTGGTAAAAATTCTAAAGCCAACACATTTTTTGTATCCTAATAATAAAAATTGGTCGGGTAGATCTAGGCCTTACCACTATTAAAATAAATTGGATTGAATTCACATTCGCTCGGCATATGTTCAGTTTTATCAACAACAGCAAAAAATCACAAAAGAAATATATATATTGTTAAATATATAATTGAATATTGTACTACATTGCAGTATCTAAAGATTAAATGAAAATATCCGGTATATAGGAGAAAGTTTGGGGGTAGGTGAGTGATGAACAAGTTATCTATATAGTAGAGGAATACATGGTAACTGGGTAGGTGTGCAAACCCTAGTTTGTAGCTAAAGGATATAATAGTACTTTTATAATCTAACAGCTCCCTCAAACTTAAGGTGAGATTGAAACCAACTTGACGAGATTATAAAAACGGCTCAAAAAATATTTGGTAGAGAAAACTGTTTTCACCCTAATGTAGGCATCGATGCTAACGTGGTTGATGACATGCCAATTGAAGTGGCAGGTGACTTGGTACTACTGGCACTTCTGTTGCGTGGCAACTGACGTGGTCGGTAAAGTGGCACAACTACTGGCACCGTTACAAAATGTGTCTGACGTTGCACCGATGCTGACATGTCAGGTGACGTGGGGTGGATCTTTGAAGATCTTGGAGGTAAGTGTGGAGCATGAGTTTGAAGGTTGATCGAAACGTCAGTTTGAATGTTGACTGCGCGGTAACTACGATAAATTGATGGGTGATGAATTTGTAAAGATTCGCAACATTGATGGTGCTTTCGAAATACTATACCTATCACCTCATCCACCATTTCTACTATCCATTCCATTCAACCAAATAAAAAATAAATAGCTTAGATGCCTTTATCAAAAGGCAGAACTAGAGCTTGATTGAAACACTGGCGAGTGCATTACAATTGCTAGATTCACATGTATTAATTATCAATCACCGAGCTAGTTCATAGAAGGATTTTGCTTAGTTTTTGCATTTGAAAATTTTTCCCCCTATTATACATGCTCATGTATCTAGTTCCAGAGATGAATAATGCACTGGAAGAGGAGATCAAAGCTGCTTAAATTGTTGGCTCGAGAACTAACCTTCAGCTATAACATATTTCTCCAAGCCGATCATTCCCATAAAACGTGTGTAAAAAGTGAAGCAGTCGTGATGGCTTGCTTGTAATAAGACTTGTTTGCATGAATGAGATATATGTCCAGAAGATATTGTTAAAAGTTGTAAATTTTACTTTCTCACTGCTGCAAGCCTGAAATTAAGTTGGAAACGAGTTTTAACTCATAAGGGCAACAACCATTGACAGATGGACCTAGGGACGAAGCCAAAATTTTTTTTCAGGGGGGCACTTTATAATTTTGTATACCATAACATATATTTATAATATAATGTACATGCATATAAGTCAATATTTATGAGTGTGAAAGAGATAGTGATATTTTTGGAATGAAATTAATTTACAGACATAGAATATAAGGATTAGCGAAAAATTTAGGACAAAAAAAATATGAAACATATATAGAATTCTATGAAAAATGAGAAAATTCCCGCCGGGGGGGGGGGGGGGGGGAGCTCTCCATATTTTCATTAAAAAACAGAAAACATATACATTATTATAAAATATATATATAATATAAGAGAGGGAGAAAATCCAGGAGGGTATGTGCCCCCCGGTCCTTAACTGCCTCTGTCCCTAGATGGACCTCCTTTCTTCCCCACGTTTTTGCCGAATCTCTTACTCTATCATGTCTATTTTCATTTTTCCATTCAATTTTCTTCGTTCCTCTCTCTACATCTGAAGTCTGTTTTTGTACATTTAGCTCGTAGGTAGTTATTGTGTTTCCAAACACACCTTAACTGCTCATAGCATTTCATAAATTTTTGTTGGGTTTTTTCAACCTTAAATATCTAATTTTCTACACATCCATTTAACATCCTATACTGACTTCCAATAACCGTTGGTTTCAGATCCACATAAGTGTTAAAGGAAATATTTTTCTTCTATAGATTGATGGTCACATCCCTAACGTTAAGCCAGGTTAGGGTACAACCCTCAAGTTCACCGAAAATCTTGGCATCAAACTAGCTTATCAAACCTCGAGAATGCAAACCTTGAGTCCGCATAAAACTTTAACGTCAAGCGTCATCAAAACTCAAGTGTGCAACACTCGAGTTCACAAAAAAACCTAACGTCAAACCATGTCATCAACCTTGAGGGTGCAAGCCTCGAGTCCGGAAAGAATCATGACGCAATACCAGGTTATCAAACCTCGAAGTCTCCTGGGCTACAAACCAAAGTTGTTAAAGCATAAAACGAGATATAGGTAGGGCTTTCTCGGGTGAAATTCACAACTATATTTTGGGACATTTAAAAGGATTTTTTGATGGATGGATGTGAAGTTAAAGTTTGTCATTTCAACATATTCCCAACACCATAGTATAGTTTTATATGCAAAAAAACCTGGCATTGTGATAAAACAGACAGTAGTCAATTCATGACCATGTTAGACAATTCGTATGATTTAGAAGATCTTCAGTAATTATTAATCAGATACTTATAAGGAAAACTAGAATAATAAGAGTTATCTTGCAGGATGTGTTTCATTCAGTAACTAGCATAATCCTTGTAAACTAAATAGACCCCATTTTCAAACTAAACACAGTCCTCAATATATGGGGATTGATATGTAAGATTATTTATTAATTATGTAGCCCACGTGATTTGGACATGTGATATATTTAATTAATTAGGGGTTAAGTTAATAGATATCAGCTTAAAATTATATTATTTGGTCAACTTATAAATTACCTTTATGGTAATTAATTATTGGAAAAGTGTTTTCTTATTTATTCCTTACTTTGATGGAAAGTGGAATTTAGGTTACTAAAAAGGAAAATTAGTCATCTCTCTATCTTTATAAAAGTGCATATATCCCATCAATTATGTACGCTAATGAAAACAACACGTATAATGTTTATGTATACAAAAGGCCAAGAGAGAGAAATCGGTTTTCACGCTTTGACTATTACAGTTTAGCATGTTGTTCATTCCGCAGAAAGGATCTCGACGTTTGCCTTGATCTCTTCGAGTTTTACAATTACAGATCGAGGTATTTATATCTAACTATTTATTTATGCATTATAGATATGTGAAAATCATGAAGTTCTAAGATATGGAATTCATGTAAATCATGTGATTAATGTTTGACATAAATAATTATAGTTTACATGTTGTATCAGAGCTTATGGTTTAGGGACTCGTTATTTTCCACTAAAGTTTGCATAAATAATATATAAAGTATAATTAAATAATTTATTTTGTTTAGGAATTCTTGGCATTTTAGATACAGTTTTATGGGTACCTATAATGTCTTATTAAGTGTTGTGATGTTTGATGAGTTTGTAAGTATAATGTCTGCTTCCTCATTTTTCAAGCCTAATATTTGCGTTAAAGTCAATTGCTTATATAAAAGCAATGCAAGACACACTAAAAGGCAAATAAGATATATGGGGTTAGTTTCTTGGTCTTTGTGCGTGATTGGAACATGAATTAAAAGTTTTAATAGCTTATGGTATTGTTAGAAGAAAATTACAGTTATATTTGATTGTCCAATGATTTGAAAGATAATTTAATTTTCTGGACAAGATATTTCTATTTTTGATTTTTTGATTGTCTAGAAAATTAAAATAATTAAATAAATAAAATATTTGTGTTGATTTATTTTATTAAAAATTTAAATTTCTAAAATAATGTGAGGTCTAGAAATTTAATTTAATCTTATTGGACATTCAAATAATTTATTGTTTTATATCCATACATACACACATATTATTGGAGAATCAATTTTAGATTGATTCAATTATGATCTTCAAGTCCGAAAATAAAATAATACATTTTATTATGCATATAAAATAAAATTTGATATTTTTTTAAAAATTTCGTACTATTAAGTTTTTGGGACTGAAGTTGCCTAAACTTGGATCGATCAGTATGAGTATGTGTACATAATGTTAAATGGGTAAATTAATGATGAATTAGTAATTAGCTAATTTAATATTCATGTTTATGAGGATTAGTAGCTATCAAAGTGGCCTAACCATAATGATTGATGAATATTAATTTTAGTAGTAAATATAATTAAAGATGAATTAGTCACCAGCTAATTTAATATTTATATTATGTAAAGGTTGGTAGCTACCAAAGTGGCCTAACCATAATGGTTGTTGAATATTAATTTTAGTGGTAGACATAACTGCAATATTTCATGAATTATTGAGTTTATTTAATTATGAGAAAAAATCTCTAAAAGGAATTGATTTTCAAGTGATTAAATGAAAATTAAGGGATTGCATATATTTTTTAATTAGGTAGATATAGGATATCCAAAGGTAACTTATCTATTTAATTAAATAATGTATCACCAATGAAGGTATACATATAAATACAAATAAGCATCATTATTAGTATTTTATAGTTGCCACCCAAAAGGGTATTATAGTTATACATTGTATTTATATTTTGAGTTATATATACGTGTTATGAACTCAAAGCATTATTGTTGTGAATATTTTATCTTCTTATGTTTGTTTTATTATATCCCTTAATTCGTATGCTACATCTGTTCTGTTTCTCAATAGGACTAACTTCTCATAATGGAATGAATAAGTTATGTTCAAAATTTAGGAGAGATCGAACAGATTAAGCATTATGACTATGCGAATAATTGTTCCCCATAGTGATAGTGCTAAGGAATGTTTGACTAAAAGAATATTTTCGTTTTGTAGATAAATATTTAAAACGAAAATTATTGATTGATATCACTACTATGCATTTTTTTGTTGGTACTCATACCATGTATGAACATATTTTTGAAATGACTAATGTTGCTACAAATTTGAGAACCTTATGGATGATTGTGGATGAGAATTTTCTTATTCAATTTATTCTTAATTTTTTGTCTACTCAGTATGGGTCATTTCGAATTAACACTATTAAGACAAGTGAAAAGTGAAAGAATTGATCGTTATGTTAATTTAAGAGAAGACAAGGCTTAAGTAACAAGTAATCATTATATTCATCTTATGACTTAAAAAGCTAGAAAGAAATTTGGGAATAAGCCTGAAAGTGAATTAAGTGAGCAACCCCCAAAATTAAAAGATTTAGGTCAATCTACTAAAAGAAAAGAATGTAATAATGTAAAAGTGTCATTTATGTATTGAACACTTTAAGAAAGATTATATGAAACATAAAGAATAATTTGAAAAGAAAGATAAGTCTTTTAACTTTTGTATATTTCGAATCGCTTATCGATATTCCTTCTAATATATGATAGGTTGACTTCAGTACTAATGTTTATGTTTCTAGATGCAAGGATTTCTTATAGTCTAAACCACAAATTCAAATGAGAATTTCTTATTTATGAGAATTGGGAAAAAGTTTTCTTTAAACCATTTTAAAACCATTGAGACATTTTGTTTAGTCTTAGACAATAGATTTTATTTAAATTATTTTAAACTATTTATATTTCTTCAATTTATCTCAATTTGATTTTATTTCAAAATTTTATGTTGATGATTTTTTCTTTAAGTTTGATAATGATGTTTATTCAATAAATTCTAATTTGTGAGTTATGGTATTATTGTTGATGATTTTTGTAAATTCAAACTTGATAGCTTATTTATTAAAAACATTTTGATCTTGCATCATAATGTTAGAATTAAGCGTAACTCAATTAATATAAAATTTATCTTTCTTGTGGCATAAAAGACTAGGTCAATATCTAGTGAAAGGTTAGAAAAATTAGTAAAGGATGTGATTCTTCTGAATCAAAACTTTACTAATGTTGGTGTGTGTGTGGATTGTATTAAGGGTAAACAAACCAAACACACAAAGAAATGAGCCACAATAAGTATAGGGCTTCTTGAAATTATTCATATAGACATTTATAGACCTTCTTATGTTCCATCTTTTAGTGTAGAAAAGTATTTTATTGCCTTTATAGTTAATTTTTCACACTATGGATATATCTATTTGTTGTATGAAAAATCTCAAGCAGTGGGTACTCTTGAAGTATATATAAATGAGGTTAAAAAACAACTAGATAAAAAAGTGAAAATCATAAGGTCATATAGAGGTGGTGAATATTATGAAAAGTATGATGAAACGAGTCAATACTATAACCGTTTGCTAAACTCCTTGAAATGTATGGCATTTGTGCTCAATACACTTTGTTATACATGCCACAACAGAAGTGTGTAGCTGTAAGGCGTAATCGTACTCTTATGGACTTGGTTAGGAGTATGTTAAGTAATTCCTCGTTACCTATAATGTTGTGGATGTTAAGTAATCTAAAGGGTACAAGTTTTACTATCCTAAACATATTACGATAATTCTTAAAACCGGTAATGTCAGATTTATTGAGAATGGTGAAGTCAGTGGGAGTGATAAAAAAAAGAATGTGATCATTCAAGAAATTATGGTATAAATTTATTTATCCATAACTTATAAGGAAATAATTGTTCCTTCAGTTGTTGAACCGTATAACAATGAAAAACAATTGAATGATCAACAACTCCATAATAAGATTATTACCAATAAATAGATTGTAGATGAATTATAAGGAATAACATTAAGACGATCTCAAAGAGAAAGGAGATCTGCTATTCTGGATGGCTTTGTGATATATCTATAAGAATCTGATTTTGATATATAGTGAGATATATATATATATTTGGTTACATATTCACAAGCCATTAACAGTACTGATTTTACTAAATAAATTAGTGTCATGAATGAAGAGATTATAAAGAAACATTTTCTCCAGTATCTAAGAAGGAATCTTTTAAAATATCATGGCATTAGTAGCTTATTATAATTTAGAGTTACATCAAATAGATGTGAATACAACTTTTATGAATGGGAGTTTATAAGAGGAAGTACATATGGAACAACCTAAAGGCTTCACATTAAAGGATAAATAATTCATGGTCTGTAAACTTAAGATGTCAATATATGGATTTAAATAAGCTTCCTAACAATGGTATATTAAGTTTAATGACACCATTATTTCTTTTGGTTTTAAGAAAAACATCGTTGATCAATGTATATACTAGAAGGTTTGTAGGAGTTAGTTTATATTTCTGATTCTATATATTGATGATATTTTATTTGCTAGTAGTGATGTTAGTTTATTATATGAAACTAAAAGTTATCTCTAAGAACTTTGAAATTAAAGATATAGATGAGGCATCCTACGTGATAGAAATAGAAATATTTCAAGATAGATTACGTGAATTTTTAGGATTATCTCAGAAAGTATATATTGAAAGAATTCTAGAAAGATTTGGTATAGAACATTATTCAACCAGTATTGTACCATACATAAAAAGGGATCAATTCAGCCTAATGTTATCCCAAAGAATGAGTTAGGTAGAAGGTAAAGAAACGAAAAATATTATTTATGCATATATTGTGGAGTTTGATGTATATACTAATTGGTATAGGATAAAAAATTATATGCTCACACTTATAAAGACATTTTTTAATTGGTTATTTGGTCCTTTTGACTGAAGGAACAATATTATGAAAAAGTGCAAAATAATTTTTTATTACTTTGTCTATTATGATTTTTTTTTTTTTTTTAATTTGTAACATATTTTGAGTTTACAATTTATGATTGCAAAATTTATTTCAGGACTTGGAGTTATGGGTACCATTTTCAGATTGTTGAAAATTTATGCTGCAATTTTTGATCTTCTTATATGAAAAATGATAGGTATTCTAAAGTTGAAATACTTTATCATTAAAGAAAATATTTAGAAACAACGAAAATCTATTAAACATATAAGCACACAACTTATGAGTGCAATCTATTAACGAATGAACTACCACTTAAGACATTTATGGAATATGTTGAAAGAATGGGTCTTGAGTTTAGTCAACAATGATTATTTTTAATTATGGATTGGACAATGATTATTTTTAATTATGGATTGCTTAACGGTGCTTATATATATATATATATATATATATATATATATATATGACATTTTGCGCTCATTAAATGTGTTTCTGATATTTCCTATCTATTAATGTACATGTACGTATTGCTTTAATAGGTGTAATAGGAATAATTTTTGAAAAGACATTACTGTTAGATCATTATTGATACTTCTTATTTATAGGCTATGTAGAATGAGTTACTAGTGTTGTGGTACATGGAAGGGACTGTATCATTTAGTGATATATAACTGCCATGACTCGCATTGGTAATTTATTTACTTTGGTATTTATAATGACCAACTTAAGGACTCAATCTGATTTAAGATGCACACTAATGACTATTTTACTAAACCACTACAGAAGTTATCATATGAGTCAAGTGGGAGAATGTAAGATTATTTATTAATTGTGTGGCCCACATGATTTGGACATGTGATATATTTCATTAATTAGTGGTTAAGTAAATAGATATCAGCTTAAAATTATTTTATTTGGTCAACTTATAAACTACATTTATGGTCATTAATTATTGGAGAAGTGTTTTCTTATTTTATTCCTTATTTTGATGAAAAGTGGAATTAAGGTTACTAAAAAGGAAAACTGGTCTTCTCTCTACCTTTATAAAAGTGCATATATCACATCAATTATGTACGCTAATGAAAACAACACGTATAATGTTTATGTCTACAAAAGGCCGAGAGAGAGAAATCGGTTTCCACGCTTTAACTATTGCAGTTTAGCATGTTGTTCATTCTGCAAAAAGATATCACGTTTGCCTTGATCTTTTCGAGTTTTATAATTATAGATTGAGGTATTTATATCTAACTATTTATTTATACATTATAGATATGTGAAAATCATAAAGTTCTAAGGTATGAGATTTATGTAAATCATGTGATTAATGCTTGACATAAATAAGTTCACATGATAATGCTGACCTCATAATAAGATGTTAATTTAGCGTGTGGAATAGCTATTAGGATAAATTACACTAATTTTTTCTGAAAATTTGGACAAATTACATATGGGTATTTTGATTTTTCTTGAGATTTGGCGTGCTTAGTGACACCCTATTGTTTTCTTTCCAACAGACCCATGGACCAAATTTTGAAAAATAACAAATTTACCCTCCCTTGTATAAAATGCAAATTGATAAATTATTATGGATATAAGGGCATTACTAACTAAGAAATAAAAAAGAAAAAACCAAAGAAGGGTGACACCATTCACACGGGGCCTCTAGGCCGGGAAAACTACAAATTTCAGATATATTTATTATATATAGAATCTTCCTTTTGCGGAGCATCACATTATATTGGCATAGCGATCATGTCTAGGCTGGGGGGCAATTTTTATTTCTGATATAAGCCTTGCAATTTCCTGGTTGACAAAATAAGGCCCACACCATCCATTATGAAGTATTGTTTTTGAGACCGTGACTTTCCTACCAGGATCCTCCTATTTGTTACCATCTATTTTTTATTTATCTGTTTATTTTTATTATTATTATTATTTTTGGATACACTCTATAAGGAGAATACCCCAGGACTATACAAGAGAATAATTGTTAGCAAAAAGAAATCTCTATAATCCATGCTATATGAGAAGATAGATACAGCAGCAAGCACAGGCAATTAGCAAAGACATTGGGTGTAAAAAAAAATTACGTTTTATAGCCATCCACATACAGAGTGCCTTGGGACATAAACTTTGAACTACAGTAGACTGACATCGCGTCCTTTAGATCTGAGACTTGAATGATCCATCGATTCACCCTTGCCCTTGACCTCAGCAGTAGACACCACTGGATGCCATGTATCAAACCATAAAGAAGTCTTTCTTCCATCCCTTATGATATGTATAATGTGGTTCCCAGCAGTGTCTCTCAATCTCATGGTTAATTTGGTTTTTGCTATGCAGGAGTGTAAAATAGCAGGGGAGACTCTGGTGGAAGGCCGCGGCGGCAACGGTGGTGGTGGAGATGGAAGGAGCTTAAGATCCTGTCTATGATACTGTGCCCATGAAAGACAATGAAAGTGTAACTAGAAAAAAAGTTTCAAAACATACTTGTATGCTTGTACCTTATTTTACACTATTGGTGTAATGCCTTGCGACTTTCCAGCGCATACAGTCGTGTGTGTGTGTGTGTGTGTGTGTGTGTGATGGATGGCAAGAAACTCCCCCACTGTTCCTTAAACAGGTCCGTGCCTGCTAATATGAATGTCATCTTGAATAATGTTCTTGGCACCCATCACTTTCAACTTGACCAATATTCTAGTCATAGAGATGAAATTGTGAAGAAATGCTTTAGAATATGAATGTCATCTTGAATAATGTTCTTGGCACCCATCATTTTCAACTTGACCAATATTCTAGTCATAGAGATGAAATTGTGAAGAAATGCTTTAGAATTGAAAGGATTGATTGAACCAAAACTCAATGTATGGAGTGTAAATTTGATAAAGATTCAGACATTGATAATATAATGATAAAACTAAAAAATTAAAAGATAACTCAAAACTACTTTCATAATGTAGGATTTAGAATACAAATGACGGGAAGGTAGACGGTGATATAACAAGTTGAATTGGAACGGGAGAGATAAAATGGAGACAATCCAGTAAGATATTATGTGATAAAAGAGTGGCATATGCTAAAAGGATTGGACCAATTATGTAGTATGGAGTGGAGAGGGTTGGGCCCTAAAAAAGAAGAAAGAACAACCACTCCGTGTAGCAGAAATGAGAATGTTACGATGAATGAGTAGAGTAACAAGAATAGATAAAAGGAAAAAATTAGATGCAATACCCATTGGTGATAAAAGTAGAGAAAGTCTTACATCCAAGACCTAGCAGAGAAAGTCTTACATCCAAGACCTAGCGGCTAGCCAAAAATAATAATATGGGATGAGATCATTAAATATAATTTTTGAAAATTAAATATAGTAAGTAAAATAACAACTAATAGATCAGATTGAAGAAAGAATTTATGTGGCCAATTTCATTCATATTTGAAAAATAACTTCTTTAAATAAAATTATTTAACACTGGGATAAATTTGCCCTTAGACTTAAAAGAAAACGTAATAATCAAGCTGAATGCAATACACACTACTAATCATCATTGAATTGCTATATTTCAGCTTGGTTTGTTCATATACAAGTGACTTTCTGAATAAACTAACTTCTGTATGTTGAGCTTCTATCTCCTGCCTTTTCACTCCTCTGGATGTCCATAATAGGATCATGATCTTTTCAGTGGCTGTAGTGTTGCTTATTTTATTTCCTTTGTATTCTGTTGGCCTTGCTAGGCTTGAACATCAATTCAAAATTAATAATAAAATAAAATAAAATAACAAAAATAATTATAATACTCCAGACATAATTATCTAATCCTATGAATTAAAGAGCTACCATCCACTTATCCCAAAAAAAAAAAAAAAAAAAGAGCTACCATCTAATGCTATGAATTAAAGAGCACTTGCATTCTTCCACACGTTATGTCAACATTCAGAAGCAAATTCAGTAAATTGCTCACTAACAAAGAGAGAACATGAAAAGCCACAACTTGTATTTTGAAACCCATTCAGGTACAATGTTTCATCTTTTATGGAAAAATAACATAAATCCCATACCCCAAATTCATAGGACAATCATCCTACCATGTGGGGTTCCATTTGTCATGCACCTTCATTGGGTATTTCATTAGGTGGCATTTCCAAACTCAAAACATTCATGTCTTGCGAAACAGATGTTCTGTAAGTTACGAAAAACAAGAAGTCAGATGCTAAGAGAATAGGATTATATTTGTTCAACATGTCACGTTGTGTGAAACAAATTTGGAGAGCATGAAGCAATTAAGCTAAATATATTGAATAGTGTGCAATCATTTTTATGACTAAGGTGCTAATGTTTCAACTTTCAAATCTAAGTGTTCCCTTCTCCTTCCGTCATACAACGTTCTCTGAGTGCGATCTGATGGTAGCAAAAAATGGTATTGTTTTCCACATCTAGTTCACTTGCTTATATTTTAACATTTACAAGAGATTTTTTTGGGATGGGCATGATCAATGAGCTGAATTTCTTCTTTAGACTTCAAACTAGAAAAATGATACTGGATTTTCATCTTACAACCAAAATGGGGATGTCCCATATCGCTTGAGGGGGAGAAGTTACTGACACGTGTGTGTGGATGCCTCCTAACTGTGCAGATGCGAAAACTGTGCGCACGACGAGTGTGCAACGCAATCCGTATTTACCCAGCGGGTCGTGATTCTTATAAAATTTTGAAATTTAAGACACCATCTGTCATCTCTATTTTCTCATCTTTCCAAATTCAAACATAGATATGTAGATATACTACATAAATATCCGTTTTTTATGTTATGTTTGGTTGGAAGGAAGGATTGAGGAGGGATGGATGAGGGGGGGATAGATGATGCTTCTTATGTTTGGTTCTAGGGAAGGGAAGAGAGGCAGGAAGCAAAGAGGGATGAAGCATCCCTCCTAGCATGTTGTTTGTTAATCAGTCCAAAATTGGGTGGAAGAGAGGAGGGAAAGAAAGAATAACCAACCCAAAAAAGGTAATACCAATTTTAACCTTTAGTTATTTACTAAATAACTAGTTAAACCCTACGGAAATTCTCCCATACATAATGAGGGTATATTGGTAAAAAAATATAAAAACTCTCCTTCCTTTCCTTTCCTTACATTCTATCCTTTCCATTCAATCAAACAAAAAGTGAGGAAGTCACCTTCCCTTCCTTAGGGATGCCTCATCCATCTCTCATGACTCAAACTTACGCAAGATCTCCCCAAATCCTTCCAGCAGTTGATCCATCAACAAATCTGCTCCTCACACAGTTTGCTTCTTCATGGATTTCCAATCTCATTCCTAGTCACGTCCCTTTTTTGTGTGCTTAAACTTTGGGGTTGTTGAAACGCTTGAACCACATCTATAAATGATTCAACAACCAGTTGATACACTCGCAATGCTAGATGTATAATGAATGTGGAAAAATACAAATTCAAACAATAAAAAATTACCATAATGCACAAGCAATCAGTATGGAATTTATTCACAGGAAAAAAGAAATGAATATGGAATGCCTGAATGCTCCAATATTGTGTGCTTATATTTTTTGAACTTAAGTGTATTTACATAAAGCATTGAGTCTGAAAAACAATAGGGTTTTGAGTAATTCAATTCAAATAGGAACCTCAGAATTAGCATACTCGATCATTGAAAGACAAAAGCAGGCCAATATTATTCGATGGATACCTCAATCGATTGAAGTCTCCTGTCCTTTTAGGAAGAGGACTCTGAATTTTATAACTTTCCAAAACCACTTTAATGTATGTCAAAAAGGATTTAGATGAATCAAACATGAAACCCATATTGGTGAATGCATGAACTTTAGACGGTGAGTGTCAAAATACAAGTTGGAATTGATGTGTATGAAATTCCAGATCTACTTCGATACAGAGTTCTCGGGGAGTTTTGCATGCCCCGACGCAGCGTGAATCCAGGCTCCTATTAAGTGGGATTAAGGGCGATGTATCAGGGGAACCTCCACGCCGACAACCATGCAAAACAGATAATATTGATGGTTTGAAATAGAAAAAGCGGATAGAAATGAGAAAGTCTTCTCTGCTTACCAACTTGCTTGTTTGGATCGTACAGTTGCTAAGGGTTGCAGGTAATCTGTTCCATTTCTTTCTTTCTTATTCTACAATCTTGCAAGGAATTTTGAACAAACAAGCGTATCACCAGTCATTCCCCCGAACAGAAGGATCTTCTTCTCTAAATCATTTGACTTCTGAGTTCTTTGTCCAAACTTCTTAATCTTCTATCCATGCTAGCCGGAAAGCATTCATTATTTAGCACACCAAGCGGGGAAGTTCCTGGGATTACTTGGAGGATTGATTGTTGGAAAGGCAAACAAAGAAAGCAACATGCCCGTCAGATAAAAAGAAAGAATTAACAGCGCAGTGCGTGCATTAGGATGCGGCGTATGAAGTATCTGCTTGAGGAAGAGGAGGTTTTCAAGGCTCTGGGGAGATGTGTGGAGACAAGGCGTCTTTCAATGCCTTTTTAAAAACTTCAAAAATCTATGCAATACTATTTCTGAATCTACCCCTAACACCTCCCACCTGAACATTAGAGGGGCAGACACGAGGCCTATACAAGCCTTACCTAACCTCTTTTCAGGGTAAAATGGCCATAGCAGCAACATCTCCCCGTCACTCAGGCAGAAGGTGAGGACACTTATTCGGATTGGTGAAACCTAGAAGGAGAAAGTCTTTTCACTCATTGTATATGAGACTCCACTTTATCAATTGTTAGAATCCGGGGTACAGTTAGTGAAAGAACCCGGTTTTCTGTCTTCACAAGTTCCAAATATGCCCTTTCACTACCACGCTGACGAGGAAAGCAGAGAAGAACAAGGCGCTAGTTAGCACTCCTGCAAGAAAACAGCCTAGCTAACAAGCAAGAAAAACGACTACGCCACAACGGCTTTCTATAAGCTCAATCCGTTGCTTGTTGCCACTATCCCTGCTCCTTTGAGAATCAATATATAGTCAGTAAGATAATTCATATTGATTATCGCGGGGAGAGAGAGCTGCTCTGCGAAGCTGGGCGTTCAGTCTTCTTATGGAGGAACCCATAGACGAAAGAGAATAGAAAAGGCCTTCAAAAAAGAGCGAGGGAGTGATGAAATAAATGCTCGTGAGCCGCCAAGTACCAGTCTCGCAACAGTATTGGCGCAAAAGGGTGTGAGGTCTGTCTTGAAAGAGCCTCCTGTTCCTACTGCAAGTGCTAGATAATCGGTGACATTAGGATCGGTGACAGAGCTACCAAATAGAAGGAAGAAGCTCCAATTCGTAGAGCAAGGTCTTCTTCTTTGCCCCAGGGAGTCTATTAGGAGATCGAAGAACCTGCAAGGTGGGGCTTTTTCTTATAACTTATAAGGGGAGGTCTGGTCCAGGTTTCAGTCTTTCAATGCCTTTTTAAAAACTTCAAAAATCTATGCAATACTATTTCTTAATCTACCCCTAGCACCTCCCACCTGAACATTAAAGGGGCGGACATGAGGCCTATAAGAGCAACCTTATAGATTTCAACCACAACTGATCGTGATTTTTGTTTACCCGGTTCGTCTCAAATAAATGCTACAACCCTTCCTTAACATTCTGACTTCTGTCCAGAAAAGAAGAGAGCTGGGGATGCCACGATCGGAGAGACAAGGCATATACGTGAGTTCATTCTATAGTTGGAAAGTAGTCAATAAAGACTACTCCATTTCTTGGGTTGTAGCCAGCTTGAACCTGAAGTTTGGCTCTTCTTCTATGAGAATCTCACTATGTCTGATGCTTTTCCTCGCTTGAGTAATGGTGCATACTTGTGAACTTGAGGAGAAAAAGGAATCAAAGAACCGAGCGTTGCATTCTACTTGTTTCTTTAGCAGACATGTCTAAAAGCCCTTGTGATTCCTATATTGCAGTTTTCACTAAATTTCATTAGTGGAGCCTTATTACATAAGCATATTTTTGTATTGGTCTTTTACTGGTAACTGTGGGCTAGATTGTGACTGTTTGATATCTCAAATGTGTGATTTATGGTATGACAAGTCAAGATTTTGGAAAATGTTCGTGAGGTTATTAGACTTAGGTTGCCAAGTTTGAGATCAAAACTTGGAGTCTGTACTTTTTTTATTTATTTGAATGTCAAGTTGTTATGTTGGTTACCTATGCCAACTGAAAAGTTGTTCTAAAAATTAAAAGTTCAAATAAAGATTCTGAGAAAGGGAACAAGAGGTGTACTATATGTTATATGTTGAAATCTTTTTGTGCTCCAACTTTAATGTTTTTCTTTGTTATTCAAAAGCATTATATGTTTACTAATAAGAACCTACTTATCATAATTACGAGGTCTATTGAGTTCTGCTTTTATTTCTCATTCAAAAGCATTTCAGGATTTTCTTGCTTATCATGGTGAATTGTGCTTCTTCTCTGTATGGTTTCTGCCTTCAAGCACTACTCTCCATTTAGTTTGTTATTGAATATGTATATATAATGATAATGTTGATGATGAAGAAGAATATGCAGAAGTAAATTTTTTTTTTCTTTAGGCATTATATAGCTGACAAAATTTTAAAAGACAATCCTTGTAATAAGAATCTAAGAAAGTCAATTAGGAGAAGAAAGTGAAAAACACAAATAAAAAAGGAAGCTATATTATCGAACATAAGATCGAATCAAAGATGGCAGTAGAAGGGATTAATTTATAATAAAAGCACGGAAATCCAAGCTACTTACAGCTGAGTTGATCTACACTGGATCTTGCCCAAATGGTTTAGGGAGACCAGGAGACGAAAACAAGTAAAGCCTGGATAATATCGCCCTGTTACTATTACACCATCCCTTGGTTTGCACACCTCTTCCAACGTTTGCCTTTTAAGATCATAACTCAGGATCCTAAGCGGAATGCTCAAGAAGATAACATCAGAAGTCGGATGAAAAGCAAAGGGTTGAAACCACAAAAACTGAGAACGAGAAAGCCCTTTAGAAAGCACCAAATCATTTATTAAACTAGCCATGTCGATCCTATACTTCAAAGCCCATTCCATGGCCTTACAGTCTCCTTCAAGTGACCAAATGAACAACATGGTGGGGGTTTTCCTCGCATAACATAGCCGGCCCATCAACACCCCAATACATCCAATTAGATTTCGATTTGCACTTTCTGTCAATGGGAGCTCAACGGCATGAACACCGACTTCATTGAGATCAAACCTCAAAAGGTGCTTAGACAAAGATAACTGGTACAGTGCACCGTGAAAGTAAACAGCATGCCTTACCCAGGAGCGCCCATTAATGCAGGAATCAATTTGTACCCGGTGTCTAACCCATTGTTCAGTATTAGAACAGTATACGTCCAACACAAGCTTATTTTTCATTTTGCATCTTGCAATGCGTACAACTCTGTAGCAAAGGGACTCAGAGGGGTTAAAAGCCAATGCTGCATAGCAATGACGCTGCTGGTGGCGGCGGGCTTTGGGAATCGGCACATATTGCTTCATCACAGGGTTGCACACATAGTACCGTAAATCAAAGGAATTGAAGAACAAAAACAAGCCATTGCAACTATCAAGAAAGTCATTTGCATTAGTCTTTTGGAACGATAAGTTGGCCAAATATTCAGAATCAACAAATCCTCCTCCACCACCACCATCAATGCCACTGTTGTCTTCTACAGAAACATAGTCAATGAGCTCTTCGTTGTCAAAGCGCCCCAAATGCTTTAAAAATGCATCCCGTACTGGGCGACTGGCGTCTGTGGTTATAAGGGGCATATGAGGTGGGAGAGCATAACTACGGAAGAAAAGGCCACAGAGAGGAAGAGACACTCTGGGCAAGCAAAACACAGAGATTAGATAATCCCATGATTTGCATACACATTTGAACCTAGTCAGAGGCTTTTCCGGCAATCAACACAGTATCTCAACCAACACATCATCGGGAAAGAAGCCCATTATTATTCGAATAAGGAACACAAAGGCGATTCTTTTTTATTCCGGTGAACATTCCCGGACCTACATTCAATGCTTTAGGAAAACGGTGTGCTTCAGGGCGAGCAATAGGTTTGAAGACAGGCCGCAGTAGTTTCAATGCACCAAAGGGATGGGATGGATCGGAATGAGGGGCTACCCCTTACTAACTATAAATCTTACCGGAGACAGATCTAACTAGTCTCTGCGAGTGGAGGAAGTTTCCGTTTTTCTTATGAAGCAGAAACCCTCGTAATCGAAGAAGGGGTCATGGGGTATATGTAGGTAAACCAAGACCGTGCCAGACCTTAATGCCTATTCCTTACGTGCAAGGTTGAGACAATGAAGTATCATCACATATGCACATAAATACCTTCGAATCTGAAGATCGTTCAAAACTGTCTTCAATTGGAGTCCTTGCATGAATTAGGGTTTCGAACCTTAGGGACTTCAGTGTAAATAAGACGGAGAGTTTCGGCTAGATTTCTCAGTGTTCTTTCATTGACTATACGCGTAGATATATATAGCAGGGTAAAGTGCAAAAAAACCCCTGAACTATGGGAGAAATATGCAACTAACCCTTTTAACTGTCAAAAATACAAGAAACCCTCTGAATTATGAAAAAAGTTACAGATTACCCCATCCGGCCAAGATCCGATGAAAATTAACTGTTAAAATTTGCTGAATTATTTTAAAAGACTATACTGCCCTTAGAAGCATGAAAGGACAAAAGTGCCCTTAATTTTCAATCTTTAGACCCCAATATCCCAATCCTTATAATGAGTAACAAAGTCAAATATGGCTTTTACCAAATTTCCCAAATCATGAAATCTGCAACTCTGGTAAGGGTTTTTGTCGGGGTTCTTGTAGCTCAATGAACTGTTAATCATGGTGAATGAACATTTGTTTTGGGAGTTTAAAAATAATCCATCACTCATTGCTTGTGATTCTATACATACATCCCAAACTCAAATCCTTCATTTAATTTCTTAATAAAAGTTGAATACACAATTGATTTAATTGCCAAGAACTAATTAATTGTTGCATTCAGATTCAGAAGTTGTATGGAGAATATGTTACACTTTTCATGCTTGCTTGTGTACTAACATTAAGGCTATGTTTGGTAGGATGGGTTTGAAGGGGGAGGATAACATTAGTTATAAGGGAAAGGGAAGGAAAGGGAAGGGAAGGATAAGTTTAATCCTCAATCGTGTTTGGTTGATTAATGAAGGAAAAGAAAGGGAAGGATAACAATCATGTTTGGGAAAAGAAAGGAAAGGAAAGGATAATAAAAAATTTACTATTATGCCCTTTATATATTTTAACAGATAAATTTTTAGATTTAAATATGCAACAATATTTTTGCCCCAAGATTCGGTTCTAAGGCTCAGTTTGGTAGCAAATGCCACATTCATCTTCTCTTTCCAAATCAATATTTCAAAACTCAACAGCACTTAACTAATTTATGCAGTGGTATTGAGGCTAAGCAGCCCAACTCTGCCATGAGAAAATCTACTCGTGTGCAGCTGATTAAGAATGGGAAGAAGATCGCTGCATTTGTACCCAATGATGGTTGCTTAAACTATATTGAGGAGAATGTAAAAGTCTTCAACAAAACTAGTGTAGATCTTCTTTAATTGCTTACTTTGTGTTGTAGGACACAAAGCAAGCTAAATCTTATAAAAGGAGCCGGCTCAAGTAAAAGTGGAGGAGGCTCCAATATGAATGGAGCAGGCTCTACTTTAAGTAGAGGAGGCTCCAATATGAGTAGAGCAGGCTCCCAAAATGGGAGGCGGCTCCTTTCACGAAAAATTGTTCTGGTAACCAATTTTATGTCATGTTAGGTGGCAGAAGTAAAACAAAGAAAAAGAAATGCAATTTACCCAAAAATAAAAAATAAATAAATAAAATGTAACTCACTTTTATTCCTAAAATGAAGTTGAAATAACATTCATACTCAAGAGCACAAATGAATTTCCTATTAAAAGTTTGATTTCCTTCAACAAAAAAGATGATAAAATCAATAAAACAATAATAAAGTCAATGAAATAATCATATTGGTAAGTACTGAAACAATCAACAGATCGCATAGAAAACCTAATTACTAGATCTTCCTTCAAGCAAGTAACAACAGAGAAAAGTAAAAAAATGATCATTAATTTAATCTTTAAATTTGGCTTCTTACTTTTTTGGGTGAGAGGGGTTTGATCACAAATGTAATCAATGATGATCAACAACATAAAACAGTAAGTTAGGTTCTTTCTGACTTTATTTAAAAAAAAAAAAAAAAACTTAACAACCCAAGGCATGAAGTGGATCGAACATACAGATCCACCAATTTCTTGCAAATAATGACCCCAAATTAGGAAGTGCCGAGATATAATGGGAATAGGACACTTGAAGGGAGCCGGCTCAACCATGATCATGGAGCCGGCTCTTATGGGTTTTTGAGAGGTGCCGAGTGGAGCCGGCTCTTCCTTTTTGTAGAGCCGGCTCCACATTTTTTTTGGAGCCGCCTCAAGTAATTGCTGGAGCCGGCTCTCTTGGGCAATTGAGAAATCCCGAGAGTTGGTGTATGCAGGCCAATAATACAGGCCCTAATATGAAGAGCAAATTTGAGGGTAAAATTGGCTTAACATATATTTTGTATGCCATTGCCTGCCATTGCCTTCCCTTTCCTTCCTTATCCTCCCAATTTTGGAAGGTTAAAAAATTACTGTACGTTGCTTATAAATAACCCTCCAAACCCCTCCCTCTCCTTCCCTTTCCCTCCACTAACTTTACCCAAACACAATTTTTTTATTACCCTCCATCCCCTTCCCTTCCCTTTCCCTTCAAACCCATCCAACCAAACTGACCCTAAGAGCTGAGGCGTGGACAAACTTTTCAAGCCGCCGTTACGAAGAGGAGAAGAACCGACGGGAGCAATCTCTTCACGGCATTGTAGAAGGCAATGGGATCAGCGGCGGTGGGCGCCAGAGATCTACCGCAAAGGACGGTGAGGAGGATCTTGGATCTATGAGCAGGGTCAGTGCGTTGGGTATATGGCGGTGATGGTTAACAACGAGTTACTGTGGATGACGCAATGGTTGACGCGTGCAAACGTGTCAGGCGACGGTGATGATGAATTGTGGAAGACGCCGGTGAGTTTGGTTCAATTTTTCGGCAAAAATGAACTTACCAGCGTGTACAAATTTTCCGGTGGTGATGATAGTGAGATAACGAGCCGGCGATGGTGAGCTTTTTAAGAAATGGGTCTTCACCAGCAAGCACCAATGACAATGAGCGCCTGGTGTGTACAGAGAGGTGATTGGTGGAGAGGTTGAGAACGGCGAGGACAGACTGAACGACGGGCAACAAGAAGGAACGGTCGGTGGTGACGACGAATTGCACGATTGGCAGATGGTTGGTTTATCCACGCCTGAGACTTCTCTCGATAGTCCATGGCCAAATTCATCGACTCCTTACCATCGATGTCTATAATTTGGGGAAAGAAAGATGATGCGGAAGGGTTCAAGGTTTGATTATATAAAACTGCGTCATTTTATTGGAAGGGCAACTTCATTTTTTCAGGAGGGTTTTTTGCCCTTTACCCTATATATTATATATGTGCGTAATATATAGAGTAATGATATTTAAAATGATTAAAATCTATTTGTAGCAGAAGAATCTATCCTAGGATTTTTATTGTAAATGGGTCAGCTCAAGTGTGGGTCAGTTCAACGATAGTTATGTTTTATTGCTTGGGCCTTGGCCCAAATCGATATCGATATATAGTGTGGACCTCTAGTCCCAACTCGGTTGCAACTTGCAACATTGTCTCTTTGTATGTATATGCAATAGCTGCATCATTGTTCCAGTGTTCCTATTTACTATTTACTATATATATATACATAATACTTTCTTTTTTTTGTTAAGAAAAACCCATCAACTATCCAAAAGGGGTGATTTAACTGACGAAAAGTTAGTTAAGAGGGAGCTATTTGGACATTGAGTTTTTTTTTGTATATATATTTTTGAGACAAAAATGCCATGTACCTATTTTAATATACCCCACATATATATCTACTCCATTATCACTCTTAGGCGCTGTAGACACTAAAATTTTAGTGGGCTTTGATTTTAACAAATGGATCCATTAAATATGGGCTTAATGTTTAATTAAGTTATTTAATTGGCCCAAATTTGGCCCACTTAAATTATTTAATTGGCCCACCCTAGATGGTTAAATATAAAGGTCATTATTCCTAATAAAATATATTTGGAATAATTATTTTTAAGGATAATTATCATAATATAACCGGCCCGGCCCAGTTATGATATTTTTCTTATCAGAGAGGATACGTGTCATCATCCTATAAATCCAAGAAGCCTATAAATAGAGGCTTGAAGGAAGGAGGAAGGGACACAAATTTTGAATTCAGAAATCTAGAATTCCAGAGAAATACAGAAGCTCTCATCCCTAACATCCAAATCCAAAGGCGAAGAACACCAGGCACATCAAATCGTGCCGGTCTTCATCAAATTCCATGATGATCAACAACAAGCACATCAAATCGTGCTGTTCCTCATCCAAATTCCACGGCGATCCAAGAACAAACTCGTGCAGCCCTTGGATCCAACCAACAACAAAAAGGAGATCGAATCAGAGGACCATTCTTTTTGTAAAGAATATTACAAAGGGTTGTACTCCATCATCATAAATTAATAAAATTATTATTTTGCCCATATTTTGTTTCTATTTGCAGGATTACAAAATTTGTGTGTACAAATTTCTGGCACGTCCGGTAGGACATCCTTTGCCTCTTATCTCTTTCTCCTATCATTAAGTTTATTTTCTATCAGATTCTATGGCTCCCCCTAAGACTCAGACAGACAAAAAAGCCCAAAAAAATATCACTACTACAAAGGTCGACGCCAAAGCCACCATGAAAAGTGGCACGAAAGCCAAATCAAGTAATGGAAGTACCTTGGCGGGCCTTATGACACGTAGTAAGTCCCAGGCAATCACGTCCTCCAAACATCAACAAAACTCGGTGAAAACCGATCCTACAAAGCCGGTGAATGTGAAAACTCAACATGTCAAGAACCCTGACGTTGTTCCGGAGGAGATTCCGCCACCAGATTTACCTCATTCCGTCGATGATGCTCACTCTAGTGTCGGTTCACCCTCAGAATCACTACGTCAAACTTCAGAGTAATCAATCACTTCAAGGAACGTTGACTCTCAAGGCCTATCGTACTCTGATGTGGTCACTGCTATGATGACTGGAGCTGCCATGATGGAGGAATAACTAGCAACTATGGCTCGTGCCATTGAGAACCTTACAAAGACTGTTGAAGAGAATGACTTGCAAATCGCTACACTGATGAACGAATTGGAAGTTCAGATCTTCAGTGAATCACCAATGCCATCTGGGAATTGTGTAAATTCCACACCACCACCGTCTGGGAATCCTACATCTTCCACAGCAATGCCGACGGAGAATCCTAATGTAATACCCCTAATTTTAAAAGGATAGTCTCGGCATTTTAATTATTGTTTTATTGCATTTTTGTGTGACTATTTGCTTATTTGTTTAATTGTTTAATGGTTTTAACTATTTATTTGATTTAGTTGTTTAAACATGCATTTAAATTGCATTAATTGATTTCTTGTTTTCTTTAATTGAATTGTTTGATTTAAGTGTCTTTTGTATTTTCTTTGATTGGATTACTTTAGTGTTATTAATTTTAATGTGTAACTTAGTTTAATTAAATGTTTTATTGGATTTAATTTGTGTAATTAGATTAAATTAGTAACAGTTATAATGTATTAAATTAGTAATAGTAATAGTTAAACAATAGGGTTTATTTTCTTTTAGAATGCACATTGTGGCCGAGTAGGATTTACATTAGGGCACTGTCTCTAATTATACGTGGATTAGGGTTTTAATGTTCTAAGCCTATAAATATAATATTACGGTGGTTTAGGGTTTTACAAACATAAGCATAGTTCTATTCACATAAAGCAGAAGGTTGAGAGAACGAAGGCACCGTAAAGGTTATCGAGGAGAAAAACAGAGAGGACCAATGGAGTATTGTTGTGGATTAAACCAAAACCATAAGAGGCTTAAAGGTATTCAGTGGTTGCCGAAAATTTAGAGACGACGTCGGGATTTCATAACTGAAATCACATGCAAGTTCTTTTCTTCCTCTCTCCCGTTGGCTTTTGTTCTGTGCACACCTAGATGATCTCTAGGTTTTTAATTGGACATTAAATATATTTTGCATGTTTAATATATGTTAGAATATTAGCCAATATGTGTTTAGTTTTGATTGGAATCTGTTGTTGAAATTGTATCTCAGTGTTTATTCGTAAGCATGTTAAATCGGTAATAGTTTGTATGGTTCTTTTTAATGCAAACTGTTTTAAATAAATAAGTAGGATGATATAAGATGAAATTTAGACCCTTATTTTCAGTTTTTACCAAGAACAGAAGGGGTGGAAGCGGTCGGAGACGAAGCAGAAGGCCGGAGGAGGTTTGGGCTCTCAAAAAGGGAGAGAGCCGGCTCCATGGAAGAGGGAGCCGGCTCCCCCCCAAGAGTAGAGCTGGCTCTAGGGGATGTAGAGCCGGCTCTACCCCTCTAGATCCGGCTCCAAGAAGTTTTGGAGCTTGCTCCATTGTTGTTTGGAGCCTGCTCTATAAGTTTAAAAGCAGGCTCTCTCACGATGATGTTTTCTGGACTTTTCTGGGCGTCGTTTGGATGATTTTAAAATTTTCTGAATTGTGTTGTGAATATACTGGGGTTCTTAATTCCAATTTCAAGTGTTATTAAAACCTCTTATTGCATAGTTTATGTCTCTATGCTAAATGATGAAACAGTAGAAAATTATACAACTGTGCACGCTGTTAACGGAAGTAAGGAAATTAATTGTTTAATTTAATTTTAGCAATTTAATGGGATATAGTATGATTATAAATCTTATATTGAATGCATGATATGGTCATTTATTTGTTAGATTTGATCTATGCATGCTCTGGATGTTAATTGTTGAAATATTAAATTCTTTTCTGCAATTACATGGATTAACGCTAGGATTTTAATTACTGAAATATTTAAACACTATTCTGCAATTATCTGGATCATGGTTTTGGAATGTAAATTGCTGAACTATTATTTATGTTGTATAATTTACATGGATGTGGAAGATTATATGCAACGGTATGGGACGGTGGCATACTAGGGATAGTTTAGCTCAAAACGCTAATACCTGACCTATCGAATTAAAGGAATGGATTGTAAAATATTGAATCCTATTTGTGTTTAAGTCAGATCAACTGACTAAGTTGGTTATAGTTAAGTCATATCAACTGAATAAGTTGAGTGACTAACTGGATTGTATATTGTATGTCAGCTCAATGAATAATTGGATGACATACTCTGGTTTTGGACGAACTTTAGATATATGGTTATGGTACCACGAGGTAAGCTTGAGTCTCAGGCTCGTTGGTTAAGGTGTGTATATGCAGTGGATGCGTAGCTGGCTATGATAGGTTGAGGTGTACCTTGTTAGGTCTAGGTACTCATGCCTACCTTTGGGTGCGTTTTAGCATGTTGCCTTCTATTCAGGTTGAGACCCCTATTGTAGTCCCGTGAATGTCCCTTAGTGCAGATATATATATATATATATATATATATATGTATGGACTAGATAGATATTGTGAGTTGTCTAGAGTGTATCTACGTATTGGGTCGTTGTATGGATTGCACTTAGATTAGAACTTATTCATGGGATTGACCCACTCTTTTATTCTTTTCAGGTACAGGACGATTCCAGCCTTAGAGCTTGATCGTGCTTGTAGGGAACAGTCTCTCATTCATCTGCTATTTCCTTCAAAATCAAATCTCAAAATTATGAATCATACCTGCTTAGGTTTGGAAATAAGGCGATTTCCTGGTTCGATTTGGAAATACACTCCCACTTAGCTTTGGAAATATACTGCTGCTTCTTTTTCGAAGAAAATCAGAATCTGCAATTTCATTGCGACTGACAGAAGCGTTGCTTCTATTTGGAAACAATTTGTAGCATCCAAAGTTTGGGTTGATTTACACAACAATTGCTGCTTCTGGATTCTATTTGGAAATAAATAAATTTCTAAAATGGCTTCATTCATATTTTGGGAGAGACGAAGGCTAGGGCGGGATTTTATTTTAGTTTCAAATGTCGCCTGAAATGAGGGAGGGAAGAGGAAAAAGAAAAAAGGGAGGGAACAAAAAGGGTATTTTTCAACAGTATATACATATATATATATACACACCAAAATTCTGTATTTCAAAAATATATTTTTTACCCAAACATGGTTAACACTGTTCATTGACCCAAAATGGATAAAATGGGACACTGTGGGACTGGAGGTGATCCTAGTCCGCTCGTGGTTTGAAGGCGACGTGGGTTCAATGAATGAATTGTGATGATTCAAGTAACCTTGCTTAGATACCAACTTGAAAATTAAACTTTTAGAAGAATATTTTTCATCTTTTCACAATTGAATAATCTTTACAGGTACAGATATAATAATGGATCATTAGTATCGGTCCTACAATCAAGCTATATCTCTAATGAATCTCTCCACGCCTAATGTACAATTATATTATCTCTAAAATAGGAAAAAAGCGCAATAATAATAATTACAAGAATAGTTGACCACTAACCCAATATCTCAACACACACACACGCACATACACATGAGAGATTGGGTTTAGGATATGAGCAAAATCATCATGTAGAATTTTGTAAACAAAACAAGAATAAGAAAACATGATATATAAATTCTTAGCCTTTGTGACTAGAATTTCTCTCTAACCCATTGACCATTCTTCCATTTTCTCTCTCTGTAACATCACCCATCAAAACCCAATCTCTCGTATATATATATATATATATATATATATATAGACACTTAGAGATGAGAGCATATATAGACACACAGAGAAGAGAGAGGGAAACAAATAGGAATCATAAGATACGCCATGATATATATACATATTGATGAGCGCTGAAAAGTACACATTTAAACCCCTTAAGCTTGAGTATTCTAGGACCTTTATCTATCTTATTTACCCGTTTTAGTACTTATTTGTGTTTTTGTCTATTTCAGGTCAATAATGTTAAAATGGGCTAAAAATGAGTTCTTAATGCCTTTTTGGAGTCAAACTAAGTCTTAACGATGATCCGGAGCAAAAAGAGGCTGATTTGGAGCAAAAAGAAGCTGATACTGAAAAGCTAAAAAGTTGGATCCATCGAAAATAAGTTGGATCGATCGAACTGGACATGCTGGCAGCAAGCTGTCACTTTTTCCGTGCGCGCCCAAAAGTTCACCTACCAAAAAGTTGCGGGATTAGATATTTTTGGGCATATATTCTAGACTTAGTGACTAAGAAAATGACCTTCTATATAAAGGGAAGCAACCCATTTGTAAAAGGGGATTTTTAGCTTTTATCATTTTTATTTTTCGACATTGTAATTTTTATTTTTCTCTAGAAAAATTAGAGATTAGGGTTAGAAGAAAAGAGAGAAGTGGAGGCACATCTCAAGAACATATCTCTAAATCCACTATCTCTTCATCTCTAGAGCTTCAAAGAAGAAGAAGAAGAAGAGGAAGAAGAAGATGGAGCCATGTTTGGAGCTTGATTCCATGACTACATCCACCTCCTCCATGATTGACTAGATCTACACTTAGAGCTTGGATGAGCCCTAAGTCTTGTGTAATCTAAACCCTTGTATTTCTATTTTTGGGGATTTTTATATATATTGTTGTGATTAGTGTTCTAACCTTGTGAATGTCATGAATCTTGGTATATTTCTATGATTTCAATGGTCTAATTCTTCCTATTAATTCTCTAGTTTATTTACATGTCTATGTGTGATTAAATTATGAATTATGTCTCACATGATTCATATGGGTTAATTCTTCCATTGATTCTCTATTTTAATTACATGTTGTCTTATGTATGATTATTTGGGGAATTGATCTTTACACTAGTTTTTCTATATTAATTGCATTTTTATGTGTGATTGATTGAAAAACTAGTGATGGCTAGACATTAGTGCTTAATGGAATGCTCTTGTTATGTCTCTTGATGGTTCATACTTATTCCTTGATGGATTGTACCTCTCCCTTAGTTTATTTTCATGCTAGTAGTGTAGTTGTAGTGTAGTGTTAGATGGGGGAGACAATTCATGCTTGTTCTTTGATATTCCATGCTTTTGAATGCAAGAAGCATATGCTCTAATATTGTGGTGTAATGGAATTTTGAGCTTAATGAAGGATTAATGACTAGTTATGATATGTTGTATCTTTCACATGTGTTTAGACAATATATTCCTCTCCCAATAGATATATTGTGGCCTCTCACATGATGTTTAGACAATACATGTTTAACTAAGTCATCCTTTTGAATTATTTGGACTATGAGCTTAATGAAATGTTTAATGACTTGATTTGATATTTTGTTCTCTTCACATGTTGTCTATACAATATATTCATCTTCCAATAGATATATTGTGCCCTTTCACATGTTGTTTAGACATTATACACTTGTTGAGTCACCTTTGCTAGTCGAACCAATTTTGTTCACAACAATGTATTCCCCATTAATGGAAAGCAAGTGGTTAATTACATGAGCTTAGTGGTGATTCCAACACCCTAAGTCCTCTTTTCTCATCTCTTAAATCCCTATCTCTACTTAGTTTTATTTTTATTGCATTTTAATTAATTCTTTTCTAGAAGTAATCAACCAACCTAACTCTCTTTTGCAATCATTTGGTACGCTAGAGTCGAAGTTGAAATTCCAACACGTATAATCCCTTGGGACGATCCCTACTCACTCTTGTTACGTTAGTAGTGGTGTTGGTAGTGGTTTTTATAAATTTAAATTTGACATAAAAGGCTTTTCTTGAACCACACATTCACTACATTTAGTTTGGCGTATTGGAACGGCCGTCGTCACATATATATACACACAGAGTAACTGTTGAATGTCGTCCACTGTATATATGTTGAATGTCATCGATCATTCACGTTGACCATGCTTTTGGAGCACATCGATGATATATTGAACATTGCCGACGCGAGATTGTGCCTCAACAAATGTTAGACTCTCAATATGGGTTTGCCAAAACAAGCAATTGGGTCTTAAACTGAAATTAAATTCGGGTGTGACGATGAAAACAGAAAGGGGATGCATCACTAGCGAAGTTAGGGTTCTAATGAGAAGTGTGAGGGCGTCGGCAAACAAGAGTAGTGATGTCTCGTGGTGTGTTTTGGTGTAAAAGTAAGTTAAAGAGGTGTTAAGGGTGTAATGGTCACAAGAAGGGCAACAGAGTCTTTCATGCTTTTTAAAGGGTATTATAGTCATTAATTTAGATATCGTGGGTCAAATGATCATTTTGACGGTGGGATTCAACCTGAGCATACCGAATGTGATCATCTGCAACAAAAATATATAATTGGGGGAGTTTTTTGCAACTTTTGTAATTCATAGAGTTTGTTATAGATTCGAAAATAGTCGAGGGAAGTTTTTTCGCATTTAATCCTAGTTAAAATGAAGTATGTTAGATCCAAAATCACAAATGAGTAATTTTTTATTTTTCATTTTAACCTCTGCCACTCTATCTTTGATAGTCCCCTGAGCCTAACTTACGTTCAAATATTTATTTTTTAGCTAAGCTTAAGTTAGAGAAATTGAATTAAAATTCAAGTCATAAAAATTCTAAAAATTTAAATGTAAATTTTTTAAAAAATTACAAACAAATTATATTTTAGGAGATTAGTTCTTCAAAGTATTGATATATAATAAATTAAAATTTAACTAAAATCAAGTTGAAAATGAAAGGTTGATCTTAATTTGAAAGATATATAATATATTTAAAATTTAAAAAGAATATAATAAAATTAAAATTCGAATTCCGGTTGTTAGGTTTGGTTGGTAACACCTCAGCTTAATCCAAAACCCTAATTAAGTTAGGGTAGGATTTTTCAACCCAAACTCAACCTTAATAATAAAAATAATTGTAAAAATTCGTAAAAATTGAACCGAGGGTGTGTTTGGTTGCATGTAATTGGAGTATTGTAATTGAAATTGATGAAATTTGAGAAAATTTTAATTCAATTTTTTTTAATTATTTTTTTCAAATTTCACAAAATCTAATTCTAAAACTTCATTTCTATGCAACCAAACATGAGCTCTTGTATTTTGGTTTTGCCCATTACCCATAAACAGAAAAGACCAATCGAGACTGTTGAAAAATCAGAAAAAGATCTTCACTCCAACGCCACCAAACAAGAAAGCCCAACCCTCGTTGACCCACGACCTTATAGCCCAGCCCACTCCCACCCCACCGTTCCCAATCCCATCGTTTAGAGCCTTATAGCGCGAAGAGAGTGGGGGCGTTCAAAGTCGTGTGAGAGCGCGAAGAGAGTGGGTGTGTTCGGACTCGCTTCGAAGTTGTGTGAGAGCGCGTAGAGAGAAAAGCGAGAGCGAGAGCGAGACAGAGTAGAGAAAAGATGGAGATGAAATGTCCTGTTACTGGAAATATCATTCGGAAGTCTGTGTTCTCGAAATCAGGATCGGAATCAAAATATTTGACAGAATTTGAAGACCTAGGATTCATAGGTATAATTCATTTCTTGTTGATTTTCAATTCAGTGTGATATAATGTTTTTTTTTTTTTTTATTTTTTTTTATTTTTTCTCAATTCAGCGTGAAATTTAATTCATTGTTTGTTTGATTGAAATTTAGCAAAATTCGGTTTCGGCATAGTTAAGAAATGCCGAAACCGCCTTGATGACTGCATCTACGCCGTGAAGATTGTTTCACTGAAGTCTGCAAATATTCCCTTTGAGAAAGTCCTGAGGTAAGATTGTGCTTGTTCGTGAATATTTTCTGTCATTTTATTTTGTTTCTATGTCTTAAGATTTTTTCACAATTGATTTGATTTTAAGTTGTTCTATTCTAATCTTTGATGGAATTGTTGGAGTTCTTTGTTCTGTTCATCCAATTTTATATGTTTGAGCTGATTTGGTTGAGAGTGCAATAACTGTCACATTCATAGTGAGTTCATTTCCCTGCTTTATATTATCAGATTTATGTTGTAGTTAAATTAACTTATATGTGTTTGCTATGTAAATTGTTCAGGGAGGTAAAGGCTCTGCATCGCTTGCGCCATCCAAATGTTGTGCGCTATCACCAGGTTTATCATCAGTCCTTGCTCGGATGCATTTTTAATTTGTCATGTTACAATTGATTCTAATAATTGGTTAATAAGGAAATCTGAAATCTCATTTTTTCTATTCCATTTTCCTTTCTTTTCCTTTTCCTTTTCTATTTTATTTTATTTTATTTTTTATTTTTTCAAATGAATCAAAGAGTATACAGCAAAACTGTTCTGCTAGTCTTTTGTGCAAACGATCGAAAATGTTAGGCCTGTAACCATTTTGGCCCTCCCTGCAACCTCAATTAACAGGACCACGCTGGGTAATGACACTTCTGACACGTGATTAGATTCCATGTTATATCCTAGACGCATAACTAGATTTTATAAGTCTTTTGAAACTTTGGTTTATTTACTTCCAATCTTATGTCTCTACAGCTTGCCTCATTGAAAGACAACACAAATTGAGATTGTATTGTGTTAGAATGCATCTTTAGAAGATCAATCATCTCCCCCCTCCCCCTAACTCTTATCATTCTATTCCTTTATTCTCTATTTCCTCTTCCCATTTACAACATAATTCAAAGGGGTCACCCTACACCTTTTTCCTATAACTTTTTCTTTTTTAATGATGTTTTTCAAATCTAGTTTTTCATCTCTAATTTTTAAAGCTTGATTTGAAGTTTATTTTAGGTTTCTCAAAGCATTTCTTTCTTACTTCTTCTCAGTTTATCTTCACTGTTTATTATTCAAAGTCTATTAAACTACTTTTAAATTTGGAACTGATTTTTTGACCTTTGTTTTTGGGAGAAAGTTGCAATTGTCAAAGCTAGAGATTTTAGTTGGCGGGCCCCACTGAATTTGTACGATCTTTAATGCTAACCCAACAATTATGAGGTTGTCTTCCTATTGCTTATTTAAAGTGATATAGGTTCAAGATGAATTTTTAAATTCATCTTTGTACAAAAAAGGGGCACTTCTTAATCATGTTCGGATATTTTGTTACGCAGCAACGTGTAAGCATGATATTTCTTAATCATTTTCGGATATTTTTAAAACTTTCCTACACTGGAGACCTAATCCTTCTTAAGTACAAAAAATGCAGTAGCGTATAAGCATCCATATAATAACTCTATTCGATTTATTTGAGACGAAATTTTGATACGGTGTGATACGTAATGTAACTTAACATCATCGGTGTGTCCTAAAGAGTTCTATGTGGGACTTATCGATTTTCTTCTTCTTTGACCTAAGCCCACCATTAAATCAATCACAGTCAGCACTATTGTCAATGTATAAATGTTATCCCACATCAGTTTGGCACTGGAGATAGTGACTCTCATTGAAAGTTTTTTTGATTTTTTTTTTTATATCTGTTTGTTTGAAATGGAGTTTGTTAGGTTAATAGGACCTAGGATGACAAATTTCGCTACTAAAGAGAATCACACAGCTCCAAGCTGCCTTGAGAAACAGCTCTGTTTAACATTTAAGTGAAAAAATCAGTTATGAGACAGAAAAGGAGAGGGGAGAGAGGGCATCCCTGTCTTAAGCCCCTCCCTGCAGGAAACCCTACAGGCACTCCATTAACCAACACTGACTAGTGGACTCAGGTGACACACTGCATGATTCAATCACTCCACCTATTCCCAAAGCCATACCACAGAAGCAGTTGATGAAGAAAAGTCCAAGAGACAGAATCATAAGCTTTGGCTAAGTCCACTTTAAAAGCCATGGAAGGCTTAGTGGACTTTGAGGAGAAGCCCTTCAAAAGGTCATGAGCAAGAATGATGTTGTTGTGAATCCTAAATGCAATCTGTTCATGGTCCACAACTCTGGATAACACAGCAGATAGCCTGTTTGCTAAGATTTTAGAGATGAATTTGTAAGTTCAGTTGCATAAAGCAATAGGTCTATAATCCCCAATGTGGAGGCAGTGAGATAAAATGCATGGTGATTTTAAAAATGTAAGTTGAGTTGCATAAGTTTTTTTTTTTTTTTTTTTTCCTTTTTTACTGCATGCAGAAAAAGAATACTCTGATCTGAACGAAAAAGAAGATTATTAAAAAATGAAGACGAAAACTAATTTGAGTGAGATAAAATGCATGGTGATTTTTTATTTTAAAAAACTACTGTTTTCTTAAGCATGGTACAAGTTTAAACTAAAAGTAAGAGTGATAAAGGATAAAAAAATGGCACGTGCACACATAGAAGAGGAAAGATGGTGATGTTTCATTTATCTATACTGGTTGATTTAGTTTTTTAAATTTAATTCTCGCAAATGTATAGTATGACCTGCATTTACATGATGCATGTAAGCACATGTATGTCATACATGTATTATACAAAGCAGCAAGCAATTAGATTATGTTACAGCCAACATACTCTTTTAGGGCAAGATTTTTTTTTGACATAGTTTATTGTATGCATTAATTTTATTTTGATTGTCATTGTTGATGTTCATTGTTTCAGGCATGGCTTGAGGAGAATTTTTCTGGTGTTTCTTACTGTTCAAGTGATGAAAGCTTAACTGAAGATTCACCTCTGTATATCGATTTCGATTCCCCATGCATGTTTATTCAAATGGAGTTCTGTCCTAGGTATATGTTTCATGTTTCTTTATTTGTTAGGAAAATTCTTTTGTATTTTTATACCTCACACATTCAAGTAATCATTCGCTTATCATATCTTTAAGAAATGTTACTTTACTCAGGAACTCCTTTATGTATTTCAGGCTTCAGCCATTGCACAATTGAATTGAGTGCAAACTTTTAGACTGCAAGTCTGCAATTGATCATTCACATATAATATTTTTTAGAAATACTAAAATGGATTAAAGATAATTCTGAAAATCCTAGCAAGTGATACACTCATTAGAACTACAAATTCTTAATAATCAATTCAAGAATTAGCACATAACCTAAATTTGTTTTAGCATAATAAATTGTAAGAAGGAGCTCCTATCAAGCATCTTTGGATTGAACAAAAACTTCCGTAAACTCTTTTCGATCAGGGAGGATAATATGCAAGATCAAGACTTGTGAAGGTGAAACCAGAAAACTATAAAGTAAGAGTTGAAGGGTTGAGATAACGATCGGAAAGAAAGAAAGGGAAGAATAAATAGAACTTACCAAGACGTAGAGCATAGAGTGGACTTCCAAGTTACTTGAGCATAAAATATGTTAAAAACAGGTGTAAAGCATCAAGCTAATGTCCTCCAATGCAAGCTTCTGAGGAAGGATGATGGTAAGTGAGGAAAACAAAGAAGAGTAGGAGGAAAAGAAGGATGAGATTGGTTGAAACCTCTATTCTTTAGAAACTTTGTCAAAGCCTTTCGCAATCTGGGGTTTAGGCATGAATTTTTCTTGTATTATCAGATTGATTGCAGTTAACCTAGTGTTAGAAGGGCTGTACTCAAGTAGTTATGTGCCAAGCAGTGATCACTTGAGTGATGACGTGTGGACTCGTTGCACATTATAGAGTAAAGATAACCATTAGACAAATGTGCCAAACAAGTCACACTATGTAATATAGGGAACATAATGGAAACTAAAAAGATAAATGAGAAGTCCTTGTAAGAATATCTGGCATGTAAACTATCTAACGAGATTAAAACTATTCTCAAATTAGGAGCCAAAAAAAAAAAAATCTGATTGCAATAACTAATAGTGTTTTGGAAAGTGTCACTCTAACTTTAGTCAGTAGTAATTATGGTATGGGAACTTGAAGATTTCATGGGAATAGTATAAGCTGTCATTAATTCAAAAGGGAAGAACTGTCTATTTTTGAATTTAAAGCACTTCTTGCTGAGTTTCGGGTAAAATTATATTTTTTCTGTGATTATTTTTGGGAGATAAGGTTTTGGTTTGTTATAGTTTTCTTCCCTTCCATGGAGTGTGTTTCTTGGAGCTTTAATGTATTGCTTTATGTATGAAACTGGAGACATTAAATTTTCTGAAATTTTTTTATTAAATAAAAATTCCCTTTTTGTATTCTTCTTTTGTACAAAGCAGGTCCTTAGAGAAGTTTCTGAAAACTTCAGGCAATTTGGATGGACAGAAAATATGGAAGCTTTTTTGCCAAATCATGGAAGGCCTGGCTAAAGTCCATGCGGCTGGTGTTGCACACCCTGATCTATCTTTAGCTAATATTTTATTAGATGCAGAGGATAATATACGCATATCTGATTTTGGCTTGGGTAGATGTCAACTCAACTCAACAAAGCCTTTTCCCATTTTTTTTTTCTTTCTATTTATGCATCTTTTTTATTTCTTTTTCAGTAAATAAGTGCGGTCAATTTGTACAATGCAGCTGAACTATATAACCGCCAAACGAAAGTTGACACCAAGGATGATATGTTCGGCCTTGGTCTCATTTTTTCTATACTTCGTAAACATTTGCCCACAGAGCATGAGGCGTCTGAGCTTTTACGAAATCTGAAGGAGAAAAAAGATTTTCCAGAAAGCTGGATCTATGACGAACATGAGCAGTTAAAGAAAAAAGTATTATCTCAGTTTGCTGCTGGGAACTCATTAATGCAGCAGCAACCGCAACAGTTTTCTTCTAGTTCAGTAAGTGCGTTGCTTGTTTTGTGGTTGATTGAATTTTTAAATTGATTGCTTCAGGTTTTTCTAAAGTCATCATTAAATTTTGCAGCAAGGAGCCGAGCAAGATTCTCTTGACCTTGTAAGATCTAACCATTTCCCATCTTAAAAAAATTATATTTTGCTGCCTATATAATTTATTGGCTATTTAACAGGATAAACAAGAAGTACAAACTCTTGGTGACAGTGAGGGTAAAGAGCCTGATGTGAAGAAAATGAGGTAATGTACATTTACTGTTCTAAAATTCAATAGGTTGATTCATGCATGGTTTTAATTGATGGCACATACTGTGTTGATTAAGTGAGAAGTAGCGCAAAGTTGTTCTTTTACTGGTTTTCCATAGTTAGTTCAAATAAGGTATTAATGCCTTCCATTAGCATCTGGCTCTATTGATTGACTGGGTTAAGGATGATGCTAGTTTATTGTTCAGATCTGGTTGGTGATTTCATACCCATTTAGTACATAGCCTGGGCGATAACAGTTTAGATTTAGGGTCTCTGTTATTATAGGTACTCACTTGGGCCATAACAGGCTAGTGGTTTTTAAGAATTAAGAATAACAAATAGTTAGAAGAGAAAAATTGTAGAATAGTTATTAGGCCAACTATATTATATAAAGCAGAGTGCTGGGATTAAAAAAAGAAATAAGAACGACAAGTTCATATAATTGAAATTAGGATGTTAATGTTGACTTTAAGAGATAATCAAATCAAGAGTACCATATAAGAAGAAGAAGAAAAAGAGAAGAAAGAGGATGAGAGAAAAAGAGAGAGATGGGGAAAGAGAGAAAGAATGAAAGAATACTTTCATCCTTCCGCCACATTCTATTTATACTAACAAGTTTCAGAAGTTACACATAAGCTCCAACTATATTATATAAGTCATAACAAATAAGCCCCTGACAATCAAATTGATCATTCAGTGGTGGTGCTGACTGCTGACTTCTGACTGCTGACTGCTGCTTTGCTAATCTTTCTCATGTACCCATCCATTTCCTTCCCTAAAATGCATCCCTTGTAATTTTGGTGCTGAAATTGATCAAAACCTGCACTGTGAATGACCAATTGAATAATCAGTTATTCTGGACAAATGGACATGGATAGTTCTTATGAAGTGTCAAACTAGTGTATAAGTTAGCAAAGATGTAAACCTGTAAGGGAACTTCGAAGTGCCTAATGCTGCAGAAGTAACAGTCTGACAAATCGGGGGGACAGATGAGGGAGAGGAGGAACCAGAAGTGCTGACATGGTTAACCTTATAAACATAGATAGCACAACAATTACAATGCTTCCATGAGTTTCAGTTACAGTACCCTATACTTAAATCAGCTATGGTTGAGCATGACAATTAAGAAAATAACGCAAGACTAGGGGCAATTTTAGGGCAATCTTGTTATTAATGACATCACTAGGGGTGATTTCACCCTGCTAGGGGCGATTTGGGGCGACAACGGAATTTTCAGGTCAGTGATGAAATCTTTTTTAGAATTCGCAAGATTACCAAGGATCTCGCTCGGAGGGGTTGTGAAGACGGTGATTCCTCACTGAGGGCCGTCGTTGTATATTGACAGAGAATCTGTCGAAGGAAGAAAGACGGTACTATCATCGTGTCTGGTGGGACGATCCGATAAGGAGGTTGGGGGGTGTGATCGAGTGGAAGATTGGGCAGCGCGGGCATGGAATACGTCATGTGGGGTGGGGGTAACGCCTTTATCTGATTCGCTACTTCTCTTCAGGTTTCCTTCTCAAGCAGAGGCTCAACGGGTGTTGAAGGAAGGACGACAACAATGGGGATCTGCAACTTTGAGAATCGACGTGTGGTCTTTCACGGTCGGGTGTTGCTGTGTTCTCAGAGACAAAGGTCTCAAGCAGATTCGGTTGTTCGGACTTCCTCTGCATCTATGGTGTCAAGCCTTGTTTGTTGAAGTAGGGGAATTATGTGGTGGATATGTGAAAGTTGATGTAGATGAGACAAAGGATGCCGAAAGCGTTTGGATCACAGTGAGAAATGGTTCAGCTTGTCCGAAATTCGTGTTCATTCACGACGACAGCTTCTGCTACAAGGTCGTGATTTGGGAAGAAATCTTGCCGGAGCTTGTTCCCTCAACAGAGAGTTTAGAAGGTAGCAATGGGTCACATCTTATGACGGAGGAAGATTGGACGATGATCCTTAGTAAAGGTGAGAAAGGAGTGCTTGAGCTCCAAAAATGGCAGAAAGAAAGAGAAATTCAAAGGGCGGTGAAGTATGTGGGGGGAAGAAGAAGTGGTCGACATGTGCCGGTCAGGCTCGTTGAAACTGAACAGAGAAAGGATACATGTGGAGGTCATAGGGGTGATTCTCCAGATTATTCCTTATCCTTATCTGCTTTTGGGGTAGGTGATAAGAATAGGAGGGGTTGTAATTCGGATTGGGCTGAGGTAGGTGGTGGGTTGGGCCGAAAGGTGTCTAGGCAGGCCAAGGGTGAGGCCTTAAACCAATATTGGCCTAATTTGAATAATGGCCTCATTAAGCCCAAGTCTAACAGAACATTGGCTAGGTCTGGGCCTGGGCCTCGGACCCCCACACTAAAAGATGGTTACAGAGAGGGCCCAATTCTTTGTCTATCTCTTTTTTAAACATTAAGCCCGGTCCAAATTCATTGGAACTAGGTCTTGAAGGACAAACCCAAGTCCAGGCCCAAGCTCAAGTCTTTTCTTCTTCACAGCGAGACTCGCCTAGGAATTTGTCATCTGTTAACAGACATTGGACTTCGTCTGAGCAAGCGAAGTGGACGACGATGCGTCCAAGCACAGCCGGTCACCATGGCTCTCGATGGACCCGTAATGAAAAACAAAAGTGGGTCGCACGCTCTCATGCCTTCAATCCAGGTTTGACCTCTGTTCCTCAGAGTTCTATTTCCACTCCTTCTTCTTCTTCTCCTTCGCGCGGGGTGTTGAGGAGGGGTGGTGGCGTGGAGAATGGTTCTGCTCAATAGAGGGATTTTTCAGGCTCTATTGTATCACAGATCAATGGGACTGATGTTTCAAAAGACACGTCTGACAGTGTATATTGCTCTAATGGAGTGACAGTTTGTGTGGGAAGAGATCTTCACTTCAAGTTGACAGACAATTCAGTTGTGGCTTTGCTCAAAGAACTCAGGCTTTTTGTTGCTTTGAAAGGTTTAAACTGTTTACCATTCAAGTCTGAGGCGAAAGACGTTCACAGTTCGATGACGACTGATTCGGATGATTCTAGAACAGAGTTGGATTTGTAGTTGAATACGTACGGGAACGGCAAAGAGAGTGAGGGGGAGGAGAATGGAGTTGGGGTTTCTTCTCAGCAAGTCTGTTCTGCTGATTATTATCCTTGGATGGAAACGGATCAACCTGATGCGGACATAGTAGAACCTCTGGCAGTTGTGAGACCTGATTGTTTGGAGACGACTAATAATCGATGGGTGATAGAGAATATTGGCATGGTCAGTGAAGCCTTGGGTGTCTCTTCAAAGGGTAATGATGATCATATTTTGTCCATCCTTCATGCAATAGTGGCAGGGAATAACAATACAGAGACCTTTCAGGGTACAAAAGAAGTTAAAAATAGAAAACATTTAACGTATCGGAAAGAGGAAAAGGAGGTTAAGAACTTCATTTCCTATGTTAACTATGAGGGGAAGGATAGGGTGACTAAAGAAAGGGGAAGGACAAGAAATGGGAAACGGGGAGGGGAGATGATCGTTTTTGGTTCTTAATGAAGTTACGAATTATTACGTGGAACGTTCGTGGTCTAAATGATCCGGACAAAAGAAGGGTGGTCAAGGTAGCTATGAGGAAGTGGAGTGCCCATGTTATATGCTTGCAAGAAACAAAGATGGCTTCTATTATCGACGAGGTGGTCAGGAGCCTTTGGAGGAAGGTTCATGGAATGGGAAGCGTTAAACGCCTCCGGCACCTTGGGCGGGATTCTAATTATGTGGGATCGAAGGTGGTTATCAAGGATAAACATTTGGAAAGGAAATTACTCCTTATCATGCGTGTTTCAGATGGAGGAAGATAATTTCAGTTGGGTCTTTTTTGGAGTTTATGGACCAGTTATAGATAGTGACAGACCAGCCTTTTGGGATTAGCTTTGCTACGTGAAGGGTATTTAGTCGTTGCCTTGGTGCTTAGGCGGGGATTTTAATTCTGTCAGGTCTTCATTTGAGAGGTCCACAGGGGGTAGGTGGTCCTTGGAGATGACCCAGTTTTCAGAATTTATTGATAGTCACTTCCTAATTGATCTGCCATTGGAAGGGGCAACCTTTACTTGGTCTAATGGCAGGGATCCGGTTACTTATTCAAGACTGGATAGATTCCTAATTTCTGGGGAGTGGGAAGAGAAATTCCCGGATGTTACTCAGGCAGCTCTGGTTAGGGTGACATCTGATTATGTGCCCTTAGTTTTTGATTGAGGAGGGTTGAGATCTAGACGCACACCATTCCACTTTGAAAATATGTGGTTGAGATATGAGGATTTCCAAGGGAAAGTCCAGTCTTGGTGGGGGGAGGAGACTTTCACAGGTTGTGCTAGCTAAGAAGTTTCAGTTTCTCAAAACTGAGCTTAAGAGGTGGAATAAAGAGGTGTTTGGGAATCTTGAATGGAAGAAGAATAGAGTTCTAGCTGATATTGCTGAGCTTGATCGTCTTGTTGAGTTGGGGCAGGATGTAGAGTCTTTGCGCTCTAGGAGAGTTTGTCAGGCTATTTTTGCTGAGATTGCTGCTATGAAGGAGATTTCGTGGCTTCAGAAATCTAGAGCATTGTGGCTGAAAAAAGGAGACCGCAATACAAAATTCTTTCATAGGCTTGCTAAAGCTCACAGAAGATGTAATCACATCAGGCGTATCCGTGTGAATGGCTCCGAGCTGTGGAGAGAGGATGAGTTGCGTGGGGGAATAGCTTCTTTTTATCAGCAGCTTTACACTGAGACTTTGGGATGGAGACCCAAGCTTAATGGTCTTCAATTCAATTCTATTTCTGCACTGGATAGTGACAGGCTTGAGGTTCCATTCACTGAAGAGGAAGTGCTTAAGGCGTTATCAAGTTGTAATGGTGATAAAGCTTCGGGACCTGATGGTTTTATTATGCGGTTTTTTAAGGAGAGTTGGGAGGTAGTGCGCAATAAGGTGATGGGCACCTTTTAGGAATTTCATTTTCATGGCACTTTTGAGAAATCATTGAACGCATCTTCTATTGTCTTTATTCCTAAGAAGGGTGGTGCCTCTGAGGACTTTCGGCCAATTAGCTTAGTGGGATGCATGTACAAGCTCATTGCCAAGGTTCTTGTTCTTAGGATGAGTAATGTATTGGATGGAATTATCTCAGAGTCACAAAATGCTTTTGTTGGAGGACGGCAGATTTTGGATTCTGTCCTTATTGCAGGGGAATGTGTTAACTCCAGGGTGAAGAGTGGGTTCTTGTGAGTTCGAACACGATGAAGGGATGATGCGAGACACTGGTCTCTGGCGGAAAAGGAGAATTGGGTCTCTGTGAGTTCAAACACGATGAAGGGATCTGGACTGAGATCGAAGACGTTCAGGCATGGTGCGTGTTGTCAGAATCTGCTTTCTGGTAACAGTTTTGGGTTGCTCCAGTAAAGCTCCCTTTGTGAGGATGAGACTCGCAACTATGACTCCCTCAAGGAGGATGTGTCGAGTTGGTCTAATAAGTCTGGGAGAAGATGGACTAGAAAGGACAAGCAAAAATGGGTCGCCCGCAACGTGACTCCTGAATCGGGTAAGTCCCCCCCTTCTTGTTCTCGTAACTTCTCCTTTTCTCATTCTTCTCTTTCTTGTGGATTAAGGAGGAAGGAGGTGGGGAACGGTTTTGTTGGTTTGTTACGGAGGCTCTCACCAGTGTTTGAGGTGGGTAATGAGACTGTGGATACGGCTGATTTGGGGTGTGGGTTTTTTTGGACCGTTAGAAAAGGATGGGACGGTCGGTTTGTTTGTGGATGGGGGTTCGGACCGTGTCAGCAAAGGGCCGGAGGATTCTTGTTCGGATTTTTCCTTTTCTTCTCATTAGATGGTTACATTTGGGTTTGACATGGGTGGGATGGTCAAGCCTCAGCTGGATTTGTGTCTTCCTAGGGGGGATGAATTGGTGCCATCTCAGTCAGTTTGTGAGCCAGACTTGATGACTGTTTGCGTGGGAAGGATATCCGTATCGTTCTTAATGAGGAATCAACCTCTTTGTTGGTGAACAAACTACAGAAACATAGGCGCCTGACTGATGTGCCTTGGTGCGATTCAGTATCCTTTTCTGAGGTTCATAATAGTGGGGTGGATAGTGGTGCTGAATGGGAGACTTGTGTGGATATGATTGAGGAAGGTGAGAAAGGGGAGGCTGAGGGGAATCGGGAGGAACAATGTCGGTCCTTGGATATGGTTTTGTGGGAGGAGGAGAGCTTCTCAGATTTGGGGTTGGTTGACCCTCTGGCAGTTGTTCATCCGGAGGGGATGGCCAGTGCCCTTGTTAGGAAGGAGTGTGATGGCCTTGGTAAGGACTGGGTTTTGAGCAACATCGGGCCCACGAGTAATTTGTTGGGTGTTTCTTGCAAAGGTAATCAGGAGCAAGCTTTCGCTATTCTTCAAGCTATGGTGGAGGGGAAAGAAGGGGAGATGATTCAGTTTTCTAGAAGGAGGAGGAAGAAGACTCAACCCTCTTGGAAAGGGGGGAGGGAACTGCGTAATCTCTGTTATGATGTGAATTTTGATGGGGTTCTTGCGGGGAAGAAGGTGAAGGGGGGTGTTAAGAAGGGAGGGAGGGGTAGGGGGTGAAGGGTGCTGTTATTTTTCCATGAAGCTACGACTTTTATCCTGAAATGTCCGTGGCCTCAATGACCCGGGCAAGAGAAAGGTGGTGAAGATGGCTGTGAGGAAATGGGGGGTTCATTTGGTGTGTCTCCAAGAAACGAAGATTGATTCTATGACTGATAGAGTTGTTAAGAGCCTTTGGGGCAATAGGTTCGTTGAGTGGGAGGCGCTTGATTCAGTTGGGACTTCTGGAGGTATTCTTCTGATGTGGGATAGGAGATGGATGGATAAGGTGGATGTGTGTAGGGGGCTGTTCTCTTTGTCTTATGCCTTTGTGTTAGAAGAGGATGACTTCCCTTGTGCTTTTTCAGGTGTCTTTGGGCCAGTGGATGACTGTGAGAGGCCTAAGCTGTGGGAGGAGCTTAGTGCGGTTCAGGAGATGTGGTCTCTTCCTTGGTGGGTCATGGACTCCGGCTATAAGGTTTTTCTCAGAGTTTATCAATGATCATTAGCTTATTGATCTCCCTTTGGAGGGAGTTGCTTTCACTTGGTCTTATGGTAGGGAGATGCCTACTTTTTCACGTCTGGATAGATTCTTGATCTCTGGAGAGTGGGATGAGTAGTTTCCGGATACAGTTCAGGCTGCATTGGCTAAGGTGACGTCGGATCACATCCTTTGGTTTTGGATTGTGGAGGTTTGAGCCATCCTCGCACTCCGTTCAGATTTGAAAATATGTGGCTTAGAACGGCGGATTTTCAGGGTTTGGTGTGGACTTGGTGGGAGGAGGACATGTTGGTGGGTACTTCGAGTTTTATCCTTGCAGGAAAGCTTTGTGTTTTGAAGGATAAACTTAAAGTATGGAATACGGAGGTGTTCGGTAACCTCGAGTGGAGGAAAAATAAGGCTCTTGCTGATATTGCAGAGTTTGATAGATTGGATGCAGAGGGAGGCCTTGAGGAGTCTCAACGGTCTAGGAGAGCAGCTTATCAGGCTGAATGTGCTGAGATTGTGGTGATGGAGGAGATCTCGTGGCGGCTGAAATCTTGGGCTTTGTGGTTCAAAGAAGGTGACCGTAATACTAAGTTTTTTCACCGAACGACCAATGCACATAGGAGGGGTAATCATATTGGTCAGATTCGGGTGGATGGATCGCTGTTGACTTCTGATGAGGAAGTGCGAACGGGGATTGTTTCTTTTCATCAGAGGTTATATACTGAGCCTCTTCGTAGGAGGCCAAGGCTTGATGGTCTTTATTTTGACTCTATTTTAGTGGAGGATAGGGATGGGTTGGAGAGATCTTTTACGGAGGAGGAGGTCCTGACGGCTTTGAAGAGTTGTAATGGTGATAAAGCTCCAAGCCCGGATGGTTTCACTATGAGTTTCCTCCTGGAAAGTTGGGAGGTGGTCAGACAGGAGATTATGGGCACTTTTCATGAGTTTCATTCCATTGGGAAGTTCGAAAAGTCGCTGAATGCTTCTTTTATTGCTTTGATTCCTAAGAAGGGGGGAGCTTCTAATATTAAGGACTTTCGACCTATCAGTTTGATTGGGTGTTTGTATAAGCTCATCGCCAAAGTCTTGGCCTCAAGATTAAGGGGGGTTTTGGACGAAGTCATTTCAGAGTCTCAAAATGCCTTTATTGGGGGCAGACAGATTCTGGACTCCGCTCTTATTGCCAGTGAATGTGTGGATTTTAGGCTTTGTAGCGGTGTTCCCGGAGTTTTGTGTAAGCTGGACATCGAGAAAGCCTATGATCATGTTTGCTGGAACTTCTTGTTCTATTTGCTTAAGAGGATGGGTTTCGGTGAGAGATGGAAGAAATGGATTGTTACTTGCATTTCATTTGTCAGATTCTCGGTGCTGGTTAATGGTTCCCTTTCTGGGTTTTTTGGCAGTTCTCATGGTTTGAGGCAAGGGGATCCCCTCTCCCCTTTCTTATTTATTATTGTTATGGAGGCTCTTAGCAGGCTGATGAGGAGGGTTGTTACCTTGGGGCTTTTTCGGGGCTTCAAGATTGGTTCTGAGGCAGTTCATCGATTGAAGATTTCTCACTTGCTGTTCACGGATGATACATTGGTTTTTTGTAAGGCAGAGATGTCCCAATTGAGATACTTGAGATGTGTCCTAGTTTGTTTTCATGCTGTTTCCGGTTTGAGAATCAACGTGGGCAAGAGTGTGCTTGTCCCTGTGGGGGAGGTTCAGGAGGTGAATTCCCTGGCAGCTGTTCTTGGTTGTAGGACAGGTTCCTTCCCTATTTCTTATTTGGGTTTGCCATTGGGGGTCTCCTTAAGAAGGGTGGGTTGCTGGGACCCAGTTATTGAGTGCTTCGAGAGAAGGTTGGCTAGATGGAAAAAGCAATATATTTCGAAGGGGGGAAAAGTTACGCTGGTGAAGAGTGTCCTGTCCAGCCTCTCAACCTATTTCCTTTCTCTGTTCCAGATTCCCTCTTCTGTTGTCAGGAGACTTGAGATGATTCAACGTAACTTCCTTTGGGGTGGTAGGGGGGAGGAGTTTAAGTATCATCTTGTTCGGTGGGAGCAGATTTGCAAGCTTCTTAAGTCAGGAGGCCTTGGGATTCGGAGGTTGGTCTCATTCAACAGGGCCCTTCTTGGCAAATGGTTTTGGAGGTTTGGTAATGAAAGACATAGACTTTGGAGGAAGATTGTTGCTTGCCGGTTTGGGGAGGATAGAGGGGACTAGTCTGCTAGACAGGCTAGATCTGCTATCGGCGTGGGTGTGTGGCAGTCTATTGGGAAGGGTTGGGATGAGTTTTCTAAGCATATTAGGTTCAGAGTTCGGGAAGGTTGGAGTGTCTGGTTTTGGGAGGATCCTTGGTGCGAGGAATGTCCTTTGTGTCAACGGTTTCCAAGGTTGTTCAGGATTGCTGTGGATTGCCATGCTTTGGTTGCTGACTGCTAACGCCTTGATAGCGGTATGTTATCTTGGGATGTTCGGTTTGGGCTAGCTTTCCAGGATTAGGAGCTGGATGGTGTCATTGCCTTTTTGGACCTTTTGTATCGACAGGAGGTGGATGGCACTGGGGGGACCTTTTGACTTGGGTGCCTTCTTCGTAGGGGACTTTTCAGGTCCGGTCTTTCTTCTTCTGTCTTTCCAGTTTTCAGGCCCCCTTTTATCCATGGAAAACGGTTTGGCATTCGAAGGCTCCTCTTAGGGTGGCTTTTTTTGCTTGGACTGCTGCTTGGGGCAAGGTCCTGACTCTGGACAATTTGAGGAAGAGGAGACATGTCATTGTTAATCGGTGTTGTCTGTGTATGACCGATGGAGAGTCTGTGGACCACCTTCTCTTGCACTGCCCAGTCCATGACTGTTGGAGCCTTATGTTGGGTCTTTTTGGCGTTTAGTGGGTTATGCCTCGGACCTCACAGGGTCTTATCGATATTTGGAGTGGACAAATGGTGGGGGCTCAAGTTTGCGACTTCTGGAGGGCGACTCCCCTCTACATTTGGTGGTGTCTATGGAAAGAACGCAACAGAAGATCCTTTGTTGGGGAGGAGTTACTCATTGGGGCTCTTAAGTATTCTATTATTTGCTCTCTTTTTAGTTGAGGCATGGGGAGAGATTGTTCTTCCGTTGAGGAGTTTTTGGACTTTTTGGGGTCTTTGGATCCTTAGGCTTTCTTCTTTTTTTTGTTCTTGGTTCTTGTACAGCTCTTGGGATGTGTTCCCCTTTTGAACGCTTTCTAATACAATTTTACTTATAAAAAAGAAAAGAAAAAAGAGTGGGTTCCTGGTGTCTTATGCAAACTCGATATCGAGAAAGCCTATGATCATGTTAATTGGAAGTTCCTTCTTTACTTAATTCGGAGGATGGGGTTCGGAGATAGGTGGATAACATGGACCGAAACTTGTATTTCGTCTGTTATGTTCTCTGCGTTAGTGAACGGATCTTCTGCTAGTTTCTTTGCGAGCTCGCGAGGATTGAGATAAGGAGACCCTTTATCGTCTTTTTTATTCCTTATTGTCATGGAAGGATTGGGCAGATTAATGAAAAGAGCGGAGGATTTGGGTTACATCAGGGGGTTCAGAGTCGGCAGAGATGTTGCACATCAGATGGAGATTTCTCATTCGTTGTTTGCGGATGATACCTTGGTTTTTTGTGATGCCAATGTTTCCCAACTCAGATATTTGAGGTGCATTCTTGTTTGTTTCCAAGCAGTTTATGGGCTTAAGATCAATGTTGGAAAGAGTGTGCTTGTCCCTGTGGGGGATGTTCCTGATATTTCATCCTCAACTACAGTTCTTGGGTGTGGAGTGGGTGTTTTTCCTCTTCCTTATTTGGGATTGCCTTTGGGAGTTTCCTCTAAGAGAGTGGGGAATTGGGACCCGGTGATTGACAGGTATGAGAAGAGATTGGCAGGATGGAAAAAACAGTATCTTTTGAAGGGGGGGAAGGTCACTCTTATTAAGAGTACTCTCTCGTCCCTTCCTACCTACTTTTTATCTTTGTTTCAAATCCTATGCTCTATTGCTGAAAGGATTGAAAAAATTCAGAGGGACTTTCTATGGGGTGGAAAAGGAGAGGAGTTTAAGTATCATCTTGTTAATTGGGAACAAGTTTGCAAACTGTTAGAATGTTTATGTATATATATATTTATGTTGGGTCATTATGTTATTACCCATAGTTGTTAGGATCATTGTATAAATTAGGTAACCTTATTTAATTAGGGTTGTTTGTTTTCCCTTTATAAAAGCCACTGTAGGCTTAAGGGTTGGTGTGTGAAATATATACAAGAGATATATATAATATATATTCCCTCTTTCTCTCTCTCATGAATCTGAACATGGTATCAGAGCAATATGGATTCATGGGTGTGGGAAACGACAATTGCGTTGCCATTGTATGAGATTGGAATCGCGATCGGAATCGCGAGTGTGTTGTCGCGTTGCGTGTCTTTGCCGGAAGTTCTTGTCGCCGGTAGGTTGAGAACATCGTAGTCGTCGTCGTCGTCAGATTTGCAGCCTCCTTCATCGCTGTCAGATCTGAAGCCCCTTTGGTCGCTCATGTTGTTGTCGCGTTGGTCGTCAGCAAGCTCGCCGACATCCACTGTCGTTATTTGCAGAGGTGAGGCTTCATCGATTTGTCTTTTCTCTTAGTCAGAAGTTGCAGAAGTGTTTGTCGCTGTTTTTTGCCGTCGCCGCTGCGTGCTTGCCGGCGTCTGTCAGTGGGTGAAGAAGAACAGCGGTGTTTGGCTACGCGGTTATGCTATTCCAACCCTGGTTAACTAAAACCGGAATAGCAGAGACCCGGTTTTGATCCGGTCCGATTGCCCAGATCCAGCCCGACTGCCCAGATCCGAACCGACTGCCCATGACTTCAGTCAAGCTTAATGGCAAAAATTACATTTTATGGGCCAAATCAGTAGCCATTTTCCTGAAAGCCAAAGGCTTTGGCACTCATTTGGTTAAGGATAAACCCAAAGACAGTGATGCTGATTTCAGTTTATGGGAACAAAGGGATGCTCAGATCATCTCCTTAATGCTGAATTGTATTGAACCTCATATTAGCTCCAACTCGTTATATCTGGACACTGCCAAGGAGATATGGACCCGACTCCAACAGCTATATTCAGGTATTGGTAATATCACCAGAATTTATGAGGTGTGTAGACAATTTTTTGACCTTTAGCAAGGGACTCATAGTTTAGAAGAATACCTCTCACGGGCAATGGGTCTTTATGAAGAAATGAATTTGTATCAACCGATCACTTTTGATGTGAGAAGCATGCAACAACAACGTGAGGATTTTAATGTTGTTCGGTTTCTCACAGGATTGTCACAAGAGTATGAACCTGTTCGTGCACAGATTTTGGGTAGCCCTGCACTTCCCTCTCTTCCTGATATGTTATCCAGACTCCAGCGTGCTACTTTATCTAGTGGTGTTTCCGGGGGTGCTTCAAGTGGTGTCACTGCTCCTCCTAGCAGTGAACGTTCTGCCTTAGTTGTGAACCAGGGTGGTTTTCAGTCTTCTCGTGGCGGTGGTGGTCGTTTTACTCGTGGCCGTGGCCGTGGCAGAGGCAGAGAATCAAAACTTTGCACTCACTGCGGTCTTACTAATCACACTGTCAGTTACTGTTGGGATCTTCATGGGAAACCACCACCTTCTTCCTATGCACATCAAGTGACTTCTAATGATGGGGATTCTTCTTTCTCTGTTACACCCACTGCTCCACATGTGGCTGTTGAGACTGCTATGGTCACGATTCCCCGCGATGAGTATGATCAGTTTTTGTCTCAACAACGGCCTTCTACCTCATCTTCCATGGGGTCCCTTGCCCAATCAGGTAGTGCTCCTGCATGTCTTTTGTCCTCTAGTCCAAGTCCGTGGATTCTTGACTCTGGTGCATCCGATCACATGACTGGTAGTTCTCATCTCTTATCTGATTTTCAGTCTGTTTCTTTCTCTCAAAGTGTTACTCTTGCTAATGGATCATCAACTACAGTTTTGGGTTTGGGAACTATTCATCTTACCTCCTCTATGTCCCTTTCCTCTGTGTTATATGTTCCTCAATTCCCTTTTAATTTGTTGTCCATTAGTAAGCTTACTAAATCTCTTAACTGTTCCGTTACATTTTATCCCACATGTTGTCTTTTTCAGGATCTTAAGACGAAAAAGAGGATTGGTACGGGACATGAAGTAGGTGGCTTGTATTACTTCGATCGTGCATCATCTCCCACGGCTCTTCAATCATCTTTGTCTTCTTTCCAGTGGCACTGTCGTCTCGGCCAACCATCATTATCAGTTTTGCAGCGTCAAGTCCCCGGTCTTAGTCGTATTGAGTCCATGTCTTGTGAAACATGTCAGCTTAGTAAGCATTGTCGTGTATCTTTCAAACCGAGACATAATAATCGTGTTGCTAGTCCTTTTCAGTTCGTTCATTCAGATGTATGGGGACCAATAAAACATATTTCTATTAATGGATTTTGTTATTTTGTGACTTTTGTGGATGATCATTCTCGGATGGCTTGGTTGTTTTTAATGAAAAATCGTTCTGAGTTGTTCTTTATTTTCCAAATATTTCGCAAAGAAATAAAAACTCAATTTGGGTGTTCCATACAAGTTTTACGTTCTGACAATGCCAAAGAATATTTTTCGTATCCTTTTGAGACTTATTTTCATGCTAAAGGCATCATTCATCAATCATCTTGTACTTATACTTCGCAACAAAATGGAGTAGCTGAATGTAAAAATCGTCATCTCCTAGAAGTCTGTCGTGCCCTTTTATTTCATATGCATGTTCCCAAACGGTTTTGGAGTGATGCTGTTCTTACAGCATGTCATCTTATTAATCGGATGCCCTCGTAAATGTTAAAAGGTAAATCTCCTCATTCTGTTATATTGTCCAACTCCGCTTCGTTTAATCTTACTCCGCGGGTCTTTGGATGTGTGTCTTATGTCCATAACCTTGGACCCGGTCTTGATAAACTCGACCCTCGTGCCACTAAGTGTGTTTTTCTTGGGTATTCTCGCACTCAGAAGGGCTATTGTTGTTACAGTCCTTATTTTCAACGTTATTTCACTAGTGCTGATGTCACATTTTCTGAGTCTCTCCCTTATTTTTCTGATTCTACTACTCCTCTTGATATTACTGTTGAGCCACCTATACCAGTGGTTCCCTCTCTGTTTCCTGCATCCGCACCTCCTCGCTCTGTTGTCCCATTGCAGGTTTATACTCGACAACCTCAACCGCCTACTTCGCTCCCTCTATCTCTTTCAGAGTCTTCGGATCTGACGCCTTTACCTGATGATTTGCCTATTGCTCTCCGTAAAGGTATTCGGTCATGTGTTACTGCACATCCCATTTCTAACTTTTTCTCCTACCGTCATATTTCATCCTCTTTATCTTGTTTTTTTATCCCGAGTGTCTGCTACTTTTGTTCCCAAGACTTTGTAGGATGCTCTCTCTAATTCGGGTTGGCGACAAGCCATGGTAGATGAAATGGATGCCCTTCACTGTAATCGCACATGGGATCTTATTCCTTTACCTCCGGGCTCCAAAACGGTTGGTTGTAAGTGGGTCTATATAGTTAAATACCTTCACGATGGGTCTATTGAGCGGTTGAAGGCTCGTCTAGTGGCAAAGGGGTACACTCAGACTTATGGTGTTGATTATGATGAGACTTTTTCCCCTGTTGCTAAGATTTCTTCTATTCAGGTACTTATTTCCATTGCTGCCAATTGTAACTGGCCGTTATTTCAATTGGATGTCAAAAATGCCTTCTTACATGGTAACTTGGTTGAAGAAGTTTATATGGAGCAACCACCTGGGTTTGTTGCTCAGGGGGAGTATCGTCACACTGTTTGTCGCCTTAAAAAGGCCCTGTATGGATTGAAACAATCTCCACGGGCTTGGTTTGGCAAATTCTCTGAGGCGGCATTGGAATTTGGCCTTAACAGATGCCAGACCGATCATTCGGTATTTCACCTTCGCACTAAAGCTGGTTTCATTTTTCTTGTGGTATATGTTGATGATATTGTGATTACAGGTGATGATTCTGAAGGCATTGCTAAGTTGAAGTTGTTTCTGCAAAATCGATTCCACACTAAAGACTTGGGTAAACTTAGGTACTTCTTGGGTATTGAAGTTGCTAGATCCAAGAAGGGTATAAGTTTATCTCAATGCAAATATGTGTTGGACTTACTAGAAGACACGGGTATGTTAGGTGGTCGTCTGGTTGATGCTCCTATGGATTCCAATACAAAACTTGTGTCTGATGAGGGTGATCTATTTATTGACCCGGGCAAATTTCGTCGCCTTGTTGGGAAATTAATTTATCTCACTATCACTTGACCTAATATTTCATATGCAGTTAGTGTTGTAAGTCAGTTCATGGGAGCTCCTAGAATGCCACATTGGATTGCTTTTTCTTCGGATTATCCGATATCTCAAGCAAGCTCCAGGTTTTGGGTTACTATATAAATCAAATGGTTATCTCAGGGTGGAAGGTTTTACAGATGCTGACTGGGCTGGTTCTCCTTCAGATAGGAGATCTACTACAGGCTACTGCACATTTGTGGGAGGAAATCTTGTTACATGGAAAAGTAAAAAGCAAACGGTGGTAGCTCGATCCAGTGCTGAAGCTGAGTATCGGGCAATGGCCCATACCACTAGTGAGTTGACATGGATACAACATTTTTTGAAAGAACTTGGGTTAACAGTTGAAGCTCCTACTCCATTATTCTGTGATAATCAAGCAGCTATTCATATTGCATCGAATCCTGTGTTTCATGAGAGGACCAAACATATTGAGGTTGATTGTCACTTCATTCCGGAAAGAATATTAAGTGGGAGCATTTCTACTCCATTTGTGAAGTCTGAAGATCAACTAGCTGACATGTTTACCAAAGCATTGGGTCATAACCGGTTAAGGACTATCTGTTCCAAGCTCGGATTATTTGATATATATTCTCCAGCTTGAGGGGGAGTGTTAGAATGTTTATGTATATATATATTTATGTTGGGTCATTATGTTATTACCCATAGTTGTTAGGATCATTGTATAAATTAGGTAACCTTATTTAATTAGGGTTGTTTGTTTTCCCTTTATAAAAGCCACTGTAGGCTTAAGGGTTGGTGTGTGAAATATATACAAGAGATATATAGAATACATATTACCTCTTTCTCTCTCTTATGAATCTGAACACAAACCTTTGAAAGTAGGCGGTTTAGGCATTCGAAAGCTAGTCCCTTTTAATAGAGATTTGTTGGGAAAGTGGTTATGGAGATTCGGTAGGGAACGTCATCCCCAATGGAGAAGGGTTGTCTCGTGTCATTTTGGGGAGGAGAGTGGGGGCTGGTCCTCCCGTCCAGTTACTGTTACGGGAGGTGTTGGTGCGTGGAAATCCATTCGGAAGGGTTGGGATGTTTTTTCGTCTCACATTAGATTCAAGGTTCGTGATGGTAGGCATGTTCGATTTTGGGAAGATTTGTGGTGTGGGGATCAGTTGTTGTCTCATTCCTTTCCTAGACTCTACAGTTAAAATAAGCACGCTCATGTAGTTGACTATTATCATCTTGATAGTAGTGGGGTTACGTAGGATGTACGTTTTAGGCGTTCTTTTTAGGATTGGGAGATGGAAGAAGTATGCGTTTTTTTGGAACTGTTGTACAGTCAGAAAAATGTAGGCAGAGGCTGTGACGATATTTTGTGGGTCCCTTCAACTTATGGTAGATATGGTGTCCGATCCATGTTCTTGTGCTTGTCCAATTTCGTTGGTCACGATTTCCCATGGAAGTCTATTTGGCGCTCTAAAGCTCCACTTAGAGTCGCATTCTTTGTTTGGACTGCCACCTGGGGAAAAATTTTGACGTTGGATAATTTGAGAAAGAGAGGTAACATCATTGTTAACTGGTGTTGTCTATGTAAAACTAACGGTGAGTCCGTGGATCACATTCTTATGCATCGTCCGGTGGCGTACGATTGTTGGAATCTCATCTTCAGCATTTTTGGCTTTCATTGGGTAATGCCTAATCACGCCATTCAACTGATCAATGCATGGAGAAGATGCCCAGTCAAAGGTCATGCCCATGATTATTGGAGGATAGTTCCACACTGTGTTTGGTGGTGCATATGGAGAGAGAGAAATAATAGAAATTTTGAAGGAAAGGAATCGTCTAGCAAATTTAAAAATTCATATTCTTTGTTCTCTTTTCTGTTATGTAAGAGGAAGTGTTTGCTCCTCAATTGATGACTTATTTGATCTATTGGATTCTATTGGTCCTTAGGTCCATTTTTCGTTTTGTGTATTAGGGACGCGTTCCTCTTTTGAATGCTTTTCTAATATATTTTTACTTATCAAAAAAAAAAAAAAAAAATTCTGGAGAGCATTTGAATATGCAGCCACTTATACTGATACAGAGACAACTGATAACTGCATGATCCAGTGTATACCCCGCCTAAGCGGGGTGTTGGGAGAGAGAGATTAGAGACAGACCTAACATTGTCCATTATTTATCACAAAGTGGCTGCTCTAGGACTCAAACCACACCCTCACGCTTGTCAGTTCAAATCAACTATTGGACCAAGCAATGAACCCCGTTCAATTGACAACTGATATAGGAAAAACTATCCCATCTGGTGTAATGTGAAATTTTACTTGCGGTAATGAATGTTTTTACCAAATAAACAGCTAAATATGTTTTTTTAAAGTTTCAATGAGGATCTTAAGTATGTAGTACCTGTTGATATTGTGCAAGCCTGCAAGGATCCTCACTAATTGAACCGAAAAAGTTGCCCTGATCTTTTCTCTTCCTGGATTGTTGAGAGAACTATAACTAGAGAACCCTAAAGCACCAGCTATGGCAGCATTTGTCTGCTGGATGCAGGCTGTGGAATTGGTATTGTTCCCATTATAAAACACCCACCGCTCTTTGCATCCTTCAAAATTCTTGCATTTACAGTTTTCAGAGCAGGGGATGTTAGCTTGGAAGCATTCACAATACCTCTTCAGGCATGCTGATCTCTTGCACTGGCATCTCTTGTTGTGTTTTCCCAGCATCAGACCATCCTTTGCTTCACTCTATATTTTGTTTCAAAGCAGTTTGAATGCAGTCAATACAACCAAATAAGAATATCAAATTTGATAAGAGCAAATCAACAAACATGCTGATGAAATAAATATTGACTTTCTAATGGAGAAGACAAAAGTTTGTATTCTTAGGTACCCCTCCTGCTCCGAAACATCTTATTCTTAGGATTCCTGGATACATATAATTATATATACAGTACATATATGTGCATATATGAGAGAATTAGCATATAGATTATGACTGTAACATTGTAACTACAATAAGCTCACTAGAAGACAATTAAAGCATTGCCAATTACTATATTGATGTACTGAATATGCTGTTGGCCAATGAAAGTTTGTTATGAGCAATAAGGCCAAAAAAAACTACTGATCATGGGATAATTAATTTTTAACAAAGAAGATGATAAAACAACCAACATGGATATCACAGGTATTAACAACTCAACAAAGGGGTATTGACACATGCCATGATTGTCATGATGTATGATGGCTGAAGGAGCGAAAACAAAAAGTGATGTAAATTATGCAAAATTAAAAGACTTAAGTAAAGAAAAAGGGTATGTCCGGATCAAAATTTCTCATCTAAACCTAAAAACACAGTCTTGTCACCAACACCGATCATAGAGCCCAAAAAGGCCAAAACAAGTACTGCAAACATTCTTTTGGGGTTTATTCAAACAGCAATAATACCCCAAATCTAAGGATGTCCATAATGAAGCTTATAACTTTCTAGCCAAACATCTTATAGAATCAATAGAGTCCTATAGATCATAATAATAAAAAAGGGTAATTTAAGGATGTCCTTAAACGAACTAAAATGAAGCTTATAACTTTCTTGCCAAATGTACTGTAGAATCAATATAGTCCTAAAACACATAATTGAAATGTAAAAATAAAAAAAAAATATGTCAAGATTGTTACATCAAATTGTTTAATAAGTAAGAACGAATTCGATTTCTAATTCAACCCTTAAAATTCTACAGAAGAATCCACCTATTCATTTCTTACCCCCAAATTTATCAGCAACCAAATTAAACCGCAATTGATCAATAAATTATCGAAATTGTTACGCGAGATTTGATTCTCAATGGAAATGAAAGGAAAATGAGAAAGAATGGTGAAGAAAATAGGGTTAAAAGAATTAGACCTCTTCTTGCCACCAGTGTAGTACTCTTGAGGGGCATCTGAGTCGCTGTCGTCGGAGTCGTGGCCTGAAGGCTAGTTCAAATCGGAGAGGGTTAGGATTCCACCGGCTTGGCTGGTTGAGGGTTTTGAAGGTTTCTTGTCGCGAGAGGCCATCGATGTTTCTAAGATTGAACAAGCTACCATCGATGTTTCAATCTCACTTTCTGAGTGAAAGATTGACCTGAGTGAGAGTGAGATATTGAGGGTTCAATTGGGAAAAAAAAAAGCAAAATTGAACTTCGATCTGATATTGAATACAAAGAACGACATCGTGAGAGTAGAGAGATAAAGGTAGGGCATTGTACATCTTCAACTTGAGAGAGAGAGAGCAGAGATGTCTAGATAGGGTTATATATACTTGAACAGTAAAAAACTACGTCGTTTATGAAGGTAGCATTACTTGATGACTATTAGTGAATCATGGACGGAAAATTTACTGTCCCCAAAGGCATTTTTAAATTTTATTTTTATTACAAAAAAATTCACATTTCCATAAAATCACTTGGCGCTATATTTCCCGCCCCCAAAATTTTTGGGGTGAATTTTTTTTGGGCTTTAGAGACAGTAACTTATGCATTATGCCAAAAAATAATGTCTTTAGGGACAGTTTTTTGTAGTGATACTCTCATACTGACAACTTGAGTGTCTCCTGAGATGCATGAGAAATTCCTCATAAATTCCAAAGATACAAGCGTCATTGCGGGAGTGGGCATACATCTTGTTAAGGGCTTGCCACAGATGAAAAAACGGAAGTGTGAAACATGAACATATTATAGATACGCTCCTCCATTGGGTTGAAGATCCAACCCAGAATGATGCATCCCATTCAATATATTTAGTATCCGTCTTATCTGGTTCCTTGACGAGACCCAAAAGCCAACCAGTTTTCCCTTTCCCTCCAATATAAAGTTGAAGAGAACGGGACCAAGATACAAAGTTGCGCCCATTTAAGAGCACACTAGTAACCCGCTGCGCTAGAGTATGCTATGCCGAAGATAAAGTATCATTTTGGCTACTAGAATCACTCATAGTACCAAAATAAGGCTGGTCCATACATCAAAGAGGGAGGAAAGAGAAAAACAAGGCCGGAAAAATTGGCGCTTTCCTCCAAATATGCTGCCGAACAAACACCGGCAGCCCACAAAGGAAAAAAAAAACCAGGAGGACCCTGAGGTTATTAAAAACCTAAGGGAATTCTCCTAAAAAAGGAGTCGAGGGCTGGGAGGAGATGGAGGTGTGCCGAAGGTGAGAGAAAGAGGAGGGAGGAGAGAGAAGGTGGCGGCATTAGGGAAGGAAGATGAGGTGGCGAAGGTTTTTTGCTTTGCTCTGATACCAAAAAGAAGAGTTTTTGGGTTTTGGCTTACTCAAACCGAGAGTCAGGAACTATATTTATATACAAGAATAAGGTACAAAGAAGGAAACCAAATCAAAGAAAAACAGGAAATATGACAAAATCTACGTGATTCCATGATTATGGGGATCCTATCTACGTGATCCCATGATTACGGGAATCTTATTTACGTGATCCCTTGATTATAAGAATCTTACATAAAACACCTAATAAAAGGCTAAAAATAGCTAAGGGTACACTCAGACCCCTGTGGTTAGGTTATATTTCACCTAGATTAACATTTTGGTTTTAAATTTCACTTATATTTGAATTAGTAGTTTAACATTTCACTTATACCCCAAAGGTTAATTTTTGATGGAGTCAAGAGTACTTTTGAGGTGTTAAATGACTATACTACCCTTTTACCTCATATTGACTATTTTTGTGACCAAACTACCCCTATCACAATCACCACCGCCCCCCGCCTCCATGTCATGAACCTTCCTCTTTCTCTCTCTACCTTTCTTTTTCACCTTTCTCTCTCCCTTCTCCCTCATCCTCCTCCGCCACCTTCCTCCGCCTCAAAAAGCCTAACCCTAATTCCACCCCTGGCGTCCTTTTCATCGTCGTCGTCGTCAGAGTTGAAGACAAGCAAACAAAAGAAGTACTCGATAATTGTTGTTCTTCCCTGCTACCCCATGCCTATTTCGAATTCGGATGATGTTGGTATATACAATATATATATGTGTGTGTGTGTATATATATATATTACACACAAAAGACAGACCGCACAAGGAATACAAAGACAATGAGCTAGATAGAGAGTGTGGTTGAGGAACTTGATTGTTGAATTTTTCCCAGACAGTAGGAGAGTTTTAAAGAGAGAGAAGGGCAATTGCAGAGAAGGGCGGCAAAGATCTTTGGTGTCTCAAATTGTCAAATTTGTCTTATTTTCTCTCTCTCCTCAATCTTTCTCTTCCTTCTTCGATTTAGGTTTTTTTTTTTCCACCACCACGACACTGTTTTTTACACCAAACTCCACCACCCACAGCCACATTCATCAACCCCCCGCCCCCAACACCACACACACAACCACCACCACCAAATTGACACCAAATCAGGCTAAATAATTACCTTCCGAAAAACAAATTGACACCACCCACAACCACCACCAAGCCTTCACTTTCGTCCTTGCCACAACATAGCTTCCACCACAGAGAACCTAAGACCTAAAACGGAGCTCTGACACCGTCATCACTGATTGCTCTGACTAGACGCCGACACTAGGAGCTCGCCGTTGCTTTGTAGTCGCTTGGGAACATGCCAATATGAACTGGGTTTTGCTACTTGGAGCTCGCTGGAATTGAGTTTGGTTTTGCTGACACTTGGAGCTCGTCGGAACTGGGACAGTTCTGTTCTGTCGTTCGTCGCTGGAGATGAATTGGGTTTCGCTACTTAAGGCTTCACTAGGATCACAAGACGCGGATTTTCGCGGCCTATTACGATGCCATCGAGGCTTACGTACACTAGAAAGTCACGATCGAGGATTCTGGCCTCGACAGTGGTGATCAACAGTGCAATGTTGGGCTTACAAGGGCTGGGTCCGACCCTCCCGTAGAAGCACAAGACACGGATTTTCGCCGCCGATTACGATGCCGTCGAGGCTGTAAGCCTGTAATCCGGCGTCCCGCCACCGAGATATATTGATTGCGACACCGTAGAGGTTGTAACTGACACCCGCCGCTGACATCAACTTGGTCTTTAGCGTAGTCTTCCGCAATCGACTTCGCCTTCGATTCTTTGCCATTGACGTCCATTTCGACAGTAGTTTGGGATATGTGGTGGTGGATGTAGGCGGGTATGTAGTGGTGGATGTGGAGTTGGGAATGGTAGTGGTTATGGTTGGGGAGCCAGAGATGGTGGCGGTGGTGTGGGGTAAGGCTAGGGCGTCTTTTGTCATTTAAGATTACATAATTTTGGTAAAAGGGTCAATTCGCATGATTGGGGTGTAAGTGAAAGTTAAAACCAAAATCTTCATCTAGCTGAAATATGACCTAACCTCATATTTACCCAATTAAAGGGTCAATTCTGTGTAATTTACCCAATAGCTAATAATAATAATAATAATAATATAGATATTTCAACATATTCCATAGAAGAAGTGTCCAGCGAAGAAGTGGTAGAATGAGGATTGCCGTTATGAAGAAGTGTTGGATCCGGTTCAGCTGCATCATGTTAAAAAATCTCCGTTGTTCTTGAAGATCAGGTGTTGACGTGCACAAGTCAGGACTGCCATCACAAGGATCTTCCCATTGACTAAGATCAAATGGATCAACAAGTACCTGTTCTTCACCAAAATTATGAGTAGCGGCAAAAGGAAAGAGTTTTCATCAAAGACCTCATGGCGAAAAATGTAGAATTTGCCACATGGTGAATGTAAGTACTGATAACCTTTATGTTTATCACTATATCCTGGAAAAACACGAGGTAAAAACCACGGTTCAAGTTTATTCAAGGCATAAAAAATCACTTTCATTTTTAAAGGACAGAACCAACAGTATCGAGAAAAGTCATCAATGAACACAACATAATATAAAAACCTTGTGTAGAGAATGAAGGAGATGGACCCCATAAATCATAAGTAATTTTATTAAGTGATTCTAACGGCTTGTCATTTGAAGGACAAAAAGGCAACTTGGAACTTTTACTAAGCTGACAACTAGTGCATAATCTATATTCCTTCTCAGTTATCAAAATCTGATTACTAGACTTCAAATACTTCAAAACTCGATCTTGTGGATGACCAAATCTGTTGTGCCAAACATCTTCATCCGCAGCTTGAAAATGATTTAAGAAAAGAGCAGTTGCTTTATTCTGAGATTTATTTAGTGCATACCTTCTTAGTTCCGGGTGCTAGTATCTTTCCCATTGTCATGTCCTTAATAACAAACCCATTAGCGTTAAACTCAAAAGTGCAAGGATAATCAGAAGTCAACTGAGAAACAGATAACAGATTTTTCGCAGTATTAGGGACCAATAAAATGTCCCTTAAAGGTATAGAATTCTGATGTAGTACATGAATGGGCAGACATGAACAGTGCTCGGGAATAGTGTTTTCTAGTTTCTATTTTCTAAGTTTTTGTTGTTTTAATTTCCTAATAGTTTAGTGTATGTTTTGGGAAAGTTTTCATTGTTTTAATTTCCCTATTAGCTTTGTGTTTGTTTTAGGAAAGTTTTCATTGATTTAATTTCCTATATAGTTTAGGATTTGCTTAGGCCTATAAATACAATCTATGGTAGTAGTTTAGGAACAAAAAAACTCTTTTATTAATAAAGCTTTTCTCAAATTCTTCTCGTGGATTTGAGTATTTAAAGAATACGTTGCTAGTCTTAATTATTTTGCTTGCTGCATCAAGTTGGTATTAAAGCCATTCTCCATGGACGGTGATCTGGGAGAACGTGCGGTGACTATTCAAGAATTCCAACAATTGCGTCAGGAACTCAAACAAGAGATTCAGACGGCAATTGAACGTCTAACTAAAGCCATGAATTGTGTCCAAGTTAGTAATAGGCATGATCAGGACCAACCTAATGGTGTGAATCAGCCACAACCAAGGGTTGGAAATCAACGTGGTCATCTTCAACGTGCTAATAATCAGCGCCAGTTTCAGCAAGAGGTTTGGTCTGATTCAAGTGATGACAAGATTGAAGGTATCGTTTTAGCGCATGGAGATCACGGGGTCAAAACAAATCAGCGAGATTTTCGGATGAAAATTGACCTTTCGTCTTTTAATGGTGAACTTGATATCGAAGGGTTTCTGGACTGGCTTTTGGAAGTTGACAATTTTTTTATTATATGTGGGTATCGCAGAGGAAAAGAAGGTAAAACTGGTCTCCTATCGTCTTAAGATTGGTGCTTCTGCATGGTGGGATCAGTTACAATGTTCTCGAACCTGACAGTTGAAAAATCTGATTAAATTATGGTCTCGGATGAAACAATTAATGAAGAATCGATTTTTACCGGCTAATTATGATTAGATTTTATTTCAACAATACCAAAATTGTCGCTAGGGAAATCGTTCAGTTCGTGATTATGCTGAAGAATTTTATCGCTTATCATCTCGCAACGATTTGTTAGAGACTGAAGCACAACAAGTTGCACGGTTCAATAATGGTTTGCGGCTAGCTATTCAAGATAGAGTGACGTTGCAAGCGCCTTTCACTTTTGATGCTGCAGTTGAGTTGGCCACTCGAGTGGAAACCCAGAATTTTGGGCACCCTACTTGTACACGGCAAACTGATTCCAATAAACCACTACCATCTCCGACCATCAATCAACACTCAGTCACGACTTGGGAAATGGGTGGCACTAGTAATCAGCCTCGGCAAACTACGAGTAGTAATAATCAGAGGACACCGCTACAAATTCATATGCTCCACCACTTTCAGGAAAGTGTTTTCGGTGCCTCGAGCCTAGGCATCGTTCCTGTTGAAATATATAAATATTTCTATATAACGGTGGAGCAAAATCCTCCACCAATCATAGTGCCTCCTTTGGCTATTGAACACCTTCCATATTCTTATTTTTACCATGCCTATATATAGGCTCTTTGTATTGAAACAAAATAGATCTGAATAATAAAAATGTAGCCCTTTGGGCTCTTTGTGCCGTGGATGTGGGCCCTAGTGGCTGAACCACGTAATATCTGTGTGTTTCAGTCGTTTAATTTCTCTTTACTTCCATTTTATGCTTTTCAACATGGTATCAGAGCCAAGTTGTTCTAGTAATCCCATCTAGAATTTGAGGGGGAGTATTGAAATTATTATCATGGAGCTTATTCTCTATGTCTTCACATTCCTTTCCCGGCGTAGTTCCGGCCATTTTCGGGTGCCGTTCAGGCCATTTCTGGGCGTTGTTCCAACTCTTTCTCGGCTTAGTTCCGGATACCTTTTCATCATATTTCAAGGCGTTTCTTTAGTAAGTTGGGCATTCATGATATTCATTCTCCAACTTGAGGGTGAGTGTTGAAATATATAAATATTTCTATATAACGATGGAGCAAAATCCTCCACTAATCACGGTGCCTCCTTTGACTATTGTACACCTTCCATATTCTTATCTTTACCATGCCTATATATAGGCTCTTTGTACTGAAACAAAATAGATCTAAATAATAAAAATGTAGCCCTTTGGGCTCTTTGTACCATGGATGTAGGCCCTAGTGGCTGAACCACGTAATATCTGTGTTCTACTCGTTTAATTTCTCTTCGCTTCCATTTTATGCTTTTCAATAGTTCCAATAACTGTCTGAAACGTCGTGTTGCTGCCTTGCCACTAATGAAGAGCAAACTGGTGTCGATGAGAATGTTGGGTATGGGGCCTAAACAGGTATAGAAGAATATCAAGGCGAGGAAGTAGTAGAGGCAGATGAGCGAATATCTTTGGTGGTGTGTCGTATTCTGTATACCCCCAAACAGGAGCTTGAGTCTTAGCGGCATAATATCTTTCGTACTCGATGTACTTTGAATCAACGAGTTTGTGATTTAATTATTGTTGGGGGCAGTATTGAAAATGTAGTGTCCAAAAAGACTGTTCAGAAGCTTCACGTAAAAGCACCTGAACCCGTACAAAATAGGTTGGATTATTTTATTTTATTTTTTTCTTAGTTAGTACTCACACACCCATATATGCCTCCACTGAGACTTGAATTCCTGACCTTCCTTTGAAAAGTAGAGGCTTGATACCGCTGGGCCACTGCCCATTGGTTAGGTTGGATTACTGATGTGGGTGAGATCAAAGTGATTGAACGATGCCGAATTCCTTTTTCAATTGGTAAGACATATAAGGATAAGGTAACATGTGATGTAGTAGACATGATCGCGTGCCATATGCTTTTGGGTCGGCCTTGGTAGTATGATGTTAATTCTATCCATAGTGGTCGACAGAATACTTTTACTTTTGTAAAAGATGGGGTTAAGGTGACCTTGGTACCTATGAACAGAGATAGGCAACCTAAGGTTCCCAGCTTAGAGGGTCAGGCGTTCATAGTGGTTTCAGATTTAGATGCTGAGGCTACAGAGATGTATACTGTTTATGCTTTTGTTGTAAAAAGGGAAGATGTCCCTCCAACTAATGTTCCAACTAAGTTGCAGCCTTTAGTTACTGAATTTAATTCAATTCTGACTCCAGATTTACAGAATTAACTTCCACCCTTGCAGAATATTCAACACCATATCGATTTTGTTCCGGGTTCTCGCTTACCTAACCTTTCCCATTGCAGAATGAGCCCGAGAGAGCATGCTATTTTACAAGAGCAGGTTCATGATTTGCTTAAAAAGGGGTTTATTCAGGAAAGCATGAATCTGTGTGTGGTGCCTGCCTTACTTATTAATACCGAAGAAAGATGGGAGTTGGCAGGATGTGTGTGGACAGTTGAACAATTAATAAAATCACTATCAAGTGTCGATTTCCAATTCCTCGATTAGATGATATGCTTGATAGTTTGGCAGGTTCTTCTGTGTTTACCAAACTAGACTTAAATAGTGGGTACCATCAGATTCGGGTTCGACTGGGAGATGAGTGGAAGATGGCCTTCAAAACGAAGGATGGCCTGTACGAGTGGCTTGTGATGCCGTTGGATCATGTGCTATTTTGAAGCGCATCAATGATAAAGCCTATCTAGCACTTTTAACGTGAAAGACTAACTGCATATCATGTGCCGGCACCTCTACCAGTGTTGAATTCGAGGGCGAGCTCTTTTAAAGAAAGGGGAGCCTGATGTAGTACATGAATCATGGACAGTTCTCGGGAATAGCATTTTCTAGTTTCTATTTTCTGTTTTAGGAAAGTTTTCGTTGTTTTAATGTCCTAATAGTTTAGTGTCTATTTTAGGAAAGTTTTCATTGTTTTAATTTCCCTATTAGCTTTGTGTTTGTTTTAGGAAAGTTTCCATTGATTTAATTTCCTATATAGTTTAGGATTTGCTTAGGCCTATTGACACGATAGTAGAATTTTTTGAACGTCCTTGCCTAGTATTTTTGTCTTGTCTTGTGAATTTGCTCTTGTCATCAATTTCTCGTTGGTGAGTACTTTGTGTTATGATTTCCAGTTTTCTAAGAAATAAAGGCCATGGTGTGATCTGCCGCTTCATCATTATGCCCCTTACTTCTTAGCTCATGACTAGGAATGGGATCAAGTCAGCATAGGAAGGAACGGGGGGCTTTAACATAGTAGTAGAGAAGGACTCGTACTTGGGGCCGAGCACACTTAAAAGCCAGAAGACCTTGTTCTGATCTGAAACAGGTCTCCCAATAGCATCGAGAGCATGTATTAAACCATAAATAAGTATTTCTTCCATCCACTACAATATGTTTAATGTGGTTCCTAGCAGTGTCTCTCAATCTATGATCTTTCTCAAACACCAAGACCATATTCGCTCTTGATCTTGATTTTGAATTTTCTATTTCCTTTTTTTATTTATTTTATAAGCAATGCTCCTTCCTTTCAAAATATAGGTCTGCACTCACTGTATCCATAGAGAAGGGTTCTTACTATCTGTTATAAACATATTCTTAGTTTAGTTTCATTTACAATATTCTTAGTTTCACCTTTTAATTTTCTTAGTTTAATTTCAATTTATTTTATTTTTTTCTTCTTCTTAGCTTAGGTTCATTTACCATATTCTTAGTTTAAAATTTTAATTTAAGGTATGACTGTTAATATTTGGTTTTTGTTATGCAGGTTATAGTGTTATACCAAGTGTAAATAGCAAGGGAGACTTCTTCGCTCAAGATCCTCCTATTCCTTGACTGTATATGACAATGCAATGGTGTATATATTAAATAGAATAACTCCATATTGAGGAGAAAAAATTAAGTGAATATACTTGTATGCAAGGATTGTAGGCTTGTAGCCCAACAATATCCTCTACCCCTCCCGAAGTAGTTAATTGAATGTTCTTATGGGAACAAAATAAAATTTGAAAAGAAAAACAATGATCTGCTACCATGTGTGATACAGACCAGCTGGAAAATATTTCAGACGATCCTTCTAGGAGGTGTCGGAAACTGGCAAATTTACCCTAGTTGGTGTAATGCCATGCGAACTTCCTGTGCATGCAATAGAAGATCAGTCCATTGCTTTCCAAATATGATTGTACCTGCTGTCCTATTAATTATCTAAATTGAAGCACAAGCTCTTAAAGTTCCAAATTATCCTTGGTCAAAGAGATGAATTTGTGATGATATTCTTAGGTACCAAATGTAAACAAATTACCAGACCATAAAGTTGGAAAAAGATAAGCTTCAATCTTCTATTTCTATTCACTAAGTAACTCCTGTCAGTCATATGCCAACTCTGGATACTGGTTTGGCTGCTACCAGATTCTATTTTTGAATAATGGCTCAGTGTTTTTTTTTTTTTTTTCATACTCCATGCTGGTTTCTTTCCAATCCATGGAACTGCCAAAAATTAATTAAGCTGCCCAAATGCATCTTGATAGACACAGCAGTGACAGACAAGTCTGGCTCTTGAGCTAAATTCCATACCCAAAGAAACCATTGCAATATAGAAAGATACAAAGGATGTAGATAGTCAACTAGAGAGATACAGGTGTGGCTGCTTCAACTCACTACATACATTCGGAAGGGAGAAAAAAATTGAATAATTAAGAGTGTACTTACCATCTAACGTTATGAATTAAAGAGCAATTGCATTCTTACACAAGCAAATTCAGCAAATTGCACACTGACAAAGACACTCGTGTACAATCTTTGATCTCCTATAGAAAAATCATCTAATCACTGCAAGCGACAATCAACCACAGCTCCAGAGAGAAACTTGTACAACTAAAATGGAGTAACTTGAGAAAATAACAAAAATAAATACCGTACTCCAGACATAACTATCGAAGTCATGAAAGATAAACATTAAATGTTTTAAGGCTATCCAGTACCATAATTTAACACACACACTTGAATCATATAACATAGTTCTACCTTAACTATGATAATTTAACATAAGGCCTTGATTTCCAGCCAGTTCAAATAAAAATCCTGCCATGTGGGGTTCCATTTGTCATGCACCTCCATTGGGTATTTCATCAGGTGGCATTTCCAAACTCAAAACCTTCGTGTGTTGAGAAATAGATGTTCTGTAAGTCAGGAAAAAACAAGAAGTCAGATGCTAAGACGACAGGATTGATTATATTTGTTCAACATGCTACATTGTGTGAAACAAATTTGGGGAGTATGAAGCAATTAGGTTGGATTTTTAATCAGATATGTATATGCCATATGGAATAGTGCGCAATCATTTTTAAGGCCAAGGTGCTAATGTTTCACATCCAATTGTTCCCTTCTCCTTCCATTATACAATGTTCTCTAAGTGTGATCTGATGGTGGCAAAAAATGGTATATTTTCCACATTTAGTTCAGTTGCTTATATTTTTACATGAGAAATTCTTTTCGGATGGGCATGATCAATGAGCTGAATTTCTTCCTTAGACATCAACCTAGAAAAATGATGTGGCCCGAATTTTGTTTTAGTTCAAAAAAAATTTACTTGTTTTTCTCTTGCGGGTTGTGGACCCAGTTCTAAAATTCTCTTGTAACACTATATATATATAAGGCCATGTAGGGTTTGGGGCGTGTGATGAGAGAACACTAAAAACCGCATAAATAGAGAGAAGGCATTCTAGGGTTTGGGAACTGAAACTTGTAATTTCCTATATTTTGCATAGTGAAATATTTTCCGAATTTTCCCCATGGGTCTAGGCTTACGCTGAACCATGTAAATCTTTGCGTTCTTTGTGTGTGGCATGTTCACTTTCGTAACTCTTGATCATAGTTGTCAAAGGCGCGCTCCAAGCGTGCCTGAGGTGCAAGGCACCTCAAGGATAGGTGAGGCAAGTTGAACAAGGCGCCCAAGGCCAGGCGAGGGAAGTTGAACAAAGCCCCCAAGGCCAGGCGCGGGCCAAATTGTAGTCGAAATTAATGAATGTCATTCCTTCAACAAATGAGCTTGTCTAATTGTGGTTGAACTAAATAATCTAGCACCTTGTTAAACGCATCAACTAGCCTCGTCAAACTAATATATTACGTTAATGAATACCATTCCTTCAACCATCCAACTAGCCGAATTGTGGTCCAACAAAATAATAATGTATTATGTTAATGAATAGCATTCCTTCAACCAATCAACTAGCCTAACTGTGGTCCAACTAAATAATATATTACGTTAATGAACAGCATTCCTTCAACCAACAACTATCCTAAATTTGGTCCAACTAAGCAATATATTATGTCAATGAATACCATTCCTTCAACCAATCAACTAGCCTAACTGTGGTCCAACTAAATAGTATATTACATTAATGAATACCATTTCTTCAACCAATCAACTACCCTAATTGCGGACGAATTAACCAATATATTACGCTAACGAATACCAATCCAATCAACTAGCCTAATCGTGGTCCAACTAAACAATATATTATGATGTTAATATATTCAGTTCAAATGCAAATTCAATCATCTATCCGAGATAAGACCTTTACTAATTGTTAATTTCCTCCAATATTTTGAAATTTCAAATATACTAAATCTGTTCTGCACTTCCTTTCCCCCACCCCCTCAACTTGCGCCTCACTTAAGCCAAGTCCGCGCCTCGCCACACCTCGCCTTGCGCCTCGGGCTTCAGGGGACCTTAGTGCTCCTTGAGCCTTTTTAACAAATATGTTCATGATTGAGTTCTTGGTTCGCAGTATTTGTTGCAACAATCTATCCAAAATTAGGCAGACGAGAGGAGGGAAAGAAATCCAGCCCAAAAAAGGCAATACCAATTTTAACCTTTAGTTATTTACTAAATAACTTTTTAAACCCTATTGAAATTCTCTCAGAGATAATGAGGGTATTTGGTAAAAAAATATAAAAACTCTATTCCCCTTCCTTCCAACCAAACAGAAAAAAGGTATCACCCCATCTATCATTTCTACTATCCCTTCCATTCAACCAAACAAAAAGTGTAAGGAAACACCTTCCCTTCCCTAGGGATGCCTCATCCATTCCTCCCCCTCTCCCTTCCATCCATTTTTTCATCCAACCAACTAACGGAGCATTAAGGTACCACACAAAATATGCCAGTGAAGTTACGAAGAAAATTTGGTTTACAATATCTAGGTAAACAAGTACTCCAATGAGAACTAGCGCTAACTTAGGACAAAATGTAGTTTCTTCTTTGTATGGAACTAAGATAAGTAGCCTTCTTTACTTAATTAATACTCCCTCCGTCCCAAAATAAGTGTCCACCTTTTCATTTTTATCTGTCCCAAAATAAGTATCCCATTTGTACTATTTTTTGTAATATTACCAATTTAACCTTCTTGCATCAAACCTATCAAAGTAAATCATCACATCACTGTGGACCCACTAGGGGTATATTTGGCCATTCATTCACTACTAATACAATAAAAAATATAAAAATCATTCTCTTAAAAAGTTAGATTCCCAAAAAGAGAGACTTATTTTGGGACGGAGGGAGTAGAGTCGCTTTCAGATTAAGAATGAGTGCTACATAACAAGTAAAACCTAAATAGTCACATTTAATGGCAGTAAAATGTATTTCTTCACCATGTGAATGGAACCCTTAGATAAGTAGCCTTCCAGTTATGCGTTCAAGACTCAAACATATAGACATTAGCATTATTTCAATAAAGACTTAGTTGTTAAAAAAATCCATGTGTATGAAAAAGTGTTTACGTAAAATCAATTGACAAATATTTGACTAACCGTTTAGATTCAAATAAGTTCAAGTCCCTTCCTTAGGAAGTGTATTTGTTATTTTGATTAATCCATACTATTCATTTATGATCTAGGTAGGAATATTATGTAAAAAGTTCTTCTTAGGAGATTGTAATGATTATTCTTTAGAACTTGAGTTTTCGTGTTCTCTTATAGATGACAATCATTCAAGGATGGACATTCATAATACTTGCTAATTGAAGATTCCAAATTTTGAAATAAGAAGCATGTATAAGACAGGTTTACTGCAGAAAGATGCAAAAATTAATCACTTATAACTCAATAATGACTACCTCATGGAAACTTTTTTGCTGATTAACACTTGAGCACCCCAACTACTACCATTCGGTCTTAATTTAAGTTCACTAGGGAAAGTTCATAGCATTATGAAATTAAGATAGCCTTTGCATGGGAAAAGACCAAAAAGAATTGCTGATATAGAACTTATATGAAAAGCTGGATTCACATTTAGTTCTATAGTTGCCTAGGTTAGATAATCGACCAAAAAAAAAAAATCTAAAAGAGTGCATTGAAATTTATGTACTGGAGTTTATGAAAGATCGCTCGTTAGTGTACACAGATATTCTTGATTGCTTCTAATCTTTTAGACACTAATGAACTGTGATCAAATCATATTGATAATGATTTAGTTCACTTCATAACCACGGGAAATTCTTCAAGATCTTACTTCAGGGTATGAGGGAATAAGTTTGAAAAAAAAATCTTTTCTTAAGAAATTGATAAACAAAGTCATGTTTGCATGTGGTGTCAGTTTTTTTTTTTTTTTTTTTTTGATAAGTAAGAAATAAATAAAAAGGTGCTCAAAAGGGGAACGCGTCCCTTATAAAATAGTGGAACCGGGGGCTAAAGCCTCAAAGAATCCAGAAAATTAATTAAATCATCTCAAGAGGAGCAAGAACTCCTCTTCACATAATTGAAGAGAGAAGAATAATATAAAGCTTTAGCATCGCCGTAGACGACTCTTTCCCTTTGAACATTCTACTATTTCTCTCATTCCAAATGCACCACCAAAAGCAATGTGAGACAATTCTCCAATAATCACGTACACCCCTTCTCACACGACATCCTCTCCAAGCATGAATCAATTCCTTAGAAGAACGTGGCATTACCCAAAGCATGCCAAATAACCCAAGAATATGATTTCAACAGTCGTGCGCCACAGGGCAATGCATAAGGATATGATCAACTAACTCACCATCTAGCATACATAAGCAACACCAATTAACAAAACAATTTTCCCTCTCCCTCAAATTATCAATCGTCAGTATCTTACCCCATATGGCGGTCCATACAAAGAATGTCACCCTAGTTGGAGCCATAGAACGCCAAATGGTCTTCCACGGAAAGTCAAGGCTATCAAATTTAGACAGACATAAGAACAAAGATCTTACTTCGAAACGACTGTGGGAAGAGGGAATCCATGTCAGATCGTTACAACCTCTGCCAACTCCCTCCTGCTGATACAGTTGATCCAAAAAAACACATACCTCGTCCAACTCCCAATCCTGAAATGAACGCCGAAAATGCATGTCCCACGTAATCCCATTACTATCAAACCGATAACAGTCAGTTACGTAAGCGTGTTTGTCAGCTGCAATACAGTATAATCTGGGAAATGTACGAGATAATGGTTGATCACCAGACCAAAGATCTTCCTAAAAACGAACGCATCTATCGTCGCGAACATTGAATCTGATATGAGAGGAAAAAACATCACATCCCTTCCGAATGGATTTCCACACCCCGACTCCTCCCACAAGAGAAACCGAACGCCAATCACTTCCACAAACCGACATGAGACTAACCTTTGCCAAGGACGATGTCTTTCCCTCCCATATCTCCACAACCATTTACCCAGGTGAGCTTGATTAAAAGGAACCAATCTTCTGATACCAAGACCACCCAACTTCATGGGCTTGCAAACTTGCTCCCATCTGACAAGGTGATACTTAAACTCTTCTCCCCTTCCGCCCCAAAGGAAATCCCTTTGAATTTTTTCAATCCTATCAGCAACGGAGAATGGAATTTGGAACATAAATAGAAAATATGTGGGGAGGCTCGATAAAGTGCTCTTAATAAGAGTAACTTTACCCCCCTTAGATAAATATTGCTTCTTCCATCCTGCCAATCTCTTCGCATACCTATCAATCGCAGGATCCCAACTCCCCACTCTCCTGAAAGAGACCCTTAGGGGCAAACGCAAATATAGAATAGGAAAAGAACTCACCTTGCACCCAAAGACTATAGCTAAAGAAGAAATATCCTGAACATTCCCTACCGGGACAAGCACACTCTTAGCCACGTTTACCTTTAGCCCGGAAACCACCTGAAAACAAGCCAGGATACATCTCAAATATCTAAGTTGAGACACATCAGCATTACAGAAAACCATGATATCGTCCGTAAAAAGTAAATGAGAGATCTCCACCTGATGGACTAAATCTCTTCCCACCTTGAAGCCCTTAATAAGACAAAGATCCTCTGCCCTGCGCATAAGTTTGCTTAAGCCCTCCATAACAATTAGAAAGAGGAAAACGACAAAGGATCACCTTGTCTTATACCCCGAGTACACCCAAAAAAAACTAGCGGGAGATCCATTTACAAAAATTGAGAACTTGACAGACGAAAGACATGTCTCAATCCAATTCCTCCATCTACTTCCAAACCCCATTCTTTGTAACAAATAAAGTAGGAAATTCCAGTTCACATGATCATACGCTTTCTCAATATCAAGTTTGCATAAAACTCCAGGAACACCACTTCGCAATCTGGAATCCACACATTCGCCTGCAATAAGAACTAAATTTAGAATTTGCCGTCCTCCAACAAAAGCATTCTGGGAATCCAAAATAATCCCATCCATTACTTCTCTCATCCTTAGAGCAAAAACCTTAGCTATGAGTTTGTAAATACAACTCACTAAGCTAATTGGTTGAAAACCCTTAATGTCAGAAGCGCCTCCCTTCTTAGGGATAAGGGCAATGAATGAGGCATTTAGCGACTTCTCAAAGACGCCAATAGAATGAAACTCCTGAAATGTATCCATCACCTCATTTCTCACTATCGCCCAACTTTCCATCAGAAAACGCATAGTAAAACCATCAGGCCCCGGAGCTTTGTCCCTATTACAACTTGACAAAGCCTTTAGAACTTCGTCTTCAATAAAAGGAATCTCAAGCCCATCTCTATCCAACTCATAAATAGCCTCAAAATGGAGACCGTCAAGTTTGGGTCTCCAAGCTAATAGCTCAGTGTAAAGCTTCTGATAAAAAGAAACGATCCCATTACGCACCTCTTCCTCCCTCCACAACTCCACACCTTCCACCCGAATTCGTCCTATGTGATTGCTCCTTCTGTGAGCATTAGCTAGTCTGTGAAAAAAAATTGTGTTACGGTCTCTCTTTTAGCCAAAGAGCTCGGGATTTTTGTCGCCACGAAATCTCCTCCATACTAGCAATCTCAGCAAGAACTGCCTGATAGGAAGCTCTTCTAGAACATAGAAACTCCGCATCCCCACCCGCCTCCTCAAGACAATCAATCTCGGAAAATTCAGCAAGGACTCTATTCTTCCTCCATTCAAGATTCCAAAAAACATCCTTATTCCACTGCTTAAGATCGAATTTGAGAGCACTTAACTTCTTTGTTAACGTGAAGCTGGGCGAACCTGTAACAATTGCTCCCTCCCACCAAGATCAAACTTTCCCTTGGAAATTCTCCGCTCTCAGCCACATTTTCTCAAATCGAAACGGGGATCTTCGAGAACACAAACCCCCACAATCCAAGACCAAAGGAACATGATCAGAAGTGACCCTTGCTAAAACAGCCTGAATGACATCCGGGAAATTGGATTAGAGGAGTATTTTAAATGTCAATATCTCTAGTATCTCCAGCTAAATTATTTTTCTTATGCTCTTACTTACCTTGTTCTATGTTTTGTCTTGTCAATTGTGATAAAAAGGGAAAGAAAGTTGGCATGATAAAGGAGGTTTTACGGTGCTGTGTCGAGTGAAATGTCAAGTCTAAATTTGATATTTTTTCTCTTGAGATTGTTTTCATAGCTTTTACTTGGATATTATTTGTCCAAGTCTGCTATGATTAGTTTATTGTGTAGGTACAAGTGCTTTACAGTGCAAAGAGGGTGTTTCCAAGAGTAATTAAGGCTTGCAAGATCAGGTTGAAACAGGTATGGGCTATAGGTTGTGCTCTCGCAAGTAGCTGAGGCCCAGGAAAAGGCAAACTCGTGACTGGCAAGGACTCACGAGGATACAGGGTTCAGGGAGGATCTCTGAAGGGGAAGGTTCTCCTTAGCAGGCATGCCTTATTCTTCCTAGAAAACTCCCACCCACGAAGGACAGGAGAATTGCGATAGATTCTCAGTATGTCTCCAAGTTCGCATGAGAATATATAAGACAAATGTAGTGACGGGAGGCTGTAGTGACACAACCCAAAAGTGCACTCACTAAATCTGTCCCATACACTGATTTGGAAATGTACTGTTAAAATAGTTGTTTACGCTAAAGCCCGGAATCCGGGATAGTACTCTCCGTGACAGGAACCATGCGAGCAGTTCTCTGGTTCCATTTTACAAGTAAGATGACTAACATGTCGCGACGTTACCATCGTTTCTTGACATATGGAACCCCTTAAAGGATTGAGATGATTTTCAGATTGTTGGCACAAATGAATGTTTGTGTCACAACCTGTGAGCCTATGGTGTCGCATTGTTGTGTGTGGCATTATAGGTCGACAAAGAGAAATTGGGTTGTTGAGGCAAAGTGGGTTGAGAGAAATTGGGTTGTTGAACCTAATGTCGGATTCTACTTAGAACGCTCTTGAAGTGTGCAAGCACTCTCAGTAGGGACTCGTGCTAGAGAGGCATGGAGGGCCACTCTCCTATGCCTTTGGTGGGGTCTTTGGAGAGAGAAAAACAAGAGATGTTTCGTGTGGAGCTATTTAGGGGAATTAGTTGATTTTGTGGATAGTCAAATGGTGTAGATTTTCTTTTGGCCTATGTCCAATTGTTTCAGAACGCTCCCCTTTAAGTGCGCTTTCAATGATATTTACTTATCAAATAAAGAAAACCAACACCATTGTGAGGACAAGATGGATCGCAAAAGTAATTATGACATTGTCAGAGGTCAATTAACTGGTTAGTGATTCTAAGAGTTAGACCCAACTCCATAATAGACGATAAGTAGCACTATTTCATCATTGTAAATCATTAAACTCTGGACCAGTCTCCCATAAAAATAAAAAAAAATTAATTCTTTTGAGATTTCATTTTAAAATTCCTGAGTGTTAAATGATGAAAATATGCATCAAAAATTGAATGGAATCTATTCCCTCTCACTCTAGATGCAAGGGAAGAAAATTTCCAAATCAAATTACCAATTGCGCAACTCTTACATAGTATTAGATCCCTTGGCAACGTCATATCCAAATTACAATTTTAAAGTATTTAGTTCATCTTTTTGATTAATATAACTATCAAATAAAAAAAATGAAATAGAGTATCTTAGTCTATATTTGTGGTACAACTTCCATGTAAACTTTTTACATTATCTATTATTTTATAAAGTATCAGTATGAGATTGATTTATTCATTGTGATTTTATTCTTTGCTGTCTAGATACAACTAAAATGTTTAAACTAAATCTACCACATGCTGGACCTTCCTCCACTTGAGGGCGATCTGCTATGGATTTGGGGAAGAGAGGTGTGGCTGGTTCTTTCTTGAGGAGAGGGACAAGTAGGGGTGGGTGTTTGGAAATTCATCAAGAAGGGGTGGGATTAATTTTCTAAACACAATCGATTTAAGGTTACGCTCGATTTTGAGGGGGGAGATCCAATATGATCCTATCCCAATTAGTGTTTTGCTAGGCCCATAGATAAAAAAATCCACTTTCTTACGGTAGAAGCATGAAAAAAAAAAAAAAAAGACTTGAATAGTACAATCCCTCCGTACCCATAGAAGATATATTGGATTTGAATCAGTTTTCGTATCAATCTATATTGATTGAGCATGTCTTCCCTCCTTCTCTCACTTCGGAAAGATTTAGAAGTATTTTCTTGTGATAACCTGATCGAGAGAGTACAATACTAGGGAGGCAGGAACATAGACTTCTAGGAGAATATTTGGTATGGTGGTGATCAATTCTCGGCGGGCGCCTTCCCAAGATTATTTTGGATACCTATGGATAGACATGACTCAATCACCAACTGTTATTGGCTCAAAATCGGGAGGAAAACTCAGGATGTGCAATTTAAGAGGCACTTCCAGGATTGGGAGCTGGAGGATGCCATCAAGTTTTTGACTTTGTTATACTGCCAAGAGGTAGATGAGGCGGGGCTTGACATTTGGGTATGGGGAACCTCATCTCAGGGGAGATTCAATGTACGCTCTTTCTATAGGAGCATTACAGTTGCTATGGGGCATCCCCAAGATTCATTCCGAGCAAGATTCCTCAACTGTAAGAGTTGGATGCATCAAGGTAAGAGTGCCGACTGGATTCATTCCCATGGATGGTTGTTTGGCGCATAAAGGCTCCTCTAAAGGTGGGCATCTTTTCTTCGACGGGAGTTCTAGGAGGATTCTGACATTAGATAACATGAGGAGATAGGCCATTGTAAACTGGTGTTGTATGTGCAAGAGAGTCAGTAGATCATCTTCTCCTGCATTGTCCAATGGCCCGGGGCAGCTGTGTCATACTTTTGAGTTTGTTCGGGATTGGGTTATGCCTTGGTCTTCAAGAGGCATGATAGAGGCTTGTAGAGGTTGTACAATGTGTTCCCAAGCCTGAGACATTTGGAGGGTGGCAACCTTGTGTGTATGGTGGGGCTTGTGGAGGGAACAAAATAGGAGATCCTTCGACAGAAGAAGAGACTCCTATTGGGACACTAAAGTACTCTATTATTAGTTCCCTTTTTTGTTGGGCTTTTGGGAAAAATTGTAAATCTATAGGGAAGACACAAAGACAGTGGATTTTTTTGGACATATTGAGAGTTTGGGGGCCCTATTTGGCCTATGTATAGCCTTTTGTGGGATGTGTTCCCATTTGAACGAGTGCTTTCTGATGATACTTCACCTACAAAAATTTTGGGGAAATAAATTTGCTATGGATAAGAGGACCAAGGCGGCAACACGGCACTAGTCTAACTTTGACAATTTCAATCAGGAGGTTTTGGGCAGTGTGGTGTATAGCATTGGATGCTTATACTTCTGACCAAGGCAAGGATTCTGTTGTTTGCACTTCATCACCCACAGGTATTTATTCAGCCAAAACTGCTGGAGAAGCTATGAGAACTCATTTTGAATGCACTTCCTGGTACCATTCGTTTAAGAATCCTATCCCACGACACAGCTACATATTGTGGTTGGCAATAAGACAAGAGCTTAACACTTTGGATAGAATTCAAAGATTTAATCCTTCTATTGGAAACCAATGTGGGAAGTGCAAGGCTTCTGAGGACTCTCATAATCATATATTTGATCCAGTTTCTCATACTGTTTGGGAGAATATAATGAAGACATGTGGCTTGAATCTGCAAGATACTTCCAGGACTGATTCAGTTAATAAAGCTTGCTGGAAATCTGGAAGAGAGCAAAAAAATTATGTCTAGCAGCCTCTGTTTACTTCTTACGGAGAGAAAGGAATGCTAGAATATTCAATCGAGCTAGATCAGGAAATCATGTACAACAAGATATAATCTTCAGCGTGCAACACCAGATGCAGTCTTCACAGCTAAATCTTAAAGATGATCAACCAAACAGATGACTGGTTGACCAATGGGAGATTCGAGGGGTTTATTTCAGACTAGAGAAAGTTGTATCTCTATGGCAGCTCAGTTTCTTTCAGTTCAGCAGTTGGTTTGGATGCATCCTTGAGTCTCTTGGCCATAGATGTCTCTTGTATTGCTATCCCTTTGTTTAGTAGCTTTCTTTCTTGTTTATCTTGTTGAGTTGCTAGTTGCCTTGCTGTTCTAGGGAGATTTGAATTTGTATAGTATATTATTGTTATGGTAACAGCCATTTGCTGTATGCTTGGGGCATGCCCCATGTTTTGGTATTTTTTCTTCTAATGATAACCTAGCTTACCAAGAAAATACATATATTTGTGTTATAGTACAAATTGAAATGTACATATATAAAGTTGTGTATATAGTACACATTGTAATATACAAATAGCTATATAAATAGGTGTGTGTGTATGGACCTAAAGCAATTCCCGCATAGCATACTGCTTTACCGCAATATGATCGTCTTCTAACTGTTGCCCCCCTTCACTTTAATAACATAATCCTCTGGTCGTTGATGCCATTGCAGGGTAACGACAATACCCCCATGAATCATTCAGGTCAATTCCAAAATTCAAACCGCCATTCCATGATTCATTCACAGATATTGTGTTTTGGGGGCATTAAGAACCTAGCCCTTGGTTGTGCTGTGTTTGGTTTGAGAATAGTTTACCAAGTACCTGTTGTATATGAATTTGTAGTTTGTGGGGGAATGGATGAGAGAGAGTTCAGAGAAGAATAAAGAATAATTAATGGTTGCAATGGTTTGCAGAGAAGGGTTCTGAAGCCATGGTGGTGGGAGTGGTTGGATTTTTCGGCCTGGAGGCCGGCGGCGGCGGCGGTGTCCAGCGGTAGTGGTGGAGTATATAGAACCTATGAATGTGTAACTGAGAATGTCTAATACATTTTTATTTATCAAAAAAAAAAAAAAAAAAAAAAGGAGCGCTCAAACCTAAATAGTTGATTGAAGTCTCCTGTCCTTTTAGAAATAGGACTCTGGTTTTTATAACCTTCCAAAACCACTTTAATGTATATCAAAAAGATCAATGAATGCATGAACCTTAGTTGGGGAGTGTCAAAATACGAGTTGGGATTACCCTTTTGTCATTAATGTATATGAAATTCCAGATCAACACTTGGACAAGGCACCATAACCAACTTAACTGCTAAACACCCAAATAAACAAAAAAGTACAGACCCCAAGATTTGATCACAAACTTGCCAACCTAAGTTTAATAATCTTCACATACATTTTTCATAATCTTTGTTCCCAGCTATTTTAATCTTCTGACTTGTCATACCATAAATTACACACTTGAGACATCCGACAGTCGCATTCTAGCCCACAGTTACCAGTAAAAGACCAATAACAAATATGCTTATGTCATACGGCTTCACTAATGTCTCATTATCCTTCAGAAGAGATTTAGTGAAAACTGCAATATAGGAATCACAAGGGCTTCTAGATATGTTAAATAAAGAAACAAACAGAATGCAATATAACATTATATCCACAATAAGAACATTGCTCTCATTCTTAGCATCAAAAACTTGAACAAATAACCAAGACAGAGACACCATGCAAATATAACTTAATTGACTCCTAACACCGTTTCTTAAAAAAGTTATCCATAAATAAAGCAAACTGAAAAGTTCTAAAAATTAAAAGTTCAAATAAAGATTCTGAGAAAGGGAAAAAGGGTGTACTATATGTTTCATGTTTAAATCTTTTCGTGCTCCAACTTTAGTGTTTTTCTTTTTTATTCAAAAGCATAATATGTTTCATAATAAGAACCTACCTACAATAATTATAAGGTCTAGTGAGTTCTGCTTTTATTTCTCAATTTTCATTCGTAATCATTCAAGGATTTTCTTTCTTATCCTAGTGAGTTCTGCTTCTTCTTGGTATGATTTCTTTCTTCAAACAATATTTTCCATTTAGTTTCTTATTGAATGTGTGTGTGTGTGTGTGTACACACATAAATATACAAAGATGGTGATGATGAATATGCAGAGGCAAACATATCTTTTCTATAGGTAGTACTGATACATCGACATCATCATCATCATCTATAAGTAATATATAGCCAACAATAATTTAAAAGATAATCCTAGTAAAAAGAATCCAAAAACTTCCTTTAGGAGAACAAAAGTGAAGAACACAAATTATAACGGAAGGCATATCATCTAACATAAGATCGAATCAAAGAAGGCAGTAAAAGGGATTAATTATATTAAAAGCAAGTAAATCCAAGCTACTTACAGCTGAGTTGGTCTGGAGTGGATCTTCCCCAAATGATTTAGTGAGACTAGGAAACGAATACAAGTAAAGGCTTGATAAAAGTGCCCATCTATTATTACACCATCCCTAGGTTTGTACACCTCTTCTAACCTTGTTCTTTTGAGATCATAACTCAAGATCCCAAGCGGAACGCTCAAGAAAATAACATCAGAAATTGGATGAAAAGCAAAGGGTAGAAACCACAATAAATAATCAAGATCATAGCCTTTAGAACGCACCATGTCCATTACTAAATTAACCATGCAGATGTTATACTTCAAAGTCCATTCCATGGCTTTACAATCTTCCTCAAGTGACCAAATGAACAACCAGAAGGAGTCTTTCTTCGCATAACAGAGACGGCCCATAAACACCCCAATACATCCAATCACAGTTAGACGTCCACTTTCTGTCAATGGGAGCTCAATGGCACGAACACCGACTTTGTTGAGATCAAACCTCAAAAGGTGCCAAGACAAAGATAACCGGTAGAGTGCGCCATCAAAGTAAACAGAAGGTGTTATCCAGATTCTCTCATTCAAGCAGGAATCAATTTGAACCAGGTGTCTAACCCATAGTTCAGTATCAGAAGAATATATGTCCAGCAGTAGCTTTCTTTCCTTTAAAGGTTGTGCAAAACGTACAACTCTGTAGCAAAGTGACTCAGAAGGGTTAAAAGCCAATGCTGCATAACAATAAGTCTGGTGGCAGCGCGCTTTGGGAATCGGTACATATTGTCTCATCACAGGATTGCACACATAATACCGGCAATCAGAGGCATTGAAGAACAAAAACAAGCCATTGCAACTATCAAGAAAGTCATGTGCACAAGTACTATGGAATGGTAAGTTGACCAAAAATTCGGAGTCAACACATCCACCTCCTCCTCCACCATCACCAATGCCACTGTTACCTTCTACAGAAACATAATCAATGAGCTCTCCGTTGTCCGGGCTCTGCAAATTACTATAAAACGCATCCCGTGATGAGTCGCTCGCGTCTGTGGTTATAAGGGGCATATGAGGAGGGAGAGCATAAGTACGGAAGAAAAGGCCACAGAGAGGAAGAGACACTCTGGGCAAGCAAAACACAGAGATTAGGTAATCCCATGATTTGCACACACATTTTAACCTAGCCAGAGGCTTTTCGGGCAATCGACATAGTATCTCAACCAACACATCATCGGGAAACAACCCCAATCCACAAGGAGGCTTAAACAAGCGCATTATTCGAATAAGGAACACAAAGGCGATTCTTTTTATTCCAATTGCGACACTGAAGTATTATCACATATGCACATACACACACATATACGTATATACATAGTTAGCGTGCCTTCACTATTTTTTTCGAAAATTGTACCTTGACTATTTATTTCAAGAGATTGTACCTTTACGATTCCATCAACTCTTCTACCTTGAATCGGAAGATCGTTCAAAACTGTCTTCAATGGAGTCCTGGCATGAACTAGGGTTTTGAACCTTCTGAGATTGACTCGCTGTTATTTCATTGATTAGACGAAATTATTTGAGTGTGTATAAAGTGCAATAAACCCCGAACTATTGGCAAAAAAACACAAAATCCTCCTGAATTAAGTAATGCCCCTAAACTTTTTTAAAAAGTACAACTAATTAAGGAGGTCACCGGAAATATTCAAAACCAACGAGTAAAACAAAGTGCTTTCATTGTGGGTGCCTTTAGTAATGTTTTGGTTTTTTTATTTTTGCTGTCGCAAAAAAAATATAATTTTATTTTTCGAAGTAAAAATAAAAAGCAAAAATAACGTTTAATAATTTTTGCTGTTGCTATAATTTTAATAAATAAAAAAATAAAAAGCTATTTTTAGTAAAATATTTGTTACAAATTTTTTTTTTTTTTTGGAATTTTTTTTAATTTATTTTTTCATCCATCTATCAAAATTTAACTTTTAATCCTAATAAAAGATATAATCTAAAAAGGAAAAATATATATTTATATATATATACATGGCAAGATAAGCATATAATTGTATGATGTATATATATAGAATATGAAAATAGATTTTATATATACATATATATTAACAAAAAATCTGAAAACAAACCACAACCAATCCATGTATAAAATTTAGAAAAAGGAAAAAAAGAAAACAGGGCTTTATATAATGTATATATATAGAATATAAAAATAGATTTTGTATAATGTATATATATAGAATATAAAAGTACTAATGGAGTAATGTCAGTGGTTGTGTATTAATGGAAAAGTAATGTCAGTTGTTGCGTAAAAAAACGAGGGAAATAGTGGTGAAAACGTTTCCTCTGCTACAATAAAAATGAGAAATGTTTTTCATTAAAAGGAAATAAAAACAAATTACTAAACATGATTTTTGTATTTATTTCTTTTTTTTAAGGATTGACAATAGAAAACAAAAAATGTTTTAGGTTACTAAACACACCCTACGTTAATAACTGTTGTGTTGATGTGTCAGTTGCAATCAGAATAGTTAATAGCATTGTGACATGTCACCACCTTACGACAATAACCAACCAACATTACTCGCCAAACACCACCTTATACTAAAACAAATACCACCTGTACAAAAGCCAGCCAAACACAAGGGGAATCGTCTCCATGGCACCTCTCATTGGAGGGTGTCCATGATAGATCCAAGGGCTAGGATGAAGCCAAATGAGCTCAACTTGCCATGTCATCGTTGACTAAGCGCCAAGTCAGCAGTAAGTTTTGAGACTTAATTTTTTTACCATGTACGAATACTTCAGGCAAAATACATATTTACCATTTACAAATACAATATACAAAAATTATACGTGGGACCCAAATGCATACTAACTTATCCTTTTTACTTTTACTTCCTCTTCTCTTTGTATTCTTCTTCCTTCTCTGAGGCCGACCTGCTGCTGTACTGTTCATCTTCCTAAAATCGTCCTCTACTTTCCCATCGGAATCGTGCGCCGTCGGCTTCCCTTTAGTCATTCAGTTTCTAGTTTCAGCTTCTGTTATTTTCTTCTTGCTTCACCTTCTCTTCCCTCCTTCTTCCTTCATCCTCCCTCCTCTGGTTCGTCTCATTTTTCCTCAGAGCCGGTATCGTATTTTCGTTTGTCTGTCTTCCGTTTAGGTTGTTTAATAGCAATTGTTGTTGTTGTTGTTGTTGTTGCATCTTATTCCTTAAACGAAGAAATCCTGTGATTTTGCGAGGGTTTATAGTGTGATTTTGCGAGGGTTTTATACATTTGGGGAAATATAATGGCAAGGAAAAAAACTATAGCAAAGAAGAAATTGGAAAAGAAATCGGTATCTAAAACAATGAACGAAGAAGATATTGCAGGTGGTGGGTAGAAATTGGTGAAAGCGCCTGCCTCAGTCTTCGTCATGTATAGGTAAATATTCTTTAAGTTGTTGAAATTAATTTATATCCACAATTGCTTTAATTTTAGTATTTAGGTTTTACAAAAAATTGATTGATTAAATTATTTTATTTATTTTATTTGTAGAACTGGAAATTCACATTGTTTTAATTTTAGTTGTATAATTGTAAATACACATGTTAGGATGGTATGCAATTCATAATACACAGATGTTGAAAGAATTTGTGGTTGTTATATTTATAGAAATATGAAAATAAAATAAAATAAAATAAAGTGAATCTTATTTATTGAAATAAGAAGTACAATACAAATACACATGTTAGGAAGGTTTGTTGATGTACTATGCAATTCATAATACACAGATGTTGAAAGAATTTGTGGTTGTTATATTTATAGAAATATGAAGTGTTGGTAAAATATATGCTGAATGTGACTTTTAAGATACAACAACCTTTATACTAATATGTCATGAGACAATTAACAATATGCTAATAAATCATTAATTAAATATGCAACTCTATATTTAATTAAATATACAAAATAAAGCAATAAAATAATAATAATATGCAAGGAATGAACCTGGACCGAGGCTAGTATTGGATACTATGTCCTTAAGACAGATTCGCCCCGCTATGGTGCTAACGGACTCAGTGGCGTCTATCTCCCAGGATACAACGGTCTACATCCACCAGTAGCAGCACTACAAACTCGTGGATACGGCGAACCTCCTCCGTGTAATACTCTCTCTGACTAAAAAATGCATCTATATACTATATAAATGTTGAATTGGGTGTAATCCGAACCAAATGGTTCGGACCAATCTTAATATAACTCGATAAAATTGGATTAGGATCGAAGTGGCTCGAACCACTTAACCTAAGGTTTGAACCCACTTGCGTTGGGTTCTAGTCTAGAGAGGGAGATAGAAGAAAATGAAAATGAATAACTTGCAAATGATCCAAATGGGGGTATTTATAGAAACAGAAATGCCTTTTCTGATTGGGTGCGTCTCTTCATCATTGGATACAACCATTACAATAGGTTGCAATGGTTCACATGGTGTCTATTCACCACTAGACACATCCATTCCAATAGGTTGCAATGGTTCACATGGTGTCTATTCACCAATAGACACATCCATTCCAATAGGTTGCAATGGTTCACATGGTGTCTGTTCACCAATAGACACATCCATTCCAATAGGTTGCAATGTGTCTTTTCGAATGGGTGCAACCATGGGTCATGATGGTTCGAAAAAAGGTGTAACCTTTTGAAAAAAACTAAAAAGTGGTTTTTTAATTTAAAAGGTGTAACCCTTTAGAAAAACTAAAATATGGTTTTTTTAATTTAAAAGGTGTAACCTTTTAGAAAAACTAAAAAGTAGTTTTTTTAATTAAAAAAACCAACCACCCAAAAAAAACCTACTCATTTGTAAAACCCATTTAAATAAGCCCAGCCCAAAATTAGGCCCAATCTAAAATTCCAAAAAAGAATAATCTGAACTTTACAATTAGGCCCAAGCCCAAGCCCAAATCCTAAACTCAGCTTATTTAAATTTCAATTTGTTTCAACATTTTTTCCATGTGGAACAAACATTTCCCACATTTTGCATACCTATTTAGGCTTATCAAAACACTACACTTTGGAGCTAATTTCTCATTCATCCAGAAACGGATTTCAGAAAGTAAATATACCACGTTCATCTCCTTGCGGAGAGAAACGTGCTTGTCTAGAGATCCGTAAAAAATTAGTAGCGGAATCTATTTCAAATCTCATCCAAAGTTTATGTTTTTAATGCCCCCGTTTCCAACAATCCCCCACATGAATGGAAATTTGCGTAAAATGCAAAAGATGATCATGCAGACACTAGAGAGAGTATAATCGAAAAGTTACTGCATCAGGATAGGTGGCTTTTGGCTTTGAACCTTCCCTAGTGTATTGCTATCGGATTTACTGGCTAACCAGTGAACGCGATGTCTTGAACTGTTCAGCCGTTTGTGTAAACCAAGACAATAACAAACACACAGTAGCTTTCCTCACAAAGTTGGTTCTCATTGTTGTGTTCATTTTGGCCCTGAACAAGTCCTGGTATTCAATGAGTGCTCTAGAAAACTTAGCCTTTATAGTTCTCATAGAAGCGGCCTTACTTCATACTCATATAGGTGACTTCTTATTAAGAGTATCCTACCAAACCCCACTTGAATTTTCAAGGTATAAGAGTCATTAAAAGCGTAGCTTATCCTGATCATCGCTGTAGGCAGCACTGTCTCATCATAGAAATGGGTAGAAGATTTATATCTTCCCAGTGCTTCTGGTAAGTCACTCAGAATTTCTGTTGTCCCTTTGAACCTAGATCTTGGGATCTCCAATCAGCTAGGTTGGGTTTCCATTAAGGTGACTCGTTAGCTTTCGGCTTTAAACCCCATTCCCCTCGATGAACTGTACAATTGCTCTCTAGTACAACCTTTAATTTTATATGTGGCCACAAGGTTGTGTTTAGAAATATTACACTCTGCAGAGATTTCTCCAGGTGAGAGCAACTGTATACTTTGTGCCCTAAAATTGCTTATTGTTAGCAATATCATTTTCTTTAGTGGCACAGGTGTAGACTTACTTTGAATTTTCCTCTAAGTGAAGTCTATTGACTTCCCTATTTGATTTATTCAAAGTTTCTAACTTTGAGTTATATTAAGAACATAGAACTACACCTTTAATATAAAAGACATATCCACTATTGGATTTGAAGTCTTTAATATCCCATATCCAGATTGCATCACTGTTACACCTCCAATTTAGTTAGATACCTCGATCTATGCAATATTGGATTTAAGGTGTATCTCAACTACCCAATTTATTGTTTTTTAGTGATCCGATCCTGGATTGAAAATGTGCAATTAAACACAGTTATTAAGTTGCCTTGCAATCTCAACCAATGATATACTTTGGTTAGTATATATATTTGAGATTTACATCTACAAAAGTTAGCTAGGCTTTTGTTATCATAACTAGTATTATCTCAATCTCACTCTATTGAGAATATTCTATATTATCAGATGTTAAATCTTTCATATCAAATATACCAATCAGTATATCATTTATATTTTAAGGCATACAATGACTTACGCATCACATTTATGTCATTGTCTCGGTAGTAGCTTTAATCCATTCAAGGACTTATAAGCTTACACACTTGACTTTTCAACTGGAACAAATAACTCAGCACTTCAACTGAAAAAAGAACTCTTCTAGTTGTTCCATAATATTTTCCTCGTAGAAAATAATATGCACGTACTATTGTTATAATAATATAAATGATTTTTGGTTCTATCCTAAAGCTCTTAGGACTTGGAACCCCCCACATTTATAAGTATTTCTGTTAAGATGAGTGACTCGTAACAAATTTCATCTATGGATAATATCTCCCCACAACTTTGGGATAATCCTGAAATTTTATCTCTAATGTATTTATTATGATTTTTCAACTATGAAAGTATCATATATTAAATACTTCACCTCATCTATCTTTTCAAGGTTCCATATTCGCTTCTCAACAAGCATATATAATAGTCTCTAGTGCATATGTACTCACTTTATCTTTAGCATATTCTTATAATAATTCACCGACATTACCGTGAATTAATGCTAAAGATATTAATTACAATGGGTTCTAATTAATATTTGCTTTTACTTCTTTTATATTTGTAAATTGAGTTATTCATGTTTAGGTTCATGTTAAGTCAGTCATATTAACATGTTATAACCTTTCATGTGTCACACATCACATAACTCAATCATTTAAGCAAATAATTATCTTATTATTTAAGCTTTGGATCACCACAGAGTGAGCACTCACTTCTTAGCTATCATTACTAGTCAAAAGTGAGTTCTTAACTATCATTACTAGCTTAGATTAAGTACACTATTCTCATATTTCACTACTAGGTTATGATGAGCACCCACTTTTTAGCTATTACCGCTAGCTTGAAGTTAAGTTTGTTTAGCTATCAATTCTAGTAGTTCATAGTTTTAGTACATACTTATCTAAGTAGTCTACCTTGGTAGTAGAGTAATTTGTTTTAAAGAATATTCTTCAAAAACTACTACTTTATAAGTAGTATTATTCCCTCATACATGAGCAGATATGATGAATAGCTCAAATAGCTTATGGCTAAAATAGCTACTCATCACCCTCGTGTTTTTTACTATCAAGTTGAGAGCTAGAACCAACTAACAGATTTTCCATCTTCCTCTTAGGTTCTGTGCACCTCATTAATCATTTTAGCTTATAACTAAGCTACCTTGTTTGCAACTCAGTAACATTTTAGCTTTAAGCTAAATTGTACATTAGAGTTAACTAGTTTGATTTAGCTTGTCTCAGTGTACTAGCTTAGTGTATCCATAACATTAAACTCTTTAGAGTTATCAAAAAATCTTTTCTTATTTAGCCCATTCACAGCTATACGTGTCTTAGACACTAGTATAGATCTTTCTCCCTTGACTATTGGAAGAATTGACATACTTAGACTAATCAATTTTTGTCTGTTGTATTAAATACACAAACCAGTCATGAACTCATACAAAATTAATAATATCACACATTAAATAAGCTATATTGTAAAATTAAATTACTACGCACACTAAGTAATTCAACCACATATCTCAATATTATAATTTCAAATAATAAACTTTTGTAAAAATAATATTGAATTTGCATAACAATATAGTTTCATATTATATCACATGATTAATTATATCACATAATTAATTTAAGTAAAAAAGATTTGTGGCTCATTCTCCAATAAACATACTAGAAAATTAGGACCAAAAGATGTAGACGTTCTAGCCTACAAGAAAATGATATGCACTGATGTTATAACCTATCAAAGGTTTTATGTAACGATCCACTCCATCACATAGTATGATATTGTCCACTTTGGGATCAAGCCCGCACGATTTTATTATTGGATTTTATCTCAAAAAGCCTCGTACCAATTGGAGATAACACCACTACATAAAATCACTTTACCTTTCCCTTACGTAGGTGGTGTGGGACTGTGCACCTGTAACTTGCTCAATGTGATAACATGTCAGTGCCTCTTGCACCCGCCCACGGCACACCCACCGACAAGGTTGCCACATTATAGGTCTCACTTTAACTTTCTTAGGAGAAAGTACAACCTTAGTTAGACACCCCTACATTTTTAAGAATTTATAAGAAGGTCTTCGAATTTTTTATAATTCATATGGTGTCACATTTCTAAGGTTTCATCTTTGCTTCGTGGCAAATACACATAACGGTATCTAGTGCAACCAATGATAAAAGTAACGAAGTATCTTTTTTCACCTCTAGTTGATACATGTTTAAGGTAATGTCATATACTTCATAATATCATATTACAAAAGTAAATAATTCAACCAATATTGAATAATTCAATAATCCACTTATATAACATGCTTCAATTTCACATAATATTGAATGCATTAATATTTAACATATTATCATATAATAATGTATATAACATTATTTTATCATATCTCAACTATTAGTATAATATTTACTTGTTTATATCTTAAATAGAAACATATAATAAAATCTACGCAAAGAAGGAATCTGTCTTAAGATTGTTGGTAAAATATATGCTGAATGTGACTTTTAAGATACAACAACCTTTATACTAATATGTCATGAGACAATTAACAATATGCTAATAAATCATTAATTAAATATGCAACTCTATATTTAATTAAATATACAAAATAAAGCAATAAAATAATAATAATATGCAAGGAATGAACCTGGACCGAGGCTAGTATTGGATACTATGTCCTTAAGACAGATTCGCCCCGCTATGGTGCTAACGGACTCAGTGGCGTCTATCTCCCAGGATACAACGGTCTACATCCACCAGTAGCAGCACTACAAACTCGTGGATACGGCGAACCTCCTCCGTGTAATACTCTCTCTGACTAAAAAATGCATCTATATACTATATAAATGTTGAATTGGGTGTAATCCGAACCAAATGGTTCGGACCAATCTTAATATAACTCGATAAAATTGGATTAGGATCGAAGTGGCTCGAACCACTTAACCTAAGGTTTGAACCCACTTGCGTTGGGTTCTAGTCTAGAGAGGGAGATAGAAGAAAATGAAAATGAATAACTTGCAAATGATCCAAATGGGGGTATTTATAGAAACAGAAATGCCTTTTCTGATTGGATGCGTCTCTTCATCATTGGATACAACCATTACAATAGGTTGCAATGGTTCACATGGTGTCTATTCACCACTAGACACATCCATTCCAATAGGTTGCAATGGTTCACATGGTGTCTATTCACCAATAGACACATCCATTCCAATAGGTTGCAATGGTTCACATGGTGTCTGTTCACCAATAGACACATCCATTCCAATAGGTTGCAATGTGTCTTTTCGAATGGGTGCAACCATGGGTCATGATGGTTCGAAAAAAGGTGTAACCTTTTGAAAAAAACTAAAAAGTGGTTTTTTAATTTAAAAGGTGTAACCCTTTAGAAAAACTAAAATATGGTTTTTTTAATTTAAAAGGTGTAACCTTTTAGAAAAACTAAAAAGTAGTTTTTTTAATTAAAAAAACCAACCACCCAAAAAAAACCTACTCATTTGTAAAACCCATTTAAATAAGCCCAGCCCAAAATTAGGCCCAATCTAAAATTCCAAAAAAGAATAATCTGAACTTTACAATTAGGCCCAAGCCCAAGCCCAAATCCTAAACTCAGCTTATTTAAATTTCAATTTGTTTCAACATTTTTTCCATGTGGAACAAACATTTCCCACATTTTGCATACCTATTTAGGCTTATCAAAACACTACACTTTGGAGCTAATTTCTCATTCATCCAGAAACGGATTTCAGAAAGTAAATATACCACGTTCATCTCCTTGCGGAGAGAAACGTGCTTGTCTAGAGATCCGTAAAAAATTAGTAGCGGAATCTATTTCAAATCTCATCCAAAGTTTATGTTTTTAATGCCCCCGTTTCCAACATGAAGAAAAAAAATAAAATAAAATAAAGTGTATCTTATTTATTGGAATAAGAAGTACAATACAAATACACATGTTAGGAAGGTTTGTTGATGTACTATGCAATTCATAATACACAGATGTTGAAAGAATTTGTGATTGTTATTTTTATAGAAATATGAAATGAAAAATGAAGGTGTCAAATGGAAAGTAATGGTGCTCTTGAAATTTTCATGGGCATTAGGCAGAAGGTTTTGAAGTTATAAATGCTGACCAAATTTGCAGTCAACTAGGTGAAAGGGTTTTTGAAAAAAAAAAAAAAAAAAACACAATTAGTTTTGTTTCATAATTGTGGTTGTATATAAAAAAAGAAACAAGATATTTACAGGTGCACATAGGGCATTCACTCAGATAAATGAACATGAAAACCTTAAAAGAAAAGGGATAGAAGCATCCAAAAGCTCCAAAAGAAAAGTAAAATAGGAAACTTTTGAATCCAAAAATAACAACTCCAAAAACAGAAAATATAGACCCTTGTAATCAGTTCATGGTAACAAAACAGCAGCAAAAAATAGGGACCCTAGAATCTCCACTAATGCAAAGTACAAATAAAATACGTCAACAAAAAATCACAATTTATATACTAATATCTTCTAAGCTAGCATTCTGTAATGTGAAAACATCAAAGAGATGTGTCTGGCCACTGAATTAGAAAGAATGCAAACATCGGCACTGCAATTAGAGACCACCGAGGCCTACCCTTACCCCAAACCAGTTTATACCACTGTACTTCAACATTTCTAACTCTGCAACATTCCCATGCTTTCTTAAAACAAAATAAACCACTATTCTATATCAGTTTAAGTGGTTTACACTGAATGCTGATAGTGTCAAGATAAGCCCTGAAAGGAAGAAGCAAATCATCTTGCAAGAGAGCAAAATTCTAGCCTCCATTCACCATAATACTATGGATTAAAACATCCCCGTGTAAACATAACGTTCTAGCCAGCGTATGAACAAAATTTTGTGTAATTGTTAACCCCTCACAGTAAGGGTGAAGAAACAAATTAATTTCCTGGCCACTTCCAACTTGAAAAGAAACAAAAGAAAGATAGGATTCACCACTGTTTTAATCAACTCCAACTTACCGACAAGATACAATAGCTTAGTATTCGAATGAGAAATCTTTTTAATAATCTTATCAACCAGATCTTTTTAACCTTATCTTCTGTTGTTGTTGGACATGGTAGGAAAGTTAGTTTGTTGATGCAATATAAATTCATTTAATAAATATTGAGTCGTCTAAAAATTTGATAATAATTTCTTTATTATGATTACATGTCTGACTATATAGCCAAGTATTGGAAAGCTAATAATAAAATGGGAAGGATGTCGAAGGCTTTGATGAATTCAGTGCACAGTGCTTGCAAAATGACATGGAATGGTATAAAGGCCAGTGAGAAAGAATCATGGATAAGGGAAAGAAAAAGATTAATGGAAGAGTATGAGAAACTCGCTCTAGAAAAAAGAGCTCCCATTAAAGAGAAGGTAATTAAATTTAGTTGTAATAATTTAATTTTATGGCTAAGTTGTCGAAAAGATTATATGCATAATGTTTGTTTTTTAATGGTATGGCTTTGAAGCAGAAGAGAAAGGCGAAAAAAATTGTTCATCTAGGTGCGTGGCACAGATGCGCCATTTCGAATTTTGTTCAAGCTGTTGCACAACTTGATGAGGATAAGAGAAAAGCTATAGAGGACATAGGATTCGGAAATTTATTAAAGCTGAAATGTACATATATGTCTCGGGACTTATGCATGTACTTACTAAACAATTATAACCCTGATAATTCTTGCATAAGACTTAAGGATGGAGGCTTTATGTCGATACATTCAGCCGATGTGCACTCGATTCTTGGGATACCATTTGGAGTTCCAAATGTTCCCACAAATGTCCACTTCTATGATGCGGAGTGGATAGATGAAAGTGATTACTTTGAGACATGTGGAATTCATGATGACTTCTTATTTGATCAGGTTGTAAACTTAAAGGCAAGTGACGAATTCAAGAGAGCATTTGTCCTCTTTGCTATCTCTACTTTACTAAGTCCTACTGGCAGAAATACATGCCATTGGGGCTTGTTAAAAAGTGTGGATGATGTGAATGATATCAGTACTTACAACTGGTGCGGCTATGTCCGCGATTGTTTGTTGAAAACTATGAAACCACGTATAAATGGGAAGCTGAAAAAGTCCTATGGTGGTTGTTTGATGTTTTTGCAGGTATCATTGCTTTCAACATTTGTTTTTCTTTTGTTCAGATTATCTTTTTGTTTTCTTTAGATTTCCTTTTTATTTACTTTGTTTGTTGTTATTGAGAACAACTGTTTTATATGATGTGCTGTGAGACACAATATGGAGGTTACCCAGTGGGAGATATTAAAACGCTTGTTTTTGGACCACATAAATTTTTCGGTCTCACGTAAGATAGGAATTGGGTAACAGAGGTTTTGTTCATGGACAGGTAATTCAAGTTTTTGTTGTAAATAGGTAATTTATTTTGTTATATGATAATGTAATTACTGACTTATGTATTTTCATATGGAATTTGAATAGTTGGTGCCTTTTAAGGTGAAGACATGTAGAAGAAGTAGAGGCGATGATGATGCAGCCGAAGATGGCTCAGCCCCTTCTCCGTCTGATTCATTGAACTTCGAATATGATGATTATGAATGTTCTGATTCAGAGGTGAAGGTAATCATTTAGTGAAATGGATTTCATGTATGTAAAATATTTGTTTTAAAATTTACGGATGTCATTGAACTGTATATACGCAGGTTTGCATTTAAAAAGTGAAGATGGATAGTGCATTAGCTGAATATAATTTAAGAAATTCGATGAGGAGTCTAGGAAAATTGTTGACTTCATTGAAGAAGCGTAGAATTCGGAAAAAAGCAAAACTGTGTGGGGAGAACAATGGCAACGACAACAGTGTAGGTGGGGAGGTGGTAAGGATGCGAATGTTGAAGCGGTTGAGAAAGCAAGTGAAGATAATAGCAAAGGTAGTAAGGATTGTCCTATGAATGATGAAAATGATGACGAAGACGGTAGTGGTGGTGATGAGATAGTGGGGGAGGGAATGGGTTAAGATAATAGTGAAGATGAATGGAATGAGAGTGAGGAAAGTAATGGAACAAGTGACGATGAGTGCAGTGATGCGAAGGGTGAAAAAAATGAGGGTTGTTCTAGTCTTAGGCAAGAGGTGTTGGTAAGTGCGGAGGAAAAAAAATGATTTAAATGCGGTTATTGATTTAAGAAATGTTGAAGAGGAACCAGTGATGTAAAACAAAAAAAAGGGAAAGGGGAAGAGTAAATTGAAAGTGGAGAAATATTTTTTCTGTCCATATATATACAAAGGCGGCGAAATGGTTAGTCTGACTTCGAAGCAAAACATGTTGTTAACATATGTGGCAAATGTTGAGCCGGATAAATCGTAAGTTTTCCAATGCACCGACTTTTATTAGGCTGGTTATTTAATTTGAATGCGTAGTATATATGAAAGGTACATTAAGTTATAATTGAGCTAATATTGCTTTAATATATTTAGATTTGTGGATCATATATATAGTAAAAAAATTATGCAAAATGGATTGCATGAGTATGATATTAAGCTTTGTTGTGGTTGGTGGCAGATTGCTCTACTTACAAGTTTCTTCTTCATGTCACTTAAGTAGAAACTGAGCTGAGAAGGATATATATTGCAAGTTAAGTTAAGCAAACCACAGGAACTGAAGATGTATAAAGCCTCAGTACTATTTACAATGAGGTGTCACAACACCAAGTTGAAAACACCTGAACCTTGAGCAACTATAGGTTGTCATAGCTTCAAATAATCATAATAAACTTACACCAACAATGTTCTTAATAAGCACAACAACATAATTAAACTTTAGCACACAATCAGTAACAAAACAACTAGGGTTAGGTCAATTTTGTAGCTACTGTGATCCCTGTGAACCGAGGGTAGAAAAGGTATTGTGCAAGGTGTCAGGCCTGGAAAATATTCTCCTACACTTGGTTTATGTTTTGAAACAAAACTTAGAGGTCGAGCACTTCTTTATGAATTAAATTTCAAACCCAAAATCTGTTCCTAACTAGTTTCTGCAGAAACTCTGCAAGTAGGGACTGAAATGTAAATTCACAGCTGCACTGTCTTGTACTAGACATTCTTAGTCATATTTCATGTTAATACACATGCTCAAACAGAAATCTCATCAATAATAGTAAGGTATAATGTCTTCTCAGTTCAGAACACAGTAACAGGCCCAAAACCTTGTGTAATGTGAGGTTTAATAGGTCAACCACAAAGATAATCAGTTTTCTGGTAAATCGTAAATGTCAATAGCCTTTAATCAGTAATGGAAACTTGCTAGGATGAATAACATGCTGCTCATATCAAGATATAAACAATATAAGCTCAGATTAAGTGAGAAAACCAGAAAATTAGCTGTAATGAAGGTGTGAGATGTAAAATCTTACTTTAGCTCACTTTGGTACAAGAGAGCACCTTCTGCAGATGTGAAAACCACAATCACACATGCTTAAACCTTGTTTTAACACTAGAGGTAGCCACAACTTGATTTCACCTTCAGCAGCCTCAGATTTACACCAAAAAATTAACTTCACAGGTTCATTTTAGACTTGAGTGGATCAGTGCACTCTTCATGGTAATTTCAGAGATTAAAAACACGATTGTTCATGAACTTCCAGAATTGTCATTATACAGTCTTGTGAACATAATTGTTCATGAACTTCCAGAAATGCCCTTCAATTGTCACTTGTAGTGCATACAGGAGAAATACTAATTTTCAGCATTTTTTACACAATGCACCTTTATAGATTTAATTTAAATTAGCTCTGTCAACTAACTGAAATACCCTTGATACCTTTGAGGTTGTACGCAAAAAGACTGAAATACCCTTGTTAAAACAACATATTACTTAGATGAAAACAGGTTGCAACAACCTCTTATAAATTCGGATTCTATTGTGCTTGATTATGGAAATCTGAACCACCATTTCTCTGTCACCTAGTTGATCATCACAAACTGAATTAATCAGGTTAGTAACATATTTTCATCATCACAAACTGAATTGATGATTGCACTTTGGACAGGGATAAAATAATTCTTTTCATGTACGGTATTACCGTATCTCGCCATGAGATTTATACTCTCTTCGCTGATAACTAGATGTCCGATGATGTGAGTTAAATTAACTTTGTATATTGTTTATACATATGTATTAATGTTAATTGAATTACTTTAACATGTATGTTAAAAATCTGTAATTTTTACAGGTAATTAATTACTTTGGGAATATGTTAAATAATAACCAAGGATACAAGGGGGGACAGGTACTACTTTAGTAGTAGAGCCATCCAGTTAATGACTGAATTGAATGTAAGTAAATTAAAGAAAAGAGCTGAACGCATCAGTTGGCTTGAAGAAGTGTGGGAAAAATTCAAGAAGCATGGTGAGTACTGTTTCCTACCTGATGTGGAGACAGCAAAACTGGTTAGTGTGTTTTTTCCTTTTCTTTACTCCATAATCTTGTAAACCTTACTTTGTACTATTCATTAACTCTGTATACTTACCTTGATGTAGTTATTTTTCCTGCATGCATACAAGGACATTGGTTACTCTTTGTTGTCAATCGTCCGAAAAAGATGGTTCATTACCTTTGTTCATTGGGAGGGCCCCGTAAATATATGGATTATGTTAAACTGTTGGTTGTATATTTAGTTTGTCTTGATGTAATTGATTAGGAGTGAACATTGATTATTTACAAGATATTGGTATGTACAACAGAAAGAGTTTATTAGAATCGTGTTTAAGGAAGATTTCATAGCATTTCAGCCCAACACACCAAGGCCATTACCCAGACAAGCAGATGGGTAAATTAAGTTTTATGTATTTAATTAGAAAACAGCCCAATACATTTATATAGGTAATTATTTTCAATTAAAAAACGTTGCCATTGCAGTGAATCACGTGGACTATTTGTCATGAGGCTTATGGAGTGGTGGAATGGGAAATGTTTATCCCCCACTTTCGAACATGTAAGTAAAAAATGTGATAACTTATTCGTACAATATAATGCATGTAATTACATTAATGGTTAGATTTCACATTTACTTTATCAAGAAATAACTCAAACTGTTAAACTTTTCATAATGTTGCAGATAGACGCAAAGGCGATGCAATCTGAAATACTGCTCTAACTCTTGGATAATGAAAGGAATGGAAAAAAAGTTGATTTGTGCATCCTGTCATCTATTCGTGGATCCCAAATGAACAATTAATTTGTGTTAATTTTGTACAATGAATTTGTGTTAATGTGCTAAAATTGATGGCTGGCAAATTTTCTGAAATGTTGTAGGATTGTTATACAAATTTCATTTATTACACATCAGAATGTTTGAGTACCATGTGTTACAACATATTTGTATATAATATAACATTTATCTTAACATACATCACAGCTTTTACGAGCAATGTAGAGTAAAGGAAGTTGAAGGGAGCGTAGAAGGAATCATTAAATACGCATCATAATTTTTTACTAATATGTGCTACAATGTTATTTTATATTATATATGAATTATTTGTTAACATGCATCAGAACTTTTAATTACGAAGTTGAAGGTAACTCTTAAAAACAAATTGAATTTTTTTACTAATATGTGTTACAATATTATTCTATATTATATATGAATTCTTTGTTAACATGCATCACAACTTTTAATTATGAAGTTGAAGGTAACTGTTAAATACCCATGATTCTTTTTCACTAGTATGTGTTACAATGTTATTCTATATTATATATGAATTCTTTGTTAACATGCATCACAACTTTTAATTACGAAGTTGAAGGTAACTGTTAAATACCCATCATACTTTTTCACTAATATGCGTTACAAAATAATTGGGCATAACATATGAATTATTTCCTAACATGAATCCGAATATTTCATTTACACAACAACACCTGCATGAGTAAAATCACTGCCAATCCAAAAAAAATCAGCCCTGCAAGAAAAAAAATAAACAAAGCTTTTGCTATAGACAAATGTATATTTAGAAGATCGGCATCTGCAGTAGTTGTTGTTGCACGAGCAACAACGTTTTCAACCGTGGATGGTGGATCGATCCACACAAAAAAAGAATAACGCCTTTCTACACAATTGAATAATCCCCTTCTTGGATTCTATTTGGTTTTTGAAACATGCAAACGACTTTTTTCTCCACATAAACAAATTGGATGGTCAACATAACCTCTACGACGTACTCCACTGTTGCTCATTGAAGACAGTTGCTATAAATACGCAGTAAACAAAGTAGAAACCTTAGACCAAAGAGAGAGACTGCACATCTCCTTTGTTCAACAAAAGTGGAATAAGAATGATTATTGGAAGGTTTTAAGGCTATGGATTTCGGATTGTGTCTCAGTTTCTGGTTTTTTGTATACACACACACATATATATATACATGTAGTTGTGTGTGTGTGTGTCTGTGTGTTGATAACGGCTCTCTAACGGTTCATTTTGTAATGGTTGAAATTGAAGGGTCAGTAATCAGTTTTCAAAGTGGTTTTAATACTTGGTTTTATTTATAATAAAATAATGTTTGTATTCAATGTAATATATCTTGCCAAAGTGGGTTTGTATTCCAGCAAATCAATGCAGAGAGAGAAAAAAAAACAGAGGGGGCTTTAGTTAAAGTGAAATTAAATGGGCCTGCCGGAACTACTGCCAGAACTACAAAAGAAATAGAAATGAGTTGGGAACAAGAAAATGGTTATTACATTCGTATCATCCATTCTTCTTATTTACTTACATTCGCATCAGGAAGTTGGTGAGTGTTCCTATGTTAAGTATAATATTTGTATTTTAACTGTGCATATATAAATTATACTTTTCAGTCTGAGCACTTAAGTATTCAGTTTTGTGTACTTACTTTTCAGATTGCATTGGCGGCATGGTTTCCATTCTTGTTCATTATGGTCCGCGTATTGGTGAAATCAGAAATGTGGACCCAGAAAATTATGGTTACCAGAAATTTTTAGAAGATTTGTGTGGACTACCATTCATTCATGCAATTCCACATCCTTTTGCCATGAACGTATATGCTTCTATCCCTGACACACTCAACAGAATAGTGCTCAGCAGCGATTCAGATATGGCAAGGATGTTTGAATTGAAATATTCATATAGAACGATGATTGTTTTCTTTGAAACACAGGAAATAGGTTATCCATTAGCTACCTGCTTTTGATCCATCTACTACTGTGACTTGGAAGTTTAGAATTGGATGGATGAAATAACTTTTATAAGTGTTTTGTGGTTCTTCATGGTGTTCTTCTAATATTTTACTTATGTTATGTAGTTGTGACATATGTTTATAAAGTTATGGCATATGTTATGATATGTACGTCTGACAAATTGTTGTGACATGTGTTTAAAATATATATCTATATGATATACAATGGTTTTAATACTTGGTTTTAATTAGAATAAAATAATATTTGTATTCAATGTAATATATCTTGCTAAAGTGGGTTTGCATTCCAGCAAATCAATGCAGAGAAAGAAGAAAAAACAGAGGGCTTTAGTTAAAGTGAAATTAAATGGGCCTGCCGGAACTACTGCTAAAACTACAAAAGAAATAAAAACTTGTTGGGAACAAGAAAACGGTTATTACATTCGCATCATCCATTCTTCATATTTACTTACATTCGCATCGTACTTCCTTCCCTTGTTATTTAGAAGGAGGTGCTGTTGGACCCGCCGGGGGCTTCGTCGCCATAATTTTGCACCAAGTCTAGACCACGTTCCACCAGTAACATTCCATCCTCCATCCAATTCACCATCTCTTTTAGGTGGCGTAATTTTTCCATTACTGACTGCCGAAGGTTTTCATCGCTACTTTCCTACAAAGTTGTGGTTGGTGGAGGAGGGGGGAGTGGTGGATGAGGAAGACTTGGGTTCATGTTCCTTCCTACTCTTCCTCTTCCTCTTCTACTGTTACCATATCCACCTACTTGTTCAGACATTGCTATGTCGTACTTATCTTCTGTGTTCATACTGAGGTTCTATAGAGGCTACGGTTCTTTCATTCATAGGAAGTTGTCAATCAAAGCTGATATGCAAAGATTGCATATCTGACCAACCAGATATGGTTCATTGAAATTGCCACCCTTTCCAATCACTTTACATCTATCACATAGCTCTTTCTGACGACCCTTATGTGTAGCATGTATGACATGCATTAATAGAATATGGTGTTTGTCAATTAAAATCCAAACATTAAAGTAACATATATCAGAATGTTTGACTAATATGTGTTACAATATAATTGTATATAATATATGTATTTCTGCTTAACATGCATTAAAACTTTTGTTAACATGCATCACAACTTTTATTAACGAAGTTGAAAGTAAGTAACATTAAAATACGTTTTATTCACATATCAAATAACAAATATAACATACTTCAACATCAAACACGTTTTATTCATACAATTTCAGGTTAAATTTAAGGTAGTACATTAAAGTAACATATATGAGTATGATAAATATAACATAAATAAATTCCAGCATTACCCAAACAAGCCCTCTACGCAATCTAGCGGAAACCGCCCTTGCAAAAGCATAAGATTTAAATCATACCAACACCGGTTGCATTTGATGATATCCTCGTTAAGGATCCAGCAATTCCAGTCAATGTGGTTGCCTTCGGGACAACAATGAGGAACATGCATAAAGAAATTGTGATTGGAAGAAGATCTCAATTTAATAATTGTTAACATCTTTCTCCGCGCAGACTTCATAAATGTGCAAAGTATATCATTTGTCCTAAATAATGTTAATAAATTAATCCCCGCCTCCTTGTCCGCTTCATGGGATAACAATAATGCAATGCACATAGGATATATTGACTCATAACCATTTGTGCGGAAGAAAGCCAACCTTTTTTTTTTCATTGTAACCAATCCAATCAACCTTATTCAAAAAACTTATCATGTGAACTTATGAAACAAAGAAATTATGTAGGCTTCAAAAAACAGATTATGTTCGTACACTTACCACACTCCCCTAATAAATCTTCCCACATTATTCCTACACTGAAGACATTGTTGCAGGTGCATACTTTTTGCTGTGATACCATTTTCTGGTCCATTAAGTGCAAGTAATTGAATTGTTTCTTCGTAACGATGTATATTTCTGGTCCACGATGCGCTGCCCATTGCATCGGTTTCCCTAATTGGTAGGACAAAAACAGAGCCATGAATTTTATGTTAAACAAAAATCATATTGATGACAATAATTTAGCATAATTACATAAATAGAATACATGAACAGAACTGAACAAACATGCTTGTCATGATTGCTCGTAAAAGTTATACGATTAATTTGATGGACAACATCTTCAATTGCATGTTCGAGAAATATATCCATGGATTTTAATGTAATTTATCAGCCAACAACGATATAAATAGACGGAAATTACAAGAGCGGTTGACAATTAAACCGTCTCATACCATCACATACTTGGTGTTTCTGAATATGAGATCTCTTACAAACATTGTGTAAACTTGAAACGCTACTACCAGCGGTTATATAAGTCACTCAGAAAAACAATTCAAACATTGGTAATAACTGACTGCTATTTTTCATTAGAATAAACTAAGCTGGAAGTACATCAATAAGAAATATTTTTTTGTTGTATATCTTGGAGGTGGAATTACGAAGTCATCATCTCCCGGGTCAGAATCTGATTTCAAATCTGGGTCATTCAAAATGGAGGCAATTTGTTCTACTGGATCCTCATATGTTTCTTTAGCTTCATTGACTTTCTCCATCTTACGCCATTTCACATAAAGTTGACGGATTTCACGGTTATTCTGAGCAATGATGGAATACATATCTGATTTACGTGCCAGCTTCATTTCAACTGAACGTGGTCTTGGAATGGGTAGACCTACTCGTCTATACTCCGCAACAATTACACTCTTTGCTTTTGTTAACTCTTCATACTTAATAAGCTATTCTGGTTGCCATTCAGCTTGAGACACCTATTGAGGTGGACGGACTGCATCAGCTTCAATTTCTTCTACTGCCTCACCTTCACTTTTTACCACTTCAGTGTGGCAGTGGGCATTCCATCTGCTGAAGGCCTTAACAGTGTCTACATAAGTAGCATAAGGATAATACTTCGCATCAAGATACCCTCGTGTCTGTGCCTTCGCGTCTGCCACCATCCTGTATATACCCACATTTCGGCCCTTGAAAACAACATAAAACCGACATGCACCCATTGCTTATACAGAGTATGTAATGTGAATATGTGACGAAGGATATGGAGATGAAGAATCTTTGAATATTTAAACTTCAAGTTCAACAAAGGGAAAACATAACTCGCCTCTTTAATGTTCTTACCAAACCGTAATGAATTGTCCAAACAACTACGAGTGTAGGTGGAAAATAATTGTGCAAACAAACCATACCTTCTTTACATTCTTACCAATAGCTTCACCAAACCGAAATATTTAATGTGCAATAATAAATGCAATCTACATAAATAAAGTAGAAAAAGTCTGGAGCTTAGATCACATAGGAAGCAAAATATTTAAGTTTATATATGTTCTTCAATAACATATTTGTACCAAAACAAATAAAAGCACTAACTTTTTTTTATCCTGCACAATGTTCTGTTCTGCATCACAATTTCCAACAGACATGTTGGTGAAATGTCAAATTCATGTTTCCCATTGGCACAGGCGATATTGGCGCAACATTCGATTCACGTACAACTTCTACATTAACTCCCTTTTAGTATCATGATTGACACAAAACAATACATAAGTTCTGAGCAATTTGAACAGCAAATTTAATTAAAATTTGGGCTTTATAAATATAATATACTCTTACCAGATTCAACGTGAATGGTTCCTCATATGCATATGGGGTCATTGTTGGTTCACTTGAAAACAGGTTACTTAATAGAGTCATAGGTTCACCAAAATAAGCTGTATAGGGGCTATTATCCTATTCTTGGGGTTGTGTTGAAGGTCCTGCCCTATCAAATTCTTCAGACATGAATATGTGTGATGGAATTTCAGCACCCTTCAAACAATCAAACCATCAACTCAAGTGTTATGATATACATATAGTTTTGGATATGTGAATCTTAGAAGACGACTCACATTGTGTAAAATATATGAAGGGGTGGTAATACCACCACTGCAACCTGCCACTCCGGCAACAACACCATCATTGGAATTCTATATAACACAAATTTAGCAAATTGTTGTTTCAAAATTGTTATAATAAGAACAGAGCTAAAACGATAAACATAACAAAGCAAAAGCACGCACATAAAGGTAAATACATACATGTTAAGGCTAAGGGTATGTACCTGTGAATTACGGTTGTCAGTCTTTTTCTTCTTTGTAGTGGCTTTTTCCAAAGCAGATATGAACCTATGCCTTCTTCCTTTCGATGTATCTTTGGTGGCAATCCCCTTCGGATTCAATCTTTGAATGCTTTGCACAATATTTTTGGTGGCAACCCTAGTATTAGGTATTTATCCTTGGGCATTTTCTTTCAAACTACTAAGCTGCATCAAAACATTATTGAATCCGTCGTGGCTAAGGGATGCAATGGAAGATATTTTTGTGAGATGACGACAAAGTATTTTGTGGGGTCGTCTCATCTCAAGTCTATGATCCGTCAGCACATTCGTGCCAATTAAATCTTCTAACATGCTGTCCTTGGCATTTCTTGTCCACCTTTTCAAAACATATTGGCCGGTATTTTGTTCGTAGACATCTTATCTCTAAGGACTTGCAGAGTATGACTGCACATGACACCCTCCATTTCAAACTTTCCACAAGAATAACATAAATGGTCGTCACATGTCCGTATCATTCGCCGTTTCACCTTCTTTTTATACAGCGCAACTTCATACATAAATTCCCCGTTACCATTGTCATTGCAGTTCAGGATATACTGACTCATACAAGCTATTAATAATTGTTCCTGAAAAAGTTCAAATATGTTAGCAGTGTACACATGTCCGGCGTGATCTAATATGGGAGACCTTGCTTTCATCCTAGGCATCTTCTGCACCAAATCATATTCAGCTTCATACTCCTTGTACCTCTTATTGTACAATAAGGTGTCGAAATACTTGAAGAATTCTGGAAGTGCATATTGTCTCGATAAATACTGTTTCAAGCCACTGTTAAAGCTTTCACTTAGCTGTGTGGTACGCATACTAGTAGACCATACATTTTTTACATATGCCTTTGCCCATACATGTTTCAAACGAAACAAGTTAGCCAATCATGTATTATTCTCCACACGAAATTCCTTTTCCATCAAAGCCCATTCCTGTAAAAACTCATCGTGTTCCTTAATGTCAAACATTAATTTGGAGATCACACTTTTTATGCCTTTCCCACCTACAGACAAGTTACCGATATATTTTTGCGTATTAAGCATAAGGTGCCAAGTACACAGATGGTGATTTGTGTTGGGCATTACTTGTACTAATGCCTTTGCCATTGTTGCGTCTAGGTCAGTCAATATTGTCTTTGGCACTTTACGGGACATTGCATTCAAAAATGTATTAAACAACCAAACAAATGAATCTGCCGTCTCATCATACATGAAAGCAGCACCAAACACAACTGTTTGCCGATGATGGTTCAAACTGACGAAAACACCCAAAGGCCTGTTACCTTTGACAAGTTTGTAGGTTGTATCAAACGTAACCACATCTCCAAAATGGGTATAATCTGATATCATTTTCGAATCGGCCCAAAATATATTAGTTATCATTATATCTGTGTCCAGTTGGACAGAATGAAAAAATGATGGATCTTCCAATGATTGAGTTTGGAAATAATTCATAAGCCAAGCCGCCGCTCCACATTCTAGCTCATTTTCTCTTCTTGTCTTAATATAATTTCGTACATCAACCTTGGTGTAGCCAATTGCTTCTCTACCTCTAACTTGCTTGGAGCTTAATTCAAAGACTTTACGAACTCCTATTCCAGAATCACAAGCCAGCTCCACATCAATACCTTGCACTGAGCTGGTTTTTCGTTACGATGGTATCATGTGGGTGCACTGCTGCATGATGAGGGGATGGTTGTGACTTTCTTCAATCTGTCTTACAACGAACTTTTGCAAACCCACATCATACCTTACTAACATGCGTGCACCATAGTTTGTGCGTATTTCAGCCTTTGGTTTCTTTGTTTTTCCGTCTCTCTTGTCCTTACCTCTTAATCCCTTATTGCTACATATAAACAACCTAGATGTTATCTTTCCATCCTTCTAACTTTTATTTCCATACTCCTTCCGAATACTAAAACCAACTCTGCCACCATAATTGTTGTAAAAATCATACGCCGCATCTTCAGAATCAAACTCAATTTCAAGACATGGTTTCCATTGTACTTCATGTACCTCATAATCTAATTCGCTATCTGTTTATTCAATATTAATAGTTTCATCTTCCTTGGCCATAAATTAAATATAAAACCTATAAATGTAAGCATAAGACGTAAGTATTACCATAGTTCAACTATCACCACCTAGCACTAACATATATCAATAGTTTCATAAATATAACATCAAATATTTTACCGAACATCTTCACATCAAACTGATAGAATAATATAATGCATATCCACATATGCATACACTTTTCCAACATGTGGCAGTACTTATATGAAGTTATCATACAAATAAAACCACTTCAACAGAACCTTATAAAGTCAATTCATTTAAAGTGGGAAGCAAATGAACTTTTGAACTACACAACATATCAACACTTTAATAAATAAATCACGACATCTCTGAACCACCAACTTCACATTAATTTAAGTGATACAGTAATATAATGCATATCCACACTTTCATACACTTTTGCAACATGTGGGAAACAAATGATTTTTTAAACTGAACAACATAACCTTTTACAAACACGTGTCAACAGTTTACTAAATAAACCATCACATCTTTTACCTAACATATATTCATACACTTTTCCAACATGTGGCACTACTTATATGAACATGTCATACAAAATTATTCCTAACATACTTCAACCAACCTCATAAATGAAAATCATTTAAAGTGGGAACCAAAATAACTTTTGGACTGGACAGCATAACCTTTTAGAAACATGTATCAACAATTTAATAAATACAACATCACATCTTTAACCTACATATCTTCTCTTGATTTTAACAAATAGAGTAATAAAATGCAAGTCCACACGTTCATACACTTTTCCAACATATGGCACAACTTATATGACCATGTCACACAAAATTATTCCTAACATACTTCAACTGAACCTGATAAAGGCAATTCAATTGAAGTGGGAAACAAATGCACTTTTGAACTCAACAACATAACCTTTTACAAACAGATGTCAGCAGTGTAATAAATGACCTATCACATCTTTTACCTAACATGAGCTGATTTTAACAGATTGAGTACTATAATGCATGTCCACACATTCATACATTTTTCCAACATGAGGCATCACTTATATGGACATGTCATACAAAATCATTCCTAACATACTTCAACTGAACCTCTTAAAGGCAAATCATTTCAAGTACGAAACAAATGCACTTTTGAACTCAACAACATAAGCTTTTACATACAGGTCTCAACAATCTAATAAATAAACTATCACAACTTTTACCCAACATCTTCACCTGATTTTAACAGATAGAGTAATATAATGCAAGTCCACACATTCATACACTTTTCCAACATGTAGCACAACTTATATGACCATGTTATACAAAATTATTCCTAACATACTTCAACTCAACCTGATAAAAGCAATTCATTTGAAGTGGGAAGCAAATGCACTTTTGAACTCAACAACATAACATTTTACAAACATATGTCAACAGTGTAATAAATAACCTATCACATCTTTTACCTAACATGAGCTAATTTTAATAGATTCAGTAATATAATGCATGTCCACACATTCATACACTTGTCCAACATGAGGCACCACTTAAATGGATATGTTAGACAAAATTATTCCTAATATATTTCAACTGAACCTCATAAAGGCAAATCATTTCAAGTGCGAAGCAAATGCACTTTTGAACTCAACAACATAACCTTTTACAAACAGATGTCAATAGTGTAATAAATGACCAATCATATGTTTTAACTAACATCTATTCATACACTTTTCCCAACATGTGACACCACTTATATAAACATGTCATACAAAATTATTCCTAACATACTGTAACTGAACCTCATAAAGGCTCTTAAAGTGGGAAGTAACTGAATTTTTTAACTGAACAACGTATCCTTTTACAAACACGTGTCAACAGTTTAATAAATAAACCATCACATCTTTGTCCTAACATCTATTCATACACTTTTTCCAACATGTGGCACCACTTATATGAACATATCATATAAAATTATTCCTGACATAATTCAACTGAACCTCACAACGGAAAATTATTTGAAGTGGGAAGCAATTGAAGTTTTGAACTGGACAACATAACCTTTTACAAACAGATGTGAGTAGTTTAATAAATTAACCATCACAACTTTAACCTAACATCTTCACCTGATTTTAACAGATAGAGTAATATAATGCATGTCCACACATTCATATAGTTTTCCAACATGTGGTACCACTTATATGAACATGACATACAAAATATATTCACTTATTAGTCTAACTAAATTTGACATTCCAAACCAATTTCAATAACACAATACAATTAACTTAATTTCAATACAACATTAGGGTTATCTACAGTACAAACTATATTAACATTATCTCTCAATTTCTGATCGAAATTGTACTATAACTAAATAAATTCCAATGTTACAGTACAACTATAAATCCAATAATCTTAATTTCAGTGCAACAGTACACATATCTCCACTGGGACAAATATTATCACACTCACACTGTTTTGTTGGCTACTAATTTATTGAATCAAAATTAATTAAGGGGTTCTTTCACAAGCCACCTATAAATCAATTGCAATAAAATATCACAAATTCAATTACTATAATCACATGTAAAATAGACTTATAAATTACATGTAAACATATATCTCCAGGAGAAAAAATTATTATCACAGTCACACTGTTTTCTTGTGTCTTAACTTATTGAATCGTATATAATTCAGGGGTTTTATATTTCATAAACAAAATTACTAATATATCACAAATTCAATGACTATAATCTGATGTAAAATAGACTTATAAATAACATGTAAATAAAACTACAGACTCTGCAAATTGAACATACATATGCAGAACAAGAAACAAAAGAAAAAATAAGCTTAACTGAATTATAAAAAAAACGCAGAAAAACAAGCAAACCAAATTCTTCTACAAATATATATGCTTGTTTGCAAACGGACAATGTTTACGTAGCTTGGTCTTTCACCGGATTGTTGATCAGCAGACAGAGACTTGAATTTCAGAGGGAGAGAGACCTAAACGAAGCTTCAATTTCAGATGGAGAGTTGAATTTCAGAGGGAGAGAGACCTGAACGAAGCTTGGTCTTTGGTCGAATTCCTGAGACTTCAATTTCAGAGTGATAAACACCTGAACGAAGCTTGGGCATTCGCCGAATAGACAGATAGAGGGACAGACACCATTGCAGGATTCTTCATCAGTTGTCGAAATCTTGCTCAGTTACCGGAATCTTCATGAGTTCAATTTCAGAGGGAGAGAGAGCTGAAATTCAAACGCAAATAATGATACAAAATGATTAACATTTTTCTTTCGAGGGGTGATGAGCGATGAAAAATGCGCATTTAAACCCCTCAAGCTTAGGTATTCTAGGTCCTTTATCTATCTTACTTTACTGTTTTAGACTAATTTCGTGTTATTACCCTTAATAGGTGCTTATCCCCAAAATAAGATAATTCAGCCAAATAAGAGCTTAAAAGAAGTTAACTCAAGCTGGATGGAAGAAAGGAGCAAAGTAGAAGCAGATTGAAGCAAAGTGTGGAAATTTAGCAGGTTCGATCGATCACAAAAACACTTCGATCGATCAAAAGTTCATCAATCTAGACTCTCCAAGATGGATCCAAGCTCTTTTGTCCTTATTCAAAGATCCCACAAAGTTCGATCGATCCAATAATTCTCAAATCGATCGAAAAGATTCCATCTTATCCTGTTGTACCACCCTGCCTACCACTTTTGTCCCTTTCCCCAAAATATCTCAGATCTGTCCTTATCCAAAAAAGCGCCGCCATGGGAGGATCAATCCAGCCAAAGTTTGATAGATCTCAGACATGTTCAATCGATCACAGCACAGGTTCGATCGATCGAACCCTCTCAAATCCAAAAAAAATATATTTCCAGCTTATTAAAAGTTGTCTCATTGTGCATTTTTGGAGGAGTCTTTGTGTACGAGCCTAGACCATTGGGTGTGAAGTTTGAGCTACCTATATAAAGAATATGAGCCACTTTTACACATATGCTTAGATAGATAGTTTTTAATTTTTTTTGGAGATACAATTCTTAGAGAGGAAGAAAGAGAAGAGGAGGCTAGAGACATTCTTGAGAGGTTTTCCATCTTCCTTAAGAAGAAGAGCATTTCTACCATGGCGATAGCCCTTGAGGATTGGAGGACACCATTCATGAGTGGCTAGACATCCTTTTGGGGCTAGAGTTAGCCCTAAGCATGCTTTCTTTACCTTGATTTATGTATTTTTTAGGGGATTTGTGTTGTAATACATGTTTTGACATATTTATATACATAGATCTTGTTTATTCAATGATTTGTGTGGTTTAATTCTTCCAATTAATCATTTCATTCTATCCATATGTCTATGTATGCTAGGATAGATGTTCATGTGTTTATCTCTATCTCTTGTGTTATTGATGCATGTCTATGTGTGTTGATGCTATAGATCTAGAGATTGTCAAGACATAGTGCTTAATAGAATGCTCTTGTGGTTTATTTGATGGTTCATACTCATTTCTTGATGGATTATGCCTCCCCCTTAGTTTAGTTAGTTTAATTTCCATGTCATTAGCTTAGGTGTAGTGTAGCTACCTTAGTTGTTAAATGGGAGGACAATCTATGCTTGTTGTTTGATGTTCCATACTGATGAATGCAAGTAGTATATTTCTCTAATTATGTGATGTGTTTGGATTGTGAGCTTAAAGAAGGATTAATGACTTAGTTTGATGTATTGTGCTATTTATTATGTTGTTTAGACAATATATACTTAATTAGTCATCCATGCTTGTAAAAACAACTACACACACTCACTATTGTTGCAACATATGCCTTCCCCTCATTAATTGTGATTTGATTGTATAGAAAAGTGATGCTTAGTGGTGATCTCTAAGTCCCAAGATCTCTCTCTCTCTTGTTTTCTCCATCCTTTAATTACTTGTTTTATATTAAGCTTGTTTAATCTCAATTGTAGCTTAATTAACCAAATAACCTACCTTTGATCATTCGACCTACTAACCCTAAGCATTGTTCCATTACTAGTAGTCCTTCAATCCCTTGGGACGACCCCTACTCACCCTAGCTATATTTTTAGTTAGAGGTAGTAGTTGTAACGACCCTGGATTTTTTAACCCAATGTGTACTGTGATAAACCGAAGATTGACCCGATAACGGATCCAGATGTGGAAGCAAGAATCAAGGCATTGGTCTCACAAGGCTCAACACACCTCTAAGACCCTAAGATGACCCTCCATGAGGTCAAGGAACTCAAAGGAAACAAAATGCGGAAGCTACGTTTAAAAAATGAACAAGAATGAACCTGGGTTTAGAAAGGTCATTTCAAAATGTATAGATTCAGGTACCACCAAGCACACCACTGGAAAGACAATGAAAAACAAATTATAATGGACTCAAGAATTGCATGATTCCGAGTCCGAACGAAGGAGAAACGTCAAGATGAAGAAAAATGAGCGAAACTCGTTACTCAACGGCAAAATGGTCAATTTGCAAATGTGAAGGGAGATTTGACTCTAAACAAGTCAAATAAGGTCCACACAACCTAAACCAATCATTACACAACATTCCAAGAGGTTCCAAAAACATTGGACCAGAATCCCATGAAACGCCCTTTGTAATACCCCTAATTTTAAAAGGTTATTCCTGGAATTTAATTTATGGCTTATTTGCATTTTATTTGCTTATTTGCATAATAGTTTTATGATTTATTTGTTAATCAGTCATGTTACTTAATCTGTTTTTGGTAACTGTTTATATAATTTTATTTATTTATTTAATTGTGTTTATTTAATTGTTTAATCAATTTTATTTAATGGAAATTTAAATTTAAGGGAATTTAGTTTTCTGTTCTCTACGTGAATTTAGGGTTGCAATTTACATGGGTGGCCGACGTAGGTATATATCTTAGGTCGGTTTATGGGCTGAGATGGGCTCTGGCTTTAAGGTTACAAGGATTAGGGTTTAGAGTTAAGCTTATAAATATATTACGTACGGTAAGCTTAGGGTTTGGATTCATAGCAGTTAACTCGGAGACATGAATTGCATTCTATGAAAGACACAGAAATTGTGAGGTACAGAGGGAGAACAGAGGAAGATAGGAGGTGTCTCTGGGTTGAACCAAGTTACTGGGGAAGCAGACTTGCAGTTTAGGACACAAACATATCACCACAGAAGCTGAGAATTTAGAGTTTCAAGTCTGAAACTCAAAGGCAAGTTCTTCTCTTTCTCCTTCTCTTTGGCTCGTGTTCTGTGCACCTAGATAATCTCTTGGGTTTAACCAATCAATAACTGGAAGATATATGTTTAATGTATGTTATGTGAATGGTCTGTTATGTTGAAAAATCAATCTGTTACAGTTCATGCACGTCTCGTTTTAGTTTTCTGTTCTTTAAGCATGTTGCTCTGTTGTAACTTTAGTCTTTGGAATTGCTTTTAATCTCTGTAAATGAACCATGGGGATGTTATTGGGATTGATATAAGATCTTTAGGTTCAGTGATAAAGGGGAACAGAGGGTTTGGAAGAGAACTGAAATTTTCTTAAATTAATTTTCAGTGTTGTTCTTCAAGCATACCAATTTAATGGCTTCGGTTAATCTCTGTAATTGGTTTCAAATTATTGTAATAAAATCTTGGGGATGCTATTAGGCTTAAATATGACTCTTACATTAGTTTTAAAACCCAACAGAAAGATTGCAACTGGCCGGAGTCGGAACAGAGGTCAGAACGAAGCTGAAACGGAGGGGAAGCTCGCAGGGGGAGAGATAGCCGGCTCTGGAATACCAAGAGCCGGCTCCCACCTATTTAGAGCCGGCTCCAAGGTGGTGGTAGAGCCGGCTCTATGCTGATTTAGAGCATGCTCTATTTTTCTAGAGCAGGCTCTTTCATTTTTTGATACGTACAGTGTTTTTTGGCTACTGTTTGGGCACTTATGGTTCTTGAACAGTTTTAAAAATTTAATAGGCTTTTTAATAAATAATTTATGATGTAATTAAGGTCATGAATTGCATCAAATACCCTCTTGGTATTAATGGAATTAACAGTACGCTATTTGACAACTTTGCGTACAGTTAACGGCTGAAAGGAGATTTGTTGATTAATTTTAATCTGATGGTTTAGGGTGCTATAAAATGAGTTTAAATTTATTTTAGATGCACGATGAAGTCTTTTAAAGTAATATATTAGACTTGTGGCATAGTGGGGGCTCTGTGCTAAAGGATACAACAAAACATAAGTATATGACTTAGTACTCTGTTACCGGATGGAAGGAACTAGATCGCTTAGATTAATTTAGCGATTTATTGGACTATAATATTATTATAAAACTAATTTTAAATACATGATAGGGTCATTGTTTTATTAAATTTGAACTATGCATGTGTTGGATGTTAATTGTTAGAATAGTTCATTCTTCGATGCAATTACATGGATTACTACTGGATTTTAATTGCTAGATTGTTAAGATTCCTTCTACAATTATTTGGATGGTGGTTTTTGGTCTGTAAATTATTGAACTGTTATATATGTTGTAATTTACATGGATATGGAGGATTGTATGTACCCGTATGGGACGGTGACATACTAGGGACGGTTTAGCTCAAAACGCATAAACCTAACCTAATGGATTAATGGGATGGATTGAAAGATATCGAATCCTAATTGTGGCTAAGTCAGATCAGCTGTAACCAAGTTGGATGACTTCCTGGATTAACGGGTGGTAGTTAAGTCATATCAACTAAATAAGTTGAGTGACTAACTAGTTGGTTTATTGTATGTCAGTTTAAAAAATAGCTGAGTTACATACCCTGGATTTGGACGGACTTTATATATATGTTTATGGTACCACGAGTTGAGCTTGAGTCTCAGACTCTTTGGTTAGGGTGCGTATATGCGGTGGATGCCTAGCTGGTTATAATAGGTTGAGGTGTACCCTGTTAGGTCTAGGTACTCATGCCCACCTTTGGGTGCGTATTCGCATGTTGCCTTCTATTCAGGTTGAGACCCCTATTATAGACTAGTGAATGTCCCTTAGTATGGATATATTTATACGTATGGACTAGATAGATATTGTGAGGTATCTACGGTGTATCTGCGTATCGGGTCACTGTATGGATTGCAGTTAGATTAGAACTTGCTCTTGGGTCTGACCCACTCCTTTATTATTCTTTTCAGGTACAGGACGGTTCCAGCCTTAGAGCTTGATCGTGCTTGTCGAGGACAGTCTCACTTTCATCTGATTACGTAGGACTTCTCTCGATGTTTCTAGCATTATCTATTTTCAGTTTTCAGTTTTTAGTTTCAGTTGAACTTTTGGTTAGGGGTCCATCAGTGCATTCCCAAGTTGTAACCTTGAAGTTTTGGGAGGATTGGAGTTTTATTATTTCAGTTATGCATGGAGGGTTTATAATTAAGGTTTCTTTCAGTTTTATTCCATCTTTATTATTTCATTTTTGTAATCTGTGTTCGTTTTAAAATACTTTAATTGTTTGATATTCCCTCGGGTTTGGGCCTAGGCCTGATCAACCCGTGTCTCGGATCCGAGGGGTATCACACCTTTTCCCAGTTTGAGCGAAAACTAACACCCTCTCGCTAAAACATGAATAACTCTCACCAAAATTGGAGTTTGAATGCATGGTTGGTGTCATTGGAAAACTGACTTCAAGCTCATGAATTTAGGCTCAAGAATCACCCCATTTGGGTTAGGAACAAAGAAGTTATGGCCATTCGAAGTTGGAAGTTCAGTGTTGAAACTCAAAAGAGACTAGTCTCGGGATCTAGCTATTTCGGTCAACCGAAATAACCCATTGGACGACTGAAATGAACACAAATCATGCTGAAAACAAGTTTTTAAGGCTTGGTTGGTTCGATAGACCGAAATGAACCATTGGTCGACCGAAATAGGTCCAAACAGTGCAAAAGCCTACTGGAAAAGATGGTTTGATGTACATAAGAAACCAAAGGAGAATCGGTCGACCGAACTAGCATTTCAGTCGACCGAAATGGCTCAAGAATGTGCATATGGACCTGTTATGCACCTAAGGCTGAAAATCTATTTGGAATCCCCCATGGCATGTTCAATTTACATTATAAGCTAATGTGTGATGATGTGAACGTGCACGCAAGTGTAATATTGCATTTTAGACATGCTACAATGGTCTACAGCCTCATTACATTTCATTTACAAAATTTGACATGTCAAACCTCTAAAGTTGGAAAAGTTTGCATTTCAAAGGCAAAACTTGAGGTTTACATACATACACTTGAAGTTTAAAGTCTATAGCCCTTGGCCTCATGTCATACATGTCAAATATATTGAAAAGAGTGTACTTATGTACATTTTACATACATAGAATCAAGAAGACAAATTTTTATCAAAATAAACAAAGGCAAACATGATATGCTAACATGTGCATATTCAATGTCATCAAAAATACTTCAAGACTTCTAGCATGTCTAGGAGTGTTGTGTATCCCGCAACAAGGCTTCTTTACCTGCAAAACACCCAGTAACTTCGGGGTGAATAGATAAGACTAACAAGTTTATTCGTAGGGAATGAGTATGCATGACTCGATTTCTTTAAGATTTTTAGACAACATGAATCATTTCAAAAGGGATCATGTCACCTAACGTCTATGTCAAAGGTTAGACTCAGGGAGCATCCTAAGCTACCTATGCAATTGAATTAAACCACGGCCTACAAGTATACATGCTCAAGTATGCAAATCACTATCAAAACAGGGTATACGATATACAAGCATACATTTACAAGTATACTAAACCATAGTAAAACATGATACACGATTTACAAGTACACATGCTCACAAGTATACTGAATCATATTAAACGGGATAAGCAATATCTAGCACACCTACACAAGTATGAGGTATATATAGAGAATCCATAAATCAAGTATACAAACACAAGTATACTAAGCTAAACGAGATACGCATAAGACAAGTATACATGGCACAATACACTAAATGCGATCTAAACTCATGGAGCAAGTATACAAGTTCAAGTACACTAAAAGAGGCTTGAATACATAAACAAGTATACTAGTCCAAGCATGCTAAATGAGATCAAAATACACGAAGCAAGTATACAGTTCCAAGAATACTAAATGAAATCAAATACATGAAGCAAGCACCAATTCATAAGTTACAAGTAATCTATGATTAGCTATTTGGAATTGAATGCGAAAGCAAATAGTGGAAAGACTAGGACATGAGGTCACTAGACCAAGCAAGTGTTTCTGAGTAATTACGACCCACAAGGCACTACCTAGTGCGCACGTGCATAAGTTATTCCGTGCTATTACGACCCACAAGGTACTACCTAGTGCGCACTCATGACTTAGAAGACTCTTGTCTCCGTACGAGAGCCAAGCCCTAGCCATCACATAAATTATGTCCTCACAAGCCTTCTAAAACTAATAAGTTCAAAACTTATACAAAATCAAATGCAAGTTACCACGTTCCATGCACAGGTAAGGTTGAATTCACACAATTCATGTCCAAGAATTTAAGTCTAGATAGCATATGACATGTCATATCCCCAATATGTAATTTATACATATAGCAAGAATATTTTTCAACAATTGAACCACATTACCATCCTAAGCTACAAGTACTAAATAAGTCTCAATTTAGTAACTAGCTTCCAAGGTAAACAATTGTAATATTCTAACAAGCTATATACCTATACAAGATATATTTACACAAGCTATACAAGACAATGATATTACATATCATACTAAGTCCAATTACCATTTCAAGATGCCTTAAATACTAATTCTACATCAAATTAGTAATATGCTCACAAAGTGATTAAACGGACTACATTTCAAGGGGTTGTCAACCTATTACATCCAATATCAATTTAAGTAACCAACATACTTAAAACAAAATTAATTAAGCTCATTAATTAATTTTTCTCTAGATTTTCAATCAACTCCAAATATCCTCAATTTAACATAGGTTAAAGAACTCATCAATGCCTACTTTAATCTCACATTACAAGTTGATTTCATGCTTGTTTCAACTATGTGAATTAAACTTTCATAAAAGATAAATATTAAATAAATCTTGCAATTCTTATTCAAATGCTCCAAATTTAATATATGTTAACAAGTATACCAAGGCCTAAATTACTAGCATGCCACACTTTAATTCCAAGTTGCATATTATCATGAGGATTAAATCTTAAATAAAGAAAATAATTAAATGAAAGGTTTCAAAACCTAATCAAATATTCTAGATTAAATATATGTGAAACTACATGACATGCACATAAAAAATTTCAAGTCGGAATTCTAACGGGATGAATAGTACACTTGGAGCAATTTAATTAATCTAATTAATTAAATATTACTAGATTTCAAAATATTTCCAATTTCTCTCAAATTCACCTATGTTGGAGAGCATGCCAAGGCCTAATATAATATTTTATTCAAGATAAATATTAAATAAAATCTTCAATACTTGTCCAAATGATCTAGATTTAATATATGTCATTCAACATATCAAGGGGTAATATTCTATCATGCCACATGATTAAACAAAGTTATGGACAACCGGGAAATGAAATCCTTCACAAGAAAAATAAATAATAAAATCTCTAGATTTTACATCCAAGCATGTAATCAAGTTGTATAAGCATCAAAAGCATGCAATATAACAAGAAAGTAAATTATAACACCCCCTACCTCAATTTGAGATGAAAACCTCAAAGGCCTACCGAAAAAAAAGTTTTCCGAATCTGCCGAAACTGAAGGGTTTTGTTGGGGACAATACAATATACATGAATCCGAAGAAAGCCCTATGAAAATCACAGCTCGACCTTAAACCCAAACTCAAGAAATGGTCGGATATGAATTCTAATAAGGGGGAATGATAGAACACGTCGAGGGGAACAATAAATGTAAAGGCCGAATGATTTCTACCAAGGAAATCAAGTAGAGGAGAAGGAGAAAGGGTGGTAGCCAAGGAGCTCCCATGGTTGCCGGCCAAGAGTTGGAGAAGATGAGTGAAAAAGTGATTTTTCACTTTAGGGCATCCTATTTATAGAAGTCTCAAAAAGTGCCTCGAAAGAGTCCCGCCGGGTCCGGAAAAGTGGATTTTGAGCAAACATGCTCAAACGGAAAAACTCTGTGAAAGAAAAAGATTCAAAATGAGCAAATATGAATAACGGAAGAAACGATTTTGAAAACTGAGTCCCGAGCAGAAAGTTATGCCCCGAACAAGTTCGGCGGCAACCGGGTCCAGAAACTCTGAAACTGGAGAAAAATGACCAGAAGGAATTTCCAAGAGTCCATGACTCGACGAAATGTGAAAATGAATCCCGTACGAGTATCCAGGCTCCAGACGAGGTATTTTGCAATAACTTTCGTTAATTGCACAATGGCCCCTACAAAAAGGGTTAACTGCGAAACTGCCACAGAATGAAAATATCTTCCAAAAGAAATTTTCTTAGATGCCCCTGAAATAAAATATCTTCAAAATATATTTATGAAAAACACCCGAAGAAAAGAAAAAGATTCTTAAGAATTGTGCATCCATGCCCCTATGGACACCGGGAGCAACCAGAGTACTTTCTTGCAAAAGTAAAGATACGTATTTCGAGAAAATCACTCAAGATGAAGGCACATGAAGTCAAAAACTAACTCCGAGTATGAAAATTGAGGTTGTGCCAAAAACTGACAAACGGGGAAAAGACAGAATAGGGAAAAGGACGAAATAGGGAAAAAAAACAAAAGTGAATAGTGTCCCGAAAAGTGAAAATGCGAAAATGACTCGGTCCTCAAAGGAAGTTGTCAATCCACACGAAAGAGTCTCAGAAGCCAATTCTAAGCATTCGAGATGACACTAAAGGACGAGAAACAGATCTCAGAAAAGATAATTAAACTGAAAAAATTTATCCGTAAAATTTCAGAAAAAAGGAAAGGGAGTCAAATGACCGGGTCATTACAGTAGTAACATTTATAAATTTAAAACTTGACCACATTGCACATTCACTATCTTTTGCACATCCTTTAGATGTTGTTGCGACGACACACTGGGGGGAAATAACATCTGACATTTAGAGGGAAACTTTTGGGGGGAAATTTAAGATTGTATGTATGCAGATGTCTTATACAGATACATAGGAGACTATTTATACATACGAGGTAAATACTTTCTGACTTTCACCTGCCATGTCACCTATGCCACATCAGCTCCGGACACCCTCCAGTGAGAGTGTGCATAGAGACGATTTTTTCCCGCCGAACACCACCTATACAGGAGACCAAAATCCTCTCCAGTCACTTGTTCTGACCAGTTTCACTATAGCAGCACTGTAGCGACAGTAAAAAAGTAAAAAGGTTAAAATCTGTATTTATGGAAATATAAATTATATACATAATATATATGGATTATATGCATAATTTATACGTATATCAGAACAGTGTTGCAGCCAATTTGAAAATTGAAATTTCAAAAGCTCGCCCTTTATTGTATCTTCTTCTCCCAAAGCCCATAATAGAATCAAATTTTTATTTGTTACCAAAACAAGAGAGGTCTCATCTCTTTCCTAAAATTTGTTCTTCTTTTTTTCTCTACTTCCATAGATAATTGTTTCCAAAGAAACAGAGCAACTGGTACATGCCGTGAATTCATGGGTACATGAATGGCTGGAAAAAGGAAAGTTATAAGAAGGAAGAGGGAGAAGACAAATACTGTGAAAGTGTCCGGCGTAAATTATTCGGGTTTACAAAGATAAAGACTTACCTATTTTCAATATTGTAAGTTAAAGTCATTTCCAATATATTAGGTTTGTTTTTTTTTTTTTTTTTTTTTTTTTTTTTTTTTTTTTTTTTTTTTGAGTTTGTTGATGTATTTATAAGTTTATTCCTGATATGAACCACTATTAAAGGTTATATATATTGTATTGTATCTAAACACTAATTAATGTTGGAGACAAATATTGCATTTATTGTTCTTATAATTATTTGAGTTTGGTTTTTTTTTTTTTTTTTTTTTTTTTTTTTAAATGGTTCCTTTTTATTTAGTTATGAAAATTAATTAATGTTGGAAATAAATAGTGCATTTATCATTGTACTGATTCTTTAGGATTGTATTTTGAAGAAAAAATTTCATCCCTTTTTAATGATTTCCGAACCACAATTAATGTTGGAAACAAATATTGCATTTATTGCTCTTATGACTAATTAGGTTCATATTTTGAAGAATAATTCTTAACCTTTTTTTTATGACATGTGAATCCTAATTAAAGTTGGAGAGGGATTTATATTTTTAAGTATCGGTATATAGTTGATAATTAATAAATGGATGAGAAATTGTTCAAATTTAATTGCTGACTTTGTTATACAGAATGGACCATATGTTTTTGTTTGATATTGTTTGTAATGGTAATTGAGAATTATGAGTAGTCGTAATAATTAGTAACTTAACATAGTTTTAATATTCAAGAAAATACTAGCCCAAAAAAGATTTGAAGTTTATGCCTCAGTTGGAAAAAGTAAAATAAAAAATTAAACTATCACATTATTATACGAAATTAAATATATTCATTGACTTTAATTTTTTATATAGTCTTATCCTAACGTTATAGAAAATGGATTGGCTTTGCTTTGAATTTGGTTTGCAATTGAGGGCCTTGGATTCTTAATACATTATGTTTGTTAAATAATCTTAATGGGTCACAAAACTGTAGTCATAGATTTGCTGAGAATAATGCAATTTATAGTTGTGTTAAAGACAAAAGGCAAAATTGGGGAGCAACAAAAGCACTGACAAAATCCCCAATAGCCCCAAGGGTAAAGATACATGTAAATGAAAATTTAAAAGGTTGAAACCAACAATGGAGCTAAAGAGTCACAATAAGATGAACTCAACAAAAGGAACAGTTCAGGTTGATGTACTTTTCTCCCCTTACGTTTTTCATGTAGTTTCATAAGTAATACCATTTGTTTATTAAATTATATACACGTAATAAATCTCATTATTATGTTATAGAATTTCACTGAAGCCCTTGTATACGGAGAAGCAGGTGGCAGTCAAAGTTGAACAATCTCCTACCACCTGTTCGTTAATGTCAGTATTGTTGCAACTGTAAGAATTTTCATATGTGACGCCACCACCACATGTAATGCAAAATAGACGGTTTTCGAAACCGGCTTACAATCCCCCTATTAATGGTGGTGAACTCAATACTTCATTAACTAACCAGGCAAGTATGCTATTAAGGTGGAACATGCATTTAACAACGACTCCAGATGTAAATTGGATTGCATTTTGTCCCATCATCATATTTAAAGACACTAGATATAAACAATTGCCAATCGACTGGCACGCCAACGTCCCACATGCCAATTTCGAAGATGAGCCGACCAATTCAACAACGACTCTTTGATTCTTGACAGTCATTCCAATATGTATTTGACTTTATTTTATGATGTTGTTCATTTACATCTGCATACTTGTAGCCTTTTGGAATTTGCCTGAGTTGTTTTATATGGTAGGTATATTTTTGTATATCTGGAAATGTAGTGGTTTACCGACTATTGAAATTAGATATTTTTTTTCGATGATCAAATGTAGGTGATTGACCTATTTAAAATGAGGTAATGCATTGACGTATTAACACAATACAATTGGCATATAATACCGTTTATTACTCCTGATTTTAATGTTTCCTTTTAAGTCAACTCATCAATTCAAATAAAATTGCTAAACAACATAACTTTTTTAACTTAAACAAGCTGATTCAAATTTATTTGTACAAATCATCCAAACCTATAATTTCATAGTTGCATGCCTAAGTTATACATAACATCCCAATAAATTTGTACCGAATGGAGTAGTTGCATCCACACTACAAAAATAATTCAAATGTTATCTAAACACGACTTAACAAATAATTCAAGTGTTATCTAAATGTTATTCCTAATTTTCTAGAACTTATATCCTTTTGCAAATATATTTGTACAAATCATCCCAACTTTTACTTAAATAGTTTCATTCATAAATTATAAATAACATCCCAATATATTCATATGGAACATATCAGTTACATACACTACTTCAAAAATAATTCAAATACATTTGTACAAATCATCCCAACATTAATTTAAATAGTTTCATTCATAAGTTATAAATAACATCCCAATATATTTGTGCCAAACATAGCAATTGCATCCACTACTTTAAAAATAATTCAAATAAATTTGTACAAATCAACATTACCTTTTCTTAAATAATTTCTTTCATAAGTTATAAATAACATCCCAATATATTTGTACCGAACATAGCAGTTGCATACACTACTTCAAAAATAATTCAAATACATTTGTATAAATCAGCCCAATCTTTGCTTAAATAGTTTCATTCATAAGTTATAAATAACATCTCAAAATATTTATACCAAACATAGCAGTTGCATACATTACTTCAAAAATAATTCAAATAAATTTGTACAAATCATCGCAACCATTACTTAAATAGTTTCATTCATAAGTTATAAATAACATCCCAATATATTTTTACCAAACATAACAGTTGCATACACTATTTCAAAAATAATTCAAATAAATTTGTGCAAATTATCACAAACACTACTTAAATAGTTTCATTCATTAGTTATAAATAACATTCCAATATATTTGTACCAAACATAGCAGTTGCATACACTACTTCAAAAATAATTCAAATACATTTGTATAAATCAACTCAACCTTTGCTTAAATAGTTTCATTCATAAGTTATAAATAATATCCCAATATATTTGTACCAAACATAGCAGTTGCATACATTACTTCAAAAATAATTCAAATAAATTTGTACAAATTATCACAACCACTACTTAAATAGTTTCATTCATAAGTTATAAATAACATCCCAATATATTTGTACCGAATATAGCAGTTACATACACTACTTCAAAAATAATTCAAATACATTTGTATAAATCAACCCAACCTTTGCTTAAATAGTTTCATTCATAAGTTATAAATAACATCCCAATATATTTATACCAAACATAGCAGTTGTATACACTAATTCAAAAATAATTCAAATAAATTTGTACAAATCATCACAACCACTACTTAAATAGTTTCATTCATAAGTTATAAATAACATCCCAATATATTTATACCGAACATAGCAGTTGCATACACTGCTTCAAAAATAATTCAAATACATTTGTATAAATCAGCCCAACCTTTGCTTAAATAGTTTCATTCATAAGTTATAATAATATCCCAATATATTCGTACCGAACATAGTAATTGCATACACTACTTCAAAAATAATTCAAATACATTTGTATAAATCATTTTAACATTTTGTATTGAAAAATCTCAGTCTTTGCTTTAGATGTGTGCATACTTTAATTGTTACAAGGTTTTAAAAATGTGTCCGTTGGTAATCTAGAAATATATGATATATATATATATACACCTTTTTCCTAATGAGCCAGGGTTGAGAGGGGAAACATCAATTTTAGCTTCAACCATCATTTATAGAAAAAATTATCATCTTATTATTACTCCACTATTGTAAATTGTGATTCCTCAATGTGCAGAAAAAGGCATAAAACTTCTTTTCTGGCAAACTACGATTAAAGAGAACAAAACATATGCTATGTCCAACGCAAAATCCTGAGAACAAATTTCCAATGACGAAAAAGCAAAGAATTTATTTGTAACAATAATCAATATTTAAGAGCCGTTAAATGGTTTACATGTTTGAACCCACTCATCACGGTGGTTTTTTGAAAGGGGAATTAAGAATTGGTTTTATCTATGAAACATGAATTGCCAAATAAATTCATAATCTCATTAGTTATACATCTATATTTGTACCTTACAAATTTAAAATACAGGGAAAAAGTGACACATTCTTTCCATTGCCAAATGTTATTAATATATTAATTGGTGTTCCCGGATCTGGTGAAACGCTAGAAGAAAAACAGCCATTCTCTATCGCCATTGCCTCATCGGGTGAGCTTAAAGCTTTTCGTGAACTCTTATATCTAGAAAACAAGTAAAGAATTAACAAGTTCCTCTTTTGAGGCTCTTTAAAGGTGCTCATATACTGGCTATCAATATCACTCCTTGAAATGCAAGTGGAAGAATAATCAGAGTCTATATTAAGTGTCTCTTCATAGGGTGGAATGCTTGCCGAAGTACTGCTTATATCTGCATTCATCAAGTTCTCAGGGAGTGAGCTTAGATCACGCTGCGAATTTTTAGAATTTTATTTGGTTCTCCTCTTTAAATAAATATTATATCTTTACATATATTGTAGTTTGTCCACAAACATAAATAACACCAAGTCCAGTGTAATATGTGCTCAAACAAAATGATATTATTAGAATTATATGATAATATATTAATAATAGTCATCATTAATTATGGAAATAGAGGGGGATTATGTATACTGAGGCAAAGTATCAAACTGGTGGTGAACTAAAATATCAGCTTGACAAACGAGTACTTAGAAAACAACAACATATACGGAATTCCATTTCTTTAAACAAACCCATGCTAGGAGAATCGATTTTGGAGCAATCTCACCAGGAAGAATGATGATCAAATGATCACTTCATAACTTATTCTTTAGAATTCTCAAGTGGCAGTAATTGCTGCTGTATTTTAAAATCTCAATTTCAACCATCTCCTCTATTCATGCTTGAAACATTCCCCGCCCAAAATTCTTGCAAAAATCTAAGCTTCTTCCATTAATAAACTTTCAACTGCTTTCCCAAAAAAAAAAAAAAAAATTCACCCACGCTATACTAAATAATTGTCTAAGGAAAACCATTACAAAGTCTTCATCTTTCTTAATATATGTTATCTTCTTCAAGTATTCTTCAAGTAATTGGCATAAAGTTTATGTTTGGCAGATAAGAAAGTTGGTGAAATGGAAAAAAAAAAATTATATTGAAGTCGTATCCTTGGGTTCCACCAAGAAAATTAAAAGTGTATTTCCTCTCAACAAAGAGGGTTGTATTAGGTAAAGTAGAGTGGAGAATTAAATTTTTCTTCGGTTCCAAACAACAAGATTTTCAATTTCATCCACAACCGCAAACCCACATAAATTTAGGAACCAAGTGAATAAATTAAACACATAGCAGCAACTGAATGAAAGAATAATCAAAGTGTCTAAACTGGCAATTCTACTACTAAAACTAGATAATTATAAAATAAATAAATAAAATAAAAAAGACTCATAATTTATATTACATTGATAATTATTTTCACCATTAATATGGGTTCTGTTAGATGGAGAAAGAATTGTCGCTGATAATCTTGGAAGGTGGCCTCTAAGCATTCTAGAGAACTAGATGATGGTCTAACCCTAATTTTGGAGATGTATAAAAAAAAAATTAAATAGGAAAAAAAATCCGTTTCACACAATCTGATTTGAATTATGGAGATATATAAAAAACAAAAATAAAATAAAATAAAATAAAATTATTATATGAAGAGATTAATTGGGTATCAGAACAGGAATTAGATGTAGATATAGAGGAAGATCAATAATATCGTAGATGGAGAGAGAATCGTCTTTGATGATCTTGGAAGGTGACCTCCAAGCATTCCAGAGAATCGTCTAACCCTCCTCAACATTTCCTCTCTCTTTCTCTCTCTAAAATTCTCTCTCTAGAAGTTTAAATGACAAGGGCAGATTTGACTTTTCCCAAGATAACATAAGGACCCTTTGGTAAATTTATTTGTTTAGATAATTGTTGAAGTATTTCATTAATATAATTCAAATGTATATATATATGTGGGGCCCGTTGCAATTAAACATTTGTTACTATAATTAACAATAGTTTTTTTAATTGACGTGGCCCAATCTGGGCCACACATCTGAACAGGCAGGAACAGGAACAAGAGAGGATTTTTGCCCATGCGAGTTGAGTTAGAGTTAACCCTTCAACCTACCTGACCTACTCAAGTTGTATGTCCAGTACGAGACTATCAAACATAAAGTGGCAGAGGTTAAAATAAAAAAGGGTTTAATTCAGTTAGACCCCAGTAGTTTGTCCAATCTTCAAGAAGACCCCCACATTTGCAAAAATTCAATCAGACTCCCTACTTTTTCTAACACACATCAGTCTCCTCCTCGATTAACGATTAAAACTGGTCACTTTTTGCCGACATTAGCAAAAAATTAAATTTTAATGCCTAAATTGACCCTTAACAGTTATGTTTGGCTACATATTACCTATCTAACCTAACACTCCCCTCAAAACGCTCTTTCTCTGTATGCAAACCCATTTATCTCTCTAAACTCTCCCTTTCTCTCTGCAAACCCATTTCTTTCTCTAAACTCTGTCTCTTTGCAAACCCATTTCTCTCTCTAAACTCTCTCTCGGACCCTCATCACCTCTCTCCGGGTAGCTTTCTCCAAAGCCAAGTCACAATTAATTCGCGACTCCAATCACCACAGCCCAAGGCAAGTTCTTCTCCCCTCAAGGATTTTGATCGATGGCGGGTCAAATACGTCATCAATGAAGAATACAAGCAGCAGATTGGCGGATTAGAGTCGCAAAATTTTTAATTAACCATTTCTGATAATTAAAAATATAGTGTTTGGGGTGAATTACCATTCGAAGTGTAAGTGATTAGCCCGGACCAATGGTCCTAACTGTAATGACCCGGTCATTTCCTTCCTTTCTTTTTTCCTCAGAATTTTACGGATGAATTTTTTTCGTTGAAATTTCTTTTCTGAGTTCAATTTCTTGTCACTTAGTGTTATCTCAAGTACTCGGAAATGGTTTTTGAGACTCTTTCCTTTGGATTGACAACTTCCTTTAAGAACCGCATCATTTCCACATTTTTCGTTTTTCGACACTATTCACTTTTCGTCTTTTTCCCGTTTGTCACTTTATTGGCACAACCTCACCTTTCGTCTTCGAATTTGATTCCAGTTTTTGCATGCATCTACGATATTTAAATTTCATGCCATGTGTATTTTTACTTTCTTAGAAAAACATGCTAAGTGTTTACTTTTCTTGTAAAGGGTATGGATGCATAACTTTTTTTGTAATATTCTTAACTTGTGGTGTTTTAATGTAATTACATAAAGTAATTATTTTTTTGTCTTAGGGGCCATTTTGCAATTTAATTTAGAAGATATTTTGTAAAAGGACATTTTTGTAATTTTTAAAAAGTGTGACAAGTGTCACACTCCTATGGAACCACTTGTTAACATTTTGGTGAAACCACTTAAAGGCTTAGTTTGATGACATATGGAAGGTAGAGATTCACCCATTTGTTGGCCTAGGATAGGAGCACTTGTTGGCATGGATGGTTGACAAGTGTAGCCTTAAGATCAAGCCTTGGATGATTACTTAGGATGGTGACAAGTGTAGGCACCATATTTTGTCTTGCATTTGTGTGTGTGAGAGAAGTAGTGTAAAAGCACATAGTGAGTGGAGGAATACTAGATCCTCCACTCACCTCTTTTTCATTACTTTTCTTATCTCTTTGTTCTCAAACCCTAACCTAGCCACCATTGAAGGAAAAACTTGGTTTAAGGCTTTAGACTTCATTTTGGTGCCCTTCCTCTCCCTTTTGACTATAAAGCTTAGAATACAAAAATTTTATCTCATCCTCTTCTATATAACCCTTGAAGGGTTTTCCATTTAGTGTTGATTTGCCTTGGATTTAAGGGGAACAATCCTCTTGTGAGGTAAGGGGTGTTGTAGTTTATTCTCTAAGTGTATTAATTATTTTTGTAGTGAAATAAAGTTGTATGCATGTTTTATATCAATTTGAGAAATAAATGATTTATTGTAACTTGCATATAACTCACTTTAGACTTGACATATGGCATGGACATGACTTGATCTTTGTTGTATATTAATTTGGGGTGATTTAAATGAGTTTTCAAATCTAGAGATTTAATGAATTTAAATTGATTTAAATTCTACTAAATTGTACCTTACTTGTATTCTATTTTTGACTTGATATATGGCATGACCAAGACTTAGTCCTTGTTATATATTTATTTGGGATCATTTGAACAACTTTTGAAAAATTAGAGATTTAATTAATTTAAATTAATTAAAATCTACATGATGATGTCTTGCTCATTTTGCTCTTTTGATTTGATATATGTAATGAGCATGCTATATTGTTTAACATATATTAATTTGAGGTTATTTGGGATTGATTTGAAATTTAGAGACTTTTCATGTTAGGTTGAAAATCCCTTGAAATATAGTGTAATTAATTACCTTGTGAGCATGTTACTAACTAGATGTAGAATTCGTACTTGTGACCTCTTAAAATGGTAATTGGACTTAACATGATATAGGATATCATTGATTTGCAAAGCTTGTTTAAATATATCTTGTGTAGGTATATAGCTTGTCTAGAATATTACAATTGTTTACCTTGAGAGCTTGTTACTAAATTGAAGTTTATTTAGTACTTGTGGCTTATGATGGTAATGTGGCTCAATTGTTGCAAAATATTCTTATTTTGTATATAATTGCATATTGAAGACTTGACATGTCATATGCTATTTAGACTTAGATTCTAGGATATAGTTTGTGTGGATTCAACCTTACTTGTGCATGGAATATGGTAACTTGCATTTGATTTTGTATAAGTTTTAAACTTATTGATTTTGGAAAGCTTGTGAGGACATAATTTATGTGATGGTTAGGGTTTGGCTCTAGTACGGAGACAAGAGTCTTCTAAGTCATAAGTGCACACTAGGTGGTACCTTATGGGTCGTAATTACCTAAAAATATTTGCTTAGTCGAGCGACCGCATGTCCTAGTCTTTCCACTATTTGTTTTCGCATTTAATTTCAAGTTGTTAATCATGGATTACTTGTGTCTTGAGAATTGATGCTTACTTTGGGTATTTAAATCCTATTTAGTATACTTGAACTTGTATACTTGCTACATGAGTTTAAATTTCATTTAGTATACTAGTGTTATGTATACTTGTCACATGTGCAATCCTTTTAGTTTAGTATACTTGTGTTTGTGTACTTAATTCACGAGTTTTCCATATTAAATGTATACTTGAGTAAATATGCTTGAGCGTTGCATAACTTGTTTTAATATGGTTTAGTATACTTGAAAATGTATGCGTGAATGTCGTATAACATGTTTTGACATTGTTTAGCATATTGGAGCATGTATTATTATATGAGGTATTTCATTTCAATTGCATGAGTAGCTTAGGATGATCCCTGAGTCTCATTTTGACATAGACGTTAGGTGGCATGATCCTTTTGAATTATTTCAAGTTAATGTAAAAATCTGTGAAGAAATCGGGTTTATGCATGCTCATTCCCTACGAGTAAACTTGTCTACTCACCCAGAAGTTACTGGGGGTTTTGTTCAGGTACGAAAACTTGGTTCGTGATGTTTATCATTACTTAGATGTCAAAATGTGTATATTTGATTCCATGTATATAATGTTTACATGAGTACACTTTTTACAATGTATTTGACATGTATGAGATAAGGCCGGAGGCCAATGGCATGTATTTTGCATCCTATGTAATTTTTGACTTCATGGAATATTGTGAAAACATTGAAAAATGCCAAGTTATTGTTTCGCCATGGTTGCATTAGGTGTGGGAATTCCATTTTTATTCTTTCATAGGGTCTCATTAATCATGTTCGAAGTGTAGCCAAGGGCCAAATAGTAATTTGAAATCATTTGTCAATTTTGGTTTTCAAATTTACCATTTCATGTGCATTTTTTGTCCTTTTGGCCGTTGAGGGGTCGGATTTTGCATCGGTGGTATTTTTAAGCCATAGATCATTGTAGCACGTCCTAATAGGTAAGTTACGTTTGCGTGCATGATTGTTTTAAAGAAAAACCTCATCCTCGGTGATTTGAGCTTCCTATGGACTCATTTTGTATTTTTATTGCATAATCCAGTTTAAGGGTATTTTTCGTATTTCACTTGAAAAATAAAAACTTCTCTTGACACAATCATGTAGAAAACATGATTTTAGGGGGGGGGGGGGGGGGGGGGTTTCTTCTTTGTGTTTTTTCAAAAAACGTCGTCTCGGACATGAAAACCCCATTTCAAATTCAATTTTTTGGTAAGAAAATTTTTGCTTGCTGTCAGCCTTATCTAATCGATTATATGAGCCATCTAATTGATTAGATGGTCTTCCGTGAGATTTCCAGTATTCTGTTTTGGCATCTAATTGATTAGATGGTCCTGATTTACATCTTTTGACCCTTTTTTCTTCATTTGATCATAACTTTGTCATCCGGACTCCAAATTGAGTGAACTTTTTTTTAAACTTGACTAACTTTTTGTCGTCTATCCAATGGTGTACTTGGTTGCACCCAAATATTTATGAATAATTACCAATTTACCCCTTTTAGCCATAAGTGCTCATTTTCTTCGTCTTGCCGTTTCTCCTTCGTCCGGACTCCGAATCATGCGATTCTTGAGTCCATCTTGATTAATTTTTCGTTGTCTTTCCAATGGTGTGAAAGGTAGCACCCATTCCCGGGTAAAATGACCTTGGTCCATTTCTAGTAGGTTTTTGAAAACCTTGTTCCCTTTTTTATTCCTTTGAGTCTCGGGACTCCTTGGGAAGCTACTTTCGTGTCTTAGGAATGACGTACATCTCTTTAGACTTTTATTTTATGTGAAAAGACTATTTTACCCTTGGAGGCATACTTGGTCTATTTTTTATCTTTTTCTTCTGCGTTAGTTCTCGTTGAGTTTCGTGGCCTCTTGGAAGGTCACTTTGGTTTCTTAAAGACGTATTGTATCTCTAGAGACTTGGGTTCTATTTTTTTTTGCTTCCGCATTCTGGATTTCTTATCGGATCTACGTTCGGTTCATCACAGGATGCACTGGCCTAAAAACCAGGGCCGTCATACTAACACTTCCTAATATTTACCATATATACAGTGTTTGTTCGATATAAAAAAGAAATAAAACACACAAAGGCTATACTATATGAGGTACTGGATAAAGCTCATCATCATCTCTATAATCAATGTTTGGATCAACATCTCCAGCAGCAAATCGCCATTCGCCATTCTCAGTTACTCGACAGTTTTGACACTGCATTGCCCCTTTAATGTTGAACTCAAAGCCAATGCAATCTGCCACGAAACAATATAAATTAAAAAAAAAAAAAAAAAGATTTTTCCAAACATAAGCTAACTATATGGTACAAAATAAAATAATTTCGTATTCAAATTAATAAAAGATCATATTAATATGTCTCCTGAATGAAAGAATTAGTGATATGTTTTTGATTAGAGGATGTCAATAATAAATTAAAAATAATGAATGGTATGAATATTAAATAGAAGTTAGTGAATAAATTGTTCATCGAAAAAGAAAATATCAGAAATGGTTAATTAAAAAAGTTCTATTTTGTTGGTGATCACAGAGCAGTCAAATTAAGGTTGGGTTTTTGAAAACTTAGGGTTTTGTGGAGAATTGGGGATGAAAAGAGCCAAGTTAGACGTGTTAGTGTCACTGAGTTTGCAGAGATCGATTCAAATTTTGATCAGTGTAAGGTTTTTGTATATAATCATGGTCAGCATGGAAGTACCCTTCGTTTTCAGAACTGGGTTCGGCGCATTGGCTCAAGAGAGCTCAAATGTGTTCTTTAATGATGGATTGTCTCGGCCGTTACAACTCGACAGCGAAGATGAACCGCACCGGTGACGCAAGGATACGGTTGTAATGGAGGCGCTTGTTAACGACGAGCTTTCTAGCAAGCCAAACCCAGTTTTTTCGACAAGTATCATCGACCGCCTTTTAGAAGCCTACGAATTGATATCCAGGAGAAGAAAGTTAAGAATAGGTGGCTCTCGAGCCTGAAGTTCATCTATCATCTCAAGGACCGTACCAAAATGGATGAATCTAGCCACTCTACTTCATTACTTCGACTCCTCGCTCGAACCCTAATTTTGTAACCCTAACTTTGCTACTGAGATATGAGGGATGACAGAGATTAAGTGTTTGGTTTAAGAGATAAAGCTAACTGAGAGTTATAAAACATGTTTGGTTCAAGAGATTGACTGTTTGGTCAAGTGTATATAAGAAAGCGACAAAAGGGTAAATTAGTCATTACATTTATTTATTTGTTTTTCTCAGCCGACAATGTCTGACAGGGGGTTTGACTAATTTTTTGCAAATGTGGGGGGATCTCCTTGAATATTGGACAAACTACAGGGGGTCTAACTGAATTAAACCCAATAAAAAATTATTCATTTGTGATTTTGAATCTAACTTCATTTTAACAAGGGTTAAAGAAAAAACACCCCTAAACTATTGATGAATCCACAACAAACTCTATGAATTACAAAAGTTGCAAAAAAACTCCATGAACTATATATTTTTGTTGCAGATGATCCCATCCGGTTTGCTCCGGTTGAATCTTATCGTAAAAATGATCATCTGACCAGCGATATCTAAGTTAGTGACCATAATGCCCTTTAAAAAGCATGAAATACTACATTGCCCTTTTTTGTGACCATTACACCCTAACACCTCTTTAACTTATTTTTACACCCAAACACACCATGGGACCTCACTACTCCTGTTTGACGACATCCTCACACTCCTCATCAAAACCCTAACTTCGCTAGCGACACATCCCCTTTTTGTCTTCACCATCCCCTCGCGCCCGAATTTAATTTCAGATTAAGACCCAATTGCTTTTTTTGGCGAACCCATATAGTGAGCATGGTCTAGTCTAACATTTGTTGAGGCAAAATCTCGCATCGGCGATGTTCAACATATCATCTATGTGCTCTAGGACTAGGAGCATGGTCAACTTGAATGATCGGTGACATTCAACATATATATGGTGGACCACGTTCAACATTTGCTGTGTGTATATATATGTATATATCATGGCATATCTTATCATTCTTATTTATTTCCCTTTCTCCTCTCTATGTGTCTATATATGCTCACATCTCTAAGTGTCTATATATATATGTAAAATAATTTCGAAGTTAATGCTCTTTTACTCTGTAACTTATAAGCTTAGTTGCTTCAATGACCAAGATAAAATTTATCAACCATCTGAACTATTTTACCAAACGATTAATGGGTAAGTGTAACGATGTTTGCATCTTGACTCACATCAACCTTAATATTTGTAATTATTGTGTATTATGTAAGTCATATGTAGTTAGACATATTTATGAAATCCAAGTAACTTCTTCTTCTTCTTCTTCTTTTTTTTTTTTTTTTTTTTTTTTTTTTTTTTTTTTTTGTGTGTGTGTGGGTAGGTGAAATGCTGGCAACTCAATAGCATTTTCCCTCTTTTTGCTAGCTTGTTTGGATGTACTTAATTGATGTTTATACGGCATATGAAACATTATTTTCCTTTTGCATCTGTGGATATGGTTCAGCCACGTCACCAAGGGTCAAGTCAAGATGACCCCACCATAGTACTACCTTAGAGTTAGAAGACAAAAATGATCAACACTTAGACGAGACAATCCACCTTAGTGAAAAAAGCAACAATTGACCAGTGGGCCTCAAACCCTGGCCTAACTTAACAATCGATCGATGGGCCTTAAACCTCGATCCGACCTCGCCATAAACTGTCGATCGATGGGCTTTGAACCTCGATCCGACCTGGCCACCATCTTTCGATCGACGGGCCTTGAACCTCGATCAGACCTCACCACAAACTATCAATCGACGGGCCTTGAACCTCGATTTAACCTGGCCACCATCTGTCAATCGACGGGCCTTGAACCTCGATCCGACCTGACCACTAACTGTCAATCGATAGGCCTTGAACCTCGATCTGACCTGGCCACCATCTGTCGATCGACGGGCCTTGGACCTCAATCCGACCTCGCCACAAACTGTCGATCAACGAGCCCTGAACCTCAATCCGACCTGGCCACTATCTGTTGATTGACGGGCCTTGAACTTTGATCTGACTTGGCCATCATCTGTCGATTGACGGGCCTTAAACCTCGATCTGACCCAGCCATAAACGATTAATCGACGGGCCTTGAACCTCGATCCGACCCAGCCACAAACCATCGATTGACTGGACTTGATCCTCGATATGATCTATCCTTGAAGTTACCAATTAGAGGACTTGAAGTCATGAGCAATAGGCTCAACCTTGGATTTTGGAATGGAGGATGGAAAATTAGTAACGTCTTGCTCACTAAGGCAAGACCCAATTTGAGGATAAGAACAAAAGACAGCTGGAATACTATAATTGTCTTTACAGCTTGCCACTTTTGGGTCACTCAATAAGAAAGGTACACTTGGTAGCAGCTCCAGAAATATAGGGATTAGGGCAACATAACCCAAAAGAGGTATAACCCTGATCCGTTTCCAGGCTGGAGGCCAACAAGGTATCACCTGAGTGACCTAGTGCTATAAAAGGAGGCAACGAAAAAAAGGCAAGGGTTAAGAGAACCAACGACAGCTTCTTCCCTAACATTGTTCCAATCCTCTCACTGGACTGGTTTTCTCTCCCTTCTTCCACCTTTCTGCATTCCTCATATTGTTTAGTGATATATTCCTAGACCTTTTGACTTTTCCACGACCGACGAGAAATAGGTATCTACAGCATCTTAATGCTCTATTAAGTACTAACATTTACCTAGTTTTTCTACCTGTGAAGGTGATAATGATGATTCTAAAGGACATCAACAATTAATTTCATAATTGATTTTCTCATGTTCTTTTTTCCCTGCTGAGGTTTCTACATCACATACTCAGTGTTCTTGCCTATTGTCATTCTCACAAAATTCTTCACCGAGATCTAAAACCACAAAATTTGCTGAAACAATCTTAACTCCCATCTTTCTTTGGTGTTGATTCATGTTTTCCTAAATAAAACCCTTTTTAAGCAAATCATTAACCTGCTCTTGTAAAATAGCATTCTCTCTCAGGCTCATTCTGCAATGGGAAAGGTTAGGTAAGCGAGAGCCTGGAACAAGATCGATATGGTGTTGAATATTCCGCAAGGGTGGAAGTTAATTCGGTAAATCTGGAGTCAGAATTGGATTAAATTTAGTAACTAAAGGCTGCAACTTAGTTGGAACCTTAGTTGCAGGGACATCTTCCCTTTTTACAACAAAAGCATAAACAGTATACATCTCTGTAACCTCAGCATTTAAATCTAAAACCACTATGAATGCCTGACCCTCTAAGCTGGGAACCTTAGGTTGCTTATCTCTGTTCTTAGGTACCAAGGTCACCTTAACCCCATCTTTTACAAAAATAAAAGTATTATGTCGACCACTATGCATAGAATTAACATCATACTGCCAAGGCCGACCCAAAAGCATATGGCACGCGATCATGTCTACTACATCACATGTTACCTCATCCTTATATGGCTTACCAATTGAAAAAGGAATTCGGCATGGTTCAGTCACTTTGATCTCTCCCACATCTGTAATCCAGCCTATTTTGTACGGGTTTGGGTACTTTTCTGTGAAGCTTCTGAGCCGTCTTTTTGGACATTATATTTTCAGTATTGCCCCCATCAATAATTAAATCACAAACTCGCTGATTCACGGTACATCGAGTACGAAAGATATTATGCCGCTAAGGGTCAAACTCCTGTTTGGGGGTATACAAAATACGACACACCACCAAAGATATTCCCTCATCTGCCTATACTACTTCCTCGCCTTGATATTCTTCTATACCCGTTTAGGCCCCATACCCAACATTCTCATCGACACCAGTTTGCTCTTCATTAGTGGCAAAGGCAACAACACGATGTTTCAGATAGTTATTAGAACGATGCCTAGGCGGAGGCACCGAAAACACTTTCCTGAAAGCAGTGGAGCATAAGAGTTCGTAGCTGGTGTCCTCTGATTATTGCTACTCGTAGTTTGCCTAGGCTAATTACTAGCGCCGCCCATTTCCTGAGTCGTGACCGAGTGTTGATTGATGGTCGGAGATGATAGTGGTTTATTGGAATCAGTTTGTTGTGTAGAAGTACGGTGCCCAAAATTTTGACTATTAAAATTCGGTCGACCTAACTGGGTTTCCACTTGAGTGGCCAACTCAACTGCAACATCAATGGTGAAAGACGCTTGCAACATCACTCTATCCTGAACAGACAGCCACAAGCCATTATTGAACCGTGTAACTTGTTGTGCTTCATTCTCTAACTAATAGTTGCGAGATGATAAATGATAAAATTCTTCAGGATAATCACGAACTGAACGATTTCCCTAGCGACAATTTTGGTACTGTTGAAATAAAATCGGATCATAATTAGCCGATAAAAATTGCTTCTTCATTAGTTGTTTCATTGAGACCATGATGTAATCGGATTTTCATCTGTCAGGTCCGAGAACATTGTAAGTGATCCCACCATGCAGAAGCACCAATCTTAAGACGATAGGCGACCAATTTTACCTTCTTTTCCTCTGCGATACCCATATAATAAAAGAAATTGTCAACTTTCGAAAGTCAGTCTAGAAACCCTTCGATGTCAAGTTCACCAGTAAAAGACGGAAGGTTAATTTTCATCCGAAAATCTTGCTGATTTGTTTTCACCCAGTGATCTCCATGTGCTAAAACGATACCTTCAATCTCGTCATCACTTAAATCAGACCAAACCTCTTGCTGAAACTGGCGCTGATTATTAGCACATTGAAGATAACCACGTTGATTTCCAACCCTTGGTCTTGGCTTATTCATACCATTAGGTTGGTCCTGATCATTCCTATTACGAACTTGCACACGATTCATGGCTTCAGTTAGATGTTTAGTTGCCAAATTTTGTTATATCAATTGTTCTCTTTAATACCCCTAATTTTGTGAAATTTATTTAATTATTTTAATTTAATTTTGTGGCTATTTGTTTAATTGATTTTATATTTAATTGTATGTTTAATTGATTAATTGTTTTATTTATTTGTTTTAGTTGAATTAATTAAATTCATTTATGTTGGCTAATTGTATGTGCATTTTTATTTGCTTCCATGTGATGTGTTTGTGTTATTGAATTGTTTTAAATGTTTAATTGTGTTAATTAAATGGTTTTATTTTATTTTATTTTTATTTTAAGGATGTGGGTTATAGCCCATGGACCAACTAAATGGGTCTTTAACTATTTGAGTGGGATCCTAAATGGGTTGGTTGGTGACTCATTGAGATTAGTAACTATATATATATATATAATGAGGTGTATATGTATATATATTTATATTATTTTCATTAAAAATAATATTTTATTAAATTAGTTACCTAGTTTGTGATTGTTAGATGTATGTTTGGTTTAGAATATAGGTAGTATATTTTATCTATAGATATACAGAGAGTAAATCTAGAAAGAGAAAGATAGAAAGCAAGAGAGAGAACGAGGAAGAGAGAGAATGAAGAAGAAGAAGAAGGAAGACCATTACAGACGAAGAACTGTAATGTCCCAGTTATTTTCATTCCTTTCCCTTTCTCAGATTTTCACGGATATTTTTTTTTTCCGTTGATCTTTTCCTTTCTGAGTTCAATTTCTCATCGCTTAGTGTTGTCTCGAGTGTTCTGGAGTGATTTCCGAGACTCTTTTCTTTGGATTGACAATTTTCTTTGAGGACCGAGTCAATTCCACATTTTTCATTTTTCAACACTATTCACTTTTCGTCCTTTTCCCTATTTTGTCTTTTCCCCGTTTGTTACTTTGTTTGCAAAGCCACACTTCTTGCATTCGGAATTGGTTTTTGACTTCATGTATCTTTATTCTAAGTAGTTTCCACGAAATACGTATCTTTACTTTTGTAAGAAAGTACTCTTGTTACTACCGGTGTCCATAGGGGCATGAATGCATAGTTTTTTGGAATTATTTTCTTTTCTTGGGGTGTTTTTCGTAAATATCTTTTGAAGATATTTTATTTCAGGGTTTTTTAAGAAAATATTTTTGGAAGATATTTTCATTCTTGGTCATTAGTGCAGTTTTTACTTTTTAGAGGGGCCATTGTGCAATTAATGAAACTTATTGCTAAATGCCTTATTTTGGGCCTGGATCCTCGTACGGGATTTATTTTCACTTTTCGTTGAGTTGCGTACTCTTGGGATTTCCTCCTGGTCATTGTTTTCCAGTTTTAGGGTTTTTGGCCCTAGTTAGTGTCAAACTTGTTTTGGGCATAACTTTCTGCTCGGAACTCAGTTGCTTGTCTTGATATAAGTTGTTTCTTCCGTTATTCATATTTTCTCATTTTAAATCTTTTTTGCTCACAGAGTTTTGCCATTTGAGCGTGTCTGCTCAAATTTTACTTTTTCGGACCCGGCGGGGCCCGTTCGGGGCACTTTTTGAGATTTTCTATAAAGCGCAAGTGATAAGCGCCGAATATTATATATTCAAGCGCCCTAAATTGCATTAGTAAAATCCGTTGTATGTTAATTTATGTAGATTATCTTCATTTCTATGTTTTTATGCATTTTCAGGTTCATTGGCCAAAATGGAACAAGAATAAGGCCTCGTGGAATCTTGAGCAACAAAAGGTGCCAATGCTGAATTCTGGCAGCAGTAGAACCTGGACTTTGTTTGCCATTTTGACCTTCCAAACTCGAGAAATGGACTTCCCTCATAACATGAAAGATTTAGAGCTCTGAATTATCTTTCTAAATCTTCAAACGGTTTGTCATTCGGAGCTCGGAGTAGAGAGTTATGGCCTTGTTACCAGAGGTGCGCAGAACTGCCTGGCAGCAATGAAATTCTGCCTTGATCTTCATTTTCGACCAACCATCCTTGAGAATTGGATCTCCACTAAAACATGAAATATTTAGAGCTCTGAATTAGCTTTCTAAATCTTCAAAAGGTTCATCATTCGGAGTTCGGAGCGCAAAGTTATGGCTGTTTAACCAAAGTAGGTCTGGGCGGAGCAAGTGAAGCATGGGCATTTTTACACTAAATTCGAGTGCTCGAGGCCTTGCTTAGAGTGCTCGAATTTTGGGCAGAATGCCCTTCGGAAATGGCTCATTTCAGCCCACTTGCACCTTGGTTTCTTCATTTTGCTTTCCTCTTTAATGAAGTGGTTGGAGATGTTGGTTGGTGGCATTTTGGGTGGTAGATAAGAGGGATAAGAGCCACACAATGAGGAGAGCTACATTCTACAAGATTAGAGGAGAGAGAAGAGAGCAAAGGAAGGAGAGTTCTTGGAGCAAGAAAGGGGAGCTCGAAAATGGAAGGAGGATCCATGGTTCTTCTTCATTCTAAGGCTCCCATGTGTAACTAACTCCTCCTCTAGGGAGGTAATGGAACCCCTCATTGTAAGCATGCTTTACTTTTGATTCTAGTTTGGGAAAAATAATGTATTTTTGTGGTGATTCCATAATCTAGAACTCTTACTTGATGTAATGAATTGATTTTGATTTAATGATCATGTTGGACCTATTTTCTTGTCTTAGAATGCATGTTTTCATGGTTGTATGGTTTACATTTTCATGGTGACAATGAAGATGAGATTTTTGGAATGGTTTTAATGGCATGTTGTTGAGAGATTTGATAGGCCATAGCTTAGGTTCTTCCCTTGATGGCTTATTCTTAATTCTTAGCTTCATGTGCTCTTATCATGTGATTGATGGTTTGACAATTTCTAGCTTAGTGAACATGTCTTAAATTACACTTTAGTTTAGGTAATTGAGCATGTAAAATCTTTGATAAATTGTTCTTGCCTATTGATTCCATGAATCCTTTGAAGGTAATGTAGTAACCATGAGTAACTACTTATCATAGCCACATATTTATGTTGTTTTTCCCCGAATGAATCATATTCTAGCATGTTTATATTGTAGGTGGTGAAGTTACTTCCCTAGTCTCTTTTACCGACATTTTATCTCTTTTAAATTCTTGCAAGTTCTATTTTATGCATCTTAATTTCATAGCTTTAGTGACAAACCAAGCAAACACCCTATTCCCCCTTATCATTCTAAAACGATTCCAGACGCTTAGGTTGCCTTAAACTAGCGCAGTCCCAGTGGTTCGACTTACCCGACCAATAGCCCTATTTTACAATGATTCGTGCTATTGCGAAGGTTGATGTTAATTGACCAACCGATCAATTTTTGGCGCCGTTGCCGGGGACTTGCATACGGTTTAGTAACCAAAGTCTAGGGTTAATTTTAGTTTGATTGTTAATATTGTGTCTTGTGAATATTCCTTGTGTGTTTTGACCATCTTTGTGTTTTAAGTGTTGTAAGATTCTAGGGACTCGAAGCTCGCCGTGGGAATGCTAGCAAATTATAAGTCTAGAGGACCCCAGGTAAGTCTCGTGACTTCTAGTTTCGAGTTGTGAATATTGTGCATGTGTTAAATTTAGTTTTAGTTTAGTTGTGAAGCCCTTGTTGAGGCTCTTATCCTGTTTAAATTTTGTGTTCAAGCATCGGTCCTTGTCGTGGCCATTTATTTCCTATCTTGTTGATAATTGAGGAGAAAGGGATCATTGTATGTGGAGTTGATGATAAAGAATTGTTGTGTTGATTGCTTTGTATGTTGTTGAATTACTCCTAGATGGAGGATAATTATCTCCCAACTCAATTCTACACACCACATGCGTTTTGTGCTTTTTGCTCTAGTAATTCACATCATACAAGAGATTGTCTTCCAACGAGACAATTCTCAGATTTTTATCTAGAGCAACCAAATGAAAATTTCTTTGAACCGGGTAGTAATCCATACTTCAATGGTTACAACTCGGGTTGGGGAGACCAACAAAACTTCTTGTGGCATGACATAGGAAATTCAACCCCACAATCTCATATGCAACCTTTTCAACCCAATGATCATTCTTTCCCGCCCTCTTCTCCTTTTCCACCGTCTCCATTGGATGAGCTAATTGTTGCTAACAAACAAATGATGGAGTCTATGCACACACAAATGATGGACTCCAACAATCAACTATTGGCCTCCCTTGCTAGCATGCAATCCACAGTAGAGTCTATCAATCAAGTGGTACCATATCACCAGTCCCAAGTTAGTGCAATGATAGATAACCAAATATCTCAAATTCAACAAAGGATTAATGCTAAAAATCATGAAGAGGAGGAAACATTTTCATTTGAATTTATGGCCAATCCAAAAGAAAATTCTATGAATGATGAGATTACTTCTAGTAACTTTCATCATGAGAATGATCAAGTGGTCATCACATATGAAAATGATGAAATAGTGGTTGAAGATCAAATTGTTGCCACTCATAAAATGGAAGAATTTGTGGTTAAAAATGAGGAAAAAGATGATGAGATTGCATCCTTTAAAACTCTAGAACAACCCCTAAATAATCCTTTGCTTGATGCACCTCCTTCAATGGAGGATCCTCTAAAAGCTTATTTGGCTCATTTCAATTGTGAGGATTTTAATGTTGACAATTCCATTTCAGAGGTGAATTCTTTGCTTAATATTCATCCACCTATTCATTCTCTTCCTTGGTCAACATCAAATGTATCTTTTTCTTGGGAGCTTGCATCTCATCTCATTCCTTCTCCTGAGTTATCTCAAGCTGTTGAGCCCGAACCACCGGATAAGTGTGGGGAGGATGTTGAAAGTTTGAAGGACAATTCTCCGGGCATTCCCCGTGCTAAATATGATTTTTCAAAAACCTTTGCTAGGTGTGCCCTCACTTGATCCACCTTTCCCTTATCCAAATCAGCCCCTAAATAATCCAAAGTTCTTCATTGAAGATGAAGAGTGGATTGAGGTCTTTCCATTACCTCTTTCCAACTTTTGTCTTCAAGCTCTTTTCCTTCCGCTTCCAAAAGAACTTTCTTACTTAGGGAAGCTTGAATCTCTAGAGAGACATGGTATAGGGTAAGGAGGACTAACTTGATCTCGGTGTGTCTAGCTATCGAGATTTTTGAGGATTAGTGCCTGCTCTAACTTCGTCTAGCTATCGACATTAAATTTAGCAAAGCAAGGGAATAAATTCTTTCGATGTTCCAAGCTTCCCTACCTTCTCAAATTGCTCGTGCCTTGAAATTTTCTGGGAAATGGTTTCGAAAAGCCAAAAATTTGATTTTTCTGAAATGGTCTTCAGTTGTGTTCCGCAATTTTAGACCGGCTTCTTAGACCTTCTCAGCCCTAATTTTCATTCCCGAAAATTTCCATCGCTTCCTAGCAATTTTATCGGATCTTGAGAATGCTTCTCATGTGCATATTTTCTCATTTTTAATGCACAAGTTGGAAATTTTCTCAAAATTCTCCATGCATTGGGGATGAAATGCAAAGTTTGAAAAATTTTCATCCAGGCATTGGAAATGTTGAGCAATTTGACAATTTTTCCAAAAATTTTCCACCCATGCATTGGAACGGACTGAATTTGCAAGTTTGAAAAATTATCCATGCATTAGAGAAAAGTTGCCAAGTTTAAAAATTTTCTAAATTCATCCAAGCATTGGCGCACAATTGCAAAGTTTGAAGAATTTTCAAAAATTAATCCATGCATTGGATTGACATTGCAAGTTTTAAAAATTTTTCTACATTCATCCATGCATTCATGTTGGCTGAAAAATTCATTTCCATGTTGCTCACATTGCACATTCCATTGCAATGAATTCATTTTCGAGCCTACTGATCCAATTTTGAGCAATCTACCTTCCCTGTCGAGTGCTCGTTGCTGCCTCCAATCTTGCATGCACTCACTGCCCAATTTTAGAGCACTCTAAATTCCATTTGGAGTGCTCTAACTTTTCAGCCCATCATTCGCAGCTACTGCCTCTATTTCGAGCCCTCGAATCCCAATTTTGAGTGCTCGAACCTCCTCCACATCTTGCCAATCTCTCTGCCCCAAGCTCGAGCACTCTAGCTCCCATTTGGAGTGCTCGAGCCTAGCCAACATGCCCACCATGCAACAAACCTAGCAACCACCACGCATCCATCTTCACCCTCTACCATCAGCCCCATGTAACACACCACCCAACTCCAACCTCACCACTGAACACTTCTCTCTCTCGGCAACTCCTCAACCAACCCACATCAACCCACACCAATGCATGCACAACCATGCATGCACAACCTTCATCTCAAACGCATCAACCTCACCTCATCATCCTCAACCCGCATCTCACCTCCCAAACCAACCACCATCCCTCTCGGCCTCACACCATTCAACCACCATCAACCTCACTTCACCACCCTCATCTCATCCCACCATGCATGCAACCCATAACTCACCACCATCAACCCCCCAACCTTCCTCATCTCTCTCGGCAAACCTCAACCCATCAAACCCACCCTCACCACCTTGCTTGACTCACCACTCTCGACCAATCACCACCTCACTACCACATTTCCCTCACTCACTGCCAAGACTTCGAGCACTCGAAGTCCCATTTCGAGTGCTCGAAGTGTGGAGCACAATACACCATCCTCACAGCCGAGCCCACTGCCCCAATTTCGAGCACTCGAAGACACCCTTCGAGTGCTCGAACCAAGCTTCCCTCTCCCTTTTAAAACCACAGCCCACCACTCTCACTCAACCTCATCTCCTCTCCTCGGCTGCCAACCCCTCTCCTCCACCAACTCCATAACCCAACCACCCTCAACCTCACCACCCCATGCAAACCTACCTTCACCTCCTCCACCTTTTTCCCCACTCTCCTCTAACCCAAGCACCATCATCAACCTCCCACCCATCCCCACCATTTATCCCACGCACACAGGGCCTTTGGTTCTCCATTGTGGGGTAAGTTTCTCCTTCTTTTTCTCTTTCACATTTTTGGTATCAATGGAGGATGGGCTTGCATGCAATGGAGATTTGTGATTGTTTGGGAGTCGTTCTTACAATTGCAGGGCCAAAAATTTTTGGGTTTCATCCTCCACCCCACTCATTTTCACCTTCTCCTTTTTGTGGTGCACGCCAGGTGTTCGCTGAAATTCCTCAACCATGCCAACCAACCTCAACCCTCCTGCATGCATGCATGCAAGCCCATGCATGCATGCCCCTCACTCTCTCATGCCACCCTCTCGGCATCCCCACCTCTCTACTCTCCACCAAACAACCCACACCTCCCCACCCAAGCATGCAAACCATGCATGCTCCCCACCCTCAGCCATGCATGTCTTCCACGGCCACCTTCCCAACACAATCCCAACCATTCACATCAACACCATGCACACACCAACCAAACCGACCACCACCCCAACCTTCACCCTTCTCTCATTCACCAACTAACCCTCACACCAGCCTTCTCCCTCTCGGCACATCAACCTCCCATCATGCACGCCAACCTTGCCAACCATGCAGCCACCCTACCCAAACTAACCAACCTTGGCTTCTATCCCCTTCACCCTCGGCATCCACCCTCACCAACCTCACATTCTCACTCACCACAAACTCATGCATGCCATTCATTCCAAAAAAAAAAAAACAAAAAAAAAAAACATAATACTATATATATATAATAATAATATTATAACAATATATATATATATATATATATATATATATATATAAATAAGTCCTGTTTTTCTTTTTATTTATGCTTTGATTTTTACCTGTGTACATTAGTTGTGTTTTGATAGGTCTTCATGTCCAAGTTTGGGGGACGCATTTGCGCATTCACATCGATGGATATTTTTGCATTCGTCACTCCACTTGGTAATATTGTTCTTTTACCTTCTTTGCTCTTATTTTGTTTAACTTGTCTTCACACATTGAGGACAATGTGACATTCAAGTTTGGGGGTGCAATAGGACATTTTTGGTTTTGCATTTAGACATTTTTGGTTTCATAATTTTTGCTAAGCAATGATAGTATAACTTGACACTTGTCGGAGACGAAGCATATGTTTAATACCTTGTGTATAGAAGCAATTGACATTTTTGAAAATAAAGAAAAATTTGAGTTGAAATGATCATGTAGATTCAAATTAGTCTGTATAAATGTCTCAATTAAATTCTCGCGGGATTTGACACTCTTTTAAGCTTCACAATGCACAGATGCACATTGAAAACTTAACTGTGAGGCATGCAACTTGATCGACCTTGACCTTGGCCTAGTTAATTTGATTTGATGAACCTGATAGATGAATATCTTTGGCATGATTTAAGTTGTCTAAAAAAAAAAAAAAAAAAAAAAAAAGAAAATAATGACCAGTTGACGTTCGTAGCCTTTTCCAACTCGAGCTATTAAGCTCTAGGAGTGTCTCTACACTTAACACCCTAAAGCCATCTGGTTTGGGAGTTGTTGGCCTAACGCTTGCTACAAGGGTTGGTTAGAAAGCTTAAAGGACTTAAACATTGCACGGTCATTCAAAAAAAATAAACTGGTAATAAGCATGGTTCGTTGGAGTTCGTAGCCTTTCCAACTTGAGCTATTAAGCCCTATGGAGTGTCTCTACACTTAACACCCTAAAGCCATCTGGTTTGGGAGTTGTTGGCCTAACGCTTGCTACATAGGTTGGTTAGAAAGCTTAAGGGACTTCAGCATTGCACAACCATTCTATGTTTCGCTTATGAGTTACAATAAATTGTCAACAAGCAACAAAAGTTGTCTTGTAAATAAAATCATGCCTTAGGGACCTCATTTAAAGGGGAATTCAATGATTTGAAAACTTGTGCTTTGGAATTGGAAAAGAAAGTAAAAGCCGTATGTTGAGAATCTAATTCACTTTCACTGAAGCTAGAGTTGATTTCCATTCAAGAGATGATAATTGAGTTATTTATATAGACTTTGATGTTGATGCATGTATGTGGAAATGTATTTAGCCAATTTTTGTATCAATGCTTCATATATGCAAGGTAGTTTTCCCAATGACCCCATCTCCAGTTTTTGTCTGTTTCAAGTTGTATTTGAGCTATGTATCTATCTCATTTTACCATGGATGATATATTTGTAGTAGCATGCCCATGGTTGTCTTTTCATTGAAGTATTCATTGTAGTTTTGCTAAGGGACTAGCAAAATGTAAGTTTGGGGGTGTGATAAGCACCGAATATTATATATTCAAGCGCCCTAAATTGCATTAGTAAAGTCCGTTGTATGTTAATTTATGTAGATTATCTTCATTTCTATGTTTTTATGCATTTTCAGGTTCATTGGCCAAAATGGAACAAGAATAAGGCCTTGTGGAATCTTGAGCAACAAAAGGTGCCAATGCTGAATTCTGGCAGCAGTAGAACCTGGACTTTGCTTGCCATTTTGACCTTCCAAACTCAAGAACTGGACTTCCCTCATAACATGAAAGATTTAGAGCTCTGAATTATCTTTCTAAATCTTCAAACGGTTTGTCATTCGGAGCTCGGAGTAGAGAGTTATGGCCTTGTTACCAGAGGTGCGCAGAACTGCCTGGCAGCAATGAAATTCTGCCTTGATCTTCATTTTCGACCAACCATCCTTGAGAATTGGATCTCTACTAAAACATGAAATATTTAGAGCTCTGAATTAGCTTTCTAAATCTTCAAAAGGTTCATCATTCGGAGTTCGGAGCGCAAAGTTATGGCTGTTTAACCAAAGTAGGTCTGGGCGGAGCAAGTGAAGCATGGGCATTTTTACACTAAATTCGAGTGCTCGAGGCCTTGCTTAGAGTGCTCGAATTTTGGGCAGAATGCCCTTCGGAAATGGCTCATTTCAGCCCACTTGCACCTTGGTTTCTTCATTTTGCTTTCCTCTTTAATGAAGTGGTTGGAGATGTTGGTTGGTGGCATTTTGGGTGGTAGATAAGAGGGATAAGAGCCACACAATGAGGAGAGCTACATTCTACAAGATTAGAGGAGAGAGAAGAGAGCAAAGGAAGGAGAGTTCTTGGAGCAAGAAAGGGGAGCTCGAAAATGGAAGGAGGATCCATGGTTCTTCTTCATTCTAAGGCTCCCATGTGTAACTAACTCCTCCTCTAGGGAGGTAATGGAACCCCTCATTGTAAGCATGCTTTACTTTTGATTCTAGTTTGGGAAAAATAATGTATTTTTGTGGTGATTCCATAATCTAGAACTCTTACTTGATGTAATGAATTGATTTTGATTTAATGATCATGTTGGACCTATTTTCTTGTCTTAGAATGTATGTTTTCATGGTTGTATGGTTTACATTTTCATGGTGACAATGAAGATGAGATTTTTGGAATGGTTTTAATGGCATGTTGTTGAGAGATTTGATAGGCCATAGCTTAGGTTCTTCCCTTGATGGCTTATTCTTAATTCTTAGCTTCATGTGCTCTTATCATGTGATTGATGGTTTGACAATTTCTAGCTTAGTGAACATGTCTTAAATTACACTTTAGTTTAGGTAATTGAGCATGTAAAATCTTTGATAAATTGTTCTTGCCTATTGATTCCATGAATCCTTTGAAGGTAATGTAGTAACCATGAGTAACTACTTATCATAGCCACATATTTATGTTGTTTTTCCCCGAATGAATCATATTCTAGCATGTTTATATTGTAGGTGGTGAAGTTACTTCCCTAATCTCTTTTACCGACATTTTATCTCTTTTAAATTCTTGCAAGTTCTATTTTATGCATCTTAATTTCATAGCTTTAGTGACAAACCAAGCAAACACCCTATTCCCCCTTATCATTCTAAAACGATTCTAGACGCTTAGGTTGCCTTAAACTAGCGCAGTCCCAGTGGTTCGACTTACCCGACCAATAGCCCTATTTTACAATGATTCGTGCTATTGCGAAGGTTGATGTTAATTGACCAACCGATCAGCAAATGAGGCTACCACCTTCTCTTTCCCCTTTTGAGTTCCATTCCTTTGTCAAAACATAGTAGGGCCTTTGTGTTTAATGCTTGTCTTGATGGCGCGCATCTTTCACCCTTATTAGAACTCATTTCTAACCAAATTTTGAGTTGGGGTTTGAGGTTGGGGCTTCTTAGGGCTTATTATTCACGGCGTTGTCCCCGAAAAAACCCCAAAGTATAGTCGGATTCGGAGCCGTTTCATTTTGGTGGCTTTTGAGATTTTCATCTCAAATTGAGGTAGGGGATGTTTTAGGACTATCTATGTGTTGTATTGAATGTTTCCCATAATTATACAACTTATATGTTTGCCTTGTATTAAATCTAGAAAGTTAGTAATAATTATTTCTTTGTATAAGATTTAATTCACATGATGATGTATAACTTAGATTTAAATTGTGGCATGCTAGAAAATTTAGTTTTAATATGTTTGTTAACATATATTAAATTGGGATTTATTAAATAAGAATTGTATTTTTTATTTAATATTTTTCTTTGTGAAAGATTAATTTCCATGGCCGTATCTTGCATGAAATTAAGTTGTGACATGCTTTTAAATTAAGTCTTGGCATGTTTGTTAACATACTTTAATTTGAGAACATTTGGACAAGTATGAAAATCTAGAGATTTTAAATTAAATGACTAATTAAAATCTATTTAATGGTTCCCTTGGCCTAATTAAGCTTTTAACTTGATAATCACGATGACTAGGACTTGTATACTAGTATATATTAAATAGGGACTATTTGAAGTTGCTTTGAAATTTAGAAGTTTAATTATCATGATATAATTAAATTCTACCTTGTTGTACCATTGGCCTACTTGAGATTTTAGTGAATGTGTGTGGATACCAAGTTATGTTGTTTAACATATATAAATTGCGGCCATTTGATTGAAATTTGAAACCTAGGGAAATTAATTAGTTATTTGATTAATTTCCGTTTCTATTGCATTATTGATTAAATCATGTTTTTGACATTGATAATATGTTTAAAGCATGATTTTAGACTTATAATGGATTTATGAGTTATGTTTCAATATTGGATTATATTATTATAGCGTGTAGCGAATCGCACACTGAAGATTCGACATGTGATGTTATTATAGCGCGTAACGAATCGCGCTCTGAATATTCGACATTGTCATCCTGTAGTAGTTGTGGATTTAGAACATGTATTGTGTGGTTTCAACCTACTTGTGCATGGAATGTAGTTTCGTCCTGTATATATATATTTCGTATATAAGTTTGTTGGTTGAGGTTTGCCTTATTAATGTCAAGTGCAAGTCAAAAGTGGTCAAGGCTATACAGTCACATATTGGTATCTGTCACAATGGTATTTTAGTCTTTACACTATGTGTGCTAATATATTAAACTGCGTCATTGAGCTGTAATACACTACAGTGTTCATATCCTGGTTTATATTCACATATGTATGTGGCAGAAATTACAAGACTATTGTGAGGGCAATTCTGGTACTACATTGTTTCTTCAAGGCTGTTGAAGGTCTCACAGAAATGTCCCACGTGAACAGTGGTCCTAGTGAGAGAAGGATATGCTCAGAATCACAATTTTGGGCTGTATACATCAGAATTGTGACGGCCCAAGTTTTGTAAACCCGGTGCGTTAGTGATGACCAAAAGATGACCCGATAACGGATCCGAAATGCGGAAGCGAAAGGTGAAACAACGGTTTTTAGAGATACAATGCGTCTCTAAGACACCAATGTGACCCTCAATGAGGTCATGGAACCCAAAGGAAAACCAATGCGAAAGAGTTGTTTCAAAAACGGACAAAAAGGAACCTAGGGGCAAAATGGTCATTTTACAAAAAAAAATGGATTCAAGTGCTATCGAGCACACCACTGGGAAGACAATGAAAAATTAATCAATTTTAAAAAGAAACTCACTTGATTTGGAGTCCGGATGAGGGAGAAAGGTCAAAAACAAAATCGACGTCGTGGCGGCCCGACGAAGGCCGTGACAGCTACAGTGCCGTCACCCACTACTACTGCAACTGAGAGTAAAAACGGGCATCTAAACGGACTTTTCTGGAAAAACTCAAAGAAGAAACCCCCCCTAAAATCAAGTTTTCTACCCGACTCGCGAACGGAAACCAAAAAAATGCATTGCAAAAGGTCCAAAATACCCTCAAGAAAATCAGGTCTAGAGGTCAAAAATCGTTCCAAGCTACTGCCCAAAGAAAGGAAATGGGGCTTCGGAAGGTTTTTAAATTGTCTAAATTGAAAATGCAATCTTAAAATACACCCATAAGACCCCCGGAAGTTTCGGATCGGTCGTCACGCTTTTCAAAAAAAAGTCGATGAATAGTACCAAGTATATTTGCACTAAAGTCGGCAAAAACCTGGCAGCAATGATTTTTCGGAAAAAAATTGATTTTTGAGGGCCAAGATGGAAGTTTCTAGAAAAACACAAAGAAGAAACCCCCCTCAAAATTGAGTTTTCTATGTGACTCGCAAGGAAAAATGAAAAAAACGCAATTTGAAATACCCGAAATTCCCCTAGAACAGAATAGGGTAAAACTCCCTAAAAATGCTACTTAGAGTCTTTGTTTCATCAAGGATGGTTTTGTTTGCCAAAGTGAGCATGCAAGCATATGTAATATGATAAAATAGATGTGTTGCAATGGCCTATGGCCTCATGGCATGTCATATGCAAAATAGAACCCTTCAATGCATTAATCCACATATCTTCCATAGGCAACAATGAAGTTCAAAGTTAGCATGCATTTCACATAAGTGTATTTGGCCCTTGGCCTCATTACAACCACATTCTAAGAGTGTCAAAAGGTGCACTTAAGTGCATATTACATAACTTAGACAATAAGTACAAGTTTTATCAAAGTAAGCAAAAGTATGACAAGATATGCTAACATATGCATATTCTATGTCATCAAAATATACTTCAAGAACTCTAGTGAGTCTAAGAATGTTGTGCATCCCACACTAAGGCTTCTTTACCTGCAAAACACCCATTAACTTAGGGGTGAGTAAACAAGTTTACTCGTAGGGAATGCATGGGTTTATCTTTGTACCAAGTTACAATCCAATACTATTTAATTTATGCTATCAAGTGACAATAGAACTTTCAACATAACACAATGAGATATAATTTTACAAAGTTAACAACTTGGAATTTAAATGCAAAATAAAACCAAAGTGGATACTTGGACGTCACGCCGGATCAAACCGACAATGTGGTTACTTTAGGGTTACTAGCCCATGGGTAACCTCCCTATGTGCGCACTAGACTTGTAGAGGGACTTTCCCCCGTACTAGAACCATGCCCTAGCCATAGTCATAACAACGACATCCCCAAGTTTCCAAAATCAACATTTTGTGCACATTACATATATGTATCAACATAACATATATATATACAATGTAAAGCCATCAACATGCACAAATCAATTTTGGAAACACAATACATGCCCTAAGTTGTCAACTAAAATGGCATGAAGAACATTGAATGATCATTATGCTATTTGCCACTAATTACAACAATATCATTCAACAACAAGAACATAACCTCACAAGTATGATATAAGTTAAAAATCATAATTTAAATAATTTAATAAAACAACTAAATTCCCTAGATTTCACTTCTCATCCAAACATGCTCAATTTAATATATGTTGTAGTACATGTCATGGTTATTATATAAATCACTTCAAAACTTGATTTAAGTCATGGGAGCATATAAATAAAAATTAATTAAATTAATTCATTAATCCCTCTAGATTTTAAAACAACTCTAAATGACCTCAAATTAACATAAGTTATGAATCAATCCATGGTCATGTTAGTTATCAAGTCTAAAGTGAATTACATACAAGTCACAATTAATCATTTATTTCTCATTTTAATACAAGACAAACATATAACTTAGATATCACTATAGGAACAAATAAAATCATTTGGAAGATAAATGATAACACCCCCTACCTCAATAGAGAATTGAATCTCTATAATCCAAGCAACCAAGCTCAAAATGGAAAACAAGTTTAGGGTTAATGAAGAGGGGAGTGAGAGGAAGCTTTTGTCTTCCAAGGTTTTATGTCTAAGGTGCGTGGAAGGAGGCCAAAATGAAGAAAAAAGCTATTAACCAAGCTTTTCTCCAATGGTGGCTAGGTTATGGTTCTTGAAGACAAATGAAAATGAAAATGATAAAGTGTAAAATGATGAGTGGAAGGGCTAGAAATCCTTCACTCACTATGTGCTCTTACACTACCTCTCTCACACACATAATGCAAGACTAAATGGTGAACCTACACTTGTCATGAATCTATGGTTCATTCCTAGGCTTAATCTCAAGCCTACACTTGTCACCATCCTATGTAAACTTCCAAGACTTAATATTGAACCTACATTTGTGAACCATCCATGCCAACAAGTGTACCAATCCCAGGCCAACAAGTGGGTGAATCTCCACCCTCCACATGTCATCATCCAACGCATCAAAGTGTTTCCACACAAATGTCAACAAATGGACCAATGAGAGTGTGCCACTTGTTACACTTTTCAAAAATTACAAACAAGTCCTTTTTGAAAATATCTCCCAAATTAAATTGTAAAATGGTCCCTAAGACGAAAAATAATTACTTTACTTAATTACCCAAAAACCCCTCAAGTTATGGATAATTACAAAAAGTCTTGTTTTCATGGCTTTTACAAAGAAAGTAAGAATTTAATAAGCATTTCTATAAAAGTAAAAATGTAGATGTCATGGAATGTAATTACCATGAATGCATGCAAAACCGGAATCAAATCCGAGTACAACAAGTAAGGTTATGCAAGGAAAAATGAAAGAAACGGGAAAAAGACGAAATAGGGAAAAGACAAAATAGGAAAAAGATGAAAAAAGAAAATCGCCAAAAATGGAAAAGGAGGAAAAAGGCCGGGTCATTACAAGAATTGTATATTGTCACTTAAGGGCTGCAAAAAGGTGTATACTGTGACACAAGCTGAGAATTGTACAGGGGTATTTTGATCTATTCAAGGTGTATTCTATCTGAATATTTCCCATCAAATGATTGGTGGTTGGTGACTCAATCTTATCCATACTAGGGCAGCAACGAAACTAGTATATAAATGCTGTTATAGCAGCCTGCAGCTGTGAGCACAAAAATAGAGTGCTTTGAGCTACATTGTGAGGCTGTGAATGGGAGACTCGAGAGCTAAAAAGTTTGAGTGACTTTCAGAGAAATACTTAAGGTTTTGAGCTGAATTTATTCTCTGAAATCAGTATGAAGTGTGTGTTAACTTACTAAAGAACATAAGGACCTGTGATGTTGTTTTCTGGTGCGAACAATGGGGATTGGGAGGTGAAAATCTACTGTGGTTACTTTTGGAGTTTGAACAAGGTCCAAGCAAGTGTATCTTGAGGGTTTACATCAGCTGAAGTGGCCCGAGACAACATATTAAGGCTGGTATCAATTTTCAGATCTCAAACCTCAAGTTTAGCTTGCATTTCTGGTTTAATTCTATAATCCTGAGCTTAACTTATTTGAACCATGCTATACCATGAATGTTTATCATCTGAGCATGTCTAGTTTGTTGATTTGAGGCTGTCTTAGTTGTGGTTTGGACTGTGGGATGACTTGTTCTAATTTAGAATTGTGAATCACACTTGCTTCAGCTTATAACAGTTTTATAGTCTATTTTGGGTTCTGCAATTGCAATAGGTTGTTGTGCTTGTTGAGTTATTCATATGAGCATGTCTACACAGTTAATATACTCTTGATAGAACCAAAATCCAGATTGTTGTAGCTGTGAAAAACCAAAAATACCCTCATAACAGGGCTGCAGCAGAAACTATCTTGTAAAGCCTTCTTTGGACTGAGATTTGATATTAACTTGTTGAAAACTGAATTGTGATGATTTGAGCAAGTGTAATATGATGAAGGAAAATTGTGAGAATTAAATTCAAGAGTTTTCAGTTTCAAAATTACAAATTTACCCCTCAAAACAGAAAGTTGTAGATGCTGAAAATACACCTACTGTAAGCTTTAAATTGGTGCTGTTTGTGCTTCATTGCTTTGTCCTTGTGTGTATATCTTGTCCTAGCTTTAAATCAAATGTGATACATCATTTTTAAGCTGAGGGAGTCCTTGTTTGAAGAGATTTTGAATTACCTTAAGGTGGTGTTTGACAAAGACTGAAAACTGCCTTTTAAACTGTAAAGAAGCTGTTTTGATCTTATACAAGTCTATACCTTGCTTGTTAATTTGTTCTAAACATCTGAGCAAATAGATTTGGCGAATTGAAGACTGGGGGAGTGGAGTTTGAGCTAGTTGCAAAGCTAATTTACAGATTCACCCTTTGAAGCTTGAAAACTAGGGCTTGTTGAGGTTAAGCCTTCTTGTGTGTGTTCATTGTCGTAATTTGCTGTTTAAATTGCTCTCTTTAATCAAGCAAGTTTATTTTGATGATACAAGGCTATGGGAGTCTATTTCAAACCTGAACTGAAGCTACATTGCAGAGTTGATCATTGAAGCTATATTCCTAGGGTTTATTGAGGTTTTAGCTTAAACTGTGATATCTATGCTATACCTTGCTACTTATCTTTATCTTATCTACTAAGCAAGTGTATTCTACCTATTGAAGATAGAGGAAGTTGAAATTGGGTTGGTTCTGAGGCTGACTTACAATCTTACCCTTTGAAGCTCAAAGCTAGGGGTTTGGGAAATACAAGGCTGCTGTGTGCTTTCTTTATTCTACCTTGCTGGTTTCACCGTGTTCATATCTCAAGCAAGTGTATTTGTTCTATTCAAGGTTATGGGAACCTACTCTGATCATTAAGTGAAGCTGCATTGTGTGTTGCCAGTTATATCCTTCTTGTGCAGAATTGTGAAACTAGGGTTTCACCTTATTGAGTTCTTAAAGCTGTATATTCAATTTATTCTCATGGTGCTGTGATAAGTGGTGTGTTGGCACCTTATTGTAAATGGTAGTGAGGCCTTGATACCTCACCCCATGGTTGTCTAAGCTATTGAGCGCTTTAGGGTCCAAGCAAGGTTGCTTAGGACAAAGGGAGTGCTTGTGAGCACATTGGTGAACTAGTGTGTGTATTGGTTGTGAAAACTAGTGTCTATTCTTGTACTTGGGTGTGTGCAGAGAGTGAGACAGCTGAGTGTGTAACATGGTACATACAACTAGTGGATGATTTATTGGCTGAGGCCAAGAACCAAGGTTTTTCCCTATTGAGAGGGTTTCCTTGTATATCTTGTGTTTTGTGCATCATATGTGTTTAAAGTGATTAACCTGAAAAAGTTTAATTAGACAAATTCACCCCCCCCCCCTTTTGGTCTAACAATTGGTATCAGAGCCTTGGTCTGCTTAACCAAGGCATTAACAAGCCTGCAGAAAAGTTCTTGGAGTATAATGGAAGGTCAGTGTGTTGATGATGCACCATGGTTTGATGGTACATGCTATGATTACTGGAAGATCAAGATGGAACCTATCTTATGTCTTAATCATATGATGTGTGGTACATTACCACCAAAGGAGTGACTGTGTCAAATGAAGAAGCAATGTCAAATGATGCAAAAGGGAGATATGCACTTTTCAGTGGTCTTAATTCCCAGGATCTTATTAAAGTCAAAGATTGCAAATCATCCAAAGATGTGTGGGACACTCTTGGGGCATTCTATGATCTATTTGAAGATTCTGAAGCATCTCAGATTGTCAGTGTTGAAGGAAATGATGTTAAGCAAAAGTCTTGTATTGGTTTTGTCAAAACTAACCTTGCAATTCTGCCCTCCTTTTCACTTATTCTTCTCAGCATGTTGAAGTGTATGTCAAAGAAAAGTGGAGTTGAAAAGATTTCTGGTAATGAAGCTAATTACATTGCAAGGGATGATGTTTACTACAACTCCGTCAGAACTGAAAGTGACAAGAATCCCTCCACTCCTTGCTATTTTTCACAAATGGCATACCTTACATTCAAGCCAACAAGTTCCTTGAAAAGCTGTGTGAAGTATAGAAAAGTGTACTGGTGGTACTCAGCCTCTCTCATCTCAAGAAGAAGAAGATTTTTCAAGAGTACTCACAGTAATGTTAATATTCCTCTCATTCTTCTAAGGTATAATAGTCCTCACTTCACTATCATTCCTCTGAATCTTGCTAGAGCCCCCTCTAGTCCCGTTGTAAGCAGATTTGCAAAGCACTGGTTTCTCGAATTCAAAGACAAGAAACACTTCCTGAAATTCATGATGATGAAACCTTATTTGAAAGCCAATTCAAGATATGCAAGCCTTGAAGATGTTCACTCAAAAACCATCATCTCTATTGATACAAGGATGTTCACTGTAGACAAAATTGATCATGCTTGGGAAACTATTCTACAAGAAAATTCAAGCGTGAAAAGGTCTCTTCCATCTTCTAAATATCATCTTTCATGGTCTTCAAAGCCTCCACCTCTCAGAGACAAGTTAGTTCATTATTCAGATGAAGAAAGGGCTGAAATATTACAGGGCAATCTCAAGTCTTTAACAGCTAATATCTCTGATCTACTCTCAGATTCTCAACTCTCTATTCAATCAATTGTTGCTTCGCATTTGTGGTTGAGATGTTCTTTTGCCATACCACCTAACTCACTTGTTGAAGGCTCAAGATCACCTCCACTCAGAGACAAGGCTCCTTATGTCACATAAGCTAAAATAAATCTATTATGATACCCTGTAAATGCATAATTCAGGTTTTCTCTGAAAACTCTTACTTCAGTGAGTTTTGGTTACTCAATTCTCTGCGCAGCTTATGCTTTCTGAGTAGTGTCTTTGAATGTATGCCGATCATGCTTGAATCATGTGGTTCACTGTGTATTCATCATCCAAGCATCTATAATTTGTTAGTTCAAGATCACTTAATTTGAGACTCAATCAGAAAAATTGTCAAGACAATTTCAAATTCTGTAACCCTTCTTTGTTAGGATTCTTCAGTTCTTAAAGAGCTATGATATGAAGAGAAAATTTCTGTTATGCTGCCTTCAATGGAGACATTTCTTGAGGATGAGTATTCTGTTAATACATGCTTGATGGAACACAATTTTGGTATTGACTGCAGTGGATTTCCAAGCTTGTTTCTATGAATAGTAGCTCTGCAAAACTCTTGTGAAGACTATTTTGATATGAGAATCTTACCTTGCTTTGGCACTACTATGTTCAATTAATGCCTTTTATCATCTGAGCCTGATTATCTCTCTAATCAAGTGTTGTTGAAGTTTACCAAAGTTCTGAAATAATGTTTTAATCAATGTTGGATTCTTGAACCAAACACTTTGGGATTTTCTGCAGAACTGATTCTTACTGTGTGTCAAATTGATTCATTCATGCATCTCTTTGTCTAATTCTCTTCCGAGTATAAGTATTCAGCTAATATTGAAGTAATGGAACAATGTTCTCTGACTATTCTAAGATAAAATCTAAGTTTTGCCCCTCTTGGATATCAACTCAGCAGAATCACTATTAAAGACTGCTTCAAACAGTTTTCTGAATTTCCAATGTTGTACATTGATTGTTGGTGCTCTAAGCAGGAGAGGTTTGCTGAATAACGTTTATGGGAGTATTTCTCAGTGCTTAATTCAGGGAAAATTATTGTGGTACCTTGAAGCCAGTAAGTTCATTCAAATCAAGAGGTTGAATACCTCTGGTTATGTTACAAACTTGTTCTTCTTATTGAAGTCTCTTCATATTACCTCTCTCTGCTCCTCAAGTTTATCATTTCAGTATCTACACTCTTTGTGTTGAAGGCTATACATCTAAAGGATTGAGCAAATAAGTGTTGAACTCTATGACTTAGAGATCTAACCAAGATTGGTTTAGGGTAATCAATTATGAAATCAGTGGATAATTGCATTTTCACTTGATATGTTATTTGTTTGTCTTATCTGCATCTCAAAGAAGATACCACTCCAAGTCTGAATCCCTTAACCTTTTTGACTTTCAATATCAAAAAGGGGGAGAATTCTAAGGGTTTTTGACATTAAAGGCAAAAGGGGGAGATTGTTGGTTGAGGTTTTCCTTATTAATGTCAAGTGCAAGCAAAAAGTGTTCAAGGCTATACATTCACATATTGGTATCTGTCATAAGGGTATTTTAGTCTTTACACTATGTGTGCTAATATATTACACTACGTCATTGAGCTGTAATACACTATAGTGTTCATTTCCTGGTTTATATTCACATATGTATATGGCAGAAATTACAAGACTATTGTGAGGGCAATTATGGTACTACATTGTTTTTTCAAGGCTGTTGAAGGTCTCACAGAAATGTGCCACGTGAACAGTAGTCCTAGTGACAGAAGGATATGCTCATAATCACAATTTTGGGCTGTATACATCAGAATTGTAAATTGTCACTTAAGGGCTGCAAAAAGGTGTATGCTGTGACACAAGCTAAGAATTGTACAGGGGTATTTTGATCTATTCAAGGTGTATTCTATCTGAATATTTCCCATCAAATGATTGATGTTGGTGACTCAATTTTATCCATACTAGGGCAGCAATGAGACTAGTATATAAATGCTGTTATAGCATCCTGCAGCTGTGAGCGCAAAAATAGAGTCATTTGAGCTACATTGTGAGGCTGTGTATGGGAGACTCGAGAGCTAAAAAGTTTGAGTGACTTTCAAAGAAATACTTAAGGTTTTAAGCTAAATTTATTCTCTGAAATCAGTATGAAGTGTGTGCTAACTTACTGAAGAACATAAGGACCTGTGATGTTGTTTTCTGGTGCGAACAATGAGGGTTCGGAGCTGAAAATCTGCTGTGGTTACTTTTGGAGTTTGAACAAAGTCCAAGCAAGTGTATCTTGAGGGTTTACATCAGCTGAAGTGGCCTGAGACAACATATTAAGGCTGGTATCAATTTTCAGATCTCAAACCTCAAGTTTAGCTTGCATTTCTGGTTTAATTCTATAATCCTGAGCTTAACTTGTTTAAACCATGCTATACCATGAATGTTTATCATCTGAACATGTCTAGTTTATTGATTTGAGGCTGTCTTAGTTGTGGTTTGGACTGTGGGATGACTTGTTCTAATTTAGAACTGTGAATCACACTTGCTCAGCTTATAGTAGTTTTATAGTCTGTTTTGGGTACTGAAATTGCAATATGTTGTTGTGCTTGTTGAGTTATTCATATGAGCATGTCTACACAGTTAATATACTCTTGATAGAACCAAAATCCAGATTGTTGTAGCTGTGAAAAACAAAAAATACCCTCATAACAGGGCTGCAGCAAAAACTGTCTTGTGAAGCCTTCTTTGGACTGAGATTTGATATTAACTTGTTGAAAACTGAATTATGATGATTTGAGCAAGTGTAATATGATGAAGGAAAATTGTGAGAATTAAATTCAGGAGTTTTCAGTTTTAAAATTACAAATTTACCCCTCAAAACAGAAAGTTGCAGATGCTGAAAATACACCTGCTGTAAGCTTTAAATTGGTGATGTTTGTCCTTCATTGCTTTATCCTTGTGTGTATATCTTGTCCCAGCTTTAAATCAAATGTGATACATCATTTTTAAGCTGAGGGAGTCCTTATTTGAAGAGATTTTGAATTACTTCAAGGTGGTGTTTGACAAAGACTGAAAACTCCCTTTTAAACTGTAAAGAAGCTGTTTTGATCTTATACAAGTCTATACCTTGCTTGTTAATTTGTTCTAAACATCTGAGCAAATATATTTGTTGTATTGAAGACTGGGGGAGTGGAGTTTGAGCTGGTTGCAAAGCTAATTTACAGATTCACCCTTTGAAGCTTGAAAACTAGGGCTTGTTGAGGTTAAGCCTTCTTGTGTGTGTTCATTGTTGTAATTTGCTGTTTAAATTGCTCTCTTTAATCAAGCAAGTTTATTTTGATGATACAAGGCTATAGGAGTCTATTACAAACCTGAACTAAAGCTACATTGCAGAGTTGATCATTGAAGCTATATTCCTAGCGTTTATTGAGGTTTTAGCTTAAACTGTGATATCTATGTTATACCTTGCTACATATCTTTATCTTATCTACTAAGCAAGTGTATTCTACCTATTGAAGATAGAGGAAGTTGAAATTGGGTTGGTTCTGAGGCTGACTTACAATCTTACCCTTTGAAGCTCAAAGCTAGGGTTTTGGGAAACACAAGGCTGCTGTGTGCTTTGTTTATTCTACCTTGCTGGTTTCACCAAGTTCATATCTCAAGCAAGTGTATTTGTTCTATTTAAGGTTGTGGGAACCTACTCTGATCATTAAGTGAAGCTGCATTGTGTGTTGACAGTTATATTCTTCTTGTGCAGAATTGTGAATCTAGGGTTTCACCTTATTGAGTTCTTAAAGCTGTATATTCAATCTATTCTTGTGGTGCTATGATAAGTGGTGTGTTGGCACCTTATTGTAAATGGTAGTGAGGCCTTGATACCTCACCCCATGGTTGTCTAAGCTATTGAGAGCTTTAGGGTCCAAGCAAGGTTGCTTAGGACAAAGGGAGTGCTTGTGAGCACATTGGTGAACTAGTGTGTGTATTGGTTGTGAAAACTAGTGTCTATTCTTGTACTTGGGTGTGTGCAGAGAGTGAGACAGCTGAGTGTGTAACATGGTACATACAACTAGTGGATGATTTATTGGCCGAGGCCAAGAACCAATGTTTTTCCCTATTGAGAGGGTTTCCTTGTATATCTTGTGTTTTGTGCATCATATGTGTTTGAAGTGATTAACCTGAAAAAGTTTAATTAGACCAATTCACCCCCCTCTTGGTCTAACAAAGTTGTTAACTTATTTATTTTGGAGTCACTTAGGACATGGTTACTATAACATGGCTAGAGTTTGGCTCTAGTGCGGGAGGTATAAGTTCTCCTCGTCGAGATAGTACGCATTAGGGGTGGTATTACCAGCGGGTTAGTGCCTGTAATAGCCGTTGAGGTCTCGGCAGAATTCCGAGCTTAGATGTCCAAGTGTTCCACTAATTGATTTCGCACTTTTAGATTTCTAGTTGATAACCTAGAGAATCTATGTCTTGATGTGTGGTATTAGATATTCTAATTATACTAAATTGCTATATTTAGTTGATTTGGTACTTTTAGATTTCAAGTTGATAACTTTGAGAATCTATATCTTGTTGTTTGATATAGCATGCTTCTATGTTGGATAAATTACATAGACATTGTGATTCGCGTTTCGTTGTTCAAATGTAGCTTAGGAATGATCCTATAGATTCATTTGGAACATAGACGTTAGGTGGCATGACCCACTTTTGTCATTTTTGTATTTTAGATTTCAAGTTGATAACTTTGAGAATCTATATCTTGTTGCTTGGTATAGCATGCTTCTATGTTGGTTAAATTACATAGACATTGTGATTCGCATTTTGTTATTCAAATGTTATTTAGGAATGATCCTATAGATTCATTTGGAACATAGATGTTAGGTGGCATGACCCACTTTTGTCATTTTTGTATTTTAGATTTCAAGTTGATAACTTTGAGAATCAATATCTTGTTGCTTGGTATAGCATGCTTCTATGTTGGTTAAATTGAATAGATATTGTGATTCATGTTTTGTTGTTCAAATGTAGCTTAGGAATGATCCTATAGATTCATTTGGAACATAGACATTAGGTGGCATGACCCACTTTTGTCGTTTTAGTATATTAGATTTCAAGTTGATGACTTTGAGAATCTGTATCTTGTTACTTTGGATAGCATGCTCCTATGTTGTTTGAATTGCATGAATGATGTGTTTTATGCTAGAAATGATCTTAGGCAACTTAGGATGCTCCCTGAGTCTCACCTTTGATATAGACGCTAGGTAGAATGAACCACGATGTTTAAATCATGCAAACATGTAAAACGTTAGGTCGATGCATGCTCATTTCCTACGAGTAGCTTTATGTTGCTCACCCTTAAGTTACTGGAGCATATTTCAGGTACAGGATACAAGATTGGAGATTTGCACTTGCTTTGGTGATTTGCAGAATTGAAGTTTCTTTAGAAGTATTCTTGTTCACATGCGAGTGTTAGCATGTTTAAGTTTTGCCTATGAAATGTAATTTTTCCAACTTAGAGGTTTGACATGTTAAATGTTGTAAATAAATTATAATAAGGCCATAGGCCATTTCAACATGTTTAAAATGTTGTTTTACACTTGCATGTATGTTTACATCATCACACACTTGCATATAATAAAGTTTGATCATGCAATGGGGGATTCAAGTGAGGCTTAAAGTCTCTTTTTCATTTTTGGTGTACGTGGTCTAGTTTGAACTAGACTTTGCCCCTTTGGTTGTCATTGGTGCTATAGGGTACCATTTGACCCTTTTCATGTTAGTTTTCGCTTCTGGTTATTTCTTTGAGCTCCATGACTTCATAGAAGGTCACATTGGTGTCTTGGGGATAGTTTATATCTCTATAGACTTTGGTTTTATCTTTCGTTTCCGTATTTCGGATCCGTTATCGGGTCAACTTTCAGTTCATTACTGACGCACCGGGTTGAAAAACTTGGGCCGTCACAAGAACAAGGAAGAAAAAATTTAGCTTTCGATTCGAAAGTTTAAAGCAAGTTCTCTATTCTATACTTCTCTCTTAAATTTGTGATCTATATGTCTCTAGTATAACTTTAAGGATGATTAAAGGACTATTAAAATCTGAATCCATGTTTAAATTGATCTAGAACATAAGGTTTTATGACTATATGTTCATATTTGTGTTCTTGATGTATAAATTGTTAAATTGATGCTTAGATCTATTTTAATTGGATTTTTACACGTTATAATGATGTTATTTCATGCTTGGGTGTTGATAGGACTTAGTAACATGCTTTAGGACCCTTAACAATGGAAATTAAGGCTAAAAACTAAGTTTTTCGGGCTGTTTCACGAAACAGTACTCGAGTACCATCTGAGGATTTTTGGTAAAAATGCTCAAATTGACCCCGAATTGATTATTTAAGGTCCCGAATATTAAATAGGGATTTAGGTATAATGATATGGGAATTTAAATAGGCATGAATACAACAATGCGTGCAATTTAAATTTATTAATAAAGAATTTATATTTTAATCTTTTCATTTGTTTTAACAATTAAGATTAAATGTTTAGCATGAGATGTATTTGGAAAATGCCTACTTGGCTGTAAAATGAAATATTTGCATGCTTAAGATTCAGTTTATTTGAGTTACATGATGTTGGAAGCTTTAATAAATTATAAGTCAATTTTATGATTTGATAACATGATATCATGATATGTGCTGTTATGATATGATTATAATTAATAGCATATCTGTATTTTAAAATCTTGAAGCATGATGTGTGTGTGTGTGTGTGTGTGTGTGTGTGGATTTGTTTGAGGACCAATGTCGGGATTTGGTTCTATGGATGCACCATTGTCAGGATATGGGGGCATTCTATGGATGGGCTTGCTAATAAGTTTAGAATCATTCTATGTCAAGTCATTGTCAGGATATGGATGACATGCTATTGTTGGGATATGGCTATTGTGATACCCCTCAGATCCGAGACACGGGTTAATCAGGCCCAGGCCCAAATCCGAGGGATATCGAACAATTAATATGTTAAAACGAACACAGAGTGCAAAGTGAAATACGAAATAACATAATAAGCTAAAAGAAACTAAAAGAAAATCCTTGTATCATAATTAATCAAATCCGATAATCCAAAACTCCATAAGTTTACAACTCGGGAATCCATCCATTGGACCCCTTAATAAAAGTCTCAAACCAAAAACTAAAAATAATATAAATAAAATCCAAAGCTAACATAAAGAAGATTCCTACATAATCAGAGAAATGAATATATGTATCTGCTCTGCACGTCCAAGCTCTAACCCTGGAACTGACGAACACCTGAAAAATAAAGGAGTGTGTCAGGCCCACATACAAGTCCTGATCTACTACAATCCAAACAGTAATCCGATACGCAGATACATCCTAGGAAGATTCAATAATATCTAGAGTAGTCCATATATGTATAGATACATACTATAGGATGCTCGCTAATCTAATAGGTCTGTCTCAGCCTGAATAGAAGACAACATACGAAAACGCACCCAAGGGTGGGCATGAGTACCTAGACCTACCAAGGAACAACACCTATGTCCAGTTATCCATCCTAGGCGATATACGCACCCTAACCATGGTCCTGAGACTCAAGCCCAAACCATGGCACATCAAATAAATATATAAAGCCCATACTCCTAATACAAAATATCAACCATCTGTATTGTGGTTTGATGTATGTATAATAAATCCATCCTGAAACCAAGGTAGGTCATTCAATTCTCAATTGATATGACTCAAATATGAGATGTACTTAACCTTTATGGTTAGTCCATAACTCAATCCAAGTTAGGTAGAACACAGTGTTTGAACTAGCCCATACCTAGTATGTCACCGTCCCATACCGGTACATACAATCCTCCAGATAGCATAGTTAATAAAATGACATTATATATATCCAACAACCATCCTTTAAAACGTGCAACAATATAAATTAACACATATATGTCAATACTAGACAGTCATTATAGAGCCTAAAAGATCCAATTCCAATAATGTAAATAGCTAAAACAAGTATAAGCGTTCACATCCCCCAAAATATCCATAAACTGATGCAGTTAAATAGCAAAGTGAATATTAATTTGATCCAACCCAAGCATGGTTAAATTCAAGTAATCCATGTTACTTATAATCCTAACCAATTATGATTAATTAAAATTAAATCATATATAAACAATCCTCCAAGTTCCAAAGTATAAGCTGATTAACATACAAAACTCAACATGTAGGATCTTCCCCTAACTGTACACTGTCCATAACTTAATCCATTTATGAATCATTGTTTAAAACCAAAATCCAAACTGAGCAAGCTAAGTTACAACTGAGCAGGCTGAGTTACTAACTTAGTCGGCTGAGTTGCCAATTTAGTCGGCTCAGTTCCCAACTGAGTCGGCTAAGTTGGTGCTGAAGCCGTCTTCTTCATCCGTTCAGCCTCTGTAAACCCTAAAACTCTATTGTTAAGGCCTCTAAGTTTCAACCTAAGCCCCATACATCCATACTAAGTTATTTTAAGTGTTTTAGTAGGTAAAGATTCAAGTTATACCACAGTTCATGCATAAAGATCTAAAAATAAAGAAATCACGAATAAGTATATACAATCATGAAACTCTCTATTTAAGTCCGATTAAACATGCATGATTATTTTGTTTTAGCATTAATTAAGCTCCTGGAGTCTAGCTAGGCATGCACAGAACATAGATTAAAGGGAAAGAGAAGAACAGAAACTTGCCTTTGAGACTTTTAGATTAAAATCTTTAACTGTCGTCTTTGAGTTTCCAACGTTGTTCCATGCCTCTGTTACTCTTGGCTAACCCAGAAGCAACCCCGTTCCTTCCTCCTTGAACCTCTCTGTAAGCTCTCAAGTTTTCACTATCTGTTTTCTCAAAATCTCACAACTCTCTGTATCTCTCTGTTACATGAATAGGGTTTACAAAACCCTTGGCAGACGTGTACTTATGTATTTATAGACTTCATCCCACAACCTAATTCTAATACGACACCAACTCTAAGTCCAACACCAAATAAATTCTAAGTCGGCTCCATTCCCAATCACGATTAATTAAAACTAAACCCTAATGTAAACCAACTCACGTAATTAATTTGGTCCATTTAGAATAAAATAAAATTTAAAATAATAAATTAAATACCATAAAAACAAAAGCAATTAATTAAATACACCATGTAAATAAAAATCCACAAATAATGCAAATAACTAAAAACAAAACAACCAAGCCAAATAAAGCAATTAAATTAAGAAAAAATACACGTAAATAATTAAATTAAAATTCTAGGATTGTCCTTTTAAATTAGGGGTATTACAGCTATTATTTATTTTTTTATAACTTCCAGCTTGTTGTCAGGATTTGGGCGTGGTTGTTATCCGTTAACCTTTATCAGGATATGGTTAATTATATCTATAATGATATTATATGTACCATGATACAAGCTTGAGGTTTTGGGATCAGTGGTTAGGATTGAGGCATATATTGCCGAGTGAGATGAGTTACTGAATTAGGGATGTGTGTGCCCTCGTAAAAGGAGGACTCGTGACTACCTTTATGTGTGATTTGCATGAGATATCCACTACATGGTTGAGTCTGCCGTAATTCAGTGGAAGTCTTTTATGTATATATTTATATATATATACTTATCGACTATGTAGCTATTGCATGAGTTAGCTATAGATGTGTAGTTTCTTCAGGTCTCTCTGTTTATTGTCCTAGAAAGGACTTGTTATGGGATTTAACCCACCATTGTTATATTTTTTAGGTCCTCATCAGTAGCAGGATTAGCAGTCGTTTGTGCAGATCAGAGACTTGACATCTTCACTCTTTCGATGTCATCGACGTAGGATTTTATCTTCTGATTAGTTATTTTAGTTTTTAGACATTTATTATTTTTAGTTATAGGATTGTATAGAGGTCTATGTTTGAGGATTCCCGAGTTATATTCTTTTAGAGAATTATTTCTATGAGTTTTATTCATCTTTGAGGATTAATGGATTTGTTCAGAGGATTTTAATTATTAGTTTTCCTTCAGCGATATTAATTCTTTATTTATTTATTTTTTTTATTTTGTGTTCGATTTAAAATATTAATTGTTTGATATTTTAGTGTGCCGAAATTTTCTATATTTTTTGGTATTTATTTTTTTTGGTTTTTTCGTACATTGTTTTGCACGCTATGCGGGTCCTGATATTTTTTCCATTGCATGTATTTATTATTTTATGGGATGATATGTTATTTGTATATACTTATATAATACCATGTTTGGTGTGAGTGAATGGAATCAAATGAAGCGGGAATGGAATGCCTTTATTTCCCTTCTTTAGTTTGGTAATTAATTTTAAAGTTGGAATGATAATTTTTACCGATTCTCTGAGAATGGTGATTTTCATTAATTCATTCCATTTTCCAACTAAAGGAATAACCATTCCATTCCCACTTCTAAAATAAATAAATGAATAAAAAAACATTTAATGAAACGACGGCTATATATATATATATATATACGTTTTACAAAAATAGGATGTTTTTTTGTGCAACCAAATATAGGAATGAGAATGGTCATTCCCATTCCATTCTCTGATTCATTCCATTCCCACTTTATTTCATTCAACCACACCAAACTAGCCCCAAGTGTATATGTGATTTAGTGCGTAAGTAGAATGAGATATTTCAGGGACAATGTGGGAAGACTAAAGGCACTAAGGGGTATTTTGGGGTTTTGGCACCTTAGAGAAACCACCACTTGACAAGCGGCCAAATGGAGGCCACATCTTCATTTTTAAGTTGGCAAATCCCCATTTTATTTTCCATTTTTTGGCTAGCTCTTTCTCTTTATATCTTTACTATTCCTCTCTTTAAATCTCAAGTTTCTCTCTAAGATTTGGGCAAGCTAGGGTCAGATCTAAGAAAGGAGCAAGAAGGAAAGTTTATCCTACTCTCCAAGAGCTATGTTTTAGTAACAGCCTTGCTACCATTTGGTGAATTTTGAGCTTGGTATCTAGGAGCATTGGGTTGCATCTTTAAGGTAGGGATGTTTAAAGTGTTATGCTATGCCTCTTTTTGAGTTCTCTATTTGATTCCATGCTTGTTGTGTTTAAAAGAGATGATTTAGAGGTTAATGTGGTATCTTTGTGCTTAGTAATAAAATCATACTATAGGTGTTGTTAAAGTATACGTTTGAAATGCTAATTTATTGTTGTGAAAGCATGTTTAAATGTTAAAGTTGTTATCTTGAGATTTAGGGTTAAAATTGATGATATGCTCAATTTTGAGACCAAGCATGCCAAATTTGTTATTGAGAGTATTGATTATGTTGATTTGATGTTTATAATGCATGAACCCATTTCATAGCATGAACATGATCTTAGGGGAAATTGTGGTTAATTGATTTTGAATGGTGTGTTTGGGAAAGGTTGTGAGAGTGTTTTATCAAAGAAACTGGATTTCATGAGTCCGGTGCTAATCTTGACCTAGAGGGAGTGCGTGTCGGATTTGGACGTGTAAGATTGATTTACTAAGCCCAAATAGTTGTCGGATTTGAGGCCAGGAATAATAGTCAATCTCACCTCAGTAAAGTCGGTTAGCGATTTTTGGTGTGAGTTGAGTTTGGCCTGTGTTATCATCAATTTATAAAATAACCACTCACAATATAATGAATCCTTGTAGGATAGCACTATAGAGAGGGTGTCGAACCCACAGGGAGATGAGTATTTATTTTTTGCTTTTAATTAATTCCTATTGGTTCACAGGTAACTGGTTGAAGTGTTTGATTGGTTGTCATGATTAAAAACTAAAATTAAACTGAAATTAAACTAAGTGATCATAGAGAGAAAAGTCTTAGGCCTTTGACTTCACCACAATCGTCGTACTATGGTTAACTGTTTCAACTCTAGGGAGTTAAGAAATTATATTTTAAACGAATTGAACTCAATAACATTCATTCAATTCGGGTTTTAAAGAAAGATGTTTCATAAAATTCAGTTAACTATAAGCTAATTACGGTTAGCATGGACTATCCACCTACCTACTCTAACTACTTTAACTACTTAACTACTTTGTAAATAATTCATCTTTCCTAAGCATAGACTATGAAAACATTCTTTTATAAAAAACATTGGAACACCATTATATGACCTCTATTCTTATGTCCGGCAGGACTCCGCCAGATACCGTCCAGTAAGAATAGGTTTAGAATAGAGAATAAATAGTTATATCTAAGACAAGGTAGTAACAATTTGTAATCTATTTAGAGCATTAAATCCAATTGAGTTGTCTCAATTGCTTATAGTCATATAATCAAAAACATAATATACATTAAAATATCCCAGAGTTAAAAACAATCAAACCATAGTACTAGATTAGGTTACATCAGTGCCCTAGGAGAGGAATTAGCTACTCATGACGATGCGATGTGTTATAGTCATCTCTATTGTCACGGACGGCACTTCTCTTATCAGGATCTTCTCCTTCTAAGGTTGTGGAAACCCTAAAAGCCGCCACCACAGTATTAGCCTTCTAAATAATACGAGAAAATAGGACTTTTTCTATCAAGGCTTATGCCTTCTTTTATAGAAGAAAATAAAGGCTTGGTGGGCTTTTAGGTCTTCTGGCCCATTTGGAATGAGATACGACTTGCAAAGAGAACAATCCCGTAACTTAAATCTGATATGTCATGGAAGGCTCAAGCTTTAGGAAGCAGAGCTCGAGCTTTGAGGTTCAGGCTCGAGCTTTGGGAACAAGGCTCGAGCTTCTTTGGATTGGTGCCCGAGCTTCAATGAATGGTGCTCGATCTTCACTTTGACACTTAGCCATATTTCTTCAACTATTTTTCGAAACGTCTTTTTCTTCAACACTTAGAATATTTTAAGGTATCATTTCTTTTAACATTGCTCGATCCAAGCTTCATGGGCTCGAGCACTAGGTACCAAGCTCAAGCTTTAGGTACTCAAGGCTCGAGCTTTGGGTATTGGTGCTCGATCTTTAAGGTCTGGCACGAGGCCCTGGGAGCTTGGTTCTTCTATGGAAATTAACTCTTCAAATTCCGACACCTTGTGCTCGAGCTTGAGGGTCAAAACTCAAGCACCCTAAGGTTAGGCTCGAGCACCTTGGAGGTAAGGCTCGAGCTTTAAGGTACAAGGCTCGAGCTTCAATGCCTTGTTGATTTTTCTTCTTTTACTTGTAGGGCTCAAGCCTCAAGACTTGGGCTCGAGCTTTGGATCCTAAATTCTTCCAAACTTCACCATTTAAGCTCTCGGCTTGTTTTGAATGACCTGCAACGACTCTGTAAGCTTCGATATCAGTCTTTTCATCATAAAATCCCAGTCTTAACCGTTTCTCTGGGAAAGTACCTATAAACACACATTAAACATAAATCAGTTTAACAATGGATAAAAGTATCACTTTAGGCCTTAACATACATATATCTAGGGGCTTAAATATACAATATTCAGCGCTTATCACACCCTCAAACTTACATATTGCTAGTCCCTTAGCAATACAGAACTAAAAAGCCACTTTCGTTGGAATCACAGTTACATTTAGCTTATACAATAAGCCTTTAAACCCCTAAGTTACCCCTAGTGGACGAGTTGTAGTCTCGCAAGGGTTTCCAGTGTTGGTACCCACAAACAACTCAAAACAGTGCCTTAATTGCATGATAAGCTCATTCAATCCTGTTTTCAAATCATATTATCCCTACAGTTCATTAATCAGTCAAATATAGCAAGTACAACTAATCATGTAATCAGAAAAACTTTCAACTTCTAATTTCAATTTAGCAACCATAGTCCCCACATGTCAGTTTAATCATTCATTCAACAATCTTAATCTCCAAAACACTTTTTGAAAGTGATCTTACAATTAAACGCGTGGCTTACTGTCCATGTTTGCATTTATTCCTTGTTATTCCTCGATTCACAGGTAAACTTTTTAGATTCTAATTCCTAAGGCCTTTGTTATTTTTTTTTCTTCACGGTATGCATTTTTTCAAAAAGGATACTGTGTAATGTTCAGGTCTATTAAGCTTTCTAGATCACCCATGTAACGAACTTTCAGCTAATGACTCCCAGACCAGATGGTCTTAGGGCATTAAGTGATAAAACACCCCTCTAGACCTAATTGTTCAAGTAATCTAGGTAACCTAAACCCCTTATGTAAAAAGTTTTCAGCCAACGACTCCCAGACCAGATGGTCTTAGGGCATTAGGTGTCAGAACACACCCCTAAGGACTTAATTGCTCAAGCAATCTAGGTACAGACCTGAACTTGATCCTTTTTTTTTACTTCTTTTCTTCACTTTTTTATTTTTTTATTTTTTTTTTATTTTCTTTCATTCACATTGGTGAAGAATTTTTTCTTTTATTGCATTACATACATACCACTTTATTTTTTCTTTTCTCTATCTTTTTTTTTGTTTTGTTTTTAATGCCTTGGTTATCAAAATTATTTAATCCACCTGTTTATCTTAGTTTAACTCAAAACAAAACAAGACTTCTAGTGTTTACCCCACAGAATTCATGCAAGTGTGAATATGTGCAAAGTGTAGCATCTCAAAGATTAATTTCATTGAACAAGGATCAACCTAATAGAGTGGACCACAGGCCACCAACTGATTTCAAAAATTTCAAGAATCCCTTTTCATAATATTTTAGCATACAAACCATTTCTAACCAACATCCGACTACAAACTGAGTATATAACAACCAACAGACTCAAACTTATGCTAATAACATTAAATATCATATACTGTCCGTGTGTTTTTCAAAATTTGAAATTTGTCCCAAGTACCTTACCCCTAAACTTATTATGCACATTGTCTTCAATGGGTGAACAAGAGAGAGTTAGAAAGATATTACCATACAAGTAGACCAGTAAAGATAACCCAACATGAAGCACAAAAGGGTAAATGGAGAAATCACCCCCAAACTTAATCTGCAGTATCTGGCAAAATCAACAAACTCCAACACACATTAGAGTATCAAACATATGGAGTAAGAATAGAGAAATATCATATGAAGCACAAATAATAACACAAGGATAGTATAGGCAAAAAACATCTATGTAAATGATAAAGATCAGTTTAATGCTTTCAAAATAACAAACTTAGGGCAGATATACAACATAAAGAAATAAATACATCCAAAAGACTACCCCAGTCGACAAAAAAACTATAGAAAAGTCCTAGTCAGCTAATCTATTTGTGGGGGAGAAGTATCTGTAGATGTGGATGGAGCGGACGGAGTACTTAGTTTCCTGGTTTTAAAAACTTTTAGAACCTAAGGCTCGAGCTTGAAGGATGAGAGCTCGAGCTTGCTGCCACCAATCCTAAAGTTAACGATGATGGAGGGCTCGAGCTTAGCATGTGCAGGCTCGAGCCTTTAGTAGCTGATGCTCGAGCTTCAAAGTTCAAACTCGAGTATTGAGACAATTTTTTGGATTTTTTGAATTTTTGAATTTTTAATTTCTTTTTCTATTTTATAAAAATAAAACTACGGTACAACATACAAATGCTAAGTTTAATGTCAATAGCTCAATAAAAACTGACCTCTCTAGTCCAAGTAAATAAGATCATGAAGTTCTACTGTCTCCACTTTGCTTTTCTGCACACTATCCTTTGTGTAGGGCTTAAGTCTCTATCCATTGACTTGGGACAGTTGTCCAGTCTTATAATCTTGTATTTCTATCACATCATAAGGTGTAACAGAAATTACCATATATGGACCTTCCCAACATGACTTCAGCTTGCCAGGAAAAAGTTTTAGTCATGTATTAACAACCAAACCTTCTTCCCGGGCTCAAAAGTCTTACGCAAGATATGTTTGTCATGAAATGGCTTAGTCTTTAATTTGTAAACCTTAGCACTCATAAGTATCATTACGTAATTCCTCGAGCTTTGTTAGTTGAAGCTTCCTGTTAGATCTAGTAGAGTTCATATCAAAGTTGAGCTTTTTTATGGCCAGAAAGCTCTATGTTCTAACTCTACAAGAAGGTGTCACCCTTTACCATAGACGAGACAGTAAGGTGACATACCAATCGGAGTCTTAAAAGCTGTTCAGTAATGCCACAAAGCATCATTTAGTCTTAAAGACCAATCTTTACGATCTGGCTTAACCATTTTTTCAAGAATTCTCTTAATTTCACGATTGGATAATTCAACTTGGCCACTTGTTTGGGGATGATAGGGAGTAACAACTTTATGAGTGATGGAGTATCTTTGTACTAAAGTACAGAAATACCTATTACAAAAGTGAACACCTCCATCACTAATAATAGCCTGTGGCATACCAAACCGACTAAAAATGTTTGTTTAAATAAACTCAACCATAACTGCGTGATCGGCGATTTTAGTGGCCACTGCTTCAACCTATTTAGACACATAATCTACAGTAACAAGAATATATTCATTATGATTTGACTGAACAAAAGGACCCATGAAATCAATACACCATACATCAAAAACCTCAATGACTAAGATCAGAGTTAAGGGTATCATGTTTGTTCTTGAAATTGATCCTAACTGCTGACATTGAAGGCATGACCCACAGAACAAATATGCATCCCAAAAGAGTGAAGGCCAAAAGAAACCGCATTGCAGAATTTTAGCTGCAGTTTTCTTTGCACTGAAATGACCTCCACAAGTTAAACTCTGACAGAAGGTCAGAATACTATGAAATTCATTCTCAGGAACACATCTACGAATGATTTGATCAGCACAATATTTGAAAAGCTGGGGATCTTCCCAAGAGTACATCTTAATCTAAGAGAAGAATCGATTTTTTTTCTGCTTTGACCAAGACAAAGGAATTTTGTCTATTGCGAGGTAATTCACAATATCAACAAACCAAGGCAAACCCGTATAAGAAACCCCAAACAGCTGTTCATCCAAAAAGGAATCACAAACTAAAAGTGAAGTTGAGGTATCCTCAATAAGAATTCTAGAAAAATGATCAACTACCACATTCTCTGACCATTTCTTATCCCGGATCTCATAATCAAACTCTTGAAGCAAGAGAATCCATCGAATCAAATGGGGTTTGGTTTCTTTTTTGGAGAAGATGTCTCAAAGCAGAATGATCAGAATAGACCACTACTTTGGAACCAATAGATAAGATCTGAATTTGTCCAAAGCAAAGATAACTACAAGTAACTCTTTTTCAGTAGTGGTACAATTCAATTGTGCTTCTGAAAGCGTTTTGCTCGCATAGTAGATAACATGAGGAAGCTTATCTACTCGTTGTCTTAAGACATCACCCATAGCATAATCAGATGCGTCACACATGATCTCGAATGGAAGAGCCCAATTTAAAGGATTTATGATAGGAGCTGAAGAAAGAAGAGAGTGAAGCTTATGGAAAGCTTCTAGGCATGATTCATCAAAGAGTAAATTACACAAAGGATAAGAAATTTTGCTGAAATCTTTAATGAAATGTCGATAGAACCCGGCGTGCCCAAGAAATGATCGCACTCCCCTTACGGAGGTATAAGGAGGCAATTTGGAGATCAAATCTACTTTGGCTTTATCAACTTTAATACCTCTCTCTGAAATGATAAGTCCTAAAATAATTCCCTCTTGAACTATAAAATGGCTCTTCTCCCAACTAAGAATAAGATTGGTTTCCCTACAATGCTAAAGTACTAGGGACAGATTTTGGAGACAGTTTTCGAATGTGGATCCAAAAACAGAGAAGTCATCCATAAAGACCTCGAGAAACTTTTTAACCATATCCGAAGAGATAGACATCATACACCTCTGGAATGTTGCTGGCGCGTTACACAATCCGAAAGGTATCCATTTATATGCAAATGTACCGAATGGACAGGTGAAAATAGTTTTCTCTTGATCCTTAAGATCAATGGCCACCTGATTATAGCCAAAATATCCATCTAAAATGCAATAATAGCTCTGGTCAACCAATTGCTCTAGAATCTGTTCAATGAATGGTAATGGAAAATGATCTTTTCTAGTAGCGGGGTTGAGTTTCCGGTAATCAATACACACACGTTATCCAATGGTGGTGCGTTGTGGATCTAATTCTCCCTCAAAATTCTCAACTACTATAATACCTGTCTTTTTAGGTACTACCTAAGTAGGACTTACCCACTTGCTATCTGAGATGGGAAAGATTATTCCTGCATCTAGTAACTTCACAACTTCCTTCAAAACCACCTCCTTCATATTAGGATTCAATTTTTTTTAGAGTTCCTGAGATGTTTGGGAATCCTCCTCTAAATGAATCTGATGCATGTAAATTGTGGGACTAATTCCTTTCAAATTAGCCACACTCTACCCAATAGCCTCTTTATTTTGCTCAAGAACTTTTAACAAACCACTTTCTTGGGAACTTGTAAGATTGGAAGTAATGATCACCGGGAGGGTGTCATTTAAACCTAAAAAAACATACTTGGGCTTGTCCGGAAGTGGCTTAAGCTCAAGCTTAGGTAGAGACTCTAAAGAAGGAATAGGCAGAATACTAGAAAGTGGAGAAAGAGGTTCAAGTCTAGATTTTCATGGAGGAAAATATGTGATAGGAGTGGAATTAAGCAAGGAATTTACTTCAGCTATTGAAGATTCGATATCAAAATCTTTATAATTGAAGTGATTCAGACAAGCTTCTAAAAGTTCCTTGGATAAAATAGTTGGGAGTGATTCCTCAACCAACTCATCAATAACATCAAGGAAGAAGCATTCACTATCATCGGGGGGATAATGAATAGCATTGAAGATGTTTAGCTTGACTTTTGTGATGGCCCAAGTTTTTCAACTCGGTGCGTCAGTGATGAACCAAAAGTTAATCTGATAACGGATCTGAAATGCGGAAGCAAATGATAAACCAAGGTCTTAAGAGATAGGAATCACTCCTAAGAAACTAATGTGATCTTTCATGAGATCACGGGACTTAAAGAGAGAAAAAGCGGAAACAAATGTAAAAAAGGACAAAATTCGTTAACTAAGGGGCAAAACGGTCAATTCATAATTAAAGAGAGAAACTTGACTCTAAATAAGTCAAAAAAGGTGAATACAACCTAATATAATCATTTCAAGACATTCCAAGAGGTTTTAAGAACATTGGCCAAGAATCCCACAAATTGCCCTTTCCCGGTTGAAATGAAAACTGACACTACTTCACTAAAACATGAATAATTCCACTGTGTTTGGAATATGAGAATGGAATAGGTACAATTGAAATTTTGACTCAAAATCCTTGAGTTTAGGCTCAAGAATCACCCTATTTGGATAAGGAACGAAGAAGTTATGGCCTTTCGAAGTTGGACCATCAGTGCTGAATTGAAATCTGGAAGTGCTGGTGCACAGGGGCTATTTCGGTTGACCGACTTAGAGTTTTGGTCGACTGAAACTCACAGAATGCTTTCTAAAAACATGGTTTTACTGTTCATTTAGTCTCAAAAAGGGATCGGTCGACCGAGATGGTGTTTCGATCGACCGAAACTCCTCGAAATGATGCTAAAAGATCCTCCAAACATGTGAAATTGCAATGGAACCTATGGGATTCATTTTACCCACATGCATAGATCAAAAATTGATTCATTTTAAGCAAGATTGAACATATGAACATGTCAATTACAAGAATTTCATGTGGTAAACCTTTAAGATGGTTAAAATACATTTTTGAAGAAAAGTTTGATACCAAAAGAGTATAGATGCAAAAGTAAACATAATTGACCCTTGCCCTCTTTACATATATGTTTATAATGTCAAAAGTAAAAACTTAAGTATCATTACACATCAAGAAAGCTACATAAGCTTCTAAAATACCATACACCCATGGTATACAAAATATGACATCAAAGTTAAGCATGCTAAACACTTGCATGTCAATATTCAAAAATGTTTCAAATGACTCATAAGCCTCTAAGGATGATGAGAATCCAAGAACATAGTCTCTTTACCTGTAAAACAACCCAAACCCCTAGGGTGAGTAATCAAATTACTCATAGGAAGAAGCATATGCGTATACCGTAAAGTTTCAATATCATTACAAGATCAATATAGATGAATACAAGGGAGCATTCCACTTAACGTCTATGTTCAAGGTGTTCTAAGGGATCATCTTAAGTTAACTTAAATGAATCTAGCAACACAATATCAAAATTGATGTACTTAACAACATCAAATCGTATGAAACTAAAATTACAAGTTACAACTTAAACATTGATTGTCAACTTGGAATTGAATGCGAAATCAAAAAGTGGAATCCTTGGACATCTAAGCTCAGAATTCTGCCGAGACCTCAATGGTTGTTCTGGGCATTAACCCGCTGGGAAGACCACCCTAGTGCGCACTATCTCAATTGGGGAGAACTCACACCTCCCGCACTAGAGCCAAACTCTAGCCATGTCACTTGTAACCATGTCCCAAGAGAATCCAAAATACATCAAGTTCAAAACTTATACATAATATTAAGGCATATATACCACCTTCCAGGCACAAGCATTTTGAAACCGCACAAGCATTTTGAAATCACACAAACCATGTCTTAGGGTTCCAAGTCTAGAATGACATAATGAATGACAAGTCTTTAACATGATATAATGTGCAAAATAATACCACTAACTTATTAACTTCAATCATGCCTCAACAACAAGCTTTATAAACTAAATCTTAACATTTTAGCAATAAGCTTCTAAAATAATCACAATTACCAATAGTAATCTACTAGAATGTAGGATTAACATCACAATAGTATAGTAATTCAAATCAATAAGAGTTCTATACGACATCAATAATCCTACTCAAGATATATACACCATATACATGCTTAATCAATAAAATCCTAAGTCAATCATAAGGATTTCTTATAGTATGAAATACTACAATTCTAAAAGCATGTATACAATATATATTAAACCCCAAAATATTTTAAAACACTTTAAATATAAACATACTACCACCCCTACCTCAATAGAGAATTGAATCTCTATAATCCAAGCTACCAAGCTCAAAATGGAAAATAAGTTTAGGGTTAATGAAGAGGAGAGTGAGAGGAAACTTTTCTCTCCTGAGGTTTATGGTCTAAGGTGAATGGAAGGAAGCCAAAATGAACCAAGAAGCTCTATACCAAGCTTTCCTCTAAAGGTGGATTGGTTAGGGTTTTGAAGAACAAGTGTAAATGAAGGGGATGAAGGTGAAAATGGTGAGTGGGGGTTTAGAAATCATCCACTCACTATGTGCTCTTACACTACCTCTCACACACACACAATGCAAGACTAAATCATGATCCTACACTTGTCACAAATCTAAGGCTCCTTCCTAGGCTTAATCCTAAGCCTACACTTGTCAACCATCTAAGCCAACAAGTGCACCAATCCTTGGCCAACATGTGGATGAATCTCCACCCTCCAAATGTCAAAAGATTACACATCTAAGTCACTCCACCCAATTGCCAACAAGTGGCACCATGAGAATGTGACACTTGCCATATTTTTCAAAAATTACAAAAAAGTCCTTTTTCAAAATATCTTCCAAATTAAATTGCAAAAGGGTCCCCAAAACTACCCAGAATGAAAAAGTGATAACTGCAAAACTGCCCAGAATGAAAATATCTTTCAAAAGATATTTTCTTAAAAACCCCTAAAATAAAATATCTTCAAAAGATATTTATGAAAAACACCCCAAGAAAATAAAAAGTTTTCAAAGAACTATGCATCTATGCCCCTATGGACACCGGGAACAACCAGAGTACTTTTCTACAAAAGTAAAGATATGTATTTCATCATGCCTTAACAATAAGCTTTATCTTTTAAATCTTAACATTTTAGCAATAAGCTCCTAAGATAATTACGAATAGTAATCAATAAGAGTATAAAATTATCATCACAATATTTATAGCAATTCAAGTTAACACGACTTGCATATAACATTAATAATTCTACTAGAGTTGTATATCACTACCACATGTGAAGATACTAGAATTTAGTACACTACTAAATCATGTAATCCTTCTACACAAGGTATATACATATCATATATGCTTGTATCAATAAACCATAAGTCAAAAGTGAGGGTTTCCTATAATATGCAAGACTATCATATTAAAAGCATTTACACAATATATATTAAACCCCAAATGATTTTAAAACACTTAAAATATAAACATACTACCACCCCTACCTCAATAAAGAATTGAATCTCTATAATCCAAAGCAACCAAACACAAAATGGATAAAAAGTTTAGGGTTAATGAAGAGGAGAGTGAGAGGAAACTTTTGTCTCCCAAGGTTAATGGTCTAAGGTGAGTGGAAAGAGGCCAAAATAAAGGAATAAGCTATTAACCCAGCTTTCCTCCAATGGTGGCTAGGTTAGGGTTTTGAAGAACAAAGGAAATGAGAAAGGTAAAGTGAAAATGGTGAGTAGAAGGTCTAGAAATCCTCCACCCACTATATGCTCTTACACTACCTCTCACACACATACAATGCAAGACTAAATTGTGAGCCTACACTTGTCACAAATCCAAGGCTTCCTCCTAGGCTTAATCTTAAGCCCACGCTTGTCAACCATCCAAGCCAACAAGTGCACCAATCCTAGGCCAACAAGTGGGTGAATCTCCACCCTCCAAATGTCACAAGATGATGCATCCAAGTCTTTCCACCCCAATGCCAACAAGTGGCACCATGAGAATGTGACACTTATCACACTTTCAAAAAATTACAAAAAAGTCCTTTTTCAAAATATCTTCCAAATTAAATTGCAAAATGGTCCTCAAAAAATAATTATTTTTACATAATTACACTAAAATCCCAAAATCAAGAATATTTACAAGAAAGTATGCATCTGATAAGCGCCGAATATTATATATTCAAGCGCCCTTAATTGCATTATTTAAGTCCATTGTTTGCTTATATTATGTAGATTATCTCCATTTGTGTGTTTGTATATATTTTCAGGTCCTTTTGCCAAAAAGGAGCAAAAATAAGACTTTGTGGATTTTAGACCATCAAAAGGCACAAGGCTGAATTTCTGGCAGCAGTGGATCCTGGACTTTGCTTGCCACTTTTGACCTAGAATACTCGAGATCTGGACTTCTATTATAAAATGGAATATTTAGATCTATGAATTAGCTTTCTAAATCTTTAAACGGTTTATCATTCGGAGCTCGGAGCAGAGAGTTATGGCCTTGTTACCAGAGGTGCGCAGAACTATCTGGCAGCAATGAAATTCTGCCTTGATCTTCATTTTCGACCAACCATCCTTGAGAATTGGATCTCCACAAAAACATGAAGTTTTTAGAGCTCTGAATTAGCTTTCCAAATCTTCAAACTTTTTGTCATTCGGAGTTCGGAACACAAAGTTATGGCCGTTTTACCAAAGTAGGTACGGGCAGAGCAAACCAAGCATAGGGCATTCTGCCCAATTTTCGAGTGCTCGAGGCCCTATTTCTAGCACTCGAAATTAGGGCAGAATTCTACACAACTCAGCCCACTTGTGCTTAGATTTTACCTACTTTGGAAGCTTTCCTTTATGAGTTGGTTGGGGATGTTTCTTGGAGAGGAGAGAGCTTTTTGGGTGGATTTCTTATCTAGATAAAGAGGGGAGAGCCACACATTGGAGGAAGCTTCATTTTTTTACAAGATTAGAGGAGAGAGAAGAGAGCAAGGAAGAGGGTGTTCTTGAGTGCTACAGTAGGAGCTCAAAAATGGAAATGGATCCTTCTTCTTCTTCTTCCATTTTTGTATCAATGGAGAGCTAAACCTCCATCTAGGGAGGTGATGAAGCTCCTCCCTTGTAAGCATGTGCTAGTGTAGATTTTATTTTGGGGAAAATAATGTATGGTTTTTGGTTATTTTATGATCTAGAGCATCATATTTGTTGTAATGAACTTTAATGTCTATACATGATTATTTTGGGTTATTCCTCTTGTCTTAGATGATTGCTTCTCTTAATCATACTGCTTACACTTTCATAGTGACAATGGAAGTTAGATCATGAAATAGTTTTATTGACATGAAGTTGGAGAACTTAGATAGTCCATTGCTTAGGATCCCCCTTTGATGGTCTATGCTTAATTCCTAATTTTATGTGCTTTCATCATTCCATTAAGGACTTGATAATCTTGGGCTTAGGGAGCATGTGAAGGCTACACCCTAGTTTAGGTGGCTTAAGTATGTGAACCTTTGATGGATTATTCTTGTTGTTGATTTAATGAACTTCTTGAAAATACTATAGCAACCAAGTGTTGCCATGTATCATGACCATCATTTGTGTTGTTTTTTCCCAATTTAATCTTAATCTAGCATGTGTATAGGGTTGGAGTGAATTCATCTCCCTAGTCTTTTCTACTTGTTTCTCACTTCTTCAATTTCCTTGCAATTTATTATTTTATGCACTCCTAATTTCCTAGTTTAGTGACTATCAAACAAACCCTTATTACCCCTTATTATTCTAAGAACAATTCTAGACTCTTAGGTTGCCATAGACTAGGGCAGTCCCAGTGGTTCAACTTACCCGACCAATAGCAATGATTCGTGCTATTGCGAAGAGGGTTGATTTATAATTGATTTCGACCGTCGATCAATTTTTGGCGCCGTTGCCGGGGACTGCAAACGGTTTAGCGACCAAAGTTCTAGGGTTAATTTTAGTTTGATTGTGAATATTGTGTCTTGTGAATACTCCTTGTGTATTTTTGATCATCTTCGTGTTTGTGAGATTCTAGGGACTTGAAACTCGCCGTGGGAACGCTAGCAAATTGTAAGTCTAGAGGCCCCCAGGTAAGTCTCGTGACTTCTAGTTTCGCATTGTGAATATTGTGTATGTGTTTAATTTAACTTGTGAAGCCCTTGTCGAGGCTATTTTTGTTTTACTATATTGCAAAGCATCGGTCCTTGTCGTGGCCATTTATTTCCTATCTTGTTGATAATTGAGGAGAAAAGGATCATTGTATGTGGAGTTGATGATAAAGAATTGTTGTGTTGATTATGTTGTGTGTTGTTGACGTTTAAGTCCTAGATGGAGGGTAGTTATCTTCCAACTCAATTCTACACACCACATGAGTTTTGTGCATTTTACTCTAGTCATACACATCAAACAAGAGAATGTCTTCCAACGAGACAATTCTCGGACTTCTATCTAGAGCAACCAAATGAAAATTTCTTTGAACCAGGTAGTGATCCATACTTCAATGGTTATAACTCGGGTTGGGGAGACCAACAAAACTTCTTGTGGCATGACATAGGAAATTCAACCCCACAATCTTATATGCAACCTTTTCAACCTAATGATCATTCTTTCCTGCCCTCTTCTCCTTGTCCACCGTCTTCATTGGATGAATTTATTACTGCCAATGAACAAATGATGGAGTCTTTCCACACGCAAATGATGGAGTCCAATAAGCAAATGTTGGATGACATTGTTGGCATGCAATCCACTACTCATTCTCATTCCCAATCTAGAGTAGAGTTAGATGACCAAATAGCTCAAATTCAACAAATGGTTGATGCTCTAAATCATGAAAATGAAGAAGAATTTTCCATTGAACTCGTGGCCAATCCAAAAGAAAATTCTATGAATGATGAGATTACTCTTAGTAACTTTCATCATGAGAATGATCAAGTGGTCATCACTTATGAAAATGATGAAATGGTGGTTGAAGATCAAGTTGTTGCCACGCATCAAAATGAAGTAATTGTGGTTCAAAATAAGGAAAATAATGATGATGAGATTGTATCCTATAAAAATCCAGCACAATCCCTACATAATCCCTTGCTTGATGCACCTCCTTTAATGGGGGTTCCTCTAAAAACATGCTTAGCTCATTTTAATTATGCGGATTTTTATGTTGCCAATTCCATTTGGGAGGTGAATTCTTTGCTTGATATTCCTCCACCTATTCACTCTCTTCCTTACAACATCAAATGTATCACTCTCTTGGGAGCTTGCATCTCATCCCATTCCCTCACTTGAGTTATCTCAAGTTGTTGAGCCCGAACCGCCGGATAAGTGTGAGGAGGATGTTGAAATTTTGAAGGATAAGTTGTCGAGCATTCCCATGCTCAATATGACCCTTCAAAAGCCTTTGTTAGGTGCACCCTCACCTACTCCATCTTCCTATAATCCAAATAAGCCCCATAATCCAAAGTTCTTCATTGAGAATGAAGAGTGGGTTGAGGTCTTTCCGTTACCTCTTTTCCACTTTTGTCTTCAAAGTCTTCCTCCGCTTTTAAAAGAATTATCCTATCTGGGGAAATATGACTCTCTAGAGAGACATGGTATAGGGTAAGGAGGACCAACTTGATCTCGGTGCGTCTAGCTATCGACGCTAAATTTAGCACTCATAGGAAGCAATTCTTTCAATTTCCAAGCTTCCCTACCTTCTCAAATTGCTCGTGCCTTGAAATTTTCTGGGAAATGGTTTCGAAAAACCAAAAATTTGATTTTTCTGAAATGGTCTTCAGTTGTGTTCCGCAATTTTAGACCGGCTTCTTAAACCTTCTCAACTCTTGTTTTCATTCCCGGAAGTTTCCGGCTCTATTAGGCAATTTTCTCGGACTTTCAACATGGCACTCACATGCATAGCCTCTTCTCTTCCTACATTGTTGGATCATGATTCCTCAAAATCATCCATACATTGCATTAAAGTTGCAAAAAGTTGAAAAGTTTCTTAAATGCATTCTTGCAGAAGAGAGTAGTTGCAAGGTCTCAAAGTTTTCCCAAATTTCATTCATCCATTCATTGGCAGAAAATTGCACAGTTTGAAAAATTTTCTAAATTTTCTATGCATTGCAATGAAGTGTAGAGTTTGATAATTTTCCCTTCTTGCATTAGAATGGATTGAAGTTCAAAAGTTTGAAAATTGTCCATGCATTAGAACGAAGTTGAAAAGTTTTCAAAATTTTCCATCCATGCATTACATTGGAATGAATTTGCAAAGTTTTAGAAAAAATTTCAGAAATTTAATTCATGCATTGTGTGATGTTGCAAAAGTTCAAAAATTTTTCCTACATTCATCCATGCATTTGAAGAGACCAAATTCCATCCATGCATTTGAGATGAAGTGCAAAGTTTAAATATTTTCCCATGCATTGGCTTACAATTTTTCTTCCATCCTTAAAAAAATAATAAATAAAAAATAAAAAGAATATATAAATAAAAAAAATAAAAAATAAAAATAAAAAATAAAAAATAAAAACCATGAGCTCATTCATCCATGAATGCATGCATGCATTGCATTCATGCATCATCACCTATGTAGTCAACTTCCTTCATGCAATTTGAGTTCATGCATTCTTTCATCCATTCAATCTGCTAGAAAACCTCATGCAAGCTTTTAAGTTTCAAATTTTGCAGCCTTTGCCTTCATGTTTCATGTAGCCATGCATTCAATTTGCATTCATTCATCCATGCCTTCTAGTTCGAGTGCTAGCTGCTTTGCCTCCAATATTGCATGTTCCCATGTTGCAATTATCAACAATCCATGCATTCCTTCATGCATTCATCCATGCATTCAGCCATGAAAATTTCATCCAACCTTTCAGCCCCAAGCACCCTCTGCCTCAATTTCGAGCAATCTCAGCTCCCTTTGGAGTGCTCGTTGATGCCCTTCAAATTCAGCCCTTCATGTGCAGCTACTGTCTCCATTTCGAGCACTTGAATTCCAATTTCGAGTGCTCGAACCTCCATCCCAAACATCCCAAGCACACTGCCTCACATTCGAGCACTTGAAGGCCAATCCAGAGTGCTCGAAACTTCTACAAAAACAATTCCGAGGCTCTGCTTGTTTTTGGAGCACTCGAAGCTAAATTTAGAGTGCTCGAACTCACCTTCTCTGTCTCATCAACCCACTTCCAGCTTCATCTTCCTCTCTCTCTCAAACCACACCACCCCAACATTCCAAACCCATAACCAACTCCACGACCTGCATGCCCAATGCTCAACCAAACACCCCTCCACCTCTCGGCCACTTTCCCACCATGGACAATCAACCCAACACACCACCTTCCTTTTCTCTCCTCTAAACCCCAACACATCCTTCTCCAACACAACCACCCAACCTTCTAATACCAACCTACACAACCCCTCTCGGCAAACCCACTTCCCTCTCATGCATGAACCAACCAAACCACCCCTCACCCGAACCACAACCTCACAAACCATGCTCGAACTCAACCAACCAACTCCCTCTCACTCGTCTCAACCTCTCCACAACTCATCAACCTCACAACCGCTCCACCAAACCAACCTTCCTCTCTCTCTCAACCCACCACGCAGCCCATGCACAACCATGCAAACCCCAACCACAACAGCCGAGCCCACTACCGGATTTTCGAGCACTCGAAGACCCACTTCGAGTGCTCGAACCAAGCTCCACCTCCTCTCTTTTAAACCCACTTCATTTCATCTCTTCCTTCACTTCATCCCCACTCTCGGAGCCAACTCCTCACTCACCTACCACCTCGGCTCCCAACTCACCCAACCCACCCCATGCACACCACACCCCAACCATGTAACAACCCAACCTCCTCTTACCTCCCCCACCTCACCACCATCATCAAACCACCCTCAAACCCACACCCCCATCACCCACAAACCTTCTCTCTCTCCACCCGAGCCATGCCTCCATGCCAACCAAAAAAAAAAAAAAAAAGAAAAAAAAAAGAAGCTAAATTTAAAAATTTTAAAAAAAATCTATATATATGTGACTGTTTTTCTTAAAAACCTATGCTTTTACTTGTGTATAGTAGTTATGTTTTGACAGGTCTTCCTGTCCAAGTTTGGGGGACGCTTTTGCGCACTCACATAGCTGAACATCTACGTCGTCGTCACTCCACTTGGTATTATTGTTCTTTTCCCCCCTTTTTTGCTCTTATTTTGGTATGCTTGTCTTCACACCTTGAGGACAATGTGTCATTCAAGTTTGGGGGTGCATTTATGCATTTTTGGTTTCATAATTTTTGCTAAGCAATGATAGTATAACTTGACACTTGTCAGAGATGAAACATATGTTTAATACCTTGTGTATAGAAACAATTGAAATTTTTGAAAATAAAGAAAAATTTGAGTTGAAATGATCATGTAGATTCAAATTAGTCTGTATAAATGTCTCAATTAAATTCTCACTGGATTTGACACTCTTTTAAGCTTCACTATGCACATTGGAAACTAAACTGTGAGGCATGCAACTTGATTGACCTTGACCTGGGCCTAGTTAATCTGATTTGATGAACCTAATGGATGAATACTTTTGGCATGAATCTAAAAAAAAAAAAAAAAACTGAGAAAGAAAGAAAATAATGATCAGTTGACGTTCGTAACCTTTCCAACTCGAGTTATTAAGCCCTAAGAGTGTCTCTACACTTAGCACCCTAAAACCATCTGGTTTGGGAGTTGTTGGCCTAACGCTTGCTACAAGGGTTGGTTAGAAAGTTTAAAGGACTTAAACATTGCACAGTCATTCAAAAAAATTGTAATAAACATGGTTCGCTAGAGTTTGTAGCCTTTCCAACTTGAGCTATTAAGCCCTTTGGAGTGTCTCTACACTTAACACCCTAAAGCCATCTGGTTTGGGAGTTGTTGGCCTAACGCTTGCTACATAGGTTGGTTAGAAAGTTTAAGGGACTTCAGCATTGCACAACCATTCTATGTTTAGCTTATGAGTTACAATAAATTGTCAACAAGCAACAAAAGTTGTCTTGTAAATAAAATCATGCCTTAGGGACTTCATTTAAAAGGGAATTCAGTGATTTTAAAACTCGTGTCTTGGAATTGGAAAAGAAAGTAAAAGCCGCATGTTAAGAATCCAATCCACTTTCACTGAAGTTAGAGTTGATTTCCATTTAAGAGATGATAATTGAGTTATTTATATGGACTATGATGTTGATACATGCATGTTGAAATGTGTTTAGTATCAATGCTTCATATATGCAAGGTAGTCTTCCCAATGACCCCATCTCCAGCTCTTTTTCTGTTTCAAGTTATTTTTGAGCTATGTATATATCTCATTTTACCATGAATGATATTTTTGTAGTAGCATGCCCATGGTTGTCTTTTCATTAAGTTTTTCATTGTAGTTTTGCTAAGGGACTAGCAAAATGTAAGTTTGGGGGTGTGATAAGCGCCGAATATTATATATTCAAGCGCCCTTAATTACATTATTTAAGTCCATTGTTTGCTTATATTATGTAGATTATCTCCATTTGTGTGTTTGTATATATTTTCAGGTCCTTTTGCCAAAAAGGAGCAAAAATAAGACTTTGTGGATTTTAGACCATCAAAAGGCACAAGGCTGAATTTCTGGCAGCAGTGGATCCTGGACTTTGCTTGCCACTTTTGACCCAGAAAGCTCGAGATCTGGACTTCCATTATAAAATGGCATATTTAGAGCTCTGAATTAGCTTTCTAAATATTCAAACGGTTTCTCATTCAGAGCTTAGAGCAGAGAGTTATGGCCTTGTTACCAGAGGTGCGCAGAACTGCCTGGCAGCAATGAAATTCTGCCTTGATCTTCATTTTCGACCAACCATCCTTGAGAATTGGATCTCCACAAAAACATGAAGTTTTTAGAGCTCTGAATTAAGTTTTCAAATCTTCAAACATTTTGTCATTCAGAGTTCGGAGCACAAAGTTATGGCCATTTTACCAAAGTAGGTCCGGGCAGAGCAAACCAAGCATAGGGCATTTTGCCCAATTTTCGAGTGCTCGAGGCCCTATTTCGAGCACTCGAAATTAGGGCAGAATTCTACACGACTCAGCCCACTTGTGCTCAGATTTTAACTACTTTGGAAGCTTTCCTTTATGAGTTGGTTGGGGATGTTTCTTGGAGAGGAGAGAGCTTTTTGGGTGGATTTCTTATCTAGATAAAGAGGGGAGAGCCACACATTGGAGGAAGCTTCATTTTTTTACAAGATTAGAGGAGAGAGAAGAGAGCAAGGAAGAGGGTGTTCTTGAGTGCTACAGTAGGAGCTCGAAAATGGAGATGGATCCTTCTTCTTCTTCTTCCATTTTTGTATCAATGGAGAGCTAAACCTCCATCTAGGGAGGTGATGAAGCTCCTCCCTTGTAAGCATGTGCTAGTGTAGATTTTATTTTGGGGAAAACAATGTATGGTTTTTGGTTATTTTATGATCTAGAGCATCATATTTGTTGTAATGAACTTTAATGTCTATACATGATTATTTTGGGTTATTCCTCTTGTCTTAGATGATTGCTTCTCTTAATCATACTGCTTACACTTTCATAGTGACAATAGAAGTTAGATCATGAAATGGTTTTATTGACATGAAGTTGGAGAACTTAGATAGTCCATTGCTTAGGATCCCCCTTTGATGGTCTATGCTTAATTCCTAATTTTATGTGCTTTCATCATTCCATTAAGGACTTGATAATCTTGGGCTTAGGGAGTATATGAAGGCTACACCCTAGTTTAGGTGGCTTGAGTACGTGAACCTTTGATGGATTATTCTTGTTGTTGATTTAATGAACTTCTTGAAAATACTATAGCAACCAAGTGTTACCATGTATCATGACCATCATTTGTGTTGTTTTTCCCCAATTTAATCTTAATCTAGCATGTGTATAGGGTTGGAGTGAATTCATCTCCCTAGTCTTTTCTACTTGTATCTCACTTCTTCAATTTCCTTGCAATTTATTGTTTTATGCACTCTTAATTTCCTAGTTTAGTGACTATCAAACAAACCCTTATTACCCCTTATCATTCTAAGAACAATTCTAGACTCTTAGGTTGCCATAGACTAGCACAGTCCCAGTGGTTCGACTTACCCGACCAATAGCCCTATTTTACAATGATTCGTGCTATTGCGAAGAGGGTTGATTTATAATTGATTTCGACTGTCGATCAGCATCCATGCCCTTAACGAAAAATTAAGCAACTAGAATGTATTTTCTACAAAAGTAAAAATACAAATGTCATGAAAATCAAATATTATCGATGCAAGCAAAGCCGAACTCAATTCCGAGCACAAAAAGTGAGGTTATGCAAAGAAAAATGATACATGGGAAAAAGACGAAATAGGGAAAAGAACGAAAAAAGAAATCGCCGAAAAAAGAAAGGAAGGAAAATGACCGGGTCATTACAACCTACCCTCCTTAAAAGGATTTCGTCCCCGAAATCAAGTTGTACCTAAAAGAGAGAACAAATTGGGATACCAAGAGCAAACCTCCTGTTCGAGCTCCCAGGTAGCATCCTCAACATCGTGATGTCCCTACAAGACCTTTACCAATGGAATGGTCTTGGTCCGCAAGACCTGTTCCCGTAAATTAAGAATCTGGACTGGACCTTCCTTATAGGTCACATCCTCATCAACAACAACATCTGTCCACCGTAAAATATGTGATGGATCCGGCTCGTACTTTCTCAATATAGAGACATGAAAGATGTCGTGAACCCTATCCATGTCTGGCTGCAACGCCAAACGATAAGCAACTTCACCGACGCGCTCCAAAATCTGAAATAGTCCAATGAACCTAGGAAACAACTTGCCAGTCTGCTGAAATCTCAGAAGTCCCTTCCGTGGAGAAATCTTGAGGAAGACGTGGTCCCCTACCTCAAAAGACAAAGATCTCCTCCTCTTGTCAGCATAACTCTTCTGCCTGCTCTAGGCTGTAGCCAACCGCTGCCGAAAATCAGCTTAATCTTTTCTGTAGTCTCAAGGACAATATCGGGACCCAAGGCGACTACATCACCTACCTCAGTTCAACAAACTGGAGATCTGCAAGGTCTGCCATATAATGCCTCGAAAGGTGCCATGCCAATACTGGTCTGGTAACTGTTGTTGTAGGCAAGCTCAACCAAGGGTAAGCAGTATTCCCAACTACCCCCAAAGTCCAAAATGCAAGCCCGTAGTATATCCTCCAAAATCTGAATGGTACGCTCCGATTGACCATCAGTCTGAGTGTGACGACCCTGGATTTTTAAACCTAGTGTGTCCTATGATGAACCAAAAGATGACCCGATAAGGGCTCCGAAATGCGAAAACGAAAGAAGCAAAATGGCCTCAAGAGATGTACGTCCTCCCTAAGGCACCAAAGTGACTCCCCATGAAGCCACAGAATTTAGTTGAGCCAACAAATAAAGCAAGAATGCTAACCCAAAAAGAAATGAACCAAGGGTAAAATGGTCATTCCAAATTGAAATGGGTGACACCGTGCACACCATTGGCAAGACAACAAAAAATGAACGAAGTTAGACTCAACAATCACCTGATTCTGAGTTCAAACTGAAAAGATATGAATTTAAAACAAAGTGGCTTTCCCCGTTTAAGACATACCACGACACTATCTTACTAGAACTGGAATAACTTTCACTACAGGTGGAGTTTTGATGAATGGTTGGTACCATTGGAAAGCTAACTTCAAGCTCTTGAACTTATACTCCAGAATGAACCTATTTGGACAAGAAATAAAAGAGATATGGTCTTCCAAGTTGGAATAACAAGGCTGTCCAAGAGAAGCTGAGAAGGGGTGGTTCCAGGGAGAATCAGCTGACCAAAATGTAATCATCAGTAGGCTGAAACTCAATCATTGGTCGGCCGAATCCCCATGGTCAGCCAACCGAAACGCCTAAAATCCCAAAATGGCTACTGGAATGGTCTCGAGGGATTCATCAGTCGACCGATGAAACTCTATTAGCCGACCGACACACCTGTTACTTCTATGAAAAGCTGCTGCAATGTGTGAAAATGTTTTGACACCCCATTTTCTAGCCTCATTCAAGCATCTAAAACATGCCAAACCAAAAAGGAACTCAATTGACACCCCAATGCAAGGTTTTTGCATAAAAACTTATAAAATCGCCCAAAAATAGTTCCAAAGTTGAAACTCAAGAGTTTTATGCAATGTGGACATGCACGCAGATGTAAAAAGACATTTAGGAACACAATCAGAAGTAACATGGCAGCACAAATAGCGATTAGAACCCGCCTACAGCGTACCCAAGGTGTGGTAGCACCCACAGTGTCAAGTGCCCACCCACACCCACATTACTAGCTAGGTAATGCAAGGTAGCATCAACGGTAACTAGCACTCGCCCACACACAACCTGTACGGTAACATGACAGTTTAAAGCCTTAATTCTTCACCTGCCCCTAACAAGCTCACCCGTGAAACCTATTGATGCAAATGACAACAATATCAAAATGATCATTGCCACAAGCACCACGGAAACCAGGCATTCTGTGAGAGTTGCGATATGGTCTAAAATGTCCGGCCGGACCATTCTGGCCAATCCAAAACTCTGACAACAATGTCATAAGCCCCGCTACGCTTAAATCCTCAATACTGGAAAAATTGACAATCCCAAATCTCAAAACACTGTTGTCAACCACATTAATCATAAATCCAAAGCCTAACAAGTCTATGCCCTCAAGCCAATGGATTGGACTTTACCAATCAAACAACATCATCATTACCTTAGTCACAATGACTTTCAACAAAACAATGCACCCAAGAACTTCCATGTCATCCTAAAGCTGACCTACTACAAGACTATGCCTAGGAATCCAGACATCGGATCAAGCTCACACACACAATCCCGATAACCAAGGTCATATAACCCTAAGCAAAGTACGGAATGATAAAAGAAATGAACTAATAAAGCAATTAGTCATGAAACATATATATATATATATATATATATATCTATACAAGTATACATTCACAAGTATACTAAGAAATATCGAAATAGAAATACAATATATGTGTACAAGTATACATCCACAGGTATACTAAGCAGTACTAAATCCATGGTAGACAAGTATACAGGCTTAAGTATACTAAACTAAAACGGAATGAAATAAACAACGTGCAAGCATACTAGGTGCAAGTATACTAAACGTAAACGAAAATCCACGCACCAAACAACTAAACACATAGTGTACAAGGACAATCAGATATGCTACCAATCACGTAGGGGTCAAGCATCTGTAACACGCTACACATCACCTATAACGCTAGCATGACAAACAAATATAGTAAATGAAAGACATCATCTACACCTGTACATAACCATCAAATAGTCACTTCCCCTAACATGTTTCTAAGGCATGCTCAAAACAACAAGGCATATAAACATGTAGGAATCACTATACAAATAACAATCCCGCAAAATCACAAGCAAGAATGGATAAAATACCTCTCAGAAAGACAAACTCACCGAAAATGAATCCCAAAAACCCGTATGAATCTAATCCCTCACCGCGAGGAAATGAATCATCTCCTAGAATGAACACTAAAGTCCCTGAAATAAAGAGTCTACAAGTCTTTCCCAAGACTAGCTCAAACCTAAGGTGGAATTCTAACTGATAGGGAAAAATATAAACCTACCCTACCCTCAATAAGATTGATTAGATTTCATTATCAAGGATAATGAAATCAAATCTGACATGGTTCAACAGGTAAGAATAATCCTACAATAACTGGAGGAGGTCAAAAGGATTAAATCATATCCCGACAAATCTGGTAATAAATCTCCTATGATTTCGCACAAGCGGAAGATAAGGTCAACCATCGACATCAGCGGAACGATTTTGATTCCAATCGACAGCCATAAATAAGGCATCAAGCCATTAAAGAAGGTACAACGTAAAAACTATTATTAATCCCTGCCTTTTTTTTAGACCTCCGTGACTAATTTGATCGTCGGAGAGCTCTTGGCAGGCACCACACCGATGCCGTCAAGGTTCATCGATCTTCTCCTCTCTTCCTTGCAGGAAAACGATATCGTATCGGACTGCGCAAATTTCAGCCTCAACAGTTGGCGCCGTCTGTGGGAACGACGATTCCCTTGAATCAATTAATTACTCGTTGGGTATATACATTTGCAATCCGGTATGGTTACCGAAGGAACACCGTCGCAGGGATCTGGTCAAAGGGTAGAGTCGGGTGGAAACCCGGACATCCCAAACGACCAGGCATGGCTTGCAGCGTTGGAACTACAGGTTTAAACTCTGAGTCAAGGTATGAACCAGTTGATCTAGCAAAATGCAACACTCTTGCAACACCTTGTTCCACCGGTTCAACAAAACTTTCCAAGACAAGATCTCTCAAGTCCAAACGGAGGTAATGGGAATCTTGAAGAGAGGGATAATCATTCCCCCCAAGATGAGACTAAAGTGGAACAAAGCCAGGTGGGAACCCCACATAGAGAGGTGGTTCACCCATCTCTCCTATGGAGTTCCCGACCTCCTAAAAGCATAGCCTTCTGTCTTAAGGAAAAGACAAAGAAAGTTACCCATCTTGACTTACAGATCAAGGATCTCAAAGGGAAAATGGAAGATGTAATGCAGGCTATAAAAGGGAAAGGTCCTGCCGCCATAGATGACCTGGTACAAAGGACCAACTTGCCTTTTAGCCTCGCCGTTATGAAATGTCCACTACCTAGCAAGTTCAGGATGCCCTCGTTCGAAAGCTTCGATGGGACCAAAGAACCCCTCGATCACCTGAAAACTTTTCAAGCTCTTATGCATTTACACGCTGTGCCAGATGAAATCATGTGCTGAGCTTTTCCCACTACACTTAAGGGATCAGCGAGAGTTTGGTTCAACAAGTTGAAGCCAGGAACCATCAACACCTTCGAAGAATTGAGTACGCAGTTTGTGAGCCACTTCATTGCAGGTCAGAGGCATAGGAGGCCGGCTACCTACCTGTTTACCGTGAAGCAACAAAAGGAAGAGTCGATTCGGGAATACATCACCCGATTCAACGCAGAGATGTTAGAGGTAGAAGAGGCGGACGACAAGGTAGCTTTGACCACTTTCATAGGAGGACTCCAAACCTCCAGATTCTTGTTCTCCTTATCAAAAGAACCTCCCACCAGCATGATAGAGTTGCTGGTCAGAGCGCAAAAACACATCAACGCTGAAGACACCATGAGTGCATGGAAGGAAGGAGAGGACAAGAAGAGGCCAGCCCCTCTCGCTAGGGATGAAAATAATACCAAATATAAAAAATCGTTCTTCAGCCAGAGTGATAGCACATATTATGAGAATGACTCAGATGAGTATACCGACTAGAAATTGTCTCGCGACTGGAATTAGCCTTATCAAGTCATTCACAATAAAGACTGGGGGCATCTTAGTTAATCATTTTAAATGGAGGGTAGCTCCATCACGTGTTATTTTGTTTTTAATAATGATGGTCTTTAATAAAATTCCTTTTATTTTATACGTGCAGTATCCCCGTACTATAAGGGATAGTAAATGAGTGTCCTGTATTACAAGGACCCGGGCTGAGTGAATCCCGTAATCCGTATCCTCGTACTATAAGGGATAGTAAATGAGTGTCTTGTATTACAAGGACCTGGGCTGAGTGAATCCCGTAATCCGTATCCCCGTACTATAAGGGAATAGTAAATGAGTGTCCTGTATTACAAGGACCCAGGCTGAATGAATCCCGTCATCCATATCCCCGGACTATAGGGGATAAGTATCCTGTATTATCAGGACCTGGGTTGAATGAATCCTGTAATCCATATCCCCGTAATATAAGGGATAATAAATGAATGTCCTGTACTACAAGGACCTGGGTTGGATGAATCCCGTAATTAATATCCCCTTACAATAAGGGATAGAAAATAAAAATCCTTTATTAAAGAGGTGAGCTGAGTAAAACTCGTAAAGTTCAATTCCCTTACTAAAGGAACGAGCTGAGTAAAACTCGTAAAGTTCAATTCCCTTATTAAGGAGTGAAACTCATATAATTTATTCCCTTATCAAAAGAAGAGTACTGTTCCCTTGGGTGCAAAAAAAAAAAAAAAAAAAAATCCTGAGTTACTATTCACATGAATAGTGCTCGCGGGAATAGTACCCGCGGGGTACTGTTCACAGGGGTATTAAAAAAAAATTCCCTGAGTTACTATTTACGTGAATAGTACCCGCGGGGATTGTTCACCGGGGTTGAAAAAAAAATAAAAATAAAAATAATAATAATTATTATTATTATTATTATTTATTACATTCCCAAAGCTAGATGTGCAAGCTTGGGAATGGGGGGCAACTGATAGGGAAAAATATAAACCTACCCTACCCTCGATAAGATTGATTAGATTTCATTATCAAGGATAATGAAATCAAATCTGACGTGGTTCAATAGGTAAGAATAATCCTACTATAACTGGAGGAGGTCAAAAGGATTAAATCATATCCCGACAAATCTGGTAATAAATCTCCTATGATTTCACACAAGCGGAAGATAAGGTCAACCATCGACATCAGCGGAACGATTTTAATTCCAATCGACAGCCATAAATAGGGCATCAAGCCATTGAAGAAGGTACGACGTAAAAACTATTCTTAATCCCTGCCTTCTTTTTAGACCTCCGTGACTAATTTGATAGTCGGAGAGCTCTTGGCAGGCACCACACCGATGCCGTCAAGGTTCATCGATCTTCTTCTCTCTTCCTTGTAGGAAAACAGTATCGTATCGGACTGCGTGAATTTCGGCCTCAACACTAACATCACACAAAATAAAACCACCATTCTAAGAAGAAAAGGCATAAGAACCTCGCTGTTGAGGCCCACGAATATAAAACTTCTAATCCCCAAGGAAGGACCTGAGTTAATCCGACTCATAGTCACATGACGCTAGAAACAAAACCCCAATGATGTCATCACATCAAGGTCACCACGAAACCTCAAGAGATGATACCAACACCCCAGAAACTCCTTGACCATGTTGTGAAGCCACGAAGGAAAAGGGGAAGATGAAACAGTGCCTCCCTGGCCCACGTCTCATTCCACCAGACAAGGACTGCGACTCTACGCTCACATGAGCCTTACTCACATCAACTGCCAGACTAAAGTCTCGAAACACCCAAACCATCAGAACAGACAAGAAGGTTCCCCGATGTGGGGTCTTTACAGAATGAGTTTCTCCTACCCAAGGAGGAAACTTCACAAGACATGGATGTATCCAAGAGATATGGCGAACTCCAAGAGACAATGCCCCAGCATCAATCTCAACCAACCAAGCTGGGATAACCCACAATGCCTAAACAGGACATAAAAGCAAACAACTACTAAGTAACATAGCAACAAACTACATACTCACACAAGTAATAAAGAATCACATAAGGCATGTCAATGTCATACAATCACGCTAAGAATAATAAGCACATGTAATACGCTAAGGTCAACAAGTATTACCATCATACTAATTATACAAGCGTAAATCAACATGCTAAGACAGTTAAGCATATACAGTGGACTATAGCACCTGTGACGACCCTGGATTTTTAAACCCAGTGTGTCCTGTGTTGAACAAAAAGATAACCCGATAACGGATCTGAAATATGAAAGCAAAAAAAACAAAATGACCTCAAGAGATGTACATCCTCCCTAAGGCACCAAAGTGACTCCCCATGAAGCCACGAAACTTAGTTGAGCCAACAAATAAAGTAAGAATGCTAACCCAAAAAGAAATGAACCAAGGGCAAAATAGTCATTCTAAACTGAAATGGGTGCCACCGTGCACACCATTAGCAAGACAACAAAAAATGAACGAAGTTAGACTCAAGAATCGCCTGATTCTGAGTCCGGACAGAAAAGATATGAATTTAAAACAAAGTGGTTTTCCCCATTTAGGACATACTACGACACTATCTTACTAGAACTGGAATAACTCTCACTACAGGTGGAGTTTTGCTGAATGGTTGGTACCATTGGAAAGCTAACTTCAAGCTCTTAAACTTAGACTCCAAAATGAACCAATTTGGATAAGAAATAAAAGAGATATGGTCTTCCAAGTTGGAACAACAAGGCTGTCCAAGAGAAGCTGAGAAGGGGTGGTTCCAGGGAGAATCAGCCGACCGAAATGTAACCATCAGCCGGCCAAAACTCAACCGTCAATAGGCCGAATCCCATGGTTAGCCGACCAAAACTCCTAAAATCCCAAAATGGCTACTGGAATGGTCTCGAGGGATTCATCAGCCGACCGATGAAGCTCTATCAGCCGACCGACACACCTGCTGCTGCTATGAAAAGCTACTACAATGTGTGGAAATGGTGCTTGGTCCATCTCCAAGGTTCTACATTCTTTCTACATGATCCAAACACGTTTCAAAACATTTCCTAACCTCATTCAAGCATCTAAAACATGCAAAACCAAAGAGGAACTCAATTGACACCCCAATGCAAGGTTTTTACATAAAAACTTATAAAATCTCCCAAAAATAGTTCCAAAGTTGAAACTTAAGAGTTTTATGCAATGTGGACATGCACGCAAACGTAAAAAGACATTTAGGACGCGTCCCAATGGTCCGCTGCCTCAAAATGACCCCAATGCAAAATATGACCTCTCAATGGCCAAAAATGCCTAAAATGCAATAAATGGAACTAAAATGCAAAACCTAGAACAAAATGGTGTTTGGCCCCTGGCCACGCCTCATACATGATCATAGAAACTCTATGAAAGAAACGGAATGAAATTCCCACACCCGATACAAAAGTTATGAAGCAATGACTTCGCATTTTTTAATATTTTCACAATAAACCTTGAAAACAAAAATGCATGGTATACAAGATACATGTAATTGGCCTCCAGCCTCATCTTATACATGTCAAATACATTAAAACGAGTGTACTTATATACTTTACATATACGAATCAAAGAATACAAATTTAGACAAATAAGGCTACAAAATAGCATTTCATGCCAACTTTTACAAGAATTGAAACCTTCAAGGCTACAAATCATCCAAGCAATATGAGAATCTCGAACCTTGATTCCTGTACCTGAAAAATGTCCCCACTACGTGGGTGAGTAACATAAAGCTACTCGTAAGAGATGAGCATGCATTGACCTAGTATTTTACAATTGTATCACCTTAAGGTGAAACATATTAAAGGGGCTCATGCCACCTAACGTTTATGTCAGAGTGAGACTCAGGGATCATCCTAAGCTATTTATACAATTAAAATGAACAACGACATATAAGTATACATGCTCAAGTACACTAAGTCGTATTTAAAACATGATACACGACATACCAGCATACATGTTCAAGTACTCTAAATCATGTTAAACAAGATAAACAGTATCTAACATACATACACAAGTATTCGATATATATAGAGCACTCATAAATCAAGTATACAACCATAAGTATACTAAGCCAAACAAAATACGCATAGGATAAGTATATATGGCATAAGCATACTAAATGCAATCTAAACTCACGAAGCAAGTATACAAGTTCAAGTATACTAAATAGTATTCAATTTCCCAAAGTAAGCATCAATTCTCAAGCTACAAGTAATCCATGATTAACAACTTGAAATTAAATGCAAAATCAAATAGTAGAGAGACTAGGACATGCGGTCACTAGACCAGGCAAGTATTTTCGGGTAATTACGACCCACAAGGTACCACCTAGTACGCACTTATGACTTAGAAGACACTTGTCTACGTACTAGATCCAAACCCTAGCCATCACATAAATTATGTCCTCACAAGCTTTCCAAAATCAATAAGTTCAAAACTTATACAAAATTAAATGCAAGTTACCACATTCCATGCACAAATAAGGTTGAATCCACACAAACCATGTCCTAGAATTCAAGTCTAAATAGCATATGACAAGTCATGTCCTTAATATGCAATTTATATACTAAGCAAGAATATCTTACAACAATTGAGCCACATTACCACTCTAAGCCACAAGTACTAAATAAGCTTCAATTTAGTAACAAGCTTTTAAGGTAAACAATTGTAATATTCTAACAAGTTATATACCTACACAAGATATATTTAAACAAGCTATTCAAGACAATGATATCACATATCATGCTAAGTCCAATTACCATTTTAAGACACCCCAAGTACTAATTCTACATCTAATTAGTAACATACTCACAAGGTAATTTATTGCACTACATTTCATGAGATTACCACCCTAACATGAAAAGTCTCTAGATTTCAAAAAAATTCTAATTAGGCTCATATTAATATATGTAAAAGGACATAACATGGTCTTCACATACATTCTACCCAAAATCAATTTAAGTGACTACAACACTTAAAATAAAATTAATTAAGCTAATTAATTAATTTTCTCTAGATTTTCAAACAACTCCAAATAACCTCAATTTAACATATGTTAAAGAACTCACCAAGGCCTACTTTAATATTACAATACAAGTTGATTTCATGCTTGTTTCAACTATGAAATTTAATCTTTCACAAAAGATAAATATTAAACAAGTTTGGCAATTCTTATTCATATGTTCTAAATTTAATATATGTTACACAACTCACCAAGGCTTAATTTACTAGCATTCCATAATTTAATTCTAAACTATATACCATCATTAGAATTAAATCCTAAACAAAGAAAATAAATAAATAAAATTCTAAAAACTTGAACAAGGCATGCTCACAAGTTGTATATGCTTATAAAACAATCAATACAACAATAACATAAACCTAAGACATCCCCTACCTCAATTTAAGATGAAAATCTCAAAAGCCACCAAAATGAAACTGCTCCGAATTCGATGAAATTTCAAGGTTTTGTCAGGGACAACACGATCTACATGAACCCCGAAGAAGCCCCATCAAAATCACAACTTGACTTCAAACCCGAACTCAAGAAATGGCCAAAACGAGATTTCAATCGGTGGAATCGAAGGCCTCGCTAAGGCGAACATAAAACACTAAGGCACGACAACATTTCACTCAAGGGAAGTGGCCGGAAAAAGAAGAAGAAGGGTGGCAGCCCCTTGGCAGCCATGGTTGCCGGCCAAGAGAGAGGAGAGAAAGAAGAAAATATGATATTTTCTCTTTAAGTCCCCTATTTATAGAACAACCCTAAAAGTGCCCCGAAAGGGCCCCGCCGGGTCCAGAAAAGTGGAATTTGAGCAGACATGCTCAAATGGTGAAACTCCATGAACAAAAAAGATTCAAAATGAGAAAATATGAATAACAAAAGAAACGGCGTCAAAAACTGAGTCCCGAACACAGAGATATGTCCCGAATAAGTTCGGTGGCAACCGGGGCCAGAAACCCTGAAACTGGAGAAAAATGACCAGAAGGAAATTCTATGGGTACACGACTCGACGAAATGTGAAAATGAATCCCGTACGAGGATCCAAGCTCAAAATAAGGTATTTTGCAATAACTTTCGTTACTTGCACAATGGCCCCTACAAAAAGGGTTAACTGCAAAATTACCCCAGAATGAAAATATCTTCCAAAAGATATTTTCTTAGATACCCCTGAAATAAAATATCTTCAAAAGATATTTATGAAAAACACCCCAAGAAAAGAAAAAGATTCTAAAGAACTATGCATCAATGCACCTATGGACACCGGGAGCAACCAAAGTACTTTCTTGCAAAAGTAAAGATACGTATTTCGTGGAAACCACTTAGAATGAAGATACGTGAAGTCAAAAATCAACTCCAAACACAAGGAGCGAGGTTATGCCAACAAAGTGACAAACGGGGAAAAGACAAAATAAGGAAAAGGACAAAACAGGGAAAAGGACGAAAAGTGAATAGTGTCGAAAAACGAAAAATGTGAAAATGACTCGGTCCCCAAAGGAAGTTGTCAATCCAGAGGAAAGAGTCTCAGAAACCATTTCTGAGCACTCGAGATGACACTAAGCGACGAGAAACTGAACTTAGAAAAGAAATTTCAACGAAAAAAAATTCATCCGTAAAATTCTGAGGAAAAAAAGGAAATGAAGGAAATGACTGGGTCATTACACTAAGGATGGAATGTCGTGCTGAAATTAAGCCCCGTGTCAAGAGCTTCCTGAAAACTCTGCCAAAAGTGAGACGTGAACTTAGGATCCCTATCTGAAACAATGGATACCGGAACCCCGTGAAGCCTGACAATCTACCTCACATACAATCCACTAAGTCTCTCTGCATCATCTGTCACTGCCATAGGCAAAAAGTGAACCATCTTAGTCAATCTGTCAACAATGAACCAAACAACATCATTCCCTGCCTTAGATCTCGGAAGTCCCGTCACGAAATCCATAATGATGTGTTCCCCACTTCCACTCTGCAATTAGTAGTGGTTGTAACAACCCTGCCAGTCTCTGATACTCTGCCTTCACTTACTGACAAGTAAGACATTTGGCCACGAACTGAGAAACATCTCGTTTCATGCCTTTTCACTAAAACTATCTCCATAAATTGTGATACATCTTCGTACCACCAAGGTGAACTGCAAGTCAAGAATAGTGAAAATCCTGAAGAACAATGTCACGATAAGACAAAGGAACAAACATCTTCCCTCTGTACCTGAGACCACTGTCTGAATACAAGGTCCAACCCTCTACATTCTCGCAACCTGAAATCCGATCATGGATGGACTTCATCTCCCCATCCTCCCGTTATGCCTCAATAACTCTGCTAACAAGAGCTGGTTGAGCCACAAGGCTAAACAAAATAGCCAGTGAAACATCCTCATAAGACTGCAAACCAAGATCTGCAAGCTTCCATCTGTGAACGGAAATGCTAGCAAGAGTACTCCGTGACTTCCTACTCAATGCATCGTCCACCACATTGGCCTTCCCCGGATGATACTGCAACTTAAAGTCGTAGTGCTCCATGAACTCAACCCATATGCACTGTCTCAAATTCAAATCCTTCTGAGAAAAGAGATATTTGAGACTCTTGTGATCGGAGAAAACCTCAAACTTCTCCCCGTACAAATAATGTTTCCACCCTTTCAGGGCAAAAATAACCGCTACCAACTCCAAATCATGTGTTGGATAGTTTAATTCATGAATCTTCAACTGCCGAGACCCAAAAGGTACTACCCGCTCTGTCTGCATTAGAACACACCCTAGGCCTTCTCGCGAAGCATCACAATAGACCACGTAACCTAAACCACGTTCAGGTATGATCAAAATTGGAACTGATGTCAACCTGATCTTCAACTCCTGAAAAGCAAAATTATAAGCCTCATTCCATATGAACTTGACCCCCTTGCGAGTAAGTCTAGTCATAGGTGCTGCTAGACGAGAGAAATCTCGAACAAATCTCCTGTAATAGCCGGCTAGGCCAAGAAAGCTCCAAACCCCAAACATTGTCTTCGGACGCTCCCAATCCATCACAAACTCAATCTTTGTCGAATCCATTGTAACACCGCCCCCTGACACAACATGTCCAAGGAACTTCACCTCCGGTAGCCAAAATTCGCATTTCTCGAACTTGGCATACAATCAGTTATCCTTAAGGATCTGTAAAATTGCTCTCAAGTGATACTCATGATCCTCCCTCGAAGCTAAGTACACGAGAATGCCATCAACGAACACCACAATGAATCTATCAAGATAGTCACTGAATACACGGTTCATCAAATCCATAAAAGCCACTGGAGCATTGGTTAAACCAAATGGCATCACCAGAAACTCATAATGGCCATACCGTGTACGAAAAGCAGTCTTGGATATATCCTCATCCTTAACCGTCAACTGATAATAACCTGATCTCAAATCAATCTTTGAAAAGCATGTCGCTCCTTTCAATTGATCAAACAAGTCATCAATCCTAGGCAAATGATACATGTTCTTAATCGTAGTGTGATTCAACTTGTGATAATCAATGCAAAGTCTCAAAAAACCATTCTTCTTCTTCGTAAAAAGAACCGGTGCTCCCCATGGTAAAGCACTAGGACGAATAAAGCCCTTAGCTTTCAAATCATCCAACTAACCTTTCAGCTCATCAAGCTCTGTCGGTGCCATACGGTACAGTGCCATAGAAATGGGTGCTGTACCGGGAATGACATCGATGGCAAAAATAACTTCTTTTAAATGAGGTAACTCTGTTAGTTCCTCTGGAAAGACATCAACAAAATCCTCCACAACTGCCAAAAGAACACGGCCCACACCGCTATCCTCATCAACAAACAAATTAGCCAAGTAGGATCTGTGGCGACTTCAGTCACCAATGCTAAAAATCATCGCCGGGTGGGAATCACTCCGATCTCCCACAAAATGGAAACAATCTCCCTTAGGAGTGCAAATGGACACCCTCCCGCCGAAGCAATCGATCGTAGCCCGAAAGTATGACAACCAATCTATCCCGAGAATGACGTCAAAGCCCTTCATGTCGAGAACAACGAAATCAAACTCTAAGGTCCACCCAATTATCTCAATAGCACAACCCTGACAAACACGATCCAAGGACACTGGACCCCAACTGGCGTGTCAACACAGAGAAGACTATCCCGAAGTGTGACCTCCAGACCCAATGAATGTACAAATAATGCATAAATATAATGAAAGAACGAAATGCACGCGCAAAAGGAAAAACTCAAACGAAAGACTGAATAGAGGAAAGGTACCTCGATCAGTCAAAATCCCTACAGAGGCATCCATCTGTGGGAGAGAAACAATCATTATGTGTCTTGGCCTGCAGTAATGGACACCCCCTCTTGAAGTGGCCCTGCTGCTTACAGTAGTTACAAGCTCCGTGAACCTCATTGATAGCAACAATTGCATGCTGAATAATCTGAGCTTGAAGCCGTGGGCAATGAGGCCTGATGTGCCCTGACTGATGGCAATGGTGACACACTATCTCATGAGTAGACCCCGCAGTCAAGGGAACTATGGTCGTAGGACGAATCTGTTGTGATAGTCCTCGTGAGCAAGCGACGTCCCCAACTTTAACCATTTTTGCCTTCACCCCTAAAGATGAAACCTCATCCTCACATCGCTTCCTAGACTCCTTAACCCATACTGCATCTAAAGCCTCTGCCTCAACAAGTATAGCCCGCTGAATCACATCATCATAAGTCCTTAAGTCTGGGAGTAGAGACTGTGGCCTGAACTCAAGCCGCAAACCATCTCGAAGTCCCCTAAGATACTCCAAAACCTCAATGATTACTGGTGCAGGTGCCGGAGTTGGTACCGGAATCTGCATCCCCACCACCTGTCGGAAAATCAACTCCTGAATGGATTCAGCAATCCCAAGTGCCACACTCCGTGCATGAACTCTCGACTTCCTAGGAAGGCTCCTGACAATCTCGGTGTCCTCCACCTGCTCATCCCCTCCATTCTGACGTGAAGACTCCCCTCGTGTCCTAACCATGATGCAAGATGTACGAAAGGAAAGAGGTTAACAATAACACAAGTTATTATGACTAAATACAACTCACACTATGAATGCACAAAACACGAAGCAAGATAAGGTATGCGACATACGGTCATGTTAAAGCAATCAAAGAAAGCTGTTTAAATAGTTAAGCACTTAAGCAAATAAGCATACATGTCAAACAAAGATGCTTCTAAGCATATAAGCTTATAAGCATAAAGACATGTCATAATACCAAACGCGTTATCAAGAAACACATAAACATGATATAACGCCGAAACATGTCATCAAAAGCATGTGAAAATATCAAAGTAGGTCAACAAAAGCATGATATGCACCCAAACCACGTCGTCCTAAGGTGTTCAAACCTAGGATCTCTGATACCACTTGTGACAGCCCAAGTTTTATAACCCAGTACGTCAGTAATGAACAAAAGATAACTCGACAACGGATCCAAAATGCAGAAGCTAGAACGTAAACAAGGTCTTTAGAGATGTACCTTATCCTTGAGACACAAGAGTGACCTTTCGAGGATTTTTGAGACTCAACGGAAGCAAAACGGAGCCAAGGGTATCAATAACACTACAAGAAAAGAACCAAGGGTAAAAAAGGTCATTTTACCCTAAGTAGAGTGAATTTAACTTACAACAAGTCAAATGATATCAAAAATACCCAAAAACGTCTTTTAGTAACTTCGCATGAAGTTTCAAGGCCAAAGGAAGTGAAAATCTCAAACGAACCTTATCCCGGTTTGAACTAAAACTGACACCCTCTCACTAAAACAAGTATATCTTGAGCTAGGAGAAGAATATAAAATTTAGATTGGAACCATTGGAAAGCTTACTTCGACGCAGTCAGTTTAGACTCAAGAACGGACCAATTCGGAGTTGAAACAAAAAAGTTGCAAGATTCAAAGTTGGAAGACCAAAGCTGAACCCGCAAAGGGGTTCTGGAGGACTTGAACCGGTTCAACATGGACAGAATGTCCATGTTGGACCCAAAACCTTACCTTGAACCGGTTCAACCCACCCATGTTGCAAAAAATTAGCAGAAACAGTAAAAATGCAGAAAAATGAGCTTTTCATGGAATTTCCGGGACCAAGATGACATTTTTTGGAAAAACATAAAGAAGAAATCCCTCTTAAAATTGCATTCTCCATCTGAACATGCTAAAAGAATTTTTTTTTTTCAAAGGAAAATACCCAAAATACCCTTATAATAGATTTTTATAAAAAGTGAAAATGAGTGCCCTCCCATGTGCTCGTTTTGCAAAATATGACTCTAAACCAGAAAGCAATTATGCACGCAAATGTAATATGGATAAATACACATGTTCCAATAGCCCATGGCCACATAACATGTCATATACAAAATACGACCTGTCAAACCTCGAATTCTCATAATTTCATAAAACAAACTATGGAATTAAACTAACATACATGTGATATAAATGTATATGGCACTTGGCCTCATGTTATACATACAAAATAGGCATCTTCAAGTGTTCTTAAGTATATATTACACATCAAGGAAGCCATTTTAGACTCTAAAATACCATATATCCAAGGTATACAAAATATAACATCCAAAAGTAAGGCATGTTAAACATGTGCATGTCAATATACAAAAATGCTTTAAAGTACTCATGAGCCTCTAAGGATGATGAGCATCCAACAACATTATCTCCTTACCTGTAAAATAACCCAAACCATTAGGGTGAGTAATCAAGTTACTCGTAGGAAGAAGCATATGCGTATACCCTAAAGTTTCAATATCATTGCAAGATCAATATAGATGAATACAAGGGAGCATTCCACTTAACGTCTATGTTCAAGGTGTTCTAAGGGATCATCTTAAGCTAACTTAAATAACTCTAGCAACACAATATCAATAAGGATGTACTTAACAACATTAAATCGCATATAACAAAAATTTCAAGTTACAAATAACATTGATTGTCAACTTAGAAATAAATGCGAAATCAAATAGTGGAAGACTTGGACATCTAAGCTCGGAATTCTGCCGAGACCTCAATGGTTATTCCGGGCATTAACCCGCTGGGAAGACTACCCTAGTGCGCACTATCTCAATTGGGGAGAACTCATACCTCCCACACTAGAGCCAAACTCTAGCCATGTCACTTGTAATAATGTCCCAAGAGAATCCTTAATATATCAAGTTCAAAACTTATATACCATAATTTAAGGCATGTAAACCACCTTCCAGGCACAAGTATTTTTGAAACCACACAAATCATGTATTAAGGTTCCAAGTCTAGAATGGCATAATAAATGACAAGTTCTCATTATGATATAATGCACAAAACAATATCACTAACTTATCAATTTTAATCATGCCTCAACAATAAGCTTTATCTTCTAAATCTTAACATTTTAGCAATAAGCTCCTAAGATAATTACGAATAGTAATCAATAAGATTATAAAATTATCATCACAATATTTATAGCAATTCAAGTTAACAAGACTTGCATATAACATCAATAATTATACTAGAGTTGTATGTCACTACCACATGTGAAGATACTAGAATTTAGCACAATACAAAATCATGTAATCCTTCTATACAAGGTATATACATATCATATATGCTTGTATCAATAAACCCTAAGTCAAAAGTGAGGGTTTCCTATAATATGCAAGACTATCATATTAAAAACATGTACATAATATATATTAAACCCCAAAGGATTTTAAAACACTTAAAATATAAACATACTACCACCCCTACCTCAATAGAGAATTGAATCTCTATAATTTAAAGCAACCAAGCATAAAATGGATAAAAAGTCTAGGGTTAATGAAGAGGAGAGTGAGATGAAACTTTTGTCTCCCAAGGTTAATGGTTTAAGGTGAGAGGAAGGAGGCCAAAATGAAGGAATAAGCTATTAACCCAGCTTTCCTCCAATGGTGGTTAGGGTTTTGAAGAAAAAAGGAAATGAGAAAGGTAAAGTGAAAATGGTGAGTGGAAGGTCTAGAAATCCTCCACTCACTATGTGCTCTTACACTACCTCTCTCACACACACAATGCAAGACTAAATTGTGAGCCTACACTTGTCACAAATCTAAGGCTTCATCCTAGGCTTAATCTTAAACCTACACTTGTCAACCATCCAAGCCAACAAGTGCACGAATCCTAGGCCAACAAGTGGGTGAATCTCTACCCTCCAAATGTCACAAGATGATGCATCCAAGTCTCTCCACCCCAATGCCAACAAGTGGCACCATAAGAATGTGACACTTGTCACACTTTCAAAAAATTACAAAAAAGTCCTTTTTCAAAATATCTTCCAAATTAAATTGCAAAATGATCCTCAAGATGAAAAATAATTATTTTTACATAATTACACTAAAACCCCAAAATTAAGAATATTTACAAGAAAGTATGCATCCATACCCTTTACGAAAAATTAAGCAATTAAAATGTATTTTCTACAAAAGTAAAATTACAAATGTCATGGAAATCAAATATTATGGATGCATGCAAAGCCGAACTCAATTCCAAGCACAAAAAGTGAGGTTATGCAAAGAAAAATAATACACGGGAAAAAGACGAAATAGGGAAAAGGACGAAAAAAGAAATTGCCGAAAAAAAGAAAAGAAGGAAAATGACCGGATCATTACAACCTACCCTCCTTAAAAGGATTTCGTCCCTGAAATCAAGTCGTACCTGAAAGAGAGAACAAATTGGGATACTGAGAGCGAACCTCCTGTTCGAGCTCCCAGGTAGCATCCTCAACGCCGTGATGTCTCCACAAAACCTTTACCAATGGAATGGTCTTGGTCTGCAAGACCTATTCCCGTAAATTAAGAATCTGGACTGGACTTCCTCATAGGTCACGTCCTTATCAACAACAACATCTGTCTACCGTAAAACATGTGATGGATCCGGCTCGTACTTTCTCAACATAGAGATATGAAAGACGTCGTGAACCCTATCTAGGTCTGGCGGCAATGCCAAATGATAAGCAACTTCACCGACGCACTCCAAAATCTGAAATGGTCCAATGAATCCTGGAAGCCAACTTGCCCATCTGCCAAAATCTCAGAAGTCCCTTCCGTGGAGAAATCTTGAGGAAGATGTGGTCCCCTCAAAAGACAAGGATCTCCTCCTCTTGTCAACATAACTCTTCTACCTGCTCTGAGCTGTAGCCAACCGCTACCGAATCAGCTTAATCTTTTCTGTAGTCTCAAGGACAATATCGGGACCCAAGGCGACTACATCACCTACCTCGGTCCAACAAACTGGAGATTTGCAAGGTCTGTCATATAACGCCTCGAAAGGTGCCATGCCAATACTAGTCTGGTAACTGTTGTTGTAGGCAAACTCAACCAAGGGTAAGTAATCTTCCCAACTACCCCCAAAATCCAAAATGCAAGCCTGTAGCATATCCTCCAATATCTGAATTGTACACTCCGACTGACCATCAGTCTGAAGATAGAATGCCATGCTGAAATGAAGCCCCGTGTCAAGAGCCTCCTGAAAACTCTGCCAAAAGTAAGACGTGAACCTAGGATCCCTATCCAAAATAATGGATACCGAAACCCCGCGAAGCCTGACAATTTACCTCACATACAATCCACTAAGTCTCTCTGCGTCATCTGTCACTGCCATAGGCAAAAAGTGAGCCGTCTTAGTCAATCTATCAACAATGACCCAAACAACATCATTCCCTGCCTTAGATCTCGGAAGTCCCGTCACGAAATCCATATGCCTTTCCACTAAAACTGTCTCCGTAAATTGTGATACATCTTCGTACCACCAGGGTGAACTACGAGCCGAGAATGGTGAAAATCCAGAAGAACAATGTCACGACAAGATAAAGGAACAAACATTTTCATATTTCATTGAGTCGTGTACTCTTAGAATTTCCTCCCGAACGTTTTCCCCAGTTTTAGGGATTTCTGACCCCGGTTGTCGCCGAACTTGTTCGGGGCATATCTCTCTGCTCGGGACTCCATTTTTTACGTCGTTTTTTCTGTTGTTTATATTTTCTCATTTTGGTTCTTTTTTGTTCACAGAGTTTGGTCATTTGAGCGCGTGTGCTCAAATTCTACTTTTCCGGACCCGGCGGGGCCCTTTCAGCCATGGCTACCCAAGGGGTTGCCACCACTCGTTCTTCTTCTCCACTTGATTTCCTTTGTATTTTGTCTTCCACCTTAACGTTTATCGTAGGCCTTGTCGTGCTCTTCCTTTCCCCTTTATTAGAATCCATTTCCGACCACTTTTGAGTTTGGGTTTCAAGTTTGAGTTTGGATTTGGATTTTCATGGTACCTTAAAGGTTTAAGTTGTTCATCTCGTTGTCCCTGATATAACCTAGAAGTATCGTTGGATTCGGAGCATTTTTCTTTCGGTAGGGATTTGAGATTTCATCTCAAATTGAGGTAGGGAATATTATAGTTTATATTCTTGATGTATTGCATGCTATTAATGGTTATACAACTCAATTACATGTCTTTGTATTAAATCTATAGATTTTATTATTTATTTTTCTTGTGTGAGATTTATTTTTCCGATTAGTTATAGTTTGGTTTAAACATGTGATACGACATTAAATTACCCCTTGATATGTTCATTGACATATATTAAATTGAGAGCATTTGGATAAGTATTGAAGTTTTTATTTAATATTTTTATTGAATGAAAATTTAATTCATGTGGCCTTATCTAACTTAAAATCATTATGTAATATTATATTATATTAGGCCCTAGCATATTCTTCAACATAGGTGAATTTGAGAGTAATCGGAGGTGTTTTAAAATCTAGAGATAATTAATTAATTTGATTAATTAATTTATTCTAAGTGCACTATTCACTCCATTGGATTTTCGACTTGATATTATTGATGTGCATGCCATATACTTTCACATATATTAAATCAGGAATGTTTGATTAGGTTTTGAAACCTTTCATTTATTATTTTTCTTGTATGAAGGTTTAATTATCATGGTTGTAGCTTGCATGGAAATCACTTGTATTAGGTTATTAAATCAAGTCTTGGCATGTTATATAACATACTTTAATTTGAGAGCATTTGGATGAGTTTTGAAATCTAGAGATTTTAATTAAAAAAATTAATTAAAACCTATTCAATGGTTCCATGAATTTGATTAAGTTCTAACTTGGTATTCATGATTTCCTTGACAAGTTCATTCACGTATATCAATTTGAGAATAATCGGATAAGTTTTGAAACTTATATTTAATTATTTTCTTTATATGAAACTTAATTCACATTGTTGTAACTCGTATTTCATAGGGCTTTTAGCTTTTTATCATGTATCTAGACTTCTTGTGACTTGACTTCATTAATGTGTTTAATGAATTAGCACAATTGTCTTGGAATGATTTAATTATCCATGTATTACTTAGTAAATAATTAAATCATTAAGCTTATACTTGTGGTATATTTACATCAATGGATTCCTTGTGTTTTAAATCATAGTTTGTAGTCTATGTAGATGCATACTATGATTTCTTGACATTTCACATGCCATCATAGTTGAGAACTTAGGGTATGACTTGTGTGTTTCCAAAATCTTGGTTGTGCATGAAATGTGTTTAATGTATTACTTGTATCTTGATACTATCTTGACTTGTATAACTTGTTGATTTTGGAAACTTGGTGATATCAATCAAGATTTGACATGGCTAGGACTTGGTTCTAGTACGGGAGATATTGAGAGCTCCCTGTCTTATAGTGCGCACTAAGGAAAGGTATCCATAGGTTAGTAGCCCTAAAGTGATCCTAAGAGTACGGTTTTAATCCTGGCGATATCCGAGTATCCACATTATTTGATTTAAACCCTTAGATTTCAAGTGTTATCTCTTGAAGTTCTAAGATCTTGTTGTATTTTATGGAATATTCCAACCTTGTTTCATTGCATAGATTTTATGCTTCATCTTTGATTTCATTCTTTAAATTTCAAGTGTTGTATTCCTTGAGGATTTAAAACATTTTCGTGTTATATGGAATGTTCTAACCTTGTTTAATTGCATAGACTTTATGTTTTGCCTCGATTTCATTCTTTAAATTTCAAGTATTGTATTCCTTGAGAATTTAAAACATTTTCATGTTATATGGAATATTCTAACCTTGTTTACTTGCATAGACTTTGTGTTTTGCCTTGATTTCATTCTTTAAATTTCAAGTGTTGTGTTCCTTGAGGATTTAAAACCTTTTCGTGTTATATGGAATATTCTAACCTTGTTTAAATTACATAGACATCATGCTTTGATTTTGATTTCCCTCTTTAAGTTTCAAGTAATATCTCTTGAAGATTTAAATCTTGTCGTGTTGTATGGAATGTCTTAACCTTGTTTAATTTCATAGATATCTTGATTCATGTTGATACGACTTAGAAATGATCCTATGTAAGCATCTTGACTTAGATTCTAGATGGCATGAGCCCTTTTAACATGTTTCAACTTAAGGTGATAATTTTATAAAATGCTAGGTCTATGTATGCTCATCTCATACGAGTAGCTTTATGTTACTCACCCCAAAGTTACTGGGGCATTTTTCAGGTACAAAGGCTCATCATTCCTTTGATGATTTGTAACTTTTAAGTTTCCATTTCATGTAAATGTTAGCATGAAATGTCATTTTGAAGCCTTATATGTCAAAACTTGTATCTTTGATTCCATATATGTAATGTGTACATAAGTGCACCTTTTGTAATGTATTTGACGTGTATAAGATGAGGCCGGAGGCCAATGACATGTATCTTGTATCCTATGTAACTTTTAACTTCATAAAATATTATGAAATATTAAAAAATCGTAAGTCATTGCTTCACCATGTTTGCATCGGGTGTGGGAATTCCATTATTTTTCTTTCATAGGGTCTCATTAATCATGTATGAAGTGTGGCCAAAGGCCAAACGGTAATTTGATACCATTTCACATTTTTTGGTTTTCAAAATTCCGATTTCAAGTTCATTTTTATCATTTTGGCCGTCGGGGGGTCGGATTTTGAGTCGAGGCTTCTCGGGAGCCGTGGACCATTCCCACGCATTTAGAATCATTTATTACACTTGTGTGCACATTTTTTTCAACCTAGAAATGCATTTAGGGTCAAATGCATACTTGGTGCAAAGTTGCATTTTTTGAGTTTTTAAGCCTTTTCTGATCTAGGGGCACTTTGGTCATTTCATAGTGTGTTTTTTTTTCATTTTCTCTTGCGATTCCAGGTAGAAAATTTGATTTCGGGAGGGGTTTCTTCTTTGTGTTTTTCTAGAAAAATTCGTTTGATAGCCCATTTTTGCTCTCAGATGTGGACAGTTACTAAAGCAGCTTTTTGCCCTCTTGACCTTTTCTGATCTAGGGGCATTTTGGGGTTTTTGCAGTGAGTTTTTTTTTTTTTCGTTTTCTTCCATATAGTTGGGTAGAAAACTCAATTTAGAGGGGGTTTCTTCTTCTTGTTTTTCCATAAAAATTCGTTTCGGACCTCGTTTCGGCTCTCAGTTCTGGCAGAATTTTTTTTCCCCTAGCATGTCATGGTGCATGGCAGAATGCTCGTGGGATGCTTGTGGGGTGCTCGTGGTGCCCCATCTCGACGTCGTGACGTCGATTTTTGTTTTCGCTCGTTCTCCTCCGTCTAGACTCCAAATTGAGTGAAATTTTTTTTGACCTTGACTAATTTTTCGCTGTCTTTCCAACAATGTGCTCGGTTACAACCTGATCTTCCTGGATAATTACCAGTTTACCCTTTTAGCCTTAAGTGCTCGTTTTTCTTCGTCTTGCCGTTTCTCCTTTGTTCGGACTCCGAATCATGTGATTCTTGAGTCCATCTTGATTAGTTTTTCATTGTCTTTCCATCGGTGTGCTCGATGACACCTGAATCTATATTTTCAGAAATGATTATTTTGCCCTTGGGCTATTTTTGTCTAGTTTTTTCTTGTTTTCTGCTTTCGCTACCTTCTTTTGAGTTCCGTGATTTTATGGGAAGTCATGGATGTGTTTCGAGAATGATATACATTCCAAGAACGTCATTTCCATGTAAAATGGCTATTTTGCCCATGGTGGCTTAATTGTTATTTTTTCGATCTTTTGCTTCCGCGTCAGTTCTCATTGAATTCCCCGGCCTCATGGAGGTCATCAAAATGTCTTAGAGGTGTGTTGTGCCTTGGGAGACCGTTGTCTTGTTTCTTGCTTCCACATCTGGATCCACTATCGGGTCAATCTTCGATTCATTATAGAAAGACTGACTTGAAAAACCAGGGCCGTCATAGACTGAGGTTCTAAACCTGTTGTTCCAATGCTGTGACACGTTCCTCATCGTTTGGAACACGTCTAGGCGCGTTCTCATGACGAGATGCATGCTCGAACTGATCTCTTCTGATGTAAGGCTGAGTAGCGTGAGGTCGGTCATCCTCGTGACGGGGTTGGTTGTTGTCATAGTGTGATTGATAACCATCGTCATGATGCAACTGTTTTCCATCGTTATGTTGCTGATGGTTGTTATCATCACCATGTTGCGATTGATTTCCGCCTTCATGTTATTGATGCTGCCTGCCATCACCATGTTGTGACTGATTTTCGCCTTCATGCAATTGATGATGGCTCCCATCATCATGTTGTGACTGGTTTTCGCCGTTGTGCTGTTGACGATGGTTGCCACCATCAAGATGTGAGGGGTGCTGACTTCCTTATCCGAGATGGACTCCGGATCGCAATTGAACCATTGTTTTTCTAAGAAACTAGTATTGTTTTCCTTAGATGGCGCCAACTGTTGATGTAGGATTCCATTGCGACCCAAAACGACGTCGTACCTGGAAGAGAAAAAAGAAAAGGTGATTGGGAAGACACCGGTGTAGTGTTGGTCTAAGAGCCTCCGACGATCAAGTTAGTGTTAGATCGGTAAGGGAGAGAGAGAAAGAAAGGTATTGACTAAGGATTTGTATCGTACCTTTTTTTTGTTGACTCAAACCAACCTTTTATAGAGGTATCAAGTTGCATTAAAATTGGAGAGTTATACCTTTTACTTCTCCAACATGGATGGAGAACCTTTTCTCATCTTTATCCAAGGCACCGGAACTTATCCAGTTTTATAAACTTCAGTCAAATTTTCTGAGTGAAAACTCCTTATCAGCATGTTACAGATAAATAAATTCAAATATTATTTAAAAAAAAACAAAATCTTTTAACTAAATTGATACAATCAGTGAATTGCATGAAACCCACTTTGGGAATATTTTGTTAGTAGTTGCCTAAAAGAATAGTTTATTGCAAAAGAGTTATAACTTAAGAGGTTAAATACAATATACCCTTGAAAATTGATAAACTGTATTTCAAATTTTAAAATATAAAAGGTTAATTTTCTTAAATATAAAATAAAAATAAAATTCGGAATTTGGGTTGGGCGTGACCTCAACCCAACCCTACACTCTAATTAAATTAGATTGAAAAAATTCAATTTAAGCCTAACCCACCCCAATTGTAAAAAGGTTGTTGGATTCGGGTTACCCGTTGCCCCAACATACTAGAGAGAGAGGGACGGGTCTCTCTATCACCACAACCATGGCGTGTTCGCCCCATTCAACTACGGCCCCACTCCAATCGATCCCCACCGTCGAAAACAAAATCGAGAATCGAGAGATTTAAATTGAACTTGGAGCATTGGAGAGCGCGAAGAGTGAAATAGTCGATAGGTAGGGGGGAGAGAGAGAGAGAGAGAGAGAGAGCACTTTTACAGTACAGTGAGATCTCGAAGAGTGAAAAAGATCGAGAGAAGAGAGAGCGAAGGATGGAGATTAAATGCCCCGTCTCAGGAGAGACAATTCGAATGCCGGTGCTTTCAAATCGAACGGGATCAGAGTCATACTTCCTTACGGAATTCGAAGACTTAGGCATTATAGGTATACACCATTTTTTTGACTTTCATCTTCTTATCCTTCAAGAATTCAAAGAATTAATGTTTTTGTTTCATCGATTTTTAGGGAAAGGTGCTTTCGGCATCGTGAAAAAATGCCGAAATCACCTTGATGATGGCCTTTACGCAGTGAAGATCGTCTCTGCGAGCTCTATCAGATTCGAGGATGTTTTGCGGTAAGAAAATTTAATTCCATGTGTTTTGGGAAAAATTTCAGTTATAGGGCCATAGTATACTTCTGTATATGAATTTGTTTCGAAAACTATTACAGGAGTATAAATTGATGTCTAAAATTCTTGTTCTTTACCTTTTTTAGAATTCTCTTGTCTATGTGTACGAGTATATACATTTGAAATTCCCTTTAATCATTGAGTATAATTGAATTGTATGGGTATGTGTGGCACCTATGATTGGATACATTTGTGTAATTTTTCTACTTCTTTTTTAATGTTATTTTTTTAATACACAACTTTCTTTTGAGTTGTTCTATTCCAATATTTGATGGCATTGTTGGGGTTATACTGGTTTATTTTACTGTTTTCTACTTGTAATTTATTTTACTATTATTATTTTTTACTTTATTGAGAATGCAAATAGTTGTGACACTCATAATGGGTTCCTTTCCCTTCTTTTTATCATCAGATATTCGAATTTATTATACTGTTAGTTAAATTTTCTTATATGTGTTTGCTATGGTAAATTATTCAGGGAGGTAAAGGCACTGTCTGGCTTGCACCACCCACATGTTGTGCGCTACCATCAGGTTTATCATCAGTCCTTGCTCGGATGCATTTTTAATGTGTTATGTTGCAATTGATTGTATAATCTGCAATATCATTTTTTCTTTTCCATTTTCCTAACCTATCGTTATTGGTCTATCTCTTTTCTCCTTTTGCCTATCTTTTTGTTGGTTCTCTCTTGTCCTCTCTTTCTTTCATATTCTCTTCTTTTTCACTCTCCTTGTGCTTTCTCATTCTCCTTGTTCTTTCTCCTTCAGTCTTTCTCTTTCTCTATTTTAAGTTTTCATTTTTAATAAATCCTGCATAAGTTGCATTGTTAGATTCACTTTTATGTGTTTTTATTTTTTAAAGTTCATTTTGGCCACTTATTTATGTAGAACAACTAAAACAGTGCCAATAGGAATTAGCTTCCTTGAAGTCTGTTTGCGTTCCTAATATAAGTGAGCCAAAAGGTTTGGACATTATGATTTTCTACTGTGTAGATCTGGAATATTGGAGAGGAAGGAGATGAGAAGAATGAGAGAGCATGCTTTTACTTTAAATTTTTTTTAAGCCATATAATTCAAAAGTGGTCACCCTACACCTTTTTCATGGGAATTTTTTTTTAATTAATGTTTTTGAAGTCTAGCCTTTTTTTTTTTTTTTTTTTTTCCTTCTAATTTTTAAAGCTTGATTTGAAGTTAATTTTAGGTTTCTGAAAGCATTTCTTTCTTACTCTTCTCATTTTATCTTCACTGTTTATCATTCAAAGTATGTTAAATTACTTTTAAATTTGGAATTCCTAATTTTCCGACCTTGTTCTTAGGAGAAAGTAGCAATTTTCAGAGCGAAATATTTTAGTAGGTGGGCCCCACTGAACTTGTTGGATCTGTAAGCTAACCCAACAATTATGAGGTTGTCGTCCTCTAGCTTATTTAAAGGTATATAGTTCAAAATAAAATTTTAAATTCATCTTTGTATAGAGAAGGGGCATTTCTTAGTAATTTTTGGATATTTTTTAGGGTAATTTTTTGACCTTATTCTTAGGAGAAAGTAACAAATTTGAGAGCGAGATATTTTAGTAGGTGGGCCCCACTGAACTTGTTGGATCTGTAAGCTAACCCAACAATTATGAGGTTACCTTCCTATAGCTTATTTAAAGGTATATACAATTTTAAATTCATCTTTGTATAGAGAAGGGGCATTTCTTAGTCATTTTTGGATTTTTTTTAGGGTAATTTACGGTGACCTCCCCCCCCCCCCCCCCCCCCCCCGGGGGTTCGGGCTTGTTACAGGTAGCTACAACTTAGGCACTTTTTGGACAATGACACCCCATTTCATAAATGAGATCCAAACATAAATGTCTAATATGCCCCGCAATAAAATATTGTATTTTCATCTAAAATATTAGCTCACCTAAAATGACCACACTACCCTTAGTCAATAATCAATATACACCACATGTATACATTTTTGGAGCCAGAGTTTGTTGGACACCTGTCTCTCTAACCTTCTTCTATCTACCCCAACACCACCCACCACCGCTTTCCCATTATTTCTTTCTCTCCATTCACTCACCATCGCCACCACCACCCACCATCGCCTCCACCACCCACCATCTTCACCTCCAACACCGCCCGCCCCTTTTTTCTCTCTCCCTCCACTCGCCACCGCAACCTCCACCCTATGACTACCACCCACAATTAATTCCTTGCAAAACCTCACAATACACACCACAACCACCGCCCTAGCTTGCGATCGAAACCCTAAAATTGCATATTGCAGATTATCGAAACCCTTCAATGTTTCATCATTCGACAATTGACAGCCCCACCACCACACACCACCAGTGAGTCATTTGCTCTTCTAGGTGATAAATTTCACCAACGAGCCAATGGCCTAGCGGTATCAGGTCCCTACTTTCTAAAGGGAGGTTAAGTGTTTAAGCCTCAGTGGAAGCATGTGTGTGTGAGTATTAACTAAGAAAAAAAAAAAAAATAGGTGATAAATTTCCCACGGACATAATGATGCAATGCCAATGGAAAAGGACTTTCTTAAAACAGTTGAAGATCCTAAGCAGACTGTACTGAGATCGCATTAATAGGGGCAACATTGTTTATTGGGTTTAAGTCATTAAGTCATAAATTTGTCTTAATTTTCTGTTTAATGTTTGGCTTAAGCTGTTTAGTTGGGATATTTTTGTCATTTTTAACTTTTATTTAATGAGCCATGTGCCTATTAAGTGAGTCACGTGACCATTTAAGGGTTGTTTTGTTAATTTTAGCATCTTTTATTGTGCTGGATAGAATATTAGCCATTAGATTATATTTATAAATAGGGTTAGGATTAAATCTTTGCTAGGGCATCCTTTGTGGTTTACAAAAGGGTTGTTCCAAGTTGTATTCATCCGTTTTTTTTTTTTTTCGTATTATTAATATATTCAGCCTGCCAAAGCAATTTTTTACCTCTCCCTTTCTTTTGGGATTGAGTTGTGTGGGTGTTTAAGCTATTATTTTAGCTTGAACTAGCTCTCTGTTCTTACCTTCTTATAGATTTATTTTCTCTTTATAGTTGATTGCATTATAGAATTTCATAATTATAATAATCAAATTGTTGTACAACTTTAGTTTCAATGCCTTATCCTAGTGAAGCTCTGTGTTACTTGGACTCGCCGGTAAAGGCAAGAGTGTCCGTGTCGACATGGCACAGAGACGGACATGGGATTCGAGTCGGACTTTTCACTTTTGAGTCGGACACAGCTAATCGGTTGCCATTCACAGTGAAGCTCCATGGTAATCTCTGGTTTGAAAATGGGGTTTCTGCTGTGATGTTTAGAAAGGTTGAAAGAGCAGTTGTCGAAGAGAAAGAAAGTTCCTTGTTAAATGTGCCATTACTTTTTGATTCTTATAAATATATGATATATATCTTATAGTACTCCGTGCAGTGTGCTCACTATTTTTTAAGCAATCAGATCATCATTATAAATATTATATTATTATATTTGGGTTACAGGCTTACAGCTGTAACCCACTTCCATTTCACACACAAATACATTGGACTGGGCTACTATTTGGGCTTATAATAGTCTATTGTAAGGGTGTTTCAATTATTGTTGGGGCCCTTTTGTTTTGGGCTGGCTTTTGGGCCTTCTCACCTCCATTGTACATTTTCCATTATATCTATATATTTGCTTGAAATTTTGAAAAAAAAAAAAAAAAAAAAAAAAAACTGTTACAGGCATACAAGATGATGTGGCTGCCAAAAATTGTACTTTCTGTTGGCTGCTATTTCACGTGCTTGCTTTGATAAAAGAGAAAAAAGCAGACTTAGTAAAAAATATAAATTTAACTGGTGCAATACTAAAAGTTATACAAGGTGATAGAGTAATATTTCTCCTTTACAACATATATGAAGTGTCCAAGTACTCGTGTCTGAGTTTTGGACACTTTTATTCAGTGTCCCTGTGTCCAATAATTTGATAGATAGATGGATTTGACCTTTAGACACATACCCGAGTCCGACACCCGTACCCGAGTTGGGATAACCTAGGCAAAGCTTATTATACATGCTATGAAGAAGTTGTTGATGTCAAGGAAATAAAGATTGAGTGTAATGACCCGGTCATTTTTCTTCATTTTTTTTTTCCCAAATTTTACGGATAAATTTTTTTCCGTTGAATTTTCTTTTCTGAGATTGGTTTCTCATCACTTAGTGTCGTCTCGAGTGCTCGGAAATGGTTTCCGAGATTCTGTCCTTTGGATTGACAACTTAATTTGAGCATCGAGTCATTTTCACATTTTCACTTTTTGGACACTATTCATTTTTCGTCTTTTTCACGTTTGTCACTTTGTTGGCGCAACCTCACTTTTCGTCTTCGGAGTTGGTTTTTGACTTCATGTGCCTTCATTCTAAGTGGTTCTACGAAATACTTATCTTTACTTTTGTAGAAAAGTACTTTGGTTGCTTCCGGTGTCCATAAGAACATGGATGCAAAGATTTTTAGGAATCATTTTCTTTTCTTAGGGTGCTTTTCGTAAATATCTTTTGAAGATATTTATTTCAGGAGTTTTTAAGAAAATATCTTTTGGAAGATATTTTCATTCTGGGCCAGTTTTGCAGTTAACCCTTTTTGTAGGGGCCATTGTGCAATTAACAAAAGTTATTACAAAATATCTCGTTTTGAGCCTGGATCCTCGTACAGGGTTCATTTTCACTTTTCGTCGAGTCGTGAACTCTTAGAATTCCTCTCGGTCGTTTTTCCCAGTTTTAGGGATTTCTGACCTCGGTTGCCGCCGAACTTGTTCGGGGCATATCTTCCTGCACGGGACTTGGTTTTCGACGCCATTTCTTTCGTTCATTTTTTTTTCATTTCGGTTTTTTTTCGTTCACGGTGTTTTACCGTTTAAGCGCGTCTGCGCGAATTCCACTTTTTTCGGACTTGGCGGGGCTCTTTCGGGGCACTTTTAAGGATTTATTATAAATAGAATGACTTAAGGTGAAAAATGGGATTGTATCATCTCTTTCCCCTCTCTTGGCCGACCATCCATGGCAGCCATGGTTGCCCCTCTTCTTCCTTCATTTTAGCCTTTTTCCCTCGTGTAAAATATCGTAGTGCCTTAGCGTTTATCGAAGGCCTTGATGACGCGCACCTTTCCTCCTTATTAGAAACCATTTCCGACCATTTTTGAGTTCGAGTTTCGAGTTCGGTTTGGATTTTCATGGTGCCTCAAAGGTTAAAGTTGCTTCCCTTGTTGTCCCCGACATAACCTAGGAGTATCGTCGGATTCAGAGCACTTTTCTTTCGGTGGGGATTTGAGATTTCATCTTAAATTGAGGTAGGGGATGTCTTAGGTTTAATTAAATGTTGTATTGATTGTTTTATAGACTTATACAACTTGTATGCATGCTTTTGTTCAAGTCCTAGAAATTAAATTAATTTGATTTAAATTCTACTCAATTGTACCTTGCTTGTATTCCATTTTGGACTTGATATATGGCATGACCATGACTTAATCCTTGTTATATATTAATTTGGGATCATTTGAATAACTTTTGAAGTCTAGAGATTTAATTAATTTAAATTAATTAAATTCCACATGATTATATCTTGCTCATTTTGTGAAATTGATGTGATATTTGCAATTACCATGGAATGGACATTCGCATATATTATTTTGAGAATTTTTGGACAGCTTTGATTTCTAGAGAAATTAATTAATCAGGTTAATTAATTTCTACTTAGTGTTCTAATGAATTGGACTTGTATTTCATGGGACTTTTGCCTTTTATCATGTATTATGACTTGTTACAACTTAGCTTCATTAATGTAGTTAATGAACTTGCACCCTTACATTGGAATAATTTAATTGTGCAAGTGTTGTTAAACAAATAATTAAATTATTAATCTTATATTAGTAGTATATTTACATCAATGGGTTCCTTGTGCTATAAATACTAGATTGTAGTCTATGTAGATGCATACTACGATTTCTTGACATTTCACATGCCATTATAGTTGAGAATTTAGGGCATGACTTTTATGTTCCAAAATCTTGGTTGTGCATGGAATGTGGTTTAATGCATTACTTGTATTTTGATACACTCTTGGTTGCACAACTTGTTGATTTTGGAACTTGGGATATCAATCAAGAATTGACATGGCTAGGACTTGGTTCTAGTACGGGAGATGGAGAGCTCCCTACATTATAGTGCGCACTAGGGGAAGGTACCCAGGGGTTAGTAGCCCTAAAGTGATTCCAAGAGTACGATTTTAATCCTGGCAATATCCGAGTATCCACATTGGTTGATTTCACTCTTTAAATTTCAAGTTGCTATTCCTTGAAGACTTAAAACTTGTCGTGTTATGTGAAATGTTCCAATCTTTTTTCATTGCATAGACTTTATGTTTTATCTTCGATTTCACTCTTTAAATTTCAAGTGTTGCATTCCTTGAAGATTTAAAACTTTTCGTGTTATATGAATTGTTCCCACCTTGTCTAATTGCATAGATATTGAGCTTTGCCTTGATTTCACTTTTTAAATTTCAAGTGTTGCATTCCTTGAAGATTTAAAACTTTTTCGTGTTATATGGAATGATCCAACCTCGTTTAAATTACATAGACATCATGCTTTGCCCTTGATTTCCCTCTTTAAATTTCAAGTAGTATTTCTTGAAGATTTAAATCTTGTCGTGTTGTATGGAATGTCCCAACCTTGTTCAATTTCATAGATATCTTGATTCATGTTGCTTCATGTTGATACGACTTAGGAATGATCCTATGTAAGCATCTTAACTTAGATTCTAGGTGGCATGAACCGTTTCAGTAGTTATCGCATTCTAGGTTAAAAGTTGATAACTTTGGATACCTATGTCTTGTTGCATTACACTACGTGCTTCTATGTTGTTTAACTTGCATGAATGATGTGGTTTATGCTAGAACTACTCTTAAGGTAGCTTAGGATGCTCCCTGAGTCCCATTTTGACATAGACGTTAGGTGGCATGAGCCCCTTTGACTTGTTTCACCTTAAGGTGATAATTTTGTAAAATTTTAGGTCTATACAAGCTCATTCCCTACGAGTAACTTGTTTACTCACCCCAAAGTTACCGGGTTATTTTCAGGTACGAATACCTTGGTTTGGGATGCACAATATTCCTGGGTCGTTTCGATGAATTGAAGTTCTTTAAATGTATTCTTGTTCATGATTCGTGCAAATGTTAGCATGAAATGCTATTTGTAGCTTATATGTCAAAACTTGTATATTTGATTCTAAACATGTAATGTGTGCATAAGCATACCTTTTGGAATGTATTTGACATGTATGAGATGAGGCCGGAGGCCAATGACAATTATTTTGTATCCTATGTAACTTCTGACTTCATGAAATATTATGGAAATATTGAAAAATGACAAGTCATTGCTTCACCATGTTTGCATCGGGTGTGGAAATTCCATTTTTATTCTTTCATAAGGTCTCATTAATCATGTATGAAGTGTGGCCAAGGGCCAAACGGTAATTTGAAATCATTTGTTAATTTTGGTTTTCAAATTTCCCATTTCTAGTTCATTTTAGTCATTTTTGGCCGTTGATAGGTCGGATTTTGCATCGGCGTTATTTTTAAGCCTTGGATCATTGTAGCACGTCCTAATAGGTAAGTTACGTCTGCGTGCATGATTGTTTCCGGGTAAAACCATTACCTTAGTGATTTGAGCCTTCTATGGGCTCATTAAGCACTATTCATGCCAAAAACTATGTATTAGGGCATTTTGGGGTTTTCACATAAAAAATAAAGTTTTCTTTTGGCATGGTTGGCTAGAAAATATGATTTTTTTTTTTTTTTTTTTTTGGGGGGGGGGGGTTTCTTTGTGTTTTTTTCAAAAAAGCCCAGAAAGTCCTCAAAATTTCGTTTAAAGCTGCTAAGCTTGTCTGCTGGACGAGAGCTCGTCTATGGGGGACGAGCGCTCGTAATTCGGACATTGGCTACTGCCCCGGGGCGTGCTCATTTACAAGCGCTCGTCGCCCTTGGACGAGCGCTCATCCATCCTTCCTGCGCCTTGTTTCAGCACTGCTCCTTCAACTTCAATCATCATATCTCCTTCATTTTAACTCTGAATTGGTCCGTTCTTAAGTCTAAATTGACCGCGTCGAAATAAGCTTTCCAATGGTACCAATTACAGCTTCAGATTCTACTTGTACCTCAAGATATTTAAGTTTTAGTGAAGTAGTGTTAGGATTTGGTTCGAACCGGGATGGGATTTCTCTTCCTTTGACTTCATATCTTTGCCGTCTGGACTCCGAATCAAGTGATTCTTGAGTCCATCTTTGTTAATTTTTTGTTGTCTTTCCAATGGTGTGCACGGCGGTACCCATTTCAGTTTGGAATGGCCATTTTGCCCTTGGTCCATTCCTTGGAGGGTTTTGAAACCCTAACTTTGGTCTTGCTTTCGCTGAGTCACAGGACTCCTCGGAAGGTTGTTCTTGTGTCTTAGGGATGACGTACATCTCTATAGGCATGTTCATGTTTAGCTTCCGCATTTTGGATTCATTTCGGGTTATCACAGGACACACTGGGTTTGTAAAATCCAGGGTCGTCACATTGAGGCCATAACAGTGCTTGAACCATGACCTTTTCTCTCAACAAAGATTTGTGAGAAGTTGATAAAAGTTGTGGGGTGGGGTGGGGTTGTATTTAAAATTGTAGTCGTGCAGCAAGAATTGGAAAAACACAAGATGTCACACACTACTAAATTAAAGGATATCCAGGAAAACGATAGAATACCATTTATTTTCATGCCATCCAATTTAAAGATGTTCTTGATGTTTAAGCTATTCCAATTAGTGATTTTATCATTGTAGAAAAAGTTGAACAGTACAATAGAGACGATGGTTTCTTCGTATTCTTCTTTCTTCTCTTATAAAACACAATTGAATTATGTCAACCCCTAATTTTGATGCCTTTGATGATGTAAGGTCAAAACTCATGGTTCTTTATCTTCTACGCCATTTAAAAGCTTGATGTTTGATATTTTAACTAGAACAAAGACAACTTGTGAACTTTATATAGATTAGATTGCAACTTTGCGTAATCAAAATTTTAAATAATTTGACTCGTAATTTGTATAGTTTGCTTTGTTGTTGGATCAATTTAATTTACATTCTCTTAGGGCCCGTTTACTAACGCTTTTACTTTCTTATTTTTACTTTCTAAGAAAGTAAAATCATGATTTTGATTTCCTAAACTGAAATAAAAAGCAAAATTATGTTCAATATTTTTTTCTACTTTCAATATTTTGAAAGCAAAAAAATAAGAAGTAAGTTTAGTAATTATAATTTTTAGTTTTATTTTTGATGGTCATTTTTCTCTCTTAAAAAAACGCTCTCTGTGGCTTACCTTCCATGGCTGCTTGATAATCTGCCACAAAGAGAAATTGGTGAAGTGGGTTGAAGGGATTGAAGGTGGGCTTGTGAGAAAAGGTGAGCTGCAGTGGGTTGAAGGAATTAAAGGTGGCCTTGTGAGAAAAGGTGAGATGGATTTGGCTAGGAAAGAAGTCGTAGACATTTTTTCAAGTATATGGTGTATGTATATCTATCAATCTGGTCCCATTGTTGTTGGTGTTACTACTGGTTATTGACTAAAGGGGCGGTGGTGGCGGTTGTGCGACAGGGATGGTGGTGGCCGGATCTGCAGCAATGACGATGAATGCGGCAGCGAGGGTTTGCGCTTTTGATTTTTTATTTTCTGTGACTGGTTCAAGTTGATTTGCTGATTTGGGTATATTGTTGATGGGTTTTTGAAGAATCTTTGTGTATGAGAGAGGAGGGAGATGGTTGTGGACAGTGGCTATGGTGGGGAGGAGGTGGGGAGGAGGCGGCGGCCATGGTGGGAGGAGGCTGTATTGTGGGTGGAGATGATACGATAATTTTGGGAATTTTTTTTTTGGGGGATAAACAGTGCTACAGTAAAGCTACAGTAGGAAAAGTAATTCCTATACACAGTGGAGAAATCACAGAAAGTATCCTTTTCTTACTTTCTCTTTCCTTCATTAAATCTGAAAGTACTTTTTAAAAGATGAAAAGTAAAATTACATTAATAAACATAATTTTTACTTTTACTTCATATTTTTAGGAATTGATAGTAAAAATCAGAAAGTAAAAGTGTTAGTAAACAGGCCCTTAGTAATAATTGCATTTGCTGGAACTAGGCTGCAATACTGGTCTGTGGAGTTGATACATGATATAGAATTGATGAGGTTTCATGGTGTAGGCTATTTGTTTATGATATCATTTTAATTATTAAAATTAGAGTAAGGACAGTGCTAAATTAGAGATCTAAGAGAAGATTTAGGATTTGCTATGTTTAAGATAAAAAGGAAACAGGTGGTAGAACAATGAATAACAACAAATACTACAACAAAAGAAAAAGAGTTTCAAGAATGACAAAAAAGTAAACAAGAAAATTTGGAAATATATGAGAGATTTTAAAAATAAAGCTAAGAAGATTCTTAGTAAATGTAAACAAGAGGCATTAAATGCTTTATATGAAAGATTAGATAAAAAAGGGAGGTGAAAAACCTCTCCCCTCAGGCGATGTGAGATGTCACAATCACACCTTCAGTCACTATTAGGACCTAGTGTCCTTGCTTGTTTGATCCTCATGGGTTTGTTCACGCTCCCCCATTTTCAGCCGAGGATTGGCACTGATACCATCTGTCACGACCCGTTTTGTTGTGTAGATATTGTCCGCTTAGCACACTCTTAGTGTTATGAGATGTCCACACAAATAAGTGCAAACAACCTCTCCCTCTAGGCGATGTGGGACGTCACCAGGGACGGACCCAGAAAATTATGTGAGAGAGGGCAGCCTTTAACAACATCAAGATGAAAAAAATTCAAACCATTGAATGGGACAATAATGAAAATTTTCTATAATTCTAGTGGGGGCAGTATTAAAATTTTATAGATATGTAATTCAAATACAGAAAAAAGTAGGTAAATAATCCAAAATAAAAATTTCACACTGAGCCTTGCATAGGTCCGTGCCTGGACGTCACAATCACCCCCTCATGGACCTAGCATCCTTGCTGACGCTTCCCCCATTTTCGGTTGAAGATTCGCTCTTATACCTTCTTTCACGCTCCACTCCGTTGTGTAGATATTGTCCGCCTTGCACACTCTCCGTGCTCACGGTTTTCAAAACACATCTACACAGTTAGGAGATGTCTATACATATAAGTGCCAACAACCTCTTTCCCAGGCGATGTGGGATGTCACAATCACCCTTTCTTGGGACCAGCGTCCTCGCTAATCTGACCATCGTGCGCACGGGCACGATTTTCCATTTTTGGCTGGGGATTGGCTTTGATACCATCTATCATGATCGTCCCACCCTGTCTAAATATTGTCCGCTTCGCACACATTTCGTGCTTGTAGTTTTTCAAAACACGTCTACACAAGTAGGTGATATGGGACGTCACAATCACCCCCTCTTAGGACTTAGCATCATTGTTGGTCTGACCCTGATGGGCTTGCGTACACTCCCCCATTTTTGACTGAAGATTGGCTTTTGATTGCATCTATCTCGACCACCCCACCCTGTGTAGATATTGTCCTCTTCGCACACTTCCTGCTCAAGTCATGGTTTTTCAAAACGGGTCTGCACAGTTAGGAGATGTCCACACATGTAAGTGCTAACAACCTCTCCCCCTAGGCGATGCGGACGTTTCAATCACTCTGTCATGCCTGCTTCATTGTGTAGATATTCTCTGCTTTGCAAACTCTTTGTGCTTACGCTTTTCAAAACGCAGGGAGGCATCCACATATATAAGTGCCAACAACTTCTCCCCCACAGGCGATGTGAGATGTCACAATCAGCCCCTTTTGGGACCCAGTGTCATTTCAGGTTGGGGATTAGCTTTAATACCATGTGTCACGACCCGCCCTTACTTGTGCAGATACTGTCCGCTTCGCACATTCTCCGTGCTCTCAATTTTCAAAACACGTCTACATGGTTAGGAGGCGTCCACAGATATGTTTCAACAGCTTATCTCCCTAGGCGATATGGGACGTCACAAAATAAATGCAAAGGAATATAGATGTCTAAAATCAATGAGTGGCAAGACAAGAAATAATAGAACTAGAAAAACAAACACATTCAAGGGATGATTTAAGGATCACCAATTGGAGATAAAATGTTTGAAAATAAATTAAAATGTTTTCGCCATGTGCGGCAATAACTATTGATTGCACTGATGAGGAAAAATCACATGGTACTTATTGAGGGTGATGCCAAGGGAAGGGAGAGACCAAAACTAACACATGTTGAAATATTTAGGGAAGGTGTGATTGCATGTGCTTAAATTGATAGATAGAGTGGAATGATAAAACAAGATTCATGTAATTGCCTAAAATAGGTTAGAAGAGATTTTGTTGAGTTGAGTCCATTTGTGTATGTGATATTTAGTAAGTTTAAATGGTCATAGTAGTCAAATTTTGTTGATTTCTTAATCTAGGAGAGGTTAGGGCTGCAAATGAACCGAGCCGAGCTTTGGGTTGTTCATGCTCGGCTCGCAAATGATAGAGTGGTGTTCGGGCTCAGCTTAGGATCGCGCGAGCTTGGCTCGACATTATCTTGATAGGCTCGGTTCGAGCTCCTCTATGCCATTTTCTTCTTTGCGACTTTAGATTCCGATAATCAATCTTCAACTTTCACAACTCATGATTTCATTAACAACAATGATGTTGAGATTAGTAGATGGAGACCTAATGATAGAGATGACAAACTAACAAGAGAGAGATCTAATCTTGTGGATAGTGGTGGGGACTAGTAACAAACGCCTGTGAGGGGTTGCCAAAGAGAGAAAGAGGTCACTTGTGTGGAAATCACTGGAGACTTGCATTCATCGCTGGAGAAGGGCTGCCAGCATGCGTTCTCGTCGAGAGTAGTTGCAAGACAGTAGGGCACTGTGGCTGTAGTTGCGACTGGAGGTGGGGTGTTAGGGTTTAATATTTATAATAAGTTACTACAGAGTATAGATCCAATGATTCAAATTAGATTATGGATGGATGATGGGCTCTAATGGTCTAGTATGAATGGTGTTTATTCGTAGGATAAGTAAATTGAAAAATACAATGGGCCTTAGCCTTGAATAATCTTAGTTGGGCTAAACTATATGATAAGAATTTAAAATATAAAATCTAATTATGTGAGCTTGATTATGAGCCCAACAAGCCGAGCTCACCATTGTTCAAGCTTGACTCGTTTACTAAACGAGCCTAGAAAATCGGCTCGTTTACTTGATGAACGAGCCGAGCCAAGCTGAACTCTTTATGAACAGCTCGGTTCATTTGCAGCGCTAGTTGAGGTTGGTGAATTGCAAAGCATATAAATTTTGTTTCCTTGGTAAAAAAGTTTAGTTTTGAAACTTTTAAAGCTTGGTGTGATATATGATGCAAACTTATCGAAAGGGATTATCCAAAGGAAGTTCTCTTACTCTTTAATTCTATATTTCTATGTAGTCAGATTCTATGATTATCTTTCTTTAGTTTCCATTCCAACCAAAGATCTATAACATAACCATTCCCTATCCTTTTTAAGCACTTAATTTGCAGCTGTGCAGTACCAAAATTATGAATTTTAGCATCTTGACAGATTAAAAAGCAGCAAATTTCAAACTCTTCCCCATTCACAATGGTTCTAGAACCATTCTTCTACCTTTTGAACCTAGACCCAAAAGCTTTCCTTTACGTACCCAAGCACAGCATTACATCAATAGTAGGTAGCACTATCTTATATCCAATTATTATCCTACTTCATGATGTTTCCCATGTTCTAGTTAAATCGGATGCTTTGAAAATTCTTAGCTATTATTGATTGCTGACGTTGGGTCATCTTTTTCTAGAACACTGGTGTATTTGCAAAACCATAGTCATTACCAACGAATGTCAGCTTTTGTGACTGCTGTTACTTTCTTTGATCACGTACGTAAATGCTCTACGGGGCTCTATCATTTAGTGATTTTGATCTCAAATAGTGTGATGTTGTGACTTGAATTTTGTTTTGGAATGCGACTCGGTTGATTGGGGTTTTGGGAACAGCGGGCCGAGGAAATTTTTTTCACCCGTTTTTTCTCTTGTGGGTCGTGGACCCTGTTTAGTAGTCTCTTGTAGCCCGGTATATAAGGGTATTTAGGATTTGGAGTGGAATCAAGAGAGTCACTGAAAATCACAGTAAAGAGAGAGAGCGAGAGCTAGGGTTTTGGGGCTGAAACTTGTAATCTCCTAATTTTCGCATTGCGAAACCGTTAGCCGGATCTTCACCGTGGACGTAGGCACAACTTGTGTCGAACCACATAAATATTTGTGTTCTTTGTGTGGCGTGTTTACTTTTTTGTCGTGATTCTTGATTTGTTTTTAGTTCGCTGGATTTTGTTGTCGATCCTTTTCTTCGACAGCATCTAGGGTCTGCATTTTTGAACCATGAAACACTCGGTTTCCATTATGTGGGTGTAACCAACCGGTCATAACAGATGGCATAAAAACATGAGATGCTTTTCTTTTGTTCTAGGTGTTATTTGCTTTTTGGTGAATGTCATTTGAAGACCAAACAATAACCAATATTTCTCTACCCAGCCTGCTTATGCAAGTACACTACGATAAAGAAGGGTTAACCAACTGGACTATAATACACCTGAATAGCCTTCTGTAGTTTTGTATAGCATCACTAGTGGTGCAAAGAAATGAATTGAACATGCCTTCTCAGTATTGGTTTGTTGCCACCCCCCACCGTACATCAAATTAACTTGATCTTTGACATGCTTTCCAGATTCAGTTGTTGCTTTTGGCTAGGATGATGGTTATCTTCACATGTCTGTTTCCTCTTTCTGTTTTTCTGAAATCTTTGGAGGGCATCAATTTTACCCATGCAATTAATTTGATTGTTTGTACACAAAGGTGGAATGCATCCAGAGTTAAGTTTCTTTCTCTTTTCTCTCTCTCTCTCTCTCTCTCTCTCTCTCTTCTTTTTTTTTTTTTTTTTTAATTTTTTACTGCATGCAGAAAAAGAATACTTTGATCTGAACGGAAAAGAAGATTATTAAAAAATGAAGACGAAAACTAATTTGAGTGAGTTAAAATGCATGGTGATTTTTTATTTTTAAAAAACTTCTGTTTTCTTAAGCATGGTACAAGTTTAAACTAAAAGTAAGAGTAATAAAGGAGAGAAAATGACACGTGCACACATAGAAGAGGAAAGATGGTGATGTTTCATTTATCTATACTGGTTGATTTAGTTTTTAAAATTTTATTCTTGAAAGTGTATAAACCTGCATTTACATGAAGTATGTAAGCACATGTATGTCACACATGTATTATGCAAAGCAGCAAGCAATTAGATTATGTTAGAGCCAACATACTCTTTTAGGGCAAGAAATTTTTTGGAAATAATTTATTATGTGCATTTATTTTATTTTGATTGTCATAGTTGATGTTTATTGTTTCAGGCATGGCTTGAGGAGAATTTTTCTGGTGTTTCGGACTGTTCAAGTGATGAAAGCTTAACTGAAGATTCACCTCTGGGTTTCAATTTCGAGTCTCAATGTTTGTACATACAATTGGAGTTCTGCCCTAGGTATATGTTTCATTTTTTTTTTTTTTTTGTTAGGAAAGTTCTTTTGTATTTTTATACCTCACACATTCAAGTAATCATTCACATATCATATCTTTAAGAAATGTTACTTTCCTCAGGAACTCCTTTATGTATTTCAGCCCTTTCACAGTTGAATTGAGTGCAAACTTTTAGACTGCATGTCTGCAATTGATCATTCGCATATGATATATTTTAGAAATACTAAAATGGATAAAAGATAATTCTGAAAATCCTAGCAAGTGATACATTCATTAGAACTTCAAATTCTTAATAATCAATTCAAGAATTAGCACATAACCTAAATTTGTTTTAGCATAACAAATTGTATGAAGGAGCTCTGTTGAAAGAAAAATTAAAGTTGAAGAGAGACATTAAAACATGAAGAACGCAAGAATATAATGTGGTTCAGCCACTAGGGCTTACAAGCCTTACATCCACGACACACAAAGCCCAAAGGGCTACATCTTTTTCATTCCATTCTCTCTTAATTTTGTTTACAATAACCACCTCTATTTATAGGTTACTTGGGGAAGAATTGTAGCTATAATAAAGGAATTACACAGAAAGTCAAATACAAATATGGCAACAACTTGTTGCCCAAGTCTAGCAACTTAACATTCTGTTAAGGAGTGATTTAAGAGCTTAAATCACTCATATAATTATTCTCCAACAAACTCCCTATATCAAGCATCTTTGGATTGAACAAAAACTTCCATAAACTCTTTTCAATTAGGGAGGATAATATGCAAGATCAAGACTTATGAGGGTGAAACCAGAAAACTACAAAGTAAGAGTTGAATGGTTGAGATAAAGATCGTATAGAAAGAAAGGGAGGAATAAATAGAACATACCAAGGCGTAGAGAATAGAGTGGACCTCCAAGTTACCTGAGCACAAAATATGTTTAAAACAGGTGTAAAGCATCGAGCTAATGTCCTCCAATGCAAGCTTCTGAGGAAGGATGATGGTAAGTAAGGAAAACAAAGAAGAGTAGATGGAAAAGAAAGGATGAGATTGGTCGAAACCTCTGTTCTGTAGAAATTGTTTCAAAGCCTTTCGCAATCTGGGGTCTAGGCATGAATTTTTCTTGTATTATCAGTTTGATTGCAGTTAACCCTAGTGTTAGAAGAGCTGTACTCAAGTAGTCATGTGCCAAGCAGCGATCACTTGAGTGATGACGTGGACTCGTTGCACATTATAAGGTAAAGATAACCATTAGACAAATGTGCCAAACAAGTCATACTATGTAATATAGGGAACATAATGGAAACTTAAAAGATAAATGAGAATTCCTTGTAAGAATATATGGCATGTAAACTATCTAACGAGATTAAAGCTATTCTTAAATTAGGAGCCAAAAAAAAATCTGATTCGGATAACTAACAGTGTCTTGGAAAGTGTCGGTCTAACTTTATTAAGCAGTAATTATGGTATGGGAATCTGAAGATGTCATGGGAATAGTAGAAGCTGTCATTAATGCTTTTTGGGTAGCTTGAAAGTCAGTCTAGAAAAGTGAAGCGTCATTAATAGCTGTCTTATAAAAGGGACAACCCTCTTATCTTCTGTAACCAAGTCTTTATCGATATACTTTTGAGACATTATCAGATTTTTAACTTCTCTTAAGGCTTCCTAGATTTCCATTTAAAAATCTAGGCTCCAACGGTGATTGGAGTAACCCTATTCTTTCTTACTGCCGAAAGAAGGTTTCTGTTTGCTTCAACGTCTTCTCTCTTTGTATTATCAGTGAGGCATAAGCACAAAATTAGAATTGTGAATAAATGGCCTACTGAAAGATGCAGGCCCATGAGAATGATACGTGATGTTGATGAATCTAGGCATAGGCTGATTCCTTATGGTTCAACTTTTATAAGGCAGTCTTCAATTTGTCAACACAATAAACAACAATAGGGTAACTATTAATCATGAATCTGCACTTATTGGGGTTCACATATAGTTCATTGGACTTCAAGGTCTCTAGAACTTGCCTCAAGTCTGATGCATGACTTATCAACACCATAGACACCAATACGATTAAACTATTAATCCTGAAAGTGCACTTATTGAGGTTGACATATAGTTTATTGGCAAGACCTATAGATGAGGATATCATCAAAGTTGATGAGCTTCAACTTTACAATTAATGGTTGAATGGTTTGAGTCATCACATAGGTAGAACTGCATGGTTCCCTGTTTTAACCAAATGACATGATTAACCACTCATACAGACCTTCATGCATCCTTAAGGTACTTGTCTATTTTGTGGTTCACAGAGCCATAGTTCCAAGCATGAGAGGTTTTGGCAGGCTGCTATTTTGTGCCTTCAGTACTCGGTAGTGCATTTTGTAAGGAATGTAATATGCCCTTAGAAGGGGCAGAACTGTCTATGTTGAATTTAAAGCATTTGTTGCTGAGTTTCGGGTAAAATTATCTTTTTTCTGTGATATTTTTGGGAGATAAGGTTTTGGTTTAAAAGAAGAAGTTTTGGGTTTGGCTTACTCAAACCGAGAGCCAAGAGCTATATTTATATACAAGAATAGGGTACAAAGAAAGGAAACCAGCTCAAAGAAAAACAGGAAATATGCCAAAATCTACGTGATCCCATGATTGCGGGGATCTTATCGACGTGATCCCATGATAATAGGGATTTTACATAAAACACCTAATAAAAAGACTGAAAACAGCTAATAAAAAAAAAAATAATAATAATAATAATAAAGATATTTCAACAGGTTTGTTATAGTTTTCTTCCCTTACATGGAGTTTGTTTCTTTAAGCTTTAATGTATTGCTTTATCTATGAAACTGGAGAGATTAAATTTTCTGAAAATTCTTTATTGAACAAAAATTCCTTTTTGTATTCTTCTTTTGTACAAAGCAGACCATTGGAGAAGTTTCTGAAAACTTCACACAATTTGGATGGACAAAAAGTATGGAAGCTTTTTCGTCAAATCATGGAAGGCCTGGCTAAAGTCCATGTGGCTGGTGTTGCACACCTGGATCTGTCTTCAGCTAATGTTTTATTAGATGCAGAGGATAATATACGCATATCTGATTTTGGCTTGGGTAGGTGTCAACTCAAGTCAACAAAGCCTTTTCCCAATTTTTTATTTTTATTTTTTCTATTTATGTATCTTTTTAATTTCTCATTCAGTAAATAAGTGCAGTAAATTTGTACAATGCAGCTCGACTGTATGACCACCAAACAAAAGTTGACACCATGGATGATATATTCGGCCTTGGTCTCATTTTTGCTGAGCTTTATAAACATTTGCTCACGGAGCATGAGAGGTCTGAGCTTTTACGAAATCTGAGGGAGAAGAGAGATTTTCCAGAAATCTGGATTAATGAAGAACACACGCAGTTAATGCAAACAATACCATCTCTTCTTGCTGGTGAGAGCTCATCTCCAAGTGGAATGCGGCAGCAACAGCAACAGGTTTCTTCTAGTTCAGTAAGCGCACTGCTTGTGATTGGTTGAATTTATAATTTGATTGCTTCAAATTTTTATAAATTCATCATTAAAGTCGAGCAAGATTCTCTGGATCTTGTAAGATCCAACCCTTTCTCATCTTTCAAAAATTATATTTTGCTAATTTATTAACTATTTGACAGGATAAACAAGAAATACAAACTCTTGGTGACAGTGAGGGTAAAGAGCCTGATTTGAAGAAAATGAGGTAATGTACATTTACTGTTCTAAAGTTCATTAGGTTGATTCATACATGGTTTTAATTAATGGCATGTATTGTGTTGACTAAGTGAAAAGTAGCGCAAAGTTGTTGTTCAAGTCACTTTAAGAGAATCCAAAACGGTCCTAACTTGCTTCTAGTTGTACTATTTGGTATTGTGAGAAATAGCTTTGCATAAGCAGCTTGGGATTTTTCATTTCTTTTTCTGGTTTTCCATAGTTACTAATGCATGCTGATTGCTGCAATAACTTCCAAATAAGGTATTAATGACTTGGAATTTTGAGAATGATTTAGGATAACATTAGGAGCACCCAGTTTAACTTATAATATCAACTATATACGGTTGCAAGTTGCAACATGCTTCCAATGCCTTCCATTATCATCTGGCTCTATTGATTGACTGGGTTAAGGTTGATGGTAGTTTATTGTTCAGATCTAGTTGGTGATTTCATACCCATTTAGTATATAGATAACGGTTTCGAGTTGGGGTCTCTGTTATTATAGGTACTCACTTGGGCCGTAACAGGCTAGTGGTTTTTATGCATTAAGAATAACAAATAAGTTAAAAGAGAAAAATTGTAGAATAGTTATTAGGCTAACTACATTATATAAAGCAGAGTGTTGGGATTTAAAAAAGAAATAAGAACAAGAAGTTCATATAATAGGAATTAGGATGTTAAGATGGATGATGGGAGAGACTTGAAGATATAGAGTAGATAATCAAATTGTGAGGGAGAAATTAGGACTGGTGCTTATTAGTGATAAAATAAGAGAGATGATTTAGGTGGTATGGACATATACAACAAAGACTTATAGTTCTCCCCCACACTCCCCCACCCCCCCCCCCCCCCCCCCCCCCCCCAAAAAAAAAAGAAAAAAGAAAAAAGAAAGACCTATAGATGCATCAGTAAGAAGAGGAAGTTTAATTCGCACGAAGGTAAGAGACAGAGGCAATCGAAATGAACATTGGATGAAGTAATTGGAGTTGATTTTAAAACGTTAAAATATCATAGCAGAAATGACAAAATGAATGAGTTTTTCCTGAATATTTTCTTTATTTCCTTTGTTCAAACTTATTGGCAACTACTAAAGTGTTCTTTTGATTTGAAAAAGAAAACAGCATTCCTCAATGGTAATCTTATGTAATAGTGTGTTTGGAGAAGATTAGAGATAGAGGTAACTTTTAATATTAATTTACCAAGTGGCTACTCACAATGAGTGTCCTTACAGCTGTTTAGCCCGAACATTTCATCATCGCACCAAGCAATGGCCCCTCACCATGATTTCACTAATTCATGATACTTTTATTATATTGCAATTATATTTTCTCTGAATTTGTGGGGACATAGGTTTTCATGGCATTACTTTAGATGGCAAAGTTCTTTATTGAAGAATAAAATTGGTAAATTATTTTATTTAGTGGTTAAGTGGTCATTAGATATGCTAAATATAAATTCTATATATTATTTTTAGTATTTTTTATAAAAAAATTTGGAATTAGGATCTCTGATTGCAATTGAATTAGTGTAGCATGTTTTATGGCAGGAACAAGTATTGCCTTATCTTTTCTAAATAATAGTATTTTTTTGTGATATTGTTGTATATTACAATATAAATATCAAAGAGAAGGTGCGATTGATCTAAATTGGGAATCCTCATCATCTTACCTTTATTTCATATAAACGGAGTCAGCCACATTCATTCTCTTTTTCTATTAATTTTTAAACTAGTTTCTAATTACTTAAATCTTGTGTTAATTTTGGTTAGTCTTTTTTTTTTTTCACTATTATGCCCCACTATTTTTGTCATTTTGATATATATACTTATGAAATATTACCATTGCCCTCCTGAAATTATTTTAAAAAATCATTATTGCCCCCCCTCACATGAGTTTCTAGGTCCCTCCCTGCTAAATGTCATCCGACTCATCCTTAATTTTTCCCTTATGCATTGGTTATCAACTCTATATCTTCTAGTAGCTCCTATTATTCATTTCAACATTATCATCTAAGTTACATGAATGTATGCTGGTTATTTTAATGCCTAGCACTCTGTTCCTTAAAATGGTTATTTTGAGTAATCTTTAGTCCTTGGATCATTACCAATGTATTGTAATCCTGTCGGAATTTATTAAATTAATATTCCATATAATCTTTTTTAGTTAAACAAGTTTTTAAGCATTTTGCCTTTAAGTTGTTTTTTAATGTTTTTAATTTTATGAAGTTCTTCCATAGACTTGCCGATGCCCATAGAAAGGGTAATCATATTGGGGGGATTCGGGTGGAAGGGGAGACGTTGTGTAAGGTGGAGGAGTTTTGCAGGGTAATTACTGATTTCTATAAGAAGTTGTTCACAGAAACCTCTAGTTGGAGATCTTTGCTTGGGAGGCTTCTATTTGACTCAATTTCTGGTGATGAGTGCTCTTGTTTGGAGGAGCCTTTTTTGAAGAGGAAGTTTTGAAAACTGTAGTATCGAGATCGAAAGAGAAAACAATGGAGGCGTAGTCCCTCTTTTTCCTTCTATTGTCAATCTCATAAGCCCTAATACATAAGGGGCTTATATACAAGAGGAAGTGTTACCTATTTACACACTAACCTCACATATTATAGAGAATTACATAATACCCCCAACTATATATATAATTACATTCTAACACTAAGAGAATATATATCATATAATCCTAGCTTGGTACAAATAATCTTCAATATGTGATGACCTAGAGATTTAGTAAACACATCAGCTAGTTGGTCTTCAGACTTCACAAATGGAGTAATGATATTCCCAGTCAGTATCTTCTCTCGAATGAAGTGACAATCAACTTTAATATGTTTGGTCTTCTCATGGAACACAGGATTGGATGCAATGTGAATGGCTACTTGGTTAACACAGAACAATGGAATAGCATATTTGATTGTCAACCCAAGTTCCTCCAGAAAATTTTGTATCCATGTCAACTCACTAGTGGTATGAGCCATTGCCCTGTACTCAGCTTCAGCACTAGACCGAGCTACCACTGTTTGTTTCTTACTTCTCCATGTAACAAGATTCCTTCCTACAAATGTGCAAAAACTTGTAGTAGACCTCCTATCTAAGGGGGATCCAGCCCAGTCAGCGTCTGTAAAACCTTCGACACTGAGATGACCATTCGATTTGTATAGCAACCCAAATCTTGGAGCTTGCTTGAGGTATCGAATAATTCGTAGGACAACATTCCAATGTGGTACTTTAGGAGCTCCCATGAACTAACTTACGACACTAACTGCATATGAAATGTCGGGTCAGGTGATAGTGAGATAAATTAATTTCCCTACTAAACGTCGATATCTAACATGCTTATCAAATATATCACCCTCATTAGACAAGAGTTTTGTATTTGGATCCATAAGAGTATTAGCGGGACGACCACCCAACATACTTGTTTCTTTTAATAAGTCCAGCACATATTTTCTTTGAGACAAACTTATACCTTTCTTGGATCTAACAACTTCAATACCAAAGAAATATCTAAGTTTACCCAAGTCCTTAGTGTGAAACCGATTTTGCAAAAACAATTTCAACTTAACAATGCCTTTAGAATCATTGTCTGTAATCACAATATCGTCCACATACACCATAAGAAGAATGAAGCCAGCATTGGTGTGTTGGTGAAATACCGAGTCATCTGTCTGGCATCTGTTAAGACCAAATGCTAATGCAGCCTCAGAGAATATTCTGAACCAAGGCCTTGGAGATTGTTTCAATCCATATAGGGCCTTCCTAAGACGACAAATAGTATGGCGATACTCCTCCTGAGCAACAAACCCAGGTGGTTGCTCCATATAAACTTCATCAGTTAAGTCACCATGTAAGAAGGCATTTTTCACATCTAATTGAAACAAAGACCAGTTACAATTGACAGCAATGGAGATGAGGACTCGGATAGAAGAGATCTTAGCAACAGGAGAAAATGTCTCATCATAATCAATACCATAGGTCTGAGTGTACCCTTTTGCCACAAGACGAGCCTTCAACTGTTCAATAGACCCATCATGATGGTATTTAACAGTGTAGACCCACTTTCAACCAACCGTTTTAGAGCTCGGAGGTAAGGAAACAAGATCCCATGTCCGATTACGGTGAAGGGTATCCATTTCATCTACCATGGCTTGGCGCCAATCCGAATTAGAGAGAGCAGCTTGCAAAGTCTTGGGAACAAAAGTAGTTGACACTTTGGATAAAAAAAACATGAGAAAGAGGATGAAACATTACTGTAAGAGACAAAGTTAGAAATGGGATGTGCTGTAACATATGACTGGGGAGCCTTACAGAAAGCAATAGGCAAATCATTAGGTATAGTAGGTGGTGTCGGATCCAATGGCTTCGAAGAATATGGAGGGAGCGAAGTAGGTAGTCGGGGGCGCCGAGTATAAACCGGCAATGGGACAATAGAGCGTGAAGGGTTGGGAGTAGGGAAAATGTGGCAAAGGTGGCTAAGGAGTAATACTAAGAGGAGGACAAGAATTAGAAAAATATGGGGTAGACTCAGAAAAAGTGACATCTGCACTAGTGAAATATTGGTGAAAATGAGAACTGTAGCAACGATAACCCTTATGAGTGAGAGAATACCCAAGAAAAACACACTTAGTGGCACGAGAGTCGAGTTTGTCAAGACCGGGTCCAAGGTTGTGGACATGACAAACACACCCAAAGACCTGAGGAGGAAGATTAAACGACGCTGAATCGGGAAATAAGACAGAATAAGGAGATTTCCCTTGTAACACCAACGAGGGCATCCGATTAATAAGATGACAGGTCGTAAGAACAACATCACTCCAAAATCATTTGGGAACATGATATGGAATAAAAGAGCACGACACACTTCCAAGAGATGATGATTTTTACGTTCAGCGACTTCGTTTTGTTGAGGAGTATAAGTGCAAGATGATTGATGAATGATGCCTTTAGCTTGAAAATAAGTCATAAAAGGGTCCAAGAAATATTCTTGGGCATTGTCAGAAAGTAAAACTTTAATGGAACACCCAATTTGAGTTTTTATTTCTCTCTGAAATATTTAAAAAATAGAGAATAACTCAGAACAATTTTTCATTAAAAACAACGAAGTCATACAAGAATTATCGTCCACAAATGTCACAAAATAACAAAATCCATTAATAGAAATATGTTTGATTGGTCCCCATACATCTGAATGAACCAATTCAAAAGGACTAGCAACACGATTATGAACTTTAGGTTTGAAGGACACACGACAATGCTTACTAAGCTGACATGCTTCACAAGACAATGACTCAACACGACTAAGACCGGGGACTTGATGCTGTAAAACGGATAATGATGGGTGGCCAAGACGACAGTGCCACTGGAAGGAAGACAAGGATGACTGAAGAGCCATGGGAGATGGGTCAAAATCAAGGTAATACAAGCCACCAACTTCATGTCCCGTACCAATCTTCTTCTTCATGTGGGATAAAATGTAATGGAGTAATGAAGAGATTTAGTAATTTTACTAATAAACAGCAAATTAAAAGGAAATTGGGGAACATATAAAGACAGAGGAGAGAGACAAAGAAGATGTGAGATGAGTGGTTCCTAAACCCAAAATTTTATTGGACGAGCCATTAGTAAGAGTAACATTTTGAGATGAAGGAGCAGAATGAAAATCAGATAAGAGATGATAGCTACTAGTTATGTGATTAGATGCTCCAGAGTGAAGAATCCAGGGATTCGAACGAGAGGACAAGAGATATGCAGGCGCACTTCCGAATTGGGCAAATGAAACTATGGAAGATGGGGTAGAAGTCTGTTGTTGAGACATAAGCTGAGCATACTCATCACGGGGAATCGTGACCATGGAAGGCTCAACAGCCAAGTGTGAAGCAGTTGGTGTCGCAGAGAAAGAAGAATCCCCTTCAGTAGAGGTCACTTGATGTGCAAAGGTAGAAGGTGACGGTTTCCCATGAAGAGCCCAACAGTAATTGGCGGTGTGATTAGTAAGACCACAGTGAGTTCAGATTCTAGAGTCTTTACCTCTGCCACGATCACGGCCACGGCCACGGCCACGACTACGGGTAAAACGACCACCACCTCCATGAAAAGATTGAAAGCCACTCTGGGAGACAACCAAAGCAGAACGTTCACTACTAGGAGGAGCAGGAACATCGCTTGAAGTACCCCCTGAAGCTCCACTAAATAGAGTAGCACGCTGAAGTCTGGAAAACATATCAGGAAAAGAGGGAAGTGTAGAACTACCCAAAATCTGTGCCCGAACGGGTTCATACTCTTGTGACAACCCTGTGAGAACACGGACAACATTAAAATACTCACGTTGTTGTTGCACACTCTTTACATCAGAGGTGATGGGCTGATACAAACTAAAGAGAAAGAGAGCATAGTTGTTAAAGGCGCGCCTAGGCTCCAAAAAGGCCCCAGGCTCGTCAAGGCTCAGTCAGAGCGCCTCAACCTACCACAGGCCATGCCCCTTCAATCAGGCTCACATAAAGCCCTCAGGCTCACGCTTTTTAGTAAGCTCCAGGCTAAAAAAAAAGGCGCACCTCGTATTTTTTAATCATTTATTCATATCATTTTCTTTTTTATTTATTGACTACTAAATTAAAAGGTTCTATATCATATACCATATTGTTTAACCTTATGAAATATTTGACAAAATTCATAAATTTATGGATCACTACTTACATTAATTGCAATTATAGCTTGATTATGAGTATATATATAATAATATATGCATTATAATATACACGCGCCTTACTTCGATCAAGCTTGCGCCTTATACTGCACCTTGCGCTTAGGCTCCAGGAGGCTCTTGGCGCCTTAGTGCGCCTTGAGCCTTTAACAACTATGAAAGAGAGAGAAAACAATGGAGGCGTAGTCCCTCTTTTTCCTTCAGTTGTCAATCTCATAAGCCCTAATACATAAGGGGCTTATATACAAGAGAAAGTGTTACTTATTTACACACTAACCTCACATATTATAGAGAATTACATAACACCCCCAACTATATATATAATTACATTCTAATAAAAACAAAGCCCCAGGTTTCAGTGGCTTCTCCATGAGATTCCTTTTGAGAGTTGGGAGGTGGTTAGGGGGGAGGTGATGGGTACCTTTCACGCTTTTCATGCTCATGGTTGTTTTGAGAAGAGTTTGAATGCTACTTTTATTGTTCTTATTCCAAAGAAGGGGGAGGGGGGCATTGGATGTTCGGGATTTTTGACCTATTAGTTTGGTGGGAAGCATTTACAAGTTAATTGCCAAAGTCCTTGCTTTTAAATTGAGGAGTCTTGGACGGGGTCATTTCTGACTCTCAAAATCCCTTTGTTGAGGCTGTCAGATTTTGGATTCAGCCCTTATCGCTAGTGAACGTGTGGATTCTAGATTGTGCAGTGCGGTTTCTGGTGTTCTTTGCAAATTGGACATTGAGAAGGTGTATAATCACGTGAGTTGGAGCTTGAGAGGATGGGGTTTGGTGAGAGATGGAGGAGATGGATACAGTTTTTCATTTCCAGTGCTCATTTTTCCGTTGTAGTGAATGGAGCTCTGAGACAGGGGAATCCGCTCTCTCCTTTTTTGATACTTATTGTGATGGAGGCCCTTGTAGATTGATGAGGAGGGCTGTTGACTTGGGTTTTCTGAGAGGCTTTAGGGTGGCTAGGGATGCAACTAGTCAGTTGGAGATCTCTGACTTGATGTCTGCGGATGACACTTTAGTGTTTTGTGAGAGGTTTTATGGTGGAGATCGCGACATTAGCATATAATCTTGGGTGCAACATTGGTTTGTTTCCCATCTTTTATTTGGGTTTACCCCTTGGGTCATCCCCGAGGAAAGTGGGTAATTGGGATCCTGTGGTGGAGAGATTTGAGAAGAGCTTGGCGGGATGGAAATCTTTCTAAGGGTGGAAGGGTCACTCTGATGAAGAGCACCCTTTCAAGCCTCTTTACATATTTCCTGTCTTTGTTTCAAATCCCCTTTTTTGTGGCTGAGAGGATTGAGAGGTTGCAGTGGAATTTTCTTTGGGGGGCTTGGGGGAGGAGTTCAAGTTCCATTTGGTTCGCTGGGAACATGTATGTAGTCCGATTTGGGTCAAAGGCTTGGGAATTAGAAGATTGGCGTCTTTCAATAAGACTCTCCTTGGGAAGTAACTTTGGAGATTTTGGTTGAGAGGCATAGGCTATGGAGGATGGTGGTTGCGAGTAGATTTGGGGAGGGGATAGGAGGTTGTAGCTCCCTTGAGGTATGTATTTTGGGGGGTGCTGGGGCTTGAAAGTCCATTCGGAAAGGAAGGGATGATTTTTCTTAACACATCATTTTTCGGTTTTCTTTTCTACCTAACGTCCCTAATCCGTCTTTGCCACATTTTTATATGACATGTATCTCCTCATGTAAAGCTGAGTTGTGGTAATCAAGTAATATATGGTGTTGTATGATCTTTTGAAAACATCTGAGGAGCTTCGTGGTTCAGCTGCACTCTTCGGTTTTCTCTTCTACCTAACGTCCCTAATCCGTCTTTGCCACATTTTTATATGACATGTATCTCCTCATGTAAAGCTGAGTTGTGGTAATCAAGTAATATATGGTGTTGTATGATCTTTTGAAGACATCTGAGGAGCTTTTGTTGTGGTCAATCGTTGTTGCATGTGCCTTCGAGATGAGGAGATGGTGGATCGCCTTTGGCATTGCACCATGGCCAGGGAGGGATTTGATGCTTGATTTGTTGGGTTTCAATGGGTCATGCCCAAGTCCTCCATGAGGCTTGAAGAGATTGTATAGTGGGGGGCCGAGTCCGGGATGTTTGGAGGGTTACGCCTTTGTGTGTCTGGTGGTGTCTTTGGCTTGAAAGAAACAAGAGATTCTTTGAAGGAAAGGAGAATCCTATTTCCTTGCTTATGTTCTATTATTACCACTAATTTTTTGTTGGGAGTTAGGGAGGAATTATAGATCTTTAGAGGAGATTGTAGATTTTTTGGACTCTTCAAAAGCTTAAGTTCCCTATTTGGCCTTGTGTAGTTCCCTTGGGATGCGCTTCGCTTTTGAACTCTTTTTTATAAACTTTTACTTCTAAAAAAAAATAAAAAATTATTGCTGGGGATTTCTTAGCAGGGAGGATCTTCATTCTAGGTTCTAATAGATCAATGCTAAATCCCTACTAAAACTGAAGGGGGTGAATAGATCCTGTGAAAACCTAACTAGCATGAAATGATATTAAAATTTTGATAATATGTAATTAAATAAACCTAGTAAACACATATTTGTGGAATAAAAATAGAACAGAATACAAAATAGAGATCATTCACACGTAAGACCAAAATTATGGGGAAAAAACCATGCCCCAAGCTACGCAGATCAAAGTGTACTACGGATAAAGGTATTACAATCTTAGATATCAGACTATAGGTCCCATGGAACCACCTAAATAACCTCACATTCATACTTAGATTGAATGTTCTACCCCAAATTCCATTTCTCTCGATCTATGAATTTGTTCACCGAAGCAATTTGCTTTTCTTACTACATGATTGAGCTCTACATCTAGCAAATTAACTATCTTGTTTATGTTTATGTTGAATTCTCTGATATTGTTCACAACGATAGATTCAATACTTTGAATAGCCCACTCACCATCCAATGCAGAATGATTTATGATAAAAAGAAATTTGAATACTCTCCATATGTATCTTTGTGATGAAAAGAAAAATATGTGCTCTTGATATGTATCTTTGCTTACATAGAGTTTTTGTCTAAAAGATTGCCGAGTTCAATCCATCAAACTCTAATAGCGAACAAAGATACTTATCGAGAGCATGTATTAAACCATTAAGAAGTCTTTCTTCCATCCCCTGTGATATGTTTAATGTGGTTCCTAGCAGTGTATCTCAATCTCATGATCTTTATCCAATACCAAGACCATTCACTATTGATTTTGAATTTCCTAATGTTCTTTCTTTCAAAATATAGGTCTGCACTCGCTTTATCCATAGAGAAGGGTTCTTACCATCTGTTATAAGCATTTTTCTTTTCTTGATTATCTGTTATAAGCATTTTCTTAGTTTAGTTTCATTTTTTAATTTTCTTAGTTTAGTTTCATTTCTTAGTTCCATTTTTTTTATTTTTTATTTTCAGTGGCAAAAAAATCTGACTGTAGTTAATATTTGGTTTTTGTTATGCAGGTTATAGTGTTATAGCAAGTGTACCGTGTAAATAACAGGGGAGACTATTCTTGGTAGAACTTAAGATCCTCCTTTAGAATAGAATTTGTTTGAAACTGTTTTTGACTGTATATGACAATGCAATTGTATATAGAATAAGGTCGGAGGACTGCTGAAAATATTACCCTTAGTCAAGGAGATGAATTTGTGAAGATTTTCTTAGTTACCATATGTAAACAAAATTACCCAATAATGACCATAAAGTTGGAAAAAGATAAGCTTCTATCTTCTATTTCTGTTCACTCCTTTGGAGGTTTGGCTGCTTCCAGATTCTATATTTTACTAATGGCTTAGTGTTTTCCATGCTCTTTTGGAAGCTGTGCTGGATCTGTCGTTGAGTATTGATTTGCATCTAGACTTTGTTCTGTGGCTTGCTTCTTAGTTAAGAGTGTTATTTATTTATTTTTTTTTGTTTTAAGGCTGTGGCTCAGTGGCTGTAGTGTTGCTCGTTTTCTTTCCTTGTATTTAGTTGGCCTTGCTCAGGCCTTGATGTTTCTTCTAATAAAACTATAATTTACCCGGGAAAAAATGTAATTAACATAAATTCATAGTCTATCTAAAGAAATGTAATTAACATAAATTCAGAGTCCATCTCAATCACCCTAGCTCTTTGCCAAGTTATTTGGATCCGGATCCTCTCCGAGGATCAAAGTTGACGACGTTTTGAAGGATAATTGGCAGTCACTTAAAACTAGTTAAGGTATCATATGCACATTCTTTTAAATATTCTGTTTTGTTTTTAGAATATTAATTTCATTCCCTTTCACAGCAAGCACCACAGCCACCGAGCACCATCCCTCAAACTAAACCAACGTTGATGACAATTAATTGAAAAAAAAATTAGAAGGGCTTTCAACAGACCAATTAGTGGTTTAATATAGGGTAATTTACACAAACCTCCCTTATAGTTTGCCATAAATACACGGATCTTTTCTCTGGTTTGGGAATTTATTCGGACCTCCCCTAAGAATAAAAATATCTTACATGGACCTCCCTTATGTATGAGTCACTAGGGTGGCAATTTGACCTGTCCCGCGATTACCTGCCTCATCCCGTCCCATTTTTAGCAATTTTGGGGGACCGTTTTGCTTATTTGGGTGGGGATGATTTGATGCAATAAAAACCTGAGCAGGTTTGGTGCGGCGGCATGGGTAGGTCGCCCCGCACCGCCCCGCCCCGCCCCGTTTAGATAGACAAATTAGTTAAATACCCTTATTTCATTAATATAAATATTTACCATTATATATTAATTACCCCATATAACAATATTAAAAGGAAAGTTGCAGTGGGGAAGAATTGCAGATGCCCACAATAATTAAATTATGGTTTTAAACGGGGTAGGACGAAGCGGGTACCCGCGGAGTAAAAATGTTAAACAGTTACGGGGATGGGTGAAAAGTTTCCCTGTTTTTGTGGTTTTGGGCGGGGACGGGGGCCGGGTTTTTAAATGGTTACGGGGTCGGGGAGGATACATCTATCTAAACCCGCCCCGGTTGCTATTCCTATGTGTGATGGACAGTTAAATACACTAATGGACTTGTCAAAATTACTAAAATACCCTTCCATTGTTATCTTAAATTACTAAAATACCCAAAAGTCCCTCTGCTTTGTTCAGTCGATATCCTCTCTCTCCTCCACAGATCCATACACACAGGCCACTAGAGAGAGAAATAAAATATATTTGTAGAGAGAGTGGAATACTGTGAATCATTGAGAAGGTGGTGAGTGAAACAGAGGAAGGTGAACAGGCTCGATCTTGAACGACCCTAAGAAGCGATCTAGTCTCGGCCCTGACGGTAGTCACACGTTGTAAATTCCCAAACCACAGAACTTTAGTTGTTTTTCCAGCGACCGAAATTACATCGTTATCGTTGTCGCCGATCGTCGCTGCTAGATCAATCCTCCGATGAAGACCCTCTTGTTGCCACAAATTTCTCTGCACAATTCGCTTCTGATCTTTGATAAAACCACTCAGAATCAATTGGCAAGAGGTCAACAATTACGTGAATTGCTCCAACAATCCCAATCAGCCCCTCTCGCGACCATCGCAAGATCACCGATCTCGCCGCTGCATGAGTGTCCTCAACCGCACCCATCAAATTTGAGATTGAACACACACCAAATGAAGATGGTGGATAATCCATTACCATGAAACAGACAGACCCACAAAGATTTTAAGTGGATTTTTCTGGGACTTTAATGTTTCAGAGATTATCAGAGTTTGCGATATATATTTATCAGGGACATGGATATTATGAAAATTTTAGTAAAATTTGTACATGACGTCAGTAATTTTCATTTTCGTCCTTTTCTTACGTTGAGTCGAGAAGAAGGTATGTATCATTTTCGTCCTTTTCTTACGTTGAGTTAAGAAGAAGGTATGTATAGGATATTTTCATTCTGTGTAAAATTTCAAATTAAAAAGAAGGCCTGCATAATCATAGCAAACTATATATGAGAGATTTATGTAAATTATCACATATTAAAATAGCTTTTACTTTAGAATTGATGTATACAAATTTGATTTCAGAGGCATATCTAGTGGCGATAGTTAAAATACAAAAATACCCTTTACTTTAGTACAAATTACACTCTTCCTCCTCTAAAGACATATTTAAAATAAAATACTGTTACACAAATTTAATTCGAAATGTGTATCTCGAATTTGATGTAACTATAATTGAAAGACTTTTCTATAAAAAATTGGAAATATAGGATAACCCGAGTTTTAATTTGTCAAAGCATCAAATACAATTGAATGGTGTGAATATGAATTAACAGACTTATATGAAAAGGAAAAAAAAAAAATTACGAGGGCATTAATTAAAGGGTAAAGTGTAAAAAAACTCCTTGAATTATGTTTGAATTTGCAAATAATCCTTTTGAACTGTATTTTGTGCGTAAAACCCCCTAAACTATCTCATTTTGTTGCAACATACCCCAATGACTTACTATATTTATTAAATGACCATAATGCTCATTCTTATTGAATTACATTTAATATATTTTTCTTATCTAATAAATTATGAAAAAATTCATAATAATTTGATGATATATTTTTCATTAAATTTGCATAAATTTACTTTTAAATTTTTTTAAAATTAATTAATTTTTATTTTTTTAATGAATATATTACATGAAAAGAAGGTATTTTTTTCAAAAGTATTTTATTAATTTCTCATCAATATATTGTACGAAAAAGATGATATTTTTTTACGATAAAAATGTTTAAATTGGTTATAATACGTTTTATTATAAATAATAAAGTTTTAATAATAAGTTAATCAATTTAGAAAATGGTAGTTACAAATCTATTTATCTATTTTATTTTTTCATTTCTATGAAAAATTAATGCTAAAAATAAAATTAAGTTAAATAGTATAATTAATATTTACATAATAGAAAAGATAATAAAAATAATTTAATAAGAAATAAAAATTTTAATGAGAAAGGGTAATATAGTCTTCAAGGGGGTTATTTGCAAAAAAGCAATAATTTTGGGAGGTTTTTTGTACGTAACCCTCTACTCGATCAACAACTTTTAATATGTGATCCAAATTTGTTCCATGACATGTAACATTCAATCAGTGAGCTAGAGAAGTCTAACAAGGATAGAATTTCTTGCTCCAAAAAAATGAAGTTATTCCCTTTTTTTTCTAAAATCAAATTTCATATTATTTCAAAACTAAATTCTTATCATAACACAATAACAAATTTTATAGTTTTATACCCCAAGTCTAACCCATTGAAGTCCATTTGCAAAAGAACTACACAAACAATAAAGCCAATGCCCCAGACTTATATATGGTGGATGAGGGAATCCTATATTTTCCTATCCCAAACAGGCCCTTAAGATATGGCCAGAAGCAAAGCACCACATACAGGCTACCTATGAACTCCCCTATCCCACACCCATTCCCATCATTACGAACTCGTCGAAACCCTAATAGTCCGGTGGCTAATGCCATCAAGTGCACCAGCAAAACAGTGGTGCCTGGGATGAAAATCGGGGACTCATTGAATGTGTACCTTCCAGCATTGGCATCGACATTGTCATCATCATCTTCGCTACTTGTTTGCTCTTTTTGTGTAACCTCAAGCACCGTCTCCGATAGACCTAAGAGCTTTAGTATAACACTTAACATTCCAAATAACCATGCAGTCATCGCGATCATTCTGCACATTCTCTGGTTATTCCACCATGCGCGAATTGACAGGCCAATTCGAAGATACTCTGGTAGGGTGTAAAGGTTGTAGATGACAAATATCGAAACCGATATCAATATGGCCGATTCTTGAACCTACAGGAACCAATTAAACTTATTGTGTTATTTGAATTTTATACGTATTTTATGTCTAAAGGGTTTGTAGTATAGTGGTACTTTTTATTTGTCCAGAATTTAAGTTCATAAGACAAAGTGAGTGTGTGTCTCAACAAAGAAAAAAAACTAACTTGACAAAAAGACATATTATGTTACCTTCAGTTTTGTGAAAATGGTTGATAAAATTGAGAAGAAAATAACATTTTTTTTTTCAAATAATTAAAATACAGTTTTTGAAAACAAATTTATTTTTCTGATTTAATTGAATTTCAGAAAACAGTATTTAAAAACTATCAACCAAACAAATTTTTAGGCAATTTTCTAATTTGGTTTTTTTATAAATAAAAAGTTATTCTAAGAGAACTAAACCAAAGAAACCTCATTTTGTTGTAGTGTTCGTTAAACTCTATATGCTCGCATGGACGGAGCTATTCAGTCATTGGCCCCACTGATTTATTTATTTTTTAATACCCTTGTAAATTTTTTATTTTGAAACATATACCTATGAAAATTAATATTTGCCTCAACTAAATTTTTTTAAAAATTTGCACTATTGCCCCCACAAATCCACAATGTTGGGAATCTTTAAAGAGAATTTTTTTTTTTTTTTTTTTTTTTTTTTTTTTTTTTTTTTTTTTTTCTAAGGTCGCCCCTCACATAAATTTCTGAATCTGTCCCAATATGATCGGATAATAAATTGATCTAGTGGACAGGTCCAATGAATAATTTATCTATGTTTGGCTGTATTAAATAGAAACCTTAGAATTGGAATTGATAAAATTAGAGAAAAATTTAGTTCAAAATAATAATAATAAAAAAAAATTGAACTATTTTTTTTTTCTTCTAATTCTAATCCCAATGCTCCAACTCCGAATATAGCCTAAATAAATATTGATTAGGGATGAATGGCTGTGGTTGGTGCTTACCTTGGGCAAGAAGCGTGAGTTGGTGAGGATAGAAAACGCGGGCAAAGCAGCATAACACAGCTCTGGAATTGAACGTAGGGGCCAAACTTGAATCCACATGTATGCTATACATTGCTTTAATTGGAGCTTACCAGTGAGCGTAGCAATCAATGGGCTTCTTGGGCTGATTAGGATTTCTAGAAGCCCAGTGGCCCATCTCTTCTGCTGGATCATAGACGTAGGCCCAGCCGAAGGTACGCACCCTAAAAATGCATCTAGGTCAGGATTACAGTAGGCGGATCTCCAACCCTTCCTATGCATGGCAAGTCCAGTAAGCATGTCTTCTGCTGTAGATCCATATATCCAACCAACCTGAAATGTTGTTATCAAATCACCGATCATCACAACTAACATATGAGTGACGGACCCAAAATTTTTTTTGATGGGAGTGCAAATAAAAAATATTGAAGATAATTTTTTTAAAATAAAATAATAAATATAAGAATTTAATTTTTTGTGGTTTGTCCGACTTAGATTGTTTGATATTTTAGCTGTATCCGTACTTCTTAAATTACCATGGATGTGGGACAGTAAAGAGTGAAGAAAGAAAGCCGATTTACTTTACTTTTTTTTTTTTTGCATCTAAAAATATCAATGAATGCAAGAATATATATGGTGGGTATTTTTTAAAATTAACTTGGAATATTAAAGTATGTGAGAGAGAATCATGAATGTGGCGGGGCAGTAGAAAGTGAAAAAGCGATGATTATCCTTTGGATTAAAAAAAAAAAAAAACATAGCGGGGGCAAGAATTTGAAGTGGGTAGTTTTACAAATTGAGAGGGGGGCGTTTTGAAAATTTTAACAAAAAAATATAAGTAATAATGCAAATAGGAAAAAATCCATTGGGCACTGGTCCTTAACTAGGTCCGTGCCTGATTCATATGTAGTACACACACCCAATTGGGTATCTACTCTCATTTTAAAGTGAAAGGCAGAGAGGAATAGTGTTGCGGTGGAAAGCTCGGCTCACATCAGATCCGGATAGTAAGTGAAATGGATATAAATGCATTAGAAATGGCCCAAATGGGTTAGATGTTAATCATACATAAAATTTTAATCTTTTGGGTTGGATCCGTGTATCTAGGGGAGGGTACATTGGGCTGGGCTCCAGCCCACCCCAAAAAAAAAAAATTTATTGTTACTATGGGTAATTTTAAACCCAACCCAAAAAAATAAATAATAATAATAATAATAATAATTATTATTATTATTAATATTAACCCACCCAAACAAGTCCAAGTCAGTTAAGTCACAATACTAAAATAAAGGCCTAAACCAAACAAACCCTAATAAATTTTTTTACTTAAAACCCGACCCCCTCTTCTTCCTCCACCGTAGACACAGCCTTGCTCTGACCAGAATCTTGACCTTTGTCTCCAGACTTCGCGATACTTTGAGTTACGACACGATAAAGATATGTGAATACCAATCTGTGTTTTTTTTTTTTTTTGGCACCCTGGTTAAGTATTGTAAGAGTTCTTTGTCAGGTCATTTTTTTAGTAATAAACCAAGTAAGCCATTTTTAATTTCTTCTTTTTCACTCTTGATTGAGCATGATATAAACTTAGTTTTTAGGGCATTAATTTTCAGTTATGTATATACTAATTAATATAACAAACCACACAATATGTAGTCTCTCACCTGTGTACCCCAACTGGTACCATGTTCATAGACACAACTTGCGACCTTGCAGGCTGCCTCCATTGAAGTTGAAAGATCCAGTTGACTATAAGATTTCCCATTCCACCCTAACAAAATCTGAGCAGCTTCTTTGTTGAATATCTTCAAATTTCCAAATCTTTTCCCCAAGTACTCATCGCTCAATTTACGTAATAATATAATTCATTTAGTATTCTATATATATAAGATCAATCTAAATTATTCTTTAATGTCTAAAATAGTACATTGTGAGTGGAATATCCGGGATTCAGGGACCATTTTACACTGGAAGTGGATGTTTTCATAGAAGAAAAGTTATTTATGGCTTATCACCCGATGAGAAACAAATTAACGGTACATTAAGTTAATTTGTTTCTCATCGGGTGATAAGCCATAAATAACTTTTCTTCTATGAAAACATCCACTTCCAGTGTAAAATGGTCCCTGAATCCCGGATATTCCACTCACAATGTACTATTTTAGACATTAAAGAATAATATATATATATATATATATATATATATATATATATATATATATATATATATATAACACGAAGAACTAGTGGTTAATTCATGTACCGTTAATTTGTTTCTCATAGGGTGATAAGCCATAAATAACTTTTCTTCTATGAAAACATCCACTTCCAGTGTAAAATGGTCCCTGAATCTCGGATATTCCATTCACAATGTACTATTTTAGAATTAAAGAATAATTTAGATTGATCCTATAAATTTATTCAAAAGTTTTCTTATACTATATTAACCAAATAAAAAATAATAATAAAAAAAAAGAGTAGTAATAATAGATAGATTGTACTAGTATTAAAATAACAAGTTTAATTAATTACACACTTCGTGCAAAACCACCAATTGATTTCCAAATGGATCATCCTTTGGTCCATCATAGAAGTATTGGGGGACTGAACGAATGCAGAGTCCCTTTCGTTTTCGACACCAAGGTGCAGACATATTGCGTGAAGAGTGATTTGTGAATTGTTGGCGTACATGTCACAATCTACGTTTAGCATGAAAGGAGCATTCGTCATCACTCCGCAGACTCTGGTCTGTTCATGATATTGATTATGTTAATTTTGATAAATTAACGACATTAAAATGAATAATTAAGAATATATAATATGAGATATGGAAATGTATGTGTATAGTATAGACAAAGATTGCATATATAAGTTAGAACTTCCTTGTCGGTGCTGAAAAATTTCACATTCATTGCGCCAGCTTTGAAATGATGTGGATGGTTTGGACGCTTCTCTCTTGAAATATAGACAAGATGTGGCAATCCATTTGAACCATCGTCTTAGTTCTCCCATATTACCTGTAAAGGGCCAAAACACTTTCAGATGACTTGTTCTATTTTGTAAATAGCACTATTGATCATTTTCCCAATGTATTATAGAGAAATACTACTTTCTCATGCTTCCTACACTTTCCTGCGAAACAAACAATATCGTTTAAAGTAGCTTACATCACATTTCACAGATTATTGTTTTTTTCTCTCTCATTATTGTCCAAATGGAGACAAATCGAATCTTCAACCTTCTAGAGCTAGATACCACTTGGTTAACCTCCTTCTTATCCATTTCATCTTATTGTCCAATGCGGACTAGAAATATATTTTAGGGGCTAATATATTCTAGAGTGGATTAATATTATTAATTTTTTATGTTTTTTAACTGGACTTAAATTACCTATAATCCGCCTAGTCCAAATGGAGACAAATCGAATCTTCAACCTTCTTGAGCTAGGTACCACTTGGTTAACCTTCACCTTATCCATTTCATAATTAAAATTTTCTAAACAAATCAATACAAGGGCTACAACATATATATAATGATACCCTAATAACTATCATATATCATGGCTCATAGACCATGAGCATGTTCACATCATAATTTACTTTTTAAAGATGAAATAGAAAATAAAATAATATTTAATAATTTATTTTGTTTTCAATATTTTAAAAGTAAAAATTTAGAAAGTATGTTTAATAATTATGATTTTAAATTTATTTTCTAAAATCATCCCCACTCTCTCAATCTCCATCTATGCCTATGCAGCCGCATCCGCACCACCCTGTAACAACAACAGTGGCAGCGCCGCCGCCACCACAGTCCCCACCTCCTCAACCACCACCACACCACCATCACCATCATTATGGTTCCGGAGAACAAACCACCACCAACACCACGACAATCATTCACAGCCCCACCACCACTGTAGTCATGGTGGTTGCCTAAATTCCCGACTCAAGAGGCTGTTGGGAAACGTGCCAATTTTAAAAACTTTTCGAGGGATTTTGATTCATAGATCTTGATTCATCACATAGAGACAAGTTTTATGCAAAAATAAAATATGATGTATCATTCAATTAACAGATTGAATACTTACAACAAAGGTCTGAGTAAACCTTTAAAACTTTCCTCTAAAGTGAATGTTCTCACTTATTGTAGATCCCTTAGCAAGATACCTTCTCCTTGGATCTCCATCTTCTTGGTAATTGTTTTGCCTTTAGGAATCACTCATATGCCTCCATGAATGACCTTGGAAAACTAGGCTTGTGGGAGCCTCCATTAGATGAGAACATAAACCCTAATTTTCTAGAAAGAGAAAATATATTCATTTTCTTTTCCTAAAAATCACCCCTAAAATATACATAGACCATGTATATTTATAGGCAACATAAAGATAAAGAAAAGGAAACAACAAATCTTTCTCAATCTCTAATTCACATGTCTCAAATCTAATATGATTCCAATATCAAGTTGGGCTACGAGTGAGAATCCATTGGGCCTATTATTTTATTAGCTATAATGAATTAATAATTGGCCTGGTCCATGGACCCAATTCAATTAATTCATAAATTAATTTCTACTCCACTAAAAGAAATTAATTGTATTCCAATTAAATAATAAATAACCTCTAAATCAATATTGCACTTTGACCCCTCTATGCATAATTAGTTATCGGATAAATAAAGCCATCAATTCGACTACTTAATTAATATATTTATTTTGGTACCTTTGATTATTTCTGGTTCGATCATAATAAAACATTTGTTTGACAAAAATAATAATTTAAATAAATAAATATATAATAAATCATTTTGTCTAAAAACAAACGAAGGCCTTCGAATTTACTTTGTGATCAACCATAATCAATACAAAATAAATACAAGTAGTAATGATGCAAATATTGAAAATATAAACCTCTTATTAATTGCATAACTACCCAAAGTGTCGGTCTAAGGATCCCGAAGAATCCGCCGAACAAATCAAAGTAATTATTAATTAATAAAAGAGTCTATACTTTTCTCATGCTTAAGAGTCAAATGCCATAACGGTGATAGGGAGCAATTGCATACGACGGCTCTCGCAATATATCTCAACCTAACGCAGATTCAGTTCAAGTCTTAATTAATTATGATTCCATCCATAATTACCGACTATGAATAATTTATGATTACTATTTATATTCATGTATTGATCACCATCACATACATATATAAATATCTCTTGTAATCAAGAAGACACTATCAATTCTATAATGAATCGAAACATAATACATTGAATTCACCAATTGTACAAAACATAAAAATTTCAGAAACGTCAGGAACACATGTCACTTTAATCCAAATGGGAATTTGCTATGCCAGGGCATATAAATCCCATCAGCTCCCACTTGCCCTCATAACCAATTCAAATTGCATCTAACTTCAATGTTATCTAGGTGTTGATCAAAATTATTAATTAATGACACCTTTGTTAATAGATCAACAAAGTTGTGTTCCAATGCAATGTTCTAGCCACAAGTACATTTTCTTGCCGGACAATATCATGTAGAACATGATACTTCCTCTCAGTGTATTTTGTCCATCTATGGAACCTTGGGTTATTGGTTTGGACTACTTCTACACTATTGTCGCAATATAACTCGATAGGCAGGCTAGTATGCTCCACAACCTCTAAATCAGTGAGATCAAACCAAAAAGCTTCTTTTGCCGCCTTTAAGGCTGCAATGTACTCTACCTTCAGGTTTGAGTCAGCAGTTTAAATCTGCTTAACAATCTACTAACTGATTTTCCTTCTATTGAGTGAATATACACCGAGTCATGAACCTCATAGTATCTACTTCTGATTGAAAATCAGAACTAGTATACCTGACTAGTACCATATCATCATATCCGTAAATGAGTATGAGATCATTAGTTCTCCTAAGGTACTTAATGATATTTTTCACAACAGACCAGTTATCAAATCCAGGATTGGACTGATATCTACTGACTATCCCTACAATGTAGCGGATGTCCTGTTTGGTATAGACCATGGCATATATGAGACTCCCATATGCCAAAGCATATAGTTCCAGTCTCATTCGCTCAATATCCTCTGCTAGTCTTGGAAAACTACTTACTAGAGAGAGCAATCCATATCAATAAAGTAAGAACTCATTCTTTGAGTTATGCATACCAAACTTGGTCAAAACTTTATCAATGTAGGATTATTAAGATAAGCCTATTTTCCTTTTAACCTGATCTTGCAAAAGCTTGATCATAGGAATATAGCTTACATTTTGAAAATCCTTCATTTAAAAGTAATTGAACAACTACCTCTTTATTGATGACAAAACTTCCACATCATTCTAAATGAGTAGGATGTCATCAATATATATAGAATCAGAAAAATAATGACATTCCCTTGTACACTCATGATTTATTCACTAAGAAATCTTCTGGAATCTTTTTGTACATTAACTTGCCTTCTATAGGTATCACCCTACTATAAAGTTCTATAAGATCCCAGAATTTATTAGAATACATAGATTCCAACTCTGATTTCATAGTAACTCGCCAAAACGATCTGTATCCATATCGGTTCACGCTTCCGTGTAGCTTACTGGGTCCAACTCATGTTTAACAGGGATGTTCCAAACGGTCTCACCTAAAAACATGATTCTGTCGGATTGGATGACAATCCTCCCAATGTACCGATGCAGGAATCTGTGTACAAGATGATGCTGACGCATCAATAGGGAATTCATCTATAATTCTAAATCTCTATAATAAGTGTGTTCATCTTGTGGTACAATTGGTACTAATACCATATTCTCTAACATTATGTTACCGGGTATGTTATTTATAATATGATCCTCCTATAGATAAATAGTGAGTTTAAACAATCAAATTTTATCATTGAGATCATAAAATAATCCATCCTAGTGACTTTAGAGTAGCTATCAAATCTAGCATGCCTATGATCTGTTTCCAACTTACTTGTCCATATCAAGCGCACATGTGCATGACTACCCCATATGTGCATGTGATTCAAACTAAGATTTAGTCAAAAACACAGCTCAACAGTATCCTTGAGACAGACTAAGATAGAATGCAATTCATAGTGTGCATTGATATCGTCAAAACTAAATTCTAAAATGAAAGAGATAATGTAGCATAACAGATCATAGATCTAACCATGTTAAGCGGAATTCTGTTATTCCTTTTTGACACCTAAATCCATTTAGCGTCAATTGCGGAAAACCTGGTACACCACACCCTCATTAACCATATAGTCTTTGCACTATCCCAAGAAATACTCATATCCACAATCAGATTGGATTGTTTTGATAAGTTTACCTAATCTGTGCTCCACATCAGTCTTGACACTTTCAGAATGTACCAAAAGTTTAAGCCTCGTGTCACATCAAATAAATTTATCCAAAACGTGAGTAAACTTGCTTGGATGTTCATAAGACTACACGTGTCTGTGTGTACCGACTCTAATTGTCCTTTATGTCTATTTCATCTGGCTGATTAAGCCCTTAGAGTTATCTATCCTTCAAAACAAGATTCATAAGTTTGGTTTAGGCTCCTCTGCCTCATTAGGTAATAAACCTTATTTGACCAATCTTTGAATTTCATTTTGACTTATTATAACCCAAAAATAGACACTAAAAATACAATGAGTCAAGAATAACAATTTTTCTCTTAACATTCAATTTAGAAGATGCAACATTAGTTTCTACATCCTGCAAATCTTAAGAGTTTGTGATTATAGTATATTAACCATCTTTCAATGCAGCAGAAGCAATCGCATATCTATTCAATTTTATAAAACCAGTTTTATAAACCACAAGTGAAACACGAATTAGATTGCGTCTGACTTCTGTGCATAAAGATAGTTCTCTAAAACTAATATCCTCATACTCTCTAATTTCAGATGTAATACTCCCACTGACTTTGCTACAACCTTGGCATCAGGTTAAAAGACAAATATATATCCATATCATCGAGGCTTCTGGATTCCTGAAATCCTTGCAATGAATTGCAAACATGTTTAGTGGTTCCAGAATCTATTCATCAGGAATCAATAGATACAACCACATAACATAGCTCAATGATTAAATATAAATTTTCTATACCACGTCATTGTTTAGACAGTTTGTCCTTTAGTGTCTTAGTTAGGGGCAAAAGAAACAGTTTCCTTCGCCTTCAACATACAATGCCTTATTCCCTTTAACCTTTTGGATACCTATATTTTGTGCTAGCCTAGTCCTTTTATCATCCTTCTTCTTTCTATTACCCGTCCACTTGGGCCTAGAAGAAGATGGTATAGACTAGGTTAGATTAATAGGAACGCCCATACTTTTGATTATCCCTTCATCTGTTACCAAGTCTATAAGGATATCAGCGAGTGTGAACTCAAACTGATTCCTTATTTAGTTTACTCTGAAAGAGCCAAACCAGTTTGGTAACAAGGCAATAATCATGTCAACTTAAACTTACCATTCAAGTCAGCCTTTTTGACCTCCAGTTCAATTTTTAAATAATAAACAATCATTTTCCAAAATTCGATCTCATACTGGAGTTCCTTAGGCTATCTTGATGGTATTCAAGTCTGACATAGTACTTTGGCATACTCTCTATCTAATCTCACTAAAACACCTCATTAAGTATTTTAAAATAAAGGAATTAGGTATAGGAGTATTAAATAGATTTTGTACCCTTACGTTGTGAATAAAATATCTAAGTTCCTTTTCTAATCATTATAAATGAGGTCCACATACATTGAATATGTTAGCAAGCAGATTAAATGGATTAGACATAATTAATCTGAATATAAATGCATTCATACAATATACAAGGTGAATTATTAATATTATCATGCATATTTAAAATTAAAATGAGTTTGTTAACCACATAATATAATAAATCTCAATTGAATAAGAGATCATTATCATTATTGGTGAACAATCCCTTTTAATTAATGCGGGTCCCTCAACTCTGTAGCATAATAAATCAACCAATCAATATGTCAATAACTTATCCTGTTGGAGGAGTTCATTATTACTATTGTTGAGATTCATTTCCTATTAGGCGAGCACTTCCATTAAAATAGTATGTGGGTCCCTTAACCACTGCATGAAAAATCGGATAACCAACACGCCAATAACTTATTCGGTTGGCGAAGTTCATTATTACTATTGGCGGGCAAATCCCATCATCTCCATATCTCTTAAGACAATGCCTTGTCTATCTATATGAAATGATTCTCGATTATGTTTAACCTTTCTAAAATCACCTAATGTAGACCATTCCGTTGGGGAGCTAACACTATTGATTTTAGATTGAGTGTATAACGTTATTAATGCTCTAATGAAAAATAAAATATTAAATATCTTGTCATTATAATCTAGACTCTTTAAGTCATGCGTAGGGCCTTATTTTTAAAGATCTAATAACAATGAACATTTAATATTTTTATTTTCATGAGACAACCATTCTTGTAATATTAAGACTCTTCAAATCATGCGTGAGGCCTTATTTTTGAAGATCTAATTACAATGGTTTTAATAACGAAGGTCATTGGGCAATGTATAAAAATCTCCGCTCCCACTCAATTTTTAATCATTAATAATTAGGATTTTGAATTTATTCATTTACATGATATAATGCATGCAAAACGTCTTGATTTTAATCCAATTAAATTTAGAAAATATTTGGACATTTAAATGATTCACTAATGTTTAATTTGAAGCACAATTTAAAAATAATTTACAAAAAAAAAAAAAAAAAAATTCGTTTCCCAATAAGTGTCCTCAAATTAATTAGTAATCAAATCCAATTAATTTTCATAATTTAATTAATATAAATCAAGTCATTTAATTAAATATCATGGATCCAATGCATGAATAATAATTAATCAACAATTATCTATTCCATACATCACATAAATAAATAAATGACAGATAAAGCAAATAAAAACGGCCAATGGAATCAGCTTTTAACATTTATGTGCTCTAATTATTGCGCGAGGGTTCTTCATCAGCTTGTATACACCTGCAGGAAGCTGTAACTCTATCCCACGCACCACCAGACACAATTGGACACCTCAAAAACCCATCTGAACAACCTACACGCGCTCCTGGAGATTTCCAGCGCGTGTCACGTGCTCCCATGCGCCTGCACGCACTGGGAGGAGGTTGGGGTGCCTTTTACGCGCCCCCAAGCGTGTGTGGGTATGCGCAGCGCGTTGCATGCGCCAAATGGCGCTGCATGCAATCGGCGCTGACCTTGTCAGCGTGTGTTCTTCACGCCCCAAGGGCGCTGACTGCAGTTGGCTTTATAGCGCGTGCTCCTCACGCGCTATATGGAGGCTGCCACACCGGATCATCACTCTCCACATGATTTGATCCTACGGTTATTTATGCGGTTGCATAGTAATATTATGTACCGCGATGCACTGAATCTCGTGTCCTCTTCCGGTAATGACCTCGCCGCCGGCGAAACTCCGGTTGCCGAAAAATCGCCGAAAAAATTCCAGAAAATATTTTAAAAATTCCAGAAAATATAAATTAAGCCAAAAAAATTCCAGAAAAATTCCAAAAAATTCCAGAACAATTCTAGAAAATTCCTGAAGCCTAATTTAACCCTTTTAGACCTTCTTGAAGCTTCATAGCATCTTTTGATGAATATTACATGGCTTTAAAAATATTTACAACTTGAAATACAATGGAAAAAATTAAATTACATCATTGAATTTTCAAACGGCTAAATCAAAGTCTTAATTACATTCATCCAAAGATAAAATTACATTCCAATAACCTATAAGCTTCATCCATGGCCCAATCATAAATCAACATTCATCCAATCACAAATATACATACATCATGATAATATAAAAATATATACATATGCATATATAAATTTGGATCCGTGAATGATGATTTTTATAAAATCATGATCTCTAGTGATGAATCAAATTATGCTTTGATACTACTGTTGGGAAACGTGCTAATTTAAAAAACTTTTCGAGGGAGTTTGATTCATAAATCTTGATTCATCACATAGAGACAAGTTTTATGCAAAAATAAAATATGATGTATCATTCAATTAACAGATTGAATACTTACATCAAAGGTCTGAGTAAACCTTTAAAACTTTCCTCTAAAGTAAATGTTTTCACTTATTGTAGATCATTTAGCAAGATGCCTTTTCCTTGGATCTCCATCTTCTTGGTAATTTTTTTGCCTTTAGGAATCACTCATATGCCTCCATGAATGACTTTAGAAAACTAGGCTTGTGGGAGCCTCCATTAAATGAGAACATAAACCCTAATTTTCTAGAGAGAGAAAATATATTCCTTTTCTTTTCCTAAAAATCACCCCTAAAATATACATAGACCATGTATATTTATAGGCAACATAAAGATAAAGAAAAGAAAATAACAAATCCTTCTCAATCTCTAATTCACATGTCTCAAATCTAATATGATTCCAATATCAAGTTGGGCTACGAGTGAGAATCCATTGGGTCTATTATTTTATTGGCTACAATGAATTAATAATTGGTCCGGTCCATGAACTCAATTCAATTAATTTATAAATTAATTTATACTCCACTAAAAGAAATTAATTGAACTCCAATTAAATAATAAATAACCTCTAAGTCAATATTGCACTTTGACCCCTCTATGCATAATTAGTTATCGGATAAATAAAGCCATCAATCCGACTACTTAATTAATATATTTATTTCGGTACCTTTGATTATTTCTGGTTCGATCACAATAAAATATTTGTTTGACAAAAATAATAATTTAAATAAATAAATATATAATAAATCATTTTGTCTAAAAACAAACGAAGGCCTTCGAATTTACTTTGTGATCAACCATAATCAATGCAAAATAAATACAAGTAGTAATGATGCAAATATTGAAAATATAATCCTCTAACTATTAATTACATAACTACCCAAAGTGTCGGTCTAAGGATTCCGAAGAATCCGCCGAACAAATCAAAGTAATTATTAATTAATAAAAGAGTCTATACTTTTCTCATGCTTAAGAGTCAAATGCCATGACGGTGATAGGGAGCAATTGCATACGACGGCTCTCGCAATATATCTCAACCTAACGCGGATCCAATTCAAGTCTTAATTAATTATGATTTCATCCATAATTACCGACTATGAACAATTTATGATTACTATTTATATTCATGTATTGATCGCCATCACATACATATATAAATATCTCTTGTAATCAAGAGGACACTATCAATTCTATAATGAATCAAAACATAATATATTGAATTCACCAATTGTACAAAACATAAAAATTTCAGAAACGTCAGGAACATATGTCACTTTAATCCAAATGGGAATTTGCTATGGCAGGGCATATAAATCCCATCAGAGGCACCATCTGACAAAGTAATGGCTGTGAACAGTGTAGGAAGTAGAGAAAGTAACAAATCTTCACTTTCTCTTTAATAAACATAATTTTTATTTTTACTTTACATTTTAGGAATTGACAGTAAAAAACACTGAAATTATTCTTGTTAGTGAAGAGGCCTTGTATGTATACCTTAATTATTGTTTGATGGTTTGTGCGTTCAATATTTGAGAACACTGCAAAGTCGCCAGTTAGGTCACACGGAAAGGACCTTCGAGCAGCATCTTCAATTTTTTGACTAAGCTGTTCATATGCACCCTACAAACAAAGAAAGACAAAACACATTTGTAAAATATCAATGCCAGTACTTATCTACATGTAACGACTTCTATTTTAATTACCTTCATCTTCTTCCATTCTTGCTGGAACTCCAAGGAAGTATCAACGCCTAATGACGACTCGGTCTTTCTAGGAAAGTATCGAAATGGAGCTCTAATCTGAACTTTGTACTTCTTACAGAAAGGAACCCACAGCTTTGCAAACTTGGAAGCTTCAATTAGGGCATAAAAAGTGAGAGGGGAAGCGCCGTCGTCGGAAACATAGCAAGCCAACTTGTCAGCTGGGTAATCTAATGCTAACAAGGATAGAACAGTGTTCACTGTGATGATAGGTGGTTCTAGTGCAGCGTCTGCTGTTGTAACAAACATGTCCACTGGAGGGAGTTCAGAAGCCCTATTGAAAAGAAAATATATTAAAATTAAACATACATATAAACTTAATTCGTCAACTAAGATACCAGGCCTCAAACCTGCTCAAAGGGGTGAAGTAAAAATGGACTCCAAACCGAAACATGCATGCTTGCAAGGATGGGTAACATACATATAATCTTAACCAAGTTATATGTAAACAACCACTCTAATTTTGTACATGTTATACCATTGCAAAACATGTTCATATATATATGTGTGTGCGCGTGAGCGCGCGTAGAATAATTTGTAGTTTGTATATTTAATTATACCATTGCAAGAGTCTTTCAGGGTGTGCTATGAAATCCACTTGATTCCATTTAGTGGTGACAGTAAGAATCCACACGAAAGTGAAGAATAGCTCGCAAAAGAAGGCCATGAGCCAAGAGACGCCATGGTTTTCACGGTTAAGAAGACGATAGCTAAGGAGGGAGATGAGAAGGAAGAGGATAATGAGTTCCACAGCTCGTGGTTTCGTGTTTTTACGACAAATTCGTTCATATAGTGGGAGAGAGGAGACTGAGCTGGCCATTGAAGAAGCTAAGAGTACTGTGAGTCTGTGATAAACTAGCTAGAGTTCTGGTGTGTATATATATATATATATGTTAGTAGTAGTGTATATAAATATGGATGTCACAAATTTTTTTTTTATTAGGATTAGGCAAACAAGATGCTAAATCTCAAGACTGAATAATTGTCACTTCCCACATCACAAGGGTCACCGGCACTAATATATATTTGAGACACCTTGTAATTGTGTTGAGCAATTTTTTAAATTGCTAACAATAATAATTATATTACTTCAATTTTTGGTTTTCAAATCGCATCTTTTCATGTTTTTCATGTGCTAATGACCTCTTAACCCAATGCTATGCAAATGGCCTGAGACATGTCAGTTAAAAGGTGTTAAATAGTTCAACGACCGACCAACCCCAACAACTATGCAATCAAATATATTAATTTTATAATTGCACGTGGCTTGTTCTGATTGATTGAAACCCAACAACCTAAAATTTCCCCACTTCAAAGAGATACAAGCATATCACCTTTTCACACACGTGCTTTCTTCTCCTAGGACAGTTGGCATGAAAAGTACTCGGAACAAAAAAACGAAGAATATATGAAAAGTATCAGACTTCTTCCCCCTCATCCTTAGTTGCTGGTTTATCTAATTAAGGATGTGTTTGCTAGGGTTGATTTGGAGACACGGGTTGAGAAAAATAAAAGAAAGGATATGGTGGGAGTATGTTTAGGTGGATTAAGTAGAGAGAATAAGGAAGGACCATTTGGTTTCTCTCCCAAGTTGAGAAGATAGGAAGAGAAATGATAGTAGAGTAAGTGATTAATTAGTAATACCAAAAGTACCCTCCAACAATTCATATATAGAAAAGTTATTTCATTTATGTCCCAAATAAGAATAACTATCATTTCTTTTCTGAAAGGTTAGGACAGTAATTTAGTCACTATTATTTCTATTCTTTTTTCTCCTCTATCTTATCTAAACAAAAATAATTATTATTTCTTTTCTTTTTTCCCCTATCTATCTAAACACAAATAGAAATTATTATTATCCATTTTTTTCTTTTCTCTCTTAACTAATACTATCCATTCTTTTCTTTTCTCCTCCTATCTATCCAAACACACCCTAGCTGAGAGTATCTCAACAGTTAGGAATGGGAAGCGGCGGGTCGAGTTGGCTAAATTTTATTTCACTCTTTTAAAAAATTTGTCACGTGTAAAATTATCATTCCTATCAATAGTGCGTTAAAAGATTAAGGGCAGAGTGGGGTGGAAACCCGCCAAGTTGGAGGAAATTTTCATCCCTATCAACAGTGTGTTAAAAGATTATTTATTTATTTATTTATAAAATATGCAAAATATGTAAAAAATATTTTTTATCTTCATCAATATGTTAAGATACATTGTCACATCACCAGTATGTAAAATTGTTATGTATTTTGCACAGCCCTTTTACACATCCACATTAGTATATTTTCTCTCTCCTCCCTCTTTCTCATTCCATTAACGAATTAATCCTATGTTAAGTAAGTTTGTAAAAGTTATATAGTTCTTGAGCATGACACGTGATTACTTATTATTAACAGATATATTTTTACACAAAATTTATAAAACAATGGCTATAGCTAAAAATAATTAGTTCAATTTTTTTTGTATAAATCTATTACGACACATTAGATTTCTAAAAATATATATATATAGACAACCATTGGAGATGCTATCTACCTATTGTCAAACTTTCAATGTGATAATTAGAGAGATTTAAGTGAGTACATTGTCGTCCAACTTAAATTCACTTTATATATATATAGAGAGAAATGATAGGTCTTCTGATTTCAATTGTTAACTCATCCTCCGAATATAACGTGGTTGAATCACGTTAGAACACTTAAAATAAAATCCCGTAAACATCTCTTTCTTTTTGACTCATTCCCAACCACGTTATATTCGAAAAATGAGTTGGCAATTGAGATCGCAAGACCAATCACTACTCATATATATATATATATATATATATATATATATATATATTTATATATTTCTCCATTAATTGCTGCCTGGTTCACTATTTCAAAACATTTAGTTTAAAATTTTTATTACGATTTATAATAAAATTCATCTATGTAAATTTAAAATATAAAATAATATTGTTTCAACAATTGAGTAAGGTGATATGTTATGCACAGTGAAATTCCAGACTTTGAGGTTTGAAAGGTAGTTTCAATAGTGGGCAGCAACAAAAGAGAGTGATTAATTTGAAAGGTTGTTTCAACGTTACCTTTGACGGGCAACAATGGTATACTTCATGACATTTATTGATAGAATACCTGACGTTCATATTAAATTTAAAATGGATATAATAAAATTCATCTATGTAAATTTAAAATATAAAATAATATTGTTTCAACAATTGAGTAAGGTGATATGTTATGCACAATAAAATTCCAGACTTTGAGGTTTGAAAGGTAGTTTCAATAGTGGGCAGCAACAAAAGAGAGTGATTAATTTGAAAGGTTGTTTCAACATTACCTTTGACGGGCAACAATGGTATACTTCATGACATTTATTGATAGAATACCTGACGTTCATATTAAATTTTAAATGGATTGAATTAGACTAATACTGGATTCGATTATGACCGGCCTAATATTTTTTGAAATCCTAACCAAATATGAGATTTAAAATTTTAAGAAGTCACGTAAATACAAATTTTAAAGCTGAATTGAAGAGCCTAGACGACTATCTAGGCGGCCCTGCACAAATATCTTAACTAGCTTTTAGAAAGTTCTAAAATAACCAACAGGCCTGCTGCCTAGTGGTACAAGGCTCCTACATTTTAAAGGGAAGTTAGAGGTTCGAACCTTAGTGGAGGCAGTGTAACGCCCCAAAAGGATACCAAAATAATAATTAAAAATAAAATAAAATTTCGGCATGACCTCCGTAGAAAAAGTTCCTCTACAACTTGTTGAAATACAAAAATAAATGCAATGGCCTCACCGGGCCTTAAATTTAACCTATCATGTCCCAACGCACAATATGATATTATATTACATTCCCAAAATGATTTTAAAAGTCCATAGCTTATAACATTATACTAATTAAACTAAAGTTTCACAAGATAGTTAATATTACATTTACAAATAGTAGAGTCTAATACAAAAGATAACAAAATAGAATGTCTCTTCAAGCTCGTCTAAACCTGTGGTGGACCGTCGTCCGCCACCTCTTTTCCATATCCTGAAAAATGTTAAAAAAATAAGGGGGTGAGCATAAACTCAGTAGGAAGTGTCTAAGACACACTTCTTATATCCCCGTGAATCCATACAATGAATAGATAAAAAGTGAACGGGATCATGCCATCGGGAAACACACATTCTCAACCACAATAACAAGTATATAACAAATATCAACCAATCACAAATTTACCACGATGTCATGAAGTACAATGTTATACAAATGTCACTCCCCATTTCCGAAACAATTCTGTTTCAACAACCAAACCATTAGTGTAGTCCGACCCAAGGCACCTCCATGGCGTCACGAAAGGAAGGTTGGTTAACTATCCACGACCACAAGGCACCTCCAAGGCGTCGCATCCGGCCTAGTTAACTCAACTACATTCCCTTCTAGACTACACCAACATCACGGACCACTAGGCACCTCCTAGGCGTCCGGTTTTCGCAACACTTTTAGAAAATATTTTCCCCCAAACAATTTTATTTGTTCTAACAAATATTTTTCCCCCTTTTTCTTTCCCAATGAATGCATGAATGCTTCATACTTCAAATCATCAATTTAACTATATGATTTCACACATTTTTATTTATATCATCATCACAATTTAATGAAAATTTCTAAACATTCATTTACTTTATTTATTTATAACAATATCACCCATTTTTTTTTTTCAAGATAATAAATAAATAAATAAATAATCATGAAACATACAACACATCAAACACTAAGCATGCTTATTTACCATAATGAAAATAGATATGTATATGAACTCAAATAACACGTGAAACACAATTATCATTTTAATTACACATAACTACAACAACAACAAGCTAAGTAATTAAAATTTAGCATGCTTAGGATAACAATTAAAGGGGAAAAATTCACCAAAGGCCAAGAAATTATAGATTAGAACACCCTTACCTCAAATTGATGAAAACCCCCAATTTGAGCCCAAGAACCCTAGAATTTTGAACTCCCTAGAGTGCACCAAATGATGATTGGCTCTTATCAAATTGATGGCCTCGACGAGCTCAACAACTTTGCTTCACAATGTTCTACCAAATTCCCAAAGGAAAAAGCTAGATCAAGGTTTGAAGTTGCAAAAAGAAAAAAAAATTGGAAACCGCCGAGAGCAGACTGGTTGCAGCAAGAGAGAGTGAGAATAGTGGATTCGTGTAATGGCCTTATGGCCTTTTGTGTGTTTATAACATGGGTGGGGCCCACTTGCTTTATTTCTTTTAACATTATATATATATATATATCTCGCAAACATTACATTCTCTCTAACTTTAAAAGATTTCGTCCCCGAAATCAAGCCATACCTGAGGAAGAAAACAACTCTGGATACTTGGAGCGTACCTCCTGTTCGAGCTCCCAAGTAGCCTCCTCAACTCCATGATGCCTCCAAAGAATCTTTACCAACGGTATCGTCTTTTTCCTCAACACCTTCTGTTATGTGTCAAGGATCTGAATTGATCCCTCCTCGTAGGAAACATCTTCATCAATGTCCACATCAACCCAACTCAAAATGTGAGACGGATCCGGCTCGTACTTTCGTATCATCGATATGTGGAAAACATTATGGACCCTGTCCATCTGCGGTGGTAATGCTAGTCTGTAGGCAACCTCTCCTACATGGTCCAAGATCTCAAAAGATCTAATGAATCATGGCGACAACTTGCCACTCTTCTCGAACCACAACAACCTTTTCCGTGGAAAAACCCGAAGAAAAACATGGTCTCCCACCTCAAAGGATAGCGGTTGTCTCCCCCTATCTGCATAACTTTTCTGTCGGCTCTGAGCTGTAAGCAATCTCTGCCTGATCAGCTTAATCTTTTCGGTAGTCTCGAGTACAATGTCGGGTCCTAAGGCGGCTGTCTCACCCACCTCAGTCCAACAGACAGGTGACCTATAAGGTCTACCACACAACGCCTCAAATGAAGCCATCTGAATACTTGCCTAATAACTGTTGTTGTAAGCAAACTCAATAAGTGGAAGGTGATCCTCCTAACTACCACCCAAGTCAAGTACACAGGCCCAAAGCATATCCTCCAAGATCTGGATGGTACGCTCCGACTGGCCATCTGTCTGCGGATAGAATGTCGTAAGGTGCAACGATGAACCAAACGCTGCTTAAAGTCCTTCCCAGAACTTCGAAGTGAACTTGGCATCCCTATCTGAAATAATAGCCACTGGAACTCCGTGCAATCTTACAATCTCTTTCGCATAAAGCACACAAACCGCCTCTGCATCATCTGTTGCCTTAATGGGCAAGAAGTGAGCTGTCTTGGTCAATCTATCAATAATGACCCATACGGCTTCATTTCCCCTCCGTGACCTAGGAAGACCTGTCACAAAATCCATTGCAATCTCCTCCCATTTCCACTGCGCTACCGGCAATGGCTACAATAAACCAGCTAGTCTCTGGTGTTCGGCCTTCACCTGCTGACAGGTAAGGCACTTAGCTACAAACTGTGCAACATCCTTCTTCATTCCATTCCACCAATACTGACGTCTCAGATTGTGATGCATTTTGGTACCACCCGGATGAACTGCAAAGCGAGAAGTGTGAAACTCCCGTAAGACGTCCTCACGACAAATTGTGGGAACAACCAATAAACCCCTGAACCGTAGACCTCCATCTGCATGTAAGGTCCAATCCTTCAAGGTCTCGCCACTGGAGATCAAAGTGTAAATGGCATCCAAATCTGAATCCTGTCTCTGTGACTCAATCACCCGTCTAACAAGAGTGGGTTGAGTCACGAGACTAAACAAGAATGCTGACTCACTGCCATCATCATCATCATCAAAGCAATACAATCCCATTTCAGCCAAATCTTCAAGCATCTTCCATTTCTGAATGGCTAAACTAGCCAAAGTCCCACAAGATTTCCGGCTTAAAGTATTAGCTACCACATTTGCCTTGCCAGGATGATACTGCAAATAAAAGTTGTAGTCTTCTAAGAATTCAACCCATCGCATCTGTCTATTGTTCAAGTCCTTTTAGGAGAAAAGGTACTTAAGACTCTTGTGGTCCGAGAACAGCTCAAATCTCTCACCATACAAATAATGTCTCCAATACTTCAAGGCAAAAATGACTACCGCTAGCTCCAAGTCATGAGTAGGGTAATTAAGCTCGTGAGTCTTAAACTGTCGAGACCCATAAGCCACTACTCTACCATCCTGCAACAGTACACAACCCAAACCATCACGTGAGGCGTCACAATAGATCACATAACCCAAGCCACGCTCAGGTATCACCAACACTGGAGCTGTAATCAACCTTGTTTTCAACTCTTGAAAGGATGACTCACATGCCTCATTCCATGTAAACTTGATCCCTTTCCGGGTCAATCTGGTCATAGGAGCTGCCAAACGGGAAAAATCTTTCACAAATCTCCGATAATAACCCGCTAGGCCAAGGAAACTCTGAATCTCAAAGACATTCTTGGGTTACTCCCAACTCAAAACTACCTCTATCTTTGAAGGATCAACTGAAACCCCACCTTGCGAGACAACATGTCCCAAAAATTTCACCGCTTGTAGCCAAAACTCACACTTTTCATACTTGGCGTACAAACAATGCTCCCGTAGAATCTGCAACACTATACTCATATGGACCTCGTGCTCCTCCCGAGTCCGTGAATACACAAGAATATCATCCACGAAAACTACCATAAACTGATCAAAGTAATCGTGGAAGACACGGTTTATGAAATCCATAAATGCCGCCGGCACATTAGTTAAACCAAAAGGCATAACAAGAAACTCATAGTGTCCATACTGCATACGGAAGGTAGTCTTTGGAATATCCTTCTCTCTAACCCGCAACTGATAATAACCTGACCTCAAGTCAATCTTCGAAAAACAATTGGCTCCCCTCAACTGATCAAATAAATCATCTATCATTGGCAAAGGATACTTGTTCTTGATAGTGACATGATTCAACTTCCGGTAATTAATGCACAACCTCAAAGAACCATCTTTCTTCTTAGCGAACAAGACCGGTGCAACCTACGGTGACACACTCGGTCGTATGAAGCCTTTTACTCTCAAATCGTCAAGTTGCTTCTTCAATTCTTCTAATTCAATTGGTGCCATACGATACCGTGCCATAGAGATTGGCGTAGTACCAGGCATCAAATTAGTAGTAAATTCTAACTTCTCGGTGTGGAGGCAACTCAGTCAAGTCCTCCGGAAACACATCCAACAATCGCTGGATAATCAACCCCATAAAACTCAACGTCATCATAGGCGAAAAGGCTAGCTAAGAAGAACGTTTGCCGATCCCGACTCCTAACACCATAGAATGAATGAGTGAGAGGATCACACCGATCTTCCACAAAACAGAAACAATCCCCATCTAGGGTACACACTGAAACTCTGCCCCTAAAGCAATCAATGACAGATCTGAAGGACGACAACCAGTCCATCCCAAGAATGACATTAAATCTTGTCATCTCGAGAAGGATGAGATCGAACTCAAGAACACGTCCGGCAATCGTGATGGAACAACTCCTACAAACTCTACTAAGAGCAACTAAACCCCCGATAGACGTGTCAACACAAAGCGGTCTGTCTAACTGACTGACCTTCAACCCCAATGCCTGTGCAAATGATGAAGCAACGAATGAATAGGAAGCACCAGAATCAAACAATACACGAGCCCAAGAATGGGACACAAGAAACATACCCCAGACAACTGAAAGACTGGATGGTGACTCGGCTGGAGTGAGTGCAAACACGCTGTGATACCCCTTGATTCTAGAGCCACGGGTGATCAAGTCCGGGCACAGATCCGAAGGATACCAGACAATCAATACATAAACAAGCAGGAATAAAACTGAATTCAGAATAAAATAATGATATGCTGAAAAGAATTCTAATTGTAAAACCTCCTCCAAAAATAAAAGTTTTAATATAAACTAACTTTCCAATCCGTACAACTCGGGAATCCAACTAGTGGACCCCTAATAATCTCAACTGATAAAACTTTACAGAACAAAATCCAAAACTAAAACCAGAAAGAAAAATCCTATTTAGTCGGAAGAGTGAGTGACTGTATCTGCATCACCTCGATCAAACCCTAAGCCTGGTACTCACGAACACCTGAAAAATAAAGGTGGGTCAGGCCCACATGCAAGTTCCATCCTACTACAATCCGTACATAAACCCGATACGCAAATACATCCTAGATAGCTCAACAATAGCTACAATAGGATGCTCACTAGCCTATAACATAGATATATAAATACACATAGATATACACACTATAACATAGCCTATAACATAGCTACATAGATATATAAATACACATTATAGGATGCTGACTAGCCTATAACATAGTTCAGCCTGGGTAGAAGGCGACCTATAAAACACGCTTTTCAGCGGCCAAGTACCTAGACCTACCAGGGAACATTTGCTATATCTAGCTACTCAACCTTTGCGATATACGCACCCTAACCGTGATCAGGAGACTCAAGCTCATATCACAGTACCATAAATATATATATAAATTCCTTCCTAATGCCGAAAGATAAAACAAGCATCCATTATGTCGTTCAACTGTTTTAGTTGACAGGACATGTATCCATGTAGGAGTTAACTATTTTAGTTAATCCATTCCGTATGTAAGAAGGGGTAGGACTTAGCTTTTTGATCTAATCCATCCCTGATATGTCACCGTCCCATACCGATACATATAATGCAAATGATCCATAAACGATGCACATTCATTAGAACATCAAATAAATTCAGAAACTAGCATAATAGAGAACCGATATTATTAAGATCCTATTATGCATCCAGTATATGATTATAATCATAGATCCTCCTTTTAAATTGTTAAAGTACTGATAAACAATTTAAGCCATCTATTTTCATATAATTGACAGAACAGAAATTATGACAGTTCAGCAATTATCATCCATAACATAATATAATGAAAAACAGAATTATAAACTGCACATTATACTAGAATTCCCAACCAATACATCCATACTAGTTCATTTACATTATTAAAACGAAGACTAGCATATAAATCCTCCTCAATCCTTGTCGGCATGTAAATTAATATTTAATTCTCATGGCGACTATTTAATCCCCAACTATAAGTCCGAACCATGATTTAATGATACTCAGATATAAAAACTGAACACATTTTATTTGAATGCCAAAACCACCTCCATGCTAGTCCATTTAGTTTTCTAAAGCAAGACCAGCAATTACAACTTCCACTGCTCCTGACAGCATATAATTTAGTATCTAAATTTCATGATGTCTATAACTGTAGTAGAAACCAACATTCCTGGGACCCATACATTATATATTTCATTTATATAACCTCACAAAAACAACTTTTATTTTAGTCCGTTTAATTTACTAGTACCACGCTAGAAATTAACCCTTCCACCCTCCTTAACTGCATGCTTAATTAATAATTAAAAGTCATGACATCCACTCCCATAGCCTCAACCAATAATTCTAGGTCTTTTAATAAATTAAATACATCATTTTAAAATCTCTCCATTAAATTTGCTTAAACATCACGACAAGCAATTTAATTTCTTCCAAGCCGTAAACCGCATGTGAATTTAATTTTAAATCCCAAGTTGATCAAGTTCCTAACATGAATTAATTATTCATGGGTAGAATTAATCATTCTTGGGTATAATCCTATTTAATTACATCATTCAAATCCATTAAACCAAGTTTAAACACACACTGGAGCCCTGAAATCACAAAATTCACGTACTGGGCACTTTATAAAATTGGAGCCCCCTCCAATTTTAAGTTGAGCCGGCTCCAATTTTAAGTTGAGCCGGCTCCAATTTTAAGTTGAGCCGCCTCAACTCTTTGTGGAGCCGGCTCCACTTCAATGGAGCCGCCTCCACTTCCCCAGCCTCCGTTTTTCCTTCTCTGCTTCCTCTGTGTTGCCTTCTTCGTGTCCGGCAAAGCCTCCGCCCTCTGTCCCACCTTTTGTTAAAGATTTCTAAGGTTCAGATTAAGTCCTAACAAGCCTAGAAACTTCTTTAATTCCAGCATGAATTACCTAGCAAAAGCTTAAACCATGAACGCAACAGTTTATGTTTTCTCCGTTTATCTTCTTCGCGTTCGGCGAAGTTCAACCCTCCGTTCTAGAATTTTTCTTATATTCCTAGGGTTCAATTCAAGTTCATTAAATCCTAGAGACTCCTCAAATTCTCTTGTGAAATTAATGACAAAAATTTAAAACAAAAACACAACAGTTCGTAGTTTCAAAAGCGAACAGGGGTTTAAAATTGTACAGAGATTCTATCACGCATAAACATCCGTTTTAATAATTAAATTAGATTCCTGGAGACTATAGAGAATGCACAGAACACAAGTTTATAGGAAGGAGATAGAATGAAACTTGCCTTTAGGTTTCGGTTCGAAACCTTTCAACGCCGTTGCTAAATTCTCCAAGACTGTTCCCTCCTCTCATCACTGTTCTCTACCTTTGTTATGTCTTGGTTCAACCCACGCACAATCCCCTTAATTCACCTCTCAAGACCCTTACTGTGTATCTCTCTTCACATTCCAGAGCCTCTGTTTTTTTCCTTTTCAAGATATTACAAGAATAGGGTTGCAGACATAAAAGAATATATATATATATATATATATTGCCGTCCCCAATCCTAAGTCTGCTTATAACTTTATATATATATAGCCTTCTATGAAGCCCTAATCCTAGATCCAGCCTAATGATATGTCGGCTACTATATGAAATAAAACCCTAACCCTAAACTATAAATACAACACACATAATTTTATAAGCTACTCAAAATTAAATTAAAACAATAATCAAATATTTAAATTAACCAAAAATTAAATTAAAACAATTACAATCAATTTAAACAAACACAATTACCAATTAAGCAAATAAAACAATTAAGCTAAACAAATAACAAATAAGTCCAATTATTAAAATAAAAAAAAATGAAATACAAATCAAAATAGAAAATTAAATTCCCATTCCCATTTTATCATTTTGAAAACTAGGGGTATTACATTCTCCCCCCCTAACAAAAGGAATTCCGTCCTCGGAATTCACAAAAATCTGAATTAATGACTTTGCAAAATTCATTTTCGTTTTCGTGTGGCACAGCCCCTTTAGATGAGCGCCACCCAAATTCCAACACATCCAACCATATACAAGATTCCTATGTTTAAGAAATAGCATAAATGTGCAACTCCTAGATTGTATCTAACAACAATCCAATCTTACCCAATATTTAATGAAGTGTAACCATCCCTCGTCCTTCCAATTCCATAAAACTAACACATAAAAGTCCTATGCATCCAGCTCTTAACAAGTTGGTAACGCTAAACAATAGGCTACTGCCGAAACCAATAACCAAAACCCGTGAAGAGTCAGTGCGATACAGAAAACTGACTTTCCTTCAAAACACATTGCTTCTGATATGGAAAACCGCTCAAACAACCCTTCCCTGATAGAAAACTCCCATGTACGAGTTTAACTAGCTACAAAATCCCACTGTCGCCTCCAAACCGTGAGCACTCAGTACCAAAAGAGAGCATGGTTCTCCAATGTATCCTTACATAAAGTCAAGGTCTTATCAGATAACCTCGCTTCCATGTCGGACCAACCATTAAGAGATCGACACAACCCGACTATCTAAAATCCCAAACATTGTCGCACGAACCTCCGTGTGCCAACAATAACACAGATAATATCTGAAATGGTAAGTAACACTTTCAATTACCCATGCCAACCTAGGATACATATCCTAAGCATATTTGCCATGATTAAATAGAATATCGCGGTCCAATTTCCGGTCTAGAGATGCAAAGCATAGTTGTTGCTCCAATACCTTCAGAAAGCTCATTTGACATAGCACCAGTTATCTTCCATATTGAATAACCACATGCTATACCTCCATTATCAGCGTAATGTACAACTGATAAAAAAAGCCAAATATTCTAAGTTGACCACTTCCATTTCCCTGGTAACAGCAGGTGTTATAATTTCCACATGTTAAACCACAACGGTTTGCGCAATAACCACCGAAGGTTCAATTGCCATACCGATTAATAAGATCATCCTCTGCCCTATCACTTCCACCAGACATTGCTTAAAGCAAAGTGTGAATCACCACATCTATCCATCTAAGCCATCTCGTGATCCGCACTATTCGTAGGAACTGATATCTTACTAGTTCCCAAAATAGACAAAATGAAACTGATTTAAGTTTATTAGTCAACGATCTCCCAACCAGAATCCTGACCCTTGTGTAGAATCAGTAATCTCTCATCTAAATCCGTGGAAACTACGCTGTCAATCCCGCTCTAGCATGAGAAGTGGCCGCAAGGATCTAATGATCTCTGACGGTCCATCTAGATTATGTACCAGATATCAGACTTTGAGACGGATATTAGATGTTTGGTCTCATCCTCAAGTCTTTGACATCTTACCTTTCTAACATAAATAAGTGGCTATTAGACATCCCGTCTAACTGCAACTGCATATGGAAATCTTTTCATCCTTCAAATAGTCAAAAATTCCCGAGCAACAACTACTTGTTGCGAACGGTAACCTAAAAAAAAATTTCCATATTATTTGTGCAAATGAGTGACTCTGCCTCCTCCTTGATATGCATCGCCAGCACCTCCTCCTAACGACACCCCCCTGATGAGAAAAATTCTTGATTAAGAATTTACTGATGACTAGTAAATTCGTCTACTAACCTCAGTCGGTGTCATTCCAACAAGTACTTAAACCAGTACCTAAATCCTCTTACTGACTTAGGAACACCTGTTTAAAATTTTCCTAGAAGATATTCAGCCAAGTCAGTTCCTTCGATAAACCAGCATGACGTTACAGCTTATCCACTGAATCTATATCATTTGACTCAAAACTGCTGGTTTTTTCCTTATCCCATCCTGAACACATACTACAACTACGCATGTCTAGGTTCATTTGATTGACTAAAGTTAGATATACTAACCAAATCCTATGATCACATGCCTACAATCCTAGCATAATTAACGTTATTCCTCCAAAACGGTAATTAACTGATACTTGACGAAAAAGAAACACATAAAGCACACACAATAAAACACAATAAACTCCTACGTAAAACATCGTTCCTCCTAGCAAAGAAAATTTCTTTTAGAAATCAACTTTACCCGATTAGTTCACAATCTCCTTTCTACAATTTCGGAGGTAATCACCCAACCTCGAAACATAGCTCAACTCATAGCTTATAACAACATCCATTTGCTTCAGCAAATTCCAAAGGCTTAACCTTCATCCTCCTTATATACGAAATGCAACAATCTAATGTAGCTTTAAGAAAACAGCTTAGACCATTACAACCTAATTCTCACACTTCCCGGAACGTGATATAAAATCATTGCCTCGTTCTGAGAAGAACTCCATCCGATTCCTGAACCCCTGAAGAGTTCCTTTATCTACCTCCTTTAAAGGTAACCCAAAAGGTTAACTATCCACACCAACCCTATAAGTATCGTTCACTATTTTATTAGCGAACAACATCACCCTCTCGCGATCCTTTATTGACAAGATTCAATACCCTCTTTCTGGGGTATGTTACAATTTTCTCCACTAGAATCCTCTTGGGACTCCTATTCCCCGTTTGTCTCCTTTATGAGAACAACTGCAATCGTGTTGGTCCCTTCATGCGGTGACCTCAACACACTCCTAAATTCTTCCTTGGCCTATACCTCTAAAAGTAATGCCAACCTAAACTAAACCTTTGATCCCGAGTTCTGCTTCTGATAAAGAACTTGATAACATACTCCTTTACTCCTTTGGGTCTGAATCGCTGTTGCTGCGGACCCCATCCTCCTTCTAGTGTCAACCATTCTATACTTATAGAATATAATTGACATCAGCTGCTCCTCCTAACGAACCGTAAAAGAGTACAATGAATCCTAAAATAGCTCTAAGTTTTAAGAGACGCAACACGGAAGACTTCTAACGAAAGACACTCCTAAGGACACTAGAACCTGGAGTGCTCTGATACCAACTGTGATACCCCTTGATTCTAGAGCCACGGGTGATCAAGTCCGGGCACAGATCCGAAGGATACCAAACAATCAATACATAAACAAGCAGGAATAAAACTGAATTCAGAATAAAATAATGATATGCTGAAAAGAATTCTAATTGTAAAACCTCCTCCAAAAATAAAAGTTTTAATATAAACTAACTTTCCAATCCGTACAACTCGGGAATCCAACTAGTGGACCCCTAATAATCTCAACTGATAAAACTTTACAGAACAAAATCCAAAACTAAAACCAGAAAGAAAAATCCTATTTAGTCGGAAGAGTGAGTGACTGTATCTGCATCACCTCGATCAAACCCTAAGCCTGGTACTCACGAACACCTGAAAAATAAAGGTGGGTCAGGCCCACATGCAAGTTCCATCCTACTACAATCTGTACATAAACCCGATACGCAAATACATCCTAGATAGCTCAACAATAGCTACAATAGTGCATAGATATATAAATACACACTATAGGATGCTCACTAGCCTATAACATAGTTCAGCCTGGGTAGAAAGTGACCTATAAAACACGCTTTTCAGCGGCCAAGTACCTAGACCTACCAGGGAACATTTGCTATATCTAGCTACTCAACCTTTGCGATATACGCACCCTAACCGTGATCAGGAGACTCAAGCTCGTATCACAGTACCATAAATATATATATAAATTCCTTCCTAATGCCGAAAGATAAAACAAGCATCCATTATGTCGTTCAACTGTTTTAGTTGACAGGACATGTATCCATGTAGGAGTTAACTATTTTAGTTAATCCATTCCATATGTAAGAAGGGGTAGGACTTAGCTTTTTGATCTAATCCATCCCTGATATGTCACCGTCCCATACCGATACATATAATGCAAATAATCCATAAACGATGCACATTCATTAGAACATCAAATAAATTCAGAAACTAGCATAATAGAGAACCGATATTATTAAGATCCTATTATGCATCCAGTATATGATTATAAGCATAGATCCTCCTTTTAAATTGTTAAAGTACTGATAAACAATTTAAGCCATCTATTTTCATATAATTGACAGAACAGAAATTATGACAGTTCAGCAATTATCATCCATAACATAATATAATGAAAAACAGAATTATAAACTGCACATTATACTAGAATTCCCAACCAATACATCCATACTAGTTCATTTACATTATTAAAACGAAGACTAGCATATAAATCCTCCTCAATCCTTGTCGGCATGTAAATTAATATTTAATTCTCATGGCGACTATTTAATCCCCAACTATAAGTCCGAACCATGATCTAATGATACTCAGATATAAAAACTGAACACATTTTATTTGAATGCCAAAACCACCTCCATGCTAGTCCATTTAGTTTTCTAAAGCAAGACCAGCAATTACAACTTCCACTGCTCCTGACAGCATATAATTTAGTATCTAAATTTCATGATGTCTATAACTGTAGTAGAAACCAACATTCCTGGGACCCATACATTATATATTTCATTTATATAACCTCACAAAAACAACTTTTATTTTAGTCCGTTTAATTTACTAGTACCACGCTAGAAATTAACCCTTCCACCCTCCTTAACTGCATGCTTAATTAATAATTAAAAGTCATGACATCCACTCCCATAGCCTCAACCAATAATTCTAGGTCTTCTAATAAATTAAATACATCATTTTAAAACCTCTCCATTAAATTTGCTTAAACATCACGACAAGCAATTTAATTTCTTCCAAGCCGTAAACCGCATGTGAATTTAATTTTAAATCCCAAGTTGATCAAGTTCCTAACATGAATTAATTATTCATGGGTAGAATTAATCATTCTTAGGTATAATCCTATTTAATTACATCATTCAAATCCATTAAACCAAGTTTAAACACACACTGGAGCCCTAAAATCACAAAATTCACGTACTGGGCACTTTATAAAATTGGAGCCCCCTCCAATTTTAAGTTGAGCCGGCTCCAATTTTAAGTTGAGACGCCTCAACTCTTTATGGAGCCGGCTCCACTTAAATGGAGCCGCCTCCACTTCCCCAGCCTCCGTTTTTCCTTCTCTGCTTTCTCTGTGTTGCCTTCTTCGTGTCCGGCAAAGCCTCCGCCCTCTGTCCCACCTTTTGTTAAAGATTTCTAAGGTTCAGATTAAGTCCTAACAAGCCTAGAAACTTCTTTAATTCCAGCATGAATTACCTAGCAAAAGCTTAAACCATGAACGCAACAGTTTATGTTTTCTCCGTTTATCTTCTTCGCGTTCGGCGAAGTTCAACCCTCCGTTCTAGAATTTTTCTTATATTCCTAGGGTTCAATTCAAGTTCATTAAATCCTAGAAACTCCTCAAATTCTCTTGTGAAATTAATGACAAAAATTTAAAACAAAAACACAACAGTTCGTAGTTTCAAAAGCGAACAGGGGTTTAAAATTGTACAGAGACTCTATCACGCATAAACATCCGTTTTAATAATTAAATTAGATTCCTGGAGACTATAGAGAATGCACAGAACACAAGTTTATAGGAAGGAGATAGAATGAAACTTGCCTTTAGGTTTCGATTCGAAACCTTTCAACGCCGTTGCTAAATTCTCCAAGACTGTTCCCTCCTCTCATCACTGTTCTCTACCTTTGTTATGTCTTGGTTCAACCCACGCACAATCCCCTTAATTCACCTCTCAAGACCCTTACTGTGTATCTCTCTTCACATTCCAGAGCCTCTGTTTTTTTCCTTTTCAAGATATTACAAGAATAGGGTTGCAGACATAAAAGAATATATATATATATATATATATATATATATATATATATATATATATATTGTTGTCCCCAATCCTAAGTCTGCTTATAACTTTATATATATATAGCCTTCTATGAAGCCCTAATCCTAGATCCAGCCTAATGATATGTCGGCTACTATATGAAATAAAACCCTAACCCTAAACTATAAATACAACACACATAATTTTATAAGCTACCCAAAATTAAATTAAAACAATAATCAAATATTTAAATTAACCAAAAATTAAATTAAAACAATTACAATCAATTTAAACAAACACAATTACCAATTAATCAAATAAAACAATTAAGCTAAACAAATAACAAATAAGTCCAATTATTAAAATAAAAAAAAATGAAATACAAATCAAAATTGAAAATTAAATTCCCATTCCCATTTTATCCTTTTGAAAACTAGGGGTATTACACATGCGACCCTGGGTCCTCTGCCCCTGAGAACTGCCTGCCTGATAGCTAGACTGCTGAGTGGGTGCACTCGAATAAGCTCTCCTACCAGGTCGAGAACTCTGGGCTGACACAGCTGGCTGAGACGGCTGAGGTGGTGGTGGCGGTCGAAACCCTGACTGAACTGTGGCAGACTGCATTTGCCTCTGCTGTGAACCTCCACCTCTGCCCAGACCACTGTCCCGATGTGGAAAATCTTTCACCCTATGGCCCTGCTGGCCACACCCGAAACATCCACAAGACGCCACCTGAATCTGAGTACACTGGGACTTGTGATTCCCTAGCTGCCCACACTTGAAACAAATCACCTGAGTTACCTGAGTCTGAGTGCATTGGGACTTATAATGTCCCAATTGCCCACATCTGAAACAAATAACATTCGGTCTAGAAGACCCCATGGACACTGAAGCTGTGGGTGCGGATCTGACTGGCTGTTATCCCCTAAACCCTGACTGCTCATATTTCTGCTTCTTACTTGATTGACCCTCGGAGAAAGTACTCATTCCCTGTTGTACTTGTAGAACTCCCTGATAACCTTGTTGTCATTGCTCTTAGCCTCAACCACTAAAGCCTTTCACACTGCTTTTGCATACTCTGTCGGTTCTGAAACAGCTACAATTGGCCTAATGGTGAGATCAAGGCCATCAATAAATTTCCCTATCTTTCCTTCTTCATCATTAGCAATCCCCGGTGCAAACCTCAAAAGCGATGTAAACTTGTTCTCATACTCTGTAACTGTCATGTTTCCTTACTTCAACCAATCAAACTCCTTCTTTAGTTCCCTTTGCTTAGGCGCCGGAAAGTACTTCTCATAGTACAATTTCTTAAAAGTATCATATGTCATTGTATCCAGATTATGGGTGCGAGAAACGGTCTTCCACCAAATCTCAGCATCACCCACAAAATTGTAAGTAGCCAATGTAATCTTCAACTTGTCCGTTGCCAAATTCATGGCATTAATATGCTTCTCCACCCTATCCATGAAACTATCCTTAACAAGCGAATCTGGACCGCCCTCGAACAAAGTTGGCATCAATTTCACAAACTTTGCAATGTGATAAAGAGTATCATCTAACTCATTTTTCTTTGGAGGTGGTGATGGTGGCGGCGGTGCCGGTGGTGGCACAAACTGTAACGATGACGCACCTGCCGGTCGAAATGCTTTGAAAAGAGCTGCCTCAACAGCCAACTACAACTGTTCCTCATTTATTTGAAAAGGTAGATCAACGGTCCCCCTCGCTTGTCCCCCTCTTGGTGGGACCAAATCACGCAACAAGATATCCTCCTCAACTTGCTCCTGATCCCTTTCCACGGGATTAGAGCTAGAACTTTCCTCGGGATCCCTTTGTGGTGGTATGATGCTATAAGAAAAAGGAAACAGATCAAAAATGATGGTACTAAACACGTTCGAAACTGAGTCCTCACATGAATGACTTGACAAGAATGGAAACACAAAAACACCTTCCATACTCCCAGAATACCCAACTAATGATAAACATAATCATAATAATATACAACAACATTAACCACTTAACACGTAATGATATAAGCATTTAAACAATTAAGCATGCCTTTCAAATAATTAAACACCTTAACACATAAACATATAAGCATGCAATCACGAAAGCAATTAAGCAAGTAAATAAATAACTCAACTCCCCATGCAATCCTAGGTAGGCCTCTACCCGTCGTCCTAATGTTATTCGAACCATCGCTCTGATACCAAATTTGTAATGCCTCAAAAGTATACCAAAATAATAATTAAAAAATAAATAAAATAAAATTCGGCATGATCTCCGCAGAAAAAGTCATTCTACAACCTGTTTAAATACAAAAACAAATGCAATGGCCTCACCGAGCCTTAAATTTAACCTATCATGTCCCAACGCACAATATAAATATTATATTACATTCCCAAAATGGCTACATACATACAGAAGTCCCGTTCCTTCATCTTATCCAAACAAAGGATACACTTTAGTTACATCAATTTACAGCCCAAAATGTAGTAAGAATTTAAAAGTCCATAGCTTATAACATTATACTAATTAAACTAAAGTTTCACAAAGTAGTTAATATTACATTTACAAAATACTAGAGTCTAATAGAAAAGATAACAAAATAGAATGGCTCTTCAAGCTCGTCTAAACCTGTGGTGGACCGTCGTCCGCCACCTATTTTCCATATCCTGAAAAATGTTAAAAAATAAGGGGATGAGCATAATGTCACGGACTTGAACCTTTCCAAGCTCTCGTGCGGCTTTAGACACTTTCAAGCCCCCTTGAAGCGCTAAGTCAGCCTACCTGAGTGTGCTAGCTTAGTGAAGACTAAGGCTAGACAAGTGTTTTGCTGACTTGGGTGTGTAGGAAGAGGTTAGGCAAGTGAGCAAGAGAGTTTGGAAATGTATAGAACTTGTATTGCTTGAGAGGAGAGATTACAACTTGGTTGTTTGGTGAGAAGCAAATGAACTCCCACCACCTATTTATAGGCCTTTGGCCTTACAAGAACATTCTAGATGTGTACAAATGTGTGGCCTAGATTTAGTGTCTAGAATCCTCCAAAGAAATATCTACACAATTCTAGAACTATGTACAATGTACAAGACAAGTCTAGAGAATTCTATACAACTCTAGACAAGTTTAGAAAAGGCTAGACAACTCCACACTAATCTAGAGAATTCTGAAAAGTTCCATACTTATGTAGAGAAGTCTAGAAAGGTCCGGTCCATGCAGGCTCCATGTCATCGTCTGCTGGGCGTTTGCATGGCGCCTGCGTGGCGTAGCCTCTTGGTTGCGGGGCGTGACATTCTCCCCCACCTAAGCTCGCAACGCCCTCGTCGCGTCTTCTTGCTTGAACCGCTGGATATGCTCCACGAACTGCCAAAGTGTATCCTCGTGCTCCCAGCTCGCTTTGCTATCTGGCAGGTTCTTCCATTTTACTAAGTACTTTGTATACTTGGGCACACCTCTCCTGCTCATCACACGATCCGCAATGATGCAATCAACTTCCTTATCAAAGGATGTGACAATGGCCGTGGGTGCCCTATGCGATATGCCCCGAGTAAGGTCTTCCGTGTCTTTATGATAAGGCTTGAGCATGCTGACATGGAAAACTGGATGTATCTTCAGCTTCGGTGGAAGCTCCACCATGTAGGAGACCTTGCCCAGCCGCTTGACAATGGGGAACGGGCCCTCGTACCTCCTTACTAGCCCCTTATGCACGCTCCGGAAGGACTTAAACTGTTGGGGTAGTAGCTTAACCATCACTTGGTCTCCCACTATGTACTCCACCCGCCTTCCCTTGGTGTTGGCCCACTTCTTCATCTTCTTTGCCGCCTTGTCAAGGTATACCCTAGCCAAGTCGGACTGCTCATGCCACCTCTTGGCAAATTTGTAAGCCGCCGGACTCTTACAGTCACAAGTCGAAGCAATGGCATTGGGTGTCATAGGCTGCCATCCGGTAACAACCTCAAATGGACTGTGATTGGTAGCCTCACTCCGCTGCAAGTTGTAAGAAAATTGTGCCACCCCAAGGAGTTTGGCCCAATCTCGCTGGTTGGCACTCATATAGTGCCTTAAATAAAGCTCCAGGAGAGCGTTGATGCGCTCCGTCTGCCCATCTGATTGGGGGTGGAAACTCGTAGAGAAGTTGAGATCCGTCCCCATCTTCTTAAAGAGCCCCGTCCAAAATCTACCCGTAAAGCGCGGGTCTCTGTCACTGACAATGTTTTGCGGAACTCCCCAAAACTTGACCACATGGTCAACAAACAACTTCGCTGCCCTCGCTACTGTGCAGTCTGCTGGTGTGGGTATGAAGGTGGCATACTTGCTGAACCGATCTACCACCACTATAATGCTCCCGCAACCCTCTGACTTGGGCAAGCAAGTGATGAAATCCATAGAGACACTCTCCCATGGTCTCTCTGGAATAGGCAGTGGCTCTAGTAGGCTTGCAGGATGCTGTTACTCAATCTTATCTTGTTGGCACACAAGACAAGTCCTCACATATGTCTCCACGTCATCACACATCTGAGGCCAATAGTAAGAATTTTCTAGGAGTGCTAGTGTGCGCCGCATACCTGGGTAACCAGCCCATTTGGTGTCATAGCACTCCCGTATTAGCTCCTTTCGCAAGTTGCCCCATCTGGGCATAAATAGTCGGTCCCCTGTAGTGAGAAGTAAATCATCCCTTAGCCAAAAGCGCCAAGTCTTCCTTTCCTTAGCTAGCTGAATAAGGCTTTTGGCTAAAAGGTCATGCTGTAACCCCTCTTAAATCCGCTCCACAAGAGAGTGCTGGGGCCGACTGATAGCTGCGAGCTCGGCCTTATGACTAAGCGCATCTGTCACAACATTGGCCTTGCCCGGCTTGTATTCAAAACGATAAGTGAACTCCGCTAGGAAATCCTGCCAACGAGCTTGCTTGGGGCTGAGCTTCTTCTGGGTCTAGAAGTAGCTGGTGGTAACATTATCCGTCTTGATCACAAATTGTGCCCTGAGCAAGTAGTGCCTCCAAGTACGTAGGCAATGGATAACAGCCGTCATCTCTTTCTCTTGCACCTTATAGCGTTGCTCGGTGTCATTAAGCTTGCGGCTCTCGTAAGCTATGGGGTGTCCTTCCTGCATCAACACGCCCCTAATAGCAAAGTCTGATGCATCCGTGTGCACCTCATATGGCTTTGAGTGGTCGGGCAAGCTAAGTACCGACTCCTCTGTAACTGCCCTCTTCAAGTCATCAAATGCCCCCTGGCATGACTCTGTCCAACTCCAAGCACGCGCCTTTTTGAGAAGGTTTGTTAATGGGGCTGCTCTCGCCGAGTAACCCTTAATAAAGCGGCGGCAGTAATTAACAAGCCCAAGAAATAAGCGTAGCTCTGTCACCTTAGTGGGCGGCTCCCACTCTTGAATTGCCCTCACCTTTGCCTCATCCATCATCAGCTTGCCATCCCGTATCTTATGCCCTAGGAACAACACTTCCTCTTGGGCAAAGGAGCATTTCTTAGTCTTCACATATAGGTCGTTCTCCCGTAGGACTTGGAAGACCGCCCTCAAGTGTTGCACGTGCTCCTCTAGAGTGGTGCTATACACAACAATATCATCCAAGTACACCGCCACAAAGCGATCCAAGTAGGAATGGAAGAGCTTGTTCATCAAAGTACAGAAAGTAGCAGGTGCATTAGTGAGGCCAAACGGCATAATAAGAAACTTATAAGAGCCATACCTCGTCACACATGTAGTCTTAGGCTCATCCCCGTCCGCTATCCGCACCTGATAGTATCCCGAGCGTAAGTCTAGCTTAATGAAGTAGCGTGCTCCACCAAGCTGATCAAAAAGATCGGTAATAAGAGGAATGGGGTACTTGTTTTTAATAGTCACCTTATTGAGCGCCCGGTAGTCGATACACATGCGCAGGGACCCATCCTTCTTCCTCTGAAACAACACCGGTGCGCCATATGGGGACTTCGAGGGTCGAATGTAGCCCGCATCTAATAGCTCCTTGAGTTGCCTCTGCAACTCCTCTAACGCTGGGGGTGCCATCCGGTAAGGCACCAAAGCAGGGGGTTTGGAACCCAGTTCCAGCTCGATCTTATGATCCACCTCCCTCTTAGGTGGAAGCTTCTTAGGCAGCTCCTTAGGCATCACGTCCATGTATTCGTCTAGAACGGCTCGTATCTCATTAGGCACCTCTTCTTGTGGGGAAATGACTAGCTCATCATCGGGCGTCTCCAGTAACGTAGCAAGGTCGCTAGTCTCTCTCTTCTTGAAGCCCTTCTTGAACTGCATAGCTGACAAAGCTTGGGCTTCCAACTTGGCGCCTCATTCCACCGGCACCATGCATGTTGTGTTGTCTTCCATAATACATATAGTGTTAGCAAAAAGAATGGGGAAGGCTCTCACCTTGTCTAAGAACTCCAACCCAAGGACTAGTTTGAAGTTGTCCATAGGTACCACCGATAGGTCTATGTGGCTACCCCACTCGTCAATGCATGCTCTGACGCCGTGTGCCATGCTATGTATAGCCTTTGCCGCTGAGTTAACTGCCTTCATGGAGCCCCCTTCTTTGTTATACTTGAGGCCCAACCTCTTGGCCTCATCAAGGCTCACAAAGTTGTGGGATGCACCCGTGTCTACCAAAGCATATGCGGGTGTCCCATTGATGCTCGCCTCCACGAACATTAGCCCCTTAGCCGCTGCCTTAGGGACTTTAGTTTTAGCCTTGATGGCATTAAGGATTTGCAGTGAACCCATCTGCACCTCCTCCTGTTGTTGTTCTTCGTAGCGGCTCGTTATGGCATTGAGGGTCTTCCGCTTTGGGCAATCTCTTACCCAATGGGGTCCATCACATATGAAGCAAGAACCCTTAGGCTTGGGTGCTCCTTCCTTGTTCTCCCTTCCCTCTTTGCCTCCATGGCCACCACCTGGCTTACTGGACCAATCCTTGTGGGGTGCAACGCCCTTGTCTCCCCCACCTTTGCCGGCATACCTCCCTTTGTCCTTTTCTTTGTCTTTTGGCTTGGAAGAGGGTTCCTTCTTGGAGCTGAAATCAATGAAGGACTCTGCTTCTGCAATAGCCGTGGCAAAGTCTTGCACGTTGCACCGCCTCAACTCCGTCTTGGCCCACAACTATAAACCATCCATGAAGAAGAAAAAAGAGTCCTTGTCGGATAGATCCGGGATCTCAAGAGTCAAGTTAGTGAATTCTTTCACATAGTCCCGAATCAACCCAACTTGTTTTAGCCTTCGGAGTCTGTCCCTCGCTTCATCCTCGGCATTCTCAGGATAGAAATGTTTCTTAATTTCTTTTGTGAAATCAGCCCAAGTATCAATAGAGACCGTACATTTGCCCATGTCACCATACTTCTTCCTCCACCATAATATAGCATGGTCTGTGAGGTAATGAGTCGCCGTGCGTATCTTGATGGTCTCATCTGTCATGCCTGTAGCCTCAAAGTATTGCTCCATGCTAAAGAGGAAGTTCTCCAACTCCCTCGCTACCCAGTTCCCACCATAACACTTAAGCTTAGGAATATCAACACGGGGTGCTACTACCCTCGTAGTAGCTGTGCCGGACGCCACCGCCCATTTACACAATGCCCAATCCGCTCGCATTTCCTCCATTTGCTCACGGAAAGTGCCAAGCTCCTAATCAACATAGCCACGTAGGGTGGCAAACTCGCCTAACATAAGTTCTCGAAGTGCTTGGAGCTCCTGCCGAAAGTCACCACTTAGGGCACTGAGTGACCCTTTGACAGCATTCTGGACCTCAGCGTCCTCCGACTCCAGCCCATCCATGCGCTGGTGAGCATCCTCAAGCTGTTCCAACACGTTGGCCATGTGTGATACCCCTCGATTCTAGGACCACGGGTGATCAAGTCCAGGCACAGATCCGAGAGATACCAAACAATCAATATATAAACAAGCAGGAATAAAACTGAATTAAGAATAAAATAATGATATGCTGAAAAGAATTCTAATTGTAAAACCTCAAAAAATAAAAGTTTTAATATAAATTAACTTTCCAATCCGTACAACTCGGGAATCCATCTAGTGGACCCCTAATATTTCTAACTGGTAAAACATTTACAGAATTAAAATCCAAAACCAAAATAAGAAAGAAAATCCTATGTAGTTGGAAGAGTAAGTGACTGTATCTGCATCACCACGATCAAACCCTAAGCCTGGTACTCACGAACACCTGAAAAATAAAGGTGGGTCAGGCCCACATGCAAGTTCCATCCTACTACAATCCGTACATAAACCCGATACGCAGATACATCCTAGATAGCTCGGCAATATCTACAATAGTCCATAGATATATAAATACACACTATAGGATGCTCACTAGCCTATAACATAGTTCAGCCTGGGTAGAAGGTGACATATAAAACACGTTTTTCAACGGCCAAGTACCTAGACCTACTAGGGAACATTAGCTATATCTAGCTACTCAACCTTTGCAATATACGCACCCTAACCGTGATCAGGAGACTCAAGTTCGTATCACGGTACCATAAATATATATATAAATTATTTCCTAATGCAGAAAAATAAAACAAACATCCGTTATATCGTTCAACTGTTTTAGTTGACAGGACATGCATCCATGTAGGATTTAACTATTTTAGTTAATCCATTATGTATGTATGAAAGGGGTAGGACTTAGCTTTTTGATCTAATCCATCCCTGATATGTCACCGTCTCATATCGGTACATATAATGCATATGATCCACACATGATGCACACTCAAAATGAACATCAAGTATATCCAGAACCAACATAATAGAAATCAGATATAGATAAACTCCTATCATGCATCCAGTATATGATTATATTCATAGAACCTCATTTTAAATTGTTAAAATAAGAATAAACAATTTAAACCATCTATTTCCATGTAATTGACAGAACAGAAATTAAGACAGTTCAGCAATTATCCTTTATAACATAATATAATGAATATCAAAATTTTAAACTGCACATTATACTAGAATTCCAAAACAACACATCCATACTAGTTCGTTTAAAATGTTAAAATGATGACTAGCATTTAAATCCTCCCATATCCTTTACGGCATGCAAATTTATAATTAAATCTCATGGCATCTATGTAATTCCCCATTATAAATTCTGTGTTGGATATGATGATACTCCAAAGTTTAAGTACATCATATGAAACTTCAAAAAGTATTTTATATGAGTTCCGTTTAATTTGCTAACACAAAACTAGCAACTAATCTTCCACTACTCCCGACAATATGCAGCTTATTAGATAAGGGTACATGACGTCATAACCAACATTCCTGGAACTGAACTATGCTAAATATATCATTGATATAAATTCTAACAATAATTACAATGTCAGTCCAAATTAAGTTGTCAAAACAACTTAGCAAAACAAGCATTCCTCATTCCTTGACAGTAGGCCTATTATAAGCTTATGTTTTATGACATGTATTTAGGTTTAGCACCTTAGCATAAACCAACTATTTGAAGGCTTTAACAAGTTAATTTTAATCATTTAAAACCCCCCATCACTTTCCAGTAATTACCTTTAAGCCCCTGAACTTCAAAAAAATTGCAGAAAACACCCATAGGGGTTTTTTTCCCATGGGAGCCGGCTCCCCTTTATTGGAGCCGGCTCCGAGGCTTCTAGAGCAGGCTCTCCCTCATGGAGAGCTGGCTCTCTCTTCATAGGAGCCGGCTCCCACCATTTAGGAGCGGGCTCTCACCCCTGAGAGCCCCTCTCTGCTTTGTCGTTGCTTCCGGCAGAAGTTCCAACTGTCTGTCCTAAGTTTCTTAAGGATTTTAAGAGTTCAATTTAAGCCCTAATACTCCTAGAAACTCCTTTGATTTCCCTAAGAACAGTTTGGCAAAAATCTAATTTGAAGACAAAAACAGTTTATGCAAACAACCAATTCAGTTCTTCTTCGCTTCCGGCGAAGTCCAGTGTCATATCCCAAACTTTTGTAGCATTCTTTGGATTCTATTTAAGTTCTTATAGTCCTAGAACCTCTCATACTCCAGTGTAAATCAAACGACAGAAATTAAACTCACAACAGAATAGTTTAAGCAACAACGGGTTTAAACTTTAAAAACACAGAACAGATTTCAGAAATCATCTAGCAATGCATAAAATCTGTTTTTAATAGTTTAATTAAGTTCTTGGAGTCTATATAAGATGCACAGAACACAAGTTTATAGGGAAAGAGATAGTCTGAAACTTGCCTTTAGGTTTCGGTCTGAAACCTTTCAACGCCGTTGCTAAATTCTCCGACGAACTGTAGACTACCGGCAACTCTCCTACTGCTCCAGTTCTATCTCAGCATCAACCTCTTCCTTCCTCTATGGTACACCTTTAGTCCATAGCTGAAAGCTCTGATACCAACTGTCACGAACTTGAACCTTTCCAAGCTCCCGTGCGGCCTTAGATACTTTCAAGCCCCCTTGAAGCGCTAAGTCAGCCTACCCGAGTGTGCTAGCTTAGTGAAGACTAAAGCTAGACAAATGTTTTGCTTACTTGGGTGTGTAAGAAAAGGTTAGGCAAGTGAGCAAGAAAGTTTGGGAATGTATAGAACTTGTATTGCTTGAGAGGAGAGATTACAACTTGGTTGCTTGGTGAGGAGCAAATGAACTCCCACCTCCTATTTATAGGCTTTTGGCCTTACAAGAACATTCTAGATGTGTACAAATGTATGGCCTATATTTTGTGTCAAGAATCCTCCAAAGAAATATCTACACAATTCTAGAACTATGTACAATGTACAAAACAAGTCTAGAGAATTCTAGAGAATTCTATACAACTCTAGACAAATCTAGAAAAGGCTAGACAACTCCACACTAATCTAAAGAATTCTGGAAAGTTCCATACTTGTGTAGAGAAGTCTAGAAAGTTCCGGTCCATGCAGGCTCCATGTCATCGTCTGCTGGGCATCTGCGTGGCGTAGCCTCTTGGTTGCGGGGCGTGACAATAAGCTCAGGAGGAAGTGTCTAAGACACACTTCTTATGTCCCTATGAATCCATACAATGAATAGATAAAAAGTGAACGGGATCATGCCATCGGGAAACACACATTATCAACTACAATAAGAAGTATATAACAAATATCAACCAATCATAAATTTACCACGATGTCATGAAATGCAATGTTATGCAAATGTCACTCCCCATTTCCGAAACAATTCCGTTTCAACAACCAAACCGTTAGTGTAGTCCGACCCAAGGCACCTCCATGGCGTCCCGAAAGGAAGGTTGGTTACTATCCACGACCACAAGGCACCTCCAAGGCGTCGCATCCGGCCTAGTTAACTCAACTACATTCCCTTCTAGACTACACCAACATCACGGACCACTAGGCGCCTCCTAGGCGTCTGGTTTTCGCAACACTTTTAGAGAATATTTTCCCCAAAACAATTTTATTTGTTCTAACAAATATTTTTCCCCCTTTCTCTTTCCCAATGGATGCATGAATGCTTCATGCTTCAAATCATCAATTAACTATATGATTTCACACATTTCCATTTACATTATCATCACAATTTAATGAAAATTTCTAAACATTCATTTACTCTATTTATTTATTTATTTATAACTATAGCACCCATTTTTTTTTTCTTCAAGATAATAAATAAATAAATAAATAATCATGGAGCATACAACACATCAAACACTAAGCATGCTTATTTACCGTAATGAAAATAGATATGTATATGAACTCAAATAATACATGGAACACAATTATCATTTTAATTACACATAACTACAACAATAACAAGCTAAGTAATTAAAATTTAGCATGCTTAAGATCAAATTTAAGGGAAAAAATTCACCAAAGGCCAAGAAATTGTAGATTAGAACACCCCTACCTCAAATTGATGAAAACCTCCAATTTGAGCCCCAGAACCCTAGAATTTTGAACTCCCTAGAGTGCACCAAATGATAATTGGCTCTTATCAAATTGACGACCTCGACGAGCTCAACAACTTTGCTTCACAATGTTCTACCAAATTCCCAAAGGAAAAAGTTAGATCAAGGTTTGAAGTTGCAAAAAGAAAAAAAAAAATTGGAAACTGCCAAGAGCAGACTGGTTGCAGCAAGAGAGAGAGAGAGAGAGAGAATAGTGGATTCGTGTAATGGCCTTATGGCCTTTTGTGTGTTTATAACATGGGTGGGGCCCACTTGCTTTATTTCTTTCAATATTATATATATATATATATATATATATATATATATATATATATCTCACAAACGTCACAGGCAGTGTGTGTGAGTCCCAATTAGAAAAAAATAAATAAATAAAATAAAATAAAAATAAAAGTTCTAAAATACTCCTATTATTATTATTATTATTATTACAACAATATTCTAAATTTATAAAATGTTGGAAATTATCCCATTTGGCAGCCAAACATTGAAAATTTAATTTTACGTGACATATGAACAGAATATTTTGATAAAAATATCATTATACATACAACAAACACCCCTTTAACTTTCTAATTATAAAATTAGATAAATAAATATATGTAAGGATATTTTGTCAAACCATCAACCCACATATCTATGTGTGCCCAAACTCCGTCACAGGATAATTGTTAACTTTTGATTAGTTAAATGTATTTGTTAAAAAACCTTTAAAATATAGGGGGAAAAATAAAATAGATGTTAATTCTCTCCTATATTCTAAATTCATAATGAACGCATGTTATTCTATTGTTTGTGCTACATCAATGTTGAGAAGACAAGGTTCATTATCATTTATATAGACAACATCTTCATGAATCGACAACTAAAATGCATAACAATTATTAATTAAAAATCTACTCTATGGAATTTTCCATCTAACTATCAAATATTTACATTCTCTACAAATCTCTCTACTTTTTAGAATATTATATAATTTACAAATTCATGCACTCTCTTTAATATTCTAGAATCCACCACTCTAGAACATTCCACAATTCTTTACACAAATGTGATCGATTATATATCCATTTTTCTCTTATATCGCATAGACCCCACAACGCCCGTGTGTTGCCTGCCAACCTCCTTGCATATTGACTGAACATGATATTATGAAATTAAAGGTTTAGTATTGCTTAATGGGATTCAAAGAATTCCAATTTTGTTAATGGTGAATTTCGGTACTCAATTTATTTTATTTATTTATTTTGTTTATGAAAAAATAATGCATTTCTAATTTAAATTTTTTTAAAATAAATATTACATAAATGAATCTATACCTAAATGAACAGTGATACACTCTCAAAGTTGCTGCCAAATTGGTTAAATTAAAGGATTCTCTTGAAGTTCTTATATCCCAAGTCCTAAGAACCTAACCCATTGAAGTCCATTTGCAGAATTGCACAAACAATAAAGCCAAGCCAACGCTCCTGACTTATATACGGTGGATGAGGGAATCCCAAATTTTCTTTTCCCAAACAGCCCCTTAAGAAATGGCCAGAAGCAGAGCACCATACACAGGCTACCTGTGAACTCAGCTAATGCCATCAAGTGCACCAACAAAACAATGGTGCCCGGGATGAAAATCGGGGACTCATCGAATGTATACCTTCCAACATTGGCATTGACATTGTCATCACCATCGCCACTACTTGTTTGCTCTTTTTGTGTAACCTGAAACACCGTCTCTGATAGACCTAAGATCTTCAGTATAACACTTAACATTCCAAACAACCATATACCGACATCGCGGTCACTCTCCACATTCTCTGGTTGTTCCACTATGCGCGGATTGACAGGCCAATTTGAAGGTACTCTGATAGGGTGTAAAGGTTGTAGATAACGAATATTGAAACCGGTATCAATAAGGCCGGTTCTTGAACTTGCACGAACAAATCAAACTTATTGTGTTGTTCAAATTTTAAATTTTAAATGTATTTTATTGTCTAAAGGTCGGGTTGTAATCTAGTGGTTCTTTCTACTTTTATTATATAAAATGTCCAGAATTTAAGTCCATGACAGAAAATGAGCATGTGTCTACACAAAAGAAAAACAAAAACTTATTTACCAAATAAATAAATAAAAAACATCACTAATAATTCAAAAAGTGTGAGTTGGTGAGGATAAAAAACGCGGACAGGTCCAATAAATAATTTCTCCAAATGAATAATGATTAGGGATGGAGGGTTGTGGTTGGTGCTTACCAAAATTAGAATTGTGGATAAATGGCCTACTGAAAGATGCATGCCCATGAGAATGATACGTGATGTTGATGAATCTAGGCACAGGCCGATTCCTTATGGTTCAACTTTTATAAGGCAGTCTTCAATTTGTCAACACAATAAACAACAATAGGGCAACTATTAATCATGAATCTGCACTTATTGGGGTTCACATATAGTTTATTGGGCTTCACGGTCTCTAGAACTTGCCTCAAGTCTGATGCATGACTTATCAACACCATAGACACCAATACGATTAAACTATTAATCCTGAAAGTGCACTTATTGAGGTTGACATATAGTTTATTGGTAAGGCCTATAGATGAGGATATCATTAAAGTTGACGAGCTTCAACTTTACAATTAATGGTTGAATGGTTTGATTCATCACATAGGTAGAACTGCGTGGTTCCCTGTTTTAACCAAATGACATGATTAACCACTCATACAGACCTTCATGCATCCTTAAGGTACTTGTCTATTTTGTGGTTCACAGAGCCATAGTTCCGCTAATTGGCACAATTTGAGTAAAGGGGCTCACGAGACAATGAAACTCGAGTGCAGTGGTAAGAGGGAGAAACGGTCTACTCTCTTTTCCTTGTCTGGAATTTGGTCAAGTTTGCCAGGTAGGTAGATGAGTTCATGGAGAGATGAGGGGTGGCTCTGTTAGCCAGAGCATGAGAGGTTTTGGCAGGCTGCTATTTTGTGCCTTCAGTACTCGGTAGTGCATTTTGTAAGGAATGTAACATGCCCTTAGAAGGGGCAGAACTGTCTATGTTGAATTTAAAGCATTTGTTGCTGAGTTTCGGGTAAAATTATCTTTTTCCTGTGATATTTTTGGGAGACAAGGTTTTGTTTTAAAAGAAGAAGTTTTGGGTTTGCCTAGTTCAAACCGAGAGCCAAGAGTTATATTTATATACAAGAATAGGGTACAAAGAAAGAAAACTAAATCAAAGAAAAACAGAAAATATGTCAAAATTTATGTGATTTCATGATTACGAAAATTTTATCTATGTGATCGCATGATAATAGGGATTTTACATAAAACACCTAATAAAAAGACCGAAAACAGCTAATAAAAATAAAAAGATAATAATAATAAAGATATTTCAACCGATTTGTTATAGTTTTCTTCCCTTACATGGATTTTATTTCTTTAAGCTTTAATGTATTGCTTTATCTATGAAACTGGAGACGTTAAATTTTCTGAAAATTCTTTATTGAACAAAAATTCCTTTTTGTATTCTTCTTTTGTACAAAGCAGACCATTGGAGAAGTTTCTGAAAACTTCACGCAATTTGGATGGACAAAAAGCATGGAAGCTTTTTCGTCAAATCATGGAAGGCCTGGCTAAAGTCCATGTGGCTGGTGTTGCACGCCTGGATCTATCTTCATCTAATGTTTTATTAGATGCAGAGGATAATATACGCATATCTGATTTTGGCTTTGGGTAGGTGTCAACTCAAGTCAACAAAGCCTTTTCCTAATTTTTTATTTTATTTTTTCTATTTATGTATCTTTTTAATTTTTTATTCAGTAAATAAGTGCGGTAAATTTGTACAATGCAGCTCGACTATATGACCACCAAACGAAAGTTGACACCGTGGATGATATATTCAGCCTTGGTCTCATTTTTGCTGAGATTTATAAACATTTGCTCACAGAGCATGAGAGGTCTGAGCTTTTACAAAATCTGGGGGAGAAGAGAGATTTTCCAGAAATCTGGATTAATGAAGAACACAAGCAGTTAATGCAAAAAGTATCATCTCTTCTTGCTGGTTAGAGCTCATCTCCAAGTGGAATGCGGCAGCAACAGCAACAGGTTTCTTCTAGTTCAGTAAGCGCACTGCTTGTGATTGGTTGAATTTATAATTTGATTGCTTCAAATTTTTATAAATTCATCATTAAAGTCGAGCAAGATTCTCTGGATCTTGTAAGATCCAACCCTTTCTCATCTTTCAAAAATTATATTTTGCTAATTTATTAACTATTTGACAGGATAAACAAGAAATACAAACTCTTGGTGACAGTGAGGGTAAAGAGCCTGATGTGAAGAAAATGAGGTAATGTACATTTACTGTTCTAAAGTTCAATAGGTTGATTCATACATGGTTTTAATTAATGGCATGTATTGTGTTGATTAAGTGAAAAGTAGCGCAAAGTTGTTGTTCAAGTCACTTTAAGAGAATCCAAAACGGTCCTAACTTGCTTCTAGTTGTACTATTTGGTATTGTGAGAAATAGCTTTGCATAAGCAGCTTGGGATTTTTCATTTCTTTTACTGGTTTTCCATAGTTACTAATGCATGCTGATTGCTGCAATAACTTCCAAATAAGGTATTAATGACTTGGAATTTTGAGAATGATTTAGGATAACATTAGGAGCACCCAGTTTAACTTATAATATCAACTATATACGGTTGCAAGTTGCAACATGCTTCCAATGCCTTCCATTATCATCTGGCTCTATTGATTGACTGGGTTTAGGTTGATGGTAGTTTATTGTTCAGATCTAGTTGGTGATTTCATACCCATCTGAGCGATAACGGTTTCGATTTGGGGTCTCTGTTATTATAGGTACTCACTTGGGCCGTAACAGGCTAGTGGTTTTTATGCATTAAGAATAACAAATAAGTTAAAAAGAGAAAAATTGTAGAATAGTTATTATGCATTAAGAATAACAAATAAGTTAAAAGAGAAAAGTTGTAGAATAGTTATTGTGTTGAATGAGTTTTTCCTGAATATTTTCTTTATTTCCTTTGTTCAAACTTATTGGCAACTACTAAAGTGTTCTTTTGATTTGAAAAAGAAAACAGCATTCCTCAATGGTAATCTTATGTAATAGTGTGTTTGGAGAAGATTAGAGATAGAGCTAACTTTTAATATTAATTTACCAAGTGGCTACTCACAATGAGTGTCCTTACAGCTGTTTAGCCCGAACATTTCATCATCGCACCAAGCAATGGCCCCTCACCATGATTTCACTAATTCATGATACTTTTATTATATTACAATTATATTTTCTCTGAATTTGTGGGGACATAGGTTTTCATAGCATTACTTTAGATGGCAAAGTTCTTTATTGAAGAATAAAATTGGTAAATTATTTTATTTAGTGTTAAGTGGTCATTAGATATGCTAAATATAAATTCTATATATTATTTTTAGTATTTTTTATAAAAAAAATTGGAATTAGGATCTCTGATTGCAATTGAATTAGTGTAGCATGTTTTATGGCAGGAACAAGTATTGCCTTATCTTTTCTAAATAATAGTATTTTTTGTGATATTGTTGTATATTACAATATAAATATAAAAGAGAAGGTGGATTGATCTAAATTGGGAATCCTCATCATCTTACCTTTATTTCATATAAACAGAGTCTGCCACATTAATTCTCTTTTTCTATTAAATTTTAAACTAGTTTCTAATTACTTAAATCTTGTGTTAATTTTGGTTAGTCATTTTTTTTTTTCACTATTATGCCCCACTATTTTTGTCATTTTGATATATATACTTATGAAATATTACCATCGCCCTCCTGAAATTATTTAAAAAAATCCCCCCCACATGAGTTTCTAGGTTCGTCCCTATTAAATGTCATCCTTAATTTCTCCCTTATGCATTGGTTATCAACTCTATATCTTCTAGTAGCTCCTATTATTCATTTCAACATTCTCATCTAAGTTCCATGAATGTATGCTGGTTATTTTAATGCCTAGCACTCAGTTCCATAAAATGGTTATTTTGAGTAATCTTTGGTCCTTGGATCATTACCAATGTATTGTAATCCTATCTGAATTTATTAAATTAATATTCCATATAATCTTTTTTAGTTAAACAAGTTTTTAAGCATTTTCCCTCTAAGTTATTTTTTAATGTTTTTAATTTTCTAAAGTTCTTCCATAGACTTGCCGATGCCCATAGAAGGGGTAATCATATTGGGGGGATTCGGGTGGAAGGGGAGACGTTGTGTAAGGTGGAGGAGTTTTGCAGGGTAATTACTGATTTCTATAAGAAGTTGTTCATAGAAACCTCTAGTTGGAGATCTTTTCTTGGGGGGCTTCTATTTGACTCAATTTCTGGTGATGAGTGCTCTTGTTTGGAGGAGCCTTTTTTGAAGAGGAAGTTTTGAAAACTGTAGAAACTAAAGAGAGAGAGAGAGAGAGAGAAAACAATGGAGGCGTAGTCCCTCTTTTTCCTTCTATTGTCAATCTCATAAGCCCTAATACATAAGGGGCTTATATACAAGAGGAAGTGTTACCTATTTACACACTAATCTCACATATTATAGAGAATTACATAATACCCCCAACTATATATATAATTACATTCTAACACTAAGAGAATATATATCATATAATCCTAGCTTGGTACAAATGATCTTCAATATGTGATGACCTAGAGCTTTAGAAAACACATCAGCTAGTTGGTCTTCAGACTTCACAAATGGAGTAATGATATTCCCAGTCAGTATCTTCTCTCGAATGAAGTGACAATCAACTTCAATATGTTTGGTCCTCTCATAGAACACATGATTGGATGCAATGTGAATGGCTGCTTGGTTATCACGAACAATGGAATAGCAGATTTGATTGTCAACCCAAGTTCCTCCAGGAAATTTTGTATTCATGTCAACTCACTAGTGGTATGAGCCATTGCCCTGTACTCAGCTTTAGCACTAGACCGAGCTACCATTGTTTGTTTCTTACATCTCCATGTAACAAGATTCCCTCCTACAAATGTGTAAAAACTTGTAGTAGACCTCCTATCTGAGGGGGATCCAGCCCAGTCAGCGTCTGTAAAACCTTCGACACTGAGACGACCATTCGATTTGTATAGCAACCCAAATCCTGGAGCTTGCTTGAGGTATCGAATAATTCGTAGGACAACGTTCCAATGTGGTACTTTAGGAGCTCCCATGAATTGACTTACGACACTAACTGCATATGAAATGTCGGGTCAGGTGATAGTGAGATAAATTAATTTCCCTACTAAACGTCGATATCTAACATGCTCGTCAAATATATCACCCTCATCAAACAAGAGTTTTGTATTTGGATCCATAGGAGTATCAGCGGGACGACCACCCAACATACTTGTTTCTTCTAATAAGTCCAACACATATTTTCTTTGAGACAAACTTATACCTTTCTTGGATCTAACAACTTCAATACCAAAGAAATATCTAAGTTTACCCAAGTCCTTAGTGTGAAACCGATTTTGCAGAAACAATTTCAACTTAACATTGCCTTTAGAATCATTGCCTGTAATCACAATATCGTCCACATACACCATAAGAAGAATGAAGCCAGCATTGGTGTGTTGGTGAAATACCGAGTGATCTATCTGGCATCTGTTAAGACCAAATGCTAATGCAACCTCAGAGAATTTTCTGAACTAAGCCCTTGGAGATTGTTTCAATCCATATAGGGCCTTCCTAGGATGACAAATAGTATGACGATACTCCTCCTGAGCAACAAACCCAGGTGGTTGCTCCATATAAACTTCTTCAGTTAAGTCACCATGTAAAAAGGCATTTTTCACATCTAATTGAAATAACGACTAGTTACAATTGACAGCAATAGAGATGAGGACTCGGATAGAAGAAATCTTAGCAACAGGAGAAAATGTCTCATCATAATCAATACCACAGGTCTGAGTGTACCCTTTTGCCACAAGACGAGCCTTACCCATCATGATGGTATTTGACAGTGTAGACCCACTTACAACCAACAGTTTTGGAGCTCGGAGGTAAGGAAACAAGATCCCATGTCCGATTACGGTGAAGGGCATCCATTTCATCTACTATAGCTTGGCGCCATTCGGAATTAGAGAGAGCAGTTTGCAAAGTCTTGGGAGCAAAAGTAGCTGACACTTTGGATAAAAAAAACATAAGAAAGAGGATGAAACATTACTGTAAGAGACAAAGTTAGAAATGGGATGTGCTGTAACACATAACCGGGGAGCCTTACAGAGAGCAATAGGCAAATCATCAGGTATAGTAGGTGGTGTCGGATCCAATGACTCCGAAAAACATGGAAGGAGCGAAGTAGGTAGTCGGGGGTGCCGAGTATAAACTTGCAATGGGACAACAGAGTGTGAAGGGTCGGGAGTAGGGAAAATGTGGCAAAGGTGGCTCAGGAGTAATAGCAAGAGGATGACAAGAATCAGAAAAATATAGGGTAGACTCAGAAAAAGTGACATCTGCACTAGTGAAATATTGGTGAAAATGAGAACTGTAGCAACGATAACCCTTATGAGTGAGAGAATACCCAAGAAAAACACATTTAGTAGCACGAAAGTCGAGTTTGTCAAGACCGGGTCTAACGTTGTGGACATAACAAACACACTCAAAGACCTGAGGAGGAAGATTAAACGATGCTAAATCGGGAAATAAGACAGAATAAAGAGATTTCCCTTGTAACACCAACGAGGGCATCCGATTAATAAGATGACAAGTCGTAACAACAGCATCACTCCAAAATCGTTTGGGAACATGATATGGAATAAAAGGGCACGACACACTTCCAAGAGATGATGATTTTTACGTTCAGTGACTTCGTTTTGTTGAGGAGTATAAGTGCAAGATGATTGATGAATGATGCCTTTAGCTTGAAAATAAGTCGTAAAAGGGTCCAAGAAATATTCTTTGGCCTTGTCAGAACGTAAAACTTTAATGGAACATCCAATTTGAGTTCTTATTTCTCTCTGAAATATTTAAAAAATAGAGAATAACTCAGAACAATTTTTCATTAAAAACAATGAAGTCATACGAGAATTATCATCCACAAATGTCACAAAATAACAAAATCCATTAATAGAAATATGATTGATTGGTCCCCATACATCTGAATGAACCAATTGAAAAGGAATAGCAACACGATTATGAACTCTAGGTTTGAAGGACACACGACAATGCTTACTAAGCTGACATGCTTCACAAGACAATGACTCAACACGACTAAGACCGGGGACTTGCTACTGCAAAACGGATAATGATGGGTGACCAAGACGACAGTGCCACTGGAAAGAAGACAATGATGACTGAAGAGCCGTGGGAGATGGGTCAAAATCAAGGTAATACAAGCCACCAACTTCATGTCCCGTACTAATCTTCTTCTTCGTCGTGAGATCCTGAAAAATACAACATGTGGGATAAAATGTAACGAAACAATGAAGAGATTTAGTAATTTTACTAATAAACATCAAATTAAAAGGAAATTGAGGAACATATAAAGACAGAGAAGAGAGACAAAGAAGTTGTGAGATGAGTGGTTCCTAAACCCAAAATTTTATTAGACGAGCCATTAGTAAGAGTAACATTTTGAGATGAAGGAGCAGAATGAAAATCAGATAAGAGATGATAGCTACCAGTCATGTGATTAGATGCTCCAGAGTGAAGAATCCAGGGATTCGAACGAGAGGACAAGAGATAGGTAGGCGCACTACCGAATTGGGCAAATAAAACCATGGAAGATGGGGTAGAAGTCTGTTGTTGAGACATAAGCTGAGCATACGCATCGCGGGGAATCGTGACCATGGAAGGCTCAACAGCCAAGTGTGAAGCAGTTGGTGTCGCAGAGAAAGAAGAATCCCCTTCAGTAGAGGTCACTTGATGTGCAAAGGTAGAAGGTGACGGTTTCCCATGAAGAGCCCAACAATAATTAGCGGTGTGATTAGTAAGACCACAGTGAGTTCAGATTCTAGAGTCTTTACCTTTGCCACGACCACAGCCATGGCCACAACTACGGGTAAAACGACCACCACCTCCATGAAAAGATTGAAAGCCACTCTCAGAGACAACCAAAGCAGAACGTTCATTGCTAGGAGGAGCAGAATCGCTTGAAGTACCCCCTGAAGCTCCACTAGATAAAGTAGCACGCTGAAGTCTGGAAAACATACTAAGAAGAGAGGGAAGTGTAGAACTACCCAAAATCTGTGCCCAAAGGGGTTCATACTCTTGTGACAGCCCTGTGAGAACACGGACAACATTAAAATGCTCACGTTGTTATTGCACACTCTTTACATCAGAGATGATGGGCTGATACAAACTAAAGAGAAAGAGATTAAGAGAGAGAGAAAAAAATGGAGGCGTAATCCCTCTTTTTCCTTCAATTGTCAATCTCATAAGCCCTAATACATAAGGGGCTTATATACAAGAGGAAGTGTTACTTATTTACACACTAACCTCACATATTATAGAGAATTACATAACACCCCCAACTATATATATAATTACATTCTAATAAAAACATAGCCCCAGGTTTCAGTGGCTTCTCCATGAGATTCCTTTTGAGAGTTGGGAGGTGGTTAAGGGGGAGGTGATGGGTACCTTTCACGCATTTCATGCTCATAGTTGTTTTGAGAAGAGTTTGAATGCTACTTTTATTGTTTTTATTCCAAAGAAGGGGGAGGGGGGCATTGGATGTTCGGGATTTTTGACCTATCAGTTTGGTGGGAAGCATTTACAAGTTAATTGCCAAAGTCCTTGCTTTTAAATTAAGGAGAGTCTTGGACGGGGTCATTTCCGACTCTCAAAATCCCTTTGTTGAGGCTGTCAGATTTTGGATTCAGCCCTTATCGCTAGTAAATGTGTGGGTTCCAGATTGTGTAGTGGGGTTTCTAGTGTTCTTTGCAAATTGGACATTGAGAAGGTGTATAATCACGTGAGTTGGAGCTTGAGAGGATGGGGTTTGGTGAAAGATGGAGGAGATGGATACAGTTTTTCATTTCTAGTGCTCATTTTTCCGTTATAGTGAATGGAGCTCCGAGACAGGGGGATCCGCTCTTTCCTTTTTTGATACTTATTGTGATGGAGGCCCTTGTAGATTGATGAGGAGGGCTGTTGACTTGGGTTTTTTGAGAGGCTTTAAGGTGGCTAGGGATTCAACTAGTCAGTTGGAGATCTCTCACTTGATGTCTGCGGATGACACTTTAGTGTTTTATGAGAGGTTTTATGGTGGAGATCGCGACATTAGCATATATTCTTAGGTACAACATTGGTTTGTTTCCCATCTTTTATTTGGGTTTACCCCCTGGGTCATCCTCGAGGAATATGGGTAACTGGGATCCTGTGGTAGAGAGATTTAAGAGGAGCTTGGCGGGATGGAAATCTTTCTAAGGGTGGAAGGGTCACTCTGATGAAGAGCACCCTTTCAAGCCTCCTTACATATTTCCTGTCTTTGTTTCAAATTCCCTTTTTCGTGGCTGAGACGATTAAGAGGTTGCGGTGGAATTTTCTTTGGGGGGCTTGGGAGAGGAGTTCAAGTTCCATTTGGTTCATTGGGAACATATATGTAGTCCGATTTGGGTCAGAGGCTTGGGAATTAGAAGATTGGCGTCTTTCAATAAGACTCTCCTTGGGAAGTGGCTTTGGAGATTTTGGTTGAAAGGCATGGGCTATGGAGGATAGTGGTTGCGAGTAGATTTGGGGAGGGGATAAGAGGTTGGAGCTCCCTTGAGGTGCGTATTCTAGGGGGTGCTGGGGCTTGAAAGTCCATTCGGAAAGGAAGGGATGATTTTTCTTAACACATCATTTTTCGGCTCAGGGATGGTAGGAGGATCCGTTTCTGGGAGGACGTTTGGTGTGGTGATCACTCTTTCACTCTCTCCTTCCCTCGCCTCTTTAGGATTGCCATGGATAGGCAAACTATGGTGGTTGACTATTTTCAGCTTTATAGCGGGAGATCATCTTGGGATGTTCGTTTCACGAGGCACTTTTAGGATTGGGAAATTGAAGATGCCATTAGTTTTTTGGAGTTACTATATTGCCATGAGATCATGGGTGGAGTTTCTGATGGCTGGGTGTGGGTCCCTGCTTCTCAAGGTCATTTTGATGTTCGGTCCTTCTATAGATGTCTCATAGAGGGGTCTGGGTTCCTTTCCTGTGGAAGGCTGTTTGGCTCTCCAAAGCCTCCCTCAAGGTGGTTTTCTTCACTTGGACATCTGTTTTGGGGAAGATCTTAACCCAGGATAATTTGAAGAGAAAGAATCAGGTTGTGGTCAATCGTTGTTACATGTGCCTTCGAGATGAGGAGATGGTGGATCGCCTTTGGCATTGCACCATAGCTAGGGAGGGATTTGATGCTTGATTTGTTTGGGTTTCAATGGGTCATGCCCAAGTCCTCCATGAGGCTTGAAAAGGTTGTATAGTGGGGGGTCGAGTCCGGGATGTTTAGAGGGTTACGCCTTTGTGTGTCTGGTGGTGTCTTTGGCTCGAAAGAAACGGGAGATTCTTTGAAGGGAAGGAGAATCCTATTTCCATACTTAAGTTCTATTATTACCACTCTTTTTTGTTGGGAGTTAGGGAGGAATTATAGATCTTTAGAGGAGATTGTAGATTTTTTGGACACTTTGAAAGCTTAAGTTCCCTATTTGGCCTTGTGTAGTTCCCTTAGGATGCGCTCCGCTTTTGAACTCTTTTTATAAACTTCTAAAACAAATTAAAAAATTATTGCTGGGGATTTCTTAGCAACCCCATTGTAGGGAGGATCTTCATTCTAGGTTCTAATAGATCAATGCTAAATCCCTACTAAAACTGAATGGGGTGAATAGATCCTGTGAAAACCTAACTAGCATGAAATGATTTTAAAATTTTGATAATATGTAATTAAATAAACCTAGTAAACACATATTTGTGGAATAAAAATAGAACAGAATACAAAATAGAGATCATTCACACCTAAGACCAAAATTATGGGGAAAAAACCATGCCCCAAGCTAGGCAGATCAAAGTGTACCATGGATAAAGGTATTACAATCCTAGATATCAGACTATAGGTCCCATGGAACCACCTAAATAACCTCAGATTCATACTTAGATTGAATGTTCTACCCCAAATTCCATTTCTCTCGATCTATGGATTTGTTCACCGAAGCAATTTGCTTTTCTTACTACATGATTGAGCTCTACATCTAGCAAATTAACTATCTTGTTTATGTTTATGTTTATGTTGAATTCTCTGATATTGTTCACAGCGATAGATTCAATACTTTGAATAGCCCACTCACCATCCAATGCAGAATGATTTATGATAAAAAGAAATTTGAATGCTCTCCATATGTATCTTTGTGATGAAAAGAAAAATATGTGCTCTTGATATGTATCTTTGCTTACATAGAGTTTCTGTCTAAAAGATTGCCGAGTTCAATCCATCAAACTCTAATAGCGAACAAAGATACTTATCGAGAGCATGTATTAAACCATCAAGAAGTCTTTCTTCCATCCCCTATGATATGTTTAATGTGGTTCCTAGCAGTGTATCTCAATCTCATGATCTTTCTCCAATACCAAGACCATTCACTATTGATTTTGAATTTCCTAATGTTCTTTCTTTCAAAATATAGGTCTGCACTCGCTATATCCATAGAGAAGGGTTCTTACCATCTGTTATAAGCATTTTTTGTTTTTTCTCTCTTAATTATCTGTTATAAGCATTTTCTTAGTTTAGTTTCATTTTTTTTTTTTAATTTTCTTAGTTCAGTTTCATTTACCATATTCAGTTTAGTTTCATTTACCATATTCTTAGTTCCATTTTATAAATTTTCAGTGGCAAAAAAAAGTCTGACTGTAGTTTATATTTGGTTTTTGTTTTGCAGGTTATAGTGTTATAGCAAGTGTACTGTGTAAATAACAGGGGGACTATTCTTGGTTGAGCTTAAGATCCTCCTTTAGAATAGAATTTGTTTGAAACTGTTTTTGACTGTATATGACAATGCAATTGTATATAGAATAAGGTTGGAGGACTGCTCAAAATATTACCCTTAGTCAAAGAGATGAATTTGTGAAGATATTCTTAGTTACCATACCCAATAATGACCATAAAGTTGGAAAAAGATAAAAGCTTCTATCTTCTATTTCTGTTCACTTCTTTGGAGCTTTGGCTGCTTCCAGATTCTATTATATTTTACTAATGGCTCAGTTTATTGTTAAAAGTGTTTTTTTTTTTGGGTTTTTAGGCTGTGGCTCAGTGGCTGTAGTGTTGCTCGTTTTCTTTCCTTCGTATTTAGTTGGCCTTGCCCAGGCCTTGATGTTTCTTCTAATAAATTTATAATTTACCAGGAAAAAATGTAATTAACATTAATTCATAGTCTATCTAAAGAAATGTAATTAACATTAATTCATAGTCCATCTCAATCACCCTAGCTCTTTAGCAAGTTATTTGCATCCGGATCCGGATCCTGAAGAGGATTGACGTTTTGAAGGATAATTGGCAGTCACTTAAAACTAGTTTAGGTATCATTTCTTTTAAATATTCTGTTTTGTTTTTAAAATATTAATTTCATTCCCTTTCTCGGCAAGCACCACAGCCACCGAGCACCATCCCTCGAACTAAACCAACGTGATGACAATTAATTGAAAAAATTTAGAAGGACTTTAAACAGATCGCTTCTTAAACTATCTTATTTTGTTTCAGCATACCTCCAATGACTTACTATATTTCATTAAATGATCATAATGTCCCTTTTTATTGAATTACATTTAATATATTTTTCTTATCTAAATAAATTATGAAAAAATTTATACTAATTTGATGATATATTTTTCATTAAATTTGAATAAATTTGCGTTTAATTTTTTTAATGAATTATTTAAATAAAATTTTTTAGTAGATTTTTTTTAATTAATTATTTTTTTAATTTTTAATGAATATATTACATGAAAAGAAGGTATTTTTTTAGAAAGTATTTTATTATTTTTTCATCAATCTATTGTACGAAAAAGATCGTATTTTTTTACGATAAAAATGTTTAAATTGGTTATAATATTTTTAAGTATAAATAATAAAGTTTTAATAATAAGTTAATCAATTTAGAAAATGGTAGTTACAAATCTATTTATATATATATTTTTTCATTTCTATGATAAATTGATGCTAAAAATAAAATTAAGGTAAATAGTATAATTAATATTTACGTAAGAGAAAATATAATAAAAATAATTTAATAATATATAAAAATTTTAATGAGAAAGGGTAAAATAGTCTTTTGTGATGAATTTGTCCTTAATTGCAACAAATCAATAGTTCAGGGGGTTATTTGCAAAAGGGCAATAATTTAGAGTTTTTTTTTTTTTTTTTTTTTTTTTTTTTTTTTTTTTTTTTTTGTACGTATCCCTTAATTAAACTACTCGATCAACAACTTTTAATATGTGATCCAATTTTGTTCCATGACATCTAATATTCAATCAACGAGCTAGAGAAGTCTAACAAGGATATAATTTCTTGCTCCAAAAAAATAAAGTTATTCCATTTCTTTTCTAAAATCAAATTTCATATTATTTCAAAACTAAATTCTTATCAAAACACAATAACAAATTTTATAGTTTTATATATACCCCAAAGTCCTAACCCATTGAAGTCCATTTGCAAAACTGCACAAACAATAAAGCCAATGCCCCGGACTTATATATGGTGGATAAGGGAATCCCATATTTTCCTTTCCCAAACAGCCCCTTAAGATATGGCCAGAAACAGAGCACCACATACATGCTACCTATGAACTCCCCTATCCCACACCCATTCCCATCATTATGAACTCGTCGAAACCCTAATAGTCCAGTGGCTAATGCCATCAAGTGCACCAACAAAACAGTGGTGCCCGGGATGAAAATCCAAGACTCATTGAATGTGTACCTTCCAGCATTGGCATCGACATTGTCATCATCATCTCCACTACTTGTTTGCTCTTTTTGTGTAACCTCAAACACCGTCTCTGATAAACCTAAGTGCTTCAGCATAACACTTAACATTCCAAATAACCATGCAGTCATCGCGATCACTGTCCACATTCTTTGGTTATTCCACCATGCGCGAATTGACAGGCCAATTCGAAGATACTCTGATAGGGTGTAAAGGTTGAAGATGACAAATATCGAAACCGGTATCAATATGGCCGATTCTTGAACCTACAGGAACCAATCAAACTTATTGTGTTATTTGAATTTTATACGTATTTTATGTCTAAAGGGTTTGTAGTATAGTGGTACTTTTTACCTGTCCAAAATTTAAGTTCATAAGACAAAGTGAGTGTATGTCTCAACAAAGAAAAAAAAAAGAAAAAGAAAAACAAACTTGACAAAAAGACATATTATGTTACCTTCAGTTTTGTGAAAATAGTTGAGAAAATTGAGAAGAAAATAATCTCTTTTTTTTTTCAAATAATTAAAATACAGTTTTTGAAACCAAATTTATTTTTTTGTTTTAATTGAATTTTAGAAAACAGTATTTACAAACTATTGACCAAATAAATTTTTATGCAATTTTCTAATCTGGTTTTTTGATAAATAAAAAGTTATTCTAAGAAAACTAAACCAAAGAAACCTCATTTTGTTGTAGCATTAGTTAAACTCTATATGCTCGCATGGACGGAGCTATTCATAGTCATTGCCCCCACTGATTTTTTTTTTATAAATATTATTCCCTTGTAAATTTTTTATTTTGAAACATATAACTATGAAAATTAACATTTGCCCCCACTAATTTTAACATATACATATGAAAATTAACATTTGCCCCCACTAATTTTAACATATACATATAAAAATTAACATTTGCCCCCACTAATTTTTTTAAAAAAATTTGCACTATTGCCCCCACACATCCACAATGTTGGGAATCTTTAAAGAGAATTTATTTATTTTTTCTAAGGTTGCCCCCTCGCATAAATTTCTGAATCCGTCCCAATATGCTTGGATAATAAATTGATCTAGTGGACAGATCCAATGAATAATTTATCTATGTTTGGCTTTATTGAATAGAAACCTTAGAATTGGAATTGATAAAATTAAAGAAAAATTTAGTTCAAAGTAAAAATAAAATTAAATTAAATTAAACTAATTTTTTTTTTTTTTCTAATTCTAATCCCAATGCTCCAACTCCGAATATAGCCTAAATAAATATCGATTAGGGATGAATGGCTGTGGTTGGTTCTTACCTTGGGCAAGAAGCGTGAGTTGGTGAGGATAGAAAACGCGGGCAAAGCAGCATAACACAGCTCTGGAATTGAACGCAGGGCCCAAACTTGAATACACATGTATGCTATGCATTGCTTCAACTGGAGCTTACCAGTGAGCGTAGCAATCAATGGGCTTCTTGGGCTGATTAGGATTTCTAGAAGCCCAGTGGCCCATCTCTTCTGCTGGATCATAGACGTAGGCCCAGTCGAAGGTACACACCCTAAAAATGCATCTGGGTCAGGATTACAGTAGGCGGATCTCCAACCCTTCCTATGAATGGCAAGTCCAGTAAGCATGTCTTCTGCTGTAGATCCATATAGCCAACCAACCTGAAATGTTGTCATCAAATCACCACTCATAACAACTATCATATGCAGTGACGGACTCAGGAATTTTTTTGAAGGGAGCGCGAATAAAAAATATTGAAGATAATTTTTTTAAAAATAAAATAATAAATATAAGAATTTGATTTTTTGTGGCTTGTCCGACTCAGATTGTTTGATATTTTAGTTGTGTCCGTACTTCCTAAATTACCATGGATGCGGTGAAGAAAGAAAGCCGATTGATTTTACTTTCTTTTTGATCTAAAAATATTAGTGAGTATTTTTAAAAATTAACTTGGAATATCAAAATGTGTGAGAGAGAATCATGAATGTGGCGGGGCAGTAGAGAGTGAAAAAGAGATGATTATCTTTTGGATAAAAAAAAAAAAAAAAAAAAAACAGAATGGGGGCAAGAATTTGAAGTGGGTAGTTTTACAAATTGAGAGGGTGGCATTTTTTAAATTTTAACAAAAAAATATAAGTAATAATGCAAATAGAAAAAAATCCAATGGGCACTGGTCCTAACCAGGTCCATGCCTGATTCATATGTTAACACATGCCCCATTGGGTATCTACTCTCATTTTAAAGTGAAAGGCAGAGAGGATTAGTGTTGCAGTGGGAAACTCGGCTCACATCAAATCCGGATAGCAAGTGAAATGGCTATAAAAGCGTTAGAAATGGGTTAGATATTAACCATACATAATAGTTTAATCGTTTGAGTTGGATCCAATTGCGTATCTAGGGGAGGGACCTCCAAAAAAAAAAAAAAAAATTATTACTATGGGTAATTTTTAACCCAGCCAAAATATATATATATATATATATATATATATATATATATATATAGTATTAGCCCACCCAAGCCCAAGTCAGTTAAGGCACAATATTAAAATAAAAACCAAGCCAAACAAGCCCAAGCCAAACAAGCCCTAATAAAAAAGTTTGCTTAAGAAATTGTGTTATTAAATTTATGTTTAATTTTAGTTCACCTCATTGATAATTTCTGAATCCACCCTTGATTGGATCGCGAAGCACTCAACTCGTTAAGGTTGTATTGTAAGAGTTCTTTGTCAGGTAATTTTTTTAGTAATAAACTAAGCAAGCACTTTTTTAATTTCTTCTTTTTCACTCTTGATTGAGCATGATATAAACTTAGTTTTTAGAGCATTAATTTGCAGTTATGTATATACTAATTAATATAACAAACCACACAATATGTAGTCTCTCACCTGTGTACCCCAACTGGTGCCATGTTCATAGACACAACTTGCGACCTTGCAGGCTGCCTCCATTGAAGTTGAAAGATCCAGTTGACTATAAGATTTCCCATTCCACCCTAACAAAATCTGAGCAGCTGCTTTGTTGAATATCTTCAAATTTCCAAATCTTTTCCCCAAGTACTCATCGCTCAATTTACCTAATAATATCTTGTAATTCATTTAGTATTATATAATATATATAATATATATATGTATATAACAAGAAGAACTAGTAGTTAATTCATGTACCGTTAATTTGTTTCTCATCGGGTGATAAGCCATAAATAACTTTTCTTCTATGAAAACATCCAGTTCCACAGTAAAATGGTCCTTGAATCCCGGATGCTCCACTCACAATGTACTATTTTAGACGTTAAAGAATAATTTAGATTGATCTTATAAATTTATTCAAAAGTTTTCTTATACTATATTAACCAAAAAAAAAAACAGAGTAGTAATAATAGATAGATTGTACTAGTATTAAAATGACAAGTTTAATTAATGACGCACTTCTTGCAAAACCACCAATTGATTTCCAAATGGATCATCCTTTGGTCCATCATAGAAGCATTGGGGGGACTGAACGAATGCGCAGTCCCTTTTGTTTTCGACACCAAGGAGCAGACACATTGCATGAAGAGCGATTTGTGAATTGTTGACGTACATGTCACAATCTACGTTTAGAATGAAAGGAGCATTCGTCATCACTCCGGAGACTCTGGTCTGTTCACGATATTGATCATGTTAACTTTGATAAATTAACGATATTAAAATGAATAATTAAGAATATATAATATGAGATATGGAAATGTATGTGTATAGTACAGACAAAGATTGCATATACAAGTTAGAACTTCCTTGTCGGTGCTGAAAAATTTCTTACTAAGACATTCATTGCGCCAGCTTTGAAATGGTGTGGATGCTTTGGACGCTTCTCTCTTGAAATATAGACAAGATGTGGCAATCCATTTGGACCAACATCCTCGTTCTCCCAGATTACCTATAAAGGGACAAAACACTTTCAGATGACTTGTTCTACTCTGTAAATACTACTATTGATCATTTTCACAATGAATTATAGAGAAATACTAGTTTCTCATGCTTCCTGCACTTTTCTGCGAAACAAAAAAGTAACTTACATCACAATTCACAGATTATTATTATTTTTTTCTCTCACTCATTATTGTCCAAATGGAGATGAATGGAATCTTCAACCTTCTAGAGCTGGATACCACTTGGTTAACCTCCATCTTATCCATTTCATCTTATTGTCTAATACAGACTCACAAATATATTTTGGGACTAATATATTTTAGGATGGATTAGTACTATTAATTTTTTATTTTATTTTTTTGAACTAGACTAAAATTACCTATAATAAAATAAAAATTAAAATTAAGGGGGTTCAAGGCCCCTTGGATCCGCCCAGTCCAAATGGAGACAAATCGGATCTTCAACCTTCTGGAGCTACATACCACTGGGTTAACCTCCATCTTATACATTTCATAATTAAAATTTTCAAAACAAATCAATACAAGAGCTACAGCATATATATAATGATACCCTAATTAATGTGTGTCAATAACTAGTCATATATCATGGGTCATAATTTTACTTTGTTGAGAGTTGAGATGAAATAGAAAATAAAATGATGTTTAATAATTCATTTTATTTTTAATATTTTAAAAGCAAAAAATTAGAAAGTAAGTTTAATAATTATAATTATAATTTTATTTTCTAAAATCATCCCCAATTTACCATCTCTCTCAATCATATGCCGCCATGGCCGCACCACCCTGCAAGAACAACAGCGACAGCACTGCCACCACCACAGTCCCCACCTCCTCAACCACCACCACACCACCATCACCATCATTATGATTCCGGAGAACAAACCACCACCAACACCACGACAATCATTCACAGCCCCACCACCACTATAGTCATGGTGGTTGCCTAAATTCCCGACTCAAGAGTCACCATCTGACAAAGTAATGGCTGTGAACAGTGTAGGAAGTAGAGAAAGTAACAAATCTTCGCTTTCTCTTTAATAAACATAATTTTTATTTTTACTTTACATTTTAGGAATTGACAGAAAAAAAAAACAGAAATTATTCGTGTTAGTGAAGAGGCCTTGTATGTATACCTTAATTATTGTTTGATGGTTTGTGCGTTCAATATTTGAGAACACTGCAAATTCGCCAGTTAGGTCACACGGAAAGGACCTTCGAGCAGCATCTTCAATTTTTTGACTAAGCTGTTCATATGCACCCTACAAACAAAGAAAGACGAAGCACATTTGTAAAATATCAATGCCAGTACTTATCTACATGTAACGACTTCTATTTTAATTACCTTCATCTTCTTCCATTCTTGCTGGAACTCCAAGGAAGTATCAACGCCTAATGACGACTCGGTCTTTCTAGGAAAGTATCGAAATGGAGCTCTAATCTGAACTTTGTACTTCTTACAGAAAGGAACCCACAGCTTTGCAAACTTGGAAGCTTCTATTAGGGCATAAAAAGTGAGAGGGGAAGCGCCGTCGTCGGAAACATAGCAAGCCAACTTGTCAGCTGGGTAATCTAATGCTAACAAGGATAGAACAGTGTTCACTGTGATGATAGGTGGTTCTACTGCAGCGTCTGCTGTTGTAACAAACATGTCCACTGGAGGGAGTTCAGAAGCCCTATTGAAAAGAAAATATATTAAAATTAAACATACATATAAACTTAATTCGTCAACTAAGATACCAGGCCTCGAACCTGCTCAAAGGGGTGAAGTAAAAATGGACTCCAAACCGAAACATGCATGCTTGCAAGGATGGGTAACATACATATAATCTTAACCAAGTTATATGTAAACAACCACTCTAATTTTGTACATGTTATACCATTGCAAAACATGTTCATATATATATGTGTGTGTGCGCGTGAGCACGCGTAGAATAATTTGTAGTTTGTATATTTAATTATACCATTGCAAGAGTCTTTCAGGGTGTGTTATGAAATCCACTTGATTCCATTTAGTGGTGACAGTAAGAATCCACACGAAAGTGAAGAATAGCTCGCAAAAGAAGGCCATGAGCCAAGAGACGCCATGGTTTTCACGGTTAAGAAGACGATAGATAAGGAGGGAGATGAGAAGGAAGAGGATAATGAGTTCCACAGCTCGTGGTTTCGTGTTTTTACGACAAATTCGTTCATATAGTGGGAGAGAGGAGACTGAGCTGGCCATTGAAGAAGCTAAGAGTACTGTGAGTCTGTGATAAACTAGCTAGAGTTCTGGTATATATATATGTATATGTAAGTAGTAGTGTATATAAATATGGATGTCACAAAAAATTTTGCTATTAGGATTAGGCGAACAAGATGCTAAATCTCAAGACTGAATAATTGTCACTTCCCACATCACAAGGGTAACCGGCACTTACATATATTTGAGATACCTTGTAATTGTGTTGAGCAATTTTCAAAATTGCTAACAATAATAATTATATTACTTCAATTTTTGGTTTACAAATCTAATCTTTTCATCTTTTTCATGTGCTAATGACCTCTTAACCCAATGCTATGCAAATGTAGAGATAGCAATTTCTTCCGACTCGTTGGGTTTTCGCCCTGCTCCGCTCCTAATGGAACAAATTTGGTAGCTCCATAAATGGGTTTGGGATGGATATAGTAAAAGAATTGAAAACTCGAAGCGGGTTTGGAACGGGAGCGAATTTAGTGATACCCTCAACCCACCCCCGATTATATATATATATAGAGAGAGAGAGAGTATATATTTAAGTTAAATGTCCATTAATATATTTTGACTAAATAGTCACTAGAATCACTACTTACTAAAATTTTACAATTGTGCATATGATTCAATCTTTAAGAATCAATCAAGGATTCGAGATCTTAATATTCTATCCCAAGTTTAGAAATTAATTCAACAGTTTAAATTTTATTGCAATTAAACAGAGTATGCAGGGCGGAATTGGTATTTTGTCTATTAAAATTGGGACAAAAATGGTATACCAATTATAAACCCATCTCAAAGTTAAAACGAAATTGGTATGACTAATTTTTTAACGAGAGCAAATAAAATGTAGTCAATTTCATCCCAACTCTACCACGTTACGATCCTTATGCAAATGGCCTGAGACATGTCAATTAAAAGGTATTAAATAGTTCAACGACCGACCAACCACAACAACTAAGCGATCAAATATATTAATTTATAATTGCACGTGGCTTGTTCTGATTGATGGAACCCCAACTACGTAACAATTAATTTCCCCACTTCAAAGACATACAAGCATATCATCTTTTTCACACACGTGCTTTCTTCTCCCAGGACAGTTGGTATGAAAAGTACTCGGACAGTTGTTCTGATTGATGGAACCCCAACTACGTAACAATTAATTTCCCCACTTCAAAGACATACAAGCATATCATCTTTTTCACACACGTGCTTTGTTCTCCCAGGACAGTTGGTATGAAAAGTACTCGGAACAAAAAAAAAAGAATATATGAAAAGTATCAAACAGACTTCTTCCACCTCATCCTTAGTTGTTGGTTTATATCAAGGATGTGTTTGGTAGGGTTGATTTGGAGAGAGGGTGAAAAAAAAAAAAAAATAAAGAAAAAAAGGGTAGGATAGGAATGTGTTTGGGTAGATTAAGAAGAGAGAAAATAAAGAATAGGGAGGGATCATTTGGTTTCTTTCCCAATTTGAGAAGATATGGAGAGAAATAATAGTGAAGTAATTAATTAGTAATACCAAAAATACCCTCTAACAATCCATATACAGAAAAATTATTCCATTTATATCCCAAACAAAAATAATTATTATTCCTTTCCTGAAAGGGTAGGACAGTAATTTAGTCACTATTATTTCTTTTCTTTTCTCTCTTCTATCTTATTCAAATAAGAATAACTATCATTTCTTTTCTTTTCTCCCATATCAATCCAAACACGAATAAAAATTATTACTATCCATTCTTTTCTTTTCTTTTCTCTCCTAATTAATATTATTCATTCTTTTCTTTTCTCTCATATCTATCCAAACACACCATAGCTAAGAGCATCTCAACAATTAGGGATGGGAAGCAGCGGATCAAGTTGGCTAAATTTTATTTCACTCTCTTAAAAAAATTGTCACGTGTAAAATTATCATTCCTATCAATAGTGTGTTAAAAGATTAGGGGTGGAGTGGAGTAGAAACCCGCCAGGTCGGAGGAAATTGTCACTCCTACCAACAGTGCGTTAAAAGATTTTTTTATTATTTATAAAATATGCAAAATATGTAAAAAAAATAATAATAATAATAAATAAATAAAAAATCTATTTTTTATCTTCATTAATATGTTAAGATACATTGTTACATCACCAATGTGTAAAATTGTTATATATTTTGCACAGCCCTTTTACACATCCACATTAGTATTTTTCTCTCTCCTCCCTCTTTCGCATTCCATTAACAAATCAATCCTATATTAAGTAAGTTTGTAAAAATTATGTAGATCTTGGGCATGACACGTGATTACTTATTATTGACAGATATATTTTTACACAAAATGTATAAAACAATGGCTATAGCTAAATATAATTAGTTCAATTTTTTTATATAAATCTATTCCGACACATCAAATTCCGAAAAATATATATATATATAGACAACCATTGGAGATGCTCTCTACCTATTGTCAAACTTTCAATGTGATAACTGGAGATTTAATTGAGTACATTGTCGTCCAACTTAAATTCGCTTTAATATATATATATATATATATATATACACATACATTTCTCCATTAATATACATTTCTCTATTAATTGCTGCCTAGTTCACTCTTTCAAAACATCTAATTTAAATTTTTATTACGATTTATAATAAAATTCATCTATGTTAATTTAAAATATGAAATAATATTGTTTCAGCAATTGAGTAAGGTGATATGTTATGCACAGTTAAATACCAAACTTTGCCGTTTGAAAGGTAGTTTCAATAGTGGGCAGCAACTAAAGATAGTGATTAATTTGAAAGGTTGTTTCAACACTACCTTTGAGAGGCAGCAGTGGTATACTTCATGACATTTATTGATATAATACCTGACGTTCATATTAAATTTAAAATGGATTGAATTAGACTAATATAGGATTCGATTCTGAGAGGCTTACACTTTGTTTGGAATGCTAGATTTGATAAGATTTGAATTTGAAAATAGGAAATATTTTTTGAAACCCTAACCGAATATGAGATCTAAAATTTTAAAAAGTCACAAAAATACAAATTTTTGAACTGAATTGGAGGGCCTAGGTGACTATCTGGTGCGCCCTGCACTAATATCTTAACTATTAGAAAGTTCTAAAATACTCCTATTATTATTATTATTGCAACAAATATTCCAAATTTATAAAATGTTGGAAATTATCCCATTTGGCAGCCAAACATTGAAAATTTAATTTTATGTGACATATGAACAGTATATTTTGATAAAAATATCATTATACGTGCAACAAACACTCTTTAACTTGCTACTTATAAAATTAGATAAATAAATATATGTAAGGATATTTTGTCAAACCATCAACCCACATATCAAATGTGTGCCCAAATTTCAACGTCTTTTTAACTTGCTACTTATAAAATTAGATAAATAAATATATGTAAGGATATTTTGTCAAACCATCAACCCACATATCATATGTGTGCCAAAATTTCAACGTCACTTTACAGAGGGATAATTGTTAACTTTTGATTAGTTAAATGTATTTGTTAAAAAACCTTTAAAATATAGGGGGAAAAATAAAATAGATGTTAATTCTCTCCCATATGCTAAATTCATAATGAACACATGTTATTTTATTGTTTGTGCTACATCAATGTTGAGAAGACAAGGTTCATTATTATTTATATAGACAACATCTTCATTAATGGACAACTAAAATGCATAACAATTATTAATTAAAAATCTACTCTATGGAATTTTCCATCTAACTATCAAATATTTACAATCTCTACAAATCTCTCTATTTTTAAGAATATAATATAATTTACAAATTCATGCACTCTCTTTAATATTCTAGAATCCTACGGTCCACCACTCTAGAACATTCCACAATTCTATACACAAATGTAATCGATTATATATCCATTTTTCTCTTATATCGTATAGACCCCACAACACCCGTGTGCCGCCTGCCAACCTCCCTGCATATTGGCCGAACATGACATTATGAAATTAAAGGTTTAATATTGCTTAAGGGATTCAAAGAATTCCAATTTTGTTAGTGGTGAATTTCGGTACTTAATTTATTTTATTTATTTATTTTGTTTATGAAAAAATCATGCATTTATAATTTAAATTTAAAAAAAATAAATATTACATAAATGAATATATACCTAAATGAACATTGATACACTCTCAACGTTGCTGCCAAATTGGTTAAATTAAAGGATTCTCTTGAAGTCCTTATATCCCAAGTCCTAAGGACCTAACCCATTGAAGTCCATTTGCAGAATTGCACAAACAATAAAGCTAACGCTCCGGACTTATATACGGTGGATGAGGGAATCCCATATTTTCCTTTCCCAAATAGCCCCTTAAGAAATGGCCAGAAGCAGAGCACTACACACAAGCTAGTTGTGAACTTCCCTATCCCACACCCATTCCCATCATTGTGAACTCATCAAAACCCTAACATTCCGGTGGCTAATGCCATCAAGTGCACCAACAAAACAGTGGTGCCCAGGATGAAAATCGGGGACTCATTGAACGTATACCTTCCAGCATTGGCATTGACATTGTCATCATCATTACCATTACTTGTTTACTCTTTTTGTGTAACCTCAAACACCGTCTCTGATAGACCTAACAGCTTCAGTATAACATTTAACATTCCAAATAACCATGCTGACGTTGCGGTCACTCTCCACATTCTCTGGTTGTTCCACCATGCGCGGATTGACAGGCCAATTTGAAGGTACTCTGATAGGGTGTAAAGGTTGTAGATGACAAATATTGAAACCGGTATCAATATGGCCGGTTCTTGAACCTGCACAAACAAATCAAACTTATTGTATTGTTCAAATTTTAAATTTTAAATGTATTTTATTATCTAAAGGCCGGGTTGTAATTTAGTGGTTATTTCTACTTTTATTATATAAAATGTCCAGAATTTAAGTCCACGACAAAAAATGAGCATGTGTCTACACAAAAGAAAAACAAGAACTTATTTACCAACAAAAAAAAAATTAAACATAACAAACAACACTAATAATTCAAGAAGTGTGAGTTGGTGAGGATAGAAAACGCGAACAGGTCCAATGAATAATTTCTCTAAATGAATAATGGTTAGGGATGGAGGGTTGTGGTTGGTGCTTACCTTGGGCAAGAAGTGCGAGTTGGTGAGGATAGAAAACGCAGGTAAAGCAGCATAACACGGCTCTAGAATTGAACGTAAGGGCCAACCTAGAAGAGTCGGAGACACATGTATGCCATGCATTACGTTACCAGTGACCATAGCAATCAATGGGTTTTTTGGGCTGATTAGGATTTCTAAGAGCCCAGTGGCCCATATCTACTGTTGGATCATAGACCCAGGTCCACTCGATGGTGCGTACCCTAAAAAATGCATCTGACTCAGGATTACATAAGGCCGATCTCCAACCCTTCCCATGAATGGCAAGTCCAGTGAGAATGTCTTCTGTTGTAGATCCATATATCCAACCAACCTAAAACGTAGTTATCATCAAATCACACTCCATTTAGAATTTTCATATATATATATATATACACACACACACACATACACATATGCATTTTCTCTTCTATTTTAAAATTATCATATGTACTTGCTGATCAATATATCTAGTTTAGTGGCATAAAAAATATTCTATGCAACTTGTGGAGAACACTATATAGATTATAAGTTAATATTGTCAGCATTTGGCTCTCCCAAATCAGAAACTTTCAAGAAGTTACACATATCCTGATACTATTTCAGGTTAAGCAAGCTCAACTCTGGAGTTCTGGTAGGTTCAGGGTCATCACAACTTTAAAATGTGTTGTGTCATAAAAGGATGTAGAACTTATATATATATAACACTTCACCATTCCCATGCAATATGGGATCATGACACCCTATAGTCTGTCAGTGCATTGCACCCGCCCACATAAGTCGCTACACGTGTGCACTGAGAACCGACTGATAGAGATTACTTCACATTACCAAAGGCTTTGGCAACGGATTGGATAAAATTTGAAATATGTTTGTGGACATGACCCCTAAGGAAATATTTATCCCTAGAAAAAATCGATCCTCAGATAAATTAGACTTAGGACTTGATTTTTCATCAGACATCAATGCCAAAGTCTTTTCCATTAACTAGGCTAACTCTTTTCCAACTAGCTTTTAGAGCATTAACTTGCTATTATAATCTATGCCTCCATTAATGAAGTTGAATAACCAACCATACAATATGAAGCCTCTCACCTGTGTACCCCAACTGGTACCATTTTCATAGACACAAGACCTTGCAGGCTGCCTCCATTAATGAAGTTGAATAATCGATTTGAGTATAAGATTTCCCATTCAACCCTAACAAAATCTGAGCAGCTGATTTGTTTAACGCCTTTGAATTTCCAAATATTTTCTCCAACTATTCATCACTTAATTTACCTAATAAAGCAAAGTAATATTACAGAAAGTGTAGCTCATTTAATATTATAATTTTAAAAAATAAGTAGAAAGAAGAACTATACTTGAGAATTTATAGTTAATGAACTATACTTGAGAATTTATAGTTAATTCAAGTACCTTAATTTCTTTCTCATCCAGTGATAAACCATAAATAACTTTTCTTTTATGAAAACATCCAGTTCCATTGTAAAATGATCCTTGAATCCCGGATATTCCATGCGCAATATACTATTTTAGACATTAAAAAATAATTTAGATTTATTTTCTAAATCTATTAATTCACAAGTTTTTCTTATATTAACAAAATAATAATAATACTTTTTTGATGGATTTTTGTAATTAATATGGTAACTTTAATTAATTACTTACTTCATATATAACGGCCAACCGATATGATTTCCAAATGGATCATCCTTTGGCCCATCATAGAAGTGTTGGGGACACTGAACGAATGCGCAGTCCCTTTCATTTTGCACACCAAGGAGCAAACACATTGCATGAAGAACGATTTGTGGATTGTTAGCAAACATGTCACAATCTACGTTCAGTATGGATTGTTCAGCATTTGTCATCACTCTAGAAACTCCCCGTCTATTCATAATGTTGATCATATTAATTTTGATCGGAAAACTAATTAGTAACACATTAAAATGAATTATTAAGAATAATATATGGAACTCTGTGTGTATATATATTTTCAACAATATTTGTGGTGAGAGTATGCCTCATAATTCATCACCGGATAGATGTTGTCACCTATCCTACATGCATGCAGCACGAAATTATTGAAAAAGTTTAAGAGATTCGAAATCCCTACCTCGATCCTGAGGTAAGAGCATCAATTGGATGTCCCCAATATGTGTGTGTATATATATATATAAATATAATACGGACAAAGATTACGTAAATAATTCCTTGTTGGTGTTGAAAAAACTCTTACCGGGACATTCATTGCGCCAGATTTGACATGACGTGGATTCTTTAGACGCTTCTCTCTTGAAATGTAGACCAGATGTGACAATCCATTGGAACCATCATCCTGGTTCTCCCATATAACCTATATTGAGATGAGACAATTCTATTTTTGTAAATACTATTGACCATTTTTACAATGAATTACTGAGAAAATATTACTTTCTGGTGGCTCCTGCACTTTGTCGCAATACAAACAATATCATTTAAATGAATTTAAAAACAGTCATTATTGTCCCAGATGTCTTCAATCATTATTTCACTTCCAGCAAAGTTGGTGGATTAATATGAGCATTAAAGAATTAGTCAAGTATGAGGAAAAAATCATTTCACGGATGGGTCTATCAACTCTTAATTAAAAATTAATTAATTATTTTATTTCTAAAGAGATTGAGTTTAATACATGTGATTTTTTAAGGTGACAAATCCACAAAAATTAGGCAAGTATGTCATATTTTCAATTAGAGGCACCAGGAATATACGAGAGATTGAGAAATATTCTTTACGTTGTCACCAACATTTTCAGGCACAATCGGTCAAAGGAGATATCCTCATTTACAAATGTTTTCTCTTTGAAATGGCTGGTACCTTATCGTTTGGATATTTATGAATTTAAAAAGGAGATGTGGCTAAAATTGATGAGCAGAGTCACAGAGTTTATAAAACGTATTGTATGGACATGTTTTAGGACGTGTGATTGAATATGTGACTGCTTCTTTTTAATTTTGTTTCTTTAGTTTTTCTATTTGAATTATTCCTCACTACAAGATAGAAAGATATAAAATTTTATTATGCAGCCCGTAGTCTATTTATAGCCTAAATCTATCTTTTAAATTCTCTAAATTATAGATTTTTTTCACATTTTCTAGACCCTTTTTAGATAATTTTACACACATTTTGCCCATGTTAAATTTTTCTTTAAAAATCTATCTATATTTTTACTAATTTTTAGATAATATCTCTAAGTTTTATTCTTCTGGAATTTGTAAGTAAGTACGTGCATCAATTATCCAACAAGACCTTGTCATCATTATTCATTTTGTTTTTGCAATAATTTTTATCATTAAACTAATCTCTTTCATCCTCTGGTAAACTTCTCTCTTTTACCGGCTGGTGAGATGAAGTTATAGGAAAGTTCCTTAAGTTTTCTGGAATAGTTATCAGGGCTCAGTTTATTTCGAAGTAAAATATTTTTTCAATGTATATATATATATATATATATATATATATATATATATATATATATTTAAGTAAAATATTTTTTTATTTTTATTTTTATTTTTCAATGTTTGGTAAAAGGTTTAGGTCGAGTCTATAAGGTGGATTATGTAAAACAGCTTGTCGAAAATTGATTAATAAGTTATTTTTGTAAAGTTTTAATATTTTTTTTCTTTGTAAATATTTTACAACAACCAAACAACAAAAAATACAAACAAAAAAAAATTCTGAAAAATATTTTACACTCAAACAAATGTAGCCTAACCGAGAGACTTTGTCATCCAATTGACACGTTACATTTAGTTTTTGCAATTGTTTCCTTCATGGAGTTGACAGTAAATTTTTTTTATTGTAGTCAGAGAAAGATAATAACATCAAATTCCGTTCTAAATCATGCAAGATTAGCAAAGATGAGCTACATGAAAGGACAAAACACGCGATTAAACTCCACTAATCTTTTAACTAAAATATATTTCTTAATGCATATTTCATTAATTCTAAAATAAAAAATAAAAAATTTGTAAAAATAAAACAAGTACAATAGGGTAATATTGTAATTTTGAGGAGTGACAAGAATATGTGCGGGGTTGCTTAAGAAATAACAAGCCAAAAAATTAATATTAAACGAGCTCAAAATTTAAGATTTACTTTAATTTAATTTATTTGCTTATGAAATAATTTCGAGTCAAATTCAAATAGTTTATGAACAACTTAATTCATTTGCAACTTTAAGTAAAGAAATCATTTGAATCTTAAAATCTTTACGGGGAAGGACCAAATCACAATAGGGTAATATTGTAATTTTGAGGAGTGACAAGAATTTGTCACATCTTTAAAAACTCTCAACAGTTGCAACATTAATTCATTAGCACAGAAACACGCTGAGATGTCTAGGTTTTGCAAATATAGCACATACACACTTTCAAGTTTCAACAATCACAAGTTGCTGTGTGTATTTTCTGTAGACCAATTTACCCCTTTGCCTAAAAGATACGTACTTCACCAAATCATGGTACATTTTCATTGTTTTAGCAATCAACATCACCACGACATTTTTGTACACTATTTGATTGTTCAATGTAGAGAGAGAACAATTTGACGCTTTTGAGACCAAATATCATGGAAGCAACCAGCATTTTTTCCAATAGATCATAGCCCACTGAATCATAGTAGTTTCCAAATGGAATTATGCCCAAACAAGAAGTTCTTATTTGTTCACTTTTTTATATTATAGGGTAATTTTTGAACGCGATTGATGTTATTTGCACACTCCTCTCCTGAAATTACGAGTGAGTTTTTTGCACTTTACAAAATTAAGAAGTGACCTTATACTTTTGAAAGTGGAGGGAAAGCAAATAGTGAAAGAGACACCTTTGAAGATTTAGGCCCTACGTTTTTTTACCAAATTTTCAAATGTTTTCAAAAATCTTCCAGATGTGTTCGGTTGCATGGATTAGAGTTTTGAAATTAGGATTGATCAAATTTGAAAAAAAAAAAAATAGCTAAGAAAATTGAACAAAATTTTTTAAAAATTTTACCAATTTTAATTTCAATACTTCAATTTTATGCCGCCAAATACACCCTCAATTCATTTGGTTGTGTTATAGAAGTTGAATTTTCACGTAGTTAAGGAATGCCAAACTCATCTTATGTGAAGTGTTTAATTTTCATTCTTGCTTGAGAGATGGATATTTCATTGGTTAATAAATAAATAAATAAATGTATATCAAAATGTATATCAAAAATAAAAATCGCACGTCTTATGTACTTATATATAAAATAAATAAATAAAATTTGTTGTTTTTAAAAGGAAGCTATCCGTTTCTAATTCTTATTTGTGGACCACAAACATAAGAGCAATTCTATATTTTCTAAAAATAATTTTACATACGCAGACTTAAAATAAATAATTATACACTAAATCCTGGCGAATTTAGAATCACTTAGATTTTGATTTTTATCATCCTCACAAATTTAAAAGCAGCCAAATTCTACGCATTTCCATTTGTAATGCCCACACCTAATCATTAGAAATATATCTTTAATGTGTCATTTGAAAATATCCTCAATCATTATTTTACTTCTGAGACAACAAAGTTCGGTTGATAGAGCATATGAAAGTGTCTAAAAAGAGAATCGCCTTTTGTCACTAAAAAACGGCGGATCAATATGAGGATTAAAGAATTAGCCTGAAGCAAGGCTCTAAGAAAAAAAAATCATTTCTTCTGTCAATTCTTAATTACTTTATAAAAGAAAGAAGAAAAAAAAAAATTATTTTATTTCAGAAGGGGTTGAACTAAATACATGTGATTTTTGAAGATGACGAATGCACGAAAATTAGGCGACTTTAGATAAGGCACCTCGGATATAATTATAAAACTCATTTGAAGGTGCTGATACGTCATCGTTGGGGTTTTAACTGACTTGAGGAAGAGGGATGGCTCAAATGGCTGAATAGGGTCACATAATTTATAAGGGGTTTGATGAAAATAGAGCTTCACATGCGTAGTGTTACACTATAATTGAATTGTATGAACATGTGATTGAATATGTGATTGCTTCTTTTTAATTTTATTCTTTTAGTTTTTCTAATTGAATTATTGCTCACTACAAGATAGAAAGATACACAACTTTCTTGTTCCAGTTTTTTTTTGTCATCTTGGAAAAGATATGGTCACTCCCTGGTCTATTTATAGCCTAAATCTATCCTTTAGTTTCTATAAATTAGATATATTTTCACATTTTCGAGTCGTTTTAGATAATTTTAAACACATTTTGCCCATGTTAATTTTCTTTAAAACTAACTTTTAAATAAAATCTCAAGTTTTTTTCTTCTGGAATTTTTAAGAAAGTACATGCATAAGTATCCAACATTCAACATACCTTGTCATCCAAGAAATCTTGACGAGTTACATTTTGTTTTTGCAATAATTTTTGTCATTTAACTAAGAGACTTTGTCATCCAATTGACCGGTTACATTTTGTTTTTGCAATTTTTTATTCGTATAGTTGTCAGTAAAAAATTTTATTGTTGTCAGAGAAAGATAATAACATAAAATTCGGTTCTAAACTATGCAAGATTAGCAAAGATGAGCTACATGAAAGCACAAAACACGCAATTAAACTCCATTAATTATTTAACTCATTAAAAATTAAGATTAAACGAGCTCAAAATTTAAGATTAAACTTTATTTGCTTAAGAAATAATTTCGAGCCAAATTCAAATAATTCATGAAAAATTTAATTCATTTGCAACTTTAATTAAAGAACAAATCGATTCATTTACAGTATTAAAATCTTTATGAAAAATGAGTGAGGAAGGACCCAACTACAATAGGGTAATGTTGTAAGGGCCCAACGTACAGTGGTTGTCATATCTTTAAAAATTCTCAACAGCTGCAACATTAATAATTCATTCACACACAAACAAACCGAGATCTAGGTTTAGCAAATTTAGCACACAGAAACTTTCAAGTTTCAACATCACAAGTTGGTGTATGTATTTTCTATAAACCAATTTACCCCTTTGCCTAAAAGATACATATTTCACCAAATCCACGTCCGATCGCACGTCGGACCAAACCAACTTCAAGTTGGCCGGAGATCAGTTGCTACCTGCAATAACCAGATGGACAATCTCAAGATACATTTTCATCATTTTAGCAATCAACATGACCATGATATTTCCGTACACTATTGATCGTTCAATGTAGAGAGAAAAAGAAAACAATTCAACGCTTTTGAGACAAAATATCATCTAAGCAACCAGCATTTTTTCAAAAGATCATAGCCCACTTAATCGTATAGTAGTTTCCATCTGGAATTATGCACGAAACTACAAGTCAGCAAATGCCCAAGATAAACTCCCAACTTTCCACAGAGAAGGAACTCAAACAAATAATTTATATCCAAGGTAGGAAAAGAGAAACTACTCTCTTGCTGCAGCTAATTCCTCACAAGAAAGGGGAAAACAAATCAGTCCCCCCTATTTTGCTTGAGGGTGAGATGCAATGAAGTCAACGGCAAGATTGATGGAGTGAATCTTGTCTGCTTCATTATCAGGAATCTCAAACCCAAACTCTTCTTCAAATGCCATCACAATCTCCACAGTGTCTAAACTATCTAGCCCGAGATCATTCTGGAAATGAGCACTTGGTGTAACCTGCACAACGTAAACATATAATTTAAAAGTATGCAATTATACCATGCCAGAGAATCATCCCACAAAACAAAGCCGGCACTGAGAGTGTTTTCTTATTAATGCAACTTTAACCTAATTGTTTTTTCAATACAAGTAGAGAGGAGGGGCATTTTCAACATTTCTCACTCTTGCACTTCCACTAGAGGACCCTATCCATTAAAAGTGCTTAAAGCACTTCAAAATGCTCCCTTAACAAACAAATTAGGGGAGAGAGAGAGGGGTTGAAGAAAAAGCCAGGGAACCTCCCATGCAGTAAAAACCCTATACTAAAATAAATTCATATCAAAAAGCAAATACTAGTTTTCGTCATAATTGAAGTCAAGTCCAAAACAAATTCAGAAATATATATGACATAAGGAAGCACTCGGCTCAGGGGGATAATACCTTGAATGTTTTCTTAAAGTGGGGAAAAGTGCGGAGACCTTCAGAGAATGGGGTACATCTTAACTTTATGAACAAAGATAATTAGATGTATACATGAATCTTATCAAAAACACGTTTTCTCCCTTGAGCAGTATCTTTGCCACCTCCAAGGGAGAGGAAGGGCCCAAGGTTCAAGTCCAAAGGGTAAAAAGAAAAAAAAATGGAAAAGGAAATCTAGCAAGAACCGATTTCACCAAAAGCACATTTACACATATACCAAGTCCGAAAACAACCTCATGACAACAAATGAGTTGGACAACAACAGCCTGACCTGCATTTACAAAAATCCAAGCTGACCAACATATTCAAAGTCCATTTGAAGCTTAAAAAAATGACCAACCTATTTGTAACTTCCCGGAGTTTCACCCATTTATATACTATTTTGAAGGTCCTAACAGAATTCTTCTAGCATGAAATGTCCAGCTCTTACAACTTTCTTACACAACCAGAAACATTGCTTCTCAAGAAGATCATCCAGTCTTGAACATATGTGTCGCTAACCCTTCCCCACGCAACAATGTGAAAACCTCACTTACCTCAGGGCTAGTCACGTTGAATCTGTAGAGCAACTACAATAATGCGCATATCCTAATCCAAATCACAACCACCCAATTATGGTCTAAAAAATTATCAAGCAGATCCAAACCTAATTTAACTATTATTGACTCTCTAGACACTTTTTTTTTTTTTTTTTGGTAAGTAATGGACTCTCTAGACACTTAGAAAGCTACTAACCAAAGAATCAAATGATAAGGGGAAAAAAAAGGTTGCAAACAATTATACATTTGTCTGATCACTTTTTTGGTCTAATTTTTCATATCTACAATCACGTTTGCAACCGGAACTATTTGAGAAACAATATGGTTTATGAAAACAAGAAATATCCCTATCAACTACTCCCTCCGTCCACAAAAAGTGTCCCTTTTTGGGAACCTTACTTTTTAAGAGTATAGATTTTAATGTTTTTTGTTATAGTGGTAGGGAATGAATTTCCAAATATACCCTTCTATGGTGGGTCCACATGAGGTCTTATTTCAAACTTTAATTGCTTTTATAACTTCAAGGCAAGGAGGGTAAATTAGGAATATTAAAAAAATAGTAAATTGAATTTTGAATTGGGACAATTATTTTGGAACCGTCAAAAATAGAAAGGCGGACACTTTTTGTGGGACAGAGGGAGTAACTTACAAAACTAGATAAAGCCTTTCTCAACTAATTGGAGTAAACCACTAAAATCCTTTTTACTTATCCCACTTTATCAAACCCCAAATTTCTGTTCGAGCAGGCTAGTTATAGGCATTATGTGTTCCTTTCATGAGGTAGCAGAATTGTTAGCAGCCTACTTCAGGTAGACTGCAGAAGCATGATTTTTAACTGGCGCACAACAATAATATTATGTTGCGAAAGAACAAAATATTGAAGAATTGTCCATCATACTTATCGATATGGGCCATTTTCACAAAAAAAAAAAATAGCAGCGTTTAATGCCAATAGAAGCAGAAGTGATGAGGATTATTAACGAATTGAAATCGAACAGTGAGGGGCAGTGCTTTGAGGTGGCTTCAGAATGTATTAAGACTACAAGGGACTTTCTTCAGGTTGGGATCTTGAACCAAATTGCAAGTTGGCTGCTAGGACCTGAGATGTATCCATTTAAGAAGCGAGTCACCTTGTTTCGCACACATGTTGAACAGTGACCCTTCTCAGACACTTCCAAACATGTGTCCAACACATTTTTGGGCGTGTCTATAATTAAATTATCCTCTTAAATTTCATTGACGTCAACATGTGACTAATGAACCTTGTACATTAAATACAAGTTTCTTTTAGTGAAAAAGGTTTAAATGCAAGAAATATTCAAATTACAAGTTTATTTTATAAAAGGAGTGAACAACATAGTAGCAAAATATACAGCAATCATCAAAATTTTGTACAGTTTATAGGTTATAAAATGTCATCTAGTCATTAATTTTTAGAAGTCGTTATCAAGTAAAGTTTGCCAAATATAAGATAATTTTTATATATAAAAATACTCCCTCGGTTCAAAAAATAGCATCCCTTTTCTCCTTTGAGATGCCCTTAGATCAAGTGTTCCTTTTTTAAAAAGTCAATCTATAAAACGAGGACCATCCAGATATGCCCAGTTCAGCAGGTAATATAAACGAGAAAAATCAGCCCAACCCAACCAAGATTGTTTGCTACTTCGATCAAGCCCGGGAAGAGCTTCAAATGACTGGATTAAAGCAGCTGGGGGAGGGAATCCTACAGAGGCGGTGGTTTTTGGGCCAGGAACACAGACGAAGACCAGGATACCATGCAGCATCTCAATCAAGTAGGAAGGGCAGTCAAGATACTGATGGCTGAGGTGTCTTCCATACTTTCGGGGTTGCACAAGCCTTCTGAGATGGAAGTCGGGAATAGGGCTCGGACTGCCTAGGAGCAAGTGTACTGCTGCAGAATTGAAATTGGTGTTTGTGGGACTGTCCAGGAACATGGAGAAAGAAGGCCGAGGGTGGCAGAGTGTTTACAGAACAGTGGACAAGGATGACAATTGAGAATCTTCAAGCCCTTCCCAATTGAGTTTTATCTACAGTTCCTGAGGTCCCTGGGTTTAATCCATGCAAAGAATGGTCACGATTCTGAAGGTTTTTGCTTTTAGATGTGGAGAATTATTCCAGGCAGAGGAGGAGAGTTTGGATACAAGTATCCCTGCTGAGGAAAGATTATGGGTGAAGAGACTGAAGTTTATACCATTCTTGACAATGGATTATCTCTGACCGCAGCATCCGATCAATGCAACTTGATTTGGTTATGGACCATAGACAGCCATTTAGGGACATAGGGGCAGGTGACGTGGGAAGATGCTGGGCTATGCTGAGGAGTGGAGGAGGAACTATGGGTCTACCGCCAGTAGAGTGCATGCCACCAACTATGGTGATCCTTTCTAAAAGACACCCAGACAGAAATTGGGATGGGAAGGAAGATCTGTGAGCTCGGAAGGCGGCGGAATGATTCATGGCAAATCTGAAGGAGCAAGTAAACATGTGGGCTCCCTGTGAAGGCCCCAAAGAAAGAGCGGTACAACTTGTTGAAGCTATACATTGGAGTTGGTAGAAAAATAAAGCGGAAGACAGGAGAAGGGGGAGGGGCCACATCGAAAGGGGCAAAGGGAGTTGAAAATTTTAGTTTCAACCATAAACCAAGAAGTGAAAGTAGCAGGTAAGGGAGCAAAACTCATTGTTAGAAATGATCTGTATTCTATTTTGGATGCATTGGGTTTAAGAAAGGTATAAATGCTTGAAATTCTTTTCTAAATATAGATTTTAGGTTTTGTAATGGTGCAAAAGGAGGGGCAAGGCCTGGAGTGTTAACTAGGCAAGGAAGAACAAAGTTAGAGGGCCTCTTCTGGTGGTTGTAAGCAGTTCCAGTAAGCTGTAAATCCACTTAATTTCAAATTCTTTTTTGTGCTATGGTTGAGTGATTGATGTAGGTACGAAGTGGGCTTTATCCAATAAGGTTTTACGAGTAGAACGAAGGTCCAAAAAAGATTTGATCAAGGGCTTAACAACAATACTAGACATGAAAGATGAGAATAAGGAAGAATAAACTCTAGAAAACATTCCGAGATTCCTTTAGGCATCACAACTTCGGTAGGAATTGCTCCGCACAATCCGCAATGAGCACTATTTCTAGTACATTTCTCTGGAGCTTGTTCTCTATTGAACTCTAGTACAACTAGAATATATTATTTAACAAAGAGATTTTGGATAATCCGTATAAACTTACTAGAATCCACACACACAGACTTGATATATGACGATCCAAAATGCAACACACGAACCCCATGCTACAGCCCACGTAGGATGAATCTAGAGTTACCAGAAATAGTCTTGACTCCTAAAGTATAAGAAAACCTACAGAATTGACCAGCAACATACTAACCTACAAGTAAACATAATAAAATGCTTTAGAAATACTAAACCTCAACCAGCCAAGGTCCTAACTAGGTCCTGCTTTAAAATCAAGTCCATTTCTGAAGTTATTCTCTTAATCAATATGCTATTCTTGAAAATATTATGGATTGCGTCAAAAACACTATTAATCAAAAGGAAAAGTTTTCAAACACTGCAAATAGCTACAGGACAATAAGATGAAACCTTCTTGATGAAAGGCAAAGTAATGAATGGACAATGCAAAGTTAACCAGCACTTAACAAAAGTCACTAGTTCTAAGGGGCAAATTTATTAGCAGAGAAAATAAACTGTGGCAGTTAAACCAGAGACAGTGAGATACCTGATCCTATAAAGAAAGGGATAAACAAAAGGATAAAAGCAAGACTGATCATAGATCAACACGTCGTTAGGCTACCATAGTGATGCAGTATAGAACCCACATATGAAACATGCAAAGCTAAATGGAAGAAAACCTCAAGAAACCTTTTCATAAACATATCCTTGTTATTTCTCTACTATTAACACTATGACGCTGATAGTTTGATGATTCAAGAAAACCCCAAAGCCTAACAACCTAAATATGTAAAAGAAGATATTAGGTCCTCAACAAACATGAACAGTCTCAAAATCATATTAATCAATATTGTCTTGCAATCTGATAATCATTATCATTAGTGCTATGATCAAAGCACACATTTGAGTAGTAAATAAGTAACCAACAATGTGCTTGAAATCGTAAAGTCATGACACTTTTATCACTTCAAATGTCAATAAGAAATTTCTTGAGAGATATAACTTTACATTGAAAATATCTCAATATTGCTCTAGAAACAGCAATGAAACAGTTAAAAGACAAATATTAGACAAATGGAAAGACACATTGAGATAATAAACTCATAATACAGAGAGAGAAAGGGACATATTGACAGGCAGAGTGTTCTTTCTTAATAGGCCCAATAACATTGTCTACTGTCCAGAAATGCCATAACGAACTGAACGAAGAATGTAACGACTCCATGTATCGAAAGACATGATTAATACCTCCTAAAACAAAAGAATCAGCCTAAAGTTCCACTGAACCGGCTTCTGACCATATAACCAATGTAATGCTCAGTGAACATTTGGGGATCTCTTTTTCCTTTAGTTTATTATTGTTCTCATAATATAACAAAAGGGCACATTTATAGCATTTTTATATGCAAACTTCAAAACAAAAAGAAGGCACAAGACAACATGTATTTGCCAAATATGTTTCATTATTTGAAAAAAATAAAAACATGCTTCATTTGTTTTGCTTCCAGAGAATAATAACTGATCAAATAACCAAGCACAAAGTAAAAATAATCACTGTTGCATACAATAATGCATCCAATAATTATTGGACAATACCCATAATAAAGAACAATATTAGACTAGGTTGTTGATCTCCCAGGTCCCAATTATTATTAAAAAAAAAAAAAAATTGGGTATGAAATACCTTCCACTTGAAACCCTACAATCAAACCGGGCATAATAATAAATAAAAACCCTAATTTATTCATGTTTACCTTGGAAGGGTCAACTTTCTGGAAGTTCTTGACAACAGAGACGACTCGGTCTGCGACCTCGGACTTGTCGAGGAATGAACCCCTGACCTCCTCCGAGAAGTTGCGTCGGAGCAGATGGACGAAGGAGAGAGAAACTGAGCTAGGGTTTGGAGGCACGGGTCGAGCGTTCACCCTCAGGTGCTTGAGAAGTGCATTTCTCGCCGCCATTGAAGAAGTCCTTTTACCGGAGAGCTATTACCTATCTTGAACTTCTCACTCTGCTGATTTGTTGATCAAACCTCAAATGACCAAAACCCCCTTGCCATTGAGAACTGAGAGAAGCATTTTTAGGGCTGCAACTCGGGTGGGATTAAGGTATAACAGTATAACATGAGCCCAACCCTAACCTTAGCCTCAGCCTAGTTACTCAACCCAACCCCAATTCTTCCTTCTACTTTTAAATTCGAGTTTGCAATTCAAATTTAGATTCCAGGTAAAAATTTCAAGTTAATTCAGGTTACTTACATGGCTAATCTTTACACCGAAAATTTAATATGATCTTGAATTAGTTTTAAATTAAATTACTCTTAAACAAGAAAAAATTTAAAGACTTTTTGTAGATTTTTAATAAATTACAAACAAATTTTTAGAAAATTAATTCTCCTAAATAGTAATATACAATAAGTTAATATTTAACAAAAGAAGTTAAAAAGAAAAAAAGAAAAAAGTAATCATTGTTTTTTTTATTATATATAATGTATTTAGAACTAAAAATATATATATATATATATAATATTAAAATTCGGGTTCGGGTTGACTCGAGTTGCTAGCACTTTAACCCAATCCCAACCTTAATCAAATTTGGGTTGAGATTTTTCAACCCAAACCCAACCCTAATTATAAAAATGATTGCCCAAGTCCTTGAAAAATCAAGCTGGGCTAGGGTTGGATTCGGGTTACCCAACCCAAGTTACACTGCGTATGCTGCGTAATTTTCAAATTTTCTTAATTTTTTATTTTTTAAAAATTACAAGGAAAGAAAAACCTGAAATGAAACTCATTCTTACAGAAAACCTAAATTTTTAAAAATTATATTAAGAGACATTTTTGTTATTATAATATCACTTTAATATTGCATAATTTTCTAAATTTTTATTTTTAAAAATTATAAAGAAAAAAAAATTAAAATAAAAATTATTTTAATGAAAACGTAAATTTTTACTAAGGGCTAATTGTACTGTGCCAAAATTTGAAAGTGAAAGGGATTTTATGCAATTTTCCCTAGCCATTTTCCTCGACATTTTGTATTTCATGTCAAAGCCAAAATCAAGTCTTCGATCAACCAGGCCTTTTAGCAATCTAATGGAAGTTGGATCAATTCCATTGAGGATTTTTGGTTGTTCAACTAAATCAAGGTCTTTTACCAGCCTCATGAAAGTTACATTAATTGGTAAAATTGAAAAAGAAAAAAAAAAATTATTCAATTTTCTTAATTATTTTTTTCCAATTCCGCGCCTGCCAAACATAAAATTTCTAATCATTTACGAATACTGAATTGGCAACTTGATATTTTTCTTTTATGCTTACATAACAATTCATTGGAAGGCCATAACAGTACAAATTATGTACAATATTCATGCATGACGATGCATTGAACTTTGCCAAATTGATTATCACATGCATGATGCCTAGTGCTTCTAATATAAATATGCAAATTATTCATTAATAATATAATATCATTCCAAAATACATATGTCTAATTTGTAATCATAATTCATTAATTGGCTTTGTATTACTAATGATCACTACTTATAAAACAGTTCATCATGTAAGTTTCATAAGTGCTACCATTACCATTGACAGTCATGAGTCAGGAGATTAGAAGCCTAACAACTGAGCAAGTTTAGAAGCCTAAAAATGATCAACAAAATAATTTATTAAACAAAAAAGACCAAAAAAATCAAAGAGCTGATATAAATGTGCAACCCTGAAAGTGAAAATCTGGATTAATTGTTATTCTAATCCACTAGAGGACATGGATGCACTGTATTTGTATTTGAGGTAGGCTTTAATGAAGGGATCCAATTCACCATCCATAACAGAAGTGATGTCCGAGGTCTCGTACGCTGTTCTTACGTCTTTCACAAGCTTGTATGGATGGAATACGTAGTTTCGTATTTGCTGGCCCCACTCGGCCTTCACGACATCTCCTCTAATTTGCTTGATTTCAGATGCTCGTTGCTCCACCGCGATGACCATCAGTTTAGCTTTCAACCGGCTCAAGGCCTTGATCTTGTTTGCCAGTTGGGACCTCTCTTCTGCATTACAGACGAGAACAAACTTCCATTAATGAGCTGGGAGAAAAAACAATACACTGGCAGTAAATAATTTGAAATAGAGAATGCAATACCTTAAAAAAATCATGTTATTGAATTGTCATATCAAGATCATTAAATCCCACTTGGTTGATATGTACAAAATTTTCATTTCTCCTCCTCTAAGAACTCAAAGGAGTTCACTCGGGGCTCGGGAAAATCAACACGTTCCTCGATTAGCACTCAATACCAAAAAACATGAAAGGAAATCAAGGACATCCTACTTTGCAATATATTAAAGGAACCAATTTGAAGGTGTGGTATATAGATATCCCCCGGAAATTGAATTCCCCCATTGATAATTTATATGGAAAAAATTTCAGTTAGATACAGTCATCTTCAATGGTGCCATTAGGAAAAAGGACATCTATTTCATGAATGATGTTTGAATTTGTTGAATTTCTATCATTTCAAGGAAACATGGGAAAAATCACAAACAATAAATGACATATGATAAAGTATCCTAATTCCAGTGGGCCCAGTATAGACAATTTAACTTTTACTTCAATCACCAATTCACCATAGAAAATGAAATAGGCCCATTCAAATTCAAAGGGGAAATCAGAATGCAGCCTCGGTCAGTTCAAATGCTCTCCTAGATTTATCTTTGGTTTAACCAATACTCTAAGCAAATCTCTTCCAAATGCTCACTTGTTTTGATGATCAGTTTGTTTCAGTTCGTTGCCCATTTGGACAAGCTAGCCCCAGTGGCATCTAAAGCTTATTGCGACCTAAATTTTTTTTTTTTTTCCTAATTGGTACTCACACACACATGCCTCCAATGAGGCTCGAACCCTTGACCTCTCTTTGAGAAATAGGGGCTTCATACCGCTAGGCCACTGGCCTGTTGGTTATTGCGACCTAAATGTTTTCACTAAAGGTCACAAATTTGCTTTAAAATAAATGAAGTAGCTTCCATCACTACGTTTAGGGTGAAAAGAAGAAAATGTACCAGTTACTCTGTGAAGGGACTGTTGCATTACCTATTCTTTCCCAGGGAGATGATTTCAGTGCAATAATATGAGCCAATATTTATTCTATCTATGGAATCCACAATAAAAGTAACAAATAAAAATAAAGTACGAGCTTCAAATGCAACTTCACACAAATTCCAGGAGCCAAAATTCTCTCGGCAAGATAGAGAACCTCAAAAAGAAAGAAACAAGAGTCATGCGGAAAGAATACCTGTGCAGCGAACAGTGATGCCAGTGGGGATATGGGTAATCCGGACAGCAGTTTCAACCTTATTCACATTCTGACCTCCTTTCCCACCTGCCCTTGAAAAACTGAATTCTAGGTCTTCCTCAGGCATTTCAACATCCAGCGACTCTTCAGGAAGAAGAGGTATGCATTCAACACCAGAAAAGCTCGTCTGTGTACAATTTAATGTCAAAACACACAGAATAAGTTCGTCTCCTAGGAATGAGAGAGAAAGAGACAGATTATCATTCAACACAAAGCTTCTGGCACTAGAGTTAGACTGTCAACACTCCCATGCTATATCTCCAAGGTTTACATACAGTTTCCCACATTCTTGTCATTTTAATTGTGTTTCTTTAAACTTCAACAAGTTAATTTTTTTAGCAATATACCTGCTTCGTACATCATATAAAGCACAAGAATATACACGTTAGATTTTTCAACATTTCCTGATGTTACCATTTGCTAGCACAGTGACATGTGACCATTGGGTATGAAATATCTACATTTAAAATCAGTTAATCAAATGGTAAAAATTGGCATGGAAGATGGTAGAAAATGCCAAACACAGGAAACATCAACCAGGACTAGGGCTGCAAGTTGGGCTGGCCCAACCCAGCCCAGCCCCAACCCAACCTTAACCCGAATCGGGTTGGGTTGGGCTAACCCGAATTGTACTTAACATGGGTTGAGATCATAACCCGGACCGAATATTTTCGGGCGGGTTGGGTCGGGTTGACGGGTTGAAATTTTTTTATTTTTTTTAAATTAAATTTTATATATATATAATTTTTTTTTTGAATTTATATATATATATATATATATATATATGTATATTATATATATTTGATTATATTATTATTAAAAATATATATTTTTTTAGGGCAACCATTTCTGCCTCCCCAATCGCCTCAATCTCCCCTCGTTCTCTACTCTGAAATTGCCCCCCCTCTCTCTCTATGCAACTGCAAGCTACAAAATCAACCAAGAATCACAAGTTCAAAACCCATATATTTCTGTTTATCCATCTTTCTGCAAGAATCAAAAGTTCAAAACCTATGGACTTTCTCTCTCTCTGCAACTGCTAACTTGTATGTATGAGTTTTGTTTTAATTTATTTTTGGAAGTCACGGCGGCAGTGGATCAGTGGCTGAGGTGAGGGACGCCGGCGGTGGATCAGTGGCTGACGCGAGGGACGCCGGCGGCAACGGCAGAGGAACGCCGGCGGCGACAGAAAGAGAAAGAAAAAGAAGAGAGAGAAAAAGAAAGAAGAGAGAGGAGAGAGAAAAGCGAAAAAAAAAAAAATTAAGCCCCCCTCTCAACTCTCAGGTTTCGTCCATGGACGGCGGCAGAGACAGAGAGAGGAGAGAGAAGGAGAAAAAAAAAAAAAAAAAAAAATTGGGTTTTGGGTTGGGTTCGGGTTGAGCCCGAGCCCAACCCGAATATGTCTGGGTTTTGATAAAACCCAACCCGAACATGAACCCGATTTGTGAATATAAGCCCCAATTTCAAATTTTCTAGGTTGGGCTACGTTAACCCGCCCAAGTTGCAGCCCTAACCAGGACTAAGGTGCAAACCAGATCTCTAACATAAATGCCACTAGCTCTAAACAATACTTGTGCACTATATCTCCAGGATACAATAAATGAAGTCTCAATATCAATTTTAAATCTTTTAAATGTTAATGAAAGATAGATCTTATTTATCAAAAAAGAAGTTGATGAAAGAAACAAATTACCAAGAAAGAATATTAAATGAACCAAAGTTCTTCCACATGACCACTGAAGTGGTAAAAGAAATGGAACATCTTTTACCAATTTATGGAGTTATCTAACATGGACAAGTTCCAAAAATAGTAAAGTGGGTCTCCTTTCCTCAGTGATAAAAAGGGTTAGCCAAGTGCACGAGGCTCCCGTCATTGCAGCGTCTGGGGAGAGTCATAAACCGAAGGACCTCCATTGCGACCTGGTGGTCACAGGTTCGAAACCGGAAACAACAAGTAAAGCTGCGTACATCTGACCCTCCCAAGACCCCACAATGGCGGGAGCCTCATGCACTAGGCTAGCCCTTTCCTCAATGATAATATTTGCAAAATTAATCCACAATTATTATTAACCAGTGTTGCTTTGATCCATTTTTTCAAGAAGATGGAAAATAGAACAATAACATGATAAAGTTACCTGGCGAAGGCCCTTAGAATTGAAAGGAGACTGTCGTACAATGCGATGTGTACCCTTTTCCCCCGACAAATACCCATAGGCATAACGACCTTCAATTTCAATTGTGGCTGACTTAATCCCAGCTTCTTCTCCCAAGGACTTTTCAACCACTCTTGTTTTGTATCTTTGTTTCTCTCCCCATCTCACATACATCCTGAGAAGCATGTCAGCCCAATCCTGCACTGGAAATTATCAAAGAAATTTACAAAAATCATGCAGAAAAAAGTGAATAATTTTGCAGTTCATTGTACAGATCTAACACAAAGAATAGGTGAGGATGGCGGCCAGAGGTTATACTTTTGCTGAGGATGGTGGATTACTGCTCTCATCTAAGTGCATGCCAAGAATAGGTGGTCAAATTCCATCTAACTTATTGATATCTTTGTTTGTAGGTAAAACAATTACCTGTGCATCAGTACCCCCAGCACCGGCCGTGATTGAAATAACAGCACCTTCTTTGTCATAGGGACCAGAAAGTAGCTGAGTCAATTCAAACCGATCCAATGCCTTGTTTAGTTCTTTAATAATATTGACAGCCTCTTCAAGAAGCCCAGAATCAATAGAATCCATCTCCTCAGTAAGCTTAACAATTGTTTCGGCATCTTCAACCTGAATGAAATCGTATAGAACACATTATATACCCCAGTTGTAAACAAAAGAAGATTCCAATTTCCAACATTCTAAAGCACAATATATAAAAGCAAAAAGAAACTAGAAGATCATAAAGATCCACCAACATAAACTAGATCCGGAAACTAAGCGACAATCCTAAATTGTGAGGTTCACGTGTCAAAAGCAATACACACAGATAAAGAGGAAAGGTAACAATGTTAAATAAAAACATTTCACGTGATCAAAAGAAGATTACCATACCGAAGATTAATGACTAAGAACACCCGTGTGTGGATTGAATTAGGTGATCATAGTTAATGAAAAAGTCATCATTTTTTCCTCCATTGTTCGAAGATGTGATGGAGCAAATTGTTAAATGATAAGAAATTTTCCCATCTAAACTCTAAAGGGCTAGCCTAGTGCACGAGGCTCCCGCCAATCCGGGGTCTGGGGAGGGTCAAATGAACGCAGCCTTACTCCCGCATTTGGAGAGGCTCCTTCCCATCTGGCACCCAAAATATTCCCAAATGCAGTCAACGAGGTAACCACTGCATATCATACTAATGTCACATAAGCAGGGGATTTTTTGTGCATGTATAATTCTGATTCCGATTTGAACACGTGTTGCCATATTTAAACTGCAAGCTCATACCATATTGATCTTCCAATTTATGACTTTTCCAGACTTAGAAACTCCATCTTGTCAATGCCACATCCACAGATATAATTGCAAGAATTTTCAAACCAACACACACTATCAACTTAAAGGTGGACATGAACGGGGGGAGGGGGTTAAGAAAACGAAGAGAAAAGCTTACCTTCAGTCTACTGTTATATAAATGAATGAGTTTAGACTTTATATGCATGGAGTTGGACTTGGATCCAGAAATTGAAATTGACAAAATAGTAGAGTGGATCATGAATTTATGAGCCTGAACTAAATATAGTCCAAACAATGCCCAAAAAAGTATATTATGTTGTATTTTAAAACTAAAAGTATATTTTAGACTGCAATGTGTATGATCACCGTGGTCTGAACTATATCTTAAGTTACATTCTAGTTGTCAAATTCTTTCCTAGGCATAGAAGCAACTTATTAAGCTTTGCAACTGGAAGGCAGCACTACACCAAGTCACCAAGTGGTGTTTGATAACTCATTTCAGCGCTTAATTCTGAACAGATTAATCGCTTATCCAATTAAGTGTGTCTAATAACACAATTTGAATATCACTGAAAACAGTAAGTGCCACTTAAAATGGGGTAAAATTTTGAGTGACAGGGACATCACTTATCACTGAATGTTGAACGCTGAAAATTCAAAAATATATCAAAAATATTTATTTTTAATTACCACTTAAAAACTTCGGCGCTTAAAATTAAGCTCTTAAATTTTTCAGTTTTATCAAACAGTGCCTTAACTCTCTCTCTCACTATTTTAGGCACATACCTAAGTTTACTATTACTAAGAAACCACCCAGCTAATAGTATATTACTATGAATATCATAATATTTTGTCCTTAATAACATATGAGTTTACAAAAAAAGGAGAAACAAAGGGGAAAAAGAAAAAAGAAAACTTTCCAACAAATTCAACTTACAATATATCATCATTAGATTCTTATTGATATTGCTAGCCTATGTTACCTGGACTCGGTTACGGGTGTCGGACACGGCTATGTGTCTTGAGGTCGGATCCACCAATCTATTCAATTATAAGCTATGTTACACGGACTCGGGTACGGGTGTCGGACACGGGTATGTATTCATCCGTCGGACGTGTCAAATCTCCAAACACGGGCACGGCTAAATATTCATTTTATTAATTATTTTATTTTATTATCTAGAGTAAAGTAATTTTTTTATATAATATAATGTTCAATATAGGCATTTAACTTATTTTAAAGTAATAATATTATGTAATTGGATGATTAGATATGTTTTTTAAGTACATGTCTAACCAAAAGTGTCAGACACATATCCCATATCCATGTCCGAGGGATACGTGTCCGACACGAGTACTTCACTACTTTTGAAGAGTCCATGTAACAGAGATTATAAGACAAGGGGAAACGGAATAAAAGTGTCCAAAATTCGGACACGGGTACTTAATTACGGCATATAACAGAGCTTGAAGCTGTGGTTCAACACGTGGTTTACAAAAATTGTCTTATACTGTAGATATATATATATATATAATATTCTGTTATGATGGGTTGAAGGCCATCTTTTTACTGTATCTCTTTTTAAAAAAAAAAAAAAAAATCACCGATCATTAGTTCTAGAATTTATTATTTATTTAGACCCATACTCATACTGGACACATTTTAATTATTATACAATAATAAAAGTATAACCTATTTATTTAAGTCTCGCAAGTATAGACATTATGTCCTACTCTCTCTCTACAAAAAAAAAGAAAAAGAAAAAAAAGAGAGATATCCTTGTCATTTATCTTTTAGTTGGTAAGGTAGATGGTTTTTTACAAGAAAAGTAGTGTAAATGTAAAAGTAAAAAGTAACTGCACAAGGCTCTATATATATTGTTTTTTAATACTACTAAGAAAAGTAAGTAAGTCTCCTAAGAGTAAAAAAGATACGAAGCAAATGTAAAAGTAAGAAAAGTCAAAAAGTGAATGCACTGGGTCCAATAAAAAAAGTAACTGCACTGAGCCCAATGTGATAAAGGAACGCAGAAACAAAGAAAACGTGGCAGTAAAAGTGACCACTCATCTGCCACACGTCAGATTATCAAATAGAGAGATGAGTGGCGTGAATTCACTTTCGCATAAAATTAAAAATCGTGTAACAGCCGCGTGTTGAAAACGACCATCTTCAACCTTAAAAAAGCCCTAATTTCTAACTAGCAAACGCGAGCATGTCTTCTTCAGTCATTGATCAACCATGTCCGATGGAAGCAAGGGGTGTCCGACCCATATTTCGTGTCGGCGTCCGTGTCGTGTCGTGTTAACATGGACACCCTGACCTAAACTGACGAGTCCAGGTAACACAGGTATTAGCTTGAAGGTATAAGACAATTTTTGTAAACCACGTGTTGAACCACAGCTGTGTACTTATGTAAATAAGTGGTTCAAGCTCTGTTATATGCCGTGTCTAAGTACCCGTGTCCGATTTTTGGACACTTTTATGCCTTGTCCCCGTGTCCTATAATTGAATAGATTGGTGGATCCGACCTCTAGACACGTACCCGTACCCGAGTCCGGGTAACATAGGTTAATACTGATTTAAATCTCTTGTCACTTGTCAATTATCGTATCTCTCACCGTTTTAGCTTTCTCTTTTGAAGACTTCACCTCAGGTGCCACTGCCTTAGCAGACAGTCTTCACTACATTTTTTGAACCATCAAAACCATTGTTCTGTTTTACATTCATTTATATAGAATTTTCCCTTGGTTCCCATTCAATTATCTCAACGACCTTATTTTTATCAAAAGTATTTAAGCTTGATCAATTGATCCACCAACATCTGCCTCCATACAACATTTACAAGCATATTTCTGCCAAGAATCTTCTCATTATTAAATTGAGCTACATGAGTTTCATGGGACCCTTAAAAACAAGCTTCCGTCCCAAATAAAAAAATTAAAAAAAACAACGACCATGAGCTCTAGATGCTGTCAATTTCTGCATCTTTTGGATAACTGAGACAAGGTAACAACTAACAAAGGTATCACCTAGCTAATAAAATAGATCTTCACCCTACCTTAAAATAAAGTCATCTGAGTTGCAATAATGTATTTAGGCTTTTTCTATACTCACTTTCAAGTTCAAACAAAATATACTACAAAAGGCCCATCAAGTTTCTTATTCTTGAACTGAGAATATGGCCATGACTCAAGAAGCATTTGGACAATTATGGTGGCTAGGTTGATACCATCTTGTCCAGGTGGTCAGTTATCATAGATGTCATTCACAGACTCGTCGGGTCAAGTCTCTCAAGGAGCTAGAATACTATCTTCATTATATTGGCCAAGTATTAAGGCAATCCAATGTAATTAAATAAATTCTAGACATATAGTGAGTAAGGACATCAAGGTGGTTGATACTTTATGTGAAATTACTTAGGACAGAACCTCCTAAACAGTGGGTCCTTCCCCAACGCCTCTTTAAATTTGCATCAAGCACCAGACAAAGACAAAACCAAAGCCTTTTCAAAAGAAAATCATCTAAATTTGAGTAATTTTTTGAAGAATTCGTAAAATTTTGACAAATGGCCCGCATCATGTATTAATAACTTTTTTTAACAATAATTCATACAAAGAAGTAAGATATTATGAAGGGGAAAAAAATGACACAAAATGTAGACTTGAGCTTTTCCGACGATTTGGATGTTGGAGAAGAAATTTGAAAATGATGAAAAAAGGAGAACAAAAAGTAAGGTGTTAAAAATAAATGAGATGATAATATTTAATTTTTAGACTTATCAAAAAAGATAAGTTCAATTTTATGAATGCATGGTGCTTCATTTTTCACTCCTATAATTTTGAAAGAAACTAAAACACAAAAAAAAAAAGTGTAAATTACAGAAGAAATAAGTTTGGACCTGGGTTTTGAACTCAGTTAGAAGCCTTATTTTGTCTTTGACATCAGTCAAGGCCAGAAGGGTTTGCTGAGCTTTAGCACGATCATCCCAGAAAGTGCTGTCCGAAGCATTCATTTCCAAAGCTGCAACATCTTCTTCTAATTGCTTCATGCCAGCAGAGGCCGTAATCTCCTCAACACGGCCTGAGGTAGTTTCGACATCCCTTCTCAAGGTATAAAAATCTGTCAATAAAATCAAAGCTATTAAGACATGTAAATGCATGATTCATAGGGTCTATCCATTAGAACAACAATTCATGTGCAACACATTCATGGGACTGCAATTACAAAGACAAGTCACCTAAATGCTTACCAGCTCTTACTAGGTTTTAACAGATACAACTATTGGTCACAGTCTAGTAGGGGGTTTCAAAAGAGCAAGACATTTATTTTCATATAGAAAATGGATGGACAGAACACTATATTAGTTTGCCTACATAATAACTCCAGGCTCATAGGGATATGTTTGAGCTCTCAAATTTGACCGCCATATAATATTATTTGCACTTGCTGATTCGAATACAATTAACCTACCTTGAAAGAACAGTTTCACTTTTAAGAGCTTGAATGTGATGAAAAAAAATTGAAATTAAATAAAACCATGAACCAAAATACCAAGTCTTTTTTTCTAAATAAGACATGATCCTTGAACAAGTAAAGATAACTACTCAGAATAGGAAAAAAATTGACAAGTTAAAAGATTCAATGGCAACTGATGAAAAGTCCTGAGTGAAAATTGAAAGAAAAACTCATCAATTCAAGTTTGTCGGTCATATTTAAGGCAAAAATGTCACCTCTGATTTGTGTAGGCACACTAATTAAGTGGCCTTCTAGGTCCATGATTTTCCAGCAGAACTGTTCAAGATAGAGTTTAGATGAATCCCTAAATGTTAGGTAATAATGACCGCATAATCGCCAAAGAGGTTAATTGGCTTGTGTACTGATGTTATAAAGTTCTGTTCAAATTTAACAATAGCATTTTATGTGAGGCCTTAGAGATGTAATAATGACCTCAACATTTGTTGGGAAGTGAGGTATTAGCAACCACTTTGTAGAACTTGGCACAATCTTTCCATAATCGAAATCCTCTTTCTTTTTCTTTCTATTTTATTCTGCAAACAAATTCAGTTTACTATCTATCAAGAAAATAAACCATTCCAAAAAAAACAACATAATCTCCTTTACAGAATTTACATCTCCAAAAAACATTTCAAATAAGACTTTGAACTAAACATAATGAACACAGTGTATAATCGTAAAATTGAAGTATCTATCAATATGCATCATCAATGTAATGGTATTATTTGAAACTTTTGGTGCACACACAATTATCCTACCAAACAAGTTTAACACAAGGTGGTCATCAAATCATTTCTAAACTACTTGACAAAAATATTTCGAAATTCAAAAACAAGTACCTTGCAGTGCCCACTCGCTTGATTCAGTGCTGACTCCTACACTCAATTGACTCTCCGGTGTTGCAAGTAAAACTGAGTCAACTTCAAAATTCAAAAAAGTATATGAGTACATCAATAAAAAAGTAAAAATACAGTATTGAAATTCAATGCTTTAGGACATTCATTTTCAATTATAACGAACCATAAGTGGCAGGGTAAGCATATTAACGTACAAAATGGATCACAACTTGTGATAGAGAGCACGGATTTTGAACCATGAAATAACTTTAGCAAACTGAATTTTTTTACAATACGAACAACTAAAGTAAAATTGTGCAAATTGGAGGTATCTAAATGAACTAAGGAAAAGACAAGCACTACCAAAAGTATACATTAATCGAGCAATCTTAGGGAAATTTCTATTAAAGAAACCCATAAATTTGTTTTTCACTTCAAATTTTTTGGTATACATTAATGATTTTGCAGGCGCATTTAGTTTCTAGATAATTCATGCAAAAAAAAAAGCTTTTCTGGTTAAGCCTAAAAAGTAGTGAAAATGCCAATAAACTGCATTAAAAATAATTATAAAAAAAAAAATCAAAAAATATGTGGAAAACCATGTTCAAACTATACACCAATTGAGTTAAACCGACAAATTTTCTACAGAAATTCCAATAAATCATGCCCAAATGTAACATCTAGAACAAACCCATTATAAATTTCTACAGATATTCCAATAAAATCACACTCAAATATATAACATCTAGAACAAACCCATTACAATTCCAGATTAAGTAAATAAAACCCACAAAGCTGTTGCAGAAACATACAGAAATTGGGATTCCATTTTACAACACAAAAGCATGTAAAAATTTGAAATTCACGTACAAGTTGAGGCGAAACGAGAAGGGGGATAAAAAGTGGTGGAAAAACCGAAGGCCGAATGTGAAGAAGAAAGAGGATGATGATGAAGAGAGAGAGTGAAGGTGTAGGGAGAGAGTAGTAGTTTTCGTGGTGTAGCTGATGCTATGACTCTTGTAGTTGTTGTCGTTGTTGAGCAATAGGATTGTCGTGGGTGGTGATTTGGAGGCGTTACGAGGGTTTGGACAAGACCCTCCATGGTTTCTGTACGTATAAACTGCTTTATGTTATAGAGAGAGGGAGAGAGGATGATGGGGAGAATCCATTGCAACCCATCAAAAAGATAAAGCAAGCAACGAATGCCAAGGATACACCAGTCTTGTTACCAAATAAATTTAAAAATAAAAAATTAATTCATATGACTTGTCACCAAATATCTAATATATATTTTTAGGTTAAATTACACCGACCTAAATTACACACCATTTGTCCTTTAATACTTGAACTTCCTGGGATTTGGCATACATACTCTAACACAACCCACTTCTGATTTTAAAAATGACTAAATTGTCATATCGTGGTAATAAAAAGACTTCAATTACCTTAATTTTCTGTTTGGTAAGAAGGAAAGAAAAAGGGTAGATGAAAAATAAGAAAGAATAAACAAAATTCTTCTGTTCGATCAAGAAATGGTAAGAAGATAAGAGAAAAGATGATGAATGAGTCATCCTTCTTCCATCACAAATTTTGATCGTTTCAAGTTTGGGTGGAAGACACAAAGGAAGAAAGGCAATATTATTATAAATATTTTTAAATTATAAAACGTTCCTTATAGTTAGCACTTTCTTTTCCTTTTAACCAAACAAAAAGAGAAGATGACACCATTTTTTCTTTGGACATGTTTCATTTATCTTTTTTTTTTTTTTTTTTCCTAGTTAATACTCACACACTTTTATCTCTTCCGAGACTTGAACCCCTGACCTCCCTTTGAGAAGTATGAGATTGATATCGCTAGGTCACCGGCCCATTAGTGTTTCATTTATCTCTTCTTTTGTCTCTTCCATCATACTAAACGGAGCATAAAATTTGACATAAAATAGCAAAAATATCAAGAAATGTCATTGAAATACAAAGTATTTATTTTCATACCAATTTTATATTATTAAATTTTACAAATAAATAAATAAAATTAAATTAATAATAATAATAAGCGTAAAGTACAACGACACCCCCTGAGATTTGTCATAAGGACAAATATATACAAGTTGGCTGTTTTTCAAACAATGACACCTCCTGAAATTTGAAAAAAATATTAGAAACACCCCCGTAGCCACCTGTCACATAAAACACATGGATAATTGACAACCAACTTGTCATTTGACTGTTTAGTGGGCCTTTTTAACTTTACAACTTAATAAATTAAACCAATCCACTCATCATTAACATTTGATGCAAAAAAAAATAGAGAAGATAAATCTGCACAACAGTGAATAAAAAAATTATAGAAAATTCATTTGAAATCGAAACAGAGCAAACAAAAATGTTTTGGAAAATAGACTCGCGGAAGTATACAATTGAATATTTTGGTGATGATCGATGTCTAGAAGGCTATCAAATAAATAAATTAAAAACTTAATTTCAAAGAGTGAAAAATTCTAGACAACAACTATTGTCGAATTTTTATAAAAATATCTATTTGGCCAAAAATTATGAAATTTTTCAAAGCAACCAGACATGCAGAGGAACCTTTGATAAAAGTTTCATATAAATCAGACTATTACAATACCTTAGAGAAAATCATGAATTTCAGCACAATAAATTGACGCCATTTTGTGACTCATATTTACTCAAGGGTAATTTTGACATTTCAACATGTCGGATATTTTACAATAAAATTGATTTTATTATTAAGGGGTAATTTCATCTTTTTGAACCACTTAAAGCCTTGTTTGGAAGATAATTCTGACAGTGGTGTCATTATCCAAAAAATAATCAAATTGTATATATATGTCCTTATGGCAAACTTCAGGGGTGTCATTGTAATTTATTTATAATAATAATTAGTCGTTTAATATAGTGTTTACAAGATGGAAAAAATAAAGGAGGGTAATAGAGAATTTTGTTTTGACAGATTTTTTGTTATTAAACTATTATTAAATTAGTTAAGGGTATTAAAGAATTTCACATTTTAGGGGAGGTCAAAGTAATAAATATCAAACACTCTATATTCATGTGTAATTCACTAATTTGCCCAAACCTCATGGGAGGTTAGTATAATTTACCCTATTTTTCACATAGAAATTTTTATAACAGTTTGTCAATAAAAATATAATTTTTTTTCATTCTAACAAATACCAAGGACTTGATTTTTTTTTTTTTGACAGAAGGATTTGATTTTAATAATCTTTACAACCATACTCTTTTTCATAATTTTTTTTTCTCGTAGTTTTGTTTCTAATTAAAGATTACGCTACGAAGGAAATTTGCAAGGAACGAACATTACAAAGTGAAACTAAAAATTATTAAAGGCTGTGTTTGTCGTTCGATACTAAGTCACATAATTCTTCTAAACGGGTGTTGCTCTCACGCGTGCTCCTGTGCACGTGCTCTGCACACGCTCTTGCTTCCAATCCCACTATGTGTGACAAATTTTGTCGATTTCGCGCTCCCACTCTCTCACCCACTTTATGTGATTTAGGTTTAATGTTTAGTTAATACTATGATACGGTGCATTTTCATTGAATGAGCATTATAAGTTAGTATTGCTGGCTCACCCCATATCTCATTCTTGACTTCCTTAGAGTTGTTCGAATTTTAGATTTTAATTTTACTCAAACTCAGCTATTTTGTGATTTATAATTCTGTCATCGAGACTTTTAGGATGGAATAATATCATGTCTCACTGATTGGTATTTTTGGCTAGTCGTAAACATATCAATAGGCCTGACAATATCAGATCCCTACTCTCAACAAAGAGGTAAAAAGTTCAAGCTTTAGTGGACACAGGTCACCTGTGTAAGCACTAACTAAGAACAAAAAAAACAAACAACAACTTACCACGTGTCAATTTTTCTATTACATTAACTCTCTCATACTAAGTACTCCCTATGAGATACTTTTTTGAGAGCTCTATGTGAACCATACATTTTTCTCTTTTCTTGGATAAGGTAAGCAATACATTCTTTATACATATATGTGTGTGTGTGTCATGCTTAAACACATAGCATACTAGTATAACTTCCTCTGTTCTAGAGCCACATGATCGAAAAAACAAATAAAAATGACAAGCAAAGCTTCTTCGATCTCTTCTTCTATCATCATATGCTGCTTGTTCATGATTTGGATCATCATGGTTTCACCTGTACTCTCAGCGCGAAAATTATCCACCACTCCCATCAGTAAGTACTATGAACCCTCGTTCTGTCTCATATATATATATATATATATATTCATTGATTTTGTTGTATGAGTTTTGCAGACGAACAAAGTAAAAGTAGTACAGCAGGAAGAGGTCCAATCATTTGGATAACACCTTCGCCTCCCTGTCCCAAGGTTTGCAGCTCCCCAATCGTTGGAAAACCATAGGAGAATGTGCGTGTAATATATTTGCTAGTCACTAAAACTAGCATATTAGTGGTGAGAGAATACGAGTGATTTGTAAAAAATCTAAGATGCTTTTATTGAGACGTGAGAGTGTGCGTGTAATATATTTGCTTGATTTTGTTTTATATTTAGCCAAATTAATAATGTGTCTAATTTATGCGACTATGTTATTCAACCCAATTTGAATTTTCCTTTTACCCCTTATATAGAGAGTTGTGATAATAAATTAGTAGTAAATAATTCATCTGAAGAGTTTGAGTTGCTTTCTTAATTAATTAATTGACTCAAATTAAGTAAATGTCTTTACATTGATTCTTGACTTTTTTTTTTTTTGCCATGCACCCATGAGAAAGTATAAAAAATTTGGTTTTTATTAAGATAGGTATTACGTGTCAAAATATAGAGTATGTACTCTCTCATGCTTTCACATGCAAGAACTTAAACTTTTAACCTTCAACCTTAAAACGTGAATAAGTAGGACTAGAATACACATCCTTGTTATTGATTTTGATTTTACTACTATTTTTTTTTTTTTCTTAACCTTTTAGCTTTCCTTTTCATCAATCAAGACTTTGCTCCTGGATTTGTTTTCCCTTCAAAGTTTAAGCAAATAAATACGCATTCATAATATTGTCTCTAACAAGACTCGAACACTCAATCTCCCTTTTAAGAAAGAGATATCATACCATTTGAGTTCAATCTCATTTGTTATTCTGTGAAATTCTTTACTTTGAGACTTCATGAAACTGACTTTTTATAATTTGATCACACTTTAAAAGAAAGTAGATGTATAATATAATTTCGTATTCGTAAGTAACATTATTTCTAACATATTTTTTAAAAAATAATAAAAAATAAAAATTTTGATGACTTATGTCTTGCTTCTTCCGTCCCAAATTAAAATTTCTTTTCCAGGATTCTAACTTTTTAAGAAAGGGAAATGCAATTAATTCATCTCTCTTTTTGAAATTTAAATATTTTACCCCAAGAATATAAATATTTACATTGTAAATTCCAAGACTAATTTAGAAAAGTAGTATTTTTTTTTCACATTGATTATCCAAAAGGGACCTTTACTTTGGGAATTCCAAAAAAAGGGCCATTTATTTTGCAACCGGGGGAATATATATGTCATCTCCACTTCTACTATTTTTTTTTCATCTCCACTTATGTTTCATTTGGTAGAAATGAAGTAAAATGGACTGATGAAAGACAAAAAGAAATAAATCAGACATTCTAAAAAAATATATTATGTCATTCTCTATTTTGATTTGGTTGGATAACTGAACCTGTATAATTTTTCTTCAAAATATTTATGTCTAATTTTTATATTAGGACCACTTTTAACATGATGATGTGACTCATACATTATTTTTTATTGTGAAAATGTGTTAATTTAGAGCATGAGAGATTGATGTACTACTAGAGATTATGAAAGCATAAGAGACGAGAAATTTGATATATGGAGGCAATACTACTTACAACAGTTGAGACACATTCACATCCATTGCTATTGAGAAAAAACAGAGGACACTTTCACTTCTGTTTTATATCCCTTAAATGACCCCCAATCGTGCTGTACAAATTTTATTTTATTTTATTGATGTCTCAAATTCGACCTCCTAATTGTCAAAGTAGGTTGAGAGATCTCTGACAGCCCTCTCTGCATCCATGAAGGCATGGGTTCCCTATCTTTCTGGTTTATTTATGCATCTTATCTATCATCATACCCAAGTAATTTGATGCATTATATATCACGAACCTATTCAAGCCCTCCTCCATCAGATCAGAAAGAAAACACTGGAATATATGGATAAAATTCCAAAGTTAACTATTCCAGAACCTGAAATCTTTAACCCATTTGAACTTGTTAAAGATATGATCAGAAAACAACAACCATTAATTACCGAAGCTGATTTAATGGTTAAATGCATGGATTTTATGAGGACTAAGTTTGTTAAATCTTTTGAATCCTCTACCCCTACAGTAAGAGATGATGCATCCATGGTATCAGTCTCTAGCCAAGACGGTAATCAATTTTCCTGTCTGGCCGGTTATGCACAAGATCCCAATGAAGATCTTATCTCCGAAGATGAGCCTACAGATGAGCCTACAGTGGCAGACTATTGGGACTCTCTCACTGAGCACTTAAAGGACAAGATGAATCCACCCAAAAAGTAAAGATTCCTCTTATCCTGCCGACAGAAGAAGACAAAGAACTTTTCCACAAAGTCTTTGATTCAACAGTATTTCCTTTATCAGATGTCTACTTTCCATCAGATAAGGAGACAGCACTTAGTGGTGGGCCGACCGACTGCATTATTCTAGCACACGATCCCATGCACTATGCGGACTTCAAAATGTTCATTTTAAGTCCATTTTAGGTATAAATAGAAGGCAATGTTTCCCTTCAATGTATCTTTCAATTTTCTTTTCTCTCCACTGTAATATTTCTCTGTACAAGCTTGAAGTATAATAAAGAAAGTTTTCTGTAAGTTTTAAACACTTGTGTAATTTTGTTTCATATAAACTGCTTATCGATCCTAAGATATATCGTCTTTTATATATCTGTGAATTTGGTATCAGAGCCATGTTGGCTTAATTTGTTATTGTTAATACTTTTTTGGTTCTGGTAGCATGATTATTATCGTAATTATGTACTGAACAATATGACTATTATTCTGTCCAAATTCTGTTTATCCCAGATTCAATTATGGGTCGTCCAAAAGTCGCGTTGAAATGTTTAACCCGTTTTTGCATTAAATTGCTCCACATGGTATTGTTTCCAGTAAATCGTTGACAGACGAGTAATAGAATCTCTCTTAAGCAGAACGACGACAGAATAGTAACTTACTGTTCACTATATAATATTATAATAATTACACTATGCAGACTTCAAAGTATTAACAATAATTAACAGCCATGTTACAACCATATTCGTCCTCCTCTTCAGGACTACAGGACAACCAGGATTCAGAACTGGTCAAAAATACTGAAGTAGTGGAATGGACCAATGTTTAAAATCAATTGAACAAATGGACTATCCCTCCAGTAAGTGCAAAGAGCATTTACAAAATCGGAATGCTTAATTTAGCTGATTTATGGACTATTAAGACCATGGAACAGACCATGCAATTAAGCACTAAGGATACAATAATTAAATTATTGTCTTCCCGTGACCTTCAGAGGCACATGCATAAATATAAGTACATCCATATAGGTTTAATTCAAATTGCTTTTAAACCTTTAACCTTGTTAGGTATGGATGCTTGTATTCAAGCAACCCTTAGGGATGCTCGGTGTCTGAAATTTCACCCTTCTTTGATGGGTGCACTGGAAACCAGTCTATGTCATGGACCGGTTTATTTTGATGTCTATCCTAGTCTGAATTTATCTTTAACAGATAAAAATATCCATGAGGCAGTTAGTCTTAGGGTACAGACTTATGGATATGATTACTTACCTGGATCGGAAGTGATAAGTGTGATTTATCGCATCCATTACAAAGTACTTGATACTATGTGTCCCAAGGCCATACGCAAAGACTCTAAAGGAGTAACAGCGTTATGGGATACTAACATGTACACCTCAAATGTTGCCACAAAAAGGATGATTCCTTGGAGTGAGATAACATTTCCTGAACACTGGACGATTTCTAATGCCGTCCCAGCACAGCCAATTGCTAATCATAGCTTAGACTGTGTTATTCAGGATCAAGATGGTGATGTTTTTCTGAACTTCAGAAAATCGATAGATCTATCCAGATCTGCATCATCTAAAGGAAGCCATCTTCCTTATCGTGTTTCTTGCCCTCCTTCTCGACATTCGATCTCATCAGATTACCGAAAGGAAGGACTTCCTGAAGCAATTGATTCCAAGCTCAAGCTGAAAGGAATACAACAATCTCCGAATCAAATTCCAAGAGGAGTATACGAGAAAGCACCAATAGGTATGTCTCGTCGCCAATTTGGGATTGAATTCAGCCCAACTCCATCTGAAATGGGAATCGGAAATGAATCTGTCAAGGATCAGTTTGAAGATCCCACAGATATCAATGACCCTCATGAATATTAGTTTTAATGGATTTTGTCCCTGATAGAATTGCCATTAATGCTGAATTTCAACAGGATCAATATAAAGAATTCAGAAATTGGTATTTCAAAAGTTTTGACCAAAATCAATTACAACTTTTCAAAACCCAATTTTATGACTTTCTACAAGAACGCAAAATGGTTATACCTTTTGTTTCTTGGTTCTACATGACCAATCATTCTCTTGTTAATATCAACATATTGGATGATTTTCTCAAACCATGGACCACATCTGAAGACAAGGTTTTCCACTCTGTCCATCCTCCCCCTGAACATTTAATTCTGAAAAGAATTGACCCTGACAGTGGTTCTAAAGTGGAAACCAAGGCTTATAGCCAACCGAAAGTAATTGATCCAACTAGTACTGCTACTAGAAAGGACATTACTCACGTTTACAAGCAGAACAATTATACCAATGTTTGCTTACAAACGATAGGGTCCCAGCTTGGGAGAATTGAAACAGGAATAGACACGGTATTAAATACGATTAATACTAAGTGTATTTCTGAGAAACCTTCTCCTCCAGAAGCTTCCTTATCCAAAGCATTGGTGAAACCTGCAATTGAAGTTCAAGGCTTCAATCTGACACATCCTAAGAAGAATGAAGAATTTCTTACTCTTCTTACTCAGAAAATTCAAGGACTTAAAATTCAGACTTTATCCCATGATGAATCTGAAATTGGTTCTGATTCTGAGAATGTGTTACCTCATATTGAGGAAGTTCTCAAGGATCTTGCTCAGTTACCTGAGTTCAACAGAATTGTCTATGATAAGAATATCCACTCGAATACAGCCCCTGCTCCGAGTCGATATTATTATCCCAGACCCACACCTCAAGATATCTTGTATGAAGAAGATTACTTTCATACACAGAAATCTTTTCATGGCAAGACCATTTATGAATGGAACATAGATGGCAAATCTGATTATCAGATTTACGAGGTTATTCATCAAATCCTGATGTATAGCTAAGTTTGTAAAATCAACAACAATACTGACCCAACCATTGCTAAATTTGTCGTTGCTGGTTTTACAGGAATTCTTAAAGGATGGTGGGACAATGTTCTCACTGACATTCAGAAAGCTGAAATCTTTTCTGCCACCAAGATTGTTAAAGATGAAGCTACTCAACAATCAGGCCCTGCTCCTGATGCGGTTTATACACTCATTACCACTATTATCCAACATTTTGTTGGCCCTGAAGGTGCTAATAGTGAAAGGAGTCGTGAACTTCTACAAAATCTAAGATGTCCATCTTTAACTCATTTCCGGTGGTATAAAGATGTATTCTTGGCAAAGGTTCTCCAATTCAATGATGCAAATCATGAGCACTGGAAAGCCAAATTTGTAGATGGTTTACCAACCTTCTTTGCTGAAAGAATCAGAAAAAAGCTTAGAGATATGAATAATGGTATCTCTATCCCTTACAGAAACTATACCTATGGTGGATTAGTCAACATTGTAATCCAGGAAGGTCTAGCTCTCTGTAATGATCTGAAGTTACAATCCCAGTTAAAATCCCAAAGATTAACTGGTCGAAAGGAAGTAGGTGAATTTTGTGATCAATTTGCCTACCAGACTCCCTTATCTTATCCTAAACCAAGGAAAAGGAATAAGGTTGAAAAACCTTATAAAAGGAAGTATTCCAAACAAAAGAATTATTCAAAGGAAAAGGATAATTCTAGACAGTATACTAAGCCTAAAAGGAAATATATTCCTAAAGCAAAGGGTAAAGGAAAGCCCAAGGCTGAGGCTAAATGTTTCAAATGTGGACGTATTGGCCACTATGCGAACAAATGCAGAACTAAGGAAAAGCTCAGTAGTCTTCACATAGAAGAGGAACTGAGACTTCAATTAAGTAAATTGTTACTTAATACTAGTTCTTCTGAACCAGAATCATCAAGTGATTACGGCGATGTTGTCATGGAATTACAATCTTCTTCTTCCTCTGAAGCAGAGATTGAAAACCCTAGATGTTCCTGTAATCCTGCACATGATGATTATTATAAGGCAATTGTTGAGATGAATGGGTTAAGCTTAAATGTTTTAACTTCAACACAACAATCCTTATTAGATCTTATAGATCATATCCAAGATCCTCAAATCAAGATGAAAGTCTTTGAAATAGGTTCTGCTCTGGCACGATCTAATGAGGATACGGATAATCCAGATTTTCTGAGAGCAGAAAATCATTACAGTATGAAAGAAGTTCTACGCAGATTAGAACACCAAGGACAAAATTCTCGTCCTGCTAATCTCCCTGATCTTAAAATGGAGATTAATCTTTTAAAAGAAGAAATTCGTCAATTAAAGTCTCGACAGACTACGATGGATTTGGAGATTACTCTTTTAAAAGCAAAATCTGCAATCCCATCTTCATCATCCAATGATGAAGTTCCTCAATCCGAAGGTCCCAATTATCTCCAACTCTTGAATCAAGTTACTTACCAAAAATGGTATATAACTATCAATTTGGTAATTAATCAGGAGTACACAATCACTAATGCAATTGCCTTAGTTGATAGTGGTGCAGATATGAACTGCATACAGGAAGGATTGGTTCCCACTCAATATTTTGAGAAAACCACTCAAGGCCTTACCAGTGCAAGTGGCGGTAAGATGCAGATTAAGTATAAACTTAATCATGTTTTCATCTGTAAAGAAGGTATTTGTCTCCCATCTACTTTCTTGCTCATCAGAAACATGGCACAACAAGTTATTTTGGGCACTCCCTTTTTAGCTTTGATTATGCCAATTGAGAAAATTGATTCTCATGGAATATGCTCTACTTTACATGGTCAGTCAATCACTTTCCAGTTCTTGACCCCACCAGTAAATAAGCATATCAATGCTCTTAGAGATAACATTATCTTTAAGGAAAAGCAACTGAATTATTTGCAAAAGGAGGTATCCACCTTAGCAATTAATCAACGATTGGTACAGCCCACTGAGCAACAGAAAATTAAGTCACTCAGATAACACTTTCTAAAAGAAATCTGTAGTGAGATTCCTAATGCTTTTTGGGCCAGAAAGAAGCATATTGTTTCTTTACCCTATGTAAAGGGATTTACCGATAGCATGATTCCTTCTAAAGCTAGTCCCAGCCATATGAAGGCTGACTACTTGGAATTATGTAAGACTGAAATCAGCTCTTTAATGGCTAAAAAGCTTGTCACTACTAGCTACTCCCCCTGGAGTTGCAGAGCTTTTTATGTCAATAAAAATGCTGAAAAAGAACGAGGAATTCCTCGATTGGTTATTGATTATCGACCACTTAATCTTACTTTAAGTTGGATCAGATACCCAATTCCCAACATCAAAGATCTTTTAGATAGGTTACAATCTGCTGTGATCTTTTCTAAATTTGATCTTAAATCTGGATATTACCAGGTACAAATCACTGAAGAAGACAGGTACAAGATAGCCTTCTGCGTACCTTTCGGACAGTATGAATGGACCGTAATGCCATTTGGATTAAAAAATGCCCCTTCAGAATTTCAACATATTTTGAATGACATATTTAATCCTTTCACTGAATTTTCTATTGTTTATATTGATGATATTCTCATATTCTCAAAATCAATTGATCAACATTATAAACACTTGAAAATTTTCAAAGATGTCATTTACCGAAGTGGTTTAGTAGTTTCTGCTCCTAAACTAAAATTGTTTTTAACAAAGGTCAGATTCCTTGGTCATGAAATTTGTGATGGGAAAATTAGACCTATTGATCGCAGTATTGAGTTTGCTTCTAAATTTCCAGATGAAATCAAGGATAAAACTCAACTTCAAAGATTTCTGGGTAGCTTGAATTATATTCGAAGTCACTACAAAAATCTTGCACAGGACACAGCAATTTTGTACACCAGGTTAAGGAAATCTCCTTCCCCTTGGACTTTGGATCACACCAAGGCAGTCCAGAAGATTAAACTCAGAGCCAAACAAATTCCTTGCTTAGCTCTAGCCAATTCTTCATGGTTCAAAATTGTGGAAACAGATGCCTCCAATATTGGATACGGTGGCATTCTTAAACAGAAAAATCCAACTACAGGAACAGAGGAGCTTGTTCGCTTCACTTCAGGAACTTGGAAAAATGCACAATTAAATTATTCCACCATAAAAAAGGAAATTCTTTCTTTGGTTAAATGCATTTATAAATTCCAAGATGATCTAATCAATCAGAAATTCTTGTTACGCATTGATTGTAGTGCTGCTAAACAAGTACTGGAAAAAGATGTAAAAAATTTAGTTTCCAAACAGATATTTGCTGGTTGGCAAGCTGATTTATCTGCTTTTGATTTTTCTATTGAATATATTAAAGGCAGTTCTAATTCTTTACCTGATTTTCTAACTCGTGAATTTTTGCAGGGTTCATGAATCAGCCCCCCCATGGGCAGGGCCGGGGTAATACTCCAAAGGCTCGTGGCAAAAACAAGGCTAAGGCCAAAGTGGTTATACCACTCACTGATGATCAGTTTCCATATCTGGAGCATGTTGCTGATCTACTCAAAACTCCTTCTAAAGGAAGCAGCAGTACCCAGCAACAAAAACAGAAACCAACCATGAAAGAGGTTCTTGAACAAGAAACTCCATGGATACCTAATCAAAGGTATATTCAGACAGTATTGGTACTGGATTCTCAAGATGAGCAATGGATGCCAGACCCTTGGGAAGTCAAATCCAGATATTTCCAAACTCAACAATATGCTGCACCGGATGGTCGCCATAGATATATCTATGAAGCCATTCTTACTGAAACTTCCTCTGTGGAGATTAACCACACGAAGCAATTTCCGAATTCCAAAGATAGTCCTCTTACTTATAGTAAAGCTATCTTTAAGAGGCTTATACGGCCTAGTGACTGGGGATTAAATCCCAATTTGCCAAGGAAAATATCCTATGGTCACAGTTACAATTATTGGGATTATATCTCAGCTTGGACATATTCGTTCTTTTATCAAAATCCGAAGCATCGGCATTCTTGGTTCTTCAAGATATGCCCTCAATCAGTTAAGACTGATTTCCCCAACTGGGTTATACCCTGGTGGGCTATATTTGGCCCTGATCTGGATATGTTGCCCGAATCTATCAGTCAATTATATTTGCCATGGCAACAATTTCATCCTCAATTACGAGGACAGGATAATATTCCTGTAGGGAAATCCACCCTATTGTTCTTTACTGAATTTGGAATCCCTTGGATTTGGAAATGGGATTTCCAATGTGGTTATACCACTGATAAGTTACCAGTCCTCCAGAGGATATTTTATTACAGATGGTGGTCAGGCATGCACATACATCGTTCACACACTCAATTTGTTTATTTGGAGATTTGAACTCTCTCCATTTACTTTGAAAGGTAAATAAGATACCATTAGATTACGAAACCCACCATTCACTTCGAAAGGTAAATGAGATACACTAGACTACGAGGTGATAATGCATTATATAATAACCTAAGCATTTTTCTTGGTTGGATGTACTGTTTATTTTGTTCTTCTCTCCTTCCTTATCATGGGAAGTATTATTTGTAGGAGTAATTGTATCGCAAAATTTAAAATAAAAAAATAATTAAAAGTTGGTGAAGAGGTTTTAATTTTTTTTCCCGCAAGAGTGTTAATACATAAAAATAAAAATAAAAATAAAAATTATATCATCGATTAAGTTTAACAACATTTTTTTACCTTTCAAAATATAAAAAGTCGAGATTTCAACTCTCAATAAAAATAAGTATGTTAGTCACATGATAAAAATAAAAAAACAAAATCATTCACTCTTAGAGTTTGAGCCGTTAAGCCACACACATCATTGGAGTTTCAAATAAATGACAGTACCCACTCAATTAAGTATGAGCACTGAATTAATGAAGCAATTACCTAATAGGTGTTTTTGATGACGCAATTTTGTAAAATAAGATTCATTTAAAAGGCATAAAATTTGAAGAAATGTAAATTTAACTTTTCAGTTAACACTAAAATCCAAACAAGTATCAAAGTACAACCAAAAACAAAATTTTATAGTATTTTATTTTTGCTTAATTTTTAATTTTATCAAGCAATATTTTAGTCCTAGCATTATAATGAAAAATATTTTAAATATTTTGATTTTTAATAAAATAAATGCACACGTATTGTCTTCGTTCGAAGTTGGAACTTCTACCTCTCATATAAAGAGATGAAGTGCATATCACTCAAGAAATGACTTTGATAGCATGCTTAATAAAGTTTTTAAAAATTCTTAACAAACTAACGCATTGTGTTTCTTTTTTTCAATAGTAATTTCTTTTGTCATCTTAAAACGAATATGACACTCGCAAAATGTTTATTGCTACTCCCACTTACTTATACTCCATAATTATTTCAAAACTTGACATTTTGTCATAGTCATATTTTTAAGAACTTATATTCTTATACTACATAATTAATAAATCATTAACTTTAATTTTAATTTAGAAACACATATATGGTTCAAATTAGAACTACAAGTACTTATCATTTCATTATTATTGTTTTTAATTTAAAATTTTATTTTATAGCTATAATGTGTCTTGCTGGAGTGTGGGTTTTCCATGTGTAGCTTTCAGAGGGTGACACTATGATTTGGGGTCTTTCTAGAAATAGTACACAATATTATAATAGTGGAATAAAATAGTATATCCTTTTAGATGCTTTATCAATTTATATAAAGTGACAATGATTTGACTTTTAAATCTTTGACCTTTTTAATGATAGGTTGGTAGTTAGTATCTGGTACGCTACAGTCTACTATAATCAATTTGTACCTAACCATTGCCTTAGAGACACGGCATGCTTTTGCGTAATTTTATCAAAAGATAGGGGTAATTTATGAATTAGGATACCGCTTGTGTTTTTTTTGTTGGGATGTGGAAATTATTAAGAGGTGGATTGTCAAATGTTGACAGTTGCAACGACTTCGAAAGGAGCGGGTCGTAGAAGATAATGATTTTCCATACGTAATGGAAAGAAAGTTGGTTCCCCAACCGATAACTTAACGAAAAAGAATAGTAGGTGGAATGGGGATGGGGGTCAACGACGTCGTATTATAATATGCAACTGTTCATTCATTTTTTCACTTAAGTACCTCCATTTCACCCTAATTTGTTATCTTCCCCCTCTCTCACTTAATATCTCTATTTGGTAGAAATGGTACAGGTTTTTCTTTTTTATTTTCTTTTTTCTTTATTTTAAAAAATGAAGAAGTGAGAAATGGAAGTATAGACCTCATAAGTTAAATATTGAGCATTAGATAAAATTCACAAAGTGATTAATTTTTTGGTATAGAATCAGCCTAGTATCAAAGCCAACCATATATACTACAATGTAATTCTGAAAATTATTGTGCAAGTCCCGTGTGAGGTGTGAGCCCCTTGTAAGAGCCTCAAAGTTTGGTAAGGGAGCCTCTCACGGTTAGAAAGATGATTTTTCTTGTATGAACATACATATATATACATATAGAGAGATATAATATATCAACTATGCAAATTAAAAATTATGGGATAATGCACTTTTTAATAGTTAATAGTTAATAGTTAAACCAAGTAGCTTTAGGTTTAGTAACATTTGTCTCCTCTAAAAATTAAAGAATATTAGGTATTTAATTTAAATGATATATTTGTGTTGTTAAAGTTGTATGCTTCAAATCTACTCCATACATATAGGGCTCTTAAAAAAATATATATATATAATGAGATAAGTTAATTCTTAATTTTCTTACTTCAATTTACAATGGACACACTTAGAAAAAAAAAAACAAAGAAAGAAAGAAAGAGAAAACCAAAGGACATTGACTAAATTGATCCAAAAGTCATGGGTACTTTTGAGGAAAAATAGAAACATAATATGAACAAAGAGAAAAAAGCAAAACATAGAAGGGCATATTGCAAAATTTGCAGTGTACTCCCGTACTCTTCTGAAAAAACTACTACTTCTTCACTGCCACTCTTGGGAAAAAAAACTCAGCAGACCCAATCGGTGTAATCGCCGGCGAACCACAACTATCTCCGCCGTCTCTGGCGTAAGCCTCACCATATCATGATCGGAGACTGTTGTTGCTTTCGTGGCCGGAGTTCCGGCGACGACGACCCCGACCGGGACCCGGTTCTGCTGGTTTCCGGCATTGGGGGGTCCATTCTGCATTCAAAGAAGAAGAAGCGCGGGTTTGAGACTCGGGTATGGGTCCGGATCCTCCTGGCTGATTTGGAATTCAGGAAGAAGATATGGTCTCTCTATAATCGCAAAACTGGTACCTCTCTATGAGCTTAATGTGGGTTTTGAATTTGTAAAGTTTGTTTACTGCTAAATCTCTTGGTTTTTGAGAAGAAGTGAAAGGAAAAAAAAAATTAAAAAAAAAAAATTTGAGTGTTTATTTGTTTTTATGCTGTTTTTGTTTTGAAATAAGCATAAACAAAATTAATGAGTATTTTTTTTCTTCTTGGTTCCTAAATACCCAAAATTTTGGTTTTCCTAAATTTTCTCAATAACTAAGCACAACTGTTGTTGTTTTTCAGCTAGAGTGTAAAGCCAGACCTGATGTTGATTTCTTTATGCATTGGTTTGATTTACTTCCATTTGCCAGTTGAGAAAGAAAAAAAAAAAAAATCTTGAATGTTTTTTAGTTCCTCATCATTTTTCCTGATTGTCAATCAAGGGAATATATAGTCTAAATTTAGTGATTTAGTGCTTTCTCAGTCTTTGTATTTTTATTATTTTAAAATTATTCTTAAAAGCTTTTCATACATTTTCCCAAATAATTCAATAATTCTATTATGTTTAATTTAAGACTCTAATTCAATGCTAGATAGTTTCTAAATAAATGATTTTTTCACTAATTGTTTGGAGGCAAGTTCTCTTCTTGAATATATCATGAGTTGTTAAACTTTGTTTGTGTGTGTGTGTGGTAGAAGGGGATCTCTCATTCAGTGTCCATGGGAAGCCATAAGATAGCTGAAATTTCATTTTAAGATTCTAAATTAATGAAATTTCTATGTAGCAAAGATTTGCGAATATTGGGGTTCTCGTTTGTATCATGTGTAGAGGAGAGAAAGAGATGGTGAGCCGCCTGTTGTTGCATCGTGATGTGGCAAGGGATTTAAGATCCCTTTTCGATATCCTCTTTTGGTGTTCGGTGATGATGAGCTCTATAGTTGATGCGCTAGGGAGTTGGATGAACAGTTATGTGAACATATGAAAAATGGTGGTTTGAAGAGGCACCTTTATGTCTTTTCTGCAATGTGTGGAAGAAGAGCAAAAGGTGTTAATTTGTTGGGTTTGAGCTGCTTTACAACAGATGTTATTGAATTATTCTTTCCTTAATTTATGTTTTTCTTTTTATTGGTTTTGGGGAGGATTTCTCAGTCTAAAGTCTTTTATGGATCACTAGGAGATTTTTTCTTTAAATTAGCTGCTCTTTTGTATATTCCATGTGTTCTTTCTCCTCCGGTTTCTTGTTAATACAAATTCAAAATTTCCACATTATTATTATTTATTTATTTATTTTTGGTCTTTATAACATGTAATTGGTCTCTGTTGGACACTCCTTTGGTTGAACGATCTAAATTGTGCATTGACAAGCATTGGGCTTGAACTCTGTCGCAGTCGTAGAAACCTTGGTTTTAGTATGCTATGCTTCAATTTCAACTATTTGGGAAATGATAGTTGTTATGTTTACATATTGTAGGTTTGTTATGTTTATTAATGTATTTCATTTAACTATTGGTTTGTGTGCGAGACCTCTGTTGTGGTTATTCTAGCATTCTTGAAGTTGTGTATTTGCTTTTTTCAGGTTATACAGAATCATTGGATGATAGCACTGAAATTGTGGTCCCTGAAGATGATTATGGACTGTATGCAATTGATATTTTAGATCCCTCAGTGGTAAGTTATAAATTCTATCCAAGCCATTCTCTTGAGTCCATGAACAAGTGATCCATACTGCTTTAGGACCTTTTATTATTTTTCCACTCCGTTTCTTCCATAAGAAATGCAATGACAATAGAATAGACCCTGACATAGAAAAAAGAACATTCAGTGTAAACAACAGTCATTAGACCAAACATTTCTGCATTCTTGGATGGCTTAAAGACTGAATAGTGGACATAGGATCAAAGAATTCTTACACATCCACTTCTGGATTGAAGGCAAGTGACCTGCATTTTCTTCTTAAATTTTTTTTTAAAAAATATGTCATAGATATACTGCAATGGTGTTAGACTGCAAGGATACACATCTCTTTCTTTGGTGGTGTGTGTGGAAGTGGAGTAGGGGAACACCTGAAGACAGAGAAATGAGAATTATAAGTTAGAGCTTGTGATAAATTGCTCTTTGCTTATGTGGTGCACTTCCTGAGCTTGCTGTTGGCCTTTTTGGTTTTCTGCTCTTATATACTTTCGGAGCTGTACTGGTAAATTGCAACATATAAGATGTAACCAACACATAGGGTTGAATCGAGAGGAGTGAAAAACATGATCGGTTTGTGGTTATTGTGTCAAATTGATTCTGAAACAATAGAAGTCAAGGCACTAAATTTGTGTTTGCATTTATTATTTACAGTGAGGTTTTGATATGTATTTGGGTCAGAAGAAGCTCTGAAATTATGTGCGAGAAGTCATGGGGTTTTCATTATTGGAAGCTTAATTTAAAATATTGAAAAATGCTCGTTCCTTCCTTTGGTGGTGTGTTTGGAAGTGGTGTAGTAGGAGAACATTTGAAGACAAAGAAAAGTGAATTCATAATTTAGAGCTTGTGATATTTTGCTTTGTTTTTGTGGTTCTTGAAAGGGCTTCCTGGGCTTAATAATACATATACTCACAACAATATTTACTTCATAGACGATATATAACTTATCTCTCTTAACTTATAAAAATGCTCTTAATTTTAAATTGAATTAGATGTTGGTGAAATAGGTAATTACCTGGTGTATTTGATTGTTTTAAGAGTTTTGTAAGTCAAAATATGACATGTTAGAAAAAATAAATAAATAAAAAAAAATAACATTTGTTTTATGACATTGTTTACATTGTAATGCAATCAATAATATAATACGTTCTCTGGAGAAGATTTATCATTAAGCAAAGAAGTATTAATTATATGCTGTGTCAAGTTGTTTCCTAAAATAAATACGGAGTATCACTTATTAGAATTATAAAATAATTCAAGAGGGTCAACTGTATTTTCATTTTGTTATCTACGTCTGAGAAAATATACTCTCTTATATAGATTTTTCTTGATGTTCCAGTGGGTAAAATGTGTACATTTGACCGGGGTATACCATTTTCATGACATGATTGATATGCTTGTTGGATGTGGGTACAAGAAAGGGACTACATTGTTTGGATATGGTTATGACTTCCGGCAAAGCAATAGGTAGTTCCTTTTTGGCTGCTGAAATATTGGTACCAAAAATTGATTAGTAACTTATGATCTTTAGAAAATACATCATGACCAAAGCCTAAGTCAACTGTTAAGATGATTTGATGTTCATATTTCCCTGCTTGTTTCCAGTGAAACTGTCGTACCATCTGAGCAACATGTATATCTTATTGTTGACAGAATTGACAAGGCAATGGAGGGCTTTAAAGCAAAGTTGGATACTGCGTACCAAGCTTCTGGGGGAAGAAAAGTTAATATAATTTCACATTCAATGGGTGGATTGTTAGTGTTGTGTTTCATGTCACTCCATAATGATGTGAGCATATTTTCTCATGGTGACTTGTTGAATTTTGAATTACATGGAAAATTTGCCGAAAGTAGAAACTCCTTATGTGCCATGAGAGGCATGACCAGTGATTTCAATTATTCATTGTCAGGTATTTTCCAAGTATGTGAGTAAGTGGATTTCCATCGCATGCCCTTTCCAAGGTAATTCTTTCGTCACCCTATTTTTACATGCTAGGTAAGAATGTTTATTTGAATTCTTTATGTTAGCTACTTGAGAAATGCAGTTGAGAATAGCCTGGAAACTATGGCTTACATTACAACTGAACATGACAAAGAAGGTGGTTTTAGTCACTTTATTTTCCCGGTAGATGAGGTGGTTTTGGTAATCGATTGTCATAATCAGTCCATCAATTGTGCAAAAGAGGTTCTACCGAGTGTCACAAACAATTTAGCTTCTTTTTTTTTTTTTTTTGGCCCCACCAGCCCAAAGACTGGAAGTCTAGTTGAACGCAGTTATACTGGAATGGGAAAATGAATGTAAAAAAAAAAAAAAATCACTTATTGTTAGTAGCGTAATATAACAATTTTGGCTGAAGATAAAAGTTATAAGAATTGTGAGCTCACATTTCCTGCTATATTATTTAACATTGTTTTAATCATTTCTTCGTAGAAAATATATTTAGAAAACAGTTCCAAATGGCTTTTTTTTTTTTTTTTTTTGATAAGTAAAAATTTTATAAAAAAACGCTTAGAAGGGGAGCGAAACCCATGCAAATACAAAAGACCACAAAGGCCTCAACCCTTCAAAGAGGCTAAAAAATCAACTACTTCCTCCAAAGAACAATGATCTCTTCCTGAAACCCAACAAAAAAGAGTAGAAATAATCGAGAATTTAAGCACCGAAATCGACAAAGCCTTTCCTTCAAAGAATCTCCTATTCCTTTCAAGCCATAAACACTACCACACACAAAGCGGCGTAGCCCTCCACGCATCCTGACTGAGAGCCCCCACAGGGCAACCTCTCCACGCCTCAATCAACCCTCTAACAGATCCAGGCATAACCCAAGAAACACCAAATAAGCCAAGCATCAAAACCCAACACTCTCTAGCCAAAGGGCAATGAATAAGAAGGTGATTCACAGACTCCTCATCACTAAGACACATAGAGCAACGGTTGACCACCACCTGGCTTCTCCTTCTCAGATTATCCTGGGTTAAAATCCTACCCAGGACCGAAGTCCACACAAAGAAAGCCACCTTAAGAGGAGCCTTGGATCGCCAAACAGACTTCCAAGGGAAACGAACTCCAGGAACAAAAGAGAGGCACTTGAAGAAAGACCTCACCTCAAAGCGCCCCTGAGAGTTTGCAATCCAAGACCGACAATCTAAATCCTCCTCCACAATCCTCTGGCGATATAACAACTCCAAGAAACGAATGACCTCCTCGATCTCCCAATCCTGAAAGGAACGCCTAAATTGAACATCCCAAACCAGTCTTCCATTATCAAGATGATAACAGTTAACCACTATGGCCTGCTTATCCATAGCAATCCTGTAAAGCTGAGGAAAGGCGAGGGCAAGAGGCACATCTCCACACCACACATCCTCCCAGAAGCGAATCCTCCTCCCATCTCTGAGACGAAACCGAATGTGCTTGGAAAAATCATCCCAACCCTTCCGAATAAATTTCCAAACCCCCACCCCCCGAGGATCTCTAACTTCCAAAGAACTCCACCCTCCTCTCATTTCCCCTAAACGACATGCCACAACCCTCCTCCAAAGCCGATGTCTCTCCACCCCGAACCTCCACAACCATTTCCCAAGGAGGGCCTTATTAAAGGGCACCAATTTACGGAGACCTAACCCACCATTGCGAATTGGCTTGCAAACTTGGTCCCATCTCACCAAATGAAACTTAAACTCTTCACCTCCACCCCCCCACAGAAAATTACGCTGCAACCTCTCTATCCTTTCCGCAACTGAAGAGGGAATCTGGAAAAGAGAGATAAAATACGTGGAAGACAAGAGAGGGTGCTCTTAATCAGCGTGACTCTACCGCCCTTGGAGAGATACTGCTTCTTCCAACCCGCCAACCTTCTCTTAAATCTGTCCACCACTGGATCCCAAATCCCCACACACCTCGAAGGAGCTCCCAGAGGCAATCCTAAGTAAGAAATGGGAAATGAACCAGTACGACAGCCAAGAATATCAGCAAAAGTCTCAATCTCAAGGACCTCCCCAACCGACACCAAAACACTTTTTCCCACATTCACTTTAAGGCCGGAAACAACTTGGAACCAAATCAAAACACATCTCAAATATCTAATCTGAGAAACGTTCGCATCACAAAGAACTAAAGTGTCATCAGCAAACATCAAATGAGAGATTTCCAACTGAGAATCTGCCTCCCTGCCCACCCGAAAGCCTCTCAAAAGACCCAACTCGGTAGCCCTTCTTATCAATCTACTAAAGGCCTCCATCACAAACAAGAACAAGAAGGGGGAAAGGGGATCTCCCTGTCTTAAGCCCCTTGAACTAGAGAAAAAACCAGTAGGAGCACCATTAACAAGGATCGAAAAGCGAGCACTGGAAATACAAAAATGAATCCATCTCCTCCATCTATCGCCGAACCCCATCCTCCCCATCAGGTACAGAAGAAAGCTCCAACTTACATGGTCATACTCCTTCTCAATGTCCAACTTACAAAGAACACCCAGGGTTCCACTACGCAATCTGGAGTCCACACACTCACTTGCAATAAGGACTGAATCCAAAATTTGACGGCCTCCTACAAAAGCGTTTTGAGAGTCCGAAATGATGCCATCCAACACTTTCCTCAACCTTGAAGCAAGCACCTTGGCAATCAGCTTGTAGATGCAACCCACCAGGCTAATAGGGCGAAAATCAAAGCACCTCCCTTTTTTGGAATGAGAGCAATGAACGTGGCATTCAAGCTTTTCTCAAAAGATTCCCGAGAATGGAAAACATGGAAAGTGCCCATCACTTCTCCTTTAACCACTTCCCAACATTCAAGAAGAAATCTCATAGTAAAACCATCTGGACCTGGGGCCTTATCCCCATTGCAACTCTTTAAAGCAAACAGAACTTCCTTCTCAGAAAAAGGCAACTCCAAGCCCAAACACTCCTCCTCAGAAATGGAGTCAAACTGCAACCCTTCGAGCAAAGGTCTCCACTCAACAGACTCGTTGAACAAATTCTCAAAAAATTCTGAGAATCCTTTGCGAATCTCCTCCTCCTTACAAAAAATAACCCCCTCGACTCGAATCCTCCCTATATGATTGCCTCTTCTATGAGCATTAGCCAATCTGTGGAAAAATTTAGTGTTTCGATCCCCCTCCTTAAGCCACAAAGCTCGAGATTTTTGCCTCCACGAGATCTCCTCCAAGACAGCAATCTCAGTAAACTCCGCCTTGCACTCCGCCCTCCTAGCCTTCAAAGAATCCACCAAATCCCCTTGACCCTCCATCTGATCAATAGCCGCTATTTCAGCTAGAACCCAATTTTTCCTCCATTCAAGGTTCCCAAAAACCTCTTTATTCCAAGTCTTAAGATTATCCTTTAAAAGACGCAATCTGCCTGCTAGCACATGACTAGGGGTGCCAACCACACCATACCTTTCTCACCAGAGACGGACCCTCTCCAGAAAGCCCTCAGCCCGCAACCACATGTTCTCGAATCTGAAAGGAGAGCTCCTACTGCACAAACCGCCACAATCCAACATCAACGGAACATGGTCAGAGATAGGACGAGCCAATGTAGCCTGAACAACATCAGAGAACCTCTCCTCCCACTCCCCGGACACAAGGAATCTGTCAATCCGAGAAAGGGTAGGAGGAGATCGGCCACTGGACCAAGTAAATGGCCCTCCAACCAAAGGCAAATCAATCAATCCAAACTCATCAATAAACTCCGAGAAAGCCTCCATATCAGATGTCCACTTACTTCCCATTGACCTCTCAAACGGAGAACGAACAGCATTAAAGTCCCCACCAATACACCAAGGCAAACACCAACGACTTCTAATCTCTCCCAACTCCTCCCAAAGTAAATGGTGCAAACCGTCCTCTGAAGGACCGTAGACACCCGAAAAAACCCAATGAACCCCATCCTCAGCCAAAGCAAGAACACATGAAACAGAGAAACTCCCAACCTGAGCATCCACTTTAGACACCCATCTGTTATCCCACATAATTAAGATGCCCCCCCCGAGGAACCAACAGCATCCAAAGCAATCCACTCCACAAATCTCCCATCCCAAAGACTCCTCACAATCCTGTCAGACATCGAAGCAAGCTTAGTCTCTTGGAGGCACACCACATGACCCCCACCTTTACGAATAACCGACTTCACTACTTTCCTCCTAACCGGGTCATTGAGACCCCAAACATTCCATGAAAGAATTTGTAGCTTCATTGGGAAACACTTGGAATAACCAACCCTCCTTCCCTTCCTCCACCTTTCCCACCTGATCTGGACCCCCGATTTCTCCTCTCATACGTGATAAGGTCATTTGGACTTTGCATCACTGTCTCCCCTTTCTCCTCCTGCAACCCCACCTTATCGCCCTCCTTTTTCTGAAAATGAGATTTAAGAACATCATTAAACAGACACATCGTCTCATCCACCCTGCCCTCAAAAGAAACACCCAGCAGAGGGCCCACTTCCAGACCCTTCTCCCTCACCCACTCCTCCTCAGTGTCATTCACCCCAACATTTGTCGAGGCACTGGTCCAATTCCCTCCGGGGGGGACAACAGCCAAAGGCACAGCCAAATTCACTGCTTGTTCCAAGTCTTCCCATGGAATCATGCCTGAATCCCCATCAAAAGAAGAACCTGCAGCTTCCTCCCAATCATCAAGAACAGAAGAAGAATGCGAACAAAACTGCGAAACAGGCTCCTCCTCAGTCAAAACTCCTCCTGAATCACAGAAAAAACCTTTCGAAGCCAAATGGTTTCGTAACTCCTTCAGCAGAATTGAGGCCGTATCATCATCAAGTTTCAACTTTACATCCCGACCTACACAAACTGTAACCCCCTCACACAAGCCATCACATCTCCGAGAAAAGCCAAGTCGATTCCCAGCAACACCATCCGGCTTGTCGGTCAAAACAGATTCCCTCTCACCCACCGAAGCTAAAGAGTAAGAAACATAAGTAGAACCACCCAACTCCAGTCCCAAAGAAGTGGTCAACCCCCCCAAGAAAGGAGAACACATCTTAGGAGAGGGAGAACCTGAAGGAACTGAAAACATACCGGAGTCAAAACCCATCTGCGAAGACGCCACCCATTTTTGCTTTTCCTTTCGAGACCACTTTTTGCGAAGAGCAGGAAGGATAACCTTTTTCTTAGGCAAACGACGTCTTAGCACCTGCTCCTTCACTCTCCGATCTCCCTTGATTCTCGCTCTCATTGAACCAGTTGCACAAGGAGCCAAGGCATCTCCTGAGACATCTCCTAATGAAGACAAGGGCTTGAAACTGTTAGACCCCAACCCAGATCCACAGTTCTGTCCAACCTTAACCCCCAAATGCTCATCAACATAAGTTTCTTTAGAATAGTGGACGCTTGGCCCACTAACAGAAAAAACTTTAGGAGAATGGACGCTCGGCCCACCAACAGTAGCTTCTTTAGAAGATTGGGTACACTGTCCACCAAATGACTTTTAATGAACTATAAAACCAGGTGAACTGTTAGCTCAATATAGAATGCCCTGATTGAAGCTTTATGGTCCTTACTAAAAGGCCTTATATCGTAACTTGAAAAATTCAAGACTTAATTCATTTATAGGTGTCAGTTTTACATACTATGCAATGGAGCCTGTGGGACATCCTATTCAGAGCACAAATGCACAAACTATAAGAGTGAATATATAGAAGCCCCACTGCTTTCTCTCTGATTTTTAATTAGAGCAGATTTAGTACATAATATTTGTTGCTTAATTTAAAATTTTTTTGATCATTATGAGCAAAGTACACAAATAATTCATAATGAATTTATTTTTTGATTAAAGAAATGATTTCCAAATCTTCGAATTTCCTTAGATGACCTGGAAAATTTCCTTAGAATTATTTACACGTTTTAAGCAGTTTTGTTTTATCATTGTTTTTATTAATGTGTCCGTAAGGAATTCTTGACTGAGGTAATGGCCTTAGAGCAGAATGGCAAAACAGGAATCATGCCGCCAACCCAAATAGTTAAGAAAAGGCTTTATTGAGTAGAATTAAGTTGTATTTGGAAGCAATGCTTGATTGTCAATTCTAATATATGCCTAACAGGTGCACCAGGATGCATCAATGATTCTCTCTTAACTGGGTTGCAGTTTGTTGAAGGTTTTGAAAGTTTCTTTTTTGTGTCAAGGTGGACAATGCATCAACTGGTAATTTCTCTATTCTAAGAAAGTTTTTCTGCATGAAACTAAAAGACATAATAGGCTGTCATATAGGATGATATCTAGAAGCAGCGTTCCAACTTGTATACACTGGAACTTTCATCAGTTTGTTACTTCAATAACTAAGAAAGTTGTGCTATATTCTTTCACTCGAGACCACCTTTGCCTGCTATGAGGAAACATTTTGTCTATTTATTCTATACTGTTTACATTAAACGGTCCTCAGTATTTGTTATTTCATTTATGTTGCCTAAAGTGAGTAAAATTTCTTCCATGTGTAGTTGGTTGAGTGCCCATCAATATATGAGATGTTGCCAAATCCAGAGTTCATGTGGAAAAAGCAACCTGAAATTCAGGTGTGGCGAAAACAACCAAAGGAAGAGGAAACTTCAGTTAAATTGGAATCCTATGGGCCAACTGAAAGTGTTACTTTGTTCGATGAAGCATTGAGGAATAATGAGGTACTACCTTTTAATCTTATTTAGCTGCAAAACAGTCTGATTTATGACATTGGATGTGTGGTTTTCCTTCTGTTCCATTTATTTTACCTGAGCTTTCTTAATTTAGCATATTGAATTTAAAAAAAAAAAAAAAATTGAAGTTGAAGTTAACTCTGAAGAAAAGAAAAAAATCTTATTCATTATGAATTTTGTTACACAGAACCATGTTACCATATCTAGTTGATACATATGTGTGCGTATATATATATATGATAATTATAATCAGGCAGCGTAGAAAGTTGTGAACAGAATAAAGGAGGGAGATAACCATCTGAAGAATATGTGACAAAAGATTGTACAGTGTGGTTGATCCCCTTGGTGGTAATTTAAGATCTGGATCATAATGAATAATGATGTTTATGAATGTTGCGAGTTCTAGCTTTTGTTTCTTGAATTCTTGTTATTCTTACCTTGCGATGTGGTTACTTCATGTGCTACATGCCTTGAGGATTATGTGTAATAGGTGCAACCCTATCTATTGATAAAGTGGGCCCCTTTTAAGCTATTTGCGACATCTAAACAAGGATTTTTATCAAACCTAAATAATTATTTGCTCTATCCAAGCCTTTAAGAATTATTAGTTTTCACTGGACAAATCACAAAAATTGTATGATGTAACTCCACATCCTATCACTGTTCCCCCATTTATTGAAACATTTGCATGTTTGTCAAGGATACCATGCATTATGTATCCCAAGAGAGTAGTTCGAATTTTTTTGAAGAAATAATCACAAGAAAAGTAGAATTTGACAGTGACTCTGGTTTAACTGTTCATGGTAATGATCCTTGTAGAGACATACATTGTGTATGATCTCTCTCTCTCTCTCTCTCGCTTTTCCTTGTGTGGGATCCCACTATACACCAATTCAATGACCTAACGTATCAGATTTTTTGTGGAAAAAATGCTTTGCATCTAGTTCTCGATTATTATTTTTTAAAATATTTTCTTCTTGTTGTTGACTAGAGAGGTGTCCCCACCCGTTGGGTCAGGAAAAATTCTTGTGAGGCTGGCCTCAAGGGAGGGGAATCCAATTCAAGACCTCCACCTTATAATTCTAAGTGATCGGAAACTCGAAGTGATTGGACAGACATATATGTTTAGAAGTTAAAACTATGCTGGCATTCAGCAGCAACTACAAGCAAAATTTCTATTGCTATTAAATCCATCTCTTTGATGAAAACTTGCTAGTGAGCTCCTTAAATGATCTTATCGATTAATTAGTCTCTCATAAGAACTTGCAACCAAATTTCTAAATAGTTGTTTAAATCTGCTTTCATAGATTGTGGTGTAGTAATCTCTAATTTACTGAATGGGTTTGGCATGGCATCTCCTTATTTTCTTGTTGATTCAACCTCTGGTTGAGAATCAGCACCTTGCTTTTACTTACTCATTAAAGAAAATTATATGTTCTTTGAAAGGAAGCCATATTTCACCAATAGGCCAGTGGCCTAGCGGTATCAGACTCCTACTTCCCAAAGGGAGGTCAGGAGTTCAAGCCTTGGTGGACGCATGTGTGTGTGAGTACCAACTAAGAAGGAAAAAAAAGCCATATTTCAACAGTAGCAACCTTAGAACTAGGGTTCCTCATCCCCCTCCCTTTTCTCTTGGTGTCATAATTACCAAATCTGGATATTAATTGAGCCAGTTTGGCTCTTATATGTTATAGGATGGTTACATAAACTGAATTAAGTGTTGAGGAGACGATGCTTAGGATAATAGGCATAACAGGATAGACTGAATTATAAAACTGAAATATGAAAAAACAAAAGCAAACCCCCACTAAGATATATATATATATATATATATATATATATATATATATATATAAAATTGAAATTTAAGCTATGTTATAGATACTTGGGGGTGTTACTATGAAATATTAGGATTGTGAGCTTCATAACTCAAAAAAGAAACAAAAAAGAAAGAAACAGAGACATGTTTATATTTTGAAATATGTTGCCTGAAGATCCTAGAAAATGAAATAGGGCAAACTAAACAAAGTAAATTAATAAAATATAGTGAAAAATAAAACCAAAAATTAATTAATCAATACTTCTCAAAAACTAAAAAGCCTGAAAAAGAATCTGGAGAGGCATGTAATCATGTAGCACACATCTCAAAAGTATTGAAACAAGGATTGTTATTTTTATAATATTTGACCTATCCAAACAAGGAATTTGAATTGCTGCATCGTGAATTTAATCTTTTACATGAAGAAGAAAGAATACATTTCAAAATAGCAAACGTCGTAGAAGGTGATCATAACTTCTTTTTATTACTTGTGCTTGTAAATCAAATAGACTCACTGCCACACTGACAGCCATGTGCCCAAATTGAACTTTTGAATTTTGTTCTGAAAGTTATATTCCATCTGCAGATGATTCATAAGTTATTACCAATTTACTACTAAATTATTCTGTAAATAATATTTTTCTCGCATGATGATACACTCTTGTTGTTACCTTAGTATTTGCAGTAACATGACTACTTCATAACATCATTTATTTAAACAATATTGCATTATTGTCACACCTTATTTATTTCAATTATTGCAGCTGAATTATGACGGGAAAACCGTAGCTCTACCCTTCAACTTCTCTATTCTCAAATGGGCTGCTGCCACTCGCCAAATTGTCAATAACGCTCAACTACCAAAAGGGGTTTCTTTCTATAACATCTTTGGAACATCATTTGACACACCTTTTGATGTTTGGTATGTAACTGAACCAGTTATCTTATTGAGAAGGCCTATTAGGTCAAGGTTTTGAAAGGGAATGGCTCTATGTCTGTATTAAAATACTGCCTATAAAATAAATTATTTACATGGAAATGCAGCTTTGTTAAAATTGTGTAAAAGTGGCCACATGTTTGTTTAAACGTAAGTCAATCTCCTACTTCTCAAAAAGTAAAAAAAAAATGGAAAAAGAAAAAGAAAGAAAGAAATGTATGTCAATCTCCTGGTGAATATCAAAAAGTGCGTCTTGAATAGCTGAACCATCACATTTGTTTTATGGTGAGAAATAATGTGTTTATAGTCGATATAAGTTCACTGATTTAAAGTTATGAATGTTTTGACTAAACATATCAATCACTCAGTGTACTGATTCTGTCATGTCTTGTGCAAATGACTGTTCTGGTTTCTAGTGGCGAAGAGTGAACTTTACAGCAGTTAACAGAGAAGTATTTATCCCAATCCCTTTTGAAAACCAGATCCATATCTAAAGTTTTGCTTTTTTGCAAGTGGCAAATGTATCCCACTAAGGGCTATAGCCTAGTGGTACCTCCTCTACCTCCCAAAGTGGAAGGTGAGAGGTCAAGTCCCATAGGGGCAAATGGGTACGTGAGTTTCTAGCCAAGAAAAAAACAAAATATATCCCTTAAGATCTAATCTTAAAAGAACAATAAGAATTGCAGAAAAGATTATTGAACGAATCTAACCATATAAGATGTACAAACAATCCAACTGCTGTTTCAGAATATGAAGCCTATAGCTTGTACGATTCCTTTTTTATTTTTCCAATCATTAATAGCCTCTAATCTAAAATTATTCTCACTCTTAATAGCTGCATCAGTGTTAAATTCTCTTTGCATAATTATATCTTTTGCAACCTGGCTTCTAGTTCAATAATTTTCCCAAACCTCTCTCATAGGCTTCATATCAATATGGTTATCTAGACATGACAGGTTCTTTACTATGCAAAATAGATTCTGAAGTTGTGTGTGTGTGAGAGAGAGAGAGAGAGAGAGATCCCAGTTTTTCTGATTTCTATCAAGTCTTTCTTGCTCCAATGTCTCAAAATCTTGCTCTGCGAGCTTCGCATTTAATCAAAGAACTTGTCAGCATTAATTAGCTCTTACCATGCTTATGAAAAGTAACATATTAATACCATTCAGGATGATCATCACCTCATTTTAGTTCTATACAGTTTAGCTTATTTTATAATAATGAATGGGTAAACATATTAATACCATTCAGGATGATGATCATGTCATTTTAGTTCTATAGAGTTTAGCTTATATATAATTACAAATAAGTGAACCATTCTGTTGCACAAATGTTCTGAACTGTAAGCACATCTAACCTACACAAATCTTTCGCAGCTATGGTTCAGAAACTTCTCCAATTGAAGAGCTGTCCCAACTATGCCACACGATGGTAAGTAATTTGATATTCACTGCTGAAACTTAATAAGTTGCTACGAGGCAACTTAAGATGGTATTTTCTAGGTTCCAAATTTTTAAGTCATGTGACCTCTGATTTCTGAACCTTCACATGATTGTCACCTAAGTTTGATGATTAACTCTATATGATCATGTTCCAGTTCACTGAATTTTACATCCATGAATCACTCCATTACTCCCGAGTCCCAATTGTGCATTGATGAACACACTTCATTGAATTTTATCCTTATGTGTCATGAAATCTAAGGCAGTATATCTTGATATTTATTTTCATCTGTGTGTACTTAAATATCTTTTATTTTTGGTCTTACAGCCCCAGTACTCTTATGTGGATGGAGATGGAACTGTTCCTGCAGAATCTGCAAAGGTGCTATTCCTGATATTTCATTTATGTTCAATCTCCAGGATAATCTTGGGTTTATCTATACATATCTTGTGTAAAAAGTAAAAAGCATGGGTTAGCAAGCCAATTCCAGCTTGATACTATCCTTGAATCATAAGAGCTTTGCATTTAAAAATTATTCAAATTAGACTAATTGTGTAGCATGAAAATGGAAATCAAAGTTTGACACGATATGAACGTGTCAACCAGGAAAATAAGTGAAAAAAGGTTTGATAAATACCTAGATTCCACTATTAATACTTGTATGCTTGTGGACTGCACGTGTCGTGTGTGTGCGTGCGCGGGCACATACGTCACACCTGTGCAAAGACTATGGTACATGTAGGAGCCAACTAGAGACCACTTATTCGATGAGCAATTGTCTGAGACTAAAGGAATTCTTATACCTTTCCCAGACTGATTCCAGGTGAAGAATATTACAAATTGTGAAAAGATATCAATTCATTGTCAATCCGTGCAAACACCAAAAATAATGCTTTATATTACCAAATTTATGAAATATTGGTGATAACTATATTGGTGGGCCTTCATAAACAAATTTTTTTGCTGAAAATTTGAAGTAAGGGTGGGAACATGCATTCCCCATCATTACTTGTTCATTTATTGGTTGGTAAGCAAAATTATCATAAAAAATGTTGCGGAATGGCAAGTAAGCTCAACCCCAGGGGTGGAGAGAAACACCAGGCATCATTTAGGGAGGGGCAGAAAGCAAATGGAACATGTAGCAGATCAAAACCATATTAGCAGCCTGCAGCCCATCTAGATATCTATACTTCCTAAGCTTAGTGCCTCAATTCCACTGTAGTTCTCTGGTCAATCAAAGTGCTTCCCTCCATGTTGAGTTTCAATAAAATTCTTTCACTGTTAATATTTTTATTTTTATTTTATTTTTTCCCTCTCTTTCCATCTCTGGTTTCCCTAGTAAGGTAATTTGTTATTAACATAATGGTGCCTATAGATAGGCCTCAAAATACAAAAGCTTGTTTTGGTCCTTTAATTCAAATTACCTTTGGCAAGCTTTTCTGCTCCCTTCTTTTCATGTGTTTGTACGCCAATCGGTACTGGCACAGAGTCTTCCTTACATTAGACTCATTCTTGGAACTCCTCCAACACCAGTTGGCCCCCTCTGTGGGCATGCTAACTAGTTTCAGTTACAAAATAGAAATGCCAATGAAGTAGAGCTCCATTTTTACATGGTCCCAACCAACCTGGAATGATATGTGCTTAAAGAAGCAAATCAACCTAGGATTCCCATGAGAATGAACTTGTGTGTGTTTGTTTTGCTCGTAAAAATATGCTATTCTTTGCATTATTATTGTAAATAATAACTGTCGTGCAAGAGTTGAAGATTCGTAATGCTCTTGTAATATTTTTTTCCCCTACCATATGATTATTTTTACTGAACTTTTCTTTTACACATCCTACAGGCGGATGGATTCGCAGCGGCGGAGAGGGTAGGAGTTGCTGCTACTCACCGGCAACTATTATGTGATAAAACAGTATTTCAGCTTATCCAGAAGTGGTTAGAAGTTAGCCCGAAGGTCAGCAAGCACTCAAAAACCTCCAAAACTTCTAGTAGAGTAATGAATGTCTATTCAGATTGAGGTTTTTTTGTGTGTGTGTGTTGTGTGTGTGTGTAAAGATCATTCCAAATTGTCTTCGTTTGTTCAAGTATTTACTTATTTTCTTGGTAACAACATATTATCAACAAGTTCATATTAATGGCTTCGTGATGTATAAAACTATAAATTTGGTTTTCCTACCAATCTATGTGAGATGCACTCCTTTAGTTTGATGTCCAGTTCGAAATTTGTAGTAGAGTCGTCGTTCATTCAGCAAATTGCTCTGTTTGGTCCGTGGAGAGCTTATAATTCGTTTTATATGTCAGGAGTAGCTCAGTGTTGTTGATCCATAACAATGCTATAGTAGATCAAGGGATCAAAAGGATACAAAAAAAACTGCATGATTTAATGGAAAATTTCCTCATCTCAAGCTTTTCGGACCTAGTGTTGCTATAATGGTTCCTCAAGTATAGATGAACAAGTATCTGACTAGTTATATAGTACTGCTCTTATATATTAATGCGAGATCTTAAGTGGTCCCAATTCTCTGTTAAGTTTAATTATAATACATGTAATGTGAAAAATTGGAATTATCCTCAGAAAAGCACCTTTACTAAAAAAAAAAATAAAAAGGTTGGAGTTCTAGCAGGCTGAAGCCATCACGGGATCTGTGTTCCATCATATTTATTGTACCATTGGGGTAAGGTTCTGATGAAAGAATGGGCCTCCTGCTTGTCTTGCCATTTTCTTCCTTACAGCAATCAACTAATCAATCAATGGCACTGTGTCCTGATTTTTGCTGGTAGTGATATTTATATGTTAGAAGTTTTAGTAATGGGCTAAAAGTCCAAATTTCAGTGCTATTAAGGCTCAACTGAGGCACAAAATCAGTCCATTGAAAAAGACATATTATCGGAAAGGTTACTTCGAGGGCTTGGGTGGCCCACCCTCTTGACCCCTCAATAATATAAATGTATTTACTAATTCAATACAATAATTACAACAATGCAAATGTTTTTTAGTGTCAATCATATACAATTTATTTTGTCTTGTGGGCATAGTAGGCATTGGCAGAGATCCGGAAGATAAGTGCTTGAGTTTGAGTTTTCGAATCGAATCATACTTTTGACTTGAATGATGCGTGTGTTGTGTGTTGTGGGGCCGATACACGCGTTTTAAGAAAAAACAAATATATATATATATATATATATATATAATTTATTTATTATTATTTTTATTTTGAGTAATAGAGCTACTCATGAGCTATCTCATGATTAATTTGACTAAAATTTATTTTTACGGTAAAACAGAGAGAACTTATGACAAAATTTTTTTTTTTTCAAAATAAGTAATAATAAAAATTTAAAAAAAAAAAATTTAGTACACAGTTGATCGTCTAAACAGTAACACCTATCAGCCCCTTAACCTAAAGAAAACAACTCATGGTGGCAATAACTTACCTTAATTTGTTAATTCTGCTATTGAGTAAATAAATAATCATTTTCAAAACTAAACCAATTTGTGAGGGGACTAGAGTTTTCTCCACTGGTGCGATTACTATTGTTGTGGTGGCAGGGAAGCACTCACGTCATCTTCTAACCTATACACTCACCCTAGGACCTGTTGGCTACCAATGAGCTACTAAATAGGTATTCTTCTCCCCAGTGAATGGCTAGAATGCATTATTATCAACGGCTAAGATTCACTTTCTAAAATCTCTTTTATATATTTACAAATGTATATAACTCTGTGTCTCTGGAATATTCTCTACTTTACACAACATTCAATAATCCTCCAACACTCCAAACAATTACTAAAGACTTTAGAATCTAATCCCCTACACTTGCGAAACAGATGCCGCAACCTCCTTTAACAGGGCTTGACACAGTGCTGAAAATGATTTTGGGCTGCATTGCTCCAGTCATCCTCAATGACTATGAGATGTTAGTGCAATCTTTTCTGATGAGGGGCACTGTATTTTTATGAAAAAGCTCTAAATAGATTCTATTAATGTTTTGTTAAGTTTTATTATAATGCATGTAATATGAAAAATTGGAATTAAGCATCCTCAGAAAGTAATTAATAGTCACTAATTATTAGAGGGTATTTTAAGGAGCCTTTCCTTAGTGATGTGATATAAGCATGGTAAAAATGTTGGAGTTCTAGCAGCTTGAAGCCATCATGGGATCTATGCATCCTGATTTTTATTGTTAAGTCCGAATTTCAGCACTATTAAAGGTCCAATTGAGTCCCAAATCCTAAATTGAGACCCAATGGCACACCTCTCCAGTGGGCTGGGCTTGAGCTGGTCAAAAATTTACCTGCCTTGGGAGAAATATTACAATCATACAATGTAGCAGTTATACCACATTTTAAACAGACATGGGTATCACTAATCAATTAAATCTTTTTGGTTGGTCACCATGTCGGTAAAATGATATGGTATTATTGTTATATTATACTCGATTTTTTTCCCAAGTTAGCCTTTAAATATTATAATAAAAAATTTTGATCTAACAATTGAGAATGCAAGTTTATAGGCCTATCGCTTTAATGGCAGGTTTGCTCTTTTTGAGAAATGTGTATTAATGATTGAAAGTGGGTACATTATTTGGATGTTTAAGCCAGTGTTTGAATAACTTACCGATTTTCTTAGTTAAATTGGAACCTTTAATTTTTCTTTTTAAAAGAAGAGATCATATCATGTCGACTAATGCTCTATTAATTTGTCCAAACAAGATTGCCTCAAGTTCACTTATCCAAATTACAGATAGTTTAACATGCAGTTTTTTCAGTTACTTTTGTTCGTCAAAATGTTACTGTATTAATTATTATCCATCTGAAATGAATTTTTGGCTCGGCCACTGCTAACATGAATCATATCATATACTATATTTTTGTAGGATGAAGTGCAAAAAAACCCCTTATAGTTTGAAAAGTGTACAAATAACCCCCTCATGTTCAAATCTCACCTATGTAGTATGAAAAGTGAACAAACAATGACTTATTGTTAGTTAAATAAAGTGAGATAGGCAAAAGTATGAAAATGCCCCTCAAGATTCTCTTTGCAAAAATAATAAAAAATGAGTAGAAGTTGAAATTACTTAAAAGGGCTTACACAAAATTAGAGAGTAAAATTAAATGAAATATAATGTAAAAAAACAATATATATATATATATATTATTTCATTTGATTTTTCAAATAAAGATAACATTAAAAATTATTTATCTGATTTAAAGATATATATTAAATAATTTTTAATGTTATCTTTATTTGAAAAATCAAATGAAATAATATATATATATATATATATATATATATATATATATATATATATATATAAAGTCAAGTGCCAAATTATATTCTTATGAATAATTAATGAATAGTAATATAAATAAATATAAAATTACTATATATTTTTCGTATAGAATAAACTATTTTATTTTATACAAATGACAAATCATTAATGCTTGACCAAAGATTTCATTCTTAAAAAAGTATATAATAGGTATAGACATTTAGGTGTATATATATTCATCTTATTGATTTTTAATTATATTCTCTCTCTTTTTGGCAAATTAATATTTATTTATTTGATCGATCATCTGAATATGGAAAAATAAACTTCTAACATAATATGTAAATCACTTTTATGTTTAAAAAAATATTATTATTTCTATAAAACAAATATTATTATATATACACATGACACAACATCTCACACATGGACATGCAGAGAACCTCTTATACACATTAGGATATAAGTAGAATTTTTGAAGAAAGATAAATTTAATTTATTTATCATTTATTATTATTAGTATTAAAGAAATAGATTTATATGCGTGGGAGAAAGCCATTAGAGAGAGACAGAGAACGAGAAGAAAAATATATATACAAACATAAATTATAGAGAAAGAAGAAATAAAATATAAATAGAGGGACATAATGAAATTGGGGTATTATATATATAAATGAGGGAGAAATGAATGAGTGATAGTTTGGGAAGTTCAAAAGGGTAGTATTGGTATTTGAGGAGGCCCAGAACGACATGAGCCGGATCTGACTTGCAAGCGCGACATCCGGTCCGTACAGCTGGGTCGGCCCATAAAAAGACACTGCCATATGGGCCGAACGCAAATAAGCCCATCAAAGGCGACCAGGACTTATGGAGGAACAGGCCCAGATCCAGCAATCCGTCAATATTTGTAAATATCTTGTAAATATCTATAAATAAGGAAAGGAATGAAAAGAAGAGGATCTTTTTGGGTTGAAGTGTAAGAATTCTAGAGAGAGAAAGAGGGAATGAATTTCTTGCATCTTCAATTGGCGCCGTCTGTGGGAATCGTATGGAGGTTTGGATGATCAATGAGGAATATCGAGTGGATTCAGACCAATTCGGTTGATCGAGACTCGATCTTTGGGATTTGGATCCAGATCTGAGCGATTGTGACCTACTCTGGAGGAATTACAATTCTTGAAGCTTTGGCAGAAGTGGCTTCAGATCTACGCAACAACGAGTTGTTCGATTGTGGCAGGATCTGACGGATTTAGAGTTCAGACAATTCAGATCTCGTAAACAGTGAGCATAATTCGGAGAATTCGAAGCCAGATCTGAAAAATTCCCACTCACGAAGCTCGGATCTACTCGCGAACTTGAGATTAATGCCTTTACTCCGTTCAGGAATAATGATAGGTGAAAGCTCCAATCCGATGGAGGCTGTCCAGCAAACAAAGCTTGAGGAGTTGATGAACTTGATTGAAGCTCTCAAAAAAGAGAATGCAGAATTGAAAGCTGGAATGCAACATCGGCAAATACCTGCGGTTTCGCATCCACTTCCGGTCGGTGAAGGAGGTGTTCAATCTAATATCGCGCGTCAAGGCGAGCACGACGAGAACAATCAGTCAGCTCACCATCGTGATGAAAGGATGATGGACAATTTGCCGCCAAATGTTCGTCGAATTGAGGATCACGAAGGATCGACTCACGTTGATCCGCGACATGAGCAGATTAGACGGAATGAAGCCATAACCTTCGATCCGCATCGGGAAAGGTTCGACCGAGAGGAAGTGATAGAGGTTGATCGCCGTCGAGTAGCGTCGCCTTGGCAAAGAGAGGTCGTAGAGGAACGGTCGTTCGATCCGTCTTACCGGCCCTCCATGGCTACTATCACTCATCGCGGTTCGGAGGGCAGAACCGTAACTCACAGAGCTACCGCTGGACTCCAGAGAGAGAATGAAGCTCTCCGATCCGCAGCTCGGACTGTTGATTCACCATTCACCGACGAGATCTTGAATGCCCCGCATCCAAGGAAGTTTGCTATGCCAGTCTTTATTCTGTTTGACGGAACAACCGATCCGATCGATCATGTGTACCATATCCAGTTGAAAATGGCCCTGAATACGGAAAACGACTCTTTAATGTGCAAATGTTTCCCTACAAGCCTAGCCGGACCGGCGCTCAGCTGGTTCAAAAACTTGCCTAGGAGCTCCATTGGTAGCTTCAGAAACCTGTGCGATCGGTTCATAAGCCAGTACTATGGGAACAAGCGCCCGCCGAAGGACATCTCGAGCCTATTCACAATGAGGCAGCACAAGGATGAACGTCTCCAGGCTTTTCTTACCAGGTTTAATCTCACTAAGAGTATGGTGATCGAATGCCACCCTTCTACGGCAGTTCAAGCCTTCAAGTTAGCCATGACACGCGGAACTCCGTTTCACACCAGTCTGGTAGTGAACACGCCGACTACTATGGATGAACTCAATGAAAGAGCCGATGGCTTTGTGCGTCTAGAAGAAGAGGAGGCAGCTAATGCTCGGACAACGTCGCTCGTGTCGACCGAGGAAAAGTCCAAGGCAAAGATCAGGCAGAAGCAGGCTCAACCGCAACGTCAGACCTCTTGGAAGGCAGAAAAAAGGTCCAGGGAGGAAGAGCTGATTACTCCGCTGAAGGTCACTCTGGCGAGGCTGTATCAGGAGAACAAAGATAAGTTTCATCCACCACTGCCAATTAGGCAACCCCTCGAACAGAGGGATCAAACTAAACATTGTGCTTTTCATTCTGATTTCGGTCATCAGACTAACGAATGCAGGAACCTGAGGAGGCAAGTGGAGATGTTGATAGCTAGAGGGGAGTTCGCGAGTTATGTTCAAGGTTCGGCGATAGAGCAGAATCGACCGGTGGAACAAATAAAAAGGAGTCATAAACAAAGCTCCCACAATTCATAACCAGTTCGTATAATCAATGCTATCCATGGTCGACCCGAGCCTAGTGAAGAGTCAGATGAGCTGCTCCGGGCACGCCTGCGGCAGGCGCAGATGAAGAAAAGGGTCGGCAGTGTGAATACTCTACACCAGCAGAGCCCGTCGATGCAGATAAAGTTCGACTGGACAGACCTGCAGCGTGTTCAACTGCCTCATGAAGACCCGTTGGTAGTCAGTTTGACAGTGGCAGACTGCTTGGTGCGCAGAGTTCTGATCGATCCTGGGAGCAGTGCGAATGTCATGCAGAGGGACACATTTGACAGGCTCGAGATTAAACCAGAGAGGCTCAAGCCCACTGGAAATCCCTTGTTAGGGTTCGATGGGAAGAGGGTGGAGCCCGTCGGGATGGTGGAAGTGGAAGTTCAAGCTGCAGAACGAGCTCTTATGGAAACTTTTGTGGTTGTGGAAATTCACCCCTCGTATAATCTCCTGATGGGAAGAGGATGGATTCACAGAGTCCAAGGTGTACCCTCAACTCTGCATCAGGTCATGAGGTGCCTCGGACCCGATGGAGATAAAGTGATAGACATTCGGGGGGATCAGGTTGCAGCCAAAGAGTGTTATTCCGTCACACTAAAGCATGCTGGGAAAGGAAAGGCGCCCGTCCGTTCGGCAAGCCCCAGATAGCAATTACAGGAACCTCCGCCCGAGCAGAACAGGGTGGAGGAGTCAGTCGACTTGACCGAGGAGCCCCTTCTGGATGTGCAGATCGATCAGTCCAGGCCAGAACGAACTACCAGAGTAGGTATAAGACTGACCAGAGAAGAGCAGCAAGAGCTAGTGGATTTCTTGTCCCACAATGCCGACGTATTTGCATGGAGTCACCTAGACATGCCTGGAATTAGTCCCTCCGTATCCTGTCATTCCCTGAATGTCAATCCCAATTTCAAACCAGTGAAACAGAAGCAGCGAAGATTTGCTCCAGAACGTAATCAGATCATAGCGGAAGAAGTCGATAGGCTGCTTGATGCGGGATTTATCAGAGAAGTGCACTACCCTGATTGGTTGTCCAACGTCGTTGTTGTGCAGAAGAAGAATGGGAAATGGCGAGTATGCATTGATTTCACCAATTTGAACAAAGCCTGTCCGAAGGACAGCTTCCCGCTGCCTAAGATTGATCAAATGGTGGATGCCACCACCGGGTATGAGCGTTTAACCTTTTTGGACGATTACTCAGGTTATAATCAGATCCCTATGGACCCCGCAGATGAAGAAAAAACTTCTTTTGTCACCGAGCGAGGAACATACTGCTACAAAGTTGTGCCTTTCGGACTAAAGAATGCGGGAGCAACTTATCAAAGACTTGTTAGCAAAATTTTTAAGAATCAAATGGGAAAGATTGTGGAAGCCTATATTGATGATATGGTGGTAAAGAGTAGGAAGAAGGATGATCATCTGAAGCATCTGCAAGATGTATTTGATGTACTGAAGCGATATGGGATGAGGCTCAATCCAACCAAGTGCTCGTTCGGTGTGAGTTCCGGACAATTTCTGGGACATGTGGTCAACCGCAGAGGCATCGAGGTTAGCCCCGCTCAAGCAGAGGCTTTGATTAAGAATGCCGAGCCAAAGACGATCAGAGAGGTGCAAGCCCTCACAGGACGAATAGCTGCATTAAGTCGATTTATTTCGAAATTGTCTGATCATTGCAAGCCGTTCTTTGACACGATTCGGAGCCATGGAAGGCAGGTCTGGGGGGATGAGCAACGACAAGCATTGACTCATTTGAAGGAATATATGCAGAATCCACCAGTCCTGTCAGCCCCAGATCCGGAAGAAAAGTTATTTCTATATCTTGGAGTATCTGGTGTCGCGACAAGTGCCGTTCTGATTCGTTGCAAGGAGGGGGTGCAATACCCGGTATTTTATGTAAGCAAAACAATGACAGAGGCAGAACAAAGATACTCAAAGGCCGAACGAGTGGTACTTGCACTTGTAAATGCAAAAAGAAAGTTGAGGCATTATTTCGAATCCCACCCCATAGCTGTTCTAACAACTTTTCCAATCAGAGCGCTTATGCACAAGCCAGAGCTCTCGGGCAGAATGACAAAGTGGGCCATAGAGTTGAGTTCATTTGACATAACGTATGAGCCGAGAACAGCTGTTAAGGGGCAAGCGGTGGCCGATTTCCCGCTAGAATGTGATGCCGAGGATACGGAAGAAGACCTTAGATGCGGCTCTTGGAAAATTTTTGTGGATGGCTCCTCCAACCAGATGGAGGCTGGAATTGGGATCAAACTGCAAACCCCAGAGGGTACTTCCTTGAGTCAAGCACTCAGACTTGAGTTCCGAGCCACCAATAATGAAGCGGAATACGAGGCGTTGCTAAATGGATTAAAGTTGGCCAGAGAGTTGCAGATCAAAAGTTTGACTGTGTATAGTGACTCGCAGTTGATTGTTCGGCAGGTAAATGGTGAGTACGCGACCAAGGATGACACGATGGGGGCATATCGTTCTGCCGTTCTGCATAAAGCCAAGGACTTTGCCAAGATTGAATTTATACAGTTACCGAGGGAACAGAATGAAGATGCGGACCGGTTAGCATGTAGTGCTTCGAGTTCCGGTGAAACATTGGCGAGGGTGATTCCAGTAGGAATACTGACCCAGCCATCTATTCTCGAAGAACCCTTGGACTCTGACCCTTGGCAAGTCAACGTCATACCGTATGAACCGAGTTGGATTGACCCCATCATTACCTATATTCGAGATGGTGTTCTGCCTATGCAGAGGGATGAAGCTAGGAGACTCAAAAAGAATGCTGCAAAGTACGCCATCGTGCGTAACCAGTTGTACAGAAGGTCCTACTCTGGCCCATACTTGAAGTGTGTCACCCCCGCGGAGTCGCAGCAGGTATTGCGAGCTATTCATGAGGGTGTGTGTGGCAATCATTCTGGGGGGCGTTCGTTAGCACATAAAGCAATGACACAAGGGTATTTCTGGCCAAACATGTCAAGAGATGCGGAGGAGTTCTCTCGAAGGTGCGATAAATGCCAACGATATGGACCATTGATCCACCAACCACCTGAGGAATTGCACGTAATGGCCTCGCCATGGCCTTTCGCGCAATGGGGGATGGATGTGGTCGGTCCTCTGCCAACTGCAAGAGCTCAGAACAAGTATGTGTTATTGGCCACAGATTATTTCACTAAATGGGTGGAAGCAGAACCATATCCTAGCGTGACTCAGACTCATGTGAGACGATTTATTTGGAACAATATTATCTGCCGTTTCGGCGTTCCCAGATCAATAGTCATGGACAATGGCACAAACCTCGACAGCAGGCAAGTAAGAGAGCTGCTGGAGGAGTATGGAATCAACCAGAAGTTGGCTGCAGTAAGTCATCCTCAGGCCAACGGACAAGCAGAAATCACAAACAGAACCATTTTCGCCTGCATTAAGAAGAAGCTGGAGGATCATAAAGGGAAGTGGTTGGATGAACTCCCGAACGTTCTATGGGCTTACAGAACCACCCCAAGGCGGCCGACTGGGGAGAGCCCGTTTGCAATGGCGTATGGTACCGAGGCAGTTATACCGGTTGAGCATTTGGTCCCCACTATCAGAAGCTTAGCATGGAGTCGAGATCAGAACGACAAGATGTTAAGATTGAACCTCGATATGATAGACGAAAGGAGGGACGCAGCGGCTATAAGGTTAGCATCGTATCAGCAAGTATTGGCGAATAGTCAAAACAAAAGAGTAAAACACAGGAATTTTGCCCCTGGCGATCTGGTTCTGAAAAGAAAGGTGGGGATGGTCAAAAAAATGATGCCACCCTGGGAAGGCCCATACAGAATTGCAGAAGTCATAGGCAAGGGGGCATATACGTTGGAAACCATGGCGGGAAGGTTGGTCAGCAAGCCCTGGAACGCCACGTCTCTGAAGAGGTACTACCAATAAAAGCTAAGTTTCGGCTTTAATTGGATGTTGTTTGTTGTCAATCAAATACGTATGAATGAACAAGTTACTGAAATTTACAAAAAAAATATAACTTTCTTTTCCAACGGCCTGCTAAAAATTTAAAGCCAAGTGGCAAGTGGCATTCTAGCCGAGCGCCAGGCACTTAAGCAAGATAAGTGGCAGCTGGCACTATAAGCCGAACGCCAGACACTTGCTAAAAATTTAAAGCCAAGTGGCAAGTGGCATTCTAGCCGAGCGCCAGGCACTTAAGCAAGATAAGTGGCAGCTGGCACTATAAGCCGAAAGCCAGACACTTGCTAAAAATTTAAAGCCAAGTTGCAAGTGGCATTCTAGCCGAGCGCCAGGCACTTAAGCAAGATAAGTGGCAGCTGGCACTATAAGCCGAACGCCAGACACTTGCTAAAAATTTAAAGCCAAGTGGCAAGTGGCATTCTAGCCGAGCGCCAGGCACTTAAGCAAGATAAGTGGCAGCTGGCACTATAAGCCGAACGCCAGACACTTGCTAAAAATTTAAAGCCAAGTGGCAAGTGGCATTCTAGCCGAGCGCCAGGCACTTAAGCAAGATAAGTGGCAGCTGGCACTATAAGCCGAAAGCCAGACACTTGCTAAAAATTTAAAGCCAAGTGGCAAGTGGCATTCTAGCCGAGCGCCAGGCACTTAAGCAAGATAAGTGGCAGCTGGCACTATAAGCCGAACGCCAGACACTTGCTAAAAATTTAAAGCCAAGTGGCAAGTGGCATTCTAGCCGAGTGCCAGGCACTTAAGCAAGATAAGTGGCAGCTGGCACCATAAGCCGAACGCCAGACACTTGCTAAAAATTTAAAGCCAAGTGGCAAGTGGCATTCTAGCCGAGCGCCAGGCACTTAAGCAAGATAAGTGGCAGCTGGCACCATAAGCCGAACGCCAGACACTTGCTAAAAATTTAAAGCCAAGTGGCAAGTGGCATTCTAGCCGAGCGCCAGGCACTTGCCATAAACAAACACACGGCAAAGCTAATATAAAAGAAAAAGAGAGAAAAGATATGTATGTATTGAAAATAAGTTGAATAAGAGCACAACACATAGGGAAAAAGAGTTCTGTCGTTTCATTGATATTGAGCATTGAGTTTACAAAAGAGAGATGTCCATTATTACAAAGAGATATGGAATGGAAGAGTCCAAAGGAGCCCTAGCTAGACGCCTCAGTACCAACAGCATCCTGGTCGTGCCGACTCGCCTCCTCGGCCCCATCAGCCGTCTCACCTTCACGAGGTGGGGAATCAAGATGAATGACTGAATCGTTCGGCTGGGGCTCAGCGTCAGCAGTGGCTATGGAAGGTACCACGGTTGACGATTTAGGAGCGGTCAGAGGCAGAGCGGTAGGAGGAGCTGTGATGATCCTTGAGGAAGCAATGTCCTGGCACTCATCGAATATGCGCTCCGCTTCGGTGGGTTCTGGGTCGACATAGACCCCCAGAGGTTCGATCCCCAGATCCTTGTCGACCTCATCCGGAGTGGAGCTGGTCTGTCCCTCATCCGGAACCCGGTCGGCGAAACCTTCCCGGAATCCTTGAGCATACCTAAGAGCACCGACCCTTGAGAACCGAGCGTGAAGAGCCAGCATCCCACCACTCACTCTGCTGATCGCATCGATCAGAGCGGTACGCTCGTCCAGAGCTCTTTTTTCAAAAGCCATCCGAGCAGACTGTTCATCAGCCAGAAGGCGCTGGAGTTCTGCCTTTTCTTCTCTAATTGAGTCACGCTCAGTCTGCCAGACGCTCTTTTCAAGCTGGAGGGCGTCCTTCTCATCCTGAAGGGAGTCATTCTCCTTCTTTAGGACATCTCTCTCTTGTTCAACTTTGTCAAGCCGAGCCAGTACCTCGGTATTCTTCATGGCGAGGAGGTCGTTTTCTTTATTAGCCACCTCCAGGCTATCAGAAAACTTACGAGCCCTGGCGTTCCCCATCTCCACCTGCTTCTGCATGGCCATCATTCCGAACAATGTCTGCATAGGTGCACATTAAAAACGGTTAAGCCAATAGTCAGGTCAGGCGAAGACAAGACCAAATAATATGAGAGAATTCATGAGTTGGAAAATAAAAGTCACCTCCATAGCAGATTGGGGAAAGCGGCTAAACACATCCTTCTGGGATAGGCCCTTTGCCGCCTCGAGGTCTTTCGGAGTCCACATGCTCCTATAGTATGCCATGGCGGTCTGGCCATCCTTCAGCATGGTCTCGTTCGGTTTCACGAACGTCCCATCCGTTCGGGTGTACCGAGGGGCCCATGGCGGTAGGGTGGGGATAGAAGGGGGGCCTGAAGCAGAAGCGGAGCCACCAGCTGCAGTGGGCCCAGAGGGAGCAGGAGCTCTGATCGCACGGTGCAAGAGAGCACCCGGCCCGGAGACCCGGGTCCTTCTTATGAGAGGCTCCTCCTCAGGATCGACTTCACTGTCAGGATGAGGCCTTTTGCCTCGTTCTTTGTCCCGAACGCCCCCCGCAGCAGCAGGAGCTGTGGTAGTCTGGGGAGACGCGCTCTGGTTGGCAGCAGGGGTGCTGACAACAGAGTTAATAGCCACTGTGCTCGGGACAGTGTCAGAGATGGTGGCTGAGGAAGAGGCAGACGCTGGAGAGGAGGTCGCCCCAGCAGCAGGTGTGGCTGGGGGAGTATTTTTCTTCCTGCCAAAAGAAGGAATCTGAAGCCTGCTCATGTTGTAGCCGAGTGATGAGAGCGCTAAGAGGTTGTCTGAAGTGAGGAGGTCTGAGCAGGAAGGAATATCGTTCAGAACGTATTTCTTCAAGTAATTACTCCTATCCCTGCAAACACTGTAGCTCAAGTCATCACAAGGTATTCCTAAGGAACGGCATAAGAAAGTACAAAAACGGGGAACGCATGTTTCGCAGGGGCAATCATGTTTATGGGATTTGAATTTCTTATAGGAGGAGACGGAACAGACACCAAAGGCGCTCGGGATTGGGTAACCCTCTGCAGCCGGCGAAGACCAAGCCCCACTAATGCCCACGATGCTATCCCTCCAACCCTTTTCAGATTTTATTGTGTCCGTACATATGGACATCTTCTCGAACGGGTAGAGGTGGTAGAAGGGCTCGTTAGTACGGATCTTACTGACCTTATAGCACAGAAGAAGGTCTATGAGGTCAAGGTCCAGATTTCTGTCACGCATCAACTGGAGCATAACGGATATGATTCTAAAGAAGTTGGGGTTGACCTGCAGGGGGGATATCCCCAATCTATTGAAGACATAACTAAAGAAAGGGTGCAGAGGGAACCTAACAACATTCAATTGAAGGTTCGTGAATAAGACTTCGCCGGGCAGGAGGCCGGCACCGGTCATAATGTTAACGTCCTGGGGGCAAACCCTAACCTCGATGTTGTCAGGAAGTCTAAGTCTCATACGAAGAACATCCAGATCTACAACCATGGTGGAAGTGCTTGAAGGATCTAAAAGGGGGTAAATAGAAGCCTGCCGAAAGTAAAAAGGAACGAAACTAACCTCAGAGGACTGCAAGATCGCTGGAAGAATGACTCTTGAAGGATTTCACCAGAAAAAGCTTAGCACTGTTCTAGAAAGAGAGAGATTTGACTGATGATGGAGACGGTAAAGGGACGTGAAGTGGTGTTCTAGAGCCTTATAAAGGCGAGGGGGGCCCGAGGGCCGAAGCGTCGGGAATGCGAGAAATTCCTCGAGCCCCGGAACATTGATTCTGGATCTGACCGTCCGTTCCCCCACGTGGTTTTCTCGAGCCGTCAACGTCATGATGAGACGCCATCAATAATTACCCCTTATTAAATAAGGAGCAATTATGGGGGCAGTTGAGGAGGCCCAGAACGACATGAGCCGGATCTGACTTGCAAGCGCGACATCCGGTCCGTACAGCTGGGTCGGCCCATAAAAAGACACTGCCATATGGGCCGAACGCAAATAAGCCCATCAAAGGCGACCAGGACTTATGGAGGAACAGGCCCAGATCCAGCAATCCGTCAATATTTGTAAATATCTTGTAAATATCTATAAATAAGGAAAGGAATGAAAAGAAGGGGATCTTTTTGGGTTGAAGTGTAAGAATTCTAGAGAGAGAAAGAGGGAATGAATTTCTTGCATCTTCAGTATTAAAGAGTCTTCTTTGGTCACATGACTCACATATATCACTTTTTTGAGGTCAAAAGCCCGTATTTGCTTATTTTTCATATTATAAGGGTGTAATTTGAACATAAAATGTGTTACATGCACACTAGGAGAGCCTTTTTTTTTCTTTTTTTTTTTTTTTTTCATTTCACCCTAAAGTTTATGCTTGCGAGCACAGAGAAAGAGCACATATGGACAAGGATGCTCTCCATTTGCACACTAGTCCATTTCCTCTATTTTTGTGAGTAAAAGTGTATCCCAACATTTTCGTACTGTGCATCCCAATATTTTCCTACTTGCATCCCAAACATGGGTGATGTGGCCATTTCTGGACTACTCATTTCAGAATAAAGGAAATGACACATTGTTTCACTAGAGGTCTCGAGCACAAATATATATATATGCAAGGGGGGATCAAGTTAGAACATGGGTTCCAATTATAACATCCATATATATATATATATATATATATATATATATATATATATAATATGTAATACTATATGACTTACAAGTTTAAGAAAGAGGTTAGGAGTATTTAATTTTTTTTCTTTGTTTCTTCTTTAATTATTCTTCAACGCAAATGGGATGAAGCTAAGTCACACAATTCTTCGCAACGGGTGTCGCTCTCACGCTCCAAGCGCGCTCCCGCTTTCACGCTCTGCGCGCATTCTCGCTCAAATTCTCACTATTTGTGATTTAATTTTGCCATTTTCGCACTTTTGCTCTTGAATTCGCTCTCGCTCTCTCTTTATGTGACTTACGGATGGACTTTGAGGTTTGAAGGGTCCAAGTCAAAAGAGTTTGAATCCCAAACACTGTTTCCACCTCCCCATCTAGGATTTGATTTGATCAAAACCCCTCAAAAAGAGAGAGAAGTAAATGAGCATTCTAAGGTTTTGAGGCCCAAACCTCAATCCAATTAGGTATAATTGAGACCCAATAGGACACATCTCCATTGGGCTGGGCTTGAGCTAGTCAAGATTTTATCCGCTTTAGGAGAAATATTAGAGTGTATCAGCGATACCATATATACTATCAAGCAGACATGATATCACCAATTAAGTAAATTTTTTTATATATTAGGATGGCTGGCCTTGGTGCAGTAATATTGCTCCATTGTGATTTTGAGGTCATATTTTGTCGTTCAAAAATAAGGATTCTCTCATGTCCTTTTAGTGTTGTAGTGTTGCAACACAAATTGATAAGGGATTCCCTTGTGTCTTTTAGTGTTATAGTGTTGCAACACAAATCATAACGCAACAACTCTAAATAGTTAATTCAATAACTTTAAATTTTGTTAAAGAATAATAATAATAATAACTAGAACAAAGAATGCATAATTTTATTTTTTTATTTTTAAAATAAAATATATTATCACATGTATACACTCATACACAGGGGCGGAGCTAAGGGGGCAGCAGGGGCCATGGCCCCCCCAAAATTTTTCCAATTTCTTCTTATACCCTTATAAAAATTATTATTTTATATAAATATTCTTACTTGGACCCCTAAATTTTATATTAAATTTTAATTGGCGCCCCCAAAAATTTTCAAAACACTAAATTATTGTCCATATAAATATGAATTCAGAATAAATATAGCCTGCATCACCTCAAAACTCACATTAAAATTTTAGTTGGACCATCTATTTTTGAAAGCTCAAATCTTATAAAATAAAAATTTAAGTTAATTGTTGGTAGATTTTACAACAATACATCATTGTTTTATTTAAATGAATATATACACAAGTATAATATCTTTTATATGAATTCAAGAAAGAGAATAAAAAATTACTCAAATGTTTCCTCATATGAAATAAAAACACATGAACCTTCTTTGTGAATCAATTCGTGAGAAGTAGTAAAAACTAAAATATTGTGACAAGAATATAACAATAATATTATCATATGAGATAATATTTTTAATTGTCATTGGAAGACAAATTCTATAGTTACTCTTATATAAATTATTAAAGCACCAGTGACGAACCCAAATTTTTTTTTTTTTTTGGGGGGGGGGGGGTTGGCGTAGGTCCATTTTTGTAATTTCAATAAAGTTTTCTTAATAAATTTTCAAAAATTAAAGTATAAAATGCAAAAAGAAAAATTCAGTGGAGACAAATTGTAATTTCAATAAAGTTTTCTTAATAAATTTTCAAAAATTAAAGTATAAAATGCAAAAGAAAAATTCAGTGGAGACAAATTGTAATTTTAGTGGAGGCATCTTTATAAATTCTCAAAAAGTTGAAGTATAAAATAAAAAAGAATTATGTGGGGGCGAATTGCAACTTTAGTGGGGGCGCCCCCACTGAATTTTTAGTATTTTTATTTTATACCTTCAATGTTTTAGAATTTATGAAGATGCCTATGTTGGGTTCGTACGTGCCTGAAAGCACCTCTCTATTTTGTTCCTGCTAATTGTATTTTATTAAAGTTAAAATGTTATATTTTTCTCTTAATGATATGTATTTTTCTCAAAGTCGAATCAAAGTAATCAAATTTTTATTTTTTAATTGAAACATTTGTTGAATAAAATTTAATTCTTGAACAGTTTTTTTTTTTTTTCTTCTTTATTTACAACTTTTTCTTTTACTTCGGAAGAGGAGAGGATCATACCTCAACTTTCTAGAAGCCTTTATACGTGCAAACGTCCTTGAAAGTGAAATCCCAAGGGTCCTAGTCTTTTGCCACACTATTACTTGTGGTAGGTATTTTAGTGCTAAGAAGACCGCACTCAAGGTTCTTCAAAGTGGTCTCTTTTGGCATGAAGCATCACAATAGATCACTAACTTATCGCTTTCTCTTCTTTATTTTTTTTTTTCTTTTACATATCGATCAATTTTCATAACTACTTATTTAGGTTCATTTTCCTCATTTTTTGAATTATATTTTTTCAATATAAATACTAGTAAGAAATTAAGCATAGCATAGTAATAATTTTTTTATTACAATTGATTGATAAACTTTAAATTATATAGTATTAATTCGACCCCAATTGAGGGGAGTCTCATGTAGTGGATTGAATCTTTTATTTATTATTATTATTTTTTAAAGTTGGACCCTCCCAAATTATAATTCTTGGCTCCGCCCTGCTCATACATGCATCATTCTCTACAATTTTCTACACCACCTTCTACTTTTTCTCTCCACTTGTACCTTGCAAGTTGCAATCTCTATAAAGAAGAGGATATTCAAGAGGAATGTGCAATCTCTACAAAGAAGATGATATTCGTAAGAAAAGATGAAGGAGAGGAATTCACCTTAACGAAAGGTATCTAATTAAAAAAAGCTCTTTTATTTCTCTCTTTCTTCTCTTTTAACAAAGTAATGACCAGATTTACTCTTGGGAAATTAATTCGTTGATTTTTTTATTAAGTAAATAAATAATCATTTTCTATGGGCACAAAATCAAGTTATTTTTATTGGTGTGGGGGATTAACTGTCTCACAACAGTTTGGACATAGAATGTGCATGCTATTGGCTATAGGAAAAACAGCTAATCTTCAATCTCTAATAGCCCAAGGAGGATGGGATATGCAACTTCTTTAGGAGGAGGAAGTACAACCATTTAGGGATTTTCTGCTGAACATACCTGTTTTGCAGAATTCTGACAAAATTTTGTGGAATAGGGGGCAGTTCAGTTTCAAGAAAGCTTGGAAATACTGTAAATCAGTTGAAGAAACAGTTCAGTGGCATTACTTGTGTTGGGGCAAAGCTAGGCTGAGGTGGTCTATAACAACTGTGTTTGCAATGCAAAGACAAGATGTCATCTATGGTGAACCTACAGAAGAGAAATTTGTTACTGGCCCCCTAGATGTTCTTTATGTTCGAATAATTGTGATCGATGACAGGGATCATGTTTTTATTACCTGTTCTTACTCTCAACAGTTTTGGGCTTGGATTGCTGATGTTTTATAGTGGGATGTGGCTGGATTTGGTATTGTTAATACTCTGTGGGAGTTATTTCAGTGGTGTGACAAGTTATATGATGATTCCAAGACTCTTAGAAGCTTGCTTGCTGCTGCTATATGGGGTTATGGAAAGAAAGAAATTCTAGATTTCATGCAGGACAGACTAATGACACACAACAGTTGGCTAGAACTGCGTTAATGGAGGTCCTCCAAGTACAAAATGTTAGACTACACATGATTTGTTTCAGTGATCTTTACTTTGATTGTTTTTTCTTGTACTGGAAATGGGTGTTCTCTTAATCCCATTTTTTGTTTTTATGTTTTCTGTTTTTCTGACAGTATGCTCTCTGTGTATCTGTACTTTTAGTCTTCTTTGTTAATACAAATTATAAACACTAATTATGAAAATAAATAAATAAATAATCATTTTGGAAACTAATCAATTTGTGCCGCAGCTAGAGATTTCTCCCACCTGTGTGCTTACTAATGTTGTAGTGTGGTGTTAAAACTCTCATTATCTTCCAAGCTATACATTCACTCTAAGACTTGTCGGATACAAATGAGACTCTTAAATACGCATTTTCTCCTTAGTAGATGGTTATGATGCGTTTTCTAGAATTCTTTTCTAGATATTTACAAGCTTACATAACTCAAACTTATCTAAAATATTCTCTACTATACTATAACATTCAATAATCCTCCAATACTAGACAAAATTATAAAAAAAACTTTAGAATTTAATTATCTACACTTACTAAGTAGGCACCATGCAGAGTTTTCAGCACTCGCATGTCACCTGCATGGCACAACCTCTTTAACAAGGCATGACACATTACTGAAAATAACTTTGGACTGCATTACTCCTGTCATCCTCTATGAGTGTGAGTGGTTATGTTGAATGGATAATTGATATTGCCTAGTGCAATTTGCTTTATATATATTTATGAGGGGCACTTTATTTTTATGAAAAAGCTCTAAATAGACTCAATGATTTGTTAAGTTTTTTTGTAATACTTGAAATGTGAAAAATTGAAATTAAGTATCCTCAGGAAATTATTAATAGTCACTAATTATAAGGGGATTTCAAGGATTTTTTGTTTTTTTTTGTTTTTGGGTAAGTAAGTATGTGTATAGAAGGAAAAAAGGTAATTACAGAGTTAATGTGAGATCTGTAAGGTAATCTGATTTAAGAATGGGCCTCCTGCTTGTATTGCCATTTTCTTCCTTAGAACAATCAACTAATTAATTAATTGTATTTGGTGTATTATCTAGTTACTTACTCGGTACTAAGTCACATAAAGCATAAATAGAAGCGAGAGCGGGAGCACTAAAGCGATAAAATTAAGTCTCAAATAATAGGAACATGAGCTAAAACACTCACGAAACGTGAGAGCGAGAGCGTGAGAATGACACTAATTAAGAAGAATTATGTGACTTAGAATTGGTAGAGTTCCTAATTCTCCGAACAGATGTGCGTTCAAGTCCCCCTCCCTTTTAAACTCAACAAGATTTCTCACTTATGTTTTGCTGATGATCTTATACTTTTTTGTAATGGAAACCCACACTCCCTTGAGATTCTACTTAATAGTATTCATAAGTTCTTTAGTCTATTTGGTCTCAAGCCTAATCTGAACAAGAACAACATTTTTACAGCTGGCATACCTTTGGAGGCAGTGAGTGGTATGATCACAACTTCTGGGTTCGAGATTGGGCACTTCCCTTTTAGATATCTTGGTGTTCCCCTCTCTGCAACTAGGCTTCTTGCTACTGATTGTAGAATCTTGGTTGAGAGGATCACTTCTAAAATATCCAGTTGGACCTCCAGATTTCTTTCTTATGCAGGAAGATTACAACTTATTCGATCAATTCTCATCAGCATTCATGCCTATTAGGGCAACATCTTTGTGCTTCCTCTTTAGGTGACTAAGCAAATCAATTGTGTTTTAAAGAACTTCCTTTGGACTGGCCAGGAGATGAAGGACAATGGAGCAAAGATTAACTAGTATGCAGTGTGCAAGCCTAAAAACTATGGTGGTCTTGGCCTTTCTAACATTGCTGCCCTTAATAGGATCTCAATTCTCAAGCACATTTGGAATCTGTTTTGTGATAATGGCCAATCCCTCTGGTATGATTAGGTCCACTCTAACTTAATCAAGGATGGTAGCTTTTGGAAAATTAAGGCTAGCCAACTTAGCTCTTGTAACTAGAGAAGGTTGCTTAAGCTTAGGGGCATGGCTAGGCCTTTTATCAAACACCATGTAGGGGATGTTATGGACACTTCCCTATGGTTTGATTACTGGCTCCCCTCAGGACCTATTGAGGATAGAATGGATTTTGCAACCATCTCTAATCACCTTTGGGATAACAAATCCAAGGTCAGCTGTTTGATCAGGCATGGGCAATAGAGAATCCCAAACCATTTCAGGAATATTATTGGTGTTAATGAAACCATTCCCCCTATTAATGGTGGCAACAAGGATAGGGCAGTATGGACTCTCTCTCCTACAGGGGGGTTCAATTTGAAGCACACCTACAATGCCCTTCTACCACCAGCTCCTCCTTCTAGGTGGAACCATATTATCTGGTTTCCCAAACATATCCTTAGGCATGCATTTATTACATGGCTTGCTTTAAATTGCAGACTCTATACTAGAGATAGGAGCTTCTGGTTGACATCGGATAAACATAACCTCTGCTCTCTCTGTATGGAAGAGATGGAGACCCATGAACACTTATTCTTTAAATGTAGGTTTTCCTCCTCTATTTGGGATTATGTTCAGCACAAGTGTGGTGTGTATTGTGGTGATCGAAGCTTCCTCTTCATAGGACAATGGATTGGAACAGTTTGGAATGTTGAATATAAATCGATTGAGGCCATCACAATCAAATTATGCTTCTCTACTACAATATATTTTATATGGAAAGAAAGGAACAATTGTACCTGTGTTGGGGCTCAAAAACCCTCTCAAGCTGTTTGGAAGATCATCGAGGACTGTGTTCGTTCTCGTCTCCTCTCTATCAAGGCTAAGGACTCTACCAGCTCGAGAGTTATCGCTGCCGAATGGGGAATCCCTAGTTTGATCAATGGCGATGAGGTTACATTTGAGTGATGTTGATCTCTTGTTGTCTTCCTTCTCTGTTTTGATTTTTTGTTCCTGAGCATGAGGGAAGGAAGGTTTTTTTTTTTGTTGGCTTCAGGCCGCTTAGTTGGGCTTATTTTTGCTTTGTTGCCTTCGGGCTGTTTTTGCCTTCTTGGGCTAGTTGGGTAATCATGTACATCTTTCTTTTTGGTTATATATACTGACTTACCCAAAAAAAAAAAAAAAAAAATTATGAAAAAAAAATAATTAAATGTATCTTGATTATAGAAGGTAGTGTGATACGGTATTTAAATGCTAGAAGTTTTACTACGTGCTAAAAGTCCAAAATTCAGCACTATTAAAGGCCCAAATCATAAATTGAGACCCAATGGCACACATCTCGAGTGGGCTGGGCTTGAGCTGGTCAAAATTTTACTAAGAAATATTACATGTAGCAGTGATACCATGTTATCAAGCAGAAATGTATCACCAATCAATTAAATCTTTTTATACAATGCAAAATGTTAGTAACATGGCATTTAATTTAATTCTAATCACAACCACAATGTTTAGATTTAATTGATTGGTATCCATGTAGGTTTGACATTGTATCATTGTTGTATCATAGGTTTTTTTTTTTCCTTCCCGATTTTGCCTTTAAATATTATAATAAAAAAATTAATCCAACAATTGAGAATGAACAAGAGTTTATATTTTTCATGGTAGATTTAATCTTTTTGAGAAATGTGTATTAATGATTGAAACTTGGTACGTTACATAGATTTTTAAGCTAGTGTTTGAATATCTTACCGATTTTCTTAGTTAAATTGAAACATTCAATTTTTCATTTAAAAAGAATAGATTATACCATGTCGACTGATGTTCCATGAATTAGTCCAAACAAGAGTTGCCTCAAGTTAACTTACCTAAATTACAGATAGGTTAACATGCAGATTTTTCAGTTACTTTTATTTAGTATGCAAAAATTTTAATAATTATAATTGTGCCCCCACTTAAATTTTAAAATATTCAAAAAGAGGTCCTTAAAAAAAATTCAAATTTCAAAAACCTCTACTTTTCTAACTCATTAGCCCCCCAACAAAATTTTCAAAATTTTAAAAAGATGCACGTCTTTCTTCTCGAATGAGTCCACAAAGTTTTAAGAATCACAAATTTCAAAAAAGAGTAGTGACACTGACGAGGCCGAAGAGTTGAAGTGAATTGTCTAACCGAATGATTTTGATTAGTTATTTATGCAAAATACGAGCAAGTGAAGGAATGTTTACTCCCTTATTTTTTACTTAAATGACCAATTAAAAATAATAGATTTGACAAATCACTACAACTATTTGGCGGCGTAAAAATTATTTTTATTAAAAAAAAACACTGAGACAAATTTCTGGTTTGGTCAACCGTGAATCATATATTCATATCATATACCATATTTCTTTATGTCCTAAAGTTTTATAGCTAAAATGCTTGACTCCAGACTCACCGATTTTGTGGTGAATTTTATAATTGGTGGATGCATTCTGCAATTTCTTCTATACTGTTCTGTTGTGAAAACCTGATCCATATGTAAAGTTTTGCTATTTTTGGTTGCACTATTTTTAAATTAAAATTTTTTAAGAGTGAACTTTACATCAGTCAACAGGGAAGTATTTATCCCAATCCCTTGTAAAAACCTGATCCATATTTAAAGTTTTGATTTTTCGCAAGTGGCAAATATATCCCACCAAGGCTATAGCCTAACATTATCTCTTTTACTTTTTAAAGTGAAAGGTAAGAGTTCAAGTCCTATAGAGATAAATGAGTGCATGCATTTTTAGCCGAGAAAAAAGCAAAATATATCCCTTAAGATCTAACCTTAAAGGAACAATAAGAATTGTAGGAAAGATTATTGAAGTACATAGATTCTGAAGTTGTGTGTGAGAGAGAGATCCCAGTTTTTGTGATCTCTATAGAGCTTTTCTTGCTCCAATGTCTCAAAATCTTGGTCTCTGATTTCCTAGTAATGTAAATAGTATTAACACAATGGTAAATTCTCTTTGCAAATGGGTGTAGGAGTTGCCGCTAGTCACCAGCAACTGTTACGTGTTCAGCTTATCCAGAAGTGGTTAAGAGTAGCTCAAGGTTGGTGATCTTTACTCGATCCAGGATCAACAGGATACAGAAAAAATATATAATAATAATAAATAAAAAATAAAAAATGATTTAATGGGAAAATTTTAATGATTTTTGTACTGAATAGTTGCAGTGAATTGCTGGACTTATTCTTTTAATTGGTTAATTATGCAATAAATAAGAAAGTTGAACCTTCACTTAGTTGTATTTGGTATAAATAGCCAATTAAAAATTATTCAGTTACGCAATTTATTGCAAGTATTCGATGTGAGTAAACTACTCAAATTTTCTCATCATCTCAAGTTTTTCGGACCTAATGTAGCTATAATGGCTCCTCAAGTATAGGTGAATAAGGATCAAACATCTGTCTAGTTATGTATAGCAGGACTCTCCTGACGTTGATATGGATCAATAATAACATAACATGTGTCAAGAAAAAATTAAAAATTAAACCTTATTTTAATGCAAGATCTTAAATAATAGTCCCTTCTGTTAAGTTTAATTATAATACATTTAATGTGGAAAATTGGAATTATCCTCATAAAATTATTATTAGTCATTGATTATTAGAGGATTTTGTGTCACCATTCCTTTGTGATGTGATATAAGCATGGAGCTTTCAAATTTAAAAGCACATTTACTTAAAAATAATAATAATAATAATAATAAAATAAGGTTGAAGTTGTAGCAGCTTGAAGCTATCATGGGATCTGTGTTCCATCATATTTCTTGTACCATTGGGTGGGGGCCATGCCCAATTGAGGCACAAAATCAGTGCAGTTAGGATAAATCGAGACCCAATGGCACACTTCTCCAGTGGGATGCGTTTGCCGCAACAGTAAGTTTGCTCTAGCCCATTATGATATCGTGAATATGATTTTTCTGTATCTTTACTTTAAATAGTTAATTCAATAACTTTAAATGAAACAACACAATAATTATTACAATATAAATGTATTTACTAATCCAATAACTTTAAAAGGATAATACAACAATTACAACACTTATAACAACATAAATGTATTTATTAGCATCAATCATATATATATTTTTCCCTAGTAATAGAGCTCATCGTGATAATCTGGAAAATTTCATTAAATGTCTAATTTGACTTTTTAAGCATCTCAAAAAAAAAATAAATAAAGAGCTCATAATATTTTCTAAAAAAAATTAATAATAATAAATTTCAAATACCATGCATTGACAGCTTAAGCAAAACCGACATTAATTTGTTAATTCTACTATTTAGAAAATAAATAATCATTTTGAAAACTAAATCAATTTGTTAGGGGACTAGAGATCTCTCCACTGGTGCGATTACTTATTGGTGTTGTCCCGGTCAAGCACTCATAGCCGCTTCTAACCTATACAGTCACCCAAGGACTTGTTCGCTACAAATGAGCTCCTAAATAGGTATTTTCTCCACAATGAACAACTATGATGCATTCTTATCAACGGATAAAATTCACTTCTAAAATCTCTTTTATATATTTACAAGCTTACATAACTCTAGTCCCTATAATATTCTCTATTGCACGCACTACTACAACATTCAATAATAATCCTCCAACACTCCTCGCAATTACAAAAGAATCTAGAATCTAACCCTCTACACTTGCTAAAAAGACACGGAGCAAGTACGCAACCTCCTTTCTAAATAATTTTGGACTGCATTGCTCAAGGCATCCGCGGTGAGTTAGAGAGGTTATGAGGGGGTTTGAAGCCATCATGGGATCTATGTTCATTGTTCAATCATATTTATTGTACCATTTGGGCCCATACAGTATTCATGTGAGAATACTGACTCCTGCTTGTACCAGTATTAAAGGTCCAATTGAGGCCTAAATCACAAATTGAGACCCAATGGCACACATCTCTAGTGGGCTGGGCTTGAGCTAGTCAAAATTTTACCCCACCTTGGAATAAATATTACTCCCTCCGTCCCAATTTTAGTGTCACTTATAAGGGGACATGGGACATGCATTGTCTACCTGAAAAATTACTAACTTCCCCTTTTAAGTTTTGAAAATTGAAGTTTGAAATTTTAAACTCAAAGGGCATATATGAAAAAATGTAAAATATATTGTTTGAAAAAGGAAAGTGGACTATTATTTTGGGACAGATAAAAAAGGAAAGTATGACATTTATTTTGGGACAGAGGAGTACAATATTATCATGTATCACCAATCAATTAAATCTTTTTATACAATCCAAAAAGTTGGTAACATGGCATTTAGTAGTTCTAATGTAATGACTCGGTCATTTTTCTTCCTTCATTTCATTTTCTCAGATTTTTACGGATATTTTTTTCCGTTGATCCTTTCTTTTCTGAGTTCGGTTTCTCGTTACTTAGTGTCATCTTGAGTGCTCGTGGATGGTATTCGAGACTCTTTTCTTTGCATTGACAACTTCTTTTAAGAACCGAGTCATTTTCATATTTTCACTTTTTGGACATTATTCACTTTTTGTTTTTATGCCCGTTTGTCACTTTGTCGGCATAACCTCACTTTTTATGTTCGGAGTTGGTTTTTGACTTTATGTACCTTCATTCTAAGTGGTATCCACGAAATACATATCTTTATTTTTGTAGAAAAGTACCTCGGTTACTCCCGGTGTCCATTGGGGTATAGATACATAATTCTTTGGAAACATTTTCTTTTCTTGGGTTATTTTTCGTAAATATCTTTTGAAGATATTTTATTTCAGGGGTTTTTAAGAAAATATTTTTGGAAGGTATTTTCATTCTGGGTTATTAATGCAATTAACCCTTTTTGTAGGGGATATTTGTGCAATTAACAAAAGTTATTACAAAGATGCCTCTTTGAGCCTGAATCCTCGTACGGGATTCATTTTCAGTTTTCGTCAAGTCTTGTACTCTTAGAATTGTCTTCTGGTCGTTTTTCCCCAGTTTCAGGGTTTCTAACCCTAGTTGTCGTCGAACTTGTTCGAGGCATATCTCTCTACTCGGGATTCGGTTTTCGACGCCGTTTCTTCTATTGTTCACCTTTTATCATTTCGGTTCTTTTTTGTTCATGGAGTTTTGCCGTTTGAGCGATTCTGAGCGAATTTTACTTTTCCGTACCCAGCGGAACTCATTCGGGACACTTTTAGGGTTTTTCTATAAATAGGGGGTTAGTAAATGAAAAATGAGATTTTCTCATCTCTTTCCCCTCTCTTGGCCGGCAGCCATGGCAGCCAAGGGGCTGCCACCCTTCTTCTTCTTTTTCTGGGCTCTTCCCTCGTGGTAAATGCCATAGGGCCTTAGCGTTTATTGTAGGCCTTGATGAGATCTTCCTTTCCCCCTTATTAGAATTCCGTTTTGGCCATTTTTTGAGTTCAGGTTTGAAGCCAAGTTAGGATTTTGGTAGGACTTCCTTGGGGTTAAATGTTCACCATGTTATCCCTGACAAAATCTCGAAGTATCGTCGGATTTGGAGCCGTTTCATTTTGTTGGCTTTTGAGATTTTCAACTCAAATTGAGGTAGGGGATGTTATAGGTTTATATTTTTGTTATCTTGCATGCTATTGATACTTATACAACTTGTGTGCATGTTTTTGTTCAAATTCTAGAAATAAATTTAATTTGATTTAAATTCTACTTAATTGTACTTTGCTTGTATTCCATTTTAGACTTGATATATGACATGGTCATGACTTAAACCTTGTTATATACTAATTTGGGATCATTTGAATAACTTTTAAAATCTAGAGGAAATTGATTAATGAGTTTAATTAATTTTATTTTAAGTGTTTTAGTCACTTAATCGGAGTTTCAACTTGATATTGTTTGATGAGCGCTGAAAAGTGCATATTTAAATTCCTTAAGCGATGGTATTTTAGTCCATTCATCTATCTTTATTTACCCGTTTTAGTACTTATTTATGTTTTTGTCTATTTCAGGTCAATAATGTTAAAAAGGGCTAAAAATGGCTTCTTACAACCCTTTTGGAGTCAAACTAAGCTTTAGTGAAAATTTGGAGCAAAATGAGACTAATGCTGAAAAACTGCCAAGTTGGATCGATTCAACTTTTTCTGAGATCGATTGAACTTTTCTGAGATCGATTAAAGTTGGATCGATCAAACTTTTTCTGAGATCAATTGAACTTTTCTGAAATCGGTTAAAGTTGGATCGATCAAACTTTTTCTGAGATCGATCAAACTGTTCGCGAAAGTTATTAAAAAGCATATCTGAATCTCATTTCAAACCAACTCAGGCAGAGCTTCAAGGAGATGATTCTAGGGCTAAGTTCTTACATTTTTGGGCTCCCAAAGCCTTGTATATATGAGAGATTAAATCATTTTTGTTGAGAGATCCATACTTTTACATTGTATTTTCTATATTCTCTTTAGTTTTTCTCTCTAGAAGGTTAGAGATTAGGGTTAGAAGAAAAGAGGGAAGTGGAGGCACATCTTAAGATTTATCTCTAGATCCACTCTCTCTCTCTCTCTCTAGAGCTTCAAAGAAGAAGAAGAAGAAGATGGAGCCATGTTTGGAACTTACCCTTGAGGGTTCCATGACCATATCTACCTCCTCCATGATTGGCTAGATCTACACTTAGGGCTTGGATGTGCCCTAAGTCTTGTGTAATCTAAACCCTTGTATTTCTATTTTTGGAGATCTATATATATTGTTGTGATCAGTGTTTTAGCCTTGTGAATTTCATAAATCTTGGTATATCTCTATGATTTCTATGGTTTAATTCTTCCTATTAATTCTCTAGTTTATTTGCATGTCTATGTGTGATTAAATTGAGAATTATATCTCACATGATTCATATGGTTTAATTCTTCCTATTGATTCTCTTTGTAATTACATGTTGTCTTATGTGTGATTATTTGGGAATTGATCTCTACACTAGTTTTTCTATATTAATTGCATTCTATGTGTGGTTGATTGAGAATCTAGTGATGGCTAAACATGGGTTTTCATTGAATGAGTTTGTCAATTAATTTGATGGATTATTCTTACACTTGATGGGTTGTTCTACAATTTAATTCATGCTTGTAGGTAGGTAGACAATCTATACTTGATTTGATATTTCATAACTTATTATTACAAATTCCATGATTCTCTAGATTGATGTGTGCTACAATTGTGACTAGTTTGATGGATCATTCTTAGATTTGATGGGTTGTGCTACACTTAGTTTATTTGTTGGTTAGGTAGACAATTCATACATGAATTTGATGGTCCATGCTTAATATTGCAATTAGTAGTCGCATTTTGTTCACAACAATGTATTCCCCAGTAATGGAAAGCAAGTGGTTAATTACATGAGTTTAGTGGTGATTCCAACACCCTGAGACCTCTCTTCATATCTCTTAAATCCCTATCTCTCACTAGTTTACTTTACTTGCATTTTAATTTCATTGCACCTTAGTTTAATTAACCAATCTCTTTCTTTGCAATGAATTGATACGCTAGAGTTGAAGTTAAATTCCAACACGTATAATCCCTTGGGACGATCCCTACTCACTCTTACTACGTTAGTAGTAGTGTTGGTAGTAGTTTTGTAAATTTAAACTTGACCTAAAGGCTTTTCTTGAACCGCACATTCATTACATTATTTTAGCGTATAAGAACGGCCCTCGTCATTGTTGATAACCATGCTATGTCCCTTAACATATATTAAATTGAGGCTATTTGAAATTGATTTGAAATCTAGAGAATTTAATTATTTTTATCTAATTAAATTCTATCTAATTTTTTCATGTATTAAATTATGTCTTAGAAGTTGTTCTATATATAAATCATGGATTAAGACTTGTTATGTTTTGACTTGATTATGTTTTAAACATTGAATAACATGGTTGTTATGTTTATATTCATTAGAACATGTTTATAATATTGAATATATTGTTGACTTGTGAATTATAGATATTGATGAGGATAAAAATAACAGGCAACTCAAAGTCAAAATAAGATAAGGGTAAGGGATTTATCCTCCCCAAAATCTCTATGGAATTATAAAAAAAATCTTTGGTTACCATGTGTAACGATAGTTACCATTCCTGTAAGAAGGAAACGATATTATCTTGGATCAGGGAGAATCTTGCTTCAACAACTACTACCATTAATGCTTCTATAAAAAAATTATTAGTCAACCTAAAAAGGTACGCCATAAATTTTATATGTAATCCTTATCGGATATTAGATCATCAAGTACTAACTTGACTGTCGGAGTGCACCCGGCCGGCATCACGCCGGTCATCACTTCTCTTGTTTTGTAGGAATCGCCACCGACTCTGGAGCGTGTAGATTTTTGGCATCAACAGATATTATTAGCCTTGTAAACTTATTGCTACAATGTCGTATAATTAGTGTTTAAATTCTACCATGGAGGCATGATTTAAATTGTTAAGTAGATGATATTGTATTGTACATTGTATCATAGTAAAGACTTGACATTATATATGCCATTTTAGAATTGAAACTCTAAGGCATGGATTGTGTGGTTTTCAATCTACTTATGCATGGAAGGTGGTTTCGTACATCATTTAATTGTGTATAAGTTGTGAACTTACTTGTTAATTTTGGAGTCACTTGGGACATTGTTACATTGAGATGGCTAGGGTTTGGCTCTAGTATGGGGATAAGAGTCATCTAAGTCATTTGTGCGCACGGGGTGGTATTCCCAGCGGGTTAGTGCCCGGAATAACCGTTTAGGTCTTGGTTTACCCCGAGATTTGATGTCCAAGTCTTCCATTATTTGATTTTGCATTCAATTCCAAGTTGACAATCAATGCTTAATTGTGGCTTATGGTTTTGGTTATTGGCGATTTAATGTTGTTAAGTACATTTATATATTATGATTTTTAATGAATCATCGCAAATTTTAATATTGTTAAGTACATTAAGGCATTATGATTTTTAATGAATCGTTACAGATTTTGATGTTGTTAAGTACATTCAGGCATTATGATTTTTAATGAATTATTGCAGGTTTTAATGTTGTTAAGTACATTCAGGCATTATGATTTTTAATAAATCATTACATATTTTGATGTTGTTAAGTACATTTAGGTATTATGATTTTTAATGAATTATTGCAGACTTTGATATTGTTAAATACATTCAGGCATTATGATTTTTAATGAATCATTGCAAACTTTGATGCTGTTAAGTACATTTATGTTAAAATGTTCAAATGTAGCTTAGGAATGATCCTATAAATTCATTTAGAACATAGACGTTAGGTGGTATGACTCACTTTTGTCATTTTTGTATTTTAGATTTCAAGTTGATGGCTTTGAGAATCTATATCTTATTGCTTTGTATATCATGCTTTTATGTTGTTGAAATTGCATGAATGATGTGTTTTATGCTAAAAATGATCTAAAGTAGCTTAGAATGATTCCTGAGTCTCACTTATGATATAGACGTTAAGTGACATGATCCCTTTGAATTGTTTCAAGTTAATGTGATAATCTTGTAAAACGTTAGGTCCATGCATGCGCATCTCTTACGAATAGCTTTATATTACTCACCCCAAAGTTACCGGGGACATTTTTCAGGTACATGAATCAAGGTTGAGATTCTCGTTATGCTCGAATGATTTGTAGACTTGAAGGTTCCATTCTTATAAAGGTTGGCGCATTTGATATTTGATGTCAAAACTTGTATATTTGATTTTAAACATGTAATATGTGCATAAGCACACCTTTTGACATTCATTTTGTATGTATAAAATGAGGTCAAGAGCCATTAATTTTAAAGTTTACAAGTATGTTTTTAAACTTGTTTCGGATAATTTGGAATGCATGTATAGCCTCAAGGTTAGCCTTATTCTTGTTTCTGTTTCGTCGTTCGACTGATTTCTTGTTTCTGTTTCTTCATTCGGCTGATTTCTTGTTTCGGTTTCGTCGTTCGGCTACTTTCCTATTTCTGTTTCGTTGTTCGGCTGTCAAAACGCCTGACTATGAAGGTCAGAACGCTTGACTATATAGGTTAGAACGTCTGACCATGTAAGTCCGAACGCTTGACCATGTAAGACAGAACGCCTGACCATGTAGGTCAGAACGCCTGACCATGTAAGTCCGAACGCTTGACCATGTAAGTTAAAACGCTTGACCATGTAAGTCTGAACGCCTGACCATGTAGGTCAGAACGACCGACCTTGCATGAGTGTCGAACGGGTGCTCAGTGTTGAAGAGTGCCGAACGAGCACTCAGTGTTGGAGAGTGTCGAACGAGCGTTTGGTGCTTTGGCTTTGGACAAACACTCGTCCATGCATTAGAGCTTTCTTTTCTTTTGCTTTGAACATCTTTTGCTTTCGCATTTTGGATCTGTTATCGGGTCAACTTTTGGTCATCATTGAAGCACCGGGTTGCAAAACCAGGGCCGCCACATCTAATTACAACACATGTTAAGAAAAATTAAATAATAAATTTTCTCCCAAAACTTATGGAGTAATAAATGTATATTCAATTTGAGTTTTTATGTGCGTATGTATGTATGCGTGTATGTAAGATCTATTCAAATGACTTGTTTGTGTAAGTATTTGCTTATTTTATTGGTAACGATATATTATCAATAAGGTCATATTAGTCACTTCATAATGTATAAATTTGGTCTTCCCACTAATCTATGTGATATGCACTCCTTTAGTTTGAACTCCAGTTTGAAATTGGTAATACAGTCATTGTTCATTCAGTGAAGTGCTCTGTTTTGGTGAGTGAAGGGCTAATTCATGTTATATAGCTTATATGTCATATTACATGGAGCAGCTCGAAGTTGTTGATTCATAACATTGCTTTAGTAGATCAAGGGATCAATAAGATACCAAAAAAAAAAAAAAAAAAAAAAAAAGAAGAAGAAGAAAACAACTGCATGATTTAATTGAAAATTTTCCTCCTCATCTCAAGCTTTTCGGACATAATGTAGCTATAATGTAAAAAAAATAAAATTAAGTATGTACTTGTCTCTTAAAACTTATAAATAAATAAATTGAAATTATGTATCCTCAGAAAATAACACGACCCGTTTAATATTCACATTAGGAACCCTCAACACTAAATTTATTAAACGGTTTATACGTTAACTCGTTTAATGACCTATTTATTAAAATAAAAAATTATATTATTTAAATTATTAATAATACTCAATCAAACAATAAATACTAAAAAAAAAAGTTTCAATTCAACAAAATTACTAAATAGTTTCTAGTTTACAAAAGAGTAAATTATAACACATAAGTATAGATAGTTATTTTGGAACTTAAATATAAATTTGTTTACTACAAGTATAGTTAAAAGGGTATGAATCATCTTAATCCAAACACGACACGATTAACTAAACAATTTACAGGTTAATCGTGTCGACCCATTTACGACCCAAACCTATTTAAGATTAATTCAAATTCATTTAACTCATATCGTGTTTAAGGCGTGTTGACCGGTGATCTTTGTCCGTCATATTGCCCCTGCCATTGGGGCCCATATTATGGTCCCATATAGAGTTTATGTGGGACTTTTATGGTACTTTAATGAAAAGAATGGGCCTCCTGCATGTAGTGCCATTTTCTTCCTTACAGCAACGGTAGTGTTTTCTGATTTACTGGTAGTGATTTGCTAGGGTACAAAATTCAGTGCTATTAAAGGCCCAAGTACTAGCCCAATTAGGTATAAATTGAGACCCAATAGGACACATCTCCAGTGGGCTGGCTTGAGTTGGTCAAGATTTTAACCGCTTTAGAAATATTACATAATTACAGTGTAGCAGTGAAGTGATACCATATTATCATGCTATTACCAATTAATTAAATCTTTATATATATTAGGAATGCTAGCCTTGGCGCTTGCTCCATTATTCTAGAGGTCACACATATTGTAACCCACAACTAAGGATTTTCGTGTCCTTTTAGTGTCGTAGAGTTGCAACACAAATCTATAAAGCAACAACTCTAAATCGTTAATTCTCTTAAATGCTGTTAAAATTTTTAAATTTAATATAAAGAATAAAGAATACATTTTTTTAAAGAATAAAAATAAAATATATTATCACTCATATACACCTATACATCATTTTCTACAATTTTCTACATTTCTTCTACTTTGTCTCTCCACTTATGGGGAGGAGCCTGTACCATCCTTAAGCTTGAAATTTCTCAAAAAACAAAAATGGTTACAACTTCCGATCTGTAACAACAAAATGGTATAGGGAAATAATTCATCTTAAAAGAAGATAGGTAAGTAAAAAGGATATAAAAGTGGTTTTCTCAAAATTTCGTATCTCTACTCTCTTTTATTTCTCTAGTTCTTCTCTTTTTAACTAAGTAGTGACCAGATCTACCCCTAAAAATTAATTGGTTCATTTTGTTATTCAGTAAATAAATAATCATATAATATTTGTAGAATATACATAAGTTTCTAGAAGCGTAAAAAGTTTTTGTGGAGTTTACAAAATATTTACGTAAGAATTGCTATAAAAGAGATAGGAGTTCATTTATAACGAACAACCTCTGCATGGGTGAGGAGCCACAAGTGAGAGAGTACATAGAGGGTGGGATCATGTTTGCATGGGCAAATGCGGGGTTAAATATTTAGCTTTTTAACATATATTTTAACTATAAAACGTACTCACTAATACGCTTACTAGTGTTGTAGTGTCGCGCTAAAACTCACATTCTCTTCTAAGCTATACACTCGCTCTAAGACCTGTCGGATACAAATGAGACTCTTAAATAAGCATCTTCTCCTTGGACGACCATGATGCGTTACAAATAACGAATAAGATTCATTTTTTAGAATTCTTTGTCTAAATATTTACAAGCTTATATAACTTAAACTTCTCTAAAATATTCTCATACCCTAAACACCACTGTAACATTCAATATTCCTTCAATACTCCACAAAATTATGAAAAACTCTAGAATCCAATTCTCTGCGCAGCATGACACAACCTCCTTTGACAAGGATATGACATATTGCTAAACAATGATTTTGGACTGCATTGCTCCATCATCCACTATGAGTGTGAGTAGTTATGTTGAATGGATTATTGATATTGCCTAGTGTTGTTGTTTTTTATTTTATTTTATGAGGGGCACTTCATTTTTGTGAAAAAAAAATTCTACATAGACGCAATTAATGATTTGTTCCCCTATAAAAAAAAAAAAAATACGAGTAATAATTGTATCCTGATATTAAATGGCAGTATGATATTTAAATGCTAGAAGTCTAATATTCAGCACTTTTAAAGGCCCAATTGAGAGAGGCCCAAATCATAAATTGAGACCCAATGCCACACCTCTCCAGTGGGCCGGGGATGGTCAAAATTTTACCCGCCTTAGGACAAATATTAAGTGTAACATTGATACCATGTTATCAACCCCTCAAGCAGATATGATATTACCAGTGAATTAAATCTTTTTATACAATGTAAAAAGTTGGTAACATTGCATTTACTTCTAATCACAACACATGTTATGATTTAATTGGTTGGTAACCATGTCGGTAAAATGACATGGTATTATTGTTATATTATACTAATTTTTTTCCCACAATTTAGCCTTTAAATATTATAATAAAAAAATGGGTCAAGTACAAAAAATTCCCTTAAATATGCTTACAGCATGTCACATCCCTCACATGTTAAAAAACACCTCAAAATTTCAATTTGGTGCAAATAGGTCCCTCTGACAAATTTAAATCGTAAGTTGACTAAATTACCCTTACTGAACTATTTTATAAAATCTATATAAATAAATAATTTTATAAAATGACTGAAAATGACATTATTGGAGGACACCCCTCACGTGCAAAAAACACCCCTAAAGTTTTAATTTGGTGCAAATTAATAGGTCTCTTTGACAAATTTAAATCATAAGTTGACTAAATTACCCTTACTAAACCATTTATATAAAAATAAATAATTTTGTAAAATAACCGAAAATGGCACTATTAGAGGACGTCAGTAATGGACAAGTAAAGATAAAAATAGAAAATAAAAGTATAAAAGAAAAGTAAAGATAAAAATAAAAAATAAAAAACAAAAATAAAGTGCAAATTAAAGAAAACAAATCTGCTCCAAACTCCGAAAACCAGTATGTGCACACTGATATTGAGATTTTTATTTATTTATTATTTTTTAACAGTGTTGATAAGAAAAATAAAATAAAATAAAGAAAAAAAAATAGTAGAAAACAGTAAACTGAAATCTCAAAAAATTCAAATCCTTGTTCTACAAATTCTCAAAGTTAAAAAAAAAAAGGCTTAGAGATATATATAGAGAAAAGAGTTTAATATATATATATATATATATATATATATATATATATATATATATATATATATATAAGGTAATGTGCACATAACACTCCTACACTATGATATTAGTAGTATATATACCTCTTTGGGCATTTTTGAAATAGTAAAATGACAACGAATATTATAGCACTAATTTATGTATGATTTTTTTATTGAGGGGTATTTTTGTATAATTTGAAAATATTAGGGATGTTTTTTGTATACTTTTTAAAATATTGGTAAAAGTATTACATGAAGTATACTTAGATGTGTTTTCTGTACTTATGTCTAAAAAAAAATTGATCCTACAATTAAGAACCCGAGTAACGAGTTTATTGCTCTTTTTGAGAAATGTGTTTTAATGATTGAAATTTGGTACACATTACTTGGATGTAAGCTAGTGTTTGAATATCTTACCCATTTTCTTAGTTAAATTGGAACCTTCAACTTTTCTTTTGAAAAGAAGAGATCATATCATGTCAACTAATGCTCCATTAATTTGTCCTGAGTTGCTCTAAGTTAACTTATCCAAATTACAAATAGGTTAACATGCAGATTTTTTAGTTACTTTTATTTAGTACGCAAAATTTTTAATAATTATAATTGTGCCCCCACTAAAATTTTAAAATATTAAAAAAAAAAGTCCTTAAAAAAATTTCAAAATTCAAAGACCTCTACTAGTCTACTATTCTAACTCATTGGCCCAGCAAATTTTTCAAAATTTTAAAAAGATGCATGTCTTTCTCCTCCATTAAGTCCATAAAGTTTTAAGAATCACAAAATTCAAAAAAGAGTAGTATGTGATATGGATGAGGTCGATTAGTTGAAGTGAATTGCCTAATTGAATGGTTTTGATTGGTTATTTATACAAAATACAAGTAAATGGAGGAGTGTCCACTCCCTTCCAATTAAAAACAGTAGGTCTGTCAATTAACTACAACTACTCGATGTAAAAATTATTTTTATTCAAAAAAAACACTGAAATTTGCTATTTATCTATTTTAATTCAAAATTTCTCATCAAAATGTTATTGTATTAATTGTTATCCATCTTAAACAAATTTCTGACTCCCCACTATATTTCTTTACATATAAACATGCAAGGGGGATCAACCTAGACCATGGGTTTCAATAACAACATCTACATATAGATATATACACACACATATATAATGTGTAATACCATATGACTTACAAGTTCAAGAAAGAGGTTTGGAGTATTTAATTTTTTCTTTGGTTCTTCTTTAATTCTTCTTCAACGCAAATGGATGGAGTTTGAGGTTTGAAGGGTCCAAGTCAAAAGGGTTTGAATCCCAAACACTGTTTTCCACCTCCCCATCTAGGGTTTTGATCAAATCAAAACCCCCCAAAAAGAGAGAGAGAGAAGTAAATTAATTAGGGTTTGCATTCCTAGGTTTTGTTGGCTTGTGAGAGGATTCGGTTTTCAGATATAAGTAGAAAAAGCCACAGACACGCATGCATGGGCCGTGCACTTTCTATATTTTATTTTCAAAAAATTAGGGCTCAACATGGATTCTACTGAGTGTAGTGAGTTCAAAATATCTAAAGAACTAATGTTTAGTCAAATTAAATAATCAAACCGACTAAACGACAAATGAGGATTATCAAATTTTTAATTTTTTTTTTGTTTTTATTTTCTTGTCACGTTTAAACTTTGTTAAAAATTAATTAATTTATTGAAAAGAACTAAGAAGTTAAGTTCCGTTGTTAGTATACCTTCCGGTCCAACATTTTGGTTGGACTATTTTTAAATTAAAAATTATTATTGACCAAGTTATAAACGTCAACTTGGTCTAAATTATATATATATATATAGCTAAAATGACTTCAAACTCATCGACTTTGTGAAGAATTTTATAATTAATTGTTGTGTTCTGTTATATCATTATGTTGTGAGAAATAATGATAAAAGACGTGATCAATACTATTATTAATTGATAAATTTATTATAGATTTAAATACATTATTAATTTAAATAGTTTCAGAGGAGAGAACTTATATATTTATTTAAACACTGATAATTGAATTTTAAAAAATTATAGCATTATTCCTTTTATTATATGCAAATTTTTATAGTATTTTATATCCTAATTTTCTTGGAAATCTCTTTGAAGAGTGAGAAGTGAGGTTGCATTTAAAGGCGTGCAAACGCAGAGGGAGTATTGGCTATATTCACTTTCTCTCTCTTACTTCTTTTCGAGGAGACACGGGTGGTCCGCCGATTTCTCCAACGCAATCCCACTTCCCACCACCCTCTCTCGCTCTCTCTCTCTCTCTCTCTATTATATACATATATATATATATTATAGTAATACAAAGTTTGGAATTTAGATAGTACTGTATCTAATAGAGTAATATGCTATCTAATAATCTATTAATTTACAACTAACTTCGCTTGCTGTGCACATTACACATGCCCCTTTACCAATCAACTTTTGTCTATATGTGGGAAAACCCTAACACCTCCATCCACATTTATTATTCATAGTACTACACTTAGTTTAATGGTATATTGTTAGCACAGACAATTTATTATTTATTTTATTTTAAATAAATCCTCACCCGGTTCACAAATGCTCAGTACAAAATTCGAACTCCCCATTTATTATAAATCCTCAAGATGAGGGAGACGAAGCACTCTCAAAGTTTCGATGCATTAAAGTGAGATTTGTGGTCAAAAATCATTTTTGTTTCCCACCCTATATCCATAGGTCTTGGCTCTGAAAATAATTTTTCTTAGATGTAGACTTCATTATCTTATAAACGAAAGAGATAGAGACAACATCAATAAATCTATCCCGTAGTGAAATTCATTCTCTAAGGAATGAGAGACAGACAACACCTATAAATCTCTCTAATAATAATATAAATCCTAATTCCATATTTGTTTAATTACCGATAAAAATAATATAAACCCTAATTCTAAAATTATGTTTAAATATATATATATATATATATATATATATATATATATATATTTATTTATAAAAAGGAATAATGACTATGTCATTATGGTTGGTTTTCACTCCTAGTTAAAAGCAAAATGTTGTTTCTCCTAAGGCCTAGGCATATAAGTAGGTGTTGGCCACATTAAAATTATGTAGAAGATCCAATTTGATGAATTAATCCAAGAAAGACATCAAACCGGACAAATAACCGCCAGCTACCAGTTGGCAGTCCTCTATATATGGTCCCCAGCTCTCTCCACCAATTCCTCTTGCTTGTTACCTGGTTTCATGTCCATTGTCACCTTCCGTGTATATAAACAACAGGTCCAACGTGCACTCTCAAAACCCTAATCCCTCAATTTTAGCACCCACCCACTTAAAACCCTTTTTTAAAAAACAATACGAATGGATGGTTGAGTTGATAAAGAGAAATGATTCTCAAGGTGTTGGATTAGCCGACTCTCTTGCCATGGAGAAATTATTAAGTAGCTCTAGATCATTTGATATTTGGTGAATCAGTTCATTCGAGTCCGTTGTTGAAATTTCTTTGTAATATATTAATACACTATTGTGGGGTTATTTTTTCAATTGAAGGGTCTGAATTGAATTTGTCCAGTAAGTGTTAATAGTCCAAGGTCGACCATCTAATAATTTTTCCTTACAATGGGGTGGTGGCCCTCACCATTTAATTTGTGCATGGTGAATTAAGCTCACTACTTCTATGAGAGAGCTGACTCATGACAACTTAGCTGGTATATAGAATTGTCTCTTGATAAAAATGCATCTAGAGTCGTCCCTCGTTATTGGTAATGGACTAAAATTTAAAAGAACATGACCGACCTCAAACACAAGAAAGTATTGGGTAATTGGAAGTAATGACAATGTAGCAACTATGACCAATATTGATGAGCACTTATTTTTAATCATCGAAAGAAATAGTGACGCTCTATTTATCAGAGGTATTATATAGTCGATATCCTAGAGTACCTAATATTTTCTGCTAATTGATATTACAAAACTCATAGTAAGAGTAAATATACACGCATGATAAATTCATATATGTAGTGGACATATGTTTAGTTTGAATAATTGCATTCAATTATTTAAGGTTCCGTTTGGATTGAGTAATTTGGAGGAATTTGAAATGACAAGAAAAGAAATGATAGTGAAAATTGTGTTTGGATTACTTTCAGTGAAGAGAAGAGAAAGGATTGGGAGAGATTTGGACGGATTGCTATCCCTCCAAATCTCTCATGTGCTATCCTTCCAAAAATAAAAAGATTTGAAGAGAAAGGATAGTGAGTAAGTAGTACTTTCATAATACCGAAACTACCCTCTTTAACCGTTTGATTCTCATCTTATAAAATTTTATAAATAGGTTATGATACTAATTTAATTCTTATCATTTTTTTTTTCTCTCTCCTCTATCTTTTCCAAACAATAACACCATCATTTCCTTTATTTTCTCTCATAATTTATCCAAACGTGACTAAAGGTTATTGCGATCATCTCCTTTCTTTTATTTTTTCTTATAACTAATGTCATTATCTTCTTTTTTTTTTTTTTTCCGGTTATCCAAACGAAGCCTAAAACTTTTCCTCTCGTCCCACTTGGAAAGATGTGGTATCTAAAGAATTGAATGGAATTTTGTAAAGAATTGCAATGCAATTATCTAAAAGCTTTTTGTATTGGGGTCATTTTTGTTGTTTCATTGGACTTCAGTACTGGGCTGGATCAGTAATGGACACAAGCAAAGCAACAACATATTTCATACTGAATGATCTTCATTTGGACTGAGGTTGGATCCGGGCATAGGTCCACCTGATTAAACTCGAATTCATGACGTCAAACGATTCTTTTCACCTAAATCACACAGAACTGGAGCTCAAAGCAGATTCGAAAGTAGGAGTGTAAAAGCGGAGCGAGAGTGCGCGGAATCAAGATTTGAATACCATCCCTTTTTCTTTTCTTTTTTGTGTGTGTAAAATATAAGAATTAGATTAGATTAGAAAAAAATTACATACATACACACACACACACACACACACACAAATATATAATATTTATTTATATAGGTAGACCCTGCAATATATATGTATGTATTTAGGTAGACCCTACAACTTAGAATATATATGTATATATATATATATCTTTGTATGTATATGCTAGATGTTAGATTTACATGGTCAGTGAATAATGCATGGCCTACCCTTGTGCTGCATGGGTAATGGAATGGACTGGACTGACGTCCAACCTTTTCTTTGCATTTCTTGTGGGCTTAACATGGTCCCTCAGCAGCATGTTGGGCCCAATTTTGAGCAGAAGTGGGCCACTACTACCTCCTCCCCTCTCTCTCTCATGCATCTGCAAAATAGTGTTAAAATAAATATATATATATTAGTCTATTAGAATTAAATTTGATCAAATTATATGATATATTGTATAAATGAACTTTAATAAAAAAAAATTAATTGTTTAATTGGGATACAATCCCTTTTTTTTTTTTTTGAACAATTAAAGAGGCATAGTGTTCACAACAATGGTGCACCTCATCTAGCTTTTTCTTTCCAATGTCAGGAGCTTACACATGGCACTTTCTTTCATTTTTTTATTATTGCAGGTGAAAAGATACTCATGCAAACAGGTGGCACTCATTCAGTAAAATTTAATTAAATTAAAAAAACTATGTGTCAGTAAAGTGCTTCTCAGCACTCATGAACTCTCTATTATATATATATATATTTTTACCTTAATTATGTATAAAATTTAAATATAAAAATTATACAGTCAAAATTTTGTATAAAAAATTATTTATAATAGATCATATGCTCAAATCAAACTTGTATAAAAAATTATTTATCATATGATCATATGCTCAAATAAAAAATTATACAGTCAAAATAACAAACAAAACAGATTTTAAATTTTCAGAAATGGTATATCAGGTTAATGATTTGTGAACCGTAGAAGATGGTACCTATGGTCAGCTAGAAGTCACATACCCATACTCTCTCTCTATCTCTCTCTCTAAACTATTTTTCTGCTGCATTCTCTCAAGAAAAATATATACTCCACTGCATACTTAGAGAGAGAGAGAGAGAGAGACTAAGTTGGGCATGATTGTGATTATATTACCGAGAGCATTTATTTTTTACAGTGAGGTGGAGTGGAGGCAGGCTTTTAATATAGTAAATATAGATATATAAAATAAGATAAGAGGGGCCAGGCCATGTGGGTTTTACCATCTTTTGATTCCTTTCTTGACGGTCAAACTCACTGTGAGTTTTTGCAATCTTCGAGATCAATCTCTCTCTTCCTTTCTGCAACACTTCTCCTTAAACTATTCACATTGATTTGAGATACTACTCCATGACAAATTACAAGTATAGCTAGATATACCAATACATATACGCATACCTATATACTTCAAAATTATATTGCCTAATTTAAAAAACCCTCATTTTTAGATTAGTGATGTGACACGTGTTTTGTTCTTATGTTATATCCTATCAAAATAACATGTGTCCTAATGACATAAAAGCCCTAATCATAAAATAACTATTTAATTAACTCATTTTTTCTTTGAAAAATGATACACTTTACTATTCGTATTTGTTACCGACTGATATGGCAATGAATGTATTCATTTTTTGGGTTGCACGTTGTGAGGTTTATGAGGGTTGGAGGCCCAACTTAGGTTCAACTCAAAGTATTAAAACTTCAACACTAACCTAATCCAACTCGACCATTAACCCACGGTATTATACTCGAGCCCAAACCATTGTTAAAATTTCAAGTTGAATTCGAGTTTTCAATTCGCACTGATATAATTTGACTTTTCAATTAGGAGAGCTAAAAATAAAAAGGTAGATATTTTTTGTGGGACGGGGAGAGTATATGTTACAACCAAGTGAACTGAACTAAATAACAAATCACATGCAACCAACACAAATAAATTGTGTTATGTGGCTGAATAATCTTAAGATAAGATGCCATGTATCATTGGTATATGCAGCCAATACAGCCACTGAAAGACTACCATTATGGAGAAGCCTCAAGGATCATAATGACCCCGATTTTAATGGGAGATTTCAATGTTATCCTTCATGTTAATGAAGCTTTTGGTGGAGCCCCAAGATGGACACAAGGGATGGAGGATTTCAGGAACTGTTTATCAAGAAATGAGCTTGAAGACTTAAAGTACTCTAGTATCTACTTCACATGGACAAATAATAGCTTAAGTATAGATAATATTTCAAAAAAGTTGGACAGAGTTCTTGTGAATCATGCCTGGATGAACTTATTCACCCAATCCTCAATTGAATTCATGCCACACGGAATCTCAGACCATTCCCCAATGGAAGTCAACCTTGGAACAATTGCACCAAAGAAAAACCTACCATTCGGATTCTTCAATTTTTGGGCCACAAATGAGAAATTCCTTAACATTATTCATCAGGGTCGGCAAAAGCAGTTCCATGGCACAAGAATGTTTTGTACAATCCAAAAGCTAAGAGCTCTAAAGCACCATTTGAGAGCACTTGATAAGAATGAATACAGGGACATTTTTTTGAAGGTTTTAGCCTGCAAAGAAGAACTTTTACAGTGTCAAACCAGCCTTGATCACAATCCTGTAGATGCTTCACTTAGAATTAGTGAAAAAGTTATTGCAAAGAAGTATGCAGAACTTTGCTTGGCAAAGGAGAAATTCTTTAAGCATAAAACACAGGTGCATTGGCTTAGAGTTAGAAACCAGAACACTGCTTATTTCATGAAATGCTTCTTTTCAAAGGAGAATAAGAGAAAAATTATTTCACTTGAGGATAAAAATGGAGATGTAGTTTAGGGTAAGGACTTGCAGAATAAGTTTCTAAAGCACTTTCAGAACTTGTTGGGGGCAAAGCTACAATCAATACCCAGGTATGTCTTCATTCTCTTACTTTATTTCCAAGTCTGTTCTTACCAATCTTTTAGCCACACTCACTGAAATACCCACAGACTTGGAAATATAGCAATGCATACTCTCTTTTAATCCCTATAAAAGCCCTGAACCTGATGGCTTTAACTCTTATTTTTTCACACATGCTTGGCTTATCATTGGCCAAGAAATCACAGATGCAGTGAGGGATTTTTTTTTGTCTCTGGGAGAATGCTTGCTGAACTCAATTGTTCATACATAACCCTGGTTCCTAAAGTCCCTAACCCAACCACTGTTAATGACTATAAACCAATCTCATGCTGTAATGTGTTATATAAGTGCATTTTAAAACTCCTAGCAGCTAAACTGAGCCTAGTTCTTCTTTTAGTCATAAGCCCAACCCAAACTGCTTTTGTGAAAAATAGGTACATAACTGACAACATTTTATTTATTCATGAATTGCTTAATGGATACCATAAGGCATCACACCCACCTTGTTGTTCCCTCAAAATTGATCTTAGAAAGGCTTTTGACACCATTTATTGGCAATTTATCCTAGATGCCCTTTAGTTGTTTGGCTTCCCAAACCAGATTATACATTAGATTAGTCAATGTATAACAACCCCATCATACTCTATCTCCCTTAATGGTCAATTGTATGGTTTCTTTAAAGGAAAAAGAGGAGTGAGATAGGGAGATCCTATCTCGCCTCAATTGTTTGTTATTGAAATAGAGGTTTTATCCCTTTACCTCAACAATGCTGTAATATTTTTGTTTTTCATCATTTTTCATTTTTTAGAGTTTTCTGTTTTTGTAAGGGCATTTTCGTCTTTTCACGTATTGCGTATCGGACACCGTGGGGTGCATCGGGTGTGTCCGAGAGTTGATTAGGACATTTCTTTGAGTTCAGGACTCTCAGAATTGCAATGGTTGCCATTTCGGTATTTTTCATTTTTCGGGCCGAATGGTCCCTGGTGGAACCCGCTACCGAAATTGTTGTGCACGGGGGTGGTGTCACGTGTCATTTGCATTTCATGCATAATTATTTTGTGCATATTTATATGGTTGTGTGTTATTTTATGTGGATGTGGTTTAATTGGTTAATGTATATATATATATATAACTAAATTGGTGGGATATTTTGTTAAGTGGTGGGACCCACTTTCCACTTAAATTATTTTAATGGCCAAAAGGCCATTGTGGCCTCATTCTCTCTCTCTTGTCGGATGAGTGATTGAGTCACAGAGACAGGATCCGAATTTGGATGCCATTTACATTTTGATTTCCAGTGGTGAGACAGTGAATGATTAGACCTTGCATGTAGATAGAGGTTTTCGGTTCAAAAATTTATTGGTTGTTTCTACAGTTTGTCGTGAGGACGTTCTGTGGGAGTTTCATACTTCTTGCTTTGCAGTTCATCTAGGTGGTACTAAAATGTATCACAATTTGAGACGTCAGTATTAGTGGAATGGAATGAAGAAGGATGTTGCACAGTTTATTGTTAGGTGTTTTACTTGTCAGCAGGTGAAGGCCGAGCATCAGAAACTAGCCAGTTTGTTGCAGCCATTACCTATAGCGTAGTGGAAATGGGAATAAATTGCTATAGATTTTGTGACAGGCCTTCCAAGGTTACAGCGTGGAAATGAGGCCGTGTGGGTCATCATTGATAGATTGACTAAGATGGCTCATTTCTTGCTTATTAAGGCCACAATTGATGCAGAAGCACTTGGTGTGTTGTATGTCAAGGAAATTGTGAGGTTGCACAGAGTTCCAATGTCTATTGTTTCGGATAGGGATGCCAAGTTTACCTTGAAGTTCTGAGAATGACTTTAAGCAGTGTTTGACTCATCGTTGCACCTTAGTACAACATTCCATCCCCAGACGGATGGCCAGTCGGAGCGTACCATCCAAATTTTAGAGGATATGTTTCAGGCTTGCGTACTTAATTTAGGAGGTAATTGGGAGGATCACCTTCCATTTATTGAGTTTGCCTACAACAATAGCTATCAGGCGAGTATTGAGATAGCTCCATTTGAGGCGTAGTATGGTAGATCTTGCAGGTCTCCTGTTTGTTGGACCGAGTTAGGCAAGATAGCTGCCTTAGGACCCGACATTGTACTTGATACTACTGAGAAGATTAAGTGAATCAAACAGAGGTTACTCACAGCTCAGAGTCGACAGAAGAGTTATGCAGATAAGCGGAGACGACTGCTATCATTTGAGGTGGGAGACCACGTTTTTCTTCGAGTTTCTCCAAGAAAAGGCTTGATGAGGTTCTGGAAGAGTGGCAAGTTATCGCCACGATTCATTGGACCTTTTAAAATCTTTGACCGCGTAAGAGAAGTTGCTTATAGACTTGCATTGCCACCACAGATGGACAGAGTCCATAATGTTTTTCATGTGTCGATGTTACGGAAGTATGAACCGGATCCATCTCACATTTTAAGTTGGATTGATGTAGACATTGATGAGGACATTTCCTACGAAGAGGGACCAGTTCAGATCCTTGACACATGGCAACAGGTGTTAAGGGACAAGACGATACCGCTAGTGAAGGTTCTTTGGAGGTATCACAGAGTTGAGGAAGCTACTTGAGAGCTTGAACAGGAGGTTCGCTCTAAGTATCCAAAGTTATTTTCTCCCTCAAGTATGGAGTGATTTCAGGGACGAAATCCTTTTAAGTTGGGGAGATTGTAATATTTTTGTTTTTCACCATTTTTCATTTTCTAGAGTGTTCAGTTTTTGCAAGGGCATTTTCGTCTTTTCACGTGTTAGGTACCGGACACCGTGGGGTGCGCCTGGTGTGTCCGAGAGTTGGTTAGGACATTTCTTTGAGTTTAGGATTCTCAGAAATACAATGGTTGCCATTTCGGCATTTTTTCGTTTTTCGGACCGGACGATCCCGGTTGGGACCCGCTACCGGAATTGTTGTGCACGAGGGTAGTGTCATGGGTCATTTGTATTTCATGCATAATTATTTTGTGCATATTTATATGGTTGTGTGTTATTTTATGTGGATGTGGTTTAATTGGTTAATGTATAAATATATAAGTAAATTGGTGCGATATTTTGTTAAGTAGTGGGACCCACTTTCCACTTAAATTATTTTAGTGGCCAAGATGCCATTGTTGCTTCATTCTCTCTCTTTATTCCCGGCTCTCTCCCTTTCTCCTCACTTTTCTTTTCTTTTTCTTTTACAATCTTCAATTACTTTCTCATCTTTTGGAATTTTTGGGTGTCGTTTGCGGCAAAACGGAGAGCTCGTTGAGATCTACGCATTGATAGAAGCAAGTCCTTGTTTGGCCAACCTTGAATTTTTGAATTCTAAGGCTTATAATTGGGGGTTTTCATCTAGCTTAAGGTAGGGGTTTTTAATACGCAATTTTCTTGCACTTTTGTGAATTATTCTTATTTTTTGTTGTCAAGCATGTTTAAATTGTGTTGATTACCTTTAAAATGATTTAATTATTGTATATGAAGTCTATGAATATGTGTACTAGTTGATTTGTATGAGAAAACATGCTTAAGTGGATGATTTCTATGCCTAATGTGATTTGTTTGCTAGATTTTTCAATATAGAAACATGTTGGTTAATATTAGAAATTTCCCTCAAGACTTGTTATATTATGAATAATTGACTTGTATCGTATGTAATTCCTCCTTGTGATATTGTTGAAAGGTATGGGGCATTTATACATTTCATTGGGCATAGAATGGGGATGATTTGATTTGAAATAAAAAAGGAGTTTTTAGGAAAAATTTTGATAAGGGGTTCTGTGAAAACCTGGACGCCAAAGGGGTACCGAGGGTCCGCGGCGTTAATGTGACCTAGAGGGAACTAGGGAAACCCCCTAGCGTGGTTGAGTTATCTGGGTCCCAAATGACGCCACGGGGGTACCAAGGGTCAAGGACAGTAGCCAATCCTTCTCTCGTGTCGCTATAGAGTCACCATGGAACGGGTTATGTTAACGGTTTGAAAAGTGATGAATGGAATGGATTTTGAAAATGGAGAGCGACATAGCATGACATTGCATTCCATAGCATCACATTGTTTATTTTTGGCCTTGAAATTGTTGTATTTTTTCCGATATAGTATGATCTCGTTCTCCTTATTTCTATTCATTGTTTGGATTCATGGGATCACAAGAGGTGTGTCTTAGGTACCACCTACCAAGCAATTTGATCATCCCTTTTATTTAACATTTTTCAAGACAAGGCAAAGAAGTGGCGGATGACGGTCCACCACATGTTTAGTTCAGAGATTCGAAGCTCACTTTTTTTATCTTTTGTAACTTGGGAAAAATCATCCTTTTGTAAAGTTTCAACCCTTGGGGAAATGTATTTATTTTGTAAAGCATAATCATGTAATGCAACTATGTCTTTTTGACAGTAAATTGATGTAATATTGAGACTACAATGATATTTTACATTGAATGGGATTATGGCATTGTCTTTTATGTTAATGTAGTTATTTATGGTCGTAAGTTGTGGTTTCTTATTTTACAGCACCTTAGAACTAGTTTAGAACAGGGTACAAGCCTCTACATAAGCCATTTTTCCATTTCCACATTCTCAGCAATCCAATGGCTGATTCAGGGCTCACAGAGCCATTTCAGCCATTTCGGTCGACCAAAATGGGCACTTTGGTCAACCGATTCTTCTAGTAGCCTCTGGAAGTTTTGGGTTCACAACCGGCCGACCAAAATGGCTACTTCGGTCGACCGGTACATGGGAGTTGTTTCGGCCGACCAAAGCCCTACTTCGGTCGATCAAAATGCATATGCCTTGTCCACTTTGTTCCTCCTTTAGGTGAAATCCATCCTAAGTTTTGGAAAGTTGCATAGAGCCTGTGTGAAGCATGGTCATGACCTAAGAATGTTGTTTTTGGCACTAGACATTGATGGGATTGACTTAGGTGACATCGGGTTCGGGTAAGGACCCGGTTAACGGTTCGAACCCACGGGTTCGGTAGTTACAAATGCAATCTCACAAATCGCAATCTTCAAGTATAATTGGAAACGTAGCAAACTTTTTTCATCCCATTTAGCTTTTGCAGATAATATTATGTTATTCTCTAATGAGGATATTGCTTCTGTTGGTATGCTACATTCAACCTTGAAAAACTTCCTCTTAGTGTCTGGTTTATCCATAAATTGCTTCAAAAGTCAAGCTTTTTTTGCAGGAGTGGACAGTCACACTATGAACTCCATTTTTTCATTACTTCAGTTTAAAATTGGTACGTTACTAATCAAATACCTGGGTCTACCACTATCTTCCTTAGCTATAAATACACTTGATTGTCAAACCCTTATCCAAAAAATCACTACAAGAATAAGCAATTGGACATCAAGGTTCCTTTCCTATGCTGGAAGGGCACTGTTGATTAAGTTAATCCTTTTCTCCATCCAATCTTATTGGTCACAAGCCTTTATACTCCCCATGAAAGTTATTGATCAAATAAACCAAAACCTGAGAAGCTTCTTTTGGTCTGGTGTTAAACTTAAGAAGAAAGGAGTTAAGGTAACATATATGGACAGCAATTTGTAAACCAAAGAACCTTAGAAGACTTGGTTTTCCCTGCCTTGAACTTACAAATAGGGTCTCCAGTATCAAGCATTTGGATAGTCAAAACAACTAGTACTAGTTCAGGATTTTGGAGGAGGCTGCTCAAGCTGAGATGTATGGCTAGGGGACTTGTCAAGCATAGAGTGGGGGCTGGGAATTGCACAAGCTTGTGGTTAGATTATGGTTAGCAAATGGGCCAATTGTACAACAACTTGGCCTAACTGTGTTAGAAATTGTTCAATTGGACCATCAGGTTAGAGTTGATAGCCTAATTTCCAATAATCTGTGGGTCATTCCAAACACCCTTCATCATCTTCCCTTTTTCCAATCCCAAGATTTCAATACACAGTTACAATGCATTCCCACACCATAAAATGTTAATGATCAAATCCGTTGGCTCCCTAGCACAGCAATTGATTACTCTCATAGGCTCACCATGGTATACTTCTTACCTCCTTCACTGGTCTTTGCTTGGGACCATCTCATATGGTTCAAATTTTATATTCCCAAACACGATCATATTGCATGGTTAACACTCAAGGAAAGATTAGCCACTCTGGACACCAAACCAATGATGAAGAAGCATTACACAAATGCTTGTTACTTGTGTCTTGCTGAAAGTGAATCTGTGGATCACATTTTTTTCAAGTGAAAATACAACAACATTATTTGGGAATTTGTTTAACATGCTACAGGGTTTTATATCAAACTAGATAATTGGAGGAACCTAATTGTTTGGTGCACATCAACTTGGACACAGAAGCACTTTATCACACATAAACTTCTTCTTTCATGTGCCATTTAGGTAGAAGAGAAATGCTAGAGCTTTCAAGAATAGGTTTGCCATAGCTCGATCAGTATATAATCCATTTCATCAAAGGATGCATCAGAGCAAGATTTGCTTCCCTAAAGCTAAGAAATGATACAGAATTAAGAAAGATAGGTTCTCCTGAAGCACTGCAACAACTTTTCTTTCAAGGATGCTCATTTGCAAGTGGCCAATCTTGGTTCTTACTGTGATCGTGCTTGGATTAATTTTTGCTACCACTATCATTCCTCACATTGCTGTTGCTTTAGTATATATTTAACTCCAGTTCCTCACATTGTTGTGCTGTTCCACTACGGTGCTTACTGTGCTATGTTGTTCCTCACATTGCTGCTGCTGTAATATATAGTTAACTTCAGTTTCTACTTGGCTTACCAAGTAATTGTAATGGTTCTAGTGTTGTAATGCCTTCACTATTTATGGTACACTACCTTGGAAATATTTTCCTTTGGGTAGTTGGACATGTTGTATATATTTCTTTTATCTTATAAAGCTTACTCTTTTACCAAAATAAAAAATAAAAACACAAATATATATTGGATATTGTAATTCGATACAGGCTTAGGTTGGTAATAACCTAACCTTGAAATGAAACCGGCCAGGTTCTTACTTTTCAACCTAAGCCCAAACCGAATTGCAATTTTCACAGCCCAAGCTCAATTTTTTTTTTTTCAAATTGCTCTGAGTTTGGTCCGCTCAAGTTGTTGCCCTATTAATTTCTTTTCGATTTGTAATAAATCTTATCATTATTAATCGGAAAGTAAAGAAAAAGATTATACACTTGTGACGACTTACATCGCCTTGGGGGAGAAGTTGTTAGACTTATATGTGCGTACATCTCTTAACTATGTAAACACGTTTTGAGAAAATTCGTAAACACTAAGAGGAGAGTGTGCAAAACGGATAATATCTATACTAATTGGGGTAGGTCATGACAAATGGTATTAGAACCAATTCCTAGCCGAAAATGAAGGTCTACATAAGCCCATGCGGGTCAAGCTAGCAAGGATGGTGGGTCCCAATAGGGGTGCTTATGACATTTGACATCGTATTAGGGAGAAGTTACTGAGACTTATATGTGTGGATACCCTTAACCATGTAGATGCGTTTTGAGAAAAATCATGAACATTGAGAGGAAATTGTGCAAAACATATAATATGTACAGGGTTGGGGTGAGTGGTAACAAATGGTATCAGAGCTATTCTCTAACTAGAAAATGGGGGTGTGCACAAGCCATGCGGGTTAAACCAGTAAGGATGCTAGGTCCCAAGATGGGGTGATTATGAGATCCCATATCGTTGGCAGGCATGAAGCTATGAGTGGCTTAGTGGGGGCAATTGCCCCCACTGAATTTTTTTTTATTATTATTACTATTATATGGGTCGAGATGAGTCGTGATAATCCCTAGTACGTTGGAAATTGGGGGCATGCACAAGTGTATGCGGGTTAGGCTAGCGAGGACGTTGGGTCCTAAAATGGGGTGATTATGACGTCCTACGTCGCCTGGGGGAGGGGGAAATTGATTAGACTTATATGTGTGGACAACCTTAATCAAGTAAATGTGTTTTGAAACAAATTGTGAATACCAAGAGTAGAGTGTGCAAATGATATCAAAGTCAATCCTCAGTCAAAAATTGGGGGCATGCACAAGCGCATGCGGGTCAAGCTAGCGAGGACATTGGGTCTAAGATGGGGTGATTGTGATGTCCCACATCACCTGAGGGAGGGAAAAATTGATGAGATTTATGTGTGGAATTATATAAATGTGTTTTGAAAAAAAAAATTATAATTACAAAAAATAAAGTGTGTAAAGCAAATAATATCTCACATGACAGCACTTGCAAGGAATTGTATTGTTGAATCCCTTCTTTTTCCTTTAGTCAAATCTTAGTTTAACCAACTAAAATGACTATATTTTAGACAATAAGTAAATACAGTAGTTAGTTAAGTAATATGTGAGATGAATTCAATATTTTAAGTGTGTATGGAAGCAGGGACAGAGTCAAAAAATTGTGTGAAAAGGGGCGATAGTGTAATTTTTTAGTAATTTGTTGTGTAATTTTATAAATATATATATCAAAATAAATAAAATAGTAAGGTATATTACTAAAAGAAAAAAAAATTAGTATGGACAATTGATTTCACTTACTTGTACATACATCCCTCCTGTATGGAGGGGTAAATCTGTAAATATTTTTGGTCAACACTTCCCATTCAAAAACCAGATGGACTTTAACTGCATCCAACAAGTAAAACAAAGGTGAGGTGAATTGAGTCATATTAATACTGTTATCCATCCTTATTGTACGTTTCATGGACTCAAGCTGTCCTTAATTTTACACACTCTCACACATAAATAAAATATACTATATATAGAAGAGTTTAATTAAATAAGTGAAAACCAGATTCACATTATATAATATATATATAAATATATTGAGAGAGAGAGAGAGAGATTGACAGAAGCTTTTGAGATTTCATTTGGCATAGCTAGGTATATAGATTTCCTTCCAATCTGTCCCTAAATTTTGAGAATGAAATAACCCCAAGACCCGGAAGACAAGGGTTAGTGTCTACCTAAGTGGGTACAAGAAGCAAACCCATCTCCTTATTTTTTTCCACTTCTATTTTAACATATACTATGAATGATTCTCACTTCTCATATAGAATACTACTTGGTAAAAAAACACACAAATTTAAAATAATGTCAGTCATGCATGAATTATTGTTGTCTAAATACGCAGAAGAAGAGAGAGAAACTTTATTAGGAGAGAGAGAGTTGGGGGGAGGGGGAAGACCCCCGTTTGCAGCGGGGGAGCAGTTTGATGATTAGGACCATAAGATATAGTAGAATAATGGGATGGATGGATGGATGGAATGTGAGAAAGTTATGGGTGTTTGGAAGAGGAGAGAGAGAGAGAGAGAGAGAGAGAGAGAGAGAGAGAGAGGGGAAATGAAATGAAATGAAAAGGGAGTTGGTTAGAGGTGTGGCAGGAGCAGATATGTGACAGTGAAATGACTTGTGTCCAACTGTGCGGCATTGAATAAATGGGTGTGGAGAGGGGCTGCGTGTGGGTTTTTTGTCACAACTTGTCAGATGTCATCTTCTGCAGGTGTTCTACAGCAAAGAAAGAGAAGATTGAGAGAAATTGTCACTCTCATTCCAATAATACATAAGAGTTTGATTAGTCAATTAACATTTAAGGTAGTAAAAAAAATGAAGAAGATTTCAGATTGTTTTGGAAAGCTTCAAGTGACACACAACGAAGGTTCAGTTCTTTGAAGCCAGAAACAATCTCTTTACGGATATACATTTGACTCTCTTTAATCATATTTCATAATAATGAGTTATAAATGATGCATGTAATTTAGGAATAATTGTATATATATAAAATTTGTAAATTATTGAAGAATTAATTTAAAGTTACAACAAAGTGTGTGAAATGAAATGAATATAGATTTAAATATGTAATTTATGGGCGATTATAAAATTTTCAAACTATCGACAACTAGTCTAAAATAATTAGAGACTGAGTTGATTTTCTTTTTAAAAAAAATATATCATTTTGATTAATTAGTGTGTGCAGATATATATATATATGTATACATGTATAAAACTAACATATTTAATCATCAAAAGTAAGAATGAAGATAAGCTCAACTTGCTACTTGCGTATTCAAATGGTTTTGAAATATCTCTATAGTATTGTACAACTTGCTACATATTCATAATCTTACTGTCCCTTGTGCATCTTTTTATAAATTATAAGGTGCGTGGTACATAATTAATTTAGATTTTATGCAAGTGTGAAGGAGGACTTGATTGTTTCTGAGGAATAGTATATTTAGATCTTATACATGTGTACGTGTATAGTCTTCCTTTTAAATACATTTGGGTGCTTCATAATTCATAGTATCAATAATTTATTTATTTCCTTGCAAAAAGACAACTCCACCCCTCATCAGCCTAGTATCTGCTATTCTCATACATACAAAAATCGAAGGGTTTTTGGGATCAGAGTTATGACTTATGACTAGCCATGAATTAGAAGGGCACCCACTATGACCAGGAGGAGAGAGAAAGAGGTAGAGAGAGAGAGAGTTCATGTACTACTCCATATATAGTATAAATCTTCTTTTTGCCTTGAAAGAAATGATTTCCCTTCATTGTTTAGACCTTTCCTCTTCTTCTTCCTTCTCCCTTCAATCCCTGGCTTATTCTCTCTCTCTACATGCATGAACTAATTCCTTTTTCTCCCTTTGAAAAACATCTATAGCACCAAAATCTCCTTCACGTACAACTACTAGCCCTAGATAGCTTCTTCCATGTCTCCCATGAACAACTGGTTGGGGTTCTCTCTCTCCCCTCAACAACTCCCATCTCATGAAGATCACTCCCAACCCTCAGTCTCTCCCCTTGGTTTCAACTCTGATGAAATCTCCACCACCCATCATCATGTCTCAGCTCATGAATGCTTTGATCTCTCTTCTGACTCCACCATCCCCTCTCTCAACCTCCCACCCCCTTTTGGCATACTAGAAGCCTTCAACAGAAACAATCACTCACAAGGTTTGTTACACCCACATCTCTTCTCGTATCTCTCTCTCTCTCTCACACACACACATACATAATCATTACTTTGCATATTAAACTTCTTCTAAAAAACCCTAAAAATATATAAAACCACACGCATATATATATATACCATCGTCCATCCTTCGGTCGTAGTATCGGTTGTGATATAATGAACTCGAACAAAGTGAATGTAAACTGAATAATACAGATTATCAAGTTGCGTATCGGCCGATACACGATATAACGTGATGAATCATGATATATACATATATACAAGATCTTTTTCCCTTTCCCATCCTACTCTTTCGTCTCAATAACGCTGGTTTTAAGAATGAGTGATTGAACAATTAAAAAGATTCTTCAGAACACTGATTTTTAGAATGAGTGATTGCGCTTCTTTGACCCTTACTGTTCAACACTTCAACCTGAGAGCGCACAGCTAATGCGTTCAGCTTATATATAAATACATATATATGTATATGTATACGCATATGTATATGTACTTGTTTTTATTCTTTTGTCTAATTTTACATTTTGATGCTTTTTGCAGATTGGAATATGAAGGATATGAGTATGAACTCGGAGTCTAACTATAAAAGCAGCACCTCAGAGCTGTCTATGATAATGGGTAGTTCATGTACTAGTCAGAACATGGAAACCCAAGCAGGTCCAAAGCTTGAAAACTTTCTAGGTGGAGGGCACTGTTTGGCTGATCAGCAAGATCACAAGCTTGGTGGGTGCAACTCCAACTCCATTAATAGCTCAGCTTACAACAATGGTGAATCTGGAGATTACTTGTACTCCAACTGCTCACTGGAGCTTCCTTCTTCGGAGCCGAAAGCCGGTGGTGTTCGACCAACTGATCATGGCTCGGGTGGCGTGAATGGTAGCTCCATTGGCCTTTCTATGATCAAGAACTGGCTGAGGAACCAGCCCGAAGGCAAGAGCGATGGCGGCGTGGCCAGTACCAGAGGGACTAACGCAACCCTAACGAGTACTGGCGGCCAGACTCTGTCGCTTTCGATGAGTGGCAGTGGTGGTGGAGGAGAGAGTTCCTCGTCTGATAATAAGCAGCCTAAGGCGGTGGTGGCTGTGGCGGCGGCCGCAGTGGAGGGACAAAGTGGCGGTGCTCTAGAGTCTGTGCCTCGCAAGTCTATTGATACATTTGGACAGAGAACTTCTATCTACCGTGGTGTTACAAGGTTTCTTTAGATATAAACTTCTTTTGATCACTTGTAATAAGTACTTAAAACTGTATCTATATATATGTGTGTGTGTGTGTGCAATTTTATTTTTATTTTTATTTTTATTTTTTGTTTTATTTTTTTGTGTGTGTTATGTTTGTTTAACTGTTTTATGATGATTTTGATCTTTTGATACAGGCATAGATGGACTGGTAGATATGAGGCTCATCTGTGGGATAACAGTTGCAGACGAGAAGGACAGACTAGGAAAGGAAGGCAAGGTATGGTTTAGTGTGTGCACTTGTATTTCCAACTGTGTGTATGTGTGTGTTTTTATTTTTTCAAATAGGCAAATCAAGAAATTTACTCCATTTTTTTGTACTAACTTGGGATTTCCTTTTTTGGGTTTTCTTCTGATTTGGTGTGGAACTTATTCAACCTTGTTGCAGTTTATTTGGGTAAGTCATGAAAAAGTATCCTTTTTTTGATTAAATGTTTTTTTTACCTTTTCTTTTACTTTCTTCTCTTTTCCTTTAATGGGAATTTTAAGGTTCTACAGACCAAAAATTTTCTTGGTGTTTCTCATCTATTTTCTCTCATGTATATATAGGAGGATATGATAAAGAAGACAAGGCAGCTAGGGCTTATGATTTGGCAGCACTGAAATACTGGGGAACCACGACCACTACAAATTTTCCTGTAAGCCTCTCACTTTGTATCACTCTCAGAATGAATAAAAATAGATCTAAATTAAATAACCTTTACAGTCTTTGAGGGTATTTTATATATCAATGTGCATGTGCTCATTATATATTGTGTAAATTAAATCTATTCTATATAGACATTTTATGTACAACTATGATTGGATTTAATTTTTGGATTTAATTTTTGGTTTGTTTTTTTTTTCCTTTTCAATTGAACCTTTCAGATTGGTAACTATGAGAAAGAGGTGGAAGAAATGAAGCACATGACAAGACAAGAATATGTTGCATCTCTCAGAAGGTACACTTAAATTCTCTTAAATTTTATCATGATATATACTCTAAATTAGTAGTCAATAAATGCATGAAGACAACGATAATTTACATTATTTGGTTGTTGCAGGAAGAGCAGTGGGTTCTCTCGCGGTGCATCAATATACCGGGGCGTGACAAGGTAAAAAAACTACGCTATTTCAGCACTAATCTTGTAGCATTTGTCCTCCTCATCCCTTCCACCCACCCCCAAACTGGAATTAGGGTTACCGGGGCGATGTTATTGGAACAACTGAGAATGTTTTTTCATTCAAGGACATTTATTATGAAAGCATAGGTTAATTTAAGAGTGCTAATTCTAAACAGTTGGATGGTTGTTTTGAGCTTATGGTTGAGGTAGCCAAAATTGAGAATTGCACCATATTTGCTCTGTAGAAGCATTTTTGCTGCATTAGTTGCTGGACAGGGAGAAATATCAGTAACGTGAGACACTAATTGCAGGAAGAATAATGATAGGGAGTCGACAATTGGACAAATCCGAATAATTTTATGTGAGTAAGAGCTGATGTCATTATGACATCGTGAATATTAATGGTATCATGATGATGTTAGCTCTCACTCACATAAATTAGTCGGACTTGTCCGACTTTCAAACTCCAAATCATTATACTTGTAGCTAGGAATATTAATTGTTGGCAGCAGTATGTGCAGTCCGACTTTCAGACTCCAAATCATTATACTTGTAGGTATATTGTTTTTTTTTTTTTAAAGTATACTTGTAGGAATATTGTTGGCAGCAGAATGTGCAGTGACTATTTATGTGATGTATTGAAGGTCTGAGGCCTCGAATTACCTACTTCAGTTGAAGGAGAATTTTTTTTCCTTCTTGAAAGGTAAATGTTAAGTGTATAAATTGAAGGAGGGAGTTTGTTTGTTTCACTAATATAACATTGTAGTTTACATTTCAGAAGGTTTATGACCAGTACTATTCAGATGTCTGAGTGACAATTAAAAAAGAAAATAAAAAGGTTTGTAAAGTGATGAAGGAAAAAAGAGAGATAATTAAATAAGTTTCTGTAATGATTTTGATCTAAAACATTGAACTTTGTATTTTACATTTTAGAAGGTTTATGACCAGTAGTATTCAGATGCCTGAGTGACAATTAAAAAAGAAATTAATGACTGGTTCTTTTCTTTTGATATTTTCTTACCATTGCCATGATCATTAACAAAGTATATATATATCATAAATTATGACATTTTTGTTACAAATTCTTAATTAATTTGCTTCATTATTCGGATTGATTACAGACACCACCAGCATGGAAGATGGCAAGCTAGGATTGGAAGAGTTGCAGGGAACAAAGATCTTTACTTGGGAACTTTCAGTAAGTAATTAGTGTTGAAAATATATAACTAAATGGAAATTAATTAAGGTCAGACAAATAAGAATGGGAAATTTACATTTTCATATGGAGTTCATAATCATTATGCTCTAAGCTTCCTCTTGTTTTCTTCTAATATAGGCACTCAAGAGGAGGCAGCCGAGGCCTATGACATCGCTGCAATCAAGTTCCGAGGACTGAATGCAGTGACAAACTTCGACATGAGCAGATATGATGTCAACAGCATACTGGAGAGCAGCACATTACCAATAGGAGGAGCTGCAAAGCGTCTGAAAGATGCCGAACAGGCTGCAGAGATGACGGCCATGGACACACGTAGGGCAACCGATCACGACAACCTAATAGCTTCACACCTCACTGATGGAATCAACAACTATGGCAGCTCTCACCCCGGTTGGCCCACAATTGCATTCCAACAACCACCTCAGACATTTAGCGTGCAACAACACTACCCTTATGGTCAACAAAGGGTGTGGTGCAAGCAAGAACAAGATGTTAATTTCCAAGACATCCATCAGCTCCAATTGGGAAGTGGCACTCACAACTTCTTTCAGCCCTCTGTGATGCACAACCTCATGAGCTTGGACTCTTCGTCGTTGGAGCATAGCTCGGCCTCCAACTCTGTCATCTACAGCAGTGGAGGCGTGGACGGAAGTGGAAATGGGAATGGAAATGGTAGTTTTGGATACGGGACTAATGGGGGCTATGTAATGCCAATTAGTACAGTTGTTGCTCATGAAGGCACTAGCAATGAGGTGAATGGTTTTGTGGAAAATCATGACCAAAACATGTTTGGTTCGTCGGATTCTTATCAAGCGAGGAACTTGTACTATCTTTCGCAGCAATCATCGTCTGGTGGCGCTGTGAAGGCCGGCCTGTATGATCAGAGCTCGACGTGCAACAATTGGGTGCCTACCGCAATTCCAACTATAGCGCCAAGGACTAGCAACATGGCAGTTTGTCATGGAGCTCCAACATTCACTGTGTGGAATGATACATAGGACTCTGGCAGAGTGGAGGGGTATGGGAATGAAAAGGGGTTGTATACATAACTGATCACTTCCTAATTTTGCTTCTTTTTTTTTCGCTTTCCTTTCTTGATTTATAACTAATTGAACCAAGTAAAATAGGGACTTTTTTTTTGTTGGGCAGTTGATGAATGGAAATTTTGTTAGGATCTAACTGAAGTTCAGGAAAATATAGCAAGCGAGAGCTTAGTATCTTGCTATGAGTTTTGGGAACTATGGATTTTGATAGATCCTCGGGCCAAGCTTTGTAATTTTGAATAACATAGTGATAATACAAAGAATGGGGTTTTCAAATTTTTTTTCTTTTTGGGTTTTGTCAACTGCATTTGATGAATTTGAAGCACTGGAGCAATAATTAATCTATGCAGTTGGAGAATGTATATCATTTAGTGGTATTTCTTCTACTTTTAGACTGAAAGTTAAAGATTGGGAAAATGTGAGTTAGAATGTCCCGTACATTGTGATTCTCAAGTCTCCATATTGGGCAATTGTGAGTTAGAATGCCCAATGACACGTACGCAACATGTGATGTAGAGTTGTTGTGTAAGTGATCTAAGGTAATTATTGTATGAACGATCTGAAGTTGTTACGTTACTGAAGTAAAATTACTGCGTAATTAATATGAAGTTGTGGTGACATGGGACATCCTGTGCCACTAGTGAGCATGAATATTTAGGAGCAACCCAATATGCTAACCTATCCAACATGTGGGAAAGCTTTAAAATCATTACAATGCATGAAAACGTGAAGAGGTAATAGAGTTCACAATAATGTTTGTAATGGGCAATAGGAAACAGACTAGAGGTGCTCTATGAGTGCTTGTTAATGTCAGTTGGAAATATTTTTGTCAAATATAATTCACAATAGTGTCTATAATTGAGACATGACATATATATTCATTTGTGAATTTTGTGGAGTTTTCTTCTCTCTCTCCAAATGTGGTACACAAAATAACCATGTAATAATCTCAGCAAATTTCAATTAGTTTTGTTAGGTACATTAGTATGCATGGTATGACCAAATGAGCAATAGCCTAACTGGTACAAATCTTCCTTTCTAAAGAGGAGCTCAGGTACATGAGTGTGTGTAATCAAAATATTGCCTTCTTATTTTTTATTTTTTTTATTTTTTTTATTTTTTACATTTTATCCTATTTATCTTTGCTGTTTGGTTTTAATTTAATTTAGTGGGCATCCATAGAAATCATTTAAAGAACAAAATTAGATTTGATGTGTGACTGCTTTGTGATGTGGTGATGTTTTAATTTATGGATAATACTTAGCTACTCACCAATGAGTAGTTTCACCTTACTCACCTCTTGTGTGTTTCAATAATAAAATACCACATCAGCTTAAACAAAAAAATCCATTACGTTTATTCAATAGTTGATCCGAGAAAATATAGGAAAACGTGAATTATTTGGTTATTAAAGCAAATATGTTATTTTGTTATTGGAACACACAAGGAGTGAGTAGCTAAGCATTATCCTTAATTTATTACTAGAAATATTAAGTAGGCTCATAAAGTGGGCCTATGATGACACGAAGAAAGCAATTGATATCCAACCCATTTTACACAAGCAACATGGGCCTTTCAGTGAGGTAGACCAACGGCGATCGGCCCAATAACTGGCCCATTAGTTGAGCCCTAAGCAGTGTCTGTCTTCGGACAAAGTTCCCCACAGCCAAGATTCATTACAACAGGAATAGACATGGTTTTCCGGAAAAAATAATAAAGAAAAAAAGATAATTTTTTTTTTTTTTTTTTTTTTTTTTTTTTTTTTTTTTTTTTAATATAACAGGAAATTGTATAATCGAATAATTAACAATAGTACATTGAGGATTTTTTAGAAAATGCAGAAAAAATAAAAAAATGTTGTGCCATGTGGGATGCATAATTTTCACCCCTTAGGAACAACTCATAAAGAAGTTAGGGTTCCAATCACCAACCAAACAGGAAAGCTACTCTGGACTGCCACCCAGAGCGATGTTTGTGGGCCCATTTCGATAAGCCATCACTGTGAACCCCAGCGAGGATTTGCAGAACACAAGCCATTCATTTGCATGTTCCTCAATCCTTCATTTGGCCAGATAATAAGGTTTCTGTAATGCTGAAGCATAGCCATAAGCTAAAGCTTCACACTCCTTTCTTGCTGGGGAATGATTAGGCCAAGCAGCAAAGTGTTTGCTCAACCTTTTGTGCTAGCACGATAGATCACTTCTGGTGTTTCTGTAGACCTTTCAATATCTAGCACAATGGTTGAAGGCGACGCAAAACAATATATATATGGAAGTGATTGTCATACATACATCTGCATGTCCTTAATGTAACCTGGATATGAATAATGCTACAATGGGAAAGAAGTAGACAGAAACATTAAGGAACAACTACAGATTATTAGATTGAGAGAACAAAGTCAACTACCTAATTTGAAAGCATCCACGAAGAGGCCTAGGCAAACACCGGCTTTCCAGTAATTTATCATCACTACCAAAGACTGCAACCTCCGAGTTGATAGAGTGGGGGGCTTTTTATACATTAGCATACCAATCCCCTCAATGGCAGCAACCACAATACCTGCAATCAGTACGTCCCAGTCACCAGTCTGCCCGAGAATTGTAGCCAGTGCATTTGCCGTGTAGAAACCCAGGAGGAGGAGAAATATCTTCATGGGGAGGTTCTTTCTAGCCGAATTTAATTTATCCAATAGCTGTCTGCCAGCTGCACTTGCTATCCTGCTCAATCGAGTCTGGCCTAGACCAGGGCTGTCACCATTGAGGCTGTCTTGGTCACCACTGCTTGGAATTCCTCCTGTGTCTAAAGCAAAAGCTATTTTCCAACTTTGTCGTCTTGTATGAAAACTGTTTCAAGATACAAACACCAAAGGCATGTTCAAAAGGGCATAAGCAGCATTCAGACTAATTAAGTGCTTGACATTGGCAGAGACCTCTCCGAATACAACATTTAACATCTTTCAGGTAATCATGTGTAGAATTGGATAAGTCAATTGCCTCTTACATAGATCACATATGTTGTATGGATGAAACATGAAGGGAAGGTATCATTACCCCTTTTGTGTTTGAGAATGGAAGTGGATAGAAAGATATGACATCTTTTATGTTTTGTAAGAGGGGAGAGAAGTAGAAGTTTTTTTAATATATGTTTTTTACCATTATATCCTCATTATATGATTTGATAAAAATTGACAAAGGGTAATAATGCCATTTTATATAGTATATAATACTTATCCTTCTCTTCCCTCCTCTCTTCAGTCTAATTTAGGGGGATGAAAAATGATGTGCCAGGAGAGAACCTCATCCATCCATCATTCCATTCCCTCCAACTCTCCCTCATACCAAACAATGGAGATTTACTCCACCCCTCCTCTCTTCCTTCCCTCCCCTTTCCTTCTGTCATACCAAATGCAGTGTTAGTAATAGGAAGAACTCTTGGACTAATAATCCATCAGAGTCTATAGTTTTTGAGAAGACAGCATTTTTTGCTTTTGGTGGGTGCAGCACCTTGTGCCTGTGGCATCTGTTTGGGATGGACCTCTTCTAGTTCATTGATTAACGTGGAAAAAGGTACAAGACAAAGGAGGGCATAAAACCTAAGCAAATCCATTTTGGTTAGAGAGATACAGAAAACATTAAAACCAATAAAGTTCAAGTAGATCTGGCTAATTTCTATAGAATGAAGCCCCATTTTGATTGCATGATACCTCTGATGGAAGAAGGCAATAGAGCTCCCTCCTCAAAGGTAAGGTAAACATATCAACAAACAATGGAACATGTGTCATCATTCCATTTCCTAGATAATTTTAAAAACTTTAACAAACATTTCATATAAATTAAGATGCTTTTCAGGTATGATGAAACTCATAGGGTGATTCATACACAATATGCAAAATATTGGAAAATATTGCCGGAAGTATAAGAAACACATGATAAATCAAGTTCCATTAGTTGAGCCAAAAATGGGGAAAATTTTAGGAACTTGGAGAATAACTCAAGATTTTTTTCCCTACACAATGTTTGATGAAAGGACCTGCCCAACAATGTCAGCTTAAACTTCCCACTGCGTGTCTGTGTGTGTGTGTGTGTGTGAGAGAGAGAGAGAGAGAGGGAGAGAGCTAGCTTTATCTGCTGAGTTATTATGATGCCCATAGTTTGATTTCATTGAGTGTAGCTTGTATGGTTTCACAAAAACTCACTTATATTTACAGTTTTTGCTTCCGAAAATTCAAACTAGGAAAAGGATGAATTTCCGTAATGCAGTTGTTTCCATGCAATTTTCAGTTTTAATGAATCCCAGCTCTTGCAAGTGCAGTTTTTTATTTTCAGAAATGGACTGTTTTTCAAGAATTTTTAAATGTAGTATTCAAAAACACCAAATGAAATATAAATTCAGCATCTTCCAACTTTCTGAAAAAAATAAAAAATAAAAATCTAAATTCCAAATAGGCCCTCAATTTTCATTTACTCAGTCATGTAAAAGGTTTATCCAAAACCAGCTAGAAAATTTTCTTCCATTATGCTTAAACACGTGTATAAAACGTTCAAAAATGACACAAATGAAACAGCAAAAGAAGATCCATTTGGTCCCAAAAACTGCTTACAAATTTATTCATGTCTCATTCTGCTTCATTAACAGTTGCATAAACAAACATGTTATTTTTCAGTGTTAGACAACACGAGCACAACCTTTTTCCATCCATTTTCCCATTACGATATATCACTCACAACAATAGAAAAGTTTGTGAGACGGAGCTACTGAACAACGATATGAAAAAGATAGTCATCAATTCGGGATTGAGAACTATTTTTTACCTGAAAAAATATGGAATTGGAAAATATCATGAAAAAGTTACAATCAAGTAACAATAACCATATCCAACAAAAAATCTAAGAGAAAAATTCAAATAATTAAGAAGAATTGAAAACAGAATCTGAATTAAGGCAATATTGCATTTTTCCAGAAACAATCATTAAAGAGAACTTCATCAAGATCAAAGGTCCACAATCCATATACACAAGAAGGTTTTCAGACAATATAGATGCTAGAAAAGTTCAAAATCTACCTCGTTCTAGAAAAAGGTGCACTGTTAATGCCAAACTTTGAATTTTGTCGACTGAAACTTGGCTTGCTGTTCGAGTTCAGGATCGTATGAGAACTTTTGAAGATGGTCCATGATCTTTCAGAGCTTTCATTCTCCTTCACGAGCAAAGAGGACTGCAGCATGATCACTCCCATTCTACAGGACATGAACTGAAAAAAGAAATATGAACTAGAGAATGTATAAACTTAATAGCTCAACTGACAGATATGAGATTTACAACTGGTTCTACACATCACATCAGCGAAAGATTCAAGAATCAGGAATTTCTAGGTACCAAGAGGTCCAAGAGCAGTTAGCAATGGTATATAAATGGGCAAACAACCTTTCCATCATAAAAATCTTCCACAACTAAAGATGCTAGCTAATTTAGCCAGTAAGATATGTTCCATGTTTGTAGGAATCCCAATCCGTATCTTACAATCTTATGACCCTACGACCGAAAAATATTGAATTGACCCCAATCTCACAAAAAAATCTAATCCTAGTGGAATCCCTGTGGGATTGCGAAAATCATGGATCCCAATTCTATTGATCTGATTACATCCCAATAGGGTGTTATTCTTGTGTTCCTTCTTCGTAGGTTATGACTTCAAGCCCAATTAATATTATAAAATGAAAACCAAGACCCACTTAAATGTGATAGTTAGGACAATTATGTCAAAAAAATTCTTCTCATTTTGAATTTGCAATGATTGAACTAATCAATCACTTTAGCAACCAATTTAGGCCATTTGATTCCTGATTTGGACTAGTATGAGCTCAACATTACTTCCTTTCCTCTCCTACTCGACTTTTCATGTTAATTCTTCTGCCAGTTATTCTGCTCTGATGTGTAAAAAAGATGACAATTTTTCCTTTAAAAACATTGTTTAAGCTATTGAATTCTGTTAGAATGTTTATGTGTGTGTGTGTGTGTGTGTATTTATGTTGGGTCATTATGTAATTACACATAGTTGGTATTATGTAATTTGCCCATTCCTGTATCTTTATATAAGCCTCTGTTGGCTTAGTGTTGAGTGAGATATGCGATATACAGATTGTAGCCTCTCTCTCTCTCTCTCTCTCTCTCTCATCAGTTTGAACATGGTATCAGAGCAATACGAAATCTTGAGTGTGGGAAAACTGCAATTGTGTTGTTCTTGTATAGATCGGAATTGCGATTGAGGTCAAACCTGTTCGTTGCCGAAAGTTTGGTCGCCGGTCTGTTCAGAGCTCCGCGTTCGTCATCCTCAGATCTGAAGCCTGTTTGGTTGCTCGTATTGTTGCCACTTTGGCTGTCGGCGAGCTCGCCACCTTCTACCGTCATTATTTGCAGAGGTGAGGCTTCATCGATTCGTGTTTACTTTTGGCCGGAAGTTACAGAGGTTCTGATTCGGTATGGTGTCGCTGTTTGTTGATTCGGCCGCTGCTTGTGATTGGATTGCCATCGCTACCGCTACGTGTTGCCAGCATCTCTGAGGTTGTAAAGAAGAACAACCGTATTTGGCTATGCGGTTATGCTATTCCAACCCTGGTTTACTAAAACCAAAGTTGCATAGATCCGGTTCTGATTCGACCCGTTTGCCCAGATTCGGCCCAAATACAGATTCAGCAATTTTTTTTTCCAGGTTCGATATTTTTTTTTGTTCTCTTCTCCATGGCTACCAGTTCAGAACTGTTATCTTCCGCATCCTTCAATCCTCAAATGACTTCAGTAAAGCTCAATGGCAAAAATTACGTTTTATGGGCCAAGTCAGTAGCAATTTTCCTGAAAGCCAAAGGCTTTGGCACTCATTTGGTTAAGGATAAACCTAAAGACAGTGGATATTGATTTCAGTTCATGGGAATAAAGGGATGCTCAGATCATTTATTTAATGCTGAATTGTATTAAACCCCATATTAGCTCTAACTTCTTGTATTTGGACACTGCCACGGAGATATGGAACTGACTCCAACAGTTATATTCAGGTACTGGGAATATCACCAGAATTTATGAGGTGTGCAGACAATTTTTTGACCTCCAGCAAGGTACTCACAGTCTAGAAGAATACTCCTCATGGGTAATGGGAATTTGGGAAGAAATGGACTTGTATCAGCCCATCACCTCTGATGTGAAGAGCATGCAACAACAACGTGAGGATTTTAATGTTCGTGTTCTCACAGGGTTGTCACCAGAGTATGAACCTGTTCGAGCACAGATTTTGGGTAGCCCTGCACTTCCCTCTCTTCCTGATATATTATCCAGACTCTAGCGTGCTACTTAGTGGTCAGGGGGTGCTTCAAGTGTTGTCACTACTCCTCCTAGCAGTGAACGTTCGGCCTTAGTTGTCAACCAGGGTGGCTTTCATTCTTCTCTTGGCGATGGCGGTCGTTTTACCCGTGGTCGTGGCAGAGGCAAAAACTCGAAACTCTGTACTCACTGCTGTCTTACTAATTACACTGTCAATTACTGTTGGGATCTTCATGGGAAACCACTACTTTCTTCCTATGCACATCACATGACCTCTAATGAAAGGGATTCTTTTTCTCGCCACACTAACTGCTCCACATGTGGCTATTGAGCCTGCCATGGTCACGATTCCCCACGATGAGTATGCTCAGCTTATGCCTCAACAACGGCCTTCCACCTCATCTTCTATGGTTTCCTTTGCCCAATCAGGTAGTGCACCTGCATGTCTCTTGTCCTCTCGTCAAAGTCCCTGGATTCTTAACTCTGGCGCATCCGATCACATGACTGGTAGTTCTCATCTCTTATCTGATATTCAGTCTGTTCCTTCCTCTCAACGTGTTACTCTTGCTAATGGCTCATTAACTAAAGTTTTGGGTTTAGGAACCAATCATCTCACCTATTCTATGTCCTTCTCCTTTGTATTATACGTTCCTCAATTCCCGTTTAATTTGATGTCTATTAGTAAAATTACTAAATCTCTTAACTGCTCCGTTACATTTTATCCCACATGTTATATTTTTCAGGATCTCAGGATGAAGAAGAAGATTGGTACGGGACATGAAGTAGGTGGCTTGTATTACTTTGATCTTGCACCATCTCCCACGGCTCTTCAATCATCTTTGTCTTCTTTCCAGTGGCACTGTCGTATGGGCCACCCATCATTATCAGTTTTGCAGCGTCAAGTCCCCAGTCTTAGTCGTGTTGAGTCCATTTCTTGTAAAGCATGTCAGCTTAGTAAGCATTATCGTGTATCTTTCAAACCGAGAGCTACTAATCGTGTTGCTAGTCCTTTTTAGTTAGTTCATTCAGATGTATGGGGACCAATAAAACATATTTCAATTAATGGATTTCGTTCTTTTGTGACATTTGTGGACGATCATTCTCATATGACTTGGTTGGTTTTAATGAAAAATCGTTCCAAGTTATTCTCTATTTTTCAAATATTTCACAAAGAAATAAAAACTCAATTTGGGTATTCCATTAAAGTTTTACGTTCTGACAATGCTAAAGAATATTTCTCAGACCCTCTTGAGACTTATTTTCATGCTAAAGGCATCATTCATCAATCATCTTATACTTATACTCCTCAACAAAACGGAGTAGCTGAACGTAAAAATCGTCATCTCCTGGAAGTATGTCGTGCCCTTTTATTTCATAAGCATGTTCCCAAACGTTTTTGGAGTGATGCTATTCTTACAGCCTGTCATCTTATTAATCGGATGCCCTTGTCGGTGTTACAAGGGAAATCTCCTCATTTTGTTCTATTTCCCAACTCCGCATCGTTTAATCTTACTCCTCGGGTCTTTGGATGTTTGTGTTATGTCCATAACCTTAGACCCGGTCTTGACAAACTCGACCCTCAAACCACTAAGTGTGTTTTTCTTGGTTATTCTCGCACTCAGAAGGGTTATCGTTGCTATAGTCCTCATTTTCAACGTTATTTCACTAGTGCCGATGTCTCATTTTCTGAGTCTCTCCCATATTTTTCTGATTCTACTTCTCCTCTCAATATTACTCCTGAGCCACCTATGCCAACTGTTCCCTCTCTATTCCCTGCTCCCGCAACTCCTCGCTCCGTTGTCCCATTGCAAGTTTATACTCGACGACCTCGACCACCTACTTTGCTCCTTCCATCTCCTTCAGAGTCTTCGGATCCGACGCCATCTACTATGCCTGATGATTTGCCTATTGCTCTCCGTAAGGTTCTCGTTCGTGTGTTACTGCACATCCCATTTCTAACTTTGTCTCCTACCGTAATGTTTCATCCTCTTTATCTTGTTTTTTTATCCAAAATGTCTGCTACTTTTGTTACCAAGACTTTGCAGGATGCTCTCTCTAATTCGGATTGGCGCCAAGCCATGGTAGATGAAATGGATGCCCTCCACCGTAATCGGACATGGGATCTTGTTCCCTTACCTCCGGGCTCCAAAACGGTTGGTTGTAAGTGGGTCTACACTGTTAAATACCTTCACGATGGGTCTATTGAGCAATTGAAGGCTCGTCTAGTGGCAAAAGGGTACACTCAGACTTATGGTGTTGATTATGATGAGACTTTTTCCCCTATTGCTAAGATTTCTTCTATTTGGGAACTTATTTCCATTGTTGCCAATTGTAACTGGTTGTTGTTTCAATTGGATGTCAGAAATGCTTTCTTACATGGTGACTTGGTTGAAAAAGTTTATATGGAGCAACCACCTGGGTTTGTTCCTCAGGGGGAGTATCGTTACACTGTTTGTCACCTTAAAAAGGCCCTGTATGGATTGAAACAATCTCCACGGGCTTGGTTTGGAAAATTCTCTGAGGCAGCATTAGAATTTGGTCTTAGCAGATGCTGGACTGATCATTCGGTATTTCACCAGCGCACTAAAGCTGGCTTCATTTTTCTCGTGGTGTATGTAGATGATATTGTGATCACATGTGATGATTCTGAAGGTATTGCAAAGTTGGAGTTGTTTCTACAAAATCGATTCCACACTAAAGACTTTGGTAAACTTATGTATTTCTTGGGTATTGAAGTTGCTAGATCCAAAGAGAGTATAAGTTTATCTCAACGAAAATATGTGTTGGACTTATTAGAAGAAACGGGTATGTTAGGTGGTTGCCCGGTTGATGCTCCTATGGATTCAAATACAAAACTTGTGTCTGATGAGGGTGATCTATTTAATAACCCGGGCAGATTTCGTCGCCTTGTTGGGAAATTAATTTATCTCACTATCACTCGGCCTAATATTTCATATGCAGTTAGTGTTATAATTCAGTTCATTGGAGCTCCTAGAATGCCATATTGGATTGTTGTTTTTCGGATTATCCGATATCTCAAGCAAGCTCTAGGTTTTGGGTTACTATATAAATCAAATGGTCATCTCAGAGTGGAAGGTTTTACAAATGCTGACTTGGCTGGTTCTCCTTCAAATAGGAGATCTACAGGCTACTGCACATTTGGAGGAGGAAATCTTGTTACGTGGAGAAGTAAAAAGCAAACGGTGGTAGCTCGATCTAGTGCTGAAGCTGAGTACAGGGCAATGGCCCTTACCACTAGTGAGTTGACATGGATACAACATTTTCTAAAAGAACTTGGGTTGACAGTTGAAACTCCTATTCCATTGTTCTGTGGTAATCAAGTAGCTGTTCACATTACATCAAATCCTGTGTTTCATGAGAGGACAAAACATATTGAAGTTGATTGTCACTTCATTCGATAAAAAATATTAAGTCGGAGCATCTCTACTCCTTTTGTGAAGTCTGAAGATCAATTAGATGATATGTTTACCGGGTCATAACCGGTTAAGGACTATTTGTTCCAATCTGGAATTATTTGATATATATTCTCCAACTTGAAGGGGAGTGTTAGAATGTTTATGTGTGTGTGTGTGTGTGTGTGTGTGTATAAATATATATATTTATGTTGGGTCATTATGTAATTACACATAGTTGGTAAGGTCATTATGTAATTTGCCCATTCCTGTATCTTTATATAAGCCTTTGTTGGCTTAGGGTTGAGTGAGATATACGATATACAGATTGTAGCCTCTCTCTCTCTCTCTCATCAGTTTGAACAAATTCAAAAGAATTAAGGCAGTGTGTGGAGGACTTTCCTGATGTTAAAAGTCCTTTCACTATAAATAGCTTACAAGAATGACTTTTGTATGAAGGAATTTGAGAACAAAAAGCCGTTTGGTAAACCTCACCGTTGAGAAGTCCTTAAGTATGTAAAAGTGATTTTACTGACATGAGGTGCATTTGGAGATAAAATGACTTAAGTTCTTTTAATATTAAATAATAACAAATTTACAATAACACCCTTACATAAAGGATAAGGGTCCTTCACCTGTTATATTTCCTAACTCCAGCAATATCTTGATGACTCACAAGAAAATTCATAATACCACATTTATACTTGCACTGTCAAAAATACAAATAATTTTACTTATCAAAAAAAAAAAAAAAATACAAATAATTTTTCAATTTGAAGTCATAAAAGAGAGTGAAGCCAAATAAAGTAAAATAAGCAACTAATTTACATGAAACATCTCCTCAAAGCTACTAATGTCATTCCCATCATCAACAACAAACTAATATGTGCATGTTAACGACAAACTAAAGCAAGAAAAAAACATTTATTCGACCAGAGCATTCATTTGACATCAAAAGAAACTTGAAAGGAAAAATGTTAAAAGAGAGATCAGACAGCGACATACTAACGGTGGTTAATTCGAATGTCTTATAACCTGTGGATTTACTCTTGTTATATTTTATTATGGTTTGGCCAATTCCATCTCCCAAGAACACAACAGAGTTCTTCTCCTTACCCATGTGAACTGCTTCATTGTAAATTTCGCGCTGGATGTAAATAGTGTATGTCACTCTACTTGAATTTGGTATTGCAGAAACAACTTCTGAGATACTGCTATAGCTTCCACTTCCATCCTTTGACACCACAATTGTGGTGCTATCACTCCAAATGAAAATTAAAATGGCAAGAAATAAAAAGAAACAAAGTAAATTGGGAGCCATGTTGAAGAATGATGTGTGGTGGTTTCAGAATCTGGGGCGAAATGTGATATGAGCTTAGGGCAGGTGGAGTTCACCAAATCGTTGGTTTGTAATATGTATTTGGGGGTTTTCCTCTTTGTTGGCTGCGGTTTTGGCTGTTTAATAAAAGTCTGTATTTGGGGGTTTTCCTCCTTGTTGGCTGTGCTCATACCACAAACCCAAACCCATCGTGAACTCCACATGCCCTGAGCTCATAACACAAAACCCAAACCCATCACATTTCACCCCTAATTCTGAAACCACCGCAGCTCATTCTTCACGCTTTATCATTCCTCAACATGGCTCACAATTTACTTTGTTTCTTTATGTTTCTTGCCAATCAAAATTTCATTTGGAGTGATAGCACCATAATTGTGGTGTCAAGGGATGGAAGTGGAAACTATAGCAGTATCTCAAAAGCTGTTTCTGCAATACCAAATTCAAGTAGAGTGACATACACCATTTGCATCCAGCGCAAAATTTACAATGAAGAAGTTCACGTGGATAAGGAGAAGAACTCTGTTGTGTTCTTGGGAGATGGAATTGGCCAAACCATAATAAAATACAAGAAGAGTAAATCAACAGGTTATAAGACATTCGAATCAGCTACTATCAGTATTTCACTGTCCGGTCTCTCTTTTTACATTGTTACTTTCAAGTTTCTTTGAATGTCAAATGAATGCTCTGCTCGAATATATGTTTTTTTCTTGAGTAGTTTGTTGTGGATGATGGGATTAGCAGCTTTAAGGAGATATTTATTGTTAATTAATTGTAGATTTTACATTGTTTGCTTAAAATTGAAAAATTATTTTCATTTGTTACAGAGCAAGTAAAAATGTGGTATTAAGAATTTTCTTGTGAGTCGCCAAGATATTGTTGGAGCTAGGAAATGTAATAGGTGAAACAACCTTACCCTTTATGCAAGGGCATTATTGAAGATTCGTAATTATTTAATATTAAGAACCTCTCTGTTTCCAAACGCACATCATGTGAGGAAAATCACTTTTACATATTAAAGAACTTCTCAACAGTGAGGTTTACCAATCGGCTTTTTGTTCTCAAATTCCTTCATACAAAAGTCATTTAACTATTTATAGTGAAAGGACTTCTAGCATCAGGAAGCTCCTCCAAACACTACCTAAGTTATCTAACTACTATACCCATCAGAGGCAATCCAGACAGCAGATCACAAGAAGCTCAAGCCCTGCCCCTTGATTGAGACCTCATACTTAATGGCACCAAGTTGAACTAATTTTTTTTCCCTCTTTCTCTTCAAATTTAGTAAGCTTGTTTCAAGTCCACAACTCAACCCAAGAAACTACAAAAGGCCTAATTAGGCGATAAACCCATGTACAGCAACAACATCATTTTTGGTTTGTTTACCTAAAACCAAGTACGAATCTGAAAAAATTGTTGTGAACACTTCAAACCCAATAAATGAAAACAGTAGTAATTCAACATAAAACCCTAAATCAAGAAACACAGTAATTTGAGCTTTCTTAAACCAAACCCATTTACGCTCTCAACAGCATACCAGTCAATCAATATTAAATTATTTTAGTTCTGATTTATAAAAGCTATTTGTGAATCCCAAAAACAGCACAAATGAATTTCAATAGGCTAAAATAGATGAATGGATGAAATGAGCAACAATTCAACACTTCAAACCCAAGAAAGGAAATGAGCAATAATTCAACATAAAACCCTAAATCAAGAAAACCAGTAACTTGAACCCATTTACTGGTCAATTAGTATTAAATTCTTGAGGTCTGATATAACAGCTATTTGTCAATCCTCAAAAACAAGACAAATGAATTTGAATAAGCTAAAATAAATGAACGAATATGAATGAATAAAACTCACGTGGATTTGTGACACCAAGAACAATGGAGAAACAGTGGCATTTGACAGAGACAGTGAGTATTTGTAGTACGTAGTAGCAGAGCCTTTGGATTGTTGGGAAGAAGAAGAATTGCCTGTTTGTTTGTTAACTTCTCTTCAGTTCAGCTTGTTAGAACCTTTTTGTTGGGAAGAAGAGGTTCGCATTCGGATTATTATTCATTGGTTTCGGGTTGTCGCATTAACCCGACGCAATGGCACCCGTAGATCCCAAATAGGTATGGAAACGGGGCGGATTTAGGCGGGTTTACCCTCCCCAACTCTTATAATCGTTTCAAAATTTCACCCCGTCCCCGCCAAAAACTGCAAAAATGGAGGGACTTTCCACCCCATCTCCGCCCCTGTTTAACATTTTTATCCCCGCTGGTACTCGCCCCGTCCCGTTTAAGACCATAATTTATTTATTGTTAAAATAGATTTGCTCTTTTTTCCCCCCTAATCTTTAGTTATTCACCATTACAACTTTCTTTCTAATCAAATTCATTTGTTATTTTAATATTGTTAAATAAGTAAAATAATAATGCTCATAGGGTTTCTAAAAATAAAAATAAAAAAACTAAGGTTTCTAATGGAAAATATATATACTAATAAAATAAGGGTATTTAAGTAATTTTCCTATCTAAACGAGACGGGGCGGGATGACTTCCCCCTGCCCCCGCACCAAACCCTCGCGAGTTTTTATTATATCAAACCATCCCCGCCCAAATAAGCTAAACGGTCCCTCAAAACCGCCAAAAACAGGACGAGTCAAATTGCCATCCCTAATCCCAAACCTTAATTAACCCGACCCAATGGCACCCGTAGATCCCAAACCTTAATTAACCCGACCCAATTGCACCCGTAGATCCCACGGATACTTATTAATGTGCTATGTGATATTATGGTCCAGGATCATCTCCATTTGCATAGTGCATCCATTTCCTCCAATTGAAATAAGTGGCTGAGAAAGTGCCACATCAATTAAAAAAATTGGGTAACTAATTTTTCACCACCCTTGTATTCTAACTTTAAATATATATAAAAACTTTAAATGTTATATTCTAACTTTAAGTATTATTTCCAAAATACGCACCTATGGGAAAGAAGAGACGACTGTCTTCATTTCTCTCTCTAAAAGCTTCCATTAATGGACCCTCCAATGACTCACAACAACTTTTGAACTTCAAAACTTCACTTCAAAACCCAAACACACTCCAAAACTAGCTTCCCAACAACAACCCATGTAATTTCGCTAGAGTATTATGCAGAAATTGTTCATCTAAATCTCGATTTTTGGTCTGTTTCTTCTTTTCTGATTACTCTTCCCAATTTAGTGTTTCTCCGATTAAAGTGAATGATTATCATCCAATAGGATTATGTTGGGATGTTAAGTACAACTTATACTGACTTAAATTACAAACTATTGGGATGTTATGTATTAGAGTTAATGACTATCATCCAGTAGAATTATGTTAGGATGTTACGTACAATTTATACTGACTTAAATTACAAATTGTGTGAGAAATTATGTACAAATAATCTTTTAAGATTATGTTGGGATGTTGCGTACAACTTATAATGACTTAAATTACAAACTGTTTGGGATGTTATGCAGTACACAAATAATTAAACAAAAAAAACCATGCCAATTCAGATGTTGCTTTGTTCCAATGTTGGTCTGTTAAGTTGGAATGGAAGTTAAAAGTCTAAACCTATTATAGAAATCGGCCGTGAATCTTCCCAGGTAACCTCCTTCCAGCTTATCTAACTGGACACTCTCGTACATCAAGAAAAGGAGGGTGACTTTGTTATTGAACTAAACCTTGTTCGGAAGCCAAGGAAGCAAGAGCCTGGGAAATCAACCACATCGGAAGAAAAGGAAGATGCGAACAAGAAAGGGGGAAACTCATGGAAAGAGACCTGCAAGACGAGTAAAAGCCAGCAAGCCAAGAAGAGTGATGGGAAGATGACTCATTTGCCCGAAGGTTGGTTGGGGCTGTAGTAGGATACTTGACGGACTCAAAGTATACGAAGGAAGAGAAGGAATTTTATGAAAACAAATGAATGGGAAAATAGATCTGTGATTCGTTTTGGAAACAAATCAAAATATTTATAGAAACAAAGGAATTGAGAAATAAATCCGTGATTCGTTTTGGAAACAAATCAAAGATAATTCCTTTTAAATTCTTTAGCAATGGTAGAGGAGGAAAGTGAGGAGAAAGAGAACTCTCAGTGCAACAGCGGCAAAAAGGTAATGAAGATAGATAGAGATGGGAGGAGAGAGAGAGAGAGGGACGATGGTCAAAGATTGAGAGAGAAAGAGAGGAGAGGGAGAGACCCAGTTGTATATACTGTATCTATAGATGGAAACTATATTTAAATAAAATACAAATTTTTAACCTTTCATAATTTTTAGCATTCATTTACTCAATTGGAGGCAATTGTTGCCCTATTCAACTGGAGGTGATTATTCACCGTGATTATTATGTTGGATTGAGTGGTTTGGAAGGATTTAAAAAGAAAAGAAAAGAAAGGATTGTAAAAATGGTGTTTGGATAGCATTTAATGAAGAGAAAAGAAAGGACTGAGAATTCCTCTAAATCTCTCATGTGCTATCCTCAAAAAAGGAGAAGATTTGAAGGGAAAAGATAATAAGCTGTATTTTTATAATTCCAAAATTACCTTCTTATAACATGTAACTCTTATCTTATAACAATTTATAAAAAAGTTATGATAATAATTTAATTCTTATAATTTTTTTTTTTTTCTTTTCTCTTATCTATCTTTTCAAAGTTTTTTTTTTTCATCATAATTTATTCAAACAAGAATAGAGGTTATTACTACATTTTCTTTTCTTTTCTTTTCTCTTAGTTATAACTAATGATATCCTTCTTTTATTTTCTCTCGATGCCATTGAATATGTATATACGTCCCAAACACATATCGAATATTATTTGAAGTGTATTTTCTGGTCAGACACTATTAAAACACTACATAAATAGAACAATAAGGATACGTTTTGAATACTTTTATGATAGAATGATTTTGTAATTAAATTATTTTTTTTATAAATATAATTCAATACAATTTAAAATATATTATAAATTAATTTGAAAAATAATACTATAAAATTACAAAAATGACAAACATTTAATTTTTCATTTCAAATTAATATATATATTTTTTATAATTATACGAATAAAATGATAAGAAAAAAACCAGTTTGTATCGCACCCGTATTCCGTATCCACGTATCAGTGCTTCCTAGATTAAAAAGTGTCTGCAATCTCACTTCCCTTATATACAAAGCTTCAAAACGACCAAACCAAAAGTCTCCCGCAAAGCCATTACAGAGGAGGAGAAGAAGAAATGGGTATTGTGATTCTGATCCTCTTGTTATGCTTCACCACACCCTTTGCAACATTTTCTCATCAGACCCACAAAGGAATTGAAGAGAATTCAAAACCAACAACACAAAATCTACGTGATGGGGAGAGACAGATTATAGATGTGAAGGGTGGACCAGATGATGTGGTGTGGGTGGTTCAGCTCTCTGATCTCCATTTCAGTGTTCATCATCCCGACAGAGCTCTTGATTTCAAGCAATTGGTGGGCCCAACTCTTTCCATCATCAATCCTTCCCTCGTCCTCATCACTGGTGATCTCACAGGTTCTAATTTTTGTCCTTTCTTTAATTTCTTATATACTATTCACTTGGGTTGATATTTAGCTTTTGTTTATTCAATTTTGAGAAATGCTTTTTTGTAATGTTAATTTCTTATATATTAGTCACTTGGGGTTGATATATAGCTTGATGGGTGTCCACTTATATCATGTGGGATGAATTTTTTTTCTTTTTCCTTTCCTAATGTTAATTTCTTATGTATTATTCACCTGAGTTGATATTTAGTTTGATGGGTTGTCTACTAATATCTGTGTGATGAATTTTTGTTTATTCCTTTTTGAGAAATACTTTTTTTGTAATGTTAATATTGTTATAATCACCTACTAGGCTACTAAATATATATATGTGTGTGTGTGTGTGTATAGGCATTAAGATTTAGCGGTCCGAAGCGCGAAAAAGAATTAACTTTTGTTGTTATCTTGCTGAGTTATAAAAAAACTTGAGATAAACAAGCTTTGTTTGAAGTCACTCTACCTGAGTTTCCCTTTGTCTCAATAAATATATAAATATATATGTGTGTGTGTGTGTGTGTAGGTATTTATGCATGTATGCGTATTCATTGGTTAATTCACCTACATTACTCAAAAGGAAATGGTAACTAATGCTGAAGCTGTAACGGTTATTTTAGTAGGAAATGGAATCTCATGCATGCTGAAACTCTTGACAGTTGCTCTGAATTTTTGAGGGCTTAATAAAGACTTCTGAATATGCTATTAGGGATTTGACTAAGAAATCATAAGCCAATAGAGGATTTAATGCATAACTGGCTGCCTAGGATCATTAGTTATGATGTGTTAGAACTAAGACCTCTCTTGGTAAACTAGGATATCTACAATATGCTATTTGGATTGTTGATAATATTTTTGTGAATTCAGAATTCAGAAGTGCTGTTAATTATGATTGACATGAAGAATCATCACAGATTACTTGAGCAAATTCAGAAAAATAGCATCTCTTTCTTAATTCTTCAACACGCATTGAACCTATCCTGCTTAAACTATTCTTATTAGATTTGCCAACTCTTTGCATTATCTCAGCCTGCTTCCTGATATCTCAACATCTCCTTAATCAGTTGTATGATTCTTAACTGCTCCTTGAGACAAGTGAGCCTGTCTCTTTATCTGCAACAAGGGGCTTGAGATCCTAATGGCGATGGTAGCTAGTATCCTGACATCTTATGAGAGTGGCACAGACACTTAACCATATGAAATCCACACTTTGACAATTATCGCGCCCGACTGTTGCTGAGAAAGTTTTGGATGTCAAACATACCTCCCCAAAAGGTAATTTTAATGTGGTCGATTTCGAGTAAACTTGTTCTGCTTTACTGCAAGTCTAAAGAAAGGGAGGGGCAAATTCCACCCGCTATTAGCTCGCTTGGGTCAACTATTCAATCATTTTTCTAATTGCCTAGATCCAGGCACACTGGATTTTTTGAAGGCTAAGTGAAAGAGAAGGCAAGAAGACCAAACGGCATGGGATTTTAAGATTGGTGTACCCAGACCAAAAGGGGGGTTGAATACATCTTCGATCTTTTTTGAACTTTTGCTGATTATTATTAAATTTAGTCACAATAATCACAGACAGCAAAATAAAGCGAGACAAAATCAAAGTAAAGAACAAATACATCCAATTTCTATGTGGGAAAGCCCTAGCAAAGAAAACCCACAAGACCTAGTCCAAGTCGAACAAATCCACTATTTGAAAAGGAAGTACAATGCCCACGTACTCTGACTCAAACTTACACGCAAACACTTGACAAGACCCAGTTGCTGCTGACACCTTAGAGTTGCCGTCTGTTGCCTCTCATGCCTTTGAGCAATGCCGCTGGCATGTTCCTTCAAGTTCGATCATTGATCACATCGATCAATGTGATGGTAATCCGATGATGCCCCTTCTTATCATGATTGTTCAACAACAATACATCCACTCAACTCCGAAGAATGGGCTAAATCGGAACGTAAATCAGATATAGAGTTGATGAAGAACAGTTTGACAGCATTCAAATTGTTTCTCACACTCACACAATCTCTGTATAAAGCAAAGGTTGGTGAATTAAAAGACAGAGAGAACAAGAGCACTAGCATTTTTAAAATGTGAAGTCAAAAGTTCTATGTCAAAAAATTGTAGATGAAATCTATGTGTCTTCCATGTAGAAAACCCTTTTTGATATTCTATATTCATAGAAGATTTAAAAACATTTATATTTGAATCTAAATACCTTTGCCAACTTCAATGTCAAAAATGTGTTATATTTGAATTTTGAAACCTTTGCCAACTTAAAAAAAAATTAAATGCTCTTTGGAAAAGTTTCATGAAATTTGAAACACATCAGAACTTGTTTTGAAAATTAATACATTTAAAAATCGTAACCAGATAAAATTGTACCAGTGCAGAGATAATTTGTATTGGACAGATGTTACTGGTACATTATTTTAAAATAGTAGGGAGTGTATCAGTGCAGTAATAAGGTGTACCTGTGCAGATGTTTCTGGAGTGTATTTTTGGAGACAACATGTGTGAGAACATGTGTGCGGTGCACTTCTTTCTGGAATGGGTTCATACATGTTCTGAAAGGGTGTACATGTGCCAAAAAAATGTATTCTGATAAACTTTTCTCTGATTTGTTCAAAAACCTAAAAAAACATTTTGAAATCTTTCCCTTATGTTTCAAAAACCTTTTAGAGACACTTTTGTGCAAAACATGAACTTTAAAACATAGACATAAGTGTCCTCATAGACTCATTTACCCTTGGTGGTGCAAATACTCTGAATGCTTTGTCAAGTGACATCCTTCGTAAGTTGAAAATTGACCTTTGTCGCTCCTCAGAACGCTTTGTCAAGTGACATCCTTCGTAAGTTGAAAATTGACCTTTGTCGCTCCTCAGAACATGACTCGAAGACATATATAACTTGAACATGTAAGGAACAAATTTGCCAACATATGATATATTGACTTTACGTCAGACTGTAGAAGATGAAGAAATAATTTTTATGGTGACTATGGGGATAGATCCAGCTTTTTCGTATGCAAATTTAGGTATAGCTCAATTGTGCAATCGTCCTACTGAAAAATTTAAAATTATTTTATATTCTTGTATTTCTTCACCTTCATATATATCTATATACTTCGTTTTTACTTGTTTTACTATCAAATTGCAACATTTAGGATCTTCTGGACCGCTATTGGTCATTGGATTAATAACAAAAATAACTTCTTCTTTTTTTCCAACCTCCTTATTCCTCAACTCTTACCAGATGGGAAAAGCAAGGATTTGTTAACAATGAAGCAAGATGAGAAGGAGTGGGTGGAATACAAAAATGTAATGGAAGATGCTGTTAAAAGAAGTGGACTTAAGAAAAACCTCTTTTATGATCTTAGAGGGAATCATGATAGTTTTGGTGTTCCAGTCATTGGTAGCTCATTTGATTTCTATTCTAAATATAGCATCAATGGGCAGTTGGGGAGAACTGGGCTGGTCAACAGTATCACTGTGCAGGTCAGTTATTCTATTTAACTTCATTAACTATTGCTGTTATGTGGCATAAATACTGTCTGCTCTCATGAATATTAGTTTTAAAAAGTACACGCGTAATACTTCTGCCCTAAATGTGATTTTGCAATATTGCTGAATTTACATCCAGTTTTGGAAAGCACAAATATTTCGTTTCCATTGTTTGTGCCATGAGTTTTAAAAATTTGACCAAAGGGCTTCTAGCCCAATGGTATAACCTCTCCTCCCCAAATGGGGAGGTTGAGGGTTCAAGTCCCACTAGGGACATGTGAATTTTGGGTGTGTGTTTGCTTTAACTTCCAAAAAAATTTCAAAAATTTGAACCATGTCTTATGTTCAGATTCTTATAGATTTCAATCGGAGGTTAAAACTCCAATGTAGAAAATGCCAAATTACTCTTGGGCTTTACTCTCTGTAACTAAGATGAAGCATAATTTTTATTTTTATATTTTGCTCTTTAAACTGTGAGTCTATTAAAATCCATGTGGATTTTTTTAAATTAAATTTTCTGAGGCAGTTTCAATATTCGTCATAGAAATATTCAAAATAACAGACTTTCTAGGTCTTTCTTTATTACTTCTCTGTTTTGCCTTTTATCATTCATTTTTCTGACTTTCATATATGGTGCTTCAACTGCCAAAGCACTGATTTCAGACGATCATATTTCTGAACTCCACTTGAACAATTAGGTCCTAAACTTATTAACCAGAATTTTGAGTCATCTCACTAGACCTGAATTTTGATTCCAATGCTAGTGTTTTATATATTAATCATTTTAGAATGTTTCAATAACTTCTCATCTTAATTTGCATGTGCTCCATCGTCCAGACTGGTGAACGGAATCTTCTCTTTGTGGGGTTTGACAGTACGATGCCAGTCGGTTTACGAGGTCCAACTAATCTTTTTGGGCATCCGACTGACCAACTGTTAACTGAATTAGATTCTGAACTCTCGCAGTTGAATTCTCAATCAGCAAAACCAGTAACCAAAATTTCCTTTGGGCATTTTCCACTTTCATTTTCAGCAGCTTCAAATTCTGGAAAGAGCCTAAAGGATATCTTTCTCAAGCATTCCTTGTCAGCTTACCTATGTGGACATCTTCATACGAGGTTTGGGAAGAATTTGAAACGGCACCATCAGTTGGGTCATCATCTTTTCTTCTCCCAAAAGTATTTCCAGTTAAATAGTCATCTATCACCTCCAAAAAGGGGCAAAAATTGTTCTAGTGCAGTCCCACCAGTCAATGAATTCTGGGAGTGGGAAATGGGTGACTGGAGGAAGAGTAGAGCCATGCGCATTTTGGCCATCGACAGAGGTTATGTTTCATTCGTTGATATTGACTTCAAGTTGGGAGCTAAAAGGACTATTATATTGCCAACATTTCCATTAGACTCGCGCTTTATGCTAACAACATCATCACTTAACGAGTACGAATGCAAGTCTATAGATCCTTCAGTTTATGGGAATGTCAGAGCTCTTGTTTTTTCTGCTTCCCCAATTGTGTCAGTTGTGGCTAGGATCTATGACTCCAGCCCTGGAAAGCTATTATTGGTCATGGAGACATCTATGAGAAAGCATGAGGGCACCTCCTCAAGGGGGGATCTCTATACTGCCCCATGGAATTTTAACGCCTTTGAGGATCCATCTCCTAATAGATTTTGGCTGCAAATAGAGGCAACGGACATAATGGGCCGATCAACTCTGACTGAATCTATACCATTTTCTATAAGTGGTCATAGCGCTAGACTCATATGGACATGGAAAGAATTTATCGTCATGGGTTGTCAATGGGATGCTCTATACTACCCAATATTTTGGTCTTTTTATTTGCTCATGTTCTCTATTCTTCTTATTCCAAAAGCTGTTGTTACTTTCTCAAATAAGCAGTACACGTACAATAATTTCAACAATGACAAGGGCTTCATAAATGGTATAGCATGGGTTTCAACAGAGCTGTACGGGATTCCTTTAGTATGGTTTGGAATCTTATGTTACTTGTTCTACCTTATATCATGTCCTTGGTTTTTTGGAGAAGTTTTCACTGATGGTGGAGTAAGGGGATACATGACCTATAAAGGCTGGGTGGTAAAATTCAACAACAAGAGCGCACTAGAATTTATTGGATTTCCGGATACAATGGTAGTCGTTCTACCCCATCTCTTTTTCGTGGTTTTGCCTGCTATTTTGGTGACTGGACTATTTGCTGCCGAAAGATTGATGTATCGGGAACATTTTCTTAGGCTTTCAGGGAAGAAAGAAGACGATTATGGTATGGGGAATAGGAGACGCCAAATTTATGATTACTGGTGTAATGGTAGATCAAAGTTTTGGCTTGGCAAGCGGTGGATCAGGAATATTCTCCTTTTGGTTTCTTTGGTGGTTTGTTGGAAGCATTTCAAGGTAATTTTTCAACTCCTCCATCTTAAATACGAACAGTAGAGGGGATTGTTCAGGATATCCAGTTCACTGGATAATGCACCGAGGGTACTTGCAATTATTTCACCTAGTGACCACCAATTGAATCACTAAATTGTTGAATTGCAACAATTGTCAGATGGTATAGCTAATTAAGTGACCTTTGCAATTCAAAAGTAACTCTACAACTTCCCTCAGCTCATTTGGAGCTGCCTCTACATGCCACAACACAGTATCTTTCTCTACCGTTCGGTACACAAATTAAATCATACACTTTTATCCTTTTAATGTCCAAAGTAGCCCAAATTGCTGAATGGTTCCGAATTATGTTGAAAGCACATGAATGTTCTATATGGCTGTTTAGACTCTAGAGAAAAAGAAATGAACCTGTTCGAGTCTTGCAAGTTGCAACAACTACGATGACCCCAAATTTGGAACACACTGATATTCTTTTCTTGTTTCCCTCTGGCTCCTTGGCTACCATAAAAAGAAAAAGAATTGGCAGGATTGATTACTTTTTTTTTCTTTTTTGATTAATCTAAGCTGGTTTTTGATTTGCTTTTCTATATAAATGCAGAATTGCAGAGATCTTATGAGAGCTTATGAGATGAATCCGATCATTCATTTCCCAGTATATAGCTTGTCAATTCCACTGTTGTTGGCTTATGCTGCCTACAAAACCAGTAGTGTCTCTGGAGCATTGCAGAAAGTAAATCATGTTAGTTCTCCATGAAATTAACGTACACTGCTCCGGAAGCAGTTCTACAAGCTTCTTTTTGGAAAGTCGGAGAAGCAAAACAATGTTTTTCTGAGTGGTTCACACGAAATCCTGGATTGAAATCTGAAGGACCACGAAACAATGATGCTTCATCTTCATGTATACTTATCTGGTTCAGAGTAGGAGTTTGAGAACATGAAATGAGTATGCGAATTAGGGTTTGGAAAGGAGATAAAGATATCTAAATCAGAAATTGATGCAGAAAAAGAAGAAATCTTCTCATAGCTGCGTAGATTATGCTGTTTTTCTTGCTTAAAGTCGGGAGGATGGGGATTTCTAAGTCGTGTAGGTAGCCAGTTTATCCTTGAAAAATAATATTGTTTTAGTTGTGTACTTTTTATTGAATTTTTTTTTTTTCTTTCTTTTTTCCCTCCCACATTTAGCCAATTTACTGAAATTTTTGCGCTGTAAAAGAATTCATGGTGCCGCATCCTAAAATTATTATTGTTGAATGTGGTGGTAACTCTTCAGAGCTAGTTGAATTGTGTGAATTGATGCTTGTTTAGTGTACTGAGTCTAATTTAGCTTTTTAAATTTTCTTGGAATGTTTGTTTGTACGGCTCAAAGATGTGTGAAAATGTATATGTAAAATGGTATCCATTAATTTTCATTTTTATTGAAAAATGTTTCTTCTTTACAAGATAAAATAGTGAGGATAAGCTACAAGCATACAATTTGGTAGAGACAGCATTAGATGAAATGAACATGGGCTATATTTAAATTCGACTTTTTAAAATAAACAATGGAATTTGAGTTATGGTATGAGAGTCTACGGTTACACCAAGTCAACACGGCTGTTGAATCAAGATCACAATCAAGTATACATGCCATGCACAAAGGGATCAAAATTCTCTCATGCACGACAGTAAATCGGTCCCTCCAGTTAGTGATATAAGTTAGGAAAATGTCAGGATGCAAGTCTAACATCGCAACATTTTCCTAACATGTATCACTAATTTGAGGGGGACTGGTTTAGTATTGCGCAGGAGAGGATTTTAGTCCTGCACAAAGGACACTAAGATTTAGGTGGTGAAAGATTTTACATTATAAATTTCAACTCCCAAATTTTAGCTCTCTTTCCTGTGGTTTCAGTGTTCTCTCATCACACACTTCAAACCCTAAACGACCTTATATACTGGGTTATAAAAGAATTCTATAACCAAGTTCAAGACCCACAAGGAGGGGGTGGAAGGCAAAAAAAATTCCCCCTTTTGACACTTTTTTAGTCAAAATCGGACCATAACTGATTCTAAAATAAAATTCGGGACACAACTTCACAACACCACACCTTATTGATTAATAATATCGATTTAACTATTAAATTTTGTTATGAAACATATTCACAAATATATATATATATATATATATAAACTTGAATTTTCGTTTCTCAAATAGCAAACAATTAGATTGTGTCATGAAATCAGCATGCTATCAACAGGCTAGTGGCTTAACGGTATCAGATTCTTACTTCCCAAAGGAAGGTCAATAGTTCAAGCTTTCAAGGTTACGTGGATGTGTGAGTATCAATTATTATGAAAAAAAAAAAAAAAATCAACATGCTAATGTATGGCCCTTTTGTGTTGCATTATTATCAATAGTTGGGTAAAGGAAATGGATTACTCGATCAATTTACACCATTTTCATTTCCACTCGGTACAGTATTGGGCGTGTTTTTTTGACTTCTTTTGTGACTTGGAGCTCAAGGAAGATCAAATTTGAATTCAATCTTCCATAGAAGATTCATCGAGTTTCGATTTTAAATTAGTTTAAAACGAAGAGAAAATTCATTGAATAAAATGAAAACTAAAGTTCGAACTAATATGGTTTTCAATTCCAACTCTAATCTGTAGGTTTGACACTAACCACTACCAAACAACTTATATTTTTAGATCAATATGGATATTTGAAGAGGTTTGATATGAAATGGTATTTTAAAATGTCATAGTGAGATTTATATGCCACATCAAAAAACCAATCACTAGTACTGAATAAAGCTAACATGTTGGGACCAATAACCCCAGGATCATATAATAATTTCTCGATGCACCTGATCAGAAAAGGAACAAATCCGATCTGATTGGATCAATTCAACATGTCAAACCAACGCTGGTGCTTTTTTATTTGAGAAGAACAAGCAGCACAAATATCGGATAGGACTTGGATCAATATCCGATCCATTCGAATCTTTGACGGGCATAGTATAGGACACAGGAGAAAAGAAATGATAGCAAGCACCAAATGATACAATGAGACAGAGAAGAGTGACAAATTTTCATCTTCAATGTTTTGTAGAAGTGATCATATACACAGTCTGGAACTTAACAGAGTTCGGGAACATATTTACTCGTTCTCACAGAGATCAAAAAGCTTGTTGTCTCGACGTAGAATTCAGCTTACAATCCATTCGTAGGGTTTAAGCTCGACAAAAATCCTTTTTGGTATAATTACAGCCGAGGAGTGACCATTAAAAGAATATATAAACACATATATGACTCCACTAAAAAAGGGCCTTCTGACTAAAAAACTTGCCTCTGCCCTTCCTCACCTCTTCCTTGTTTCCATTCTGCATTCCTATCTCATCAGGTTCATCGCTTTGGGTTAAATGACTAATAAATCCTTCCTGCGGGTAATGGTCTATGAGGGCTTCACCGCAACTAGCCAGAGAAAGTCAAAACCAAAATTTCCCCACCCAAATTGGATCATGCTTGAAATGGGCTTCATCGGTCTTGCTGGCACATCTGGCAAGTGGTATCAGTCTTGACGTTGGCAAAGGTGCAGTATTCACATGACCAGTGCTCTCCTGAATCGTCGAGGGTTCTTGAACTGCTTGATCTGGAAGTCGCTCGCTTGCCCCTATTGCTTCTCCCCCTACTGCTCCCACCTCCCAAGCTCTTCGAGCTGCCCGTCCTGCTGCATGCACCACGCGAGGCCACGTCTGACAGACCGTTCTCTAAAGCTCGGACCAGGTTCTCGAAGAAATTCCGGGTCACACTGCAGTCATTGGTATTGCAAAACAAAACAAATAAGATGAATGCTTTGCTTATCAAAGAAGGGGGTGGAACCCAGTTGTAAAAAGCTCCAACAATACATTTTATCAATTCTTAGATTCATTTATAGCTCCAGGAATAGCATAGAAGGGAAAACCCAATAACCAAATGTTAAAAAGGAAAAAGGATAATCGAGGATGATGAGAGGGACATACTGAATAAAGGCTAAAATGTCAAATTATTTGCACAAAGTGACAGCCCTTAATCTTAAACAATCGTTCTTTTTTTTTTTTCCTAGTTAGTACTAATACACACACATGTCTCTTTTGAGACTTGAACCTCTGACCTCCCTTTGGGAGGTAAGAGGCTGATACTGCTAGGCCACTGACCTGTTGGTTTAAACACTCGTTCTCATGATTGACAACTAGGGCTTTTACCATTATGGGAAGCAATGACCCCTCGCGGGAAAAGAGAGGAAGCACCATAATTGTGTGAGTGCATATCCATTAGCCAACACGCTTCACACATTCATGCAAATATATATACAAATGTAGTGTACTTACTACATCTTTGTCTATACAACATGAGTGACCATTGAATACTGTAATACATAAGTTACAAATTCTGTATCAGTATATACAGTCACAAAATCTCTTAAAAAAAATAACCATACTATGTTCTTAACATACTGTAATCCTATATATAAAAAATTCTTTTGTTTGCAGGGTCAAAATCTTCTCTAATATTTTTCATGACCATGTCTTACTTTTCTAATAGTTGCCGTGCCATGCTCATGACTGTCTTAAGTTGGTGCCCATGAAAGAGAAGAATTCATCTGAGATGTTTTAATGTGTAATGTAGACAAGCTAATGCAATGGTAAGAACTAGTGATTCTGTTCAGCTTGATGCACCAAAAGGACAAAATGAAGGCCAAAAGGAACACAAATTGTGATTGCGAGAAAGAGCAGAACCCCTAAAGTAAACCCATGAGAGGGCTTTACATAAAGTCGTAGCTGACACCAAAAGGAACACAAGTAGTGCATTGTATATATAAAAAAATTATTGTAATTCCTTTTTCAGATGAATTCAACAATATATTGCTATTTACAGCTGACTTACTAATACAGTATAATGAAATGCATTGAAATTACCAGCAAAGATCAATTGAACAAAGGATATATAGCTGCTAAAAGAAAAAAGATCGATATGTAATCCTCAGTAACATTATTTAGCTATACAAGCCAAATATGCAGTTGAAAAGGGAAAAAATATAATTTAGAAATCACCTGGTCAGTCCAGCCAGCTTTGTGCGGAACTCATTAAAATCATTTAATGGACCATCCGCATCGATATACACTTGTAGCTCCTTTTCTGCACACTGATGAAGTCGTTCCAACCCAGACTCAGCTTCACCTGAAAAGCGACAGAAATGAGGGCCTTCAAAACAAAACCAAAGGAAGTAATATATGCTTTTCAGATTAAGAAAACAGCACACCTTGCAAGTACTCAAAGAATTGCCTCTTATTATGTTCATGCTCAGGTAAATAATATCCATAGGCATATGTCCATTTTAGCACCCTCCTACATTCAACTATCTGTGAAGTATAAAATATTATAAGGAAAGCAATATATTTAAGTCAGTCAAATCATAAATTACTATTTACCTGCATCCAGGCATCTATTATGAACTTAAGCTGTGTTTCAGGTTGGCACTGTTTGTCGCTCAGCTTCTCGAACTGCAAAAATAAAGATAATCATCAACATTTTCAGAAATTTCATAGAAGAACAGGGATATCAGATGGCTCAGGAAAGACGAGTATGGTCGAAAAGTTTATGGGCGAGGAAGTTCGAAACCCTCCACTCCCTCTCTCAAACATCTAAAAAAGGCTCCGTCATGCAATGAAACTCAAGAAAGCACTGATCGTTTTGAACATCCTGACAAGAGAAGGAAGAAGAAAATGAAATGGGTAACAGAACCACGTGTGTTTTATTAGCTTGTTGACAGGTGGCTGATTTTTTTATGCATACCTACTAGAGTTGATCCTGAGTAACAGATAAGCTCAACATTAATAATCTTTAGTAACTAAGAGCTTCTATGAAAATTAGCTTGGATCTGCAGATAATTCTTTTAAAAGAAAACAACATATTTAGTTAAGATGAAATCCCTGATGTCCCCCCTCCCCAAAGGGCCCCCCCCCCCCCCCCCTGCGCGGGGTGACTATGCTCCTCATACTCAGTCATCACAACCATATAATACCAAAGAAAGCAACAATCTAATCCAAATTCCAGAACTGCAGCGACATATGAAAGAGGATATTGCACACCATCCCTCTCCAAATTCATGATATAACCCACAACCATAGACTACCGGTCAACAACAATCTTTTAAAAAAAAAGGCAGCCAAGCCAATGATCATGCCAAAATTTGAACTGCCCTCTCTCAACTTTAGATTTAAGTGATTCAAGAATTCATTCCAACCTTTTCCAAATACTCTGTGAAACTATGCTATATTAAAAATCATTACAATAAAATTAAACATTGATGAAAAATTCAGGAGGTACAGAAAAGACCACTGAGTGACATTGCATGCAGGGATGGGGGTGCCCGTGTGTGGAGCAGAGCATGTCGTTTATGGGGGGTGTGTCTGTGTAAGTTGGGTGCTCTTGGTGGAAAGGCCTTGCAAAATGAAAAACAACTATAAAATCAAGAGAAATCGGTAAAGATCTACTCACAAACCTCCCGTTGTAATTGATTGCAAAATAGTTCAGTGAAACAGTACCACTATGGGGGAAGAAAATTTACTCACGTGTACATCTTGCATCTGCTGCAAGTCTTCAAGTGCTTTTTTCCTAGACTGCAAAAAGAAAGAAAAGAATTTAGACTCCATTTTGATAAAGTTATAAACTTCTTAGTGAAAATGTCAAGTACTTCTAAAATTTAAATTTTAGAAACCTGGGATGATACCTAAATGCCAAAATGAACTATAGGTCTTAATCCACACCACTTTGCACTTATCCACTTCATACAAATGTTTTGCTTACATACAGAGATGTGGGTGGTTAAGTAAAAGTTTGGAGTGGATTTAGGCCCACTAAATAAACAAAGCAGCAACACAACTCATCAAGAAAATAAAAGAAAATATATAACAAAATAAACACCAATATTTACAAATTCAATAACTAAATAAACAAAGTAACACAACTCATCAAGAAAATAGTAGGAAATATATAACAAAATAAACACCAATATTTACAAATTCAATAACTACTACACCAGTCACCAGATAAAAGGAGGAACTACCAAGAAAGCTACTGGGTCCAACAATGCAATCAATGAACTCATCTCAAATGCATCCGAATATCTATGGCAAGAAATTAGGTAGATTCCAGAAATCTCCAATAGCTTATCTAAATAAAGTGGAACTTAAAGAAGAGGGAATTAACATAATATTGCCTAGCATAGAAACTACCATTGCCTCATACAGATGCACAGGTCCGATTCAGATACACATGTCTAGTATGTCAATCTCCAATTGCACCACTTCCACTCCATTTAAGACACGAAGGACTTCTCATAAGTTCTTGCCAAGGTCTAGACAATTTGGATATTTTCAAAGGGTTATCTCTGCTACCTTTGGCTATATTTTAAAAAATAAAATTTCAGGTTGAACCACAAAGGTCCCATTTTTGAGTTAAAACAATTCTACCATAAAACCAACTCAATTTCTTGGGAGTCCCCATAGAGAAATGGAAATAAAAATCTAAAGTTACAAGATTAAACTCCACAAAACATCATTATCTAACTACTTCAAGGACGCTAAACAAAATATTAGCCAAAAGCTCCATGATGGGGTCATCTTGTCTTCCCACCACTCGATCCATGTTCCACCCCACAACGCAACTCTAGCCCTTGCATTGCCTTCAACTTGAATAAAATCATCCCTACTCACCACTCTAGACCTTGCATTGCCTTCAACTTGAATAAATCATCCCTCCTCACCACTACAGCCCCTGGTCTCCCTTCCCCAAACAAAACCACCTGAGCTAACTCCCTTGTCCCCAATGTGTACAACCCAACTTCTAGCAAATATATAATCTGAAATTATTTCTTCCAGACATTTTCTAGTTATCAAGTTCATGAATTAATAAAAAATTAGGACTTGATAACCGCTGACTAGGATAGTTTAAGGTTTCATATTTTCAATTACTTGAACTACTACATGTCTAGATGCATTAATTTCCATTTGAGAATCTCAAAGAAAATAATTTGATATGTATTTTTTTTCCCAGTATATTAATGGGGATATGGTAAAATTGAGTCGATCTCAGTTATCACTGTGCAAAAGAACCACCAGACAAGGGTTCATTTGCACAATATCTAGTGGTTCTTTTGCTCTTATGGGAATGGCCCCTCGTGGGAGAACTGTGTCTGTAACAGTTCTTTTGGATTCTGTTGTTGGGTATGCCACTGTGTTTTGTACTGCAACTCTATTCTTTCATTCATAATAAATTCTTACCGAACCCTAAAACAAAAAACAAAAAAGAAAGAGACTCCCAAGACCAGCCCACAGGTTATGTGGCTTTCTTGGCTACCGACATCAGACAAATATAATGAGAAAGGTCTCAACGGTAACTTCACTATGATTCGGGAAAGGTCAAATGATGAAGATCAAAAACACCTTAGATCACTAACCATGAAGCCCAGAAGCATCAAATCCTTTATGATCCTGATACCACGTTACTCCTGAATGCAGAATTGTGGAAATATTCATTCAATCATTAATGAAGGTAACCGCCATGTAAATTTATACAATGAGAAGAATATAATAGGAAACAACGTCGTTTTGCACATAAAATTTCTGGGGAAAAAAAAAGAAAGAAGAAGCCCTGATTCACAGACAATGCGGCCCAACTTGGCCAGGTCAAGCCGAGTTGAGCATGAAATTCATAGCGCTGAGATTTTGCTGGCTCAGACTCGATTCTGGTCAAGTTAGCCAATATTTAAAACCTTGAAATGAGAGACTACAAACCCTTAGTATGACACACAAACATTCCTCAACAGAAGAAATGTTGAAGCAAAATAATGTTAGGCAACATAATTGTACAAGAAAAACATAGTTTCTAGGAATGATGAGTTAGCGATTGGACATTTCATTTTTTAAATGAAATGTAAATATTAAACACAGAAAAAGCTATAATGGTCATGATAAATTACTCTAAAATATAGGAGGATGTAAAGAAAGCAAACAAAATGAGAATTAAAATAGGCCCTTCTAGTTATTATAAAGAAAATGAATCAGTAAATTAACAAAGTAGTCAAATTAGCACAACCAACAAAAGATGAAATTTTATATTAAGTAGTCAAATTGTCACAACCAACAAAAGATGAAATTTTACGTTCTGACAATGAGTTTCCTAGAAAGTTTACTTTTATGGAGTTACAGATAATCACGTCAATATATAACACAAAATTTTGTATTTAACAACCTGTGCTTACCGATTGATTGGTTGCCCACCTTTCATAATAATGAGTATATTTTTCAATAGAATTTTTAGCCATCTCTCTCCGTTTCTCGGCTTCGCTAAACTGTAAACAACAGATTATATCAAATACTTAAATTTAAGCTTTTCCCGTGGAAGTGGGACGTATGCATTTATCACAAGCACCGGCAGTAAATAGGAAGTCAGAACAAAGTCACAAACTAGATTGTATTACCGCTCCGTCTTGTTTTGCTGTCTCATAACGATTGCACGCATAAAAACCACCAGTTCTCTCACCATGCTCAGTCCAATCACCAAGGCAAAGCCTGCAAGCACATATTATAGAATGATATGCATTAACCACCACAAAAGAATCTAAAAGACAATTTGCCTAAGGGAGAAAGTGATGTATACGAAGGGAAATGAAATGAGATTCATTGAACAATAGAACTTCTATAATTAGTAGAAATGATTAATATACAGACTAGTGTGTCTATTTAAATCAAAGTAGATTAACTTAATTCAGGGAGAAAAAAATTTAGATTAACTTACCAGCAGAACTCGTATTTACAAGGTGGTGTGCATGTCATATGCATACAACCTTGGTTCTTCTCAATTGGCCGTTTACACTTTGGACAAGCCTTGGAGTTGGCTAATATCCTGAAATGTGCCACAGGAATATAATTCAGATCACACAAAACATAGAAATGAGTTACTGTGAAACAGTAAAATATCTGGCAAGCACGATTTCTGTAGCATTATCACAGCATTTATGCAAACATAGGTGATAAAGCTTGGTGATACAACATATAAGCAGCAGATCTAAAAAAACTGAATTCCATAAATATCAAACTTACATTGTTACAGAACTTAAGTGTGCATACGTTCAATAACATCATATGCTCAACTCAACAAAGCCTTTTTCACAATTACTTGAGGTCGGCTAGATGAATCATTTTTTTCCATTCCGTTCTTTCCAAGCCATAACCTCAGTCAAACCGCATGGTACCATATCCTTCCTTCCTTACAGAACCTACATTAACTTTGGTCTTCCCATTTTCCTAGCACTACCCTCAACATGGACCATGTCACTCTTCTTAACTAGTATACCTCTTAATGAATCGGATCTTAATCCAAATCTGATCCTATAACTCGGATATGATTTAACATTTAATCCAATAGCCTCATTAACAATCCAATTCTGATAATCCATAAGTTAAACAAATCGGATTATGGTCAATCCGATCCAACATAATACTATAAAATATGTGTTACACATATATTATTTAATGTTATTATATATAATGTTTTAATATTATCAAATATTTCATATCATTATTTTGTCTTCTTTCATCACCCTAATTTTCTTACTCTTAGTGTTTCTCTTTAACAAAGAATCAAAAAATCTAACCTTCCGAAAAGAAAAAAAAAAAAAGAATCAAAAATCTAATTTTTATCTCTTTATTTTGTCCATATTTTATTTGTCTTCCCCAGCTTCTCAATCTTTTTTTAATCATTTTTTTCTACTTTTTGGCACTAATTTTTTTTTTTTCTAACAAAAAGATCGCATGAAGGATCAGGTAATCAGATTGGATATCCGATTAGTAACAAAATCGTATATGGATTCATTCATGAATAACCCGTCTAGTTGTCGGGTTGGGTCCGAACAAGAAATAATCTTATTGCATTCGGATCAGATCAAGTGTTGTTCCGATCCAAATACAGTCCATTTACAGGTCAATAATCTTATCGCTTAATCAACTTTCTCTCATTTTATCTCCAATTGTTACTACTTCAACCAATTCACGAATGTTACTCTTTTTATATTATCATTTCTTGTCTTGTTGTACATCGGTCTCAACATTCGCATTTCCATCACTCACATTATGCATATGTTGTTTCTTTGTCCAACAATTTGTCCCATAAACATCAGTGGGTCACACAATATACTGGATGCACTCATCCATTTAACCATCCTGCCTGGATTGTGATTAACACATCCAATTTCTCCTTCATTATGAATAATTGAGCCTAAATAACGGTATTGTTCATTTTTTTTCTTCTTAATCCTCAATTTTCACTATGTCCCTATTTGTATTTCTAGATTTACTAAGGTAACACTCTATATATTCAGTTTTATTCCTACTTATCTTAAACCCTTTAATTCCAGGGATTTTCTCCAAACCTTCAATTTAACACTTACTACTTCTCTAGTTTCATCAGTGAAAATAATATCATCAACAAATAATATGAACCATAAAATATCATCTTGAATGTCTTTTATCAATTCATCTATAACTAAGACAAAAAGATATGGGTATGCTGACCCATGATCTAAGCCGACATGAGAAGTAACAACCATGACCCGAAGGCTTTGATATAGAGTTAGTCCAAGGTCCGTGATCTAAACCTAGAGGGGCGTGAATAACTCTTGATAGCTTAAACAACTAATTTCTAACTTTTAGCTAAATTGTCAATAACTTGTAAATCAATTTAATAGAATAGATTCAATTCACTCAATCCGTCGTGCAATTAACAGCTAATCCATCAAAACATATAATGTAAAAGTAGTAAAAAGGAGAGCGCAATAGACACAAAAGACTTTTATGTGGAAACCTCCATGGAGAAAAATCACGAAACCTAATCCAAATAGCTCGAACCAACAATTAGATTTGCACTAGGTTAACAGTTCATAAGCCCAGAACCCCTAGTTATCACTTGATATAGACTAATCCACCACTTGAGTCCTCCAGGCACGGTCCGCTCTGCAACAGATTGTGCTCCTCACATAATCCGGTTCTCCTCTAGTGTTTTGATCTTCTGGTCCCACCATCAACACTGATCTCTGTAAAATGAGTGGCTTCTTTTGAACTCCAAGTAGGCACGACAGTAGCAGATTGTCAATACATACATATTCACTCACCAACCTAGAAAGGGTAGCTAACTTGCCACTCACTCACTTTAAAATTTGTACTGAGAACAAAAATAAGAAGTTACAAACTCTAATTTTGGACAAAAAATTTGCCAACCTAAGTCCAATTGACCTAAACACTAAAGTAACTGGAATTTCTCTTGTTTCACCTCAGTCGTTGTAACTATAGTCCCACGTCCCTCATACATGTCCTCTATTGTGTCAGTATACCTTCTTTGACTCTTTTCTTTCTACAACCCTCCATATCAGATTTTCACTTGTTTCCCCACAATCGTTGTAACTATAGTCACACATCCCTCATACATGTCCTTTATCGTGTCATTGTATTTTTCTATTGTTTTCTTTACTCACTCTTCCTACATCCCTCCATATTAGATTTCTATGTACTCTATCATAGGCTTTCTCTAAACAAATTAAAACCACATAACGATCTTTTTTCTTCTCTCAATGTCCCCTTTGGTTTTATATATTGTTATCAAAATACTTTGTGTCACTCGCCATGTGCATTCTCTTGGTTATTTACATCTTCTTAAACAATTTTATTAGCCAACACAAGTTATCATCCCTAAATATTTCCAACCACAATAGGAATGTCATTTGGCGGTAAAGCCCTTCCTGTTTTCATTTTCTTTCTTACATTTTTATCTTGATCCTACGGAAAAATATGCTATCCCTAAGGTTACTATATTCATCTAAGCCTAAACTTCCTTAGATGATTTTCATTCAACTTCTCAAAGTTTTCCATCTTTCTTTAATTTTGTCATATTTTAGTAAAACACATAAATATTCACTCTTGAGAGATTTAATATGGCTAAAACTTCTAGATTTTCTCTCCCTTAGTTTAGCAAGTTTATATTTATTCTTCTCCCTATATTTTGCACCTAATTTATAATAGATATCATCATATGCTCCATATTTTACCTCTCTCAATACTTTTTAAACTTCCTTATTTACATTTTGTATTTTTCAAAAACGTTTCTATTTCTAGTTTTTTGCCAATCTTTATAGCATTCCCATTTTATAGTTGCGATGTTCTCCCAGAATAACCTAACAATCTTTGCTTGTTAATCGATCTAGCTTTTTAGTTAGAAAGAAGCTGATTTAGCTCGTATTTGATCCACTTTTAAAGGTTATTATATGTTGATCCCTCTTTCTATTATAGGTATTCTCAAATACAAGATTATTTGCCACTGTAAAGGCTAAGATACCCTCCTCAACATCATTTCTATCCCCAAATCCATGTCTACCATATACCATCTTAAACCCTCCACAATGTTTTTCAACATGACCATTTTAGTCGTATCCCTTGATTTAGTTCATCCACGCGTTCCAAAATTTTGCTTTAATGTGTTCATCTAATCTTACTTGGGGTGCATGGGCGCTAACTCTATTAACTATATTTCCCCTTATACAAGTTTCAAAATATTGTCCTATCCTTTTTTCCAATAACAATTAAATCTTCTTTAAATTCTTATCAATTGTTGTATAGTATTGTATGAGTTGTCACCTTCCCCTCATTACCATATCTAGAATTACCATGTATAGGGTTTTCTTGTTCTCCACTCACCTACTCCCATAGCTTCTCCTATATAAACACCATTGTATTATTATTACTCACTCAATACCATATAAGTTTTAATATATTCTCTCTCTCTCTCTCTTTCAACATGGTATCAGAGCAGAAATCGATCTCCTCTTTAAATTTTTTTTTAGTCTTATTCAGACTCTGATCTTGATTCCATCTCGGCTTTCTCTCAATCTCTTCTCGGCGATCTCTCCTCGGTGATCTAAGTTCTTGTCACAGCAATCTCTCTCGGATCCCTCCTCGGCTCTCTCCTCGGCAATTTCTCTCGGGTTCATCTCGGCTAGATTTTGGTTCTCTTATCTCGGCTCCCTCTAGCTACTATATCTCATTTGTTCGGCAACTCTTGTGAAGGATACTAAGATATCCCATCTTCTTGGGTCAATCACCAGCACCAAACTGGTAAAGCGTGAGCGTGCAAATCAGCCCTCCTCCACCGCTACTATCGTTACGTGTCTCCATATGTCATATTCTACGCCTTGGATTATTGATTTAGGAGCATCCGATCACATGATAGGTAACCTATCTCTTCTTTATGATATTTCTCATATTTTCTCACCATCAGTTGTTACTATAGCGAATGGTGCCAAATCACCTATTTATGGAATTGGTACCTTCCACACTTCGGGTCTCACTTTTTCATTAGTTTTATATATCCCTTAATTTTCATTCAATTTATTGTTAGTTCGCAAAATCATATCAGATTTAAATTGCTTAGTTACTTTTTCTCCTTCCCATTATGTCTTTCTGGATCTCAAGACGAAGAAGACGATTGGTGGGGGGTTTGAGAAGGATGGTCTTTACTACTTCCACCCAACGACTGTTCTGACAGCTCTACATTCCACCTCTTCTTAGCTTACCAGTGGCATTGCCGCCTTGGACATCCCTCTTCAAATAGTCTTCTAGCCTTGGTCCCTTCTTTAGTTGATTTTTCTAAGTTTAATTGTACTACTTGCGAACTTAGTAAACATCGTCAAGCTACTTTTAAGTCTCGTTTTGATAAAAGTTTAAAACCTTTTGAGTTAGTACATTCGGATGTTTGGGGACCAGCTCATACTACTGGTTTATTTGGTGCTTGTTATTTTGTGTTATTTATTGATGATTATTCACGTTTAACTTGGGTTTATATTCTTTGAGATAGATCTCAAGTATTCTCTGTTTTTCAATCCTTTTATGCTGAAATTCAAAATCACTTTGATGCAAAATTACTTGTTCTTAGAACTAACAATGCCCTTGAACATAAACTTAATGTTTTTCAAAAGTTTCTTGAGTCGAGGGTCATTATCCACAAACATCTTGTGTTGATACCCCTCAACAAAATGGAGTTGCTGAACGGAAGAATGGCCCACTCCTAGCTATCGCTCGTGCCTTAACAATTCAAATGCATGTTCAAAAACATTTTTGGGCAAATACAGTTCAGGTTGCTACTTATCTTTTAAACTGCATGCCTTTTAGGGTCCTTCAAGGAAAATCACCCTTCCAAATGATGTTTTCTGACAAAAATCCCTTTTCCATTCCTCCAAAGGTGTTTGGGTGTGTCTGTTTTGTTTATAATCTAAGCCTGGGACGAGACAAACTTGATCCTCGTGCTCACAAATGTATTTTCTTAGGTTATTCTTGCACTCAAAGGGATATAAATGTTACAGTCCAACTTTTCATAAACATTTTGTGTGAGCAGATGTAACTTTCTTTGAGGATGTTCCTTATTATTCTTAGGAAGGCAGTCGCCTGGAGGACTCTGTTCTTCAAGAATCTATTCTTCCAACTCTAGTTTTTGATTATGACATCCCACTAGCTATTCGTGTCTATTCTCGTCGCCAGAAAAGAGTAGTTAATCATGTTCTAACGACTGAAGTAGTAAACCCAACCTTGCCACTTCCACCAGTCGCTTCAATGCTTGGAGATTCTTCTATCTCTCCGAGCTCTAATCTTGATCAACCTATTGTTGTTCGAAAAGGTAAACAGTCTTGTACCAATCACCCTATCTCTAATTTTGTATCGTATAATAAATTGTCCTCCTTCTTTCAAGCTTTTTCTTTGTCATTATCCTCTATTGCTCTTCCTAAGTCGAGAGGCACTTTCTCATCCAGGGTGGCGGAAAGCTATGGAAGAAGAAATAAACGCTTTAAAATTGAATCATAATGGGACCTTGTTCCTAAGCCTGCTGATACTCAAGTTGTTGGTGGTCGTTGGGTTTTTACTATTAAACAGAAGCCTGATGGTACTGTTGATCTTCTCAATACTCAACTTGTTGCTAAAGACTACACTCAGACTTATGGCCTTGATTATACTGAGACGTTCCCTCCTGTGGCCAAACTGAATTTTGTTCGTGTGATAATCTCTCTTGCAGCTAATCTACACTGGCCACTTCATCAACTTGATGTTAAAAATGCCTTTCTGCATGGTGACCTTAATGAGACAGTCTATATGACTCAGCCACTTGGGTTTGAGTATAAGGGGGAGTGTGTGTGTCATCTCAAGAAGTCTATCTATATCCTCAAACAGTCTCCTCGCGCATGGTTTGATAAGTTCAATAAAGTAGTGGTAGCTCATGGTATGACCAGAAGCTAAGTTAACCACTCTCTCTTTTTTAAGAAAACGAAATGTGGTATTGTGATTCTTGTGGTGTATGTAGATGATATTGTTATCACCGGCAGTGACAAAGATGGAATACAAGTTATAATCCATCACTTGAGTTCTAGCTTCCTTACTAAGGATTTGGGCAAATTTCGGTATTTTTTAGGAATTGAGGTGGCTCGATCGAAGCAAGGCATTAGTCTTTCTCAGCGGAAGTATAGTCTTGATCTATTATAGGATACTAGATATCTTGGTTCGAAACCTGTAGCTACACCCATGGAGTCTAATGTAAAACTTAAGGTGGATGATGGTGACCCACTCGATGATCCAAATATGTATCGGAGACTTGTAGGTAAACTTATTTACCTCACAATCACTCGTCCAATCATCTCCTATGCAGTCAGTGTTGTGATCCAGTTCATACCAGTGCTCGGGTACCTCACATGGAGGCAGTTGTACGCATCTTGAAGTATCTCAAGGGTGCTCTGGGACGTGGTCTGCTTTATCAATCTTCTGGACATCTTCGGATTGAAGGATATACAGATGCAGATTGGGCCAGTTCTCCTTCTGATCGACGGTCCACCACGACATCAGTTGTGGCTCGTTCCAGTGCTGAAACAGAGTATCATGCCATGGCACATACTGCCTGTGAACTTACTTGGTTGAAAACTCTTTTGCAGGAACTTAGGATTTTAGTCCAGTACCCAATTCCTCTCCATTGTGACAATCAGGCAGCTATTCATATTGCTAGCAATCCAGTCTACCATGAGAGGACTAAACACATTGAAGTAGATTGCCATTTCATTCGATTTAAAGTTGACTCGAATGAGATTGTTACACCTTTTGTTCCTTCTGGTAAACAACTGGCAGACATCTTCACTAAAGCGCTTCCCAAGAACTCTATTGATTCCATATGTAGCTAGCTGGGAGTTACTGACATTTATTCTCCAGCTTGAGGGGGAGTGTTGTACAGTATTGTATGAGTTGTCACATATGTACATTTAGTATTGTATGAGTTGTCACCTACCCCTCATTACCATATATAGAATTACGAGGTATAGGGTTTTCTTGTTCTCCTCTCACCTACTCCAGTAGCTTCTCCTATATAAACACTATTGTATTATTGTATTACTCACTCAATAACATATAAGTTTTCATATATTCTCTCTCTCTCTCTCTTTCAACATCAATGAATATCCCTACTCCATTACTTTGTCTATCTTTTCTAGTATAAGAAAGTTTATATCCAGTGTTCTAAATTTATCCTACTTTTCTTCTTAGTTTCTTGTAGACATACTATATTAAGCCAGTTTCTTGTGGACATACTATATTAACCCTCCTTCAATAGAATAAGACCCTAATCAAAATGCATACATTTGTCTCGTACACTATGGGGATGGTGAGAAGAGATATAATTTACAACCCAGAGGGGTTATAATTGGAGATACCACTGTTTCTGGTACAGAAGTTCATATAAAAATGGGAAATGCCCTTACCTTTGAGTGTGATTTGAACTATTGATTTACGTAATTGGAAATAACCAATTAGGTTTACGACGAAACCTTGAAATCTATCACTGATCCAATTTGAGTACCTCTATAGGATTGACTTCAACAGAAAACATAAGAGGTTGAATCATAGTGTCCAACAAATCCATTCCATCACCTATCAGTGTCCCTATATTAAAAGTCCCTATACTAAGTGTAAAAATTGCATGCATTGCACGTGGAAGTGAAGATGTAGACCATTATCTCGGCAATAATGAGCCAACATAGTATTTGCAACAAACCTCCAATTCTTTACCAAATACAGTTATGCTGATCAATTAAGCAAAGACAGCCATTGGAAAGCAATAGTCATGCTTCTAATCCTCCAATCTACCTGGGAATTAACTATACCATTTGATCCATTTGTCAATCAAAAAACTGTAATAAAATACATCATGGAAGTATTTTACCATAGGATAGGCTACTTAAAATAGAGGAAAGCCCTATCCTAGGATTGTAGGCTTAAAATAGGGACTTGGAATATAGGAAAATTGACGGGTAAGGAAATAGAGTTGGTAGACGCTATAATTAGGAGGATTAATATAGTATGTCTACAAAAACAAAGTAGGAACAAAAGCTATAAAAATAACAAAACAAAAGCCACAGCGTTTGTGCACCAGAAAATTTAGAATTCCTAATATGCTTTCCATTCATATATACAAGGAAATTTTATACATACCCATATATATGTAATATCTTCTAAGGTTATGGGAAAAAAGAACACTAGTAGCAACCCAAAACTATCCACAAAAAATAGATAAAGCACTATCAAATGAAAGGATTACAAAGAAGAGCTCAATCTTATATTCTATGATTAGCATCTAATGATTGGTAAAAGTACTGACCACCCAAGTAACTAATGCCATAACATTTGGCATCAATTGTTGTCCCCATATGAGAATAAGATGAAAGAGGAGAAATAGCTAATTTAGCCATTTTAAGTTTAAACCTCCAACGCAATTTGTAACAATTATACTATTATATGTAGATAAGTCACGTTTATACATGTGTCCCGAAGTATACGAGAAGTATTTTATACAAGGCCAAAGACTTGAGAATATCGCAAATATCATATACGTGTCCAAAATAAATAAGAAATAAAAAATTCAAATGATGGATATGTTTAGGAAGTCGGGCACAAAACTGTAAGTATCTGAGGGATATTGATATCCGATACAAATACGACTCCCTTATAGAAGGTATCACCGCATCATAGGTTCTATCAGATTTTTATTTAACTATTTTTATTCTTTTTCTACATTGCTTGGTTAAGAAGTATTTTATCACAACATTAGCTTCAACAACTAAAAAAAAAAAAACAATTCTAAATTCCATCTAAAATTGCAAAATATAATTTCACTAGCAAGCAGTTAGACACAGCTAATTTGTTTTATTAGTCAAACACTGTTTAGAATTTCATATACTTAGAGCTTGTCTAGATTGGCAAAAATCATGTTAAGCTTACATAGTTCCAGAGTCCAGACTCAACCAACGAGGTTCACTTTTCCTTGTATCTTTGTCATTCCTTTAAATTAATATAATCTCTTGTTTCTTACTGTTTTTTATAGAAAAATTAAAAAAGAAGAAAGCACTACAAAGCATAGCTAAATATGTTCCATTGAAAAGATTATTATTATTTTTTTTATAAGTACATTCCGTCACCAACAGGCCTGTGGCTTAGCGGTACAAGGCTCCTACTTCCCAAAGGGAGGTCAGGGGTTCGAGCCTCAGTGGAGGCAGTGTGTGTGAGTTTCCCAACTGGGAAAAAAAAAAAAAAAAAAAAAAAAAAAAAAAAAAAAAAAAAAAAAAAAAAAAACCACAATCCATTGTCGGCTTAGATATTCCAACCTCATCATCACCAAGAAGCTTAAGTCAATTCAAAAAATCGAAGGGAGCTGATGTCTATGAAGATGGATAAACCAAACCACACTACAGATCATCATCAAATTCCTCCTGATTTGTCTATAGAAATGTAGTTCATACAAATCTTTCGTCCCAAGTATTGAGATGTTGGATCAATGATTATGGATCTAGTGGTCCTGTTTTTGGATTTCTTCGCCTTTCAATATAAAAGTGTCATAATTGTCGGATGTAGTGCAATCCATGGGTTTTAGGCCATGAACTTTGCAGATCATACATGGTTACCTCCTGCTCTCATCACTGATTTGATTAACCATACATGAACAGACATATACTTGTATATATATGACCAATCAAAACTTCGATTGCACTCTCATCTACTTTTATATTTTATACTTGAATTTTTTTTTTTGATAAGTATATCTTATACTTGAATTTTATGGGTTAATGAACAATATTATAAAGTGCCTTAAAAAACAATAAAAGAAGCAAAAGGAGGAAAAGGAAAATATTTCACCAAAAATAAATTGATGAAGCACATAAACACCATAAAGCATAACCTAATTTAAAATAAATATATATACTTTAGAAAGACATGGTATCAAGTTGCAGCTAAATATAAAAAATTCTAAGACAGTGAAAACCTAACTGCTTACAAACATGAACCGGTTGAAAATAAAATGTTGGTTGACATTAGGGGTGCAACTCGAATGGGTAGAAGGATCAACCTTAGCCCAACTGCCCTATGAGCAATGCTGCCCAAGCCCAGGTTGAACCTAACCTCAGGTTAGGAAGAGCTAACAAGAGTCCTATATGGTCGGGTTTGTATCTAATCCAATCAAATTGGATCAAATTTTCACAATAAATCAGTTTTTACAGAAAAGGGACTTGCACTACATGCATGTATGTGTAGAGAAATCCACGTTCAGATTTTCATTTTCAATTTGAGCTCAGGTTAGAGAAATCAGGCTAAAAATTAAGTTAATCTCAGGTTAGATTCAAATTAGATTACTCCTAAACATAAAAAAATTCAAAAAACTTAATGTAATTTCCAAAAATTTACAAACAAGTTCTTAGGGAATTAATTCTCCAAAGTATTAATATACAAGATAGCAAGACTCAAACAAAAGGAAGTTGAAAAGAAAAGAATGATCATAATTTGAAATATATATGGCTTATTAAAATTACATTAAGTTTTGTAATTGCATAAGAAAATCAGAGAGGGTGATTGAATTTATTCCAAAAAAAAGTTATTGTCCTTATTTATCACTTTCCTAATTTTGTAATTGCATCCTACATGTGAATTTGTGATTGTACCACAGCAGCAGTCAGTAGGGACAACCGACTTACCGGTGAGTAGGTAAGTTTTGTCCTTAAAATTAAAGACTACATAAAAATTAATATTAGAATGCAGATTTGGGTTCGGGTTCCGGTTGCTAAACCCTAATTCAGTTCGGGCAACCCAAGCCCAACCTAATTGTAAAAATAGTTGCCCAAGCTTGTAAAAAATCAGGCTTGACTTGGGTTGGGTTCGGGTTGGCTCGCCGAATTTACACACCTATTTGACATTACAGCTAGCAAGTCAAAATTGGTTCTGAACAACGCTATCCCGAGTCTCTAAATTCTAGAAAGTCTCAAAAAGTACACATTCTCCCATTTTAATAAAATATCCAAATGTCCTACTGCAACCAACCTTCATTAGAAATATTGATCAAGATTTTGTATGTTTTGGGCTCAAAGTTTGCCAAATATGATAACTGCACTTTTTTTTTTTTGATAAGCAAGATTTTATTAAAAACGCTCAAAAGGGGAGCCGAACCCAAAGAAACACAAGGGCCACAAGGCGCCTTAAACCTTCAAAGAGGCCAAAAAGACAATAATCTCCTCAATAGATCTATAATCTCTCCCTGAAACCTAACAAAAAATAGTGGAAATAATAGAGAACTTAAGCATAGAAATAGGTTTCTTCTTTCCATCAAAATATCTCCTATTTCGCTCGAGCCAAATGCACCACCAAATACAAGGAGGTGTAGACCTCCAAGCATCTTGAATGAGAACCTCAACAGAGACACCTCTCCAAGCCTCGATCAACCCTCTAGAGGAACGAGGCATAACCCAATGGACCCCAAATAATCCAAGCATCAAATTCCAACAGTCTCTGGCCATGCTACAGTGCAAAAGAAGGTGGTCAACTGTCTCCTCATCACACAAGCACATATAACAATGATTGACCACCACCTGATTGAAAGAGCTCTCCTCCTTCCAAGACTAATATGATACGGTTGATTCTCAATATTCTGCAATGTCTAGTGTAATCATGCCTATGTTCTTCCATCCTATGCCACTAATTTTCTTCCGATATCCTATAGTTCCAATGATGACTCCTTTTGTTTACTACTATTTCAGTTTTGATAACTTTTCCTGGCGACCAGTTAAGAAAAAAAAGAAGACGACGACAATATGGTCATGAAGAATACCAATTCATGTTTTCCGACTCGGCACTATTCTTCAGAACCCACTTGGCCACAGTGCCACAATCAACCGGACGGTGCATTTCCTCTGTACACTGCATACACAGAATCACATCAAAATAGCATAAATTAAAGAAAATCACATTATCCATAGATAGAAATGGAAAATGAAAAGAACTACGAAAATTTGAAGACAAATCAATGAGACTTACATTCCAGCAAAAGCTATGCGAGCATCGACAAGTAACATCGTAGCTTCCGGTACCGGCACTAAAATCCAAGGCATAATCACAGCCTGGAGCAGGACACCATTTGGTCTACAAAACAACCCATAAAGTTATTTAAGTTTACTAGAAAAGGAAAGAATGCATTAAAATAACCTAACAATTCCCAATCTCATAACTTTATCAACAAATTATTAGAAACAAATGGCCGTTAAATTGTCATTATATCGTAAACGATGGTAAAAATCATTATTCTGAAAAAGAGAGAGGATAATTTTTTTCCCCTGAATAGAGAGGATGATTTACTATAAATATAAAGCAAACTATGATAAACAAGCACGGTAGAAAAGTGAGAATGAAGTCTAGAAAATGAGCGAAGCAATCTAATCTATAAGCAAGTAAACTTTTTTCTTCTTCTTTTTTTCCTTGAATGCAAGCAATGATACTTTTACCAATTTAAACAGCATAAATCACATAAAATATATTTTTCATGGTTGTTTAAGTTTTTCAACTTCGGGTTACATAGCATGGCAAGAGCTAATACGGTTGAGGAATGAACCAATGCAGCTAAATTAATGCACTGAGTTATTGACAAATCCAAGTTTAGCTAGACCATTGTGTTACAAGGAATTGGGTACTTGCATCCTAAGAAGCATGGATACAGATATGGAAACGTGACATGGACACGGCAACATGGAAAATCCTAATAATTAAGACAAAAAAACGGCGAATAATAAAATTATAAGACTAATATTACTTTTCATCAAATTTTCATACCACAATAACTAATGAAGTACAACAATTCTTCATTTAAGAAGAGAGAATGGGCTTAAGTAAAAATTTTGAACTCCCTTAATAAAATTTGTTGTAATCTAAATTCATAGCTAAACAAAATATTACAGTTGTATATAGAATGAAAGAAAAGAGAACAGAAAAAGAAGAGGGAGAGAGTGGGGGATTTGGCTAAAGTATAATTTCTAAACCCTTACTAAATGACAGCTTTCTTGAATAAAAGGAAAGAGAATTCTACTAGCAGAGAGAGAACTGGTTATAGAACGAAAATAAATAAATAAATAAATAAGGAGACTAAGGTGCTGTTGAAAAAATTAACTCCGTGTTGATAATAAAAGAGAACCTATGGAGGAAAAAAGAGGTTTGAGATGGGAAGAAGAGGACAAAAAGAAAAGGAAAAAAAAGAAGATTGAGAAAGAGGATCTACTGAAGGATAAGAAGGATCACCAGCAATCAAGCTTCGATGATCCATTGAAGTAAGTTCGAATCTTGGTTGCTTTATCTATTTGAAATCTTTTACAATTTCAACCAAGTACTAACTATAAAAAGATCAAGAAAATAAAATTACTTGATAAATTACATTTAAAAAACTTTTAATTTATGTTTTGACCTTCGTATTATTGGAACTTTTCAATTCCACATATGCTATATATTTTAACCCATTTTTTAAAAAAAAATATAAAAATTAATTCTATGGCGTGGCCAAGGTGTGTCATCAGCATGTTCCTCACGTTCTGTCACGTGTCCAAAACAAAAAATATTCAAACATGTTTTTTGGTGCGTCTAACACATGTCCGACATGTGTCTATGTCCGACACAAACACTTCGACCTTTTAGGCTTGTCCGTGCTTCCTAACTTTTATCAATGCCCATACCACTGACGAGTTCGACAGTTCACTGTTCCTACCAGCACTGTGAAAGTTCGGGCCTTCTTTGATTCGAAGGCTTGTAAATTTGAATCACTATAATTATCGATATCAAAGTCTGAAGAATTCTTGACATAAGAGCCATTGATCAGAAACCAACTAAAATCCTAAGAATTAGGGAACCCCAAAAGCAAATTAAAAATACATAAATAACCCTAAAATATAATGGTATAAAATTTAGTGCCAACATCTAATCCCACGTAATGCATAAGACCTATTATGAGCTCCATAAATTCTCCCCAGATAAGAAGAATTACAGAGTGAAAATAGTGGTGCTACTCGAAATAGTTTGAGTTGATACAGCAAAACTTATTACATGCACTCCATGTCAAATCTGGATCAAAATGATCTATCCACCAAATAAGATAGAATTGAATATGTCCAGGATGAAAAGCCTCACTCTAATGGTCAACAATATCTTCGATTCTGTCCATATTTAATGGTGAAAAACTGGTGCTGGTGTAGAAGAATATGCAGCTCCATTTGTATCATCACATGCTGAAAAAATAGGAGGCTCAAGGTGCCTTGATTAGCAGCAAATGCTCCACATTGAAAACTGCACTATTACTCATACGTGGCAAGTCAAGTGAATTAGGCTAAGATACATGATAAAGAAAGGTCCAGTAACTTGGGCATGTAGTTTTTAGAAGGAGTTCTTAGGGTAATATTTTGGGTCTAGACGAACTATGACATAATCTCCTTCGCTAGCAGCAACTATATAATTTTATTATACCATAGATGATTTATAAAAGACAATTGCCAATTGACCAAACTATAAGCAAAGTCCATAATGGGAAACAATGTCTCAAGAATCTAAGTGCTCTCCCACAAGACAACTAAATCTCCTTCAGTACTTAACAGCCCAAGTCTTCCCAACATTGAAGGGTGAAATCTGACAAAAAAATAAATAAATTATAATGGTCTCTAAAAGGTTCAAAAAGTGTCTTCCAAAAGTAACTTGCGTACTTGATATCTTTATCTGACACAATGGAAATAGGTAATCATGAACCATTTCTATATGGAATGAATCCTTTCTGTAAAGGTTTCACTTGTCCTTGCAGTTTACCACATTCCCTCGGATTCAACTGATAACGTGAGGGACTAGGTAACTCTGCTTCTAGGACTAATTCATTGGTGTGCTGAATATGTCTCCAGGGTCGCAACAAATTTTGGGGTTCCTTTGGCACCACATCTTTAAATTCATTTAACAGTTCATGTGACTTCAGATGGAGGAAAATCCAATCTTCTCTTTCTCCATCAATTCCTTCTCTGGTTGAAGCATTTTTTTATAGGGTAAACTACAATGACCTCCCCTGAGGTTTGGCCTAATTGCAAGTAAACCTGAGGTTTACCATTTTTTGGCAAAGACCTCTCCTCTGACAGATTTGAGCTCTTTTTGAGGTGAATTTACTCAACTACCCTTATTATTATATCGTTAAAAAGTTAAAAATATTTGAGAATTGCAAATGACACTTTTGCCCATGACACTTTTTCCTTCTCTCTTCTCTGTCGTTTCCTGGGAAAATTCCTCTGTCAATCTCTTTGTTTCCATTTTTTTTCTTTCTTCACCCATCAATTTCATCATCCATTCAGACTGAAATAGATCCCCTAATATAAGGAATTCTAAGGGAATAAAAAGGGTTTGGTGTGGAAAGGTCAAATCTCAGGTTCTGAAGAAGAGGGTTTGGTGAGAGGGTGGATGAGGGTTTGGTGCGACGGCGATGAAGATGAGGGTTCGTTGAGACGGTGATGAGGATTTTGTGTGACGGCAATGGAGATGAGGGTTTCGTGCGACGGCAATGTAGGTCTTCTGGAGAAGAGGGTTTGTTGCGACGGCGATGGAAAAGAGACGGTCAGATTTGACGAGTTTGATTGCGGTGATGGTTTTTGCCCCCTCACGCGTCTCTTGTCGACATCTGACGGAACCATGTCATTGCGAAACGACTTTTTTTTACATCTAATGACATTTTTTGTCGGAACAAAGATGAAGACTATAGCTGAAACACACCACAATTGTTGGGTCTTCGCGTTTGTATACGAGTGAGGTTGTCGTTGAGCTTTCACTAGCATGGGTTAGAACAATGAAGCTCTCGTTTTTTTTTTTTTTTTTCAAATGGCGCACAACGATAGATATTCTTTGATTAGGTTGGACAGTTGGATGAATTAGGATTTCTGGTGTAATTTGAATGGTTCGAATTGAGAATTAATTTGAATGGTTCGAATCCAGAATCGATTTGAATTAATTAGGCAAATGTATAAAGCACATATATTTGATTTGGGAATGATTATAGATATAGAATTTTTTTTTTAATTTTTTTCCTTATTAATTTTCTATATAGAAATTTCTATATTGATATATATATATATATATATATATATATATATATCAACGGGCCAATGGCCTAGCGGTATCAGCCTCTTACTTCCCAAAGGGAGGTCAGGGGTTTAAGTCTCAGAAGAGGCAATGTGTGTGAGTGCCAACTAGGAAAAATATAAATATATATATTGATATATATATTTGGTAACAAGCAAAGTTTTAACCTTTCCTTATTATTCTTTCTAATTATATGTGTATATTACTTTGATGTGTGCTTTTTTGGGAAGAGTCTGATGGGTTCCACTCTTGGCAGTGGGCTGTGCTTGTGTGGGTAAGATCAATAAACTATATATAAGTATATATACATATATATATGTATACATAATTTTCTTATGTATATATATGTGGGTAAGATCAATAAACTATATATAAGTATATATATACATATATATAAATGTATATATAATTTTCTTATGTATATATATGTGAGTAAGAGAGAGGGAGAGAGAAGGGTAATTTTGTCCTTTAAAACAATTTTTTTTTGTAATTTGATGACACTATAAGGGTAATAGAGTCTTTTCACTTAGTTAATGGGCATTTTGGTCACTTTAACCATTTTTCTGACAATTGTTGTACCGAGGGGAGGTCTTTGCAAAATGGGGCAAACCTCAGGGGGATATGTTGCAAAAAAAATGCAAACCTCATATTTATTTGCAATTAGGCCAAACCTCAAGGGAGGTCATTGTAGTTTACCCTTTTTTATAAAGAGGCTGTGAAGATTAACTATCTCTTGGTTTACTATCTTTTTATGATGGCTTTGCAGGTTTTAACAAGATGGATTCGTCCTCATCCTTAAACACATAGATTATCTCTCTACTATGAGAGGTCACATCAAATTCATAAAACGAAGGGCAACCAAAGAGTACGCGGGGTACATTCATGGGTCAAACATTACACCAAATCTTATCTGAATAATCCATCAGGATAGGAACCAACCACATCTCTGAAACTGATAAAAAGATTATCTAACCAAGCTACCCTGTATAGCAACGATTATGATTTAAGCTAAAGTTTTATCCTAGCAACACCTGATTTTGAAACAACATTCATTGAGGTTCCTCCATCAGTGATCTTGCAAACTTTATCCACGCATTTAAGAGAAGTACGAAAAATACTGCTGCAACTACAAACATCTTTTTCCACAGTAGATAGGATACACCCCATGAGTTTGATATGGATGTCATCATTTTCCAAGACTTTTTGCTTTCCACTCCAGAATCTAGGAGTCCTCTGAGGACCCAATCACTAAATCAAAAGATTCCCCTTCTGAAGTATCAACTACCTCAGTATCTGTGGTTAATTTGTGATGGGACAACGTGAAAGCAATATGACCCTTGCTATGACAATGAAAGCACTAGATGGAAGATCCACCTTGTCAAGAGCAAGAAATGAAACTTCTTGACGCTTGGAATTATTAGCTCTCTATCTAGGATTGTCGTTACCTCTAGAGGTAACTAATCCTGATTGAGTAAGTGCACAAATTCTCTCAAAAGACACTGATCTCATTTACTAAGGCTCCCCAGCTTGAGAAGCCACTTGCCTTGGGTTAGGAAGCAAAAGGAATTTCTCTATCTTTGATGTCTCACGGTAGGACTTCTCTAACATGTTAATGAATGCAATTGTTTCATCTACGTCATATCTCATCAAAAATTCCTTGAATCAGGTTAGATAAAAAGACACACTAGAAGACATCTTTCTCAAATTCATCCACTGGTCTAACAATTGTCTCCTATAGTAAGTGGGAAGATATATATATCCTTCAACTTTTATTTCATCTTAGCCCACAATGTAATATATATCTGAAGCTCTCAAAGTTCATCTTTACTCGTTGTTAATAACTCTGGCAGGACCAACTAACTTCATTTTGGCAAACTATGACATGTCATACCACTATGCCATTTCTGTTGGAAAGCTAGGAGGTGGTGAGAAATGAGGTGATGGGTACCTTTCAGGAGTTTCATTCTAATGGAGTCTTTGAGAAGTTGTTAAATGCTTCTTTCATTGCCCTCATCCCTAAGAAGGGTGGTGCTTCCGATAATAAGGATTTTAGACCAATTAGTCTTGTGGGTTGCATTTACAAGCTTATTGCTAAGGTTCTCGCTCTTAGGATAAGGGATGTCATGGATGGTATTATTTCGGATTCCCAAAATGCTTTTGTCGGAGAACGGCAAATTCTTGACTCAGTTCTTATTGCAGGCGAATGTGTGGATTCTAGATTGCTAAGTGGAGTCCCTGGAGTTTTATGCAAACCTAACATTGAAAAAGCTTATGATCATGTTAATTGGAATTTCCCATTGTACTTACTTCAGAGAATGGGGTTTGGTAGTAGATGGAGGAAATGGATAGAGGCTTGTCTTTCGTCTGTAAAGTTCTCTGTTCTTGTGAATGGATCTCCTGCTGGTTTTTTCGAGTGCTCTAGAGGATTGAGACAAGGTGATCCCCTGTCGTCTTTTCTCTTTCTTGTCGTAATGGAGGGCTTAAGTAGATCTATGAGGAGGGCAGAGGATCTCATTCTTATCAAGGGCTTCAGGGTGGGCAGAGATTTAGCTCATCAAAAGGAGATTTCTCATCTCCTGTTTACAGATGATACTTTGGTCTTTTGTGATGCTGATGTGTCTCAACTTTGATATTTGAGGTGCATTCTGGTTTGTTTTCAGGCGGTTTCTGGACTGAAGGTCAATGTGGCTAAGAGTGTGCTTGTTCCAGTTGGGGATGTTCAGGACATTTCCTCCTTAGCTGTAGTTCTAGGGCGTAGGGTAAGTTCTTTCCATATTCCTTATTTAGGTCTGCCTTTGGGGGTCTCCTCTAGAAGGGTGTGGAGTTGGGACCCTATGATAAATAGATACGTTAAGAGGTTGGAAGGATGGAAGAAACAATATCTATCGGGTGGGGGAAGTTACTCTCATAAAGAGTACTCTCTCGAGCTTGCCTACTTATTTCTTATCCTTGTTCCAAATCCCATGCTCTATTGCTAAAAGGATTGAAAAGATCCAAAGGGATTTCCTCTGGGGTGGAAGGGGCGAAGAGTTTAAGTATCATCTTGTCAGGTGGGATCAAGTTTGCAAGCCCATTAAGTTGGGTGGCCTAGGTATTCGGAGGTTGGTTCCTTTTAATCAAGCTCTCTTGGGTAAATGGTTATGGAGATTCGGTAAGTAAAGGCATCGCCCTTGGAGAAGGCTCATTTCATGTCGTTTTGGGGAGGAGAGTGACGGGTGGTCTACTCGTCCAGTCTCTATTGCGGGAGGAGTTGGTGTGTGGAAATCCATTCGGAAGGGTTGGGATGTTTTCTTTTTCTATATTAGATTCAAGGTGCATGACGGTAGATATGTTCGTTTTTGGGAGAATTTATGGTACGGTGACCAGCCGTTATCTTGCACCTTCCCAAGTTTGTACAGTATCGCAACCGATAGACATGGCTGCGTAGTTGACTGCTATTGGCTTGATAGTAGTGGGATTACATGGGATATGAGCTTTCGGCATTCCTTTCAGCATTGGGACATGGACGAGGTATGTGTTCTTCTGGACATGTATAAACAGGAGGCAGTTGGCAGCGGTAGTGATGATATTAGGTGGATACCCTCATCCCATGGTCGATTTGAAGTACAATCCCTGTTTCGATGCCTAACCAACTTCGTAGGCATTGAATTTCCATGGAAGACCATATGGCGTTCTACTGCTCCTCCTAGAGTGGCATTTTTTGTTTGGACAGTTGTATAGGGAAAGATTTTGATGATTGACAATTTGAGGAAGAGAGGCAATTGTATTGTTAATTGGTGTTGCCTTTGCAAACGAGATGGTGAGTCAGTGGATCATATCCTCCTGCATTGTCCAGTGGTATACGACTTTGGAACCTCATATTTGGTTTATTTGGTATGTTTTGGGTAATGCCTGGATCTTCCAAGGGATTGATTAGTGCATGGAGGGGATGCCACGTGAGAAGCAGTGTTCGCAATTATTGGAGGACAGTTCCGCATTGTGTTTGGTGGTGCATTTGGAAGGAGAGGAATAGTAGAATGTTCGAGGGGAAAGAGTCGTCCATGGCGACGCTGAAACTTCATATTATTCGTTCTATTTTTAGTTACGTGAAGAGGAGTTCTTGCTCCTCTTCTGATGACTTAGTTAATTTTTTGGATTCTTTAGGTCCTTAGAACCCGGTCCCACTCTTGTTATGGGACGCGTTCCCCTTTTGAACGCTTTTTAATCGATTATTATTTATCAAAAAAAAAAGTAATCTTCTATGTACGCTAACTAGTCTAGGAGTGCATTAGGGTTTAACCATCATAATTATGAGCATCGACCTAGACCTTCTTCAAAATCATGATTATCATATTTACAACTTAAGATTCCACCTAATTTTGTGCAAAGTCAACTAGAAAAGCAAGGTTTACTAACTTTTGCCCAACAAAATTTTAAAGAGGTTCACTTTTTACAGAAATCCATTTGAACCCCAAAAAAAAAAAAAAAAAATTTCAAAAACAAAAAAACAATACCATTATTTTTGACAACTTCTATAGAAATAATTAGGCTAGTCCAGTGTTTTTCAGGTCAAATGGGGATATGTTTCATCCAAACTTTCATACATTGAATTACCTTTCTATTGTCTTCAATAAATGATCTCAGGAAGTAACGGTTATACTTCCCTTTATCATCATCGGATGCCCATAGATTTATCATGTCTTGGCCAACAGCAGCATCACAAGATGGATCAGGACATCGCAGCATCAAACATCCAGGACCATCATTAACGGATGTGCCTATATAACCTGCAACCGGTAGGGGAGGAAAACAGAATGTAAAGTAAACAAAGACGAAACTCAAAACTAACTGAAGAAGTTCATCATAAAAAAAGAGGGAGAACGTGTGAAAGAAAAGAAGTTGTAACTGTGAAAAATGAAATAATCAGACAGCAAAAAAATATTCTGATGAGATTTAGTCAACTGCTGAACTTCTTAAAAAACTTTCATTTTAAAGAAGACAGAATATCGACAAGGAACGAATTTTCAACTGTTAGAATTGAAATTTCAGGCAGGAAATAAAGTATTCTGATGTAAATTTGTCAATTGCTAAATATTTTGGAAAACAGAGGTAAATAAAAACTGTATACAAAATATTGTCAAGACAAAAACAAATAATCAATACATAAAGAATGGAAAGAAAGAAACTCGTGTAGTCGTCAGTTTGAAATGCATTGAAACTGCATCGAGAATATATTTATACAGCTAATACACAGAGAAAACCCAAATATAATTAATACAAAGCAAAAATAATTATAAAATATGTACCCAGAGTTGAGTCAAAGTATCTAAAATAATACTTTCACATGAAACCACCTTGCCCGCTGTTTTTTAAAACCAAGGAGCAAGCTTAAACTGAAAGCATTGTTTTTTAAAGTTCTCATCAACACTCCTACTCTTTCATTTTTGTTACATATTGTAGCTCGGAAAAAGAAAATGGAAATAAATAATTATATACTACCTCCTCTACAGAGCCAAGGTTCTCAATCCTCCAAGGTGCCCACAAGATTCGGCTATTAATTTTCCAAAGCCACACTAATTAGATCTAAAGGAGACAAATAGCCACAATATAAACAAAAGATACCTCAATGATATAGAAGAAAGTTAGTCACACGTACAACTAACCTCAACCATGTGGTAGAGAGGAAAGATACCGCTGGCCTCAAAATCTAGAAGCATTTTTATTCTTATTAATGATCAACTTCCTCACGTAAGAAAGAATGGAAGTTCAATTCAATCGGTTTTGACTTCAGAGTTATAATATGTGATAGAAGACCTACAAGATAAATTAGTTAACTCAAACTTCCTTTTTTACACAGGGATAGCCATTACCCAAGTGTTAATCCCACCTGCACGAGGTGCGGAGAATGAAAGATTAAAAACAGACTCAGCATTTGCCTTAATGGAACCACTAAGGAAGCTTTGGGTGGAAGTTAACCCTAACTGGCATCCTCGAGACTGCTCCCTTATCAGCCAAGAAACCAGCCCACTCATTGGCAGATCTAGGAAACCAGCTGACTTCTACCTCTTAAGTCTAAAGCCATGAGAATTTACAGCATCTCTCTCATAGAATGACAATAATGCCAGAACCAAGGCACCAAGATCTCTCCTTTCCTACAAAAACCTACATGTAGAGCATGCATTACATGAATGTGGCTCTTTCTATCAAGACAGCCCCACTCTAACCCAACCAAACACTCACATTAAGAGACTGATGGTTTCATTTTTTATTTTTATTTTTATCTTGGGTAAATTAGATTCACTAAAACGACATAACAAACAATACAAACCTTTAAATTTTCCAAAAGATAAAGTCTCACATTCCCCCTCGAAAAATAAATAAAATTAAATTAAAAAAAAAAGGCTTGAAAATCAGCACAGTGCTTAAATCTTGTATAACCTGAGCTAATTTTGATTCATAAAATTATTGACACAGAGGAGAGTAAAAATTCATGCCAACTAATTTTAAAATGATTAGTTTTGAAGTTTACATCTACTACAGATTTATGTGTTAAAAGGAAAGGGAGCATGCCAAAAACTAGAATCAAGTGGATGTGTGACTTGCTCTTTCAAATATTAAAATATGATAACGGTGCATTGAAACAAACCTTGCCAGCATGCACCACAGAAAGGATGACCACAAGCAGCAGCACTCATCATATCACGGGGACAGGTATCAAAGCAGATCCCACAAGTCAGCTATCAGCATGAGCACACACATAAGAAGTTCACATAAATAAGATGGTACAGAGAGTAACCAAAGTAAACATTTTAGTCAACACGCCAGCTCCCATGCATAAATGCAGAAAGTTCAATCACTCCTAAAATGTGGATTACTTACTTCTACATCATTTGGCAGTGGAACAGGTTTCTCCAACAAGCCAACAGTCCTGCGGACTCTTTCTTCATCTGCAAACCACTCGTCATGCACTTTACTAACATTCCTGTGTATCCAGAGGGAGCAAAGGGTTTTAGAACAATAAGCGACGAAAATGCAACATAATGTATAGCCTACCCCAAAAGAACATGGAATTAAAAAAAAAATGAAAGCATTGTACACCTTGAGATCTAATAGACGATAAATTCACTTTTCAAATTGTGGAGTAGAAACAATCAATATGAACCAAAATGCTTATAATGCATAATGCTCATTCAAACCAAGCACAAAAGTAAAACAAAAGATGCTAAAGCGGTCATCTAAAAGTAAATCTTACAATAGGAAATACAGTATGAACAACAAAGTTACCAATTATAGTGACGAAGTAGGATGCTAGCAGCAACCGTGGAAACAGAAAGCACTGCAGATATCTCCATAATGTTTTCCTCTTGACGTTGACGAATATCAGCTTCACTCAAGACATTGTAGTTTTGCTGAGATAAGAAATGGACATGCTTATAATTAATATCTTTTAGAACAATAGTAATATGGGGAGTTAAAATAATACTTAATTGGGTGAGTCCATGCAGGTGGGCCAGTACACAAATGTATTGGAGATAAGGTAGTTAGAACTGTCCAATAAAGGATCGAAGTAGGGAATTAAGCCAATAAGATAGCTTATGCCTGACTCAGAGGAGGATTATCAGGGAAAAACAAATAGAAGTAAAACAATTTAGAGTTGACTTCCACAAATGACTACTAATAGTTCATCTTTTAAGTTTCAATAGCAGGAAGACTAATAAGTGCTAGACAGAAAATCATAGTAAATGTGGTGACTGACTGGCTTGCAGCTCCCAAGCAAGTAGGCAGATTATAAGAGCTCACTAACACACGCACCAGTTTTTCATTTCTCAAGATGTGCATCTTAAACAATTTCAGGCCCAGAGCGTGATGGTCATATTATGAAGCTAACTACCAATTTTAAACATTTGGTCAAATTTATCTAAACAAGTATGAAATCAAAACCAAGGACCAATTTCCAAGTGCAAAAAAAAAGGTTAAACAAGTTTGATATTGAGATCATTCTCTAACTTGCAACTAGTCTTCATGAAGCTCATCCAATCTTGAACAAGACTCAAACTCAAATAAAGAGAAACTACAATCGGTCATGCTTTAACACCAAAATTGTCAGTAACTATCAAATTAACTTTAAAATTAAGACTTGCTGGCTTTATCTGCTAAAAGATCCGGGGATCAAAGGGGTTTTGCCACACATCACAACTTTATCCATTCCCACTCCTTCCACCTGCATATCCAGTTGTTAGGAATTTCAAACGCTTCTTCATGCCCCCTAGTTCGTGACTATGATATCTACTTCATCTAGTCCCGGTTTTAGGATGACCAACCTCAATAGCTCTTAAGGACGTGGAAATATAGTTCTCTGTATAGGCCAAGTCGCAACAGACTTGGACCGAGTCCCAGTCTCGGCCATAAGAAGTCAATTTCAACACCTGCTTCTTTGACCTTTTAAATTTTACTGTTGAACAAGAGCACTCTAGAAAATCAAAGGATGGGATCGACTTACTTTTACTATTGATTTAATGTTGTTGGGAAAAAGATCATCTATTTTGTTGCCCTAATGGGAGTGGACACAAGAGTATTGTTGTGGAATGGGTAAACTCTAAACCTGAGATTTTTTGCAGGATTGAGTGTGAAACTGCTTTATTGATTTCATTTGTTGCTCCTAGGTTGTCATGACTTTTCCCTCATTCAGCCAGCCTACTTTCTGATACTTTAGCTACTAGATAACTTCCATAACAGTCCAAAAGCCCGCACTCATATTTTGATGTTATCAAGTACTCCCTTTGTCCCAAAATAAGTGTCATGCTTTCCTTTTTTATCTGTCCCAAAATAATTGTCCACTTTCCTTTTTCAAACAATATATTTCACATCTTTCCATCTATGTCCTTTGAGTTTTAAATTTTAAACTTGAATATTCAAAGCTTAAAAGGGCAATTTAGTAACTTTCTGGGAGACAATGCATGTCCCACATGTCCCCTTAAAAATTCGTAATCCCCAAAAGCGACACTTAAATTGGGACGGAGGAAGTATTCAATTATTGATCTTCTTGGAATGGGTTATCAAGTCTTCAGCTATTGATCTTCTTGGGATGGCTTTTTGTGCAGAGGGAGTTTGAGGAGTAACACTTATATATAGCGCAAGAGAGAGAGGGGTATCGCCATGGTTCCTTGGGGAAGAAACTTAGCAAGCAAGAAGTGTGTTTAAAGTTATGTCCTTTGGATGGTCTAAAACCCTACAAAAACCTGGTGAGCAAGGGCAAATCCTTCTCTATTGATTCATTTGATTTGTGTGTGGAAGAATGCTGAAGAGAGAGTTATCCTTCTGCTAATCCATTGACGGTGGCTAGAGGCCTCTTTTTTAATCTTCAATTAGGATTCACTGGGTCATGCCTAATGGACGAGCGAGCTGGAGGGTTTTTGCAAGAGGGCTAGATCCTGGACACGACTCTGGTGGAGCATATGCAAAGAGCAAACATAGCCACTTTCTTCATTTATTACGTCTTTATAAGTTGCATAAATTGTCCCAAATGGAGCATGAACTTTGAACCTCTCTCTTCAAGGCTGACAGGAGATATTACTCAAGGCTCAAGCTAACAGGTGATGTGCCATAGGTGCTTTCTTGAAGGAGTATAACTGCCTGAGAAGCACTTGATACCAAGCTCCTTATGATTTTGGCTCACCAAGAATTTTTCGTTTTCATCTGATTTTTTTGTTGATTTCGGAGAGAGATGAATTATAGTTTGTACAGTTGGCTTTTCTTTTTCTTTTCCTTTTTGTTTCCATACATTGAATGTGCATGGTTGTGACCCCATGTTATTGAATCTATTTGCTCTCCCCACCCCTCCCCCCACTTAATAATAATAATAATATATATATATATATATATATATATATATATATATATATATATATATATATTCTGCAACTAAGAAAACTCAAATACCAATGATTTCTACCCAATGTCCCAATATTTTTAAAATGAAGTTTTGCACACAAACTCAAACAAATTCATGGCTCTGATAAAATATAATAAAATAAAATAAGAAAGAAATTAACACGGACCACTAAAAACCTAAAATTTTTTCATTATTTTGCACAAAATGATTGACTTGAAACCCACATTCTTACATTTATCAGCATGAGCTTTTACCATTGCAACAAAGAATGGCCCATTACTACTAGAAAAATTAAAGAATGTTTTCCTGGCTACATCCCTGATAATCTAAACCACAATCAACAACTTAAACAGAAGGTGCCAATTCAAACCAACTTGCATCCAATAGCCATCCCATAACCCTAACATCAACCATACCTCACACAGAACGAATTCGAATCAAAGCGATCAAGTTAAACCATAAAATTTCTCAGTTCTTCATGACTAACACATTGATTAACCAAATTAACACAAAAATAAAAATAAAAATAAAAATAAAAAATTAATCTTTTTTTTTTTTTTACTAAACTAACAATTTGATCATACATTATTATTGCTGTGGTTGTGGACGTGCAATGCAAAAAATACCTGGCTGCGAAGAGATATGATGTTGTCAGAACCGTCGGAGTCATTATCGAAGTCGTAGTCGGCCTCATCATCGTCGGAATACAAGGCGGTCTCGCCGCTGTAGAAGTCATCGTCGAGGGACTCGGCGTCGATCAGATCATGCATGTCATCCTCGGATTCCATCGCCGCCGCTCGCCGAATCCCTAGAATCGATGGAGCTCAAGACAAATTTCACCTCTCCTGAATAGGAATATACCTCGCAAAAATGCAGGTTCCTATGATCGTGAATGAGGAGAGAGAGAAGGACTTTCGCTCCCTTGATGGAGGACAAGGAAGGGATAGAACTGAAAAACGAATATATATGTATATGTATATGTATATGTATATGTATATGTATATATGTGTGTGTGTGTGTGTGCGCGCGCGCGCGCGCGTTGTATGAGAGAGAGAGCTAGTTGTCTTTTGATGGTGGGGAAGAAGAAAGACCTGATTAAGATTTTCTATTTATAGGTTATCGTTCTGCAAAATTTTTAGGACACTTTTGGTGATCCATAAAGTTTGATTTCTCCCCTTGCATTGTACTAATATATTTACGTTATATGTTTTGTATGGTAACGTCACATATACTATTTTTTATTTTTGCTTTTTATTTTTGAAACATGACTCTTTCACTCATTCATAAAAGTATATATTTTTACTAATCCTTTATCAAAGGGTTTATGAGTCCAAACATTTTAAGAAGTCAAACTGTTAGGCTTGTGTCTCAAAGGTTGCAGTTTTAAGAAGAATGATTGATGTGTGATAATAGTTTTCTTATTTTAGAAATTGCTTTCATAAAATTGTAGATTTGTAGGTTTTTTTTCTTTTTTGGTAATTAAAAATTTTAATTGTAATAACTTAATAAGTTATTTTTGCTCTGTTTTATTGGAGGGATGAAAAAATGAATGGAAGAGAGAGGAGGAGGAATGGATGAGTCATCTTTAGGGAAGGGAAAATGTCTCCTTCATTTTTTGTTTGGCAGAAAGGATTAATAGAGTGCTAGTTTTTTTTTTTTTTTGTTGGAAGGAAAGAAATAATAGTTTTTATATACTTTTTACTAATATACCCTTATTATATAAAGTTCTAAAATTAATTAATTTAAATTTATTTAATAATATTGATCTCTACTAACAAGTTGTCTAAAATGAATATTTTATACATACCAAACAAATTTTTTTTTATATTTTTTTTTAAAGGAATACTTCAAAATTCGAAAAATGCCCAGAAAAATGCCTAGCAATTACTAATTTATAAGACCGGGTAAAACATTTCATAAGATATGTTTGAACCTTTTGCTATCATTAGAAAAATGACTCCTATACTTTGTATTTACTAATATTTTCATGCCACAAAAATGAAAGAGAACAATGTAAGAACATCTTGAATCAAATTTAATGAGTCCTAAAAGAACGATCAGTTTATTTTATTTATGTAAATGAAGAAACCAATTCTTCAACCAAAATTAACACATAAAGTATATAACAATAATTGAAATGTAGTGCAAGAAAAAAAAAAAATAAAGACAGCATGAACAAAAAATTATTGACTTTTCAAGAGTCATTTTCTCCGTCCATCATCATATTAAGCAATTCCAGATGCCTCTCAGTTGGAATAGCAAAAAATGTGCTTTTGTGCTAAGGGTATTTGATAAGAAATACAAATGCATCCAATTGTTTATTATAAGGAACTTCAATTCTCATTAGTTCAACAAATAATTCTTCATCTGGGTGATAATTAGCTTGTGCTTGCTCAGTTATTACAACTCTCTTTGTTGCAATTTCGAGTCCCCTCTCAGCAACAAGATTTCCTTTTTCAATTGCCTTGGCTACTTTGTTAATTCCAGATCCAATAACTTCAATCTCTCTCTCAAACACATCAGCCATTACATTTTTTATTTTTGAACCCTTTGAAGGACCCCCACATTGTGAATTTGACTCATGGTTGTTGTTTTGACTACTACTTGAGGTACCATTCTCTATTCCTCATTTGTGAACTTCTCTTCCTTTTCACTTATAGCACCTTAACTAGTTGCTCTATCTTTTGCAAAAAGTTCGAACAACTTACCATAATGATTGATTTTGGTGTGCCTCCATTTTGAAGGTGATGGTTTTGCTTAAAAGTAAGAAACATATATTATGCATCGTTCAAATATATATAACGATTAAATAAACTAAAAGTAAAATAATTAAAATAAATAATAAAATGACTGCATACCTCTACGAGGGCCTTCCATACTTCTTGTTCAGCTTCAAAGAGTTTTGTTTCTGGACTTCATGATATCCCACTTAAATTTTTGAACAAGTCATAACATGTATTAAAATTATTTTTCATTGTTTCCATACGATTTTTCACGTGATCTTTATCAAACGGATAGCCAAGTTTTTGAGAGCATATCTTCACAACATTTGAATATGGAGTAGATGTGAAAGTTCCTGCATCAAGTAATATATCATCCATTTCTTCAATCCACTTTATTGCATCTTTCTTAATATCATTCATAATCACATTCTTATTTGATTTTTTCATTTCCACGACCTGTAATTTTTTTATATCATATAAAAATAAATTCTCTACAGCACATATTTCAAAAAAAAAAAAAGAAGAAGAAGAAAAAAAGAGTAAAAATATAAACCCACAAAATTACATCTTTTAATGTGAAATAGGCATCTAACATATAGGATATAGTAATTAGAAATAAAATGTCATCGTGATTCAATAAATTAAAGACATGAAAATACTGTAACAAATATAAAGAAAAAATAGAAACATCATAGTTCATGGTCCTCCCACATGTTATAGCTGCTATGGCATTCTTTATATTGATCCTTGCTTAGCTTCGTTATCATTAGTTAGTGTGTGTCTCTCCTCATCATTATGTACATCCATATTCATGAGGTCTCGATCAACTTCTTCAATCAATCTTTCATTAGGATTTACACCTATTAGATAATTATGTAGGATACAACATACTAAGACAATCTTTGTAACTGTATCAACTAGGTAATAAGCCTATGCACCTGTTGAAATAATTGGAAATCGTTTTTTACGCACACCAAATACTCTTTCAATTACATTGCGCAAGGAAGAATGTCGAAGATTAAATAATTCTTGAGCATTTTCTGGTGCACTTGATGAGTATTCTTTCAAATGATACCGAACATCTCTATATGGAGTTATTAGTCCACTCGTTAACATATAACCTCCATCCACTAAATAATATTTATTTAGAAGAAATAAAAACATTACAAGTTACTATTTTTAACTTATATAATTATAAATTTGATACAAATGACTATAAGTTACCTTCAGGGATTATTAGTTTTTCTTCTCGTTCTAAAAGAGCATTTTTTATGACCCTTAAATCAGATGCCGTTCCTTCTCACCCAGGCAAGGCAAATGTAAATTTCATGTTAAACGAGCATGCCGGTAGGACATTTTGTGTTGGATAGTATTTTCTTCCTCGATATCTTGGTGCATCTTTTTTAGATACTTTCACATGAATATGAGTCTCATCTATTGCTCCTAAACAATCCTGAATTTATAAAAAGTTATTATTATTATTATTCTATATGTCGAAAATATTTGAAAGATAATATTAATCATATAAATTAAATTTTTTACCTTGAAATAGGGATAAAATTTGCTACTATGGCGTATTTGTGGAGGGACTTTGGAACCTCTTGGCTGTTGTAGGTACAAATCTTCTAAACTGATTATTGCTTTTTTAGCACATCATGAAAATGTGGAGACTAATGGTCTCGCCAGATTGAATAAAGAAGAATTAAATGGCGCGGTTCTTCACATTATGCGACAAGATATAAAGAAACTTTGCTACTTTATCCTCAACCAAAACATTTCTATTGTCCTTGTAGAACGAAGTATGTTACACAATTTAGAAAATGCATATGGTCCCATACATAATATATCTCGACAATTCTCATTAGAAGCAAGTTTTTTCATTAGTTGTTCACGCGCACTAAGTTTTTCCCCATCAAAATCATTTATTGCCCTATTCACATGCTGTGAATGGAATGTCATTCCCATCATGTCAAGGATGCGAACAACATAACAAATAAGTTAAACCACCTCTATCTTTCGTCTTCATTCCCAGCTATTTAAATATTCTACAACATTTTCACCGAATTTTCTTCTTCACAGTCTTGCAGTTCATCTATCTCATTCTTATCCCCACTCTCATATAAATCTCCTTCTATTTCCATCTAGCAAATGTGTGTGTATATATATATAAATTTAAAATTTAAAATAATTAGTCACTGATGGGTCGCCTAATTTTTTTTAGCCAATTATCATTGATATATATATATATATATATAATTATATATTAACTCACTAAACCATATATTAACATAATGATAAAAGTGTAGCATGAGAGAAATTTTATCATTAATAAACAAATAAAACCATTAACTAGTCATGAGAAAACTTTTCTAATTAGTTAATCATCATATAAGAAAAAATATAAATAACAGAGATGATCAAACAAAGCAATTTAAATGTATGTATATAATGAAACAACTGTAGTCCAGACCAATCTGAATGCAACAATTAAAATAGTAATCAATGGACTTCTAGAATCCAATATCAATGCCTCAAATCACTTTAGCCTTCTCCTTAGGTGACTAAGATTTTGAAGGACTATTTTTATATAAGTAAATACATAGATAATAAGATAAAGATGTTTGAGGAAGTCAAATAAGTCCTCTCGGACAAGAAAGTAGCAAACAAACCAATTAAATGAAGATAAATATCAGAAAATGTAGGTAGAGAAAATTTTTAGTAAAAAATGATTTAGTTATGGAGAGATTCATTTTAATAAAGTTTTTATATTGATGAAACTCTACTGGGTAATTAATAATTGACAATACTTTATCTACAAAAGAAACAGCTGTGTAAAGTTTCTATACTGATGAAACTCTACTGGGTAATTAAATCTTGTGCTTGGGGTTGGTTGTAACGGAAATATATATATATATATATAAAATTAAAAGTGTAGAAAACAGGAAAGGTACCTAAGTTGCTATTCACGAATCTATCTTCTACGAAGTTTATCAGCTTCAAGAATCTATCTTCAATGAAGTTTATAGCGCCGGCAAAACAATCACTATAGTTGTTTAACGCAGTAGGGTTTTGACAAATTTTTAGGAAGGATAAAAATGAAAATTATAACAAATTTTGGTAGTTATCCTTTTTTTCTCTCCACTCTTCCCTCCTTGCTTCCTCCCTCTCTTCCCTTCCCTTCAACCAAACATGAAAATATTCATCCATGCCTCCCTAATCCATGCCTCCAACTAAACATAGCATTAGTGACCACCAAAAAATTATAATACTTGTCCAACAAGGTAGATTGACAACTCAATAAATAGGAGTGAAATTAGATGAAGAAAATGCAAACTTCTAAGGCAAGGTTTTTTTATTTTTTTATTTTACACAATTAGGGAATTTGATTGTAAGAAGGTAAGTAATGACCACAAAGGATTTTGTAATCATTTTCCAACAAAGAATGACTTTTAAGACTCTAATTTTGTAATCATTGTCCAACAAAAAACTTTAAGAATCAACAAATAGGGGTGAAGTTGGACTGAGAAAGTAGAGAACAAAAAGGGGTTTGGGTGGGTGAGGATAGGAGATATTTTATGGTTATGTGATGTTATGCTTCCGTTGTGCTTAAACGAAAGGGGATTTGATTCCCAACAATTGGTCTCAAAGTTAGTTGGAGGGAGTTAATATCTCTAACAACTGGTATAATAGTTGATGGTTCGCCTTGGGATGGTTCATCATAGGAAGTTGCTAAGAGTAAAAGGTTGATTATGAGATGTCTCAGCGATTCAATCCGTCAAGGAAGATGGTATGAAGATGAAGGGTAATGTTCTCCCAAATAAAAGCAGGTTGATTGAAGAAGTTGTGTATAGGATCTTTAACCGAGAAGAAAAAAATAGAGTTGCTTACTCTAAAAAGAGAAAGTAGATTGAAAGAGGGATCTTCGGTCAAGATAGATGGTGTGAAGTTGAAGGGGTTCGCACTCTTAGCCTTAAAAGAGTCAGTAAAAAATATAGAATAAGATGATGATATGTTGATAAAGAATAATAAATAAGATAGGAGAAGAAAGAAGACGATAAAAACGGACACTTGGTTGAGGTGAAAAGTTTTTCGGTTGAGGTGGAGCGATGGAATAACGTGATTGATGAAATTTGAGCCAATGTGCAGATTGTTAGGCTTGTGTCTTAAATTCTTAAATTTGTTATGAAAAAATCTGACCGGTCGCACTAATATTATGCCAGCCGCACTTGCCTCATATATGTGAGAATAGTTTCATTTATTTGAGAAATTATTTTTCTAAAAGGCTGCAGACATGTAAAGCAAGTAGTTTCTTTGTAATTAAGGAATTTGATTGTAAGAAAGGAGGTAATGACCACTAAGAGATTGTAATCCCTGTCCATCAAAGAATGGGTTAATGACTCTAAATATAGGTGAAGTTGGGTGGAAAATGTATAAAAGAAAAAATGGTGAAAGTGGGTGAAGAGAGGAGAAAGTGTACGAGAATATATATGTAGCCTCATAGAAGAATGGTTTGCTATGAGCCAAAGAGAGTCGTGAGAGTTAGGATTGGGTGAGTGTGCATTATCTGCTATAGAAATATTTTCTTTTTGATTCATTATAGTTAAGATTATTCTCTCCATGGACGTAGCCTTGGAGGATTGGGTGAACTACGTTAAAATTGTGTGTTGTGCTTGATTGGTGAATGGTTGTATCTCTATATGTGCATTTTTTATGGTTGTGTGATGGCATGCTTTCGATGTGCTTGAACGAAGGGGATTTAATTCCTAACAACTGACATCAAAGCTAGTTGGAGGGAGTTAATATCTCAAACACAAACTCCTTTATACTTGTCAGATGATTCTTGTAGGGGTGTTCAAATAATCCGTCAATCCGGTCCGAACCAATTCGATCCGTGTGGTTCAGCTCGGTTTTCAGATGTCATAGTTCGGTGATGGTTTAGAAAAGTACCAATCAGTAATTCGTGGTTCGGTTAACGGATTGGGTTTTAAAAAAATCAATCCGATTCGTTAACTGATCCGAACCGATCCGTTAACTTAATTATATATTAATATATTATATATATAACTATATATTTACTATCATATATTACTGTATTTCTATTTTTTATTTTTATTTTTTTTTTTATATTTTATAGAATTTTTAACATCTATCTAAGTTAACCCTAGGTCACTAGCAACTCATTAGAATTTAGAGTCATTATAGCACTGTGCGCCTCGGCCTCGCAATCTTCGTCTCTCAATCCATCGTTCACCCTAAAATACATCAAAACAACGACGACCTTTGCGTATCGAAACAACGACGACCTCTGCGTATTGAGTTCACAAGATTTTTCCATGGATTTTTCTTATTCTTCTCCTCTCTTCTCTGAACATATACTCTTGTTTTTCTTTCTATTCATGTATGAAAGACTTTCATAGCTTTAATTTGAGTTTGTTGAATAGATCTAGGAGAGTGGCTGGACAAGGCATTCAATTTTTTGGAATTAGTTGGCCTAATCTTATCTAAAAAAAAAAATACCTGAAGCTATAGCTCCACTTTTCCTCTCTTTATAATTCCTTCTCTCTATAAAACTCTCTGTTTGTGGTCTGTTGTGAGAGAGGTTATGATTGGATAAAAAACAAGCTTGGTACATGAGGTTCGTGAATGAAAGATTGTGGCTTTAAGTTTGGTGCAGCTTTGTCAATCCTTGGGAACCGAACCGAACTAATCTGTTATTCCATGGATCGATTTGGTTTGGATTGAGAGTCTCCACAGATCGGTTCGGTTTCAGATTTACCCAATCCGTGAGGACCGATTTGGTTTGAATTTTACCCAAAACCGAATCGATTCGATCCGTGATCAACCCTAGATTCTTGACATGACTCTCGATTCAATTATAAATATATACTTCATAAAAGAAAGTTCAATTCTTTTTGCCACACAAAAAATCACAAAGGCTGTGAATGTTTGTCTTTGATGCATTTGAATTTCACTTAATTGGTATTTGTTATTGATTTGTATGATAAATGGTTGTCCCTGTAGAAATATAACCACAGTTATGTATTTACTCTTATAAAATTTGACCATCATATATTCAATAATTTTTTTTTTAAAATCAAGTTTTAGACCTTGATAATTATTTAAATCAAATGTTAGACCTTTCACATTCTCCTCATGTCGCTATCTAGGCTAAATGAGGGTTAGCTAAACCCTTAGCAACCCAACAAGAGCACGAATGAGTTTCCAGCGTGCAGCAACATGCGGTAGTGACATTTTTGTATGTAAGGGGTAACACTTGCATAAGACATGCATGGGTGGGCGCCAACATGCCTCGGGGCATGCATGGTTATGTACCACCTTAAAATGGTGGCATTAGGGCTGTGACACTGACAACCCCATGGGCAGGAAGCATGTGCATGTATGCTTTAATCTATGTGTTTGGCACGGCATGACAAAGGGTGGTGTTAACTTGCCCTTAGGCAAATATATGGGCTCGGACAAAGGCATGGTGGTGGGTATTTGGTTCATGGCATGCCAAACCCTCGTAAAGGCGAAGATGGTGGGCATAGACTTGTGGTGTATAAGATGGGCCATATCTTGATGGATTAAGGCTTGATAAATATGTGGGCAAAAGTTGGGCTTCGTTAAGGCAAGGGTATTAGCCAAGACCACAAAATAAGGGAACATAAGATTGGGTTAAGCCATTAATTGGTTGGCATGGCTAAGACATTGGCTGACATATGAACTGGTCATATATATATATATTCATTTCACTTCTATCCAGATACGATGTGGGATACCTCTTACATTCTCTTCCACCTGAACTCACAATGCCCTTATTGCGTTTGGGCTACCTAACCTACCCAACTGCAGACTCGAACACCTTCCGATGGGCGCTTGGCATGACATCGAATCAAGAACTGGGCCTGACTCTAAAACCAATTGTAACAAGTTAAACGTCTGTCCACTAATAAAAAAAATTAAGCTATTGGGTAGTGTTGCATACCCTTAATATTTATTCATTTGACTTTTCATCTGGATCCGATGTGAGACACCTCTAACAACTAATAACCACCCATATAAGGCAACATATTTGGAGAACTTGACTATAAAGATGGTAGTCCCTAGCACTTCTTTCACTGTGTGCAGTAATGGGAGTGTGTTTATAACGACCCGAACCCGGGGGTCCGAATCACTAACTAGGTCTTTACCTGAACCCGATGACACATAAGGGTACTATAGTCATTACATACTTACTTTAATGGTTGAAAGTTATAACAAGGGAAAAATAGTCATTTAATAATAATATATGGCCTCAAAAGGGTACAACAGTCATTTAATATGGTCAAATAATGGTTCGAGACCCAAAAAGGGTAAACTGTCATTTACTAAGGCCATTCAATGATTAGGATGAAGTCTAGAGGTAATTAGGTAATTATATAGAAGTTTGGGGTCAATATGCAACTCTGGGTTCATCCAACCGATTAGATGACCATTCTAGTGAGGGTGTAAAGAATGAAGACCATCTAACTAGTTAGATGAAAGATCTAACCGATCAGATGACCATATAACTGTCCTATCTGATCAATTAGATGGTCCCATCTGATCGGTTAGATGGCAAACCTAGAAAACATGCTCTCTACTAAACCCATCTAACAGATTAGATGATTCTCATATCTGATCTAACCGGATAGATGATGCTCAAAACCCATGTAATCGATTAGATCACCTCCTTGCCCTGTACAGATGATACCTAAAGCAAGACAACATGAAAAATAAACCCACAAGCATCATCTAACTCAACCACATTGCATAAATTCATTAAAATTTCATATTTCATACATCATTTAAAGGTCGAAAAACTCTATAATCCATTACATACATATCCCAAAAGAATGATTCGTGTCCAAAATAGTAGGATTACAAAACAAGGCTTCCGTGGCCACAATTACAACGATTTTACTTGAAGCCGACAAAAAAATAAGGTCATTTACATTTAGTCAAATGCCCAAGTAATGCATTTACAAAAGAGAACAAAAACAGTCATCAATCTACTTCTAAGCTTGTGGGGTTGCATCATCTACAATGTCCTTGCTATGTCTTGAAGTGTTAAAAAATAGGGTGATTATAACGACTAAATAAAAATTTTAATAAAGTACACCTCTTGTAAACCCGTGAATCACACCCAAAACAAATAATAACAAAAGAAATGGATCATACAATGTGGGGGAGAAACAATCATAGAACATACAGTTGAACTCCATGCTTTTCAAATGATGAAATTAAATGTAATGAGATGTACTATCCCCATTTTCCAAAACCAATTTCCCCACAATACAACCCACACCGAAAATGTTAACATAATCTGACCCTAGGTGTCACGGAGGGATTGGCTAGTTATCCCTGACCTAGGGCGTCTCCTTAGCATTATTTGGGCCTAGGTAACTCAATTATACATGTCAAAATTTCGCTTCGTGCTCCTTCTAGGTTGGCTAACTCCCGGACCACATGGCAACTCCATGTCGCTCGATTTTCCCAAAACATTTTCTTAAAAACTTTTCAATTTCAAATCAACTTTTCAAAACCTTGTAAAATTATTTCATCACATCTGTCCAACCATAAACCTAACCAATGTTCATGATATGCATGATATATATCAAATCATTCTCATATTACTCATAAGAAATCCACTCACAACAACATCAAATTTGACATGCTTTAACTTCAATAAACTAACTCATCACATTCTTAGCATGATTCATGTAGAGTAACAACTCCATCAAGGAATTTAGCATGTAAGGAACAACATGCATCTAACACAAAATCACACTCTCAAACAAATATACACATAAATACTCACAAATATCAAAGACACTGTAATTTAGACTTTCCTACTCAAATGGGGTAACCCAAAGCCTAGATCCCAACTAGAAATCCCACCAAATGGATGTAAGATCGCTGCCAAAACGTAGCCATTGCCAAGCTCTACAACTTTTCTAACATATAAAATCTTACTCCATCATAGAGAAATAGCAGAGAGAAGATAGAGATGTAGAGAGAGAAAGAAGAATGAAGGAAGAGAGGAGATAGTTGACCTAGAGAGAGTGAGGAAGACTTGTGGCCAAAAATTGACTCTAAAGCCTTCCAGGTCAATGGTCAAAACTTATGGTCCACTTAACACTTCCAATGACAAAAATGCCCTTTAAGGTCCATTCAACTACATCCATTACCACATAATATCACTTCCCACTAACCATCCATATATATATGTATATATATATAAACATATCAAATGATCATATAAAGAGATAAATGCAATTAAATAATCGGGACCCACATGACGCACAAAACGATGTATGGAAAATAAAATAAAATATCAAAAAATTCGAAAAAAAATTAGGGACATTACAATCTCCCCAACTTAAAAGGATTTTGTCCTCAAAATCGAGCCGTGCCTGGAGATGTAAACAAGTCGGGATACTTGAAATGAACCTCCTGTTCTAGTTCCCAAATAGCCTCCTCAATACCGTGGTGACGCCACAAAACCTGCACTAACACTAGTAATAATATATATTTTTTTAGCTGGCCTAAAATTAATAAGCCCACCCTTGGATTCGCCCTTGTTACAAGGAGAGACTTGTCCTACATTGGATCCGGTCTTGTTACAAGGAGAGATTTGTTCTACATTGGATCCAAATAAAAGTGAAATAGATATAAATAAATTAGGTGTTAACCTCATCTAATATTTTAAGTTTTTAATCTGATTGTGAAATATCAACCCGTTACACCTAGCAATTAGGGTCGTTAACTACGAGCCTTGTTACCTATAAGGCACTGCCGTGAAGGTCCTCGTACCGGTGTCGGACACGTGTCCGACACGAACATGCGTGTCCAAGGGCTGGACATGTGTCTGACACCCCTTTGAGCGTGTCCTATATTTTTAAATTTTTTTTAATATATTGGATACGGCGCAACACGTCGGAGGACACGCCGGAGAGGAAGGAGATAAAGAGGGATACTGACGTGCGATGAAGATCTATATAACAGTTGATGTGGTTATATGTCGAAATCATATATGTATGATTATATATATATATCAATTAAAAAGATAAAAGACTGTAAAGAAATAGTAGCGATGGGAAAGGATCGCCAAAAGAAGGAAGCAGAGAGTCATGAACCAGTGAGATGAAGATATAGAGGAATGATAAAAGTGGCGTGATGCAGAGGCATGGAGATAGCATCTTATCAGCGGACATACGTAGGGGTGGCAATTTTTATCGCCCCGTTCCACCCCGTCAATAACGGGATATAGGAACAACTTTTATATCGTTAGGGCGGACATGGATACATTTTTTTGTACCCGCCACGGGTCATGGGGCTAGGTTCTAATTCATATCCGCCCCGCCTTGCCTTATACACCATCATTTTTTATAAGACATATATATACCACCATTGACAAATCTAAAATCTAGAATGGGTGAAGGGTTTATTTATTATTTTGTCATTTGCTACTGTAAGTTTTAGTATATACAGGTTTTATCATTCTTACAATTTTGGTTAAGTGATTATTTGGTATATAATGATCCTTATCTTGCAATTTGGTAAGTGATTACTTAAAAAAAAATCAAAGATTTGCCATATAATGATCCTTCAAAAGAGGAATTTTATTTTATTTTTCCCCACGATGCATGAAGTCTGAAAATGATCTGGACAAAAAAAAAAAAGCTAACGGGAGCGGGCGGGGTAGGTATGGGGATAAATATTTCATAACAGGGCAGGGATGGATTATGAAAATTCAACCTGTCGCGGGCGCGGGGATGGATTTATCAAAAATCCAACGGGGTGGGGACGGGGTTTACACAAACCTACTCCAAACTCGTCCCGTTGCCATCCCTAGACATACGGAGGCCAAAGAAGACGCGCTTCTTTAGGATCTGTTTGGCAACCAATAAAGTGTTTTGTTGAATATATATATATATATATATATATAGTATGTTAATGTAATTTAGGCTACAAATCTCTAAAAAAATATATACTGTATGTGCTTCAAGTAATTTAAATGTGTTTGGTTTATTATAAATATATAAAGAAAGTGAGCAAAAGTTTAGTTATATATATATATATATATATATATAGTATGTTAATGTAATTTAGGCTACAAATCTCTAAAAAAATATATACTGTATGTGCTTCAAGTAATTTAAATGTGTTTGGTTTATTATAAATATATAAAGAAAGTGAGCAAAAGTTTAGTTTTTTTTATAGATAATAAAAAATAATATTACTATTTTATTACCGTGCCGAGTCTTATTTTTTTTTAAATTTGTTGTACTGTGATATTTGTGTCGTGTGGTATTGTATTCCTATTTTGTGTCCGTGCTTCACAGTTTGTTACCGTCCACAAAAAAAACACTGATCGTATGCTCCAGCACACCCTAGGTAGTTGTGGGGTGAATTAAAAGTAGGCTGTTGTAGACAATTCTGTGAATGGCCTACACAATAGGCACCAGTGGGTCTGCAACGAAAAGAGAGTGCATAAAGTGTACACTTATGAGCTTTGCAGTAGGATCTTGACCAGATTTTCTTGTACAATTTGTCATACACTGAAATTTTCTGTAAAATAAAAACGTAGTACATAAATAAAACTATATGCTACTCCTTATATTTTATTTTTTAATTTCCAAATTTAGAAGACCCCCAACCGACTCTATCACTCTTTCTTCATCCATTCTTCGAATTCCAGACAATATGTCCCCTGCAATCTCCTACAATCACAGCCATAAAAACTCCCTCTCTCTCCATCCCCAAATCAACAATCTCAGAAACCCCAACCCTAACCCTAACCCCAGCATCGACGCGGACGAGAAAAACCCTAAGCCCCTCAGTGCACAACAATACCTTCACGGTATTCGACTCCCTAGCGACTCAGCCATGGCTGAGCCAAACAACAACGCCTCTCCTCATTCTACACCGCTAGCAATCGACGGATCGGACGAAGACTCGGCCTTGTCGAAGTCCGTGTTCCTCAGTCGGCAAGAAGTCCTGAAACGCCGGTCTCGCCGCCTGAAGCAGCTCGCGACGGTCTACAAGGACCATTACTGGACTTTAATGGACGATCTCAAGCACAAGTACAGAGAATACTACTGGGAGTACGGGAAGAGTCCGTTTCAAGAGGACGAGGAGAGAGAGAATCTGGATCGGAAGAACTGTGCACAGGGTACTAGAGAGGACGCGAACCGGAGCAATAATGGGAATGGTGGGAAATTGGGGTTGGGATTGGGGGTGAATGTGAGCCGGTGTGCGGTGAATGGGTGCAAGGCGAAGGCCATGGCTTTGACCAAGTTTTGTCATTTGCATATATTGTCCGATGCCAAGCAGAAGCTCTACAAGGGTTGCAACTACGTTACCAAGAGGTTTGGGTTTTAATCTTTTTTTTAGATTTTTAAATTTCTGGTGAGTGGTTTTATACATTACAGGATCATCCAGATGAAACTTAGGGCATATTGGGTTTTTGAAATTGCTCTTATATATTGATTTCGGAATCGCACATTAAGGAGCTCAAATTTGTGAATATTTTATTGAGTTTTGGTTTTTGGTATCATATTTATCAACATTATCGATTTTGCAATTTGGGTTCTCTTATTGTTAAAAAGTTAAAAGAACTTCAAAATTTGGGCTATTGATAGTAAATTAAAATTTTAAAAAGTTGGGGGAGTTACATGTGAAGAGTCTTAAACTTTTTTTCTCTGAAAGAGTTCCTCATAAGATATTTACTGCTGGGCCAATTTTCTAATTTACTGATTTTTTTTTTTGATAAGTCTAATTTAGTGATTATTTGAAAAAGGGTTGTGGAGAGTTTTAGTATATATGTATATATATCAACAAATGATCTTTAATCCACAAGCAGTTTGGTTAGAGGCATGGTGACTACAAGAAGTGCTTGCCAGATCTCTTAACTGCTCTTTGGACACTTCCCCACTAAATCTCGGAAATGTTCTTATAGGTTGACTTAGTTATTAGGATCTTGAGTTTAATAAACTATCAATCTCTACCTCTATCTTCTCTTTTCCCTTTCTTTGCCCTTTTGATTTCACTAATTGGACATGGGTATCTGTACAATATATGTGTCAAACACGTGTACCAATTGACACTCAGATACTATACATGTGATGATGAAAAAAATAAGAAAAACTCATGTTTAATAGCAAAGAAGGGTTTCTTACTTCTAAGATGGATGGAATTCCTCATTTTTAATCTCATTGAATTTAATTGAAATATAAATCAAGCATACGTGTGTGTGTGTGTGTGTGTGTGTGTGTGTGTGTATCATATGTTAAACCATTAGCATAACATATTATGGATCTAATGTATTTGCACACATCCACCATCCATACCCGATTCAGGGACACATTTCAAACTAAGTTCACATATCCTAAAATCTGACGGCATTGTTGAGGGTGTTGGAGAGGATGATAAATGATAGTGCTATGGATAGTGGTTTAGAAATTTACTACAATAAAAATGAGAGCGTGAAATCCATTCAAAAGCGTTATTCACAAGAAAATCTTGATTTTCATAAACTTCTCTATAAACTGTGCATATTCTCTATAATCTCCTTTAAACTACAATATTGGATTATAAAACATACAAGATATTAGGATTCACCTTTTTGTTCGAGTGGTTTGTTGTTCCATGAGTGATGCTAAATTTGATGGATCATTCCATTAAGAGTCTATCTCGAGTTTGCTCCCTTGTGATCCTTTTGTAGCAGGATTAGAACTGTATAATGTCCCTTATTTTAAGAGCTTGAATGGTGTGGTTGTGTTTGCCTTATGTCTAGATGAAAGCCTACTTAGTGATAACCCCATTTATTTGCCATGGTAAGAGCAGTGGACTGGATGCAGATCTACCCTCAAGTTCCACTCTCATGGTATTAGAGTCCTCATAATACAGGTGTTCCCACACATACTACCCGAGCATTTTTTGTTCACCAAGTAATTGTCTTTTGTGTCCTAATTTTAAAAGTTGAAATATGTCTTTTGCGCCATGATATTAGAAGTATTAAAGAGATTAAAGGAGGTATATTAGAATTCCCATACTTTTGGCTTGCTATGTAATATTACATCATCTTTTCCTGATGACAGTTCCGCACTTCTCTACAAATGCTGGAACTTCCTTTTCCTTTTCCCCCTTTAATATAGTTTTTTTTTTTTTTTTCTCCTTTCCTTTTATTTATTTTTTTGATCTGGGGGTGGGAAAGGGATGGTTGGACATACTAGCCCCAAAAATTGTGTTGCAAATTCATTGATGTTATCTATTTTACTTAAGATAGAAACATCTAACAAAGAGACTAAAGAAAGGTAGAAAGAAGGATAAATGTATATATATAAATATATTTATATATTTACTTTACAACAAATTTACAACCGTCACTAACTCTTCCTAATATTCACTCAATATGCGTCTTGTAATGCATCCTAATTGGTGCAATTGTTAATTATCTGCTTGCTGTTGCACATGGCTAAATTTTTTATACGGGGTTTAGGGTTTAAAATAATAAAAAAGAACTAATGTAGTTTTGTATGTATTTTCTTTGGATATGTATCAATGTTTGAATTGGCCACAATTGAACCCCCCCCCCCCCCAAAAAAAAAAAAAAAAAAAAAAAAAAAAAAAGGAATCTTAAAAGTTATTTGTTGGATTTTTTTTTTTTTTTTCCATTGTGGCATGGGGTATGTAATTGTCACATATTAGAGTAAAAGCAATTAGCCATTTGATATACCATGAGTTACGATACCTAAGGATCACAGAATAGGATGCTGTTTTTCATCTTAAAAGATAATTCTGTTGATTGTTGCCAAAACTGTTGTAGACTAGCATGGCTTTAAAATGGGCTTGGGGTGTGGATTTGGAGGATTGCTTTGTTTCGTACCCGGTCTTTATTAAGTTGGTTGACAATTACATTGGTTTTAATTTTTAATCGCAATTTTACCTTTAGTCTGATGACTGCTGTTAAAATTGCTTTGATGTTCTGATATTTTGTATATGGTACACTGCTGCATTTTCTATATTTGAGGTCATTATGTTGGAAAACTGATACCAGTATCAAACACTGGTACCCATGCACTTTATGTGACGCATTTGCTATTTTGTCCTTAGAGGTGGCCCAAAAATCAATTATGTTGAATATCTGTTTATGGGAACTTTAGGCTGCCATCTTTTTCAGAATTTGATATATTTTTCTTGTGAGATAATGATATATTTCCTAATTACATTGTTGCCTACTTAGCAGTGCACCAGCGGGACCTATATTCTGCATGAAGCCAATACTGAGATCCACCGTTCCTTCTCTCTGCCCTCTTCATCTTCAAATGGCTGAAAAACATTTGACACGAGCTCTGAAGAAGGCGGGTCTTAATGTCACTTCTACAAGTAAGCTTGCTCCCAAGTTGCACGTCATAGTTGCAGAATATGTCCGCCAAATCCAAATGAAAAGGAGAGCTGGACAGAAGGCAATTGTTAATAGAGTTGAAATAAAGGAGGAAAAAAATTGAAATTAAGGCGATATCACTCATTAAGGCTTTGGATTGTATGTTAAAAGTTTGTATAGGTTTGTGCAATTGTTAGAACAGACATATGACGGGTTTTGGGACTTCGCGACATCTCTAGTACAATGGAGCAATTTGAAGATGTGGATGAGACATGGACTTGTGCCTTAAAGTACGACTTTGTGCCTATTGAAGGTACCTCATTATATCTGATTTCTTAACTTTTATGTGTTTTATCATAAAATTGGTGTTCTTTGTTGCAAGTTTCCAGCCATAATTTAAATTCAATGTTTTTAAAGTATTGTTTTACTACTTGAGAAAGAAAATAATAGTAACGACACCAGATGGTCTAACTTTCTGGTGTAAAACTTCAATATGCAATGTTGAGAATTGAAGAAGAGGTTTAGAAACTCGGAATTATCCTAGTTGAAGACGAAGGCTCTCTTCTGCCATTACTCTTATTTCTTATCATCCCAACTCTGGTGGCAAACCTGGTTTAGTATATGCTGAAATAATCTGGTGGTAGGGAAAGTAATAGTTGGTAAAGCAAATGTGTTTCTAGGAGTGATCATTTTTCCACCATTCATCGTATCAAAGCTATTTTGGCAAATGTAAATGGAAGATCTGGTGGAACTGAAAAGTTCATGGTGGCTTTAGCACTTGTTGAGTATGGAATATAGACGAGGGTAGGTGACTAGGAATTAGTGTCAAACTAAGAAAGGGAAGTGCCAAATTTAAGAAGGGGAAGTGCCAAATTTTCTATCTGTCTTTGTCATCATCCCTCCTTGATTTTATCCCATATGAATGATGTCTGCTGCTTAAATTCTCTTTCTCTGTTTTTTTTTTTTTTCTATTACAATTCATTTATACTATTATGTTTAATCTTTTAAGATCTATTTTAGTAACTTTATCTCATGTTAGCTTTGGTAAGCCTCTATGTCTTTTAACTTGTATGTAAAGCAATCTCTCTTTTGTTATTGGTACATCTACGGATCTATGCTATAAATTGTTCATACCACCTACTTGCTAACTTTTTTATTTGAAATGGCAAATATATATATATATATATATATATAACAAGTAGGTGAGCCTTTTTATTGGAAATGACCATTTTTATTTTCTTATAATCAATTTTAAAAAAGTTCAATAGTTTGGCAGGTTGGTTCTCCTCCTATTCCATTTTAGTCGTCACTTTTGCGAATTTTAACTTTTTAAGAGGACATACATTAATGCACTGTCCACTTTTCAAACTTCCAAGTTATCTCTGAAGTTTAAAAGTTCATATTATCAATTTGGGAAGCTTTCAAAACTTAAATAATGTTTTCGGAAATGAAACAAGAACACAATACAATGATGCACAAAGAGCCCAAAGGGCTACATTCCTTTTATAACATTCTTTCTTTCCATACACAATACAATGATGGAGGCTCCTCTATATAGGAGAAGAAATGTTGAGAATGGAAAGAGAGAGAAAATAGGAAACATCATCAATACTGGAGGACTCCAATGAGTCTCTAGTAATAGTTAATCTTCAATTCAGGAAACAACATAAATAGTGGAGGATTTTCCTCCACTGATTCCTCCATTAAATCTTTAATACTCCCCCTGCTATTGAGATGATGAGTAGGAACAAGTGTGAATGATGAAGAGGTATAACAAAGATGACCTCAATAAAAAGGGATCTGGAAATTCGAGACGAATACCAACACCAATGATAATGGCGACGATGATGTCACCAATGATAAAATATCACAAATGTAAACCAAGAGCAATACAATAAAAACTGTCGGAGACGTGACGAAGGCAAAGAAAAACACTACTGAACACCCCGACAACTTAAACAAGACACAAATAGCACTGATCACGCGGCGAAGGCGAAGAACAATGCTACCGAACACACCGGTCACGGGCAGCCCAAACAAGTCACAAATAACACTGATCACAATGCGAAGGGGAACAATAATGCTACCGAATACACTGACAACCCATATAAGTCACAAATAGCACCAAGAGATCCTTATCACATTTCAAACGCTAAGGGAATGCCCCAAAATAGGGATCCAAATCTTGGAAGAGATCCTCCCTACAGTGTCGCACATGCTAGGCGACTACCTTAGTCGAAGCAAGGGAGGAGAGAAATTAGGCTCCGATACTATGCTGTAAATTATAAAATCTAATTGAAGAGAAATGAAACAAGAACACAAAAATATTATGTGGTTCAGCCACGAGGGTCTACATTCACGGCCCAAATGACTACATTCACATAATACAATTGTGGAGACTCCTCACCATATTCGGTTCAAGGTTTGTAATGGTATGAATGTTGGATTTTGGGAAGACTTATGGTGTGGTGATCAGTTGTTGTCTTTTTCCTTTCCTCAGTCTCTTTTGCATTGCCGAGAATAAGCATGCTTATGTAATTGACTGTTATCATCTTGATAATAGTTGAGTTACGTGGGATGTGCGTTTTAGGCGTTCTTTTCAGGATTGGGAGATAGCAAAAGTTTGCGTCTTTTTGGAGTTATTGTATAAACAGAAGGATGTTGGCAGAGGTTGTGATGACATTTTGTGGACCCCCTCTTTTCATGGTAGATACGAAGTTCGATCCTTGTTCTTGTGTTTGTCTAATTTTATTGGACATAATTTCCCATGGAAGTGTATTTGGCGCTCTAAAGCTCCTTTTAGAGTCGCTTTCTTTGTTTGGACTGCTACCTGAGGAAAAATTCTAACATTGGATAATCTGCGTAAGAGAGGTAATACCATTGTTAGCTGGTGCTGTCTCTGTAAAACTGATGGTGACTCCGTGGACCATCTTCTTATGCATTATCCCGTTGCATCTGATTGTTGGAATCTCATATTCAGTATTTTTTGCGTTCAGTGGGTAATACCTAAGCACTCTTTCCAATTAATTAACGCTTGGAGAAGATGCCCTGTTATTGGTCATACTCGTGATTTTTGGAGGGTCATCGCATACTGTGTTTGGTGGTGTATTTGGAGAGAGAAATAACATAAAGTTTGAAGGAAGGGAATCGTCTTTTGCAAACCTAAAGTCTCTTATTCTTCGTTCTCTCTTCTGTTATGTTAGAGGCAGCGCTTGCTCCTCTATTGATGATTTTTTTGTTCTATTGGACTCTGTTGGTCCGTAGGTTTGGCTTTTGCTCTTTCATTTTTGTGTATTAGGGACGCGTTCCCCTTTTGAACGTTTTTCTAATATATTTTTTACTTATAAAAAAAACAATTGTGGAGACTCCTCTAAATAGGAGGAGAAATAATGAGAATGGAAAGAGAGAAAATAAGAAACAACATCAATACTGGGGAATTATATCTTTAATAATAGGAAACAATACAAAGTTAATTTCACAAAATTAGGGATTCTAATTGCATGGAGTAGTAATAGAGAACTGTAAAAATCATTAATTTATTTCGACAGTGTGTGCCATTTTACCCATTGTGTGTATCATATATTAATTTTTTCAAAACATTTGACTTCGTTAACTCGGGCTTGTGGCTTGCATTGCACCCTACGTCTAGGTTCCAAGAGAATTGTGGAGACTTAACTTCACGCGAACAATTTGTTTATGAATAATGATAAGTAGTCCAAAAGTCGGATGTATCCGACTGCTTAATGTGAGCAGGGGAAGACATAATTAAATATGATGATGTCATCATGACGTCATCTCTTACTCATATAAATTTAGTCGGACACAGACTTTGTATTATTACTCTTTAGTTATTGCTAGCTATCTTTGGCCGATTGGTATATTATATACTCTTGTCATAGAATATGTTCACCTTGCACCAATTCAGGTTAGCCTGGGATACATTAATCACAACACAATAGAGATCTCGAGTGGGCTGAGTGGGTTGACTGTTGGCTCCCTTGGTGAAGGTTATGAGAGAGAGAGAGTTTGTGGGTGGTGGTTCTTCCTCTTCCCTTCGGCCTTGGTATTATGTCATTTTATAGGGGTGGTGGACTTTTTGGGTCCATAGGACTCCCTTTTTGGTTTCGGTATTTGTATAGCTCTTGTGACGCGTACCCCTTTTGAACGCTTCGTCGCTTTTTAATACATTTTTACTTATCAAAAAAAAAAATGATGTCATTTTATAGGTAAAAAATGAGAGGATGGAAGACATAATGATATGACATTAAAATAGTTTTCAATCTTCTGTTCGAGCTTTGCGAGGTTTATTGAAGATGTGACAAGTACCACATAACTTACTCGTTGGCCACTTGACTTTTTACTATGTGGGTCATTACTGGTGATGTTGACGTGGATCATGCGAGATAAAACATATCCAACACCTACATGTAGAATATGTATACTAAAAAAGTGAGATCGATCTTAATAAGTTTGTAAGGATTAAGATACACTAAACAAAAAATATAAGGAACGTGAGATGTAGTAATTCATATACAGTACAAAATTTGAGAAATGATATTACCCAATTAGTTCATCTTTATGAGCCTTGTTTGATAAGACCACCATCCCTCCTAGTTTCTTTATTAGAAGCGTGGCAGATTAGCGAACCTTTGGTGCCTGTTACCTCTACCTGAATTGGTATACCCAGTTATGTTACCGAACATTATGATATTTTGCATGTGCACAGTGGCTCATAGCCGGTTCTTTTGTGACCCTTGATTAGCTTTTCAATGACTTTTGTACTTTTACCTTGGCCTTTTGTAATTTTATTGTAAGGTTGTTTGGTCTTTTTAGCAATACATTTTAGGAGGGAAAAAATAAAATAAAATAATGATTGGTGAAAACTGAAACTTGTGTTGAGTTTTTTCACTTTTTGTGTTCCAGTATTTTGTCGGGCTGATTTGACAATGTACAAAGAAGCCTTCTTCGGGCCTGTTCTCATGTATAATGTATTTTTTCTTGATCATGTTTGCTGGTAAAAGTAACACATGATTGGTGTTGATTTATCAAGAGTGTTTTCCTTTTTCTTCATCCCAAACCTAAACCCCCAATTTCCCTTTCTGAAATTTTGTGCAACATAAACCAATGTGTTGGTCTGGAACTACCTATAAACTTGAGAGCACCCCCCGATAATTTTTGGATCTTCTCATGTGCATCTGTTTTGCGAGATTCTTTCATTTTCTTCTTAATGTTGCAATATTTTTCTTTAACGAACATGTAATTTTCATCTTCAAACGATTCTTTTTCTATAACCAGGTGGAAGAAGCCAGAGGAAAAAGATGGGTTACTCAGCTGGTGGTGGGATCTACTTGTATTAAGATAGAACCATGGCGAATGATAACATACATGGACAAAATCATTATATGCAGATGTTGGGGGGTGGTGAAAGTTGAAATTTGTGGTACTAACTGTGTTTTACCATCCATTTTTCAAAATGCCAAATAAGATCGATGCATCATTGTTGAGAAGTCCAAATTCAACGTTAAACCTATGATTGTAAATAATATTTTGTCCTGTTTATATTGCTTGCCTTTTATATTTCCTCCCCTTAATTAATTTGTTTATATTTATAAAGAAAAAATGTAACGTGTCAGGTTTACAGCATCTAGAACTTGAAATTCTGTATATTTATTGTGGTCCAAGATTGAAACGGGGAGAATTTTCTGTTATGAATTTGAAGTGTGAGGAGGATTGTGTTCTTTTTTTTTTTTTTTTTCTTCCCCGGGAAATTGAAACAACAAATGATGTTTAGAACACGACGAATGTATGTACAGAGAGACTTTAGTACGCTGGTAATACTATTTTAATGGTGTCATCGATCAATTATATTTTGTCATATAAATAAAAATATATTTATTTTTAGTGGGTCATGTCATGTATCTAATATCAAATATTTCAGGAGCATTAAAGTATTTTATATCAAATATTTCAGGAGCATTAAAGTATTTTTCGTTTATGTTTTTATAAGCCAAGAAATGTATTGCAGATGTTATGAGTCAAAAGACATGTTACTTGGAATATTTAGCAAGGTCATAAAACTAAGGAAAATGATAAAAGCCCTGGTTGGGGAGGAGAGACTTGTTGGACAAATATCGATCGTGAAAAAAAATCAAACGTCAATTGTAACGGTACCCATTTTAAAAATCGATCGTCAACTGTAACAGTACTCACCTTAAAAATCGATCGTCAAGTGTTGCAGGCATCGGAAGAAATGTATTTGTTATGTCATGCTCCAAATCCTTCCAAGGCCCAAAGAATCCATTCAAAAACAATGACATTTTCAACTCTATATGAAAAACAAGCCATCTTGTCCCTTCAACATCATTAGAGATTTACACTTTAATGAAAGTTGGAGCACTAGATTGAAAAACTTGAGAGTGTAAAGGACACGTGTATGGATATATAACCTTATATACAATATATAAGACATCCCACAATAACAGATATAGAGATATTACTTGAGTGAATGCCGATTTATGTATATGATATCCCATATTTTATTTTAAAATATCAGAGCTAGCTAAAATCATTTTATAGCTCCATTTTAATGCATGTTTGAAATTATATACTCCATTCATTTCCGTTGTGACATTCTAAAAGAACATGATAAAATTTTCGATTGGTGTTTTTTTTTTTATTTATTTTTATTGAGTGATACTCTATTATTGAGACACACTTTATGAGAAGAGAAATATTAATACTCCATTTTTCCATTAGCACTCAACTTAAATTTTAAATAATTAAAATGACAAAATTATCGCTAAATACTTTTTAGAAATAATTGTGGAGTGTGTCTATGTTTTTTCATTCCATCACGGTTGGTGTGATGATCTTATCCTCTTTCGAGTGCACTAGATTAGATGCTGCAATGTCTTAAAAAGTTAAGGTTCATTCCATCGAGTTGGAATCTTATGCTGTACTACATAGGATCTCAAATCTATTCCATCATCGTTCGTGTGATGATCCTCATCCTTTTGAGTGCACTAGACTAGACTAGACGCTGCAATGCACTAAAAAAAATGAGGTTCATAATTCATTCCATCGAGTTGGGATTCTCTGCTCTCTGCGAAGGATCCCAACTCCATTCCATCACGGTTGGTGTGATGGTTTTTACTATTCTCAGTGCACTAACGCTGTAAAGCCTCTAATGCATTAAAAAGACGAGGTTTATTCTATTGAGTTGAGATCCTCCGCTCTACCGATGAAGATTCCAACTCAGATTCCATCAAGGTTGGGGTGATGACCCTTACCCTTCGCGATCAGCGTAAATCTGAAGGGCGAAGTGCATGCATTAAAGCCCGCAAATTTAGCTGGCTAATGTGTCTATGTTATGTTGCTGTATCAGTACAGTGTCCCAAAATATCTATATGTTTATATATGTATGTCCCGCAAATTTACCCATCTCTAATTGTTGCTGTGGACCAGAGTCAATTAGGGGTCCTGTGCCCTCTGTAAGGACTGCCACTACCCTCCCTCTCTCTCTCTCCCTCCCTCTCTAAAATATCTATATGTTTATATATGTATATCCTGAAATATTTATGTACTATGTACTAAGTAAGAGATTAATGATATTCCTATCCTTGTTATGTTGACAACCATAAATGTGAGGTCCAAGTTTATATGGAGACACAAGTAATAAGAGATTGGTACTGATAAAACCAACCCTAACAGTACAGTGTCCCAACCCTAATTGTTGCTGTGGACCAGAGTCAATTAGGGGTCCTTTGCCCTCTCTAAGGACTGCCACTACTCTCTCTCTCTCTCTAAAATGTCTATATGTTTGTATATGTATATCCAGAAATATTATGTACTATGTACTAGTAAGAGATTAATGATATTCCTATCCTTGTTATGTTGACAACCATAAATGTGAGGTCCAAGTTTATATGGAGACACAAGTAATAAGAGATTGGTACTGATAAAACCAACCTAACAACACCCTTTATTAGTGGAACCAAAATTCACAACAAAAATTATTATTGTTATTTTTAATTCTGTTTTCATTTTTTTGAGGGATAGATGAAGATTAATGAGAAAGGGAAGGAGGCCTAACTTTTCATGTTGGAAATAAAGTGTTTCACAAATTTAAATGTCTTTTAGTTCCCCACTATAATTAGGCATTACACACCAAGATTAATGAAAGTGAAAGAAGGTCTAATCTTTCAGGTTGGAAATAAAACTTTCGACACATTTAAATGCCCTTTTTTAATTTGACTAATTCAGGGTTATGTTTCAAATTTGTGCACGGATTCTCTTTACTATAACTAGGGGTGGCAAAATGGGTCAGGAACCATCGACCCGCCCATATCCGCCCACCTTTTAATGGTTATGGGTCAACCATATTTAATTGAGGGTTAAGATGGGTTGGATAATTTTTAATCATTTAATTTGAGGGTCAAGATGGGTTGAATATGGTTAACCATATTCAACTATATTCAACCCATATTTCACCCATTACATAATAAACATACCACACACATCTATTTTATGTTGCACTCAACTCATTTCTCTCTAAAATTCTCACTCACAATCTTCCCTCTCTAAATTTGTCTCTCATCAATCCTCTTTCTCTAAGTTTCTCTCTCTAGAAATTTCTTCTAAAAAAAAATAAATAATTAAAAAATAATTTTAAAAATAAAAAATATTTAAAAAATAAAAATAAAAAATAAAATAAAATAAAAAAGAAAATTAAAACCTTATGAAAAAAAAAAATAATTAAAAAATAATTAAAAAAAATAAAAAATAAAAAATAAAAATTATTATTTTAATGCAACTGAATTAAATTAAAAATTACCAATAAAAGATCGAAAAAAAAAGGAATGGAAGGATTGCATAATATTTTATTGAAAATGAATAAAAACTTCACTGTTTAAAAATTTGTATATGTATATATATTATATATATATATATATATATGCACACACGCACGCGAACATGTCCTTGTGTTTTGTACACTGCTTTGAAGTCTATGCATAGACGTCGGCTTCATTTAATTATTTGGGCTTAAATTAGTTTATCAAAAGTATCATCCAACCAATTTTACGGCATTCAAAGTAAAAGACACATTAAAGCAGTGAAGTTTATGAAAACACTAAGCAATTAAACACCTTTACGTAATGTTAATAGTTAATCAATTCAAAGGACTAAAAATTCTTGTCTTGACCAGAGAATTAGAACGACATCCATAGGTGGTTTCAATAATTTTGATATATATATTTTGGACTCGTACTAATGAAACAAATGCACCAATCTTAGTTATTCCTTGTCAAGATAAGAATGTATGAATATATATATATATGTAAAAAATAAAAAATATGAATGGGTCCACGGGTCATAGCGGGTTGACTCTGCCCATTTTTAATCCGTTCTGAACGAGTTGAATATGGATATTGACCCATATTGATCCGTTCATTTTTAACCCAATCCAAACCTGACCCAACATGCCAATTTGCCACCCTTAAGAATAACACAAGTGTTGTATGATATCGGATAACTTGTAACACACATATGATTTTGTACTACTATGAGTTCGATGCGGTACAAAACCTGTGTCGCATCGAATCCCAATACTTCAAAATCAGAGTTCATTTAGAAAGATTTGGAGAAAGAGTGGCTTAGTACTTGCCCTCAATGCCCTGACTAGTCTGATTTTTCAGTACTTGGGGGAGATCTCGGGTTATAGGCGTACTTGCAAGTGTTATGATATATTAGAGTAATGTCTGGTGAATGTGTTTGGTGTCTCATGTATGTACCCCACTCCTAATAGTTGTTGGGCCAAGACATACCTAGGCCACTCATGTGCTTGGCTAAGATTTTCCTTTTATTTATTTAATTTATTAATTTATTTTTAATTAGAGAGTAACGGTAAGGTATTGGAAGGTCGTGAGTTTTAATTAAGGAAATAGACTCTCCGAATACAAAGATAAAATTGTATATCCTCCCTAGACCTCTCAATCGTGAGAGTCTCGTGCACTGTACTTTTTGAAAACAAAAAATCAAAATGAAAAAACAACAATAGGAGTGTAGTGAAAATATGGATTTTACGGTGGATGATAGGAGCAACTAAAAGAGATAAAGTTAATAATCAAAGTACGACTTTGTGCCTATTGAAGGTACCTCATTATATCTAATTTCTCAACTCGTATGTGTTTTATCATAAAATTAGTGTTCTTTCTTGCAAATTTCCAGCCATAATTTAAATTCAATGTTTTTAAAGTATTGTTTTACTACTTGAAAAAGAAAATAATAGTAACGACACCAAATGGTCTAACTTTCTGGTGTAAAACTTTAATATGCAATGTTGAGAATTGAAGAAGAGGTTTAGAAACTTGGAATTATCCTAGTTGAAGACGAAGGCACTCTTCTGCCATTATTCTTATTTCCTATCATCCCAACCTTGGTGGCAAACTGGTTTAGTATATGTTGAAATAATCTGGTGGTAGGGAAAGTAAGAGTTGGTAAAGCAAGTGCGCGGAGGGAAATTTCCCCACCAATCATAATACACCACGTATCCATGAGAATAAGGAAACCCACCTTTAGTCAAAAAAATCTTGAAGCCCAGCACGAAGCAGAGGCCCAATAAGAAAGACCAAAAGAAGGTCAAGTCAGCCCACTTGACGGAGGAAAGTCCATTCAGCAAGAGGTAGACTAGGGAATGGCCAAACTTGGCACATTCAAACAATCCATAACGCCCACCATAAAGGAAATCCCGCGAAATAAGGGACCATGAATGCCTACGTTTGAAAACTGCTAGTAACGTCTCCATGAAAAGCTCCGTAGAGGCATATAAATAAAGCATGAATAATAAGAGAAATCCATCGAATTTCAACTACATCTTTTCTGTTGTCTAAATTGCTTACATTTAGTCTCTTTTTCTAATTCTTATTTTCTGTGTATTTCTTAAGTGTTCGGGTGTAAAAATTTGCACTTACATTTTGGCGCCGTTTGTGGGAATCATTTATGAAAAGCCTTTTTCACTATATCTTTTATGCGACATCGCTCCGGAATGGTGACAGGATCATACGCTGCGCAGGTACAACAGCAAGAAGCATTCAGAAAATGCGCGAGGAGATTCAAATGCAGTTTGACGTCCTTCGACAAGCTAATAAAGCTAATACCGAGCAGATCAATGCATTGAAGTAAGCCAACGAAGCTAACATAGCACAAATTAACGTTCTGCGTCAGGAGAACGAAGACTCCGGGCCACTGTTCAACAAGCCGATCCACCGATCATTCCTTACCCAGAGCGCTAGAACGAGCCAGTGGATCCGCCCACAGCACTAGGACTTAACAAACCTCCTCCGCAGCCGAGGGCTCCTCGACAACAGTTCAATGTCCAACATGATACTTTGGACTAAAACGATGGTGAAGAGACAGCAAGTCAATCTCGCATTGTGGCAGATTCCACGTTAGGAGGGCCACGAACCACCAAAGTCCCTACCTCAGAAGATCACACTGAGTCAGGGAAAAAAAGTACGTGGGTCTCGATTGGTGATCATCAACTACCAGGGAGTGACGTCATTGCTAAATTCCGAAGGGAAATGGACGAATGTATCAAAGGGCTGAAGGCCCAAACACCTGAGAACATGGCCAGGGAGTTCACCACTTCTATAGTCAAAACTCCCTTCACGGATGAAATAGAACAGGTGGAGAGACCCAAAAAATTTATGATGCCAAAGTTTGTTAAATTCAATGGAACAGGAGATCCTCTCCAGTATTTAGACCATTACACTCAGGAGATGACTCTAGAGGCACAGAATGATCTATTCATGTGCAAGATCATTCCGTCCAGCCTAACAAGAGTGGCACTAGAGTGGTTTAAGAATCGTCCACACAAATCAATCTCAAATTTCGAGACGCTATGTATTGCTTTTTTAGCCCAGTATTGTGAAAACAAAAAGCAGAAGAAGACCATCTCCAATCTCTTCACAATCTGGCAAATGAAAGGAGAAAGCCTTCAGACATTTCTCACTCGATTCAATATGGAATCCTCAGGCATTCTAGACTGTAACTAGGGTACAACCATAGAGGCATTCAAGATAGCCATGATACCAGGTATAAGTTTTCATTCTTCTTTAGTAAAGAAAACTCCAGTAGACAGGTCAGAGTTAAATGCAAGAGCATAAAATTACATTAGACTCGAGGAGAATGAGATGACGAGATAGCAGAGGTCAACACTCGTTATGGTGGAAAGTTGACCGAGCATCTCATGAGCTCAATGGGAACCCTCGAGCATCGAAGGAAGAACTCATGAGAAAAGGTCTCAGACAACAGAAAAAATCATACCTCTCAAAGTCACACTGGCAAGGTTGTACCAAGAGACGAAGGGGAGGAAGATTTTTAAATCCCTTCGCCAATTAGACAGCCAATAGACCAAAGTAAGCACTGTACATTCCATAGTGATTTTGGTCACTTAACCAATGATTGTAGGAATTTAAGGAGACAGGTGGAGGCCTTAATTGCTAAAGATGAACTGGCCGAATACTTGGCTGACCCAGGCCAACAGAAGCCATTCGAACGAACCAAGCCAGCCCGTAAGACTGTAGCAGACAGTTAGCTTGTTCGCATCATTAACATGATTCATGGCCACCCACAAGAGGATGAACAATTAGAGAACTCCTACATGATTCAACTCAAGCAAGCTTATAAGTTGCGAACAACCGGGGAGGTTAATGCAGTTGAAAGCAGGCTGGGTTCGTTTCAGATTTCCTTCCACGAAGGGGACCTTAAGAAAGTACAACTCCCATATGAAGACCCCCTGGTAATCAGTCTCTTAGCGGTAAACTATTTGGTCAAATGTGTCCTCATCGATCCTAGAAGCAGTACCAACATTATTACCAAGTGGACATTCGATCAACTCAAACTTAGTTCAGAATAGGTGCGTCCCACTGGGAACCCGTTGGTAGGGTTCAATGGGTGAAGAGTAGATCCAATAGGCATAATCACATTATCAATCACTGCGGCCAAAAGAACTTTGAAAGAGAATTTTGTGATTATTGACATCCACCTGACCTACAACCTGCTTATGGGTTGAGGTTGGATCCACCGAATGGAAGGAGTCCCATCGACCTTGCACCAAGTCATGAGGTGCATTGGTCCAAACGGGCGAGAAATTGTTGACATCTGGGGTAATCAAGTGGCAGCAAATGTGTGCTATCATACCACTATCCGATCAGATGACAAGGGAAAATAATTGCTAAAATAGCAATTACCAAGCTCCTCGTCTTCCAAGGAGAATGAGGAGCCAAAAGAAGAACACCCGACCGAAGAACCCCTGGTGGCAGTATAGTTGGTCACAGGGGAAGAGCAAAAAGTAACTTACATAGGGGCACTCCAGTTAATGGAGGAAAAAGAAGAATTAACAGAAGCTTTAAAGCAGAATGCTGATATCTTCGCCTGGAACCACTGGGATATGCCAGGAATCAACCCGGCGGTAGTATGTCATAGCCTGAATGTTGACCCAAATTACCACCCGATGAAGCAAAAACAGAGGAGGTTCACCCAGAAAGGAATAAAATCATTGCTGAAGAAGTCGATCGACTCTTGGAAGCAGGATTCATCCGAGAAGTGCAATACCCACAGTGGCTATCGAACATAGTAGTTGTTCAGAAGAAAAATGGTAAGTGGAAGGTGTGTATTGACTTCACCAACCTGAATAAAGCTTGCCCAAAAGATAGTTTCCCACTTCCAAAGATCGATAAGATGGTGGATGCAACGACCGAGTATGAGAGGCTAACTTTCCTTGATGCTTATTCATGTTACAATCAAATCCTAATGGACCCATCGGATGAAGAAAAGACTTCTTTCATTACCGAACGCGGTACATACTGCTATAAGGTAATGCCTTTCGGACTGAAGAACGCAAGAGTGACTTACCAGCAGCTGATCAAAAAAGTGTTCGACAAACAGATTGGAAGAACGGTCGAAGCCTATACAGATGACATGGTTATAAAGAGCAAAGAAAAGAAAGATCATTTGCAACACCTACAAGATGTGTTTGACTCTCTCAAGAAAAACAAAATGAGGCTAAACCCGGCGAAATGTTCATTTGGGGTATCTTCAGGCCAGTTCTTAAGCCATTTAGCGAATAAGAGGGGGATAGAAGCCACCCCTGCCTAACTAACAAAGCTACTCTAGAACAAAGAGCCCTAGACCATGAAAGATGTCCAAATCCTTCCTGGAAAAGTAGCAGCCTTCAGCCGATTCATATCTAGACTGTCAGATAAGTGCAAACCATTTTTTGATGCCATCAAGGCAAAAAAGGGGGACATATGGGGAACAGACCAGCGAGTGGCTCTCATGAAACTGAAAGACTATATGACCAATCCTGTCTACCCCCAGACCTGAAGAACCATTGTACCTTTACTTAGCAGTATCTCGATCGACAACTAGTTCGGCACTAGTAAGAGAGGAGGGCAAAAAGCAACACCCTATTTGTTACCCTAGCAAAACCACGATAGACTCAGAAAACAGGTATTCGATGGCTGAAAAAGTTATCCTTACCTTGATCCAGGCAAAAAGGAAGCTCCAGTACTACTTCGAGGCTCACCGGATAATAGTCCCCACAACACATCCAATTAGAGCAATCCTCAGTAAGCTAGACATTTCAGGTAGAATTACCAAATGTGCGATCAAGTTAAGCTCCTTCTATATCCAATATGAACTATGCACCGTGGAAAAAGGGGCAGGTGGTTATAGATTTCCTATTGGATACCAACCCAGGAGAAGAACAACCCATCCCAGATGGTTCCTTAAGCCAAAATGGAGCTAGAGTAGGACTGGAAATCAAAACTCCCGAAGGGACAAGACTCCAGCAGGCAACCCGATTAGAATTCCCAACCACAAATAACGAAACAGAATACGAAGCACTGCTGGCATGACTCAGATTGGCCAAAGAGCTTTAGGTGAAACACCTTCGACCTCATGGTGATTCATAACTCATTACTAGATAAGTAATAGGTGAATACACTCCCAGAGAAAAAAGAATGAATGCATACAAGGAAGAGGTGGAAAAGCTGGCAAAGGGCTTTGACACATTAGAATTCCAGCAGATTCTGAGGGAAGAAAACCCAATTGCCGACCAACTGGCCAGATGGTTCCTTAAGCCAAAATGGAGCTAGAGTAGGACTGAAAATTAAAACTCCTGAAGGGACAAGACTCCAGCAGGCAACCCGATTAGAATTCCCAACCACAAATAATGAAACATAATACGAAGCACTGCTGGCACGACTCAGATTGGCCAAAGAGCTTTAGGTGAAACACCTTCGAGCTCATGGTGATTCATAACTCATTACCAGATAAGTAATAGGTGAATACACTCCCAGAGAAGAAAGAATGAATGCATACAAGGAAGAGGTGGAAAAGCTGGCAAAGGGCTTTGATACATTAGAATTCCGGCAGATTCTGAGGGAAGAAAACCCAATTGCCGACCAACTGGCCTGCGCATCCTTAACGGCAGATGACTCAATAATAAAAATCATCCCATTGACATTCTGAATACACCGAGCATCATAAAGGGATTACCAGTGTTGGTCATACCGAGGTAACCAAGCTAGATGGACCCAATTCGTGCATATCTGGAAAAGAGGAACTCCCCAATTCCAAAGAAACAGTCTGGCAGCTAAGAACGAGAGCTGCAAGATACTCAGTTATAAGTGGACAGCTCTTCAGATGCTCTTTCTCAGGACCATATCTCAGATGCTTAGCTCCTATAAAGTCAATAGAGGTCTTGAAATAGCTACACGAAGGAGAATATGGAAATCACTCTAGGGGTAGATCACTAGCCCATAAGGCCTTAACTCAGGGCTACTTCTGGCCTTACATGGAAAGAGAAGCCAAATAATATTCCAGGAGGTAGGATAAGTGTCAAAGGTACGCTCCCCTCATCCATCAACCCCCAGAAGAGCTGCATACCATGAGAAGCCCATGGCCCTTCGCTCAATGGAGAATGGATGTGGTTGGCCCTTTCCTTCCAGCTGCATTACAAAAGAGGTACGTCCTATTAGCAACTGATTATTTCACCAAATGGGTAGAAACAGAAACATATGCAAGTGTGACTAACGTTCAGGTGAGAAAATTCATCTGGAACAACCTAATATGTAGGTTTGGGATCCTACGGTCAATTATTATGGATAATGGTACGAACTTGAGTAATCAGTATACTCAATGGTTCTTCGATAAATATGGGATCAACCAGAAAATGTCAGCCGTGTACCATCCTCAAGGCAATGGACAAACAACTTTAACCAATGGAATAATTTTTGCTTACATCAAAAAGAAACTTGAAGATAAGAAATGAGAATGGCTGGATGAATTGCCAAATATCATATGGGCATACAGAACCACTCTAAGACGCCCCACAAGTGAAACTCCCTTCTCTATAGCTTATGGAACTGAAGCTGCAATCCCAGTTGAAGTGGTAGCACCAACCACCCGAAGTTTAGCTTGGGGGCAGGAGTCAAATAATCAATTTTTAGAGCACAATCTAGATCTGTTGGAGGAGAAAAGAGAGGCAGCGGCCATTCGGCTAACAGCGTATCAACAGAGGCTGACTAACAGCTACAATAAAAGAGTCAAGCATAGAAGCTTCAACCCAGGGGACCTAGTGCTCCTAAAATTAGAAAAATATGTCGGAAAGCCGGAAACCAACTGGGAAGGTCCGTACCGGGTTTCAGATGTGATAGAAAAAGGAGCATACAAACTTCGACACCTAGATGACACTATGATAGACAAACCAAGAAATGCGATGCAATTGAAAAGGTATTTTTAATGGAATATTCGTACAATGTTTTCTAGTACTTCTTCATTTGACAAATAAATAAAGATGTTTCTTGTCTTTTCTTCAAAAAAGAGTCCTAGATTAATTAAAAAATAAAACTTTATGTTGTTTTTATAGCATACATGGTTCATTTACAAGTCAGCGAGTGGGACCCCTTGATAATAGGAAACCATTGATAGTAGACCCACTATCAAATGCCCGATTATCAGAGGTCTCCACTTCACTCCCCCCCACTTTTTGGTTATATAATAATAAAGTTATTTCTTTTTTAAACGAATGTCCCACATCGGCCAAAAAGGAAAATCTTTCTTTATTATTAAGATAATACCTCCCAACTAATAAGTCAGCGGGTGGGTGCCTTGATTGTGGAAACCCACTGATAATGAAAGCCCATTATCAAAAGGCTCACAATCAAGACACTCACCTTACAACCCCTCTATTTTCCTCGACCCAGCCCATAATATGGCCTGTGCAAAAAATGGTTCAAAGATCTGAATCAAAGGCAAAGGCCCGAAGAGCCGTACGCCATACCAAATTTTATAAAAAATTTTGCCAAATACAAAAAGCCGAACGGCCCCAAGAGCCAATTGCAACAAAAGGCAAAGGCCCAAAGAACCGTATGCCATACCAAATTTTAACAAAAATTTGTTCAAGTACAAAAAACCGAACGGCCCTAAAAGTTGATTGCAACAAAAGGCAAAGGCTCGAAGAGCCGTACGCTATACCAAATTTTATAAAAAATTTGGCCAAGTACAAAAAACCAAACGGCCCTAAGAGCTGGTCGCAACAAAAGGCAAAGGCCTAAAGAGCCGTACGCCATACCAAATTTTTGATAAAATTTGGTTAAGTCCAAAAAAAGCCGAACGGCCCCAAGAGCCAATCACAACAAAAAGCAAAGGCCCGAAGAGTCGTACGCCATACCAAATTTTATAAAAAATTTGACCAAGTCCCAAAAAGCCGAATAGCCTTAAGAGCCAATTGCAACAAAAGGCGAAAGCCCGAAGAGCCGAAACGTCACAACAAATTTCATCAAAAAATTTGGTTAAGTTCAAATAAAGCTGAACGACACCAAGAGCCGATCGCAACAAAAGACTTAAACAAATACGAGCAACTAAGAGAAATGTGAAGAAAAGATAAAAGCTTCCATTGACATAAAAGTAAATTTTTTACAACGGAGGTAGGATATACCCTGCACCTCCATACAAAAAAAAACTTGTATAGAAATTATTCATTTACAGGTTCCTCCATGGTTCCAGATCCACCTTCTGCATTAAACTTCTGCGTAAAGGCATCAACTAGCTCCACTCTAGCTGGAATAGAAGAGGGAGCATCAAGAGCCAAGGAAGGTAATCCCAAAGAGCTTGAGGGATATTGAAGAGTGGGTAGAACCTTAGGAGCCACTTCACCCTTCAACAGAGCAGCTAGCAAACTCTATCTCTCTAGGCCCAGCAGACGGCTTGCCATATTCTCAGTTGTAACTGATCAGAAGCCCCTGTTCCACGGCATGATCATTAGCGTCACCTTAGTCCCTCTCCTCAAAGGAAAGCTATTGATGTGCATAAATGTGTACCACTTAAAAATACCACTTATAACAATAACACATTCATCATTGCAGATAAATGCTATAGTAGGGGGTTATCGAACCACAAGGATTGCTAGTTTATGGCAAACAAAATTATAAAACTACTTCCTCAATTTGATAATAGAGATGATAAATCGATTGTTTTGTCACTTAACCTATGAATTTAACTTTCATAAAATAGTAAATAATGTGAATAGAATGGATTAAACTTATAAAGAGAAGGCTAGGGAATTGACTTCACCTTAACCTCATAAACATGTTAAACTTGCACTCAACTTGGGGATTGACAATTATATATATAAAATGATGTGTAGAAACATAAAACTACCACAACATCGTCAAGAAGATCATACATTCAGAACTAAGCATAACTCATCTTTGGTTAGTATGGTTCATCCACCTAAACTAGATTGTGGTATGAACTATCTTCCCTAGGCATGGCCTATCAAGGTCTTTCAATAGTATGTTGCAACATATGAAATCAATTAAATATCATGGATTATCTTCAGTTGGTATGGACCATCTACCTAACTACATTAATCTAAGGGTGTAGCATGGTCCATCTTCCTTAGGTATAACCTATATAAATGCTCAATTTCATGCCAATATAACCGTTCCATAAACTCTTTCCCATTGTCACTATAGGAAATCAAGTGTAATATTTGTATCAATATGATTTCTAAGACAAGATAACAAATCCACACAAATATATATTCATATGATAAACACATACATCAATTCAATGTAAAGTACATCAAGTCAATGTAAATACTTCTAATTTATGAAACTGAATATATACAATAAGAATCCCCAAATTGAAATACAAATCAAAACATATTTACTTGGTCTAAGTTGCATCAACTCCCTGATTTAGCCTCTCATGAATATGGCAGCAACCTCCAGGATTGAAGAAGAGAAGAGAATCCCCTCTCTCACCATTGTTGCAAGCTTAGCCTCCAAGAACCCTAAAAGCCTCCCTCTCTCTGTATCTTTTTCAAAACCAAAACTAAGACTCTTCTCTTTCAGCCTTTCCCCCCCTTTTATCCTTACGTGAGTTCAAAATACAAAATCCTCGTTTAAAATTTGAATCCCCACTCAAGATAGAACAAAATCAGGCTTAAATAAAATGGGGGCCCGTGGTTTTGCGTCCAGATGCGAAAACTTGCATCCGGACGCGAGGCCCTGATGTTGGCGTTCGGAAGCCAAAGCGCGCATCCGGACGCGAGGTACTGGAAGGTGGCGTCCGGATGCCAGTTATTGCGTCCGAACGCCAGACATGCTACTTTGACACATAATTCTCTCTTTAGCTCCGATTGCATCCATCGCCTCTTCATGTCATTTCTCTTTGATGATCACTTGAAATGTAGGCCTGATATGAATTGTGCTTCAAAACCCTTTAAAACCTTATTCTTATTCCTTTTTAACAATAAGACCTGCAAAAACACAAAAACCTAAAAATATAGTTAATCTATATAAACAGATCAAATAACGGGCTTAACTAATGCAATTAAGGGCGCTTAAATATGCAATATTTGATGCTTATCAGATCTCCAAACTTACATTTTGTTAGTCCCTTAGCAAAACAAAATTAAAACACAGACTTCTCCTTTTTCGTGGAAGTGACGATTGTATTTAGCATATGCAACAAGCTTTTTAAACCCCTAGGTATCCCTAGAGGACGAGTGAAGTCTCGTGAGGGTTTACCAGAAATGATACCCACAAACACTAAACAACAAGGCTCATTCTAGTGTACATTGAAACATATGACTTTGGGGAGAAACTCTATCAAGAAGACTACACCAAGTATGCATACATTGACATCTCAAAACAATATTCAATTCCCAGCCCTCATGCATCAACAGACTAGTCCACATACATGATCTTCAACATCTCATTTATAATAGAATTTCATCTTAAGATTCTTAGAAGTGAATCGAAATTTCATTTTCTTTAAGAATGCACTTTTAACCCTTTTATGGCTTATTCAACATTTTTCCATCCTTAATCTATCTTTTGAAATCATAATCCAAGGCATACATTTATTTGAACACATTTTGTGTCGGTCTTATTTTATTTATTTATTTTTTTAATGTATGACCATGTGCAATGTCCAAGTTCCTTAAGCTCTCTAAGCACCCCATGTAACAAGCGTTGAACCAACGACTCCCAAACCAAATGGTCTAAGGGAGTTAAGTGCAAAGACACTCCTAAGGGCGTAATGACTCAGAATGGCTAGGCTATGAACTCAAACTAATCATACATCTTATATTATTTCATTGTATTCCTTTTTAATCAGTTGACATGTTGAAAGAATGTAGTTTTATTTTATTTTTATTTTTTATTTTTTTTAATGCTAAGGATTATTTTATTCACCCGACTTACTAATTCAGGAAGCCAGTTAAGTAAAACCACAAGGAAGGGAATGCAATTTTCGGTGTGCTTAATGTGCATTGTGAAGTCACTTAGAGATGAAAGACTCCAAAATAAAAAATTTAAATCATGCAATGAACATTTTTTCATTTAAACACTCATGCTAGCAACTTTCAATCATTCATTGATATTTTATACAAGCATACAAGCTGTATTAATCACATAAATCCCTCCCCCAAACTTAGTTCCAACAACGCCAAAAATCATTTGCCTAAACATACAAAATTTTATTATTATTATTATTATTATTTTTAAACCAATTCAACTATAAATAAACAATTCAACCATATTCAACAATGGCAATTTGCCTGTGAATATCTAACTCTAAATACCCCAAACTTAAATGATGCATTGTCCTCAATGTAGGAAAACATGGATAGAAATTAAGCATGTAAAGAAGTGTAAGAGGAGAGAAACTACCGAGTGTGAGATAATAACTTCAGTGCAACCAGTCGTAGTGAAAAAATGAAATTTCTTCCCCCAAACTTGGACCTGATAATCTGTTCACAAAAACTATATACCAAGTATAAAAGCATAGACATATATAAAGATATAAATATGAAGTAATATGTCATGCTTTATTCAAAACTAGGAAAGAAAACCAAAATATGTGCACATCAAAAAGTGCACCCACAATTGTTATGCCAAACATGGCCTGTGACGGCCTAAGTTTTTCAACCAGGTGCGTCAGTGATGAACCGATAACGGATCCAAAATGCGGAGCAAAAGACAAACAACGGTCTCTAGAGATACAAAATGACTCCAAGACACCATTGTGACCCTCAACGAGGTCACAGAACCCAAATGAATCAAATGGGGAAGCAACGTTTCAAAAATGAACAAGATTGAACCTAGGGGCAAAATTGTCATTTCTAGCTTAAAAGTGGGTACCACCGAGCCCACCATTGGAAAGACAATGAAAAATTAATGAATTTAGACTCAAGAATCACTTGATTCGGAGTCCGGATGAAGAAGATATGGCTAACGGAAGAAGAAGGGGCAAAAAGGTCAAAAAGTGCCAACTCAAGAACATCTAACCGGTTAGGAGACCTTCCTAACCGGTTAGGAAGCCAAAAACAGTGAAAAAAATGCTGCCCACACTCATCTAACCGGTTACGAAACCCCTCGTAACCGTTTAGATATGAAGGGGCAGTAAGGGTGCGACCCAAAAATCTGGCAGCAGGGGTTTTTCCGGAAAAAATGGAAATTTGAGGCCTTAGATGACATTTTATGGAAAAACTCAAAGAAGAAACCCCCCTCAAAATCTAGTTTTCTATGTGCTTGCTAGGAAAATCGAAAAATGCGCAATGAGAAATGCCCAAAATGCCCTCCCAAGAAAACTGGTCCAGAGGGTCCAAAAAGCTGCTAAATTAAAAAACTGAGAGCTGAACTTCGGATGCGATTTCCGATGCCAAGATGTCATTTTCTGGGAAAACACGAAAAAGAAACCCCCCCTAAAATCATATTTTCTAATCAACCATGTGAAGAACGGAATTTATTTCCCAAAGAAAATTTCCAAAATACCCTTAGGTCAGAATATGCAACAAAAGTAAAAAAATGAGTCCGTAGGAGGCTCATTTCACCAAAGAAGAATCCTTACCCGGAAACGACCATGCACGCAAACGTAACTTACCTAGTAAGACATGCTACAATGGTCCATGGCCCAAAAATATGGCCGATACAAAATATGACCCCCAACGGCTAAAATGCCAAAAACGAAGTTTGAAACGAAAACTTGGAATTTAAAATCATGAGATGGTTTCAAAATGCCATTTGGCCCTTGGCCACACTTCATACATGGTGAATGAATGCTAATGGAAGAATCAAAATGGAATTCCCACACCCAATGCAAACATTGTGAAGCAAAAACTCAATATTTTACAATACTTTCATAATATTCCATGAAGTCAAAATTTATATAGGATACAATTTACATGTCATTGGCCTCCGGCCTCATCTCATACATGTCAAATACATCGTAAAGAGTGTACTCATGTACACATTACATATAAGGAATCAAATGTACACATGTTGACATATAAGACTATAATTGGCATTCCAAGCTAACCTTCACCAAAAATGGAAGTCTCCAAGTCCACAAACCATCCAAGCATAATGAAGACCTCAACTTGATTTTTTGTACCTGAAATATGCCCCAGTATCATAGGGGTGAGTAACATAAAGCTACTCGTAGGAAATGAGCATGCATCGACCTACATTTTACAAGTTTGCATGATTTAATCATTGTGGTTCATTCCACCTAACGTCTATGTCAAAGGTGAGACTCAAGGAGCATCCTAGCTACCTAAGATCATTTCTAGCATCAATCACCTCACTCATGCAATTTTAGCAACATAGGTTCATGCTTACACAAAGCAACAACATAGGAGCATGCTTACACAAGCAACAACATATAGATTCTCAAGGTTATCAACTTGAAGTCTAAAATGCAACATCAACTAAATATAACAATTTAGTATAATTAGAATATCTAATACCACACATCAAGACATAGATTCTCTAAGTTATCAACTAGAAATCTAAAAGTGTGAAATCAACTAAATATAGCAATTTAGTATGGATGTACTTAACAACATCAAAATCGCCAATAGCCAAAACCACAAGTTAACAAGGTAAACATGATTGTCAACTTGGAATTGAATGTGAAAACAAAAAGTGGGAGACTTGGACATCACAGCTCGGATTTCCGCCGAGACAAGGCAAATTTGGAGCTACTAACCCCCATGCAGCCAACCGAATGCACGAACTTTATAGGGCTAATTTGGAGAGCCTACCCAAAGCGCGAACTTTTGACTTAGAGGACTCTTGTCCCCGTACTAGAGCCAAACCCTAGCCATCACAGTTTAACAATGTCCCAAGCAACTCCAAAATAAATAAGTTAACAACTTATACACATTACTACTATATAGTAACAAGTTACCAATATAACTCTCAATTGTGCATAATAAGCATTTCATATCCATAATGCTACGAAATCACAAGCCAACAATATATTCATATAGAAACATACTCTCATGAATATAAATTTAACAACAATGCTCTTCAATGCATATAACACAATCTAGTGAATACATCACAAGTCTAATTCCATGTTCTTAAAATAGAAACAACTTCCAAAACATGATTAGATCCATGGATACAAAAGATATAATTTAATTACATCAAAATAATTAAACTCTCTAGATTTCAAATCATTTCCAATTTGCCCCAATTTAATATATATTAATAGACATATCATGGTCATTACATATATTCACACACAAGCTTAAGTAGGCCCATGAAACCACCAAAATAGATTTTAATTAATACCCTTAATTAAAGTCTCTAGATTTCCAAACTCAACCAAACGCTCTCAAATTAAAGTATGTTAACACACATGCCAAAACTTAATTTAGAAGCATAATACAACTTAATTCCATGCAAGGTATGGCCATGAACTTAAATCTTTCGTAATAGATAAATATTAATTAAAAAGAGCAATTCTTATTTAATTAATTCCAATTTAATATATGTTAACCAACATATTAAAACAAGAGTTTCTACCATGCCACAATTCAAAACCAAGTTTCTCATCATCATGAAAATTAAATCTTATACAAAGAATTAAATATTTCAAATTTCCTAGATTTGATACAAGGCATGCATATAGGTTGTATAAACATGGAAAACACACAATACAACACATATAAAATCCTAAAACATTCCCTACCTCCATTTGAGATGAAATCTCAAATCCCCACCAAAATAAATCGGCTCCGAATCCGACGAAACTCCTAGGTTTTGTCGGGGACAACACCACGAACATGAATCTCAAGGAAGCCCCATCAAAAACACAACTTGACTTCAAACCCGAACTCAAGAAATGGCTAAAACGAGATTCCAATCGGTTGGAATCAAAGGCCTCGTCGAGGGGAACAATAAACACAAAGGCATCACCACTTTTTAATGAAGGGAAGAAGTCCAAAAGAGGAGAGAGAAGATGGCAGCCATGGATGGAGCTTGGACCGGCCATGAGAGAGGAGAGAGAGAGAAAAATCTGATTTTTCTTTCTAAGACCTCCTATTTATAGAAAAACTCAAAAAGTGCCCCGAACAAGCTCCGCCGGGTCTGGAAAAGTGGAAATTACGCAGACACACTCAAATGGCAAAACTCCGTGAATGAAAAAGATTCAAAATGAGATAATATGAACAACGAAAGAAACAGCGTCGAAAACTGAGTCCCGAGCAGAGAGTTATGCCCAAAACAAGTTTGGCACAAACCGGGGCCAGAAACCCTGAAACTGGAAAACATCATTCAGAAGGAAATTCTAAGAGTCCATGACTCGACGAAATGTGAAAATGAGTCATGTACGAGGATCCAGGCTCAAAACAAGGCATTGAGCAATAACTTTCATTAATTGCACCATGGTCCCTCCAAAAAGTGAAAACTGCGAAACTACCCCAGAATGAAAATATCTTACAAAAGATATTTTCTTAGATACCCCTGAAATAAAATAACTTCAAAAGATATTTATGAAAAACACCCCAAGAAGAGAAAAAGTTTCCAAAGAACTTTGCATTTATGTCCCTACGGGCACCGGGAGCAACCAGAGTACTTTCTCACGAAAGTAAAGATACGTATCTCATTAAAATCATTGAGAATGAAGATACGCAAAGTCAGAAACCAACTCCGAACACAAGAAGTGTGGTTACGTAAACAGAGTGACAAACGAGGAAAAGATGAAATAGGAAAAAAGACAAAATAGGGAAAAGACAAAAAGTGAATAGTGTCAAAAAACGAAAAATGCGGAATTGACTCGGTCCTCAAAGGAAGTTGTCAATCCACAGAAAAGAGTCTCGAAAATCACTCCAGAGCACTCGAGACGACACTAATCGACAAGAAATCAAACTCAAAAGGGAAAAGACAACGGAAAAAATTTATTCGAAAAATCCAGGTCATTACAACCTTCCCACCTTAAAGGGATTTCATCCCCGAAATCCTGTCCAATGAAACAGAAAGCGAAACCAGGATAACTACAGAGTACATCTTCGAGTATACCTCACAACGTGCTACACCAGCGACCTCGAAGCTGAAAGGAACACATAAACCAGTGTCATTTGCACCCACATGCTCATGACAAGACAACCCCTCGAAGGCAAAATGGCCACATGGCCACACGACAAGTCAGAACTCACCCACTGAACCCAAGGTCAGATAAGGGAATGGAAGACAACAACCGAAGGCATTCCTCCTGATGAACCATCAAACCGATCCAAAAATAACCACCGAAAGAACTCCAAGATAACCACATATCAAATCAGGGTACAGAACAAACATAACATGGCAATACGAATAGTGACCAAAACCAGCCCACGACGTACTCAAATGTGTGGTAGCAGCGACAGTACCTAGTGCCCGCCCACACTTACTCGTCAGTAAGGTAGCATCGATGGCAACTAGTACTCGCCCACAACACACAACCTTGTACGGTAGCATGACAGTATAAGGCACTAATTCATAACCTGCCCCCCACTAGGTCTACCCAAGAAACCTCTTGATACAAATGACATCAATGTCAAAAATGATCATTACCAAAAGCACTACGGGGACCAACATTTTGTGAGAGTTGAGATATAGTCCAAAGATATCCGGCCGGACCATTCTAGCTAATCCCAAAACTCTGACAACAATGCTATAGGTACCGCTATGCTTAAGGCCCCAAATCTTCAATACAGCAAAACTAACATCTCCAATGTCTCAAAATACCCCTATTAACAACATTAATCAGGAATCCCACCTGACAAGCAAATCAACGCCTACAGAAATCAAAACGAACCTCACAATAAGACATTTCATCGAAAGTCCTACATTTTTCCCTGAAACTGATCAACTACAAGACCAATCACTATGATCAAACATCAAATCCACATCCCTATTATGGATAACTAAATCCTCAAAATACAAATCCCCCAAGTGGTACACACATCAAAATGCCAACAACTAAGGTCACAAGATGAATCTCTCAAAACCATGCTTGGCAACACCAAGCTAAATCAAAATTCCTCAATTTTTGATCCACAACCAATCATCAGAACTACGATTCCTCAAAACTATGGCTAGTCATAACTAGGATGAGAAACTCCACAACAAGCCATATCCAACAGCAATCCTCTAAAACTTTTCCTAAAAGTTAACCACATCCAGGTCTCCAAAACGGAAACAAGTTTCCAAAAGACATTCTCAAAAGAGCATCGAGCTCACCTCATAATCAAATAGATCCTTAATGATATGGACACAAGTCCCCATAAAATGATCTCACACCAATCAACTTACTCTGAGCACCACAGCCGTCAACAACCACGGCAGAAACTCCCCAAGGGAAGACACGAAAGAAAGGGAACCACTAGTCCTAAAAAGGACAACACCACGACTCCATCTCTGAAACGAAAGACAACAAGGTCAAAGACTTCACCCCCTACACGGAAGTAAGCCGACCAAAATACATCAAATCCTCACCAAGGACTCAAGACAACAACGATGATTCTCATGGACCAACCAACCCCAAAACAGTGTATAACACAACGGAAAGAAGAGACTCACTCCTTGTGAAGTCCCTAACACGAACCAACACAAAACCCTTGTGGAAACCCGCATACACACTACGTGCGACCGAGGGAAACGAATGGGAAAACCGAACCTGGAAGTCATGCATATCACAAGGAATGCAACTACCAGAAAGAAAATCTACTCACGTAGATAAAAATCAAAGGTACATGCAACACGTCTCCACGTAAGCACAAAAGCATGTTACTAAAGCACAATAACAACATGGCATCTCTAAGTATATAAAGAAAGCATGCTAATGCCACACAACAAGAAAACTAATGTGGATACACCTCCACCTACTCATGCATCACAATATCATAAATCATACTACTAACATGGTAGTAAACGAAACTGCATAAGACAACATGATTCAGCAATGAACCCTATGGACATCGTGTCCTAGAGTGCCTAAGAAAGGAAAGGACAATTCTTAGTTATAAACTGTCTCCAAAACCAATGCGACACAAATTGTCTTCAAACAAACGTGAGCCCTTACCACAATGGTAAGACTCTAACAAGTGACACTAACAGTGCAGTGCTCTCACTACCCGTAACATCAATCAATCGACTTGATCCCAAAAGCGTCATCGCGCAAGAACTCCTCAAGGAAAATGGCAACTACAGCCATACCAATAACAACTAAATCAATCACCACGACTGATTGCCAAAACAACCATCATCCTCATCGATCAAAAGGACAATGCCTATCAAAATAAAACCAACATTGATTCCACCCGAACTGCGCTTGTAGCTAGCCAGTATGGTAGCATGACAGTGCTATGCACCCGCCCACAAACGTACCCGCCCACGAAAATTACAATCCCAGAGGAATCATCCTGATCAACCAAGGATCCTAAGAGGTCCATAACCTCATAATGACCCAAAACCAACAAATCCACCACTACGGTAACGCCAAATGACTTATCTCACAAGAGCCCAAACAAAAGGTGACCATCCACCTACCTCAAAACCAATGCTAGGTCGACAACAACCTACATCACCACGAGACTCTGACTACAATCACCATCAACCTTAACTCGTGCTTCAATGACCAATCCCGTGTAATGCCAAGTATACAACACAATTATGCATATACAATTCTAATCTAGCATACATCACATGTCATGCTCTTTACATTAGAATAAAACAATGTTAAACAGACGGCATACAACATGTAGCATGTAAACACATAAACATGTTATCAACCAAAACATGTTATCATAAAGCATATAAACAGATAGAGCATGACAAAAGCATGATATGCACCCAAAACCCATCGTCCAAAGGTTTTCGAACCTAGGAGCTCTGATACCACTTGTGACGGCCCAAGTTTTTCAACCCGGTGCGTCAGTGATGAACCGAAAGATGACCCGATAACGGATCTGAAATGCGGAAGCAAAAGATAAATAACGGTCTCTAGAGATAGAAAATGACTCCAAGACACCATTGTGACCCTCAACGAGGTCACGGAACCCAAAGGAATCAAATGGGGAAGCAACGTTTCAAACACGAACAAGATTGAACCTAGGGGTAAAATCATCATTTTGAGCTTAAAAGTGGGTACAACCAAGCACACCATTGGAAAGACAATAAAAAATTAATGAATTTAGACTCAAGAATCACTTGATTCAGAGTCCGGATGAAGAAGATATGGCTAACGGAAGAAGAAGGGGCAAAAAGGTCAAAAAGTGCCAACTCAAGAACATCTAACCGGTTAGGAGACCTTCCTAACCGGTTAGGAAGCCAAAAACAGTGAAAAAAATGCTGCCCACACTCATCTAACCGGTTACGAAACCCCTCGTAACCGTTTAGATATGAAGGGGCAGTAAGGGTGCGACCCAAAAACCTGGCAGCAGGGGTTTTTACGGAAAAAATGGAAATTTGAGGCCTTAGATGACATTTTATGGAAAAACTCAAAGAAGAAACCCCCCTCAAAATCTAGTTTTCTATGTGCTTGCTAGGAAAATCGAAAAATACGCAATGAGAAATGCCCAAAATGCCCTCCCAAGAAAACTGGTCCATAGGGTCCAAAAAGCTGCTAAATTAAAAAACTGAGAGCTGAACTTCGGATGCGATTTCCGATGCCAAGATGGCATTTTCCGGGAAAACACAAAAAAGAAACCCTCCCTAAAATCATATTTTCTAATCAACCATGTGAATAATGAAATTTATTTCCCAAAGAAAATTCCCAAAATACCCTTAGGTCAGAATAAGCAACAAAAGTAAAAAAATGAGTCCGTAGAAGGCTCATTTCACCAAAGAAGAATCCTTGCCCGAAAACGACCATGCACGCAAACGTAACTTATCTAGTAAGACATGCTACAATGGTCCATGGCCCAAAAATATGGCCGATACAAAATATGACCCCCCAACGGCCAAAATGCCAAAAACGAAGTTTGAAACGAAAACTTGGAATTTAAAATCATGAGATGGTTTCAAAATGCCGTTTAGCCTTTGGCCACACTTCATACATGGTGAATGAATGCTAATGGAAGAATCAAAATGGAATTCCCACACCCAATGCAAACATGGTGAAGCAAAAACTCAATATTTTACAATACTTTCATAATATTCCATGAAGTCAAAATTTATATAGGATACAATTTACATGTCATTGGCCTCCGGCCTCATCTCATACATATCAAATACATCGTAAAGAGTATACTCATGTACAAATTACATATATGGAATCAAATGTACACATGTTGACATATAAGACTATAATTGGCATTCCAAGCCAACCTTCACAAAAAATGGAAGTCTCCAAGTCCACAAACCATCCAAGCATAATGAAGACCTCAACTTGATTTTTTGTACCTGAAATATGCCCCAGTATCATAGGGGTGAGTAACATAAAGCTACTCATAGGAAATAAGCATGCATCGACCTATGTTTTACAAGTTTGCATAATTTAATCATTGTGGTTCATTCCACCTAACATCTATGTCAAATGTGAGACTCAAGGAGCATCCTAGCTCTCTAAGATCATTTCTAGCATCAATCACCTCACTCATGCAATTTTAGCAACATAGGTTCATGCTTACACAAAGCAACAACATAGGAGCATGCTTACACAAACAATAACATATAGATTCTCAAGGTTATCAACTTGAAGTCTAAAATGCAACATCAACTAAATATAACAATTTAGTATAATTAGAATATCTAATACCACACATCAAGACATAGATTCTCTAAGTTATCAACTAGAAATCTAAAAGTGTGAAATCAACTAAATATAGCAATTTAGTATGGATGTACTTAACAACATCAAAATCGCCAATAGCCAAAACCACAAGTTAACAAGGTAAACATGATTGTCAACTTGGAATTGAATGCGAAAACAAAAAGTGGGAGACTTGGACATCACAGCTCGGATTTCCGCCGAGACAAGGCAAATTTGGAGCTACTAACCCCCAGGCAGCCTACCCAACGCGCGAACTTTATAGGGCTAATTTGGAGAGCCTACCCAACGCGCGAACTTTTGACTTAGAGGACTCTTGTCCCCGTACTAGAGCCAAACCCTAGCCATCACAGTTTAACAATGTCCCAAGCAACTCCAAAATAAATAAGTTAACAACTTATACACATTACTACTACATAGTAACAAGTTACCAATATAACTCTCAATTGTGCATAATAAGCATTTCATATCCATAATGCTACGAAATTACAAGCCAACAATATATTCATATAGAAACATACTCTCATAAATATAAATTTAACAACAATGCTCTTCAATGCATATAACACAATCTAGTGAATACATCACAAGTCTAATTCCATGTTCTTAAAATAGAAACAACTTCCAAAACATGATTAGATCCATGGATACACAAGATATAATTTAATTACATCAAAATAATTAAACTCTCTAGATTTCAAATCATTTCCAATTGGCCCCAATTTAATATATATTAATAGACATATCATGATCATTACATATATTCACACACAAGCTTAAGTAGGCCCATGAAACCACCAAAATAGATTTTAATTAATACCCTTAATTAAAGTCTCTAGATTTCCAAACTCAACCAAACGCTCTCAAATTAAAGTATGTTAACACACATGCCAAAACTTAATTTAGAAGCATAATACAACTCAATTCCATGCAAGGTATGGCCATGAACTTAAATCTTTCGTAATAGATAAATATTAATTAAAAAGAGCAATTCTTATTTAATTAATTCCAATTTAATATATGTTAACCAACATATTAAAATAAGAGTTTCTACCATGCCACAATTCAAAACCAAGTTTCTCATCATCATGAAAATTAAATCTTATACAAAGAATTAAATATTTCAAATTTCCTAGATTTGATACAAGGCATGCATATAGGTTGTATAAACATGGAAAACACACAATACAACACATATAAAATCCTAAAACATTCCCTACCTCCATTTGAGATGAAATCTCAAATCCCCACCAAAATAAATCGGCTCCGAATCCGACGAAACTCCTAGGTTTTGTCGGGGACAACACCACGAACATGAATCTCAAGGAAGCCCCATCAAAAACACAACTTGACTTCAAACCCGAACTCAAGAAATGGCTAAAACGAGATTCCAATCGGTTGGAATCAAAGGCCTCGCCGAGGGGAACAATAAACACAAAGGCATCACCACTTTTTAATGAAGGGAAGAAGTCCAAAAGAGGAGAGAGAAGATGGCAGCCATGGATGGAGCTTGGACCGGCCATGAGAGAGGAGAGAGAGAGAGAAAAATCTAATTTTTCTTTCTAAGACCTCCTATTTATAGAAAAACTCAAAAGTGCCCCGAACGGGCTCCGCCGGGTCTGGAAAAGTGGAAATTATGCAGACGCACTCAAATGGCAAAACTCTATGAATGAAAAAGATTCAAAATGAGATAATATGAACAACGGAAGAAACGGCGTCGAAAACTGAGTCTCGAGCAGAGAGTTATGCCCAAAACAAGTTTGGCGCAAACCGTGGCCAGAAACCCTGAAACTGGAAAACATCGTCCAGAAGGAAATTCTAAGAGTCCATGACTCGATGAAATGTGAAAATAAGTCCTGTACGAGGATCCAGGCTCAAAACAAGGCATTGAGCAATAACTTTCATTAATTGCACCATGGTCCCTCCAAAAAGTGAAAACTGCGAAACTACCCCAGAATGAAAATATCTTACAAAAGAGGGTAGCAATTTATAAACACAAGGTTGGGGTCGGGTTCCTCCAAATGGGCTTTCGCGTCCGGTCGCGAGGAATGGCATTCGGAGTGAACTGTAGTGGGGCGTGATTCTAGCAACAATTAGGCTCAGGATTGACATATGTATAATGGTGTCCGGACATCGAAAGTGGCTTCCGGACGCGAGATGAAGCAGGTGATGGCGTCCGGACACCGGAAGTGGTGTCCGGACGAGGGGCGCTCCAGGGTGTGGCATCAAGATGCGAGATTTTTCATCCGGACGCGAATGTGCCCAATGCCTTTGATGGGTTAGTGTATAAAAAATCCCAAAGATGTTACCAAAACCTTTTAATGATTATAAAAACCCACAATGACCACCAGAACAAGAATCTAAAGTATTCTTGAAGAATACAAAGTGGAGTTTCTACTTAGGCATTTTTAGAGATTTTTGGTTTACAGTAACAAGTAAATAAGGAAGCTTAGAATGGAAAGAATTTGCTTCCATGAAGTGCTAAATTTAACGTCGATAGCTAAACGTTATAGGAATCATTTTTAGTCCTCATAAATTGGATTCATCAAGATAATGGAATCCACATATCCGACTTAGACTAGGTTATCAATGTAAGGCTTAAGCCGCTGACCATTGACCTTAAAAAGATTCCCATTCTTCAGGTCTTACAGCTCAACTGCACCATAAGAGAATATCGAAGTGATTAGAAAAGGACCTTCTCAGCGTGATCGAAGCTTCCCTGGGAAGAGTTGCAATCTAGAATTGAAAAGCCAAACCTTTTGACCTGAAGCAAAAGACTTATTGATGATATATTTATCATGGAATGCTTTAGTCTTTGCTTTATAGATTTTTGCATTTTCATAAGCCTCATTCCGCATTTCTTTTAGCTCATTGAGCAGTAATTTTGTTAGAGCCGGCCTGATTAAGATTAAAATTAAATTGCTTTATGGCCCAAAATGCTCGATGCTCTAATTCAACCAAAAGATGACATGCCTTATCGTAAACAATCCGGTATGGTGACATGCCAATTGGCATTTTAAATGCAGTTCGGTAGGCCCAAAACGCATCGTTCAGTCGTAATGACCAATCTTTGCGATCCGGTCGAACGGTCTTTTCAAGAATATGCTTGATTTCCCGATTAGAAACTTCCACTTGACCACTCGATTGAGGATGGTAAGGCGTGGCAACCTTATGACTGACAGAGTATTTAAGGAGAATATATTGAAGATAACGATTGCAGAAATGAGATCCTCCATCACTCAAAAGTGCTCAAGGTGTGCCAAATCGACTGAATATATTCTTTTGAATGAACTAGACTATTGCAGTGTGGTCATTGGTTATGGTCACCTCAACTTCTATCCATTTAGATACATAATCCACTACTAAGAGAATATAAAAATAACCATATGAAGATGGAAATGGTCCCATAAAATCTTTCCCCAGACATCAAAGATTTCGATAATTAAAATGGAGTTCAATGGCATCATGTCCCTTTTAGACATGGCCCTAAGCTTTTGGCATTGCGTACAAGACTTGCAAAAATTGTAAGCATCCCTGAATAATGAAGGCCAATAAAATCCACTCTGAAAGACTTTAGATGAAGTCTTTTTGGCACTAAAATGTTCTTCACATTCAAAAGTGTGGTAGAATTTTAAGATGTTTTGGACTTCGGATTCAGGAATACATCTTCGGATTATTTGACCCGGGTAATACTTGAACAATTCTGGGTCTTCACAAAAGAAATTTTTGATTTTAGTGAAGAACCGGTCTTTCTCTTGCTTATACCAATTTGATGGAATTTTTCCAACCGCAAGATAGCTGACAATGTCAGCAAACCAAGGAGGCAACTCATGAGAAATCTGGAACAATTGCTCATCCGGAAAGGAGTCATGAACTGGATAAAAATTAGAAGTGTTCTCAATAAGAAGCCTACAAAGGTGGTCTACAACTACATTATCAGTTCCTTTTTTGTGCTTAATCTCACTATTGAACTCTTAGAGTAAAAGTATCCAACGAATGAGTTGAGGTTTGGTCTCTTTCTTCGCAATTAGATGTCTTAACGCGGCATGATCCGTGAAAACGATGACCTTGGATCCAAGAAGATATGAACGGAATTTATCCAAGGCATAGACAACCGCTAGCAATTCTTTCTCAGTTGTTGTATAATTCATTTGAGCATCTGAGAGAGTCTTGCTAGCGTAGTAAATAGCATGAGGAGTTTTATCTGCACGCTGGCCCAAAACAGCACCTGATGCATAGTCGGATGCATCACATATGATCTCAAAGGGTAGAGACCAATTATGTGGTTTCATGATTGGGGCAGAAGAGAGTAGTGAACGGAGCTTCTTAAAAGCTTCCAAACATGTTTCATCAAAGTTGAAGTTAGTATCCTTTTCAAGAAGATGGCATAAAGGCCGAGATATCTTGCCAAAATCCTTGATGAAACGGCGATAAAGGCCTGCATGGCCAAGAAAAGATCATATTTGTCTTACCAAAGAGGGAGGAAGAAGGCTATAAATTAATTCAACTTTTGCCTTATCAACCTCAATCCCTCTTTTAGAGATAATGTGTCCCAGGATAATCCTTTCTTGCACCATGAAGTGACTCTTTTCCTAACTTAAAATCAGATTTGTATCCTTATATCTTTGAAGGACGAGTGATAAATTATGGAGACAAGAGTCAAAAGAAGATCCAAAGACAGAAAAATCATCCATGAATACTTCAAGAAATTTTTTGACCATATTAGAAAATATGGACATTATGCATCTTTGAAAAGTGGCCGGCGCATTACACAACCCAAAGGGCATGCGATGATAAGCAAAAGTTCCAAAAGGATAAGTGAAGGTGGTCTTCTTTTGATCTTGAGGATCTACAACCACTTGGTTATAGCCAGAATAACCATCAAGAAAATAATAGTAACTCTGACCAACTAACCTTTCTAGGATTCAATCAATGAATGGAAGTGGAAAATGATCTTTCCTAGTTGTAAAGTTTAGTTTCCTATAATCAATGCACACACGCCAACCAGTGGTAGTATGTTATGGCACAAGTTTGCCCGCTGAATTTTCAACAACGGTGAGGCCAGACTTCTTTGGAACAACTTGAGTGGGACTTGCCCACTTACTATCTGAGATGGGGTAAATGATTCCCGTATCTAATAGCTTGATTACCTCTTTCATGACAACCTCCATCATGTTAGGATTTAACTGACGCTGCACCTCTCGGGAAGGTTTAGCTTCTTCTTCCAAAAGAATGCGGTGCACACAAATGGAAGGTCAATTCTTTTTAAATCAGCCACTAACCAACCAATAGTTTCTTTTGTGCTCTTGTAGCACTACTAGAAGGCTATTTTCTTGGTCCTTTGAAAGATCCGATGTAATAATGACCAGAAGAGTTTTGTTTACACCAAGAAATACATACTTGAGATTAACAGGAAGCAGCTTTAACTCAAGTTGAGGTGGAGATTTCAATGAAGGGACAACAGGAGTGCTGGAAATTAATAGTAGAGGTTCCTTTGGCACTTTCCAAGAAGGAAAGTCTGAGATTACATTGGCTTCAAACAAAGAGTTGACTTCATAAATTGATTGATCAATGTCATAATTTTCAAAGTCAAAATGAGCCAAGAAAGTTTCAAGAGGATCTTGACTTAAAATAAATGGGAGAGATTCTTCAATCATTTCATCAATGATGTCAAGAGAGAAACACTCATATTCCCCTTGAGGATGTTGAGATGCACTAAAGATGTTAAGCTTCACCTTCATACTCCCAAAAGAAATATCCATCACCCTGGTTCGGCCATTAAATGAAGGATTAGCCGTAGCTAAGAAAGGCCGACTAAGGATTACAGGAATATGTTTTATTGGATTATGGACTGGTTCAGTATCTAGAACCATAAAGTCTACCGGGAAGTAGAAATTGTCCACCTTGATGAGTACATCTTCAATGATACCACGAGGTTGCTTTACAGATCTATCCATAAGTTGCAAGACAACCGAAGTGGATTTGAGTTCTCCTAAGCCAAGTTGCAAGTATACCGAGTAAGGAATTAGATTTACACTTGATCCTAAGTCAAGGAGGGCCTTTTCTATATCATTGTCTCCAATGACACACGAGATTGTCGGGGCACCCGGAACCTTAAACTTTGGAGGTGTATTATGCTGAATGATAGCACTTGTTTGCTCAGTTAACCTCATTTTCTTTGGAATATTGCTCTTAGAAATGCGTTTTTGAGTACACAAATCTTTAAGAAATTTTGCATAAGGTGGAATTTGCTTAATGGCATCAAGGAGAGGAATGTTGTTCTTTACTTGTTTAAAGACTTCAAGCATGTCCTGAATTTTATCGCCCTTTTTTCTAAAATGTGTGGACTCTATGAGGCGTTGAGGAAAAAGAGCTTTAGGCTCATAAGATGTCTTAACATTTTGGATTGGCTGATTTGGAATTTCTGGACTATCTTTTAGATTTTTGGATAAAGAAGTTGAATCATTGGGAGCAAGAATTTTAACTTTTTCATCAACCTTATTGTCCATAACTCTTTCATTCCGAAGTGTGGTGATTACTTAAACTTGCTCAAGATTTGATCCACTCGGAGGAGTGATATCATTAATCATATATTGCCCTTTCGGGTTCACCACAGGTCAAGCTGGAAGTTTTCCTGTGTCCTTCTTGTGAAGCTGATTTATTGAATTAGCCAATTGTCCCAGTTGAGTTTCAATATTAGCTATTGATTGAGAATGAGTACTAACCAATTGCACAGTTGATTGCATACCACTAATGGTAGTTATTATCTGCTTGTTGGAGTTTACTAGCTCATCCAATTGGGACTGTTGCGAAGGAACATGATTCTGATTGGAAAAATTCGCATTATATGAAAGAGGACAATAGCTTGAAGAAGCTTGAAATGGTCGGTTCATGGACTGAGAATTAGATTGACTTGATTGCCCATAACCTTGAAATGATGAATTTTGTGGGGCTTGTTGCCTCCTCAAGAAATTTGGATGATCTCTCCAACCCGGATTGTATGTATTGAAATAATGATTATTTCTAGGGCGAGAGAACATGGCAACCTGTTTTGGCATATCTTCAAAAAATTGCTGCAGTGTGGGGCAATCATCTACATTATGAAAAGTGCTTGTGCAATGTGCACACACAACACTTGATGAAGAATTTTGAGAAGATGAGAGATGTGGTGCCATTAACTGAAAAACTTTGTGGGCTATGGCATTCACTTGAAAAGATTCTTCCCTAAGAGTTTGTGATTAACACGGATTTGAGGGTTTAACCACATTAGATGTAGAAGCTTTACGAGAACTATGTTACATAGAATTTTCGTTTATGTTCTCAAGTAGAGTCCATACATCATCTGGATTTTTGGACATAAACATGCCCCCACATGAAGAATCAATTAATTGTCTATGTGGTTCTGTCAAACCATCATAGAAGGCTTGCACCAATTGCCACTTTGGAATTTGGTGGTGTGAACACTTCCTCAGAAAATCTTGAAGTCTCTCCCACGTCTCATAGAATATTTCCCCATCTATTTGGGAAAAACTAAGAATTGAACAACGTATTTGATTGGTCTTACTCACAGGAGCTGGGAGCCGGCTCCCTCTATGTGGGAGCCAGCTCTGATATTGAGGGAGCTGACTCCTTCCTTTTGGGAGCGGCTTTCTCTCCCTTAAGAGCCATAGTCCGTTACTGTTTGTCTTTTTCGCCTCCGATGACATTGCAGAACCTTCTATAATGTCTAATACAGTTCCTCGGGTTCAATTTCAGTCCCAGATTAATTATAAGACATTGTTATGCATCAACGACATAATTTAAACAAAGCTTAAAATCCACGACAGCAAGATTCAATTGGAAACTTCAATTAACCCCAAACCAGTTTAATTCAAAGCTATTAAATATAGTTCAAACATGCATAAAAGATATGTTTTAACATTACTTTAAACCCTGGAGTCTACCTAGGCATGCACAGAACACAAGTTTAAGGGAAGGAGTTAGAATAGAAACTTGCCTTCAGTTTCAGTTTTGAAACTCTAAACCACCGTCTCTGAGTTTTCTGACAACTTCCTAGACTGTCGTTCTACACCTCCGTTGCTCTTGGTTCAACCCAGAAGCAATTCGTTCCTTCCTCCTTGAACCTCTCTATTAATCTCTCAAGTCTCTCTATTTGTTTCTCTCTGCCTTTCAATACGTGAATATGGTTTTATTTTACCCTTGCAGATGTAATCAAAATATATATATATAGGCGTCTCTGAAAACCTAATTTTAATAACACACTAATTATAAGGTGGCTACTCCACGATACCCTAAACATACAACCCTAAAAATATTTTATACAGTTAAACAATTAATAAAACTAATTTAAACTACTAAACAACTAAAATGCATATAAATAAAATAAATAATACAATTAAACCCTTACACAATTAAAATAATTAATTCAATTAAATAAAGTAAATAATACAATTAATTCAATTAAATAACAACAATTAGACAAATAAGCAAATACACAAATAATCCAATAAAAATGCACTAAAACAATAATGAAAAATGCCGAGACTATCTTTTTAAAATTAGGAGTATTACAATTTCCCTTGGGACGATCCCTACTCACCTTAGCTAAATTTATAGTTAGAAGTGGTAGTGGCATTCTATAAATTTAAGCTTGACCACATTACACTCCATTTTGTGCTTCGTGCTAGGCGCGCACTAGTGACGATGATGTCACCAACGATAAAATATCACAAACGCAAACCAATTTGAACAATACAATAAAAACTGTTGGAGACACGGCGAAGGCAAAGAAAAACGCTACTGAACATCCCGACATGTAACGACCCGGTCATTTGCCTCCCTTTCCTTTTTCCTGAAATTTTACGGATGAATTTTTTTCTTTTAATTTTCTTTTCTGAGCTCTGTTTCGTGTCGCTTAGTGTCATCTCGAGTGCTCAGAATTGGTTTCTGAGACTCTTTCATGTGAATTGACAACTTTCTTTGAGAATCGAGTCATTTTCGCTTTTTCACTTTTCGAACACTATACGCCTTTCGTCCTTTTCCCTGTTTCGTCTTTTTCCCTATTATGTCTTTTCCCCGTTTGTCACTTGTTTGAAAAAACCTCACTTTTCATGCTTGGAGTTAGTTTTTGACTTCACGTGCCTTCATCTTGAGTGATTTTCTCGAAATACGTATCTTTACTTTTGCAAGAAAGTACTCTGGTTGCTCCCGGTGTCCATAGGGGCATGGATGCACAATTCTTCAGAATCTTATTCATTTCTTGGGATGTTTTTCATAAATATCTTTTGAAGATATTTTATTTCAGGGGTATCTAAGAAAATATATTTTGGAAGATATTTTCATTCTGGGGCAGTTTCGCAGTTAACCCTTTTTGTAGGGGCCATTGTGCAATTAACGAAAGTTATTGTAAAATATCTCGTCTGGAGTCTGGATCCTCGTACAGGATTTATTTTCATATTTCGTCGAGCCGTGGACTCTTAGAATTCCATTATGGTCATTTTTCTCCAGTTTCAGAGTTTCTGGACCCGGTTGCCGCCGAACTTATTCGGGGTATAACTTTCTGTTCGGGACTCAGTTTTTGACGCCGTTTCTTCCATTGTTCATATTTTCTCATTTTGAATCTTTTTTGTTCATGGAGTTTTGCCGTTTGAGTGCGTTTGCTCAAATTCCACTTTTCCGTACCCGGCGGGGCCCTTTTGGGGCACTTTTTGAGATTTCTATAAATAGGTTGCCCTAATCTTTAAAATCAGATTTTCAGCCTTCTTCTTCCTCTTTGGCCGACAGCCATGGGAGCCCCTTGAGCTGCCACTTTCTCTCTCCTCCTTTGGACCACTTTTCCTTGGTAGAAATCCTTCGGCCTTAGCATTTGTTGTTCCCCTCGTCGTGCTCTACCATTACCCTTTATTAGAACTCATTTTTAACCAAATTTTGAGTTTGGGTTTGAGGCCAAGTTTGGATTTTCATGGGGCTTCTTGGGGATTCATATAGATCATGTAGTCCCCAACAAAACCCTTCGATTTTGGCGGATTCGGAACACTTTTTTTTCAGTGGGGATTTGAGGTTTTCATCTCAAATTGAGGTAGGGGGTGTTATAATTTACTTTCTTGCTCTATTACATGCTTGTGATGCTTATTCAACTCAATTGCATGCTTGGATATTAAATCTAGAAATTTTGATTATTTATTTTCTAGTATGAAATTTAATTTTTCCGGTGAGTTATAGCATGTTTTAAACTTTTGGCTTGATATTATATTACACCTTGATATGTTGATTAACATATATTAAAATTGGAGCATTTGGATAAGAAATGAAGATTTTATTTAATATTTATCTTGAATAAAATATTAATTGATGTGGCCTTAACTAGCTTGAAATCAATGTGTGATAACATATTATATTTGGCCTTAGCATGCTCTTTAACATAGTTGAATTTGAAAGTAATTGGAGGTGTTTTGAAAATTAGTAATATTTAATTAATTTGATCAATTAATTTGCCCCGAGTGCACTATTCACTCCATTTGAATTCCAACTTGATATTTTTGATCTACATGCCATATAGCTTCACATATATTTAATTTAGAATATTCGGTGAGGTTTTGAAACCTTTCATTTAATTAATTTTCTTGTTTAAGATTTAATCCTCATGGTGATATACAACTTGGAATTGAATTGTGGCATGCTAGAAAATTAAGTTTTGGTATGGTTGTTCACATATATTAAATTGAGATTAATTGCATGAGAATTGCAACCTTTATTTTATATTTAACTTTAGTGAAAGTTTAATTTATATAGGTGTAACTTGCATGAAATAAGCTTGTAATGTGATATTATATTAGGCCTTGGCATGTTCTCTAAGATATGTTAAATTGAGAGCATTTGGTTAAGTTTGAAAATCTAGAGATTTTAATTAAAAGAATTAATTAAAATCTATTTTGTGGTCCCATTAGCTTAATTAAGATTTTAACTTGATATTTGTATTGGCCATGACTTGTTTACTAATATATATTAATTATGGACCATTTGAAGTTGCTTTAGAACCTTGGTAATTAAATTAGTATGATTTAATTAAAGTTGTACTTTGTTGTTCCAATAACCTAATTGAGTTTTAGAATGGATATAGGTGATGACCATGCCATATTCTTTAATATGTATTAATTTGAGGTTATTTGGAATTGAATTAGAATCTAGGGAATTTAATTATTTTTATTTAATTAAATTCTATCTAATTGAGCCATTGATTTAATTGTGTTTGAAAGTCGTTTCTATATCAAAATCCTGGATATGGACTTGTTGTATATTCATTTGGTTATATTTTGAGCATTGGATAACATAATTACTATGTTTATACTCATGAGAATATGTTTTCCTTATTGAATATATTGTTGCCTTGTGTAATGATTTGCACATTTCGTATTTAACATCTTTCATGCATAACGTGTAACGAATCGCACACTGAAAATTCGACATTCATTATATCATATTAGTTGTGGACTTAGAGCATGTATTGTATAGGTTTCCAAATTTGGTTGTGCATGGTAGATAGTTGATTATCTTGTATATACATACTGATATATACGTTGTTGCACAACTTGTTGATTTTGGAAACTTGGGGATGTCGTTGTTTGGCTACGACTAGGACGTGGTCCTAGTATGGGGGATAGTCCCTCTATATAGTCTAGTGCGCACATAGGGAGGTTACCCATAGGCTAGTAACCCTAAAGTAATCACATTGTCGGTTTGATCTGGCGTGACGTCCAAGTATCCACTTTATTTGATTTCGCATTTTATTTCAAGTTGATAACTAGATAATGTTATGACTTGTTGTTTCTTACTTGTTTTCTCGTTTTAAGTTTCAGGATGTTTACTTTGAGAAACCATGCTTTACGCGTTGTAATAGAAGTTCTAATGTTGGTTAGATGGCATCGATATTGTGATTTTTGTTTTGATGTTCTAATGTAGTTTAGGAATGATCCTATAGATTCAATTGGAACATAGACGTTAGGTGACATGACCCATTTCTGTTGTTTTCGTGCTTTAGATTTCAAGCTGATAGCTTTAAGAATTTGTATTTTGTTGCCTTGTATAACATGCTTTTATGTGGCTAGATTGCATTGAAATTGTAATTTGTGTTTTGATTATTCAACATGGTCTAGGATGATTCCTTAGACTTATTTAGAACATAGACGTTAGGTGGCATGATCACTTTAGTTGTTTTTGTATTCCTAGATTGCAAGTTGATACCTTTAAGAACCTTTATCTTGTTGCTTTGTACAACGTGCTTCCATATTGTTTGAATTGCATAGATGATGTGATTTATGCTAGAAATGATCTAATATAGCTTAGGATGATCCCTGATTCTAATCTTTGACATAAACATTAGGTGACATGATCCCTTTTTGAAATGATTCATGTTGTCTAAATATCTAAAAGAAATCGAGTCATGCATGCTCGTCCCCTACGAATAAACTTGTTAGACTTATTTATTCACCCTGAAGTTACTGAATGTTTTGCAGGTAAAGAAGCTTTGTTGTGGGATACACAACACTCTTAGACATGCTAGAAGTCTTGAAATATTTTTGATGACATTGAATATGCACATGGTAGCATATCCTGTTTACTTTTGTTTATTTTGACAAAACTTGCACTTATTGTTTAAGCCATGTAATGTGCACTTAAGTGCACCTTTTGACACTCTTTTGATGTGTATATAATGAGGCCGGAGGCCAATATCATATATTATGTATGTTATGCACTTTTACTTACAAACTTCATTATGGAAATATTGAAAATTCATAAGATATTTGTCATAACTTTTGCATCGGGTGTGGGAATTCCATTTTCATTCTTTTATAGGGTCTCATAAATCATGTTTGAAGTGTGGCCAAGGGCCAAACGGTAATTTGAAATCATTTGTCAATTTTGGTTTTCATAGTTTTCATTTCAAGTCCATTTTTGCCTTTTCGGTCGTTGGGGGGGTCGAATTTTGCATCGGCGGTATTTTTAAGCCATGGATCATCGTAACACGTCCAAATAGGTAAGTTACGTTTGCGTGTATGATCGCTTTTGGGGAAAACCCTTTCCTTTGTGATTTGAGCCTCCCTATGGAATCATTTTTCAATTTTGTTGTATAATCTGTTCTAGGGGCATTATAGACTTTTCACATCAGTTTTATTTTCTTCTTTCAACATGGTCACTTAAAAAATGTGATTTTAGGGGGGGTTTCTTCTTCATGTTTTTCCAGAAAACATCGTATTGGTATCAGAAATCCATCGCAAAGTTCAGCTTTCTGTTTTTTTTATTTAGCAGCTTTTTGGACCTCCATGACCAGATTTCATGGAGGGGCATTTCAGGAATCCTACATTGCGGTTTTTTTTTTAATTCTCCAGGAATCACTTAAAAAACTCAATTTTGAGGGGGGTTTCTTCTTTGTGTTTTTCCAGAAAAATTCATCTTCTTGCCCTTTTTGATCTTAGATGGAGACAGATCCTGTAGCAGCTTTTTGCCCTCTTGTCCAGTTCTGATCTAGGGGCATTTTGGGGATTTCACAGTAAGTTTTTTTCAATTCCGTCCACTAAGTCGGGTAGAAAACTCGATTTTAAGGGGGGTTTCTTCTTCGTGTTTTTCCAGAAAAACTCGTCTTGGCCTCCGTTTCAAGCCTCAGTTCTGGAATCTCATATATATATATATATATATATATATTTTTTCTTGCTGTCAGCTTGTGCATGCCATTGGGCGCCGGCATGGGCACCGGTGGGCACGTGCATAGGTGCTGTGTGCGCCATGGCCTTCGTCGAGCCGCCGCGACTTCTCAACTTCAAACCCTCATTTCTCCCTTGTCTAGACTCCAAATTGAGTGAATTTTTTTTTTAACTTGACTAATTTTTTGCTATCTTTCCAATGGTATGCTTGGTTGCACCCGGATCTTCTTGGATAATTACCAGTTTACCCTTTTATCCTTAAGTACTCGTTTTTCTTCGTCAGGCCGTTTCTCCTTCATCCGGACTCCGAATCATGCGATTCTTGAGTCCATCCTATTATTTTTTGTTGTCTTTCCAGCAGTGTGCTCGGTGGCACCTGAATCCACATTTTTCAAAAATGACTATTTTGCCCCTGGGGGCTTATTTGTCATATTTTTGACCTTTTGCTTCCGCATCAGTTCTCATTGAGTTCCACGACCTCATGGAAGGTCACTTTGACTTCTTAGAGTCTTATTTTCCATTTTTGCTTTTGCATTTTGGATCCGTTATCGGATCATCCTTTCGGTTCATCACTGACGCACTGGCCTGAAAACCAGGGCCGTCACACGACAACTTAAACAAGACACAAATAAAACTGATCACGCGGCGAAGGCGAAAAACAATGCTACCGAACACATCGGCAGCCTAAACAATTCACAAATAGCACTGATCACAATGTGAAGGGGAGCAGGAATGCTACAGAACACACCGACAATCCAAATAAGTCACAAATAGCACCAAAAGATCCTTATCACATTTCAAAGCTACGGGAATGCCCCAAAATAGGGATCCAAATCTTGGAAGAGATCCTCCCTATAGTGTCACACATACTAGGTGACTACCCTAGTCGAAGCAAGGGAGGAGAGAAATTAGGCTCTGATACTATTTTGTAAATTATAAAATCTAAGTGAAGAGAAGTGAAACAAGAACACAAAAATATTATGTGATTCAGCCACTAGGGCCTACATCCACGGCACAAAGAACCCAAAGGACTACATTCACATAATACAATTATGGAGGCTTCTATATATAGGAGGAGAAATAATGAGAATGGAAAGAGTGAGAAAATAAGAAACAACATCAATACTGGGGGATTTAATCTTTAATAATAGGAAACAACACAAAGTTAATTGCACAAAATTAGGGATTCTAATTGCATGAAGGAGTAATAGAGAATAGTAAAAATAATTAATTTATTTCGATAGTGTATGCCATTTGGCCCCTTATGTGTATCAAATATTAATTTTTTCAAAACATTTGACTTCGTTAACTCGGGTGTGTAGCTTTCATTGCACCCTACGTCTAAGTTCCATGAGAATTGTGGAAACATAACTTCTCGCGAACAATTTGTTTATGAATAATGATAAATAGTCCGAAAGTCGGATGTATACAACTATTTAATGTGAGCGGGGGATGACATCATTAAATATGATGACATCATCTCTTACTCATATAAATTTAGTCGGACACAGACTCTGTATTATTAGTCTTTAGTTATTGCTAGCTATCTTTGGCCGATTGGTATATTATATACTCTTGCCATAGAACATGTTCACTTTGCACCAATTAGGCTAGCCTAGGATACATTAATCACAACACAATACAGATCTCGAGTGGGCTGAGTGGGTTGACTGTTGGCTCCCTTGGTGAGGGTTAAGAGAGAGAGATTATGTGGGTAGTGGTTCTACCTCTTCCCTTCGGCTTTGGTATTATGGAGGGTGGTGGACTTTTTGGGTTCTTTGGGTCTATAGACTCCCTTTTTGGTTTTGGTATTTTAATGGACTTTTGTTTTGACGAATTGACCCATCAAATAGGGGTCTAATGTTTAATTAAATTATTTAATTGACCCAAATTTGGTTTACTTAAATTATTTAATTAGCCTAGCCTAGATGATTAAATGAAAAGATAATTATTCCTAAAAAAATATATTTGGAATAACAATTTTTATGGATAATTATCATCATATAATCGGCCCAGCCCAGTTATGATTTTGTCTTTATCAGGAGATGACCCGTGTCATCATCCTATTAATCCAAAAAGTCTATAAATAGAGGCATGGAGGAAGGAGGAAGGGGGCACAAATTGAGAATTCTAGAAATCCAAAATTCTAGAGAGAAATATAGAAACTCTGCCAATACTCATTCCTAACATCTAAACTTGAAGGCGAAGAGCAACAAACACATCAAATCACGCCGTTCTTCATCAAAATTCCACGGTGATCAACAATAAGCATATCAAATCGTGCCGTTCTTCATCAAAATTCCACGGTGATTCAAGATCAAGCTCGTGTAGCCCTTAAATACCAACAAAGAAGATCGAATCAGAGGATTTTATTCTCGTAAACAATATTACAGAGGATTGTATTCCTTTTATTTATCATAAATCAAATAAAATTCTACTTTGTTCCCTATTTTGTTCTTTATTTGCAGACCACAAAATTTGTGTGTATAAATTTCTAGCACGCCTGGTGGGACATCCTTTGCCTTTTATCTCTTTCTTCTACCATCAAGTTTCTTCTCTGTTTGATTCCATGGCTCCCTCTAAGTATCAGATAGATAAGAAAGCCCAAAAGAACATCGCTACTGCAAAGGTCAACGCTAAAACCACCATGAAAAGTGGTATGAAGGCCAAAAACGCATCAAGTGACGGAAGTACCTTGGCGGACCCTGTGGCACATAGCAAGTCCTATGCAATCGCGTTATCCAAACATTAGCAAGACTTAGTGAAAACCAATCCCGCAAAGCTGTCGAACGTGAAAACTCAACATGTCAAGAACCCTAACGTTGTTTCAGAGGAGGTTCTACCATTAGATTCACCTAACTCCATCTCTGATGCTCACTCTAGTGTTAGTTCACCTCAGAGTCATCACATTAGACTTCGGAGCAATCAATCACTTCAAGGAACGTTGACTCTCAAGGCCTATCATACTTAGATGTGGCCGCTGCTATGATGACTGGAGTTGCCACGGTGGATGAACAACTAGCAACAATGGCACGTGCAATTGACAACCTTACAAGACTATTGAAGAAAAGGACTTGCAAATCACTACACTGATGAACAAGTTGGAAGTTCAGACCTTTGATGAATCACCACTACCATCTGGGAATCCTACATCTTCCATAGTAGTGCCATCTGGGAATCCTACATCTTGCACAGCAGTACCATCTGGGAATCTTACAACTTCCACACCACCACCGTCTGGGAATCTTACATCGTCCATAGCAGTGCCATCTGGGAATCCTAATTCTACGACATAAAGTACTCAGATGGAAGACCCTAGACAGACACTCGTGACAGAATAGGTGGCTGGTCAAACCAATCATACTTCTTCAGTTACTTCATTATCTGTCGAACAATTGCAAGATATGATAATGAATACAATCCGAGCCTAATATGGAGGCGTCTCACAGAGCACTCTCATGTATTTAAAGCCCTATACAAAAAGAATCGACAATATGAGGATGCATGTGGGATACCAACCTTCGAAGTTTTAACAATTTGACGGAAAAGGCAACCCCAAGCAACACATTGCCCATTTTATCGAGACTTACAACAACGCCAGAACTGATGGGGACTTACTAGTTAAACAGTTTGTCCGCTCCCTTAAAGGAAACGCATTCGATTGGTACACCGACCTAAAGTTAAAATCAATTAATAGTTGGAACCAAAGGGAATGAGAATTCTTGAACATGTTCTATAACACGAAGCAATAGAAGGATGAGCCCATAATCAACTATATTAATTGGTGGTAAGCACTCAGTCTTGACTGCAAGGACCGATTGTCAGAAATCTCTGCTGTGAAGATGTGTATGCAGGGAATGCATTGGGGCCTTCTTTACATTCTCCAAGGCATAAAACCTCACACATTTGAAGAATTGGCTACGTGTGCCCATGACATGGAGATTAGTATAAAATCTACGACAAAGATCCGGTGGCCATAGAACCACAAAAGGACAAGAAGGATTAAAAGAAGGGCGACAAGTCGTCAAAAAATGCTGCTAAAGAGTCCATGGCTATCTCAACAACCGCAATCAAGATATTTGTTAAAGATAACAAGAAAGATGATAAAAAGCCTCACCAGTTCCAAGAAAAGGAAAGGTAGCGTCATATGCTAAAGGAATTAGATATGAAGGAATACCCATTCCCCGATTCCGATGTCCCTAGCATATTGGAATACTTACTCAAAAGTAAAGTTATATTACTCCCAGAATGCAAATGCCCTTAAGAGATGGGATGTATTAACGACCCAAAATACTACAAATATCATCGTATTGTCAGTCATCCAATTGAAAAGTGTTTTATCTTTAAGGAGGTGGTGATGAATCTGGTAAAATAAGGAAAAATCTTTTTGGATATAGACGAAGTGGTAACTTCAAATCATACTATTGTTATCTTGACAACTTTTGTCACGGGAAGTGTGTGATACCCCTCGATTCTAGAGCCATGGGTGATCAAGTCCGAGCACAGATCCGAGGGATACCAAACAATTAAGTATATAAATGAACACTGAATACAAAAGAATTTAATGAATAAATAGTCAAACTGAAAGAATTCTAAATTATAAATCCTTTAAAATTAAATAATTAAAATCTAATAATCCCAAAACTTCTGATATTTAAACAACTCGGGAATCCATCTAGTGGACCCCTGAAAAATCCCAAACTGAAAAGCGAACAATTGAAATAAAATCTAAAGCTAAACCATGAAGGAAATCCTAGGTCGTCGAAAGAATGAGTGACCGCCTTTGCTCAGCACAAACAAGCTCTAAGACTGGAACAGTCCGATACTTAAAAAAAAATAATGGGTCAGGCCCACGAACAAGTTCTATTCTAATTACAATCCAAACTGAGACCTGATACGCAGATACATCCTAGATAACTCAATAATATCTATCTTGTCCATACATATATATATATCCACACTAAGGGATTCTCACTAGACTACAAAGGGGGTCTCAACCTGAATAGAAGGCAACATGCAAAACGCACCTGAGGTGGGCATGAGTACCTAGACCTAATAGGGTATACCTCTACCATCATAGCCAGTTATACATCCCAATGCATATATGCTCCCTAACCATCGATCCTAAGACTCAAGCTCATATTGTGATACCATAATCATATATATATATAAATCTTATCTTATCCATCCATAAGAAATTCGGTTAGTCATCTAACTTGTTCAGTTGATCTGACTTAAATATAAATAGCAAGTAATCCAGTTAGTCATTCAACTTGTTCAGCTGATCTGACTTAAATATAAGTAGGATTTAATTTTATAATCTATTCCCTTATTCCAGAATAGGTAGGACTTAGTGTTTTAAACTAATACGTCCCTAGTATGCCACCGTCCCATACCGGTGCATACAATCCACAAAACAAATCCAATAATTGATAAAACAGAATTTAATGGTTCATCAATTAAAATCCAGAATAACATCCATGTAATTGACAGAACAGAATTTAATAGTTCATCAATTAAAAATCCAAAATAAGCATAGATAAATTCTGATAAGTATATGACCCTATTATGCATCCAAAACAAGGTTTAAAATCATGCTACAGTCCGTTAAATTGCTAAAATAAAATTAAGCAATAAATCCCTTATATCCGTTAATAACATGCAAAATTGTTTAAACTTTCATACTGTTCAATCCATTAGCATAAAGATATAAATTATGCAATATGAGGTTTTAATATCACATGAAATAATATTTAGAATCCTCAATATTAACCCAATACAGCACGAAAACCCCAAAATAATCAAAACAGTGCGTAAATCCACTTCCAGTATGCATTTAGGCAAGAGAGCTTGCTCTCAAAAGTTGAGATCCAGCTCTGTACCAATGAGAGCCGGCTCCCCTACCCTTGGAGCCGGCTCTGTGCCTTATGGTGCCGGCTCCTTTCACCCATGGAGCCGACTCTCTCTCTCACAGAGAGCCACGGCCAAAGAAAAATAGGGAGCCAGCTCCAACCCCTTAGGAGCCGGCTCTGTCCTTGTTTCCTGTAAGCGTCTTCGTCTCCAACGATGTTAAAACCCCTCTGAAATTCTTAGTTTAAGTTCCTAGAGGTCTGACTATGTCCCAAATTATCCAGAAAAAATCATAAAACCCAGTACGCATTGTTACAAAAACTTTAAAACAGAATATGAAACAAGTTATACGGTAAATCAATTTTAATTTATCAATACAAGATAATTTAAAGTCTAAAATAACATGCATGCTCAATCAATTTTAATGTCCGTTTAATTCCTGGAGACTACCTAGGCATGCACAGAACACCCCTTTGTTCTCTCATTGGCCTTAGCCAACCCCTAAATTTCCCTCTCTCTATTTTCTCTCAGAGGTCTCTGTATCTCGTCACCTCCACTGTTACATGATTAGGGTTCTAAAACCCTTGGCAGACTTATACAAGTATATTTATAGGCCAAAATTTTACCCTAATTCTAATCATATTAAGAGACAAAAAAACTAAATAAAAATATGACTAGTCGGCCAATAACTTGATTACCTAAATAGAATATAAAACCCTAATTTAACATTATTAAAAATTATAATTAAATTAACCTAATTAAACAATTAATGAAAACAAATAATCCACATAAGCATACATTAATAAAACAAATAATCCAATTAAATACTTAAACAATTACACAAATAGGCACAAATAGGCAAACAATCAAATAAGTAAATAAAAATGTAATAAAATGATTAGTTAAAATACCGAGACTATCTTTTTAAAATTAGGGGTATTACAGAGTGCGCGTTCTCAACCTTCAAATTCTGAGGTATATTGCAGAACCATCCAATTTGGCTTATTCGAACCAATCCCAATCTATCTTGGCCAAGGACATGTATTTGACGTTTTGACATTTGGAAAAGTCTTTCCTTAAAATGATGAAGAATGATGGACTATGGTGACAAGAAAGAAACCATGGAAGCAACTAGTTGACATTTTGCAGACTAATTATTCTGACAGGGGGCAAAGGATGAAGAAACCTCAAAATTGCCGTAGGCAATCTGGCCATAGTTTAAAATGGGTCATGAAGACACTGTCAACCAAACATGTCTCTATGAGCAAAGGGACCCAGAAGCCCATTAGTTTGCAAGAGTTCTTTCCCGAAGGATATCTAGATGACGAAATCCTGACAACTTACATGGTTTCAATTGGAAAAATGAGTCATAATGAGGAAAATAGCGAGGATCAAGATGAAGCCCGGCCTGGTGAGAACCATGCGAAGGATGCAACCATCATTGAAAAGTCTGATGATGAGGAAGTAGTCGGAGGTATGCTTAATTCATGCTGTGCACCAACTGCTTTCACTGAAAAGGATTTTCAATTAGGTTCAAAGCCGCATAATTGTCCCCTCTTCGTTTCTGGTTACATAAGAGAAAAAAAAGTTACTCGAATTCTTGTTAATGGTGGATCAGCAGTGAATCTCATGCCAAAATTTATGATGAAAAATCTCGACAGTCGACGAGTTAGCTCATAGTCGTCTTATCATTCAAGGTTTTAACCAAGGAGGAGAGAGAGCTATTGGCATGATTCGGGCGAAGCTAACTATAAGCTAAAACCTTATTCCATTTTATTGATGCAAAGACGTCCTATAACTTATTGTTGGGAAGATCTTGGATACATGGTAATGGCGTCATTCCATCGACTCTTTGTTAGTGCTTCAAATTTTACAAGAATGGCGTATAAACGGTTGTGGCAAACCATAAACCATTTACAAAAGCATAATCTCATTTTACAGATACCAAGTTCTATATCAATCCTGATACACCTTCAAAAGTGCCCATCCCAAGCCATCCGTCTACACAAGATGTTCAATCTACAAAAACAAAAGAAGCATTGGGTGACCCGTTAGATATTTCAGTGATGAACGTTATAAAGGTAGCTAAAACACGAGAGGTCTCGATAAAAGCATATCGGATAAAACCTATTTAAAAGTATTTTCAAAATCTCAACGATAAGAAGGGCAGTCACCTGTCATCGAACACTTGAAACTAAGGAATTTAAAATGAAAATGTCGCAAACCAAGGAAAAAGAAGATATACAAAAGCTACAAGGAGAGTTAACTCTTTCTTTCACTAAGATTCAAAAGTCCTTGTCTTCCAAGCCTCCGTTAAAAGGATTTGTGCAGCCTTTTCAATCTCTAGTCGAACATAGATCACTTCCAAAACAAAGGACTGATGAAGGATTCGATCCTAAAGCATACCAATTCTTGGTTCAGTCGGGGTATGATTTTACAAATCTTACAAGCCTTGGAAAACTTAATTCCGAGGTCACCGGTGAGAAAGTGCATGGCCTTAATGAGATACAGAAGAAGTTGAAGGAACAATGGCATATGATCATTCCACCCAAGTCCGGTCTCAGTTTCGCAGTATCTGAGCCATTTTGAATTAAAATCACAAAAAGGATAAGAAGTTAAACACTTTATACATTGGGTTTAAAGAGGTTAAGGATGAACATGACCAACATAATATACATAAAAAATAGGTCTTCTACCGTATAGGAACTCCATTTGCTTGAACATCTGTATCATGTTAGCAGTTTGCTTCGTACCTCTGTTTTTAATAGAATGAACTTTCATGACCAAGGACGAAAATCTCCACAACCTCAATCTCGAAAGTCACTATTTTCTTGAATTAGTACTATCAATGATGTTCCACTAAAAAACAACAATAGTGGAAAATCAGAGGGAACTAACATTGACGTGGTGAACGATAGTGAAGTTCAGAGCCTGGTGCCCTCGCGAATGAAATGTAAGATAGAGATAGATGTTGTGATACCCCTGGATTTCCAGATACGGGTTAGCCAGGCCCACGCCCGATCCAATGTTTAATCGTTCGTTAATTTAAAATCCTGAATCCATTCATGTAATTGACGAGACAAGATTTAATAGTTCATCAATTCAAAATTTAGTATACATCCTTGTAATTGACAGAATATAATTTACTAATTCTTCAATTAAAAACCAAACCAATATCCATGTAATTGACATAAAATATATAATTAATTCTTCAATTAAATCTAGGAGAAACATAACAAAATCTAATATGTATAAGACCCTATTATGCATCCAAAACAACTTTAAAAATCATACTCCAATCATCCAGGTTGCTAAAATAAATATAAGTAACTAAATACTTTACAACCGTCAACCGTGTGCGACATTTGCTTAAAACTTCCACACGGTGAATACCATTAGTATATAGAGATAAATTATGCACTGTGGGTTCAATTATAGCATAATATCATGTTTGGAGTCCATGCTACAATTCGTTAAAATTTTAAAACAAGATTAAACAATTCAGTCCTTCCTATCCGTTAACAGCGTGCAAAGTTGCTTATTTTTATACCATTTATTCTATTTGCATTACAGATTAAATTATGCAATTAGAGAGTTTAAAATCCCATGAAATTACTTTTAAAATTCTTATTCCAGTCCTTGAAACATTTTAGAATCCCAAACATGCCCCAAACAGTCCCGAAAATCGTTAAAACAAAAGAAAACAAGGGAGCTTGCTCTCTAACCAACCAGAGCAGGCTCTAAGCACCATGGAGCCTTCTCCATACACTTGGGAGCCTTCTCTATTCACTTGGGAGCCTTCTCCATACACTTCTACGACCTACTGCTTCATCTCCGGCCACTTCCAACTCTTCTGTTCTTCATTAAAACTGACCCTAATGGTCTTAAATTATATCCAGTATTATTCCAGACCTTTGATTATAACAGTATGACTTGATTACAACAATTAAACAGCACCGATTTGTTATACCTTAAAAAAAAACAGATGACGCACTCTATCCTTACAAGAATCATTTCGGATAAAACTTAACACACAACAGATAATCAATTTAACATATATTACACATGCTAGATTCAATTAACATCCCATTAAATTCCTAGAGATCATCTAGGTATGCATAGAACACAGGCCAACGGGAGAGAGAAAGAAAAGAACTTGCCTAAGATTTTGGTTCAAAACCTCGTCGTCGTCTTTCCAAGCTTTCCAACGACATCCGTTCACTGTCAACCTCCTACTGCTCAACTTTCCCTCCTCTTAGGTTCATCCTTTAACCCGCATCTGAAAATCCGAGGGTATCACGGATGTCACCAATGATGTTACACTAAAAGTTCGAAAGTGAATCATTGTATTCACTAATTAATTAGAAGAAGTAGACATAATAGAAGACATTGACGAAGCATCTTATGTTACTTCGTACCACATCACTGCTGAAGAGAACCTGGCACTGAACAACCAGATGACATCGAGAAAGCTCCACCAACACTAGAAGATAAGGGGCAAGCTATCATTGATCAACTAAAAGAAATCAACTTAGGGACTGATGATCAATCCAAACCAGTTTTCGTTAGTGCATTCTTAAGCCCCTCAGAAGAAAATTATTACTTTTAATTATTGTCTGAGTATCAGGATGTCTTTGCTTGGATATACAAAGAGATACCTCATCTGAACCCTAAAATTGCAGTGCATAATCTTGCTGTCAAACAAGGGACACGTCCGCTTAAACAGTCTCAATGTTTTTTTTTTTTTTTTGTCCAGAGCTAGTTCCGAGAATAGAGGAAGAACTTAACAAATTGATTGAAGTAGGGTTCATCCGTGAGGTCAAATATCTGACATGGATTTCGAGCATTGTTCCAGTAAACAAGAAAAATGGACAAATTCGAATCTGTGTTGACTTTCGTGATTTGAATGAGGCATGTCTTCCCTCTTCCCATCCCTAAGCTCACTGTAGATGTAACCATGGGGCATGGTACTCTCTCTTCCATGGATTGTTACTCTGAGTACATTCAGATAAGAATGACTTCGAAGGATGATGAGTTAATTGCCTTTCGCACTCTTAAAGGCATTAATTGCTATAAAGTTATGCCTTTCGGACTCAAGAATGTGGGAGCAACATACCAGCGCGCCATGCAAAGGATCTTCGATGATATACTGCACAAGATTGTTGAATGCTATGTAGATGACTTGGTGGTTAAGACGAAAGAACTAATAAATCATTTACAGGATCTACATACAGTTTTTAATCGCCCAAAAAATATTAACTTAAGATGAATCCCCTTAAATGTGCATTTGGTGTCATTTCAGGGAAATTCCTTGGGTATGTCGTACGTCATCGTAGTATTGAGATTGATCCTTATAAAGTCGAGGCCATTCAAAAGATGCCGCCACCAAAGAATTTACGTGAACTTCAAAGTTTACAAGGTCAACTTGTGTTCATTCGTCGGTTCATCTCAAATTTAGCTGACCATCATCAACTTTTTAACCGACTCATGAAGAAAGACGTTCCATTTAACTAGGACTAATCTTGCCAAAATGCTTTTGATAGCATTAAAAAATACCTTTTCAATTCTCCGGTATTGGGAGCACCTATACTTGGAAAACCAATCATACTTTAGATTGGTGTGCAAGAAGAATCGTTGGGTGCCTTACTTGCTTAGAATAATGAAGAATATAAAGAGAAAACCTTGTATTACTTAAGTTACAAACTTACCCCGATGGAGCTAAATTATCCTCCAATTGAAAAAACATGCCTCGCGTTTGTCTTTGCCTCTAAGAAATTGAGGCATTATTTCTTGGCTCATACGATACATCTTAAATAAATGGACAAGTCCTAGCAGATTTCTTAGTTGACCATCCTATTCCAGCCGATTAGGAAATTTTTGAAGATTTTCCTGATGAAGAAGTCTTTCTTGTGGACATCTTTCCTCCATGGATGATGGTTTTCGATGGGGTATCACGATCAGACGGGGCTAAAGCATGTGTAGTTTTTATCTCCCCAAAAAGACATGTTATTCATACTCTTTTGCACTCGCTGAAAACTGCTCAAATAATGTAGCTGAATATCAAGCCTTGATCATCGGCCTTCAAATGATGAATGAGATGAAGATCATGGATCTCGAAATATATGGAAACTCTAAATTGGTGATCAACCAATTTCTTAAGGAATATGAGGTTAAGAAAGATGATCTAGTGTCGTACCATCATTATGCCTCTCATTTGTTGGAATGATTTGATAGCGTCATGCTAGAACAAATTTCGAGGAAAGAAAATCGGATAGCTAATGCTTTGGCAAATTTAGCTCCAACATTGGCTTTAATTGATGAGGACCTGGTTGATGTTCCTGTATGTCAATGATAGGTCTTGCCATAAGTCTTAGAGGATAAATTTGAAGAAAGTAATTTGGTTTTTTATTGGACACAAGAGGAAGACGACTGGAGACTCCCTGTCATTAATTATCTGGAACATGGGAAGCTTCCTGAAGACTTACATTATAAGACTGAAATATAGAGATGAGCACCTCGTTTCATCTATTACAATGATAAGTTGTATAAGCGTTCATATGAGGGTCTTTTCCTTCATTGGCTTGGAAATAACAAAGTAACCCACGCAGTGAAGAAGGCACATTCTGGGATTTGTAGAGCTCATCAATCTGGTCCAAAGCTTCACTTTCGCGTCAAAAGAATAGGTTATTATTGGCCCACCATGGTCAAGGACTACTTGGAGTATGCGAAGAGGTGTCAAACCTGTCAATTATATGCTAACTTCATACACCAACCGCCGGAGCCGTTGCACCCTACTGTGATGTCATGGCCATTCGATGCATGATGATTAGATGTAGTTGGTCCTCTAAAAAGTCTTCAAAGGGCCACTTGTATATATTGGCTGTAACTGATTATTTTTCTAAAAGGGCGGAAGCTACACCATATAAACAAGTGAAAAATGAGACAGTTGTTGATTTCATCAAGTTTAACCTTATTTATCGATATGGTGTCCATCGATACATCATCACTGATAATGGTAAGAATTTCAAAAACAGTTGGGTGACTGACCTTTGTGAGAAGTTTGGCTTCAAACAATATAAATCCTCAATGTACAATGCCCTTGCAAATAGTCTCGCGAAAGCATTTAATCAAACTCTTTGTGAGCTGTTGAAGAAAGTAGTCAACAAGATAAAGAAAGATTGGCATGAATGAATGGAAGAAGCATTGTGGGCATACCGCACTACGCATCGTACACCTATTTAAGCAACTCCGTATTCTCTTATCTATGGCGTAGAAACGGTTCTTCCATTGGAACAACACATCCCTTCGTTAAGGATTGCCATACAAGAAGGTCTTATAAGTGAAAAAAATGCCATCTTACGTCTTCAAGAACTGGAAGTATTGGATGGGAAGAGATTAGAAGCTCAGCAACAGTTAGAGTGTTATTAAGCTCGACTTTCTAAAGCATTCAATAAAAAGGTTCGACCTCGGTCATTTTAAGTTCGAGACTTAGTATTAGCTTATTCGTAGACTAATTATCATGAATCATCGCAAGGGAAATAAATTTTTATCCAAATGGGATGGACCATATGTGTTCGTGAAGTCTATAATAATGGCGCATATCTCATTATTGATGAAGACGGGGTAAGAGTGGGGCCCATTAATGGCAAGTTCCTAAAGCGTTACTACCCATAAAGGTTATGCTCCTGATCATATGAGCTTAAACTGCACTTTGCTTTTGGCCCACGTAAGTTAAAACCGTGATCGCAAAAAAAAATAAAATAAAATAAAAAAATAAAATAAAAAAGAGAAGAGAAGAGAAGAGAAAAGAACTACATGATAACTTGATCCCTCTTTTGAGGGTACGTAGGGAGCTTAAAATAAAAAGTTCTGTACGACGCTAAAAAAAACTTCTTAGAGTTGCAAAATGGCAAAGTGTGTTCGTCACGAGATATCAAAAGGGCTAGTTGCAATTTGTTAATTCACTTGCTGTCAAGATATTATTGTTACTCATCATGCAATATCAAAAGTGTTCATTGCACCCTGTCAACTTGGCACGCCACCGAATTGTAGCTGTAAAGGAATTTTGGTTTATCGCCATATTGTAGCTGCAAGAAGGAAATTAGGCCCACTGCCAAAGTGTAACTGCAAACAATAATTTTGGTTCGTCACCAAAATTGTTGCTGCAAAGGAAAATTTGATCCGTCGGCAAAATGTCATTGCAAAGGAAAGAGAAATTTGGCTTTCCATTGAGGTGTCGTTGAAGAAAAAAATTCTGCTCGCCGTCGAGGTATTGTTGAAAGAGAAATTTGGCTTTCAATTGAGGTGTAGTTGAAGGAAAAAATTCTGCTTGCCACCGAGGTATTGCTGAAAGAGAAATTTGGCTTTCTACTGAGGTGTCGTTGAAGAAAAAAAAAAAAATTGCTCACTACCGAGGTATTGCTAAAAAAGATCTTTGGCTTTCCGCTGAGGTGTCATTGAAGAGAAAAATTCTGCTCGCCGCTGAGAGTTTGTGTGGGCACCAACAGTCGAGGAATGCTTTGAATACATCTTTAGGGTGATTATATGGAGATAGTTCGCCAATAAAACCATGAAGAATATTAGTGGCTTTACAAGTCCAATGAAGTAGAGAATTTAATATCAAGACATCTAAGCAATGGATACTTCATTAATTTGACCAAGACCGAAGTTGCTTTACAAGTCCAATGAAGTGGAAAATTTCATATTAAAGCTTCCGAGACAATGGATTCTTCATTAATCTGATCAAAACCAAAGTTGGTGAGTTCGTATGTGGCTTTGTGTGTCCAATAAGATGAACAATGTTCATTGTCAGGCACTTGAATGGCATTACGACCAATGGATTCTTCATTAATCTGATCAAGACCGTAGTTGGTGAAGTTGTAAGTGGTTTTACAAGTCCAATGAAGTGGAGAATTTAATATCAAGGCATCTGAGCAATGGATTTTTCATTAATCTGATCAAGACTAAAGTTGGTGAGTTCGCATATGGCTTTGCGTGTTCGAACAATGTTCATGGTCAGGATCATACACTTGAATGGCATTACGACCTATGGATTCTTCATTAATCTGATCAAGACCAAAGTTGGTGAGTTCGCATGTGGCTTTGCGTGTCCAATGAGTTGAACAATGTTCATCGTCAGGATTAAGCACTTGAATGGCATTGCGACCGAGAAGTGAGTCAGATACACTTAATGTGGTTCCTTGGCATCTTCGACCACTTTCGCTCTCTAAGATAATCATCTTTTTCTTTGTAAAACACTTAAATACCACCATGATGGAACAACAACAAAATTTGAAGTTCGATCGGTGTTGTCTAAAAGGAGGATTTCAATTTCTCCTACAGTTGACAAAATTATTGTTGGTGCTTTTGGAAAAGTCCTTCCAAATTCTGAAAAAAAATATATATTTTAGTTCAAAAAGGAAAAGAAGTTCATTAAAAAAAAAAAAAATCAGAAAAAGATGAAAATAAAAAAAGACAATGCAGAAAAAGACGAAAATCAGGAAAGACAAAGTAGAAAAAGACAAAAAAAAATACCGATTATTTGCTAGGGGCAAGTCGAGGCTGCAATCTAACAAGTCTTCAGAGGCTACAATCTAACAAGTCTTCAGAGGTTATTGGAATTGATGTCAAACTCTATAACATTGGTGGTATATATAGGCAATAAAATACCTCATATTTGTATTAGAATTTGTATAATTTAATTCAAATTGAAAAGGGATTATAAAAAACCTTCTATTTGTACTAGGATTTGTATAATTCAATTCAAATTGGAAAATGATTTCAAAATACATTCTATTTGTAGTGGGATTTGTATAATTCAGTTAAAATTGGAAAGTAAAATTCTAATCCAAAATTGGATAGAAAAGTGAAAAAAAAAAAAAAAAAACAACAATAGCAACAACAACTTTACAATTCAAAGACCAAGTTGGATACTGTAAGTCCTACTTAAAATAAGAGACAAGTTCGGTCAAACGTGAGATTCGAAGTGGGGATAATTTGTAGACACTAAAATTCTAATGGACTTTTGTTTTGACGAATTGACCCATCAAATAGGGGTCTAATGTTTAATTAAATTATTTAATTGGCCCAAACTTGGTTCACTTAAATTATTTAATTAGCCTAGCCCAAATGATTAAATGAAAAGATAATTATTCCTAATAAAATATATTTGAAATAATTATTTTTATAGATAATTATCATAATATAAGTGGCCCGACCCAATTATGATTTTGTCCTTTTCAGGAGAGGACGCGTGTCATCATCCTATTAATCCAAGAATCATATAAATAGAGGTATGGAGAAAGGAGGAAAGGGGCACAAATTGAGAATTCTAGAAATTCAGAATTTCAGAGAGAAATACAAAAACTCTATCAATACTAATTCCTAACATCTAAACTTAAAGGTGAAGAGCAACAAGCACATAAAATCATACCGTTCTTCATCAAAATTTCAGGTTGATTCAAAATCAAACTCGTGAAGCCCTTGAATACCAACAAAGGAGATCAAATTAGAGAACTTTATTCTTTATAAAGAATATTATAGAAGATTGTATTCTTTTTATTCATTTTATTTACAATAAATGTGTTAATTGTCAAATATTACGAGGGTAACTATTTGAATAGGATAAATTATGTCAACACGGCCATTTAAGATAGGGATGGGTTAGGTGAACCACTACAAGAGAGGTGTGCCTTCTCGGCGGGCCTTGAATTTCAGTCACCAAACCTAATACAAAGTTTTCAATCTTTTGTTCGGGCTTTGCAATATTTATTGACGATGTGACAAGTACCACATAACTTGCTCGTTGGCCACTTGACATTTTACTATGTGGGGTCATTACTGGTGATGTTGACGCGCATCATGTGAGATAAAACACATCCAACATCTACACGTAGAATACGTATACTAAAAAAGTGAGATCGATCTTAACAAGTTTATAAGGATTAAGATACACTAAACAAAAAATATAAGGAATGTGAGATGTAGTAAAACCATATACAAAATTTGAGAAACAAGCCATTTTGTCCCTTTAACATCATTAAAGATTTACACTTCAATGAAAGTTATAGCACTAGATTGAAAAACTTGGGGGTGTAAATGACACATATGTGGATATATAACCTTATATACAATATATAAGATATCCATAATAACATATATTAATTGAGTGAATGCTGATTTATGTATATGATATCCCATATTTTATTTTAAAATATCAAAGCTAGCTAAAATCATTTTACAGTTCCATTTTAATGCATGTTTGAAATTATATACTCCATTCATTTCCGTTGTGACATTCTTAAAGAAAATGATAGTAAAAGTTTCGATTGGTGTATTTTTTTTATTTTATTGAGCGGTACTCTATTATTGAGACACACTTCATGAGAAGAGAAATGTTAATGCTCTATTTTTTTCTTTAGCACTCAACTTAAATTTTAAATAATTAAAATGACAAAATTATAGCTAAATAATTTTTTGAAATAATTGTGGAGTGTGTCTATGTTTTCACATAGCAATGTTAAAAGATAAAACAATTAAAATGAATATAATTTTCTTAAAATCATACATTATCTATGTTCGAGCGTTTAGTTTTGTTAGTCGCCATAGAAAAATTAAATTTCTCTTTAGTGCATAGCTGTATCAAATCCAATATAAAGTATATATTTCTTAAAATCATATATTATCTATGTTTGAGCATTAAGTTTTGTTAGATGACTAGGCTATAGAGAAGTAAATTTTTCTTTAATGCATCGCTATATCCAATCCACCATAAAGCATGAGGTTCATTCTATCAAGTTGGGATCCTCTACTGTACTGCAGAGGACCCCAACTTCATTTCATCACGGTTGGTGTGACGATCTTATCCTCTTTCGACTGCACTAGATTAGATGCTGCAATGTATTAAAAAGTTGAGGTTCATTCCATCGAGTTGGGATCCTATGCTGTACTACAGAGGATCTTAAATCTATTCCATCACCGTTCGTGTGATGATCCTTACCCTTTTAAGTGCACTAGACTAGACATTGCAATGCACTAAAAAAATGAGGTTCATAATTCATTCCATCAAGCTGGGATTCTCCGCCCTACTGCGGAGGATCCCAACACCATTCCATCACGGTTGGTGTGATGGTTTTTACTATTGACGAGCCCTTTCCTATGTGTTTAGAAAACGAGACTTTTTAATGCGAGAAGTCGCTTCGCAAGGTCAAAATATGAATGTGTTTCCGGAAGCCTTTCTAGTTAAATTTACATTTATAAAAACCACTACTACAACTAATGAAGTATAGCGAGTAGGGATCGTCCACAGAGATTATACGTGTTGGAATTTAACTTCGACTCTAGCATATTAAAAGATTGCAAAGAAGAGTTGGATTGGTTGATTACTCTACAAAACAATTAAATTAAAATGCAAGTAAAGTAAACAAATGAGAGATAGGGATTTAAGAGATATGAAGAGAGGTCTTAGGGTGTTGGAATCACCACTAAACTCATATAATTAACCACTTGCTTTCCATTAATGGGGAATACATTCTTGTAATCTAGATGTGGCCATAAACATAAACACAATATGCATGTAAAAGTGTGAACTATCTAAGCAAGATTGAATTGTCTACCTAACCAACAAGTAAACTAAGTGTAGAACAACCCACCAAGACAAAAGCATAATCCATTAATTAATTAACAAATGGGTCTAATGAGAGCACACATCAATATAGAGAATAATGAAATTTGCAATAATAAGCCATGAAATATCAAATCAAGTATAGATTGTCTACCTACCTATAAACATGAATTATATTGTAGAACAACCCATCAAATATAAATATAATCCATCAAATTAATTGACAAACCCATTCAATGAAAATGCATGCTTAACCATCACTAAATCCTTAATTAATCACACATAGACATGTAACCAACATAGAGAATCTAGTGTAGAGATCAATTCCCAAATAATCACACATAAGACAACATGTAATTAAAATAGAGAATCATAAGGAAGAATTAAATCAACAATCACAAGGCTAAGCACTAATCACAATAATATATATATAAATTCCCAAAAATATAAATACAAGGGTTTAGATTACACAAGACTTAGGGCTCATCCAAGCCCTAAGTGTAGATTTAGCTAATCATGGAGGAGGTGGATGTGGTCATGAAACCCTCAAGGGCAAGTTCCAAATATGACTCCATATTCTTCTTCTTCTTCGTTGAAGCTCTAGAGATAGAGAGTATGTGGATTTAGAGATGCGTTCTTGAGATGTGCCTCCACTTTCCTCTTTTCTTCTAACCCTAATCTCTAACTTTCTAGAGAGAGAAACTAATGAAAATATAGAAATTACAATGTAAAAATATATTGATAAAAAGCTCTCTTACAAAATGGTTTAATTCCCTTTAAATACAATGTCCTTTTCTTAGTCACTAAGTCAGAAAAATAGCCCAAAAATATCTAATTCCGCAACTATGTGGTAGGTGGAGTTCGGGCGCTCGGGAATAAGACAGCTTGCTGCCAACACATTTTTGATTGATCAGACTTTTCTTCGATTGATCAGAGTTTGATCAATCCAACTTTATTCGATTGATCTGGGTTTGATCGATCAGACTTGGTAGATTTTCAGCATCAGCCTCCTTTTGCTCTAGGTCAGCCTCATTTTGCTCCAAATTCTCACAAAGACTTAGTTTGATTCCAAAAAGGCCTTAAGAAGCCATTTTTAGCTTGTTTTAACTTTATTGACCTAAAAAAAGAAATAACACGAAATTAATCTAAAACGAAAAAATAAGATAGATAAAGGTCCTCGAACACTCAAGCTTAAGGGGTTTAAAAACGCACTTTTTAGCTCTCATCACACCCCAAAACTTAAATATTGCTAGTCTCTAGCAATGAACTACAAAGTAAAGGAATAAAATGAACAACTAAACAACTATAAACTACAAAGCAATAAATGTATAACGCCACTTTCGTAGGAACACGATTGCATTTAGCACATGCAACAAGCCTTTTAAACCCCTAGGTTACCCTTAGTGGACGAGTGAAGTCTCATGAGGGTTTCCAAAAATGATACCCACAAACATTAAGCTTATTCTCACAAAAGAGACACCAATATTGCAAACAAACATTGGGAGAAAACTACCTCAAGTATGCAATTTTTCAACCATTTCCAAACAATCTCCCAAAATCTCAACGTCAAGCAAGGCAGCAAGCAAGTATGGTCATTCACACATCAATAAAATGATCATGCAAATCAAAACAACTCTAGAATTCTTTTTGAGTGGATTCGCATCAAGTTTATTGCTATCTTAACCAACTAAAGAAATGATCACATCCTTACCCTCAAACTAGCACACAAATCTAATACCGATCATCAAGACAAAGAGTGGACTTTTTATTAAATCTTTATTGATTTAGGTGCGCTTATTCTTTTCACTTGATTTTTTTTTTTATTTTTTATTTTATCCTAAGGATCTAAGATGGAAGCATAGTGCAATGTGTTGATTTATTAAGCTTTCTAGCGATCCATGAGGTCGAGTGTTAGGTCAATGACTCCCAAACCAGACGACTTTTAGGCATTAGGTGTTTAAACACCCCTAAGGACTTACAAGCTCAAATCAACTAGGTTATAAATTAAAACAACATCCATCTAATCATTTCCCTCACATTTTGGGAGAAATCCTCACTTTTTATTTATTTATTTGCTTTTGCAACTTCTTCTTCTTTTTTTTTTTTTTTTTTTTTTTTTTTTTTTTTTACATTCAATTATTAACCTTGAGTTTGGGCCCTCCACCTTTTGGCGCGAGAAATTCAGTGCTTGATGAGGCTAGAATCTCGGCTATTCAATGAAAATGGTTAGTTATCCACTTTTATCAAGATGAAAGCTTTTAATGCACTACTAGCCCAATTGGGATATAACCAATTCAATAATCAACAAAGCATGTACCTCACAAATGAATGCTAGTGTACGCCTGTGTTAGTATATAATCTTAGAGTGAATCTCAAAACAATTATAAAATCAGGATGATGTGGACCACAAGTGCAAGCAAGATATCAATCTTTCAAAAAATTTACTCATAAATGACATCCACAAGGCATACAAGGAGTATTGAACTCTCAAGTCAAGCAATTTTTAAATTCTAAGTAATATAGTCCTCAAAAGATCAAAATCATAACTAACATGGATCTTAAATCTCAATCATGCATTTAAAGTTCAACTTTAAGTAGAATGCAACAAAGCCACCTTACTCCCAAAATTAAACCGCACATTATCCTCAATGTGCAATGAGAACAATGGAAAAGATAGAAAGAGTATACCATGGTGTCGAAAGCATGAAGCCCGACAATGATCCAATATGAAAAGGATCTCCCCCAAACTTGGAATCAACAACCTATTTAAATAACCACACTAGCAAACTCACATAAAATATCAAATGGGATAAGAATAATCAAATCGTGCATTCTAAGGCAATATAACACAAGATGGAAGAGAGATATAAGATCAAGCCCAAGATAAATCATAAAGTATGCATGACTACATAAAAAGGCACAATGGTGAAAAGTTTTTATATTTTTCTTTTTATGAAAACAAGTATATACAAAATGCAAGAAAAACAAAAAAATAAAATGCATAAACAAAATGCAAAAAGAAAAATAAAGAAGGCAAAATGTAATGAAAGAATATGTACAATGTAAGAAATGAAAAACAAAAAGTAAGAAATGATGCAATGAAATAATATGTACAATGAAAGAATAAAAACTCTTTTTTATTTTTATTTTTATTTTATTTTTATTTTTTTATGACATAACAAGTATGTACACGCACACAATAAAATGCAAAGAAATGAAGATGCAATAAATGAAAATGCAACGAAATAAAAAAATGAATTTATTATTATTATTATATATATATTTTTATGAAAGTATGAACAGTGAAACAAAATACAAGAAAAATGTACAATGATTGCTAAGTTTAACGTCTCTAGCAAGGCGGAATGCCACTTTGAAGGATTGTTGTTTGTTTTTTTAATTATTATTTTTTTTTACACAAAACAAGTATGTACACGCACACATAAATAAAAAGGCAAGTAAATAAAAATGCAAGAAGTAAACATGCAATTAAATAAATAATGCAAAAAGAGGATTTTTTTTTTTTCACAAGAGAAAAGTGAGTAAATAAAATAAAAGAAAATAACAAAAGTAAAAGAAAATGAAAAATAAAATAAAATAAAAATAGAAAGAAGAAAAAGTTAAAAAGTCAAAGGGGCAAAGCTGTGATCGATCTAAGGATGATCGATCGAAACTCGATCGATCTAAGATGTGAAAACCTATAGAAAACTTCGAATGATATACAAAGACCAGAAATATGCAGAGATTCAAAAATTTTCTAAGTATAGAACTGAGATCGATCGAAGGGAGAACTGGATCAATCGAGGGATTCTTGGATCAATCTGATGAAAAGTTCGCACGATACACAAAGAGCTGATTTCTACAGAGAATTGACTGCAGAGAGGTTCGATCGATCGAATGGACTCTAGTGATCGATCGAACTGGCACCAAATGCTTAATTTTGAGATGAAAGTTCAGAAAATCATATGCTAGGCCCCAATGATAGTAACAAGAATAGAGATTAAAAAATGGATAGAAGAATTTACACAAGAACGAAAAATAAAAAGAAATGAGGGAGGAATAGAGTTTTAAAACTCTACGAATACTAGTGTTTAATGTCTCTAGCAAGACGTTGGGTCGACTCACTAGTTGAACGAATCGAAAACCGGATATGAGACATCCTTATTGATCCTCTTTTCCATTTTCTCATTTAATGCCTCACTTACAATAATGAAATCATCCTCCAAAAGAATGACTTGAAAAGAAATGAAAGAGATGATATGGTTCCTTTCATCCAAGGTATTGAAAACAAAATCAATCATGGTTAGGCTTACCTCAATTTTGTGCTCTTGAAGTGTATTCAGATAATCACTTTCTTTATGAATTGGCAAGTCAATGTTTTTCAAAGACTCATTTGGAATATCAAGAAACACATTCTCTTCATCCCTCTTCTCTTCCTCAAAAATCACCATCTTCTCACCTTCCAAGTTAGTTAAGGAGTCCATTAGAGAGTTCATTTCATTTTTGGAGCTTTCAAGGTTAAAACCACAATTTTTATACATTTCAAAATGACATGTCTCAAGAGGGTCTTTGAAGATAATAGAAGGAAGGTTCTCTTCAACAAGTTCATCCTCCTCCTCTTCTCATACCTCTAGTGTGGTCAACATCTCTTCACTCTCTAAAGTAGCAATGGCTGGGATAAAATCATGATCAAAACAAGGAAAGTCCTCATTAATCATGTTGTGATCTATTGGGCTAGACACTAACGCATTTGCCACTTCCTCCTCTATATAAGATAGAGTGCTAGGCATTAGCTCACTTGTCTCATCATCCTCTTCACTCTCATCATCCTCATCTATATAAATTGGAGTTCTTGCCATTTTTTCGTTTGCCTCTTCCTCCTTCTCTTGACGAGAAAGAGTACTTGCAATTTGCTCAACTTGAGCTTCTAACTTGGCTAAAGTTTGAGAATGAGAATTAATAAGTGGAGTTTGTGAAATATGCACATAACGTAAAGCTCACACTTTTTTTTCAAATCCGGGTGAGTACCTAGAAGGTGGTGGAGTTGGTTCATCATAAAATGGTGGGGGAGGGTAGTAGTCACAAGGAGGATAGTGAGAATAGTCAAGTTCAAAATAAGATGATGCATGTTGAAATGAATTGAACTCAACCTCATAAGGATCAAAATATGGTGGAGAACATAAGGTGAGGGGAAGTAATTCCCCCCCAAACTTGAATCAAATAATTCCTCCATTCACAATTAAAATCCAAATGCAAGAAAAAATTGGCCTCCACACGGGCCGATACTTGCACAAAAATTTAAGCAATATAATGAGCCTCAACAAGGGCTATCACAAGCATGCAAAGAAGTGCACAATTAAAATACAAGAGTTCCAAGAATTGCTCACAAAGTTCCTTAAGCAACTTCAAATTCTAATGCTAGCTTTAAGCTCCAATGATTGCTTCAAGTTCCAAAGTTTGTCTTTGTTGTAGTCAAGTACCTAATTGACAAATAATAATGAAAACAAGAGAAAAGAATATACAATATAAAATAAAAATAGAAGCAATCAAATGAATACTATTGTCTAGTTTAATTCCAACAAAACCGTTAATTTCCGGCAACGGTGCCAAAATTTGACGAGCCCCTTCCTATGTGTTTAAAAAACGAGACTTTTTAATGTGAGAGGTCGCTCGCAAGGTCAAAATATAAATGTGGTTCCGGAAGCCTTTCTAGTCAAATTTATATTTATAAAAACCACCACTACAACTAATGAAGTATAACGAGTAGGGATCGTCCACAGAGATTATACGTGTTGGAATTTAACTTCGACTCTAGCGTATCAAAAGATTACAAAGAAGAGTTGGATTGGTTGATTACTCTATAAAACAATTAAATTAAAATGCAAGTAAAGTAAACAAATGATAGATAGGGATTTAAGAGATATGAAGAGAGGTCTTAGGGTGTTGGAATTACCACTAAGCTCATATAATTAACTACTTGCTTTCCATTAATGGGGAATACATTCTTGTAATCTAGATGTGGCCACAAACATAAACATAATATGCATGTAAAAGTGTGAACTATCTAAGCAAGAGTGAATTGTCTACCTAACCAACAAGTAAACTAAGTGTAGAACAACCCACCAAGACAAAAGCATAATTCATTAATTAATTAACAAATGGGTCTAATGAGAGCACACATCAATATAGAGAATCATGGAATTTGCAATAATAAGCCATGAAATATCAAATCAAGTATAGATTGTCCACTTACCTACAAGTATGAATTAAATTGTAGAACAACCCATCAAACATAAATATAATCCATCAAATTAATTGACAAACCCATTCAATGAAAATGCATGCTTAACCATCACTAAATCCTTAATTAATCACACATAGACATGCAACCAATATAGAGAATCTAGTGTAGAGATCAATTTCCAAATAATCACACATAAGACAACATGTAATTAAAATAGAGAATCATAAGGAAAAATTAAATCAACAATCATAAGGCTAAGCATTAATCACAATAATATATATATATATAAATTCTCAAAAATAAAAATACAAGGGTTTAGATTACACAAGACTAAGGGGCTCATCCAAGCCCTAAGTGTAGATCTAGCCAATTATGGAGGAGGTAGATATAGTCATAAAACTCTCAAGGGTAAGCTCCAAACATGGCTCCATCTTCTTTTTCCTCCTCTTCTTCTTCTTCTTCGTTGAAGCTCTAGAGATAGAGAGTAGGTGGATCTAAAGATGCGTTCTTGAGATGTGCCTCTACTTCCCTCTTTTCCTTTAACCCTAATCTCTAACTTTCTAGAGAGAGAAACTAATGAAAATATAGAAATTACAATGTAAAAATATATTGATAAAAAGCTCTCTTACAAAATGGTTCAAATTCCTTTAAATACAATGTCCTTTTCTTAGTCACTAAGTCAGAAAAATAGTCCAAAAATATCTAATCCCGTAACTATGTGGTAGGTGGAGTTCGGGCGCTCGGGAATAAGACAGCTCGCTGCCAGCACATTTTCGATCGATCAGACTTTTCTTCGATCGATCCAACTTTTATTCGATCGATCTGAGTTCGATCGATCAGACTTGACAGATTTTCAATATTAGCCTCTTTTTGTTCTAGATCAGCCTCCTTTTGCTTCAAATTCTCATAAAGACTTAGTTTGACTCCAAAAAGGCCTTAAGAAGCCATTTTTAGCTTGTTTTAACTTTATTGACCTAAAAAATGAAATAACAGGAAATTATTCTAAAACGAAAAAATAAGATAAATAAAAGTATTAGAATACTCAAATTTAAAGGATTTAAAAGCGCACATTTCAGTGTTCATCAAGTATTCTCAATGCACTAGAACTGTAAAACCTATAATGCACTAAAAAAGCGAGGTTTATTTTATCGAGTTGAAATCCTACGCTATACCGTAGATACCAACTCAGATTCCATAAGGATGGGGTGATGACACTTGCCCTTCTCGATCAGCGTAAATCTGAAGGGCAAAGTGCATGCATTAAAGCCCGCAAATTTAGCTGGCTAATGTGTGATACCCCCGAATTTTCGAATGCGGGTTGGCCAGGCCCACGCCCGAATACCCGAGGATATCAAAACAAATTGATAATAAACGAACACAGAGTACAAAAGAATAAAGAAGAATAAATAAAATGCTGACAAAAAAGAAAATGATAATCTAATAATAAACCTCATAATATATTTCCATTAATTAATAAACTCTTCTGATACAACTGATCCTCCAAAAAACAACTCGGGAATCCATACTGTGTGGACCCCTAGAAAATCCAAACTAAACAAATGACAGTAATCTAAAACAGGAAACTGAATCATAAAGGAACTCCTATGTAGCATCGGAAGAATGAAGTAGACTGATCCCCGCTCAGCACGAACAACCTCTACTCGTGACGAACACCTGAAAAATAATGGTGGGTCAGGCCCACAAACAAGTTCTACTCTACTACAGTCCAAGCAGAGATTCGATACACGTATACATCATAGTCAATCCAACAGTAACTAGTAGTCCGTATATATATATATACACACTAAAGGAACCTCACTAGACTATAGGGTTGTCTCAACCTGAATAGTAGGCAACATGCAAAACGCACATATAGTGGGCATGAGTACCTAGACCTACCAGGGTACACAACTACACTATATCTAGCTACACATCCCTGGCGATATACGCACCCTAACCACTGATCCTGAGACTCAAGCTCATATCATGGCACCATACTTATATATATAAAATCTAGTGACCATCCTATCCAGTATAAATTAATCCTCCATAAGTCATTCAACTTGTTCAGCTGACCTGACTTGAATATAAGTAGGACTTAATATTTTAGTTAATCCATTCCCTTATATAATAAATTAATCCTCTATAAGTCATTCAACTTGTTCAGCTGACCTGACTTGAATATAAGTAGGACTTAACATTTTAGTTAATCCATTCCCTTATATAAAATAGGTAGGACTTAACTGATAAGTTAATCCGTCCCTAGAATGCCACCGTCCCATACCGGTGCATTAAACCACACAATCCAACAATTGATGTAATAATTAAAGAAATACATCAAACATTCCAGAAATAACTATGATAATATGATATCAAGTTATCACAGAATATGAATGACTTATTATTTATTTAAGCTCATATATCATATGTCCTACACAAACTGAATCTTATACATGATGATATTTTATTATATCGTCAAATAAGCATTCTCCATATCCAATTCATCCTACACATTTATTCTCAATTGCTAAAGCATTTTAAAAGATTAAATCCATTCGTTTGTGTAAACATTTAAATAGCAAGCATCGTTATGATTGAGTGTATTTAAATTTATTTAAACCCAAACCTAATCCCTATTTAATGTTCAGGAATCCTAGGCATGTTTCTACGTTCCATCATTCCACATATATGAAAAATACATAATTCAAACATATAAAAATTCACACCAGAAATCAAATCAAAATCATGCATTTTTTAATTTATAACACAAGAACAGATATGACCCAATTTCACAAAAACCTATACTTTAATCCAATTAAACATGCATAATTATTTAATTTTATGTGTTTAGTAAATCCTGGAATTTCCTAGGCATGTACAGAAACACGAATCAAAGGGAAAGAGATAGAAGAAGAACTTGCCTTAAACTTTCAGATTGAAAGTTAAACTTCTTCTTCCTTGATCTTCTCTCTAAAGGGTTTTCTCCTCCTTCCTCCCTCTTTCTCCTTCTCTCTCTAACTCTCTCTCTAGAATATATTGCGTGATATATTTTCACTCCTTTTTCAACCTATAGTTGTGTATTTATAGGCTAAATAATAACCCTATTCCTTTTCCCAATCCAAGTCAACTTAATAAAATAAAATAAAAATGAAAATATTAAAAAGGTAACTTAAAATATGTTACGTATAAAATATATGTATATCCTTATTATATAAATATATAAAATATATACATCAGATTATTTATTAATACTAAAGTTACTATAATATTAATAAATTACTTTCCTTTATATATATATGTATATACATATATATCTATATATATACATATACAACTATCCATGGGTAATTATCCATACCCATCCAACCTCCTATTCAAGTAGTCCGTGGGACCCAATTAGTTAGTCCATTACCACTAATCATAACCATAAAATAAAATAAAATAAAATAAAACATTTAATCATTTAATTTATAATTAATTACAATTAATCAAATACATCATTTAAGTGCACAATCTAATTAAACAAATAATACAAATAACACCTAGACAAAATACAAATAACACATAGATAAGTAGCCAATTAACCAAGTAACACTTAATTCAATTAAACACATAAACAATTAGTCAAATAATCAATTAAACAATTAAAAAAATACAATAAAAATAAATAAATAAATACCGAGACTATCCTTTTAAAATTAGGGGTATTACATTCTTCCCCCCTAAAAAAAGGAATTCCGTCCTCGGAATTCGCCCTTACTTCCTTTCATTATTCTTCCATTATGCTTGGAAACTGTGAGCGAAAAACATCCTCCTATTCCCAAGTAAACGCAACCTTACTATAAGGGCTCTACTTAACTCCAATATACCAAGTGGTAGACAGGGTTTATGGTCTAATTTAATCTCTCGATTAAATCCTCCGTCTATAGATATGAAGTAGAGCTGCTGCTCCAAAATCTTCATAAAGCTCCTTCGAAATAGCACTTTACATCCACTAATATGGACATCCACATGCTATAACACCACTATCGCTGAACTATAGAACTACTATGAAGTTCTAAAATATGCATCACTCAAATTTATATCCTCAAGCGATCTTTCTCAATCCACCACTCGGATTCCATATGGAAAATTGAAATTCCAAATCAATGTCGATCCTTCCCACCGACCGTCACTCCTGTTTAGTTCAACTTCCATATTTGTTTTAGGAAGTGGCTAAAGATTCCTACGAAATCTGATGATCAACTTTCCATCATTGTAACAGGTTTTACACTTAGGGCAATTATATGTGCATCCTTATCCATATCTGTTCACCAAAATTGACATTTGATGTCATGATGTACCTTCGAACCGTCTGAGTACACCGAGAAAAATTATAAACTTTCCATCTCAGTCGCCCGACTATCATAACACTATTTACAGAAACTATTAGATCATTCTCCAGTACCTTAAACTCCATCTGAGTAAGGTAACACCTTCTCCATGGTCAGCTCCGATATTCAAAGTTGACCTCCTAAATTATCTTGGTAATAACAAGTGTTATTATTACACATGTTATAAATTCAACTGATAACTCATCAACTAACCGAAAGATTTAAATATCTTATTGGTTGTTGAGAGCATCCACTTCCATAATTGTTTCTACTAGACGGAACTTGATATAAAGTGTGAATTACCACTTCTATCTATCTAAACCGTCTCGTGATCCATTCTATTCGTATGAACTAAAGTCCTACCAATTTGAAATAGACAAGAACTAAGCTGACCTAACTTATCAGTCAACCAATATCCCATCCAGAATCATGACCCTTGTGCGAAGTCAGCAATCCCTCAACTAAATCCGTGGAAAATGCTATCTCATTTCCACTTCAACATAGGGAATAGCTGTAAATGATCTAGTGATCTCTAATGGTTCATCTCGACTATCTAATAAAAAATTACAATGGGAGACAAAATCACTATGTCCCCCCTCCTGCCTGTCCTCCAAACGTCTGCTTCATACCGTGAAGTATCATATTTCCACCAGGATAAATAAAGAACTAAGAGTTGTGAAACTTAGTCTTTGCATCCTCCATCCAATCTGTCTGTAGAAAGTACTGTTAATCCGGTACCACCAGTTTTCGTCTGTACCCATTGTTTAAATTGGAGCATCTTCAAAAGCGAATTCTGCAACTAAATCTATCCACTACTGATCTGTGATAAACTTACCGATATTGAAAGTCAATCGGTAATTCCATTTATCAATAGTCAACTACGACTTTAACTCAACAAAAGTCAACAAATTATGACATTTCCATACATACCATGCACCTCATCTTTATAAAGGTGTTTGGTCTCACCATCTTGTCTTTGACACACCCTGCTTCTTTAAGACAAGTTAATGACAATCCGACTTCTTTATCTAACTTCAAAAGAATATGAAATCCTTCCATCCTCTACATAAGTTATCAATTTCCTAGCAACAGCTAATTGTTGCAAATTGTGACCTAAAAAAAAAAATTTCATATTATTTATGCAAGTGAATAAGACTTAGTTTCCTCCTCTATATGCAACACCGGCAACTCCTCCTAATGACACGCCCTCACGAATAAAATTCTTGATTAAGAATAGACTGATGAATATTTATTCAGTCTCCTATCCTCACTCGGTGTCATTCTAATAAGTACTTAATCCAGTACTAAATCCTCCTTCTGACTTGGTAACAACTTCTGAAATTTTCAAGAAGATGTTTAGCAAATCCAGCACCTCTGATATATCATCATGGCGTTTTAGTGATCTTTATTTACCACTACCTCAAGTATACCGAAACATTAACAATCACCAATATCATGGCGTTGTAATATGATACGAATCCATACATAACGTAAAGTATATCAAATTAATCATTCTAGATTGTTTGACTCGTAGTGATGGTTTAATTATCACATCCCAAAACACACCATAATGACACATGTCCAGGTCCAATAGATTGACTAGATTTATGTGTATCTACCAAATCCTACGACCGTACGCTCACAAATCTAGCGTAAATAGCGCTATTACTCCATGTTATGTTATTAAATTAATAGTTGGCTGATCACACACTTGTGTCCCCAACTAAACCACATACCAAATCCCGAGTAATTAACAAAAAATAAAAATAAAAAACACGTATGATAAACACAATAAAACAAAATATACTCCTATTTAGGACATCGTTCTTTCTAGAAAAGAAAGTCTCCTTTGAAATCAACCTTACTAGATTGTTTCAAAATTTTCTTTTATAGTTTTGTAAATAATCATTCAACCTCGAAACATATCCTTTAAAACATAGCTTAAAAGCAACATTTGTTAGTCTAAGCAAATACTAAGGGCTTAACCCTCATCCTCCCTATACACGGAATGTAAACTATCTAACTTGGCTTTATAAAGTGAATTAGAACGTCACAACATAATCCATATGCCTTTTTGTATGTGATTTAAAAATTATGTATTTCGTTCTGATAAGAACACATCCGATCCCCAAACTCCTGAACAATACTTCTTATATACCTCTTTTAGAGATGATAAGAAAGCTTAATTATTTGTAGATTGATCAACCCTAATTCTACTAATAACATTCGCTATACTATTAGTAATTCAGATCACCTCGTGCGATCATCCATCTTCAAGATTTAGTACCCTCTCTACTGAATGCACATAAATCTCCTCCATTAGGATCCTCTTCGGCTCCTACTCTTCGCTTGTCTCCTTTTTGAGATCAACTGAAATCGTATTGGTCCCGATATGCGGTGACCTATCACGTACACCTAAATCATTCCTTGGCTTATACTTTTAAAGTAACGCCAAACGAACCTAAACCGTCAATCCTTAACTCTGCTTTCGGGCAATGAAATCGATAACTTACTCCTTTACTTCTTTGGGTTTTTATTGCTTTCGCCTTGAACCCAATCCTCCTCCTAATGCCAACCATTCTGTAACTACAGAATCTAATTGACATCAGCTCCTCCTAACGAACCATAAATAGAGTACAACGAATCCTAATATGAGCTCTAAGTTTTAAGAGACGCAACGCGGAAGTCACATAACGAAAGACACTCCTAAGGACACTTGAACCTGGAGTGCTCTGATACCAACTGTGATACCCCCGAATTTTCGAATGCGGGTTGGCCAGGCCCACGCCCGAATACCCGAGGATATCAAAACAAATTGATAATAAACGAACACAGAGTACAAAAGAATAAAGAAGAATAAATAAAATGCTGACAAAAAAGAAAATGATAATCTAATAATAAACCTCATAATATATTTCCATTAATTAATAAACTCTTCTGATACAACTGATCCTTCAAAAAACAACTCGGGAATCCATACTGTGTGGACCCCTAGAAAATCCAAACTAAACAAATGACAGTAATCTAAAACAGGAAACTGAATCATAAAGGAACTCCTATGTAGCATCGGAAGAATGAAGTAGACTGATCCCCGCTCAGCACGAACAACCTCTACTCGTGACGAACACCTGAAAAATAATGGTGGGTCAGGCCCACAAACAAGTTCTACTCTACTACAGTCCAAGCAGAGATTCGATACACGTATACATCATAGTCAATCCAACAGTAACTAGTAGTCCGTATATATATATATACACACTAAAGGAACCTCACTAGACTATAGGGTTGTCTCAACCTGAATAGTAGGCAACATGCAAAACGCACATATAGTGGGCATGAGTACCTAGACCTACCAGGGTACACAACTACACTATATCTAGCTACACATCCCTGGCGATATACGCACCCTAACCACTGATCCTGAGACTCAAGCTCATATCATGGCACCATACTTATATATATAAAATCCAGTGACCATCCTATCCAGTATAAATTAATCCTCCATAAGTCATTCAACTTGTTCAGCTGACCTGACTTGAATATAAGTAGGACTTAATATTTTAGTTAATCCATTCCCTTATATAATAAATTAATCCTCTATAAGTCATTCAACTTGTTCAGCTGACCTGACTTGAATATAAGTAGGACTTAACATTTTAGTTAATCCATTCCCTTATATAAAATAGGTAGGACTTAACTGATAAGTTAATCCGTCCCTAAAATGCCACCGTCCCATACCGGTGCATTAAACCACACAATCCAACAATTGATGTAATAATTAAAGAAATACATCAAACATTCCAGAAATAACTATGATAATATGATATCAAGTTATCACAGAATATGAATGACTTATTATTTATTTAAGCTCATATATCATATGTCCTACACAAACTGAATCTTATACATGATGATATTTTATTATATCGTCAAATAAGCATTCTCCATATCCAATTCATCCTACACATTTATTCTCAATTGCTAAAGCATTTTAAAAGATTAAATCCATTCGTTTGTGTAAACATTTAAATAGCAAGCATCGTTATGATTGAGTGTATTTAAATTTATTTAAACCCAAACCTAATCCCTATTTAATGTTCAGGAATCCTAGGCATGTTTCTACGTTCCATCATTCCACATATATGAAAAATACATAATTCAAACATATAAAAATTCACACCAGAAATCAAATCAAAATCATGCATTTTTTAATTTATAACACAAGAACAGATATGACCCAATTTCACAAAAACCTATACTTTAATCCAATTAAACATGCATAATTATTTAATTTTATGTGTTTAGTAAATCCTGGAATTTCCTAGGCATGTACAGAAACACGAATCAAAGGGAAAGAGATAGAAGAAGAACTTGCCTTAAACTTTCAGATTGAAAGTTAAACTTCTTCTTCCTTGATCTTCTCTCTAAAGGGTTTTCTTCTCCTTCCTCCCTCTTTCTCCTTCTCTCTCTAACTCTCTCTCTAGAATATATTGCGTGATATATTTTCACTCCTTTTTCAACCTATAGTTGTGTATTTATAGGCTAAATAATAACCCTATTCCTTTTCCCAATCCAAGTCAACTTAATAAAATAAAATAAAAATGAAAATATTAAAAAGGTAACTTAAAATATGTTACGTATAAAATATATGTATATCCTTATTATATAAATATATAAAATATATACATCAGATTATTTATTAATACTAAAGTTACTATAATATTAATAAATTACTTTCCTTTATATATATATGTATATACATATATATCTATATATATACATATACAACTATCCATGGGTAATTATCCATACCCATCCAACCTCCTATTCAAGTAGTCCGTGGGACCCAATTAGTTAGTCCATTACCACTAATCATAACCATAAAATAAAATAAAATAAAATAAAATATTTAATCATTTAATTTATAATTAATTACAATTAATCAAATACATCATTTAAGTGCACAATCTAATTAAACAAATAATACAAATAACACCTAGACAAAATACAAATAACATATAGATAAGTAGCCAATTAACCAAGTAACACTTAATTCAATTAAACACATAAACAATTAGTCAAATAATCAATTAAACAATTAAAAAAATATAATAAAAATAAATAAATAAATACCGAGACTATCCTTTTAAAATTAGGGGTATTACATAATGTGTCTATGTTATGTTGCTGTATCGGTACAGTGTCCCATCCCTAATTGTTGCCGTGGACCAGAGTCAATTAGGGGTCCTGTGCCCTCTCTAAGGACTGCCACTACTCTCTCTCTCTCTCTCTCTCTCTCTCTAAAAATATATATCCATATGTTTATATATGTATATCCAGAAATATGTATGTACTATTGTAAGAAATTAATGATCTTCCTATCCCTGTTATGTTGACAACCATAAATGTGAGGTCCAAGTTTATTTGGAGAGAGAAGTAATAAGAGATTGCATTGGTACTGAGAAAACCAACCCTAACAACACCCTTTATTAGTGGAACCAAAATTCACAACAAAAATAATATATATATATATTTTTTAAATTCTGTTTTCATTTTTTTTTTAGGGAGAGATGAAGATTAATGAGAAAGGTAAGGAGGTCTAACTTTTCATGTTGGAAGTAAAGTGCTTCACAAATTTAAATCTCTTTTAGTTCCCCACTATAATTAGGCATTACACACCAAGATTAATGAAAGTGAAAGGAGGTCTAATCTTTCAGGTTGGAAATAAAGCTTTAAATGCCCTTTTATAATTAGACTAATTTAGGGTTAGGCATTACACACCAAGATTAATGTAAGTGAAAGGAGGTCTAATCTTTCAGGTTGGAAATAAAGCTTTAAATGCCCTTTTATAATTAGACTAATTTAGGGTTATGTTTTAAATATGCGCATGGAATCTCTTTAATATAATACGGGTGTTGTACAATATCAGATAACTCGTTGCATTACAATACCCATGTTGTATTGCATCCAATCCCAATACTTCAAATTTAAAGTTCATTGGGAGAGATTTGGAGAAAGAGGGGCAGAGTACTTGCCCTCAATGCCCTGACTAGTCTGATTTTTCAGTACTTGGGGGGAGATCTCAGCTTATAGGTGTACTTGCAAGTGTTATGATATATTAGAGTAATGTCTGCTGAATGTGTTTGGTGTGTCATGTATGTATCCCACTCTTAATAGTTGGGCCAAGAAATACCGAGGCCACACATGTGCTTGGCTAAGATTCTCCTTTTTATTTATTTATTTTATTATTAATTAGAGAGTGAATTCTAGCACAACAATAAGATACTCGAAAGTCATGAGTTTTAATTAAGGAAACAGTCTTTCCGAATACAAAAGTATATATATATATATATATATATCCTTCTTCGACCTCTCAATCATGGGAATCTCGTGCACTCAACTTTTTGAAAACAAAAAGTCCAAATGAAAAAAATAACAAGAGGAGTGTAGTGAAAATGAGGATCTTACTGTGGATGATAAGAGTAAATAAAAGAGATAAAGTTAATAATCAAAGTGTGAGAGGGAGAAATAAGAGTGTAGGCTTAGGTGTTGTAGGCATTTTCAGAGAAGTTCCATAGATGCTCCGCTAAGAAGATCGAGAGTGATCTAAATTAACGTGTAAAGTTAAATTTTATAGGAGATAATTTTTAATAGACAAGAATAAAAAAGAAAAAAAGTAAAATTTCATGAGGCCAACTTATTCATATGTAATTAATAAAAGAATGGTGATAATGCTGATGATGTTGATTTTGATGATAGTTCTGAATGGTTCGAATTGGGGAGGTATTAACTTAATTAATTAATAAAAAAATATTGTAGACTAATTATATCTCTTCTACATTCTAAAATGGAAGGAGGGAGTCCCAAGAAATAACCTAATAGTACTTATCCAAGAAAAGAAAATTTGGCAACCATAATTAGATGGTCGTTGAGAATTATTAATATTGATATTAGACTAAGATTGGTATGCTGAAAGATTGAGGACAACATGTAATAAATAGTCTTGAAAACCTTGGTAAAGACAACCATAATTAAATGGTATAGTTGAGTACTAATATAATTAATATTTGCTAGTGGACTAACTTCGTAGCACATGTAATTTAATTAGTCATGAAAACCTTAGTAAAGTATGGTTGGACATCCCCATCAGTGACCAGGTTTTTATTCTAGAGGCACATTCAACATCATAAAGTAAAAAAAGTAAAAAAAAAAAAAAAATCTATTTTTCTACTAACATGACATCTATCAATGCAGCAAGACATGAAGCAAAAAAATACGAGTGTAATAATGTTACAAAAATTAATATTTAAATAGGACGTCATTATTCGTAAAAAATTGAAGGAAAGAAAAATCTAAAAACATAAGATATGGACATTAGAATTAATAATTTTTATAAAAAGTACAAGAAGAGAGCAAAAAAGTTTACGTACTGCAAGCATCATGATTCGTAGTCGCCATATCAATCGTGGTGTAATGGATTCGAACGAATATCAGTATAAACTGGTTAAACCAGCCAAGTCATAGAGGTGTGTAACTTATAAACCTGCCCATATTGTGAACTATGACAGACATATCACACATGAGTGTTAGAAGGATAAATTTTAAGAAGAAAAAACACAAAAACCAAAAGAAGAAAAAGAAGGGGGGAGGGGGAAAGAGTCTATATTGGAGGAAAAAAAATTAGAGTTTGATTGAAGAAGGGAAATGCAATATAAAAATATATTTTTGGGTAAAGTACACTAACACTTCTTGAGGTTTGTCAAAAGGACACACAGATAAAATTTAACCTATTTTGGGACAATAACACCCCCTCAAGTTTCATATAGTTACCAAAGGCACCCCAATGGTAATGAATTTACATTTTTACCCTTTGACTTTTATATTGACTCATTGAAATATTGAAATTACCTTTCTAACCTTACTAACCCATTTCTTTCCTTCTCTCCTCTCTCTCCGTTTCTCTTCCTTCATCCTTCCAATTTCTTTTTAATTTTTTTATATAATATACACAGATACATACATACTTATGTATTCACACATGCTGCGGTGACATAAATTGGAAGAGTTTGTTTATCCCTTGATTTTTCTTTGCCGTCTTTCTCAGGTTTGTTTTCTTCTTTGCATATATATATATATATATATATATATATATATATATATTTATATATATATATATAATACCCATGTATATGCGTGAAGGTTGAGAGGAAATATCCGAGAAATTTTTATATATTTATTATTAATTGAACAGGTAGGAAAGTCATGTAGCCATTGACTTAGCCAAAGCCAAAATATTCCAGAAATTTCAATCATTAGTTCTGAGGCACCTCAAACAATTAAGATATGTATATATATATATATATATATATATATATATATATATATCCATCATCCTTATCTAATCATCCTTTTGCAGTAAAATTGAAATTGGATCAGACTCATACTTAAAGAAAAATACCCTAAATTGGATGAAAAATGTAGAGTTGTATTACCCATGATGCAGGGAATACTCTGTCAAATTGATATTAGATTGAACCTTTCGAGAATGAAAATTGGGAGCATATGCTTCATGGTCTTAAGATGCGGCATGTATTGAACTTAATGATTTGACGTTTCAAGGGCGGTGAAGCTCTTTTTTCGACGTGCTCTTGCGTAGCCACAAGTTACGTACAGCCAGACTGACAGAAGGTGGGCGAGGAGATCAGGGGAGATGAGTCAATTTGTGGCTGTGAGGGCAATTTAGTCTTTTTATTATATCTGATATTTTATAATAAATCTGATTTTAATATTAAGGATAATTTCGTCTTTTTAGAAGATTTAAGGCCTTGTTTGGTTGGAATTTCAGAAAGGGGGTGTTATTGTCTCAAAATAGGCTAAATTTCATCCGTGTGTCATTTTAACAAACATCAAGGAGTGTTAGTGTACTTTACCTTATATTTTTTGTGAAGGGAACCTGAGAAATTTGAATAAGAAGAAAAGTAAAATAAGAAAAAAGAATATAAGAGATTTTTAGGAAGAAGAAAGTTTAGGAGAGACATTTTGTAAAAAAAATTAAAATAATTACATACATAAATAAAAGTAAAATTAAATAAAAAATACAAAAAATTAGAAGACTCACAACTCCTGTCAAACTCACATCATATTTTTTTAGTATAAGAAAGGTTGGACGTAGAATTAATGGTGTCAATCACCACCATTATTGATTGGGAGAGGATTTATTTTCATTAACTCCTCCCAATCCCGTGCGGCCTCAGAGAGTGATCACTGTCACACCAGTCACATCAAGCACCATTTAATTTAATTTGATATTATTCAAAGTGTTCTGCACTAAACACAATACACAATTATGTCATATATATATATATAGATAGATAGATAGACATCCCACGTTCACAAAATTAATTAAAGGAAATGACAGGCACGTGAAAAGTAGATAGAACAGTAAACTCTAGTTGATCAACCCCTGCATGAGATCTAAACATTTAAATATGAACTCTATATATAGCTATTACTATATAAATATACACACACATACATATATATACACACACATACATATGTATATATATATATGTGGAAGAGAAGGACCATCTAATTGATTTTTTTAGTTGGCAAAGGACCATATAATTGATGGAGACAAAAGATTCATTTATTTGTTGCGTGTCCATGCAAACTCCACTCATGTTCTTGGTAGTGTTATTGTCGGTGACTTACATTTTTTTTTTTTTTTTTGGGTAGAATAAATTTAAGTCTTCAAATTGAAATTGAATCCCAAAACCTTATCTGTTTAGAGGATAATAACTGCATGTCTCTTTGCCTAATTAAGCACCTGATTAGTCCTCAGGCACACTTATTTATTTATTTAACAACTTCAATAAATATTAAACATTTTGCCATTGTCAAAGCTATTTACAAAAGCCACAAATATAGCATATAGTGTATAAAATCTACATGTACAATATGTTTCTTATAGTATCAATTGCGTCGTGATATCCTTGTGATTTTGTATTCTTGGACTATACATTATGCTGGTATGTATGATGTTTTTGGTGTGTATGAATAAAATAGAATAAAATGGAATATATTATACATTTTTTAATTACTTCGTTCCTTTATTTGTTACTTAATTTAAAGTGAAAATAATCATTTCATTAAAATAAAAAAATCTATTTCAGAGAATGAAAATCAATTTCACAATTAAACCTATGGAATCACCATTCAATTTTTAAGTAAATTATTAAAAAAAAAAAATCAAATTCTTAAAAAATTCTCATGTTCCAAGTCTAAAATTCACCACCACCACCGCCACCTTCCAAGACAACTATTGCTGCCTTTCACCAACGCTATCTCCATTGCCTTCCACCACTGTCACTGCCATCACAACCATAGTTGCCGCCTTTAACCACCACACCCGCTACTGTCTCCACTACTTTCCATCATCAACTTCCACCAATGTCATTGCCTTTCACCACTACCATCTTTGATTACTGCCACCACCACTGCCTTCCACCACCATCATTGCATGGCACCACCACCGTCACCATTACTGTCACCACTTTCACCACCATCATCACTTGTGAGTCGTACGCAGCGAAAAATAATTAGAAAGTTTTGTTTGTTTTAAAACAGATCTGTGTCTTTACCAACTTTACTTATTTTATGAATTAAACAATTAATCACATGCAGATAAAATAAAATAAGGTATAAAGTTAGAGATGACACTAGGATTTTAGCCAGGAAACCCCAGTTAATCAAATACGTTAACTGTTATGGGAAAAACCTTGTGGACTGTGTAATCCAAAGTCAACCGATCCACTATGCTTGAAACAAAGTACACTGAACTTTGACTCTGGCTCACACCCTATCGTTCTACCAAACACCAACTGCTGACAATCCTCTGGCTTTGCGACTCCCCGTCCAACGGCAACTTGACCTCAGGCTTATGCTTGATATTTGTAGAAGAGTATTAGGTAGATTAGACAACACTCCTCGAATGCTCCAACCCTTTCAAAGTGTGATCGCTTTTAATTCTGTTTTTCAATCGTCTGAATTCGATGTAGAAGTAAATCTGCTTTTGTCTGATCGATGTAAATGCAACTGTATGATCATGATCAGGATTTGAACATCACAACTCTCAACTCACTAGGAGAATATGTGTGTGTTCTAGGAAGACAACAGAAAATTCAACTTTGATTTTCTAAGAGAAATAAACTTCCTAAGGCTTTGTATAATATATGAATAATGATGTAAAAGCTATGAATAAACTAATGTATACGACAGGGTTTCTATAGAGGTTTGCAAAGTCCTATTCCTTTTAAAAATAAAGGAAAATTCGTGCATAGGACTTGGAAGGAAAATTGGATAAAAAAGGAATCAAACAGAATAAGGAAACTGTAATCTTTTTGCAGTCATGACATTTGGAACTGGTTCCCAAACTTGGTACCGGTTCCTAAAGGACAGAGAGTTATTCTCGAAATTTAGCTTCTGGAATCGGTTCCTAAATTCAGGTACCGATTCCCAAAGGACAGAATTCAACCTGAACTTGGAATTTCTGTATTTTTGGAACTCTGAAAATATACCATGTATATCATTGTGTCCTAAGTGGGAAACGATGTCCTAATGTGTTGTTCTTGCCTTTTCAATGATCAACAGTACTTTCTTCTTCTGAATAAACTTCCAATTCCACAGTCGATGTCGAGTCTGATATGGTAATTGAAATTACAACTCAACTAGGACTTGTTTTGTTACCGAAATATGCCAATTACAAAAATATATCTTACAATCTCCCCTTATGGCAATTTCGTGATAAAACCCTAAAAACAATTTATAATCTACCCAAAGCAGAAAAGTAACTTACAACTGTTTAAGGAAACACAATTTATTTATTTTTATCTCTGTTCTCCATTCTTTTCTTTTCTTGGGCAAATCCTCACCTGATATCCTGCACATGAATCAAGCAAAACTACCAGTGAAAGCTTAATAAACAAATTAAAAATTCCCCCTGAATAAATTATCCAAAAATTTTAAATTTTCTCCCCCTCAATATAACCTTGTTCTCCCACTTTTTGGAACAAATTGGCAAAGTAATTGAAACAGGTCATCAAGAATAAAAATTTTATGAAACAGAGAAAAACAGTAGCAGTTTATAACATGTCAGCAGTCAAACTAATATCTAAAAACATCATGAAAATGTAAAAACTGAACAAAAAGTGATGCATGAATGATATGAACATAGAATCAAGCATCAGGATCATCTCCAGCGAATGGAATTTTAGATGTCGGAATGTCCTTATCACCACCATCAGTGTCACTCCCACTGCCGTCCTCATTATCCTCGACATCCTCATCTATCTCATCCTCCTTATCTCTATCATCCTTAACAACAAGTGATGAATCTAGAGGGGCTGGTCTGTAGACGTCCTCAGATGTATTACCTGTCCTCTACTCTTTTAGTAAACGAACATCTTCTTGAAGATCAAGAATAATGTCCATTAAGGCCTTTTGATTTTAAAGAATTAGAGAGTAGAGCAAATTAGCATCCAGAGTGTTAAAAGTCTGCTTAGTCGGAAAGAGCTTAGTAACCTCCGGAAGAGATGATGAAGAAGTAGCTGCACCCTTGCTAGCTTTCCTGGATGAAGCTCTTACAGATTTGGACTTGTTAAAAGCCCTAATATCCATCTCGGACATGATCTCAATATGATGAGCACGGGATGGAAGTGGAATGTCAAACTCCCGATATAAAGCCATGATGATCATAGGGAATGGAAATGATTTCTTCTTGGTATTATTCTTGTAGTGTGTTACCATCAGTCCATAGATAGAAGAATCAAGATGAATCTTAACATCAATGGATAAGAGATATAGTACCTCTGCACGATCTAGGAGATGACATCCTTTTTCCCAAAGTAACCAAGGTTGGAGATAGCAAATAAATTCAGAAACGCTGCCTCATCTGTTAGATAGTGATTTGGAATGTAGTCGGGAAACCTTGGTGAGTCTGGGACACACAACTCATTGCAAATATCTTCCCACTTTAGCTCGAAATGTTCCAGTGAAAGACGGTAATTAGTGTTTAAAAAATTCTTGGGAATGTCAAGAACTTTGCCGATCACATCAGTATGAACCATATAGTCTTTTCCGAACAATGACACCTCAAAATATCCAGAGTCATAAACTTTACGGATATTTGAGTAGAAGTAGTGAACTAAGTCTAAACTATACGAACTCACCATAGTGGTAAAGAACAACCACTTGTGCTTCTCAATGTAGTCAACCAGTTTCTTCCTCGGACTGTCTCTAAGCTTCTTCAGGTTTACATTTCGTTCCGACTTAATTGAACCGTCCTTATACACCTTAGTGTATACTTGTCAAGCATGCTCATTATAGAAGTGTTCTTGAGCAAACTCAACCTTCCCTATGTCAGAAACTAAAGGATACCCAGGTGGTATTTCAGTAGAAGGTGAGCTAGAGTGCATAGGAGATGGAGGATTATCCCTAGGAGCATTCGAACCCTCTTGCGGTTCCCGAATAGAAATTGTCATTCAGGGTCTCTTGGGAGGTGGAGGTGATGCAATACCCTTGCCTTTGTCCTTCTTGGATAGTCTCGGAGGCATCTTATGTTTGAAGAAATTTGGTTTGAAGCTTCGAAGTTCACTCGGTAATTTTGTCGAACACTTGGTGGGTGCTTCAATACTTGTTCTTGGATAAACAAGTTTGAATCTTTAAAAACCCCCAAAACTCAACAACAATTCAAGCAAATATCTTCAATTGATCAAACCCAAAGCCATCAATGTCAAACCCCAAGAATTGTTCCCCATAACTCAATCAAATCCTTTAAAATCTTCTTTCAAACCAAACTCCTCAATCTCAACCTTCAACTTCATTCAATCGTCAAATCAAATTGCAATCTAATGATTTCAATGTTGTTTATGCAATATATATGATGTATATATGTATAGAATTATAGAGAGAGAGAGTGCATATATATAGAGAGAATATGGTCTATGCAACAATACCCAACAACATGTCAAATGGGTTCTTTATATGCCTAATCCTGATGCTAAGAACCGGTAGCCAAAATGGGAACCGATTCCTACTGGGCAGTGAGCAAAACGTGGATGTGGACCACTGTTGAACCGGTACCAAACTTGTGGTACCGGTAGCCAGTCTCAAACCGGTAGGGGGTTCCTAGAACTGGTAAAAACATGGCAGTAGACATTTTTAAAGACGTGAAATTTTAGAGAAAATTTTCTTCAAGACTTTTTGAAACACTCAATGTTCAAACCAACAAAAAAAACATCTACAAACTAAAAACAAAAATCTTTTTGAATTTTTATAGTTTAACCAATTTTTAATTTTTAATTAAGTTTTTTTTTTTTAAAAAAAAAACAAAAATATTGAGCAGTCAACTAAAGTCATTCAAATCCACACATGATCCAAATTTCCAGAAAATTTTCAGAGATATTTATGAACGAAATTTCGACTCCATAGAATATTCAATCAATTTTAATTCTCAGGAAATAATCACAACACGAATTTTAACTTGCAAATTTTAATGAAACATTTAAAAATCAATGTAGCAAGTTCAAGTGAGTGTGTACAATCTGTTTCATCAATTTTTAATCAATTATCAATAAATCATTGTCCAAACCATATTGATCGAAAAGCATCAAGATAAAATTGTCTTTGAGCAATTTTTCTAAGTAATGTGGCTTTCACTCTAAAGAGCAGACAACAATTCCCCAATTCAACTTATCTTCACCTTTATTTTCACTCATTTAGCTCCTTTTCAAAGTTTAATGGGAGCATTCGAACACATCTCAATCGGTAGCCTTTTCCTAAATAAAGAATTCAGCACTTTTCACATTTTTTTTTTAAGCTGAATTTATTCATCACTTTTTTTTAAGCTTCTATTTTCTTTCAGACAATAACCTTTATAACTTTTGTGATTAATATACCCTAGTCAACAATTCAAAGATTTTCAATCAAAATTTTCAGATTTGGACTAGTGCACAAAAGGTTATGAACTTAAGAGATTCAAATCTAAACATCCGTTAATTAATGCAAATGAACTTTCATTGTATAGATTACAAGCCAAAAATCTATTTTTAATAAAAAATCATGTGTCCAAATTTACATTCAAAGATAGATCATAAATTTAATGGAAGAATTTTCTCAAATATATCATGAAGACTATGATTAGAAACTCAAAACCTTAACCAAACCCTAACAAATGATGCAATGGCAACAAAAATTTACTTTTAAACACAAGCTATGATCACTGAATTTTATATGACTCAGTTTGACGGTGAAGTCCTATTGGAAACTTGTTCCATGGACTCAACAGACACATAATTGATCAAATCAGACTTTTTGATCCAAACCGTTCTCACTCTAATTTTCTGAAATTCTTTTTCTTTCTTTACCTCTTCCTTAGGCAAATTTTCAGCTCTAGAAATCTTAGGTGTCACATTCTTTTTCTTTCTGGAATGCACCTTTTTCTTAGCATCAAAATTTTGAGAATGATTTTTAGAAAAATTTTCTATTTCTTATGAAGGCATGAGTTATACTTATGTCCATTCTTTTCACAAAAAGTGCAATGCAACAATTTAGGCACATAAGACATATCAGAATGTGATGTACCAGACAAACATGGTTTAAGTATAATAGCAGGTTTAACAAAAGTTGTTTTACCTTGATTACTAGAAGAACCTTTAACAAATCCTAACCCTGTTTTATCATTCATATCCTTATTCATGTTGATTATCTTATTCAATCTGATTTGACTTATATTGAACCCTTTAAGTTTATCTTTTCAGATTTTAATTCAATTTCAAGATAATCATTTTTCAAAGCAAGACATTCCTTCAATGAGTTAGCAATACTTACCTTATCCTCAAGAATGATGATCTTTTTCTCAAGCTCAGCAATGACAGAATTGCTTTCAAAAGCTTTCATTTTGCCTTCATCAATCTGTTTCTTTAGATCTTCATTCTCTCCTTTTGCTTGGATAAGCTCCATTGCTAGCTTATTGATCGCCTGTTTGACTTTAATGGTTTCTTTGACTATCTTCTTCAATCTTTCATTGTCCTTTTCAGCCTCTTCCACCTGTTCATCATAAACTTCATTGTCTTTGTTATCTGAAATATCAAAGTAAGATAAAGACATGACATGAGGACCTCTATCAAGAAAAGTGACATAAGAAAAATCATTAGTATCATCTGGAGGAGAATCATTATCACTTAAAGTAAAATTTTTAGACATAGAAACTTTCATTGTTTTTCCTTTATTCATATCCTTTTGTTCTTTCCTAGGACTAGGACAAACATTGGATGTGTGACCTTTGCCACCACAATTCTAAAAAATGAATCCAGTTTCTTTTGATTCTTCTACTTTCTTTTCATTAAACCTAAACTTTGACGTCTTGTCAAAATTTTGAGGATTAGCCATGTTACTATTTCTTCTCATTTGTTGTTTTTGCAAAATCTGACTGTATTGCCTTGACAAGAATGCAAGATCATCATCAGAGATTTCATCCACATAATTCTCAACCTGTGTAGATTTTAAAGCAAGATTTTTCTCTTTCTGATTTACATCAAAGTTCTGCATCTTAAAAGTTTTCAATGAACCTACCATCTTATCTACTTTACTGGTAGAGAAATCCCAATGTTCAGTAATGGTTTCAACTCTAATTTGGAATCTTTTAGGTAAAGACTTTAAGATTTTCTCACAGATTTTCTTATTACTAACTTTTTTACCTAAGTGATGCAGTTTAGAAATTATTTCAAGAAGACTAGAATAAAAATCAGAAAAGGTTTCATTTTCTTTCATCACGATGTTCCCAAATTTATGGGAAAGCAACTGAATTTTGGACAACTTCACTTTTAAAGTTCTTTCACGAGTAACCTGCAAGATATCCCAAGCTTCTTTAGCATTTTTACAATAAGAAATTCTAGTATATTCAGATGGAATAATAGAATTAATAATTGAATATAAAGCTTTGCCATTAACATCATTACGCTCAGTTTCAATAGTAGTAAAAGCAAAAGTATCTTTTAACTCTTTGACTATTTTACCATCCACAGTTGTATCTACTATAGGAGATGTATAGCCAGATTCAACTATTGCCCAAGTTTTAGCACTAGAATTTTGCAAGTAGGCTCTCATCTTTGATTTCCAAAAATTGTAATTATCTCCTTCAAATAAAGGACCACGTTGATTAGAACTGTTGTGTGTTTTTGCATACAGCTTATAAATTTACCACTCGCAATGGCACGAATCTTTGTAGAATAGTACTATAGAGAAGGTGTCGAACCCACAGAGAGATGAGTTATTATGTTTTGTTTTTAACTAATTTTTATTGGTCTACAGGTAACTGATTGAATTGATTGATTGGTTGTCACGATTATAAACTGAAATTAAACTACAATCAAACTGAAATTAAACTAGAGTGATTAGAGAGAGAAATGTCTAAGGGCTTTGACTTCACTACAACCTTGTAACTATGGTTAACGATTTCAACTCTGGGGATTTAAACATATTATATTTCAAATGAATTGAACTCAATAACATTCGTTCAACTCGGGTTTTAAAAAAAGATGTTTTATAAAATTCAGTTAACAATAACCTATCTGCGGTTAGAATAGACTATCCACCTACCTACTCTAACTACTTTAACTATTTTGTAAACATTCCATCTTTCCTACGCATAGACTATGAAAACATTTTTTTATAAAAAATGTTAGAACACCATTACATGACCTTCATTCTTATGTCTGGCAAGGCTCCGCCAAATACCGTCCAATAAAAATGGGTTGAAAATAGAAGATGAATAGTTATATCTAAGACAAAGTAATAACAATTTGAAAACTATTTAAAACATTAAATCCAATTGAGTTGTCTTAATTGCTCATAGTCATGTAATAAAAAACATAATATATATATAAAATATCCCAAAGTTAAAACAATCAAACCATAGTACTAGATTGGGTTACATCAGTGCCCTAAAAGAGGAATTAGCTACTCATGACGATGTTGGATATCATCTGTACTGTAGTCATCTCCATCGTCACGGACGACACTTCTCTTCTCAGGATCTTCACCTTCTAAGGTTATGGAAACCCTAAAAGCCACCACACTATCAACCTTCTGAATAATATGAGAAAAAGAACTTGAAATTTTGGACCTCTTCTATCAAGGCTTATGCCTTCTTTTATAGAAGAAAATAAGGATCTGGTGGGCTTTTAGGTCTTCTGGCCCATCAGTAGTAAAATACGCCTCAAAAAGGAATAATCCCGTAACTTGAAATCTAATCTGCCATGGAAAACTCAAGCTTTAAGAAGTCGAGCTCGAGCTTAGAGGTTTAGGCTCGAGCTTTGGGAACAATGCTCGAGCTTCTCTGCATTTATGCTCGAGCTTCAAGGAATGGTGCTTGATGTTCACTTTGACACTTAGCCAAATTTCTTCAACTATTTTTCGAAGCGTCTTTTCCTTCAATACTTAGAATATTATTAGCATTGAAATCTTTTAACATTGCCTGATCCAAGATTCATGGGCTCGAGCATTAGGTACTCAAGGCTCGAGCTTTAAATGATGGTGCTCGATCCTTGAGTTTTGGCATGAGGCCCTGGGAGCTTGGTTTTTCAATTAAATTAACTCTTCAACTTTCAACGCCTTGTGCTTGAGCTTGAGGGCTAAGGCTCGAACACCCTCTGCTAGGGCTCGAGCTCTGAGGTATAAGGCTCGAGCTTCAATGCCTTGTTGACTTTTCTTTTGTTGCAAGGCTCGAGCCTCAAGACTTGGGCTCGAGCTCTGTTTCTTGAATTCTTCCAAACTTTACCATTTAAGCTCTCGGCTTGCTCTGGATGACTGGCAACGACTCTGTAAGCTTTGATATCATCATAAAGTCTTGGCTTTAACCATTTCTCTGGAAAAGTACTTATAAACACACATTAAACATGAATCAGTCTAACTATGGATAGAAGTATCACTTTAGGCCTTAACATACGTATATTTAGGGGCTCGAATATGCAAATATTCAGCACTTATGACACCCCCAAACTTACATATTGCTAGTCCTTTAGCAATACAGAACTAAAAAGCCGCTTTCGTGGGAATCACGGTTGCATTTAGCCTATGCAACAAGCCTTTAAATCCCTAGGTTATCCCTAGTGAATGAGTTATAGTCTCGTGAAGGTTTCCAGTGATGGTACCTACAAACTTTTCAAACAGTGCCTTAATTGCACAACAAGCTCATTCAAGCCTATTTTCAAATCATAATATCCCTACAATTAATTAATCAGTCAAATATAACAATTACAACCAATCATATAATCAGAGAAACTTTTAACTTCCAATTTTAATTTAGCAGCCATGGTCCCCATATATTAGTTTAATCATTCATTCAGCAATCTTAATCTCCAATACACTTTTTGAAAGTGATCTTACAGTTAAACGTGTGGCTTACTGTCCATACTTGCATTTATTTCTTGCTATCCCTCAATTCACATGCAAACTTTTTAAATTCTAACTCCCAAGGCATTATCATTTTTTCTACGGGTATGCATTTTTTAAAAAGGATACTATGCAATGTTCAAGTCTATTAAGCTTTCTAAATCACCCATGTAACGAACTTTCAGCCAATGAGTCTCAGACCAGATGATCTTAGGGCATTAAGTAATAAAGCACCCCTCATGACTTAATTGTTCAAGTAATCTAGGAAACCTAAACCCCTTATGTAACAATCTTTCAACCAATGACTCCTAAACCAGATGGTCTTAGGGCATTAGGTGTCAGAACACACCCCTAAAGACTTAATTGCTCAAGCAATCTGGGTACAGACCTGAACTTGATCCTTTTTTACTTCTTTTCTTCAATTTTTTTTTTTCATTCACATTGGTGAATAATTTTTTTCTTTTATTGCATTTCATACATACCCATTTTTTTTTTTTTTTTTTCTTATGTCTTGGTTATCAAAATTATCAAATTTACCTGCTCATCTCAATCTAACTCAAAACAAAACAAGACTTCCAGTTTATAACCCACAAAATTCATGCAAGTGTGAATATGTGTAAGGTGTAGCATCTTAGAGATCAACATTATTTAAACAATAATCATCCTAACAAAGTAGACCACAGGTCACCAACTGATTTCAAAAATTTTCAAGAAATCCCTTTTTCATAATATTTTGACATACAAACCATTGTTAACCAATATCACATTGTAAATAGAGTATATGACAATCAACAGACTCAAACTTATGCTTATAACATCAGAAACCATGACCTTGTGTGATAAAAAATATCAAAAATTTTGAAAATTTTAAAGTTTTCCCAACTATACCCCAAAACTTAGTGTGCACATTGTCCTCAATGTGTGAGAACAAAAGAGAGTTAGAAAGATATTACCATACAACCAGACCAGCAAAGATATATCAAAATGACGCACAGACGGGTAAAAATTGTCACCCCCAAACTTAATCTGCATTACCTGGCAAAATCAATAAACTCCAACACATATCAGAGTATCAAGTATATGGAGTAATAATAGATAAATATCACAAGTAACTCAAATATTAACACAAGGAAAGTATAGGCAAACAACACACACACACACACACACACACACACACACACACACACACATATATATATATATATATATATATATATATATATATATTAGCAAAATCTTACCTCTTTGATGTAGATTGAAGCCCAAAATGATGATGACTAAGAATTTGAAGAGATTGAAGAGATTTGGGAGAGAAATGATGCAAGAATACTCAAAGGCACGAGGGTTTCAAGTTCAACTCGAGGGTTCCCTTATATTTTAAAGTACAAAGGCTCGAGCTTTAAGATGAAGGCTCGAGTATGGCCGTTAGAAACCCTAAAGTTAACGATGATGGAGGGCTCGAGCTTAGCGTGTGCAAGCTCAAGCTTTTGATAGCTAATGCTCGAGCCCGAAAGTTAAGGCTCGAGCTTTGAGACAAAATTTTTGGATTTTTATATTTTTTCAATTTTTATTTTCCTTTCTTATTTAAACAACCTAATTTAATGCTAGAAATAAAATAGTATTAAAAACTAACTAAAAACCCAAAAACTAAAACACAACTCAAAAATGAAAATAAAAATAACAATAAGCACAAAAAAAACATTTAAAAATAAACTACGGTACAACATACAAATGCTAAGTTTAACGTCGACAGCTTGACAGCATGCTAAGTTTAACATCGATAGCTTAACGTAAATTGACCTCTCTAGTCTAAATAAATAGGACCATGAAATTCTACTGCCTCGACTGTGCCTCTCTGCACACTACCCTCTATGTAGGGTTTAAGTCTCTGTCCATTGACTTTGGATAATTGTCCAGTTTTACAATCCTGTATCTCTATTGCACCATAAGGTGGAATAGAAATAACCATGTATGGACCTTCCCAACGTGACTTCAGCTTTCCAGAAAAAAGTTCCAATCGTGTATTAAACAACTAAACCTTCTTCCCAGGCTCAAAAGTCTTACGCAAGATATGCTTGTCATGAAATGCATTAGTCTTTGATTTATAAACCTTAGCACTCTCATAAGCATCATTACGTAATTCTTTGAGCTCAATTAATTGAAGCTTCTTGTTAAACCAATAGAGTTCATATCAAAGTTGAGCTTTTTTATGGTCCAGAAAGGTTTGTGTTCTAATTGTACAGGAAGATGGCACCCTTTACCATAGATGAGACGGTAAGGCAACATACCAATTAGAGTCTTAAAAGTAGTACGGTTAGCCCACAAATCATCATTTAGTCTATAAGACCAATCCTTACGATCTGGCTTAACCGTTTTCTCAAGAATTCTCTTAATTTCATGATTAGATATTTCAACTTGGCCATTTGTTTAAAAAAGTACGAAAATACCTATTACAGAAATGAGCACTCCCATCACTAATAATAGCTCGTGGCATACCAAATTGACTAAAAATGTTCGTTTGAATGAACTTAACCACGACTGCGTGATCGGCAGTTTTAGTAGCCACTGCTTCAACCTATTTAGACACATAATCAACAACCACGAGAATATATTCATTATGATTGGACTGAACAAAAGGACCCATGAAATCAATACCTCATACATCAAAAACCTCAATAACTAAGATTGGAGTTAAGGGATTCATGTTTCTTCTGGAAATTGATCCTAACTGCTGACATTGAAGGCATGACCTACATAATAAGTACGCATCCTGAAAGGGTGAATGTAATGACCCGGTCATTTTCTTTCCTTTATTTCTTCTTAGATTTTTACGGATAAATTTTTTCAATTGATTTTTCTTTTCTGAGTTCGGTTGTTCGTCACTTAGTGTCGTCTCTAGTGCACAGAAATGGTTTCCGAGACTCTTTCCTTTGGATTAATAAATTCCTTAAAGGACCGCATCATTTCCATATTTTTCATTTTTCAACACTATTTACTTTTTGTCCTTTTCCCCATTTGTTACTTGATTGGCATAACCTCACTTTTCATGTTTGGAGTTGTGATACCCCCGAATTTTCGAATGCGGGTTGGCCAGGCCCACGCCCGAATACCCGAGGATATCAAAACAAATTGATAATAAACGAACACAGAGTACAAAAGAATAAAGAAGAATAAATAAAATGCTGACAAGAAACTAAAATGATAATCTAATAATAAACCTCATAATATATTTCCATTAATTAATAAACTCTTCTGATACAACTGATCCTCCAAAATACAACTCGGGAATCCATACTGTGTGGACCCCTAGAAAATCCAAACTAAACAAATGACAGTAATCTAAAACAGGAAACTGAATCATAAAGGAACTTCTATGTAGCATCGGAAGAATGAAGTAGACTGATCCCCGCTCAGCACGAACAACCTCTACTCGTGACGAACACCTGAAAAATAATGGTGGGTCAGGCCCACAAACAAGTTCTACCCTACTACAGTCCAAGCAGAGATCCGATACACGTATACATCTTAGTCAATCCAACAGTAACTAGTAATCCGTATATATATATATATACACACTAAAGGAACCTCACTAGACTATAGGGTTGTCTCAACCTGAATAGTAGGCAACATGCAAAACGTACATATAGTGGGCATGAGTACCTAGACCTACCAGGGTACACAACTACACTTCTAGCTACACATCACTGGCGATATACGCGCCCTAACCATTGATCCTGAGACTCAAGCTCATATCATGGCACCATACTTATATATATAAAATCTAGTAACCATCCAATCCAGTATAAATTAATCCTCCATAAGTCATTCAACTTGTTCAGCTGACCTGACTTGAATATAAGTAGGACTTAACATTTTAGTTAATCCATTCCCTTATATAATAAATTAATCATCCATAAGTCATTCAACTTGTTCAGCTGACCTGACTTAAATATAAGCAGGACTTAACATTTTAGTTAATCCATTTCCTTATATAAAATAGGTAGGACTTAACTAATAAGTTAATCCATCCCTAGAATGCCACCGTCCCATACCGGTGCATTAAATCACACAATCCAACAATTGATGTAACAATTAAGGAAATACATTAAACATTCCATAAATAACTATGATAAATATGATATCAAGTTATCACATAATAGGAATGACTTATTATTTCTTTAAACTTCCTATATCATATGTCCTACACAAACTGAATCTTATACATGATGATATTTTATTATACCGTTAAATAAGGATTCTTCATATCCAATCCATCCTACACATTTAATCTCAATTGCTAAAATATTTTAAAAGATTAAATCCATTCGTTTGTTTAAAACATTCAAATAGCAGACATTATTATGATTGAGTCTATTTAAATTTATTAAAACCCAAACCTAATCCCTATTTAATGTTCAGGAATCTTATGCATGTTTCTACATTCCATCATTCCACAGATATGAAAAATACATAATTTAAACATGTAAAAATTCACATAAGAAATCAAATCAAAATCATGCATTTTATCAATTCATAACACAAGAACAGATATGAACCAATTTCATAAAACCTATGTTCTAACCCAATTAAACATACGTAATTATTTAATTTTATGTGTTTAATAAATTCTGAAATTTCCTAGGCATGTATAGAGACACGAATCAAAGGGAAAGAGATAGAAGAAGAACTTGCCTTAAATTTTCGGATCGAAAGTTAAACTTCTTCTTCCTTGATCTTCTCTCTATAGGGTTTTTCTCCCCCTTCTTTCTCTAACTCTCTCTAGCATATATCACGTGAATATTTCTAACCCTCTTTTACAACTTATAACTATATATTTATAGGCTAAATAAAATAACCCTAACCCTTTTTCCAATCCAAGTCAACTTTAAAAAAATAAAAAAATAAAATATTAAAAAGGTAAGTAAAATATGTTACGTATATAATTTATGTATATCTTTATTAAATAAATAAATTATAAACATTCCATTATTTATTAATGGATTATCCAATAATACTTAAGTTACCATAATATTATAAAGTAACTTTAAACATAATACGTATCAAATCTATGTATATTTTTATTATTTAAATATAAAACATATACATCAGATAAAATATTACTACCCAGGTTACCATAAAAGTAATTAATAAATTACTTTCCCTTTTATATATATTAAAAAGGTAAGTAAAATATGTTACGTATATAATTTATGTATATCTTTATTAAATAAATAAATTATACACATCCCATTATTTGTTAATGGATTATCCAATAATACTTAAGTTACCATAATATTATAAAGTAACTTTAAACATAATACGTATCAAATTTATGTATATTTTTATTATTTAAATATAAAACATATACATCAGATTAAATATTATTACCCAAGTTACCATAAAAGTGATTAATAAATTACTTTCCCTTTTATATATATTAAAAAGGTAAGTAAAATATGTTACGTATATAATTTATGTATATCTTTATTAAATAAATAAATTATACACATTCCATTATTTACTAATGGATTATCCAATAATACTTAAGTTACCATAATATTATAAAGTAACTTAAAACATAACACGTATCAAATCTATGTATATTTTTATTATTTAAATATAAAACTTATACATCAGATTAAATATTACTATCCAAGTTACCATAAAAATAATTAATAAATTACTTTCCTTTTTATATGTATATAATATATTTCTATATATATACATACATTATCCATGGGTAATAATCCATACACATCCAACCTCCTATCCAAGTAGTTCATGGGACCCAATTGGTTGGCCCATTACTACTAACCATAAACATAAAAGAAAAATAAAATAAAATAATAAAAGAAAAGGAAACATTTAATTTACGATTTATCAAAACACCATTTAAGCACATAATCTAATTAAACAATTAACACATAGAAAAATACAAATAATGCATAGACACATAATCAAATAACCAAGTAATACCTAATTCAATTAAACACATAAGCAATTAGTTAAATAATTAATTAAATAATTAAAAAAATATAATTAAAACAAATAAATAAATACCAAGACCATCCTTTTAAAATTAGGGGTATTACATTCTTCCCCCCTAATAAAAGGAATTCCGTTATCGGAATTCGCCTTTACTTTCTTCTATTATGTTTGGAAACTGTGAGCAAAAAACATCCTCATATTCCCAAATAGACGCAACCTCACTATAAGGGCTACACTTAACTCCAATATACCAAGTGGTATACAGAGTTCCTATATTTTAAGAAACACAATAATCATACAATACGTAGGTTGTATCAAATAACAACGTAATCCTCCTATGTCGACAAGGGAATGACCTACATACCTCCAAGTGCCATAGAATATATGCACAAACTCATATGCACACAGCGCTAATAATTTGGTAATGCTAATTCAGACGTGACTGCCTCAATTGCAAAACACAATCTTCTAAAAGTCAATGTAATAAGTAAAATTGACCTTTCTCCAAAAATCGCCTTTTTTCCTACATAGAAAACAGAACGAGCAAACTACTCCCTGATAGAAAAACTCTAGTATACGAGTTCAACTATTTACAACATCCTACTGTTGCTTCCCAACCGCGCGCAGTTCAATATAAAGGGAAGTATCTATTTCCGACATATTTTTAAATGAAGTCGAGGTCTGATTGTACAACCCTTACTTCCATTTCCAACCAACAAATGAGAGGTATGCATTGTGAAAGATACAAAACCTCCAAAGTTGTCACACTAACCTCCTTGTGCCAACAATATCACAGACAAAATTCCGACAAGTGAAGTAAACACTTCCAACAGTCCATGAAAATCTAGGATATACGCCTCAAACATATCCTTTATAGTCTAATTTAATCTCTCGATTAATTCCTCCGTCTATATATATGAAGTAGAGCTGCTGCTCCAAAATCTTCATAAAGCTCCTTTGAAATAGCACTTTGCATCCACTAATATGGACATCCACATGCTATAACACCACTATCACTGAACTATATAATTACTATGAAGTTCTAAAATAAGCATCACTCAAATTTATGTCCTCAAGTGATCTTTCTCAATCCACCACTCGGATTTCATATGGAAAATTGAAATTCCAAATCAATGTCGATCCTTCCCACCAACTATCACTCCTGTTTAGTTCAACTTCCATATTTGTTATAGGAAGTGGCTAAAGATTCCTATGATATCTAATGATCAACTTTCCACCTTTGTAGCAGGTTTTACACTTAGGGCAATTATATACACGTCCTTATCCGTACCTGTTCACCAAAACTGACATTTGATGTGGTGATGTACCTTCTAACCGTCTGGGTGTACCAAGAAAAATTATAAATTTCCATCTCAGTTGCCCGACAGTCATATCACTATTTATAGAAACTACTAACCCCTCCACCAGTACCTTTCACTCCATCTGAGTAAGGTAACACCTTCTCTAGGGTTAGCTCCGATATTCAAAACTGACCTCCTGAACTACCTTGGTAATAACAAGTGTTATTATTCACACTTTGCATCCATCTAAGCCGTCCCGTGATCCGTTATATTCGTATGAACTGATATCTTACCAGCTCGATCAAAATAGACAAAATGAAACTGATTTAATTTTATCAGTCAACCAATATCCCATCTAGAATCCTGACCCTTGCATCAAATCAGCAATCCCTCAATTAAATCCGTGAAAATGCTCTGTTATTCCAATTCAGTATAGAAAATAGCTACAAGAATCCAGTGATCTCTGATGGTCCATCTCTACTATTTAATAAATATTAGACTTAGAGAAAAAAACACTATATTCCTCTTCCTGCCTGTCCTCCAAACATCTGCTTCATACTGTAAAACATCATGTTTCTACTAGGGTGAATAAAGAACTAAGAGTTGTGAAACTCAATCCTTGCATCCTCTATCAAATTTGTCTACAGAAAGTACCGTTAGTCCGATACCACCAGCTTTCGTCTGTACCCATTGTTTAAATTGGAGCATCTTCAAAAGCGAATTCTGTAACTAAATCTATCCACCACTGATCCGTGATAAACTTGCCGATATTAAAAATCAATCGGTAATTCAATTTATCAATAGTTAACTATGACTTTAACTCAACAAAAGTCAACAAACTACGACCTTTCCATACATACCATGCACCTCATCTTTATATAAGTATTTGGTCTCACCATCTTGTCTTTGACACACCCTGCTTCTTTAAGACAAGTTAATGACAATCCGACTTCTTTATCTAACTTCAAAAGAATATAAAATCTTCCCATCCTCTACATAAGTCATCAATTTCCTTGCAACAGCTAATTGTTGCAAATTGTGACTAAAAAAATAATTCCATATTATTTATGGAAATGAAGAGACTTAGTTTCCTCTTCCATGTGCAACACCGGCAAATTCCTCCCAATGACACACCCTCTTGAATAAATTCTTGATTAAGAATTTACTGATGAATATTTATTCAGTCTCCTATCCTCACTCGGTGTCATTCCAATAAGTACTTAATCCAGTACTAAATCCTTCTTCTGACTTGGTAACAACTTCTGAAATTTTCAAGAAGATGTTCAGCAAATCCAGCACCTCTGATATATCATCATGGCGTTTTATTGATCTTTATTTACCAGTACCTCACGCATACCGAAACATTAACAATCACCAATATCATGGCGTTGTAATATGATACGAATCCATACCTAACGTAAAGTATATCAAATTAATCGTTTGAGATTGTTTGACTCGTAGTGATGGTTTAATTATCCATCCCAAAACACACCATAATGACACATGTCCAGGTCCAATAGATTGGTTAGATTTATGTGTATCTACCAAATCCTATGACCGTATGCTCACAAATTTAGCGTAAATAGCGCTATGACTCCATGTTATTAAAACAATAATTGGTTGATCACACACTTATGTCCCCAACTAAACCACATACCAAATCCCGAGTAATTAACAAAAAATAAAATAAAACACGTATGATAAACACAATAGAACAAAATATACTCCTACTTAGGACATCGTTCTTTCTTGAAAAGAAAGTCTCATTTGAAATCAACCTTACTAGATTGTTTCAAAATTTCCTTTTATAGTTTCGTAAATAATCATTCAACCTCGAAACATATCCTTTAAAACATCGCTTAAAAGCACAAATGTTTTCCTAAGCAAATACCAAGGGCTTAACCCTCATCCTCTTTATATGCGGAATGTAAACTGTCTTACTTGACTTTATAAATCGAATTAGAACGTCACAACATAATACCAATGCCTTTTTGTATGTGATTTAAAAATTATGTATTTTGTTCTGATAAGAACACATCCGATCCCCAAACTCCTGAACAATACTTCTTATATACCTCTTTTAGAGATGATAAGAAAGATTTAATTATTTGTAGATTGATCAACTCCAATTCTACTAATAATATTCGCTATACTACTAGCAATTTAGATCACCTTGCGCAATCATCCTTCTTCAAGATTTAGTACCCTCTTTATTGGATACACATAAATCTCCTTCATTAGGATCCTCTTCGGCTCCTACTCCTTGCTTGTCTCCTTTTTGAGATCAACTGAAGTCGTATTGGTCCCAATATGCGGTGACCTATCACGTACACCTAAATCGTTCATTGGCTTATACTTTTAAAGTAACGCCAAACGAACCTAAACCGTCAATCCTTAACTCTGCCTTCTGGCAACGAAATCGATAACATACTCCTCTACTCCTTTGGGTCTTTATTACTTTCGCCTTGAACCCATCCTTTTTCTAGTGCCAACCATTCTATGATTGCAGAATATAATTGACATCAACTCCTCCTAACAAACTGTAAATAAAGTACAACAAATCCTGATATGGGCTCTAAGTTTTAAGAGACGCAACGCGGAAGTCACATAACGAAAGACACTCCTAAGGACACTTGAACCTGGAGTGCTCTGATACCAACTGTGATACCCCCGAATTTTCGAATGCGGGTTGGCCAGGCCCACGCCCGAATACCCGAGGATATCAAAACAAATTGATAATAAACGAACACAGAGTACAAAAGAATAAAGAAGAATAAATAAAATGCTGACAAGAAACTAAAATGATAATCTAATAATAAACCTCATAATATATTTCCATTAATTAATAAACTCTTCTGATACAACTGATCCTCCAAAATACAACTCTGGAATCCATACTGTGTGGACCCCTAGAAAATCCAAACTAAACAAATGACAGTAATCTAAAACAGGAAACTGAATCATAAAGGAACTTCTATGTAGCATCGGAAGAATGAAGTAGACTGATCCCCGCTCAGCACGAACAACCTCTACTCGTGACGAACACCTGAAAAATAATGGTGGGTCAGGCCCACAAACAAGTTCTACCCTACTACAGTCCAAGCAGAGATCCGATACACGTATACATCTTAGTCAATCCAACAGTAACTAGTAGTCCGTATATATATATATACACACTAAAGGAACCTCACTAGACTATAGGGTTGTCTCAACCTGAATAGTAGGCAACATGCAAAACGCACATATAGTGGGCATGAGTACCTAGACCTACCAGGGTACACAACTACACTTCTAGCTACACATCCCTGGCGATATACGCGCCCTAACCATTGATCCTGAGACTCAAGCTCATATCATGGCACCATACTTATATATATAAAATCTAGTAACCATCCAATCCAGTATAAATTAATCCTCCATAAGTCATTCAACTTGTTCAGCTGACCAGACTTGAATATAAGTAGGACTTAACATTTTAGTTAATCCATTCCCTTATATAATAAATTAATCATCCAAAAGTTATTCAACTTGTTCAGCTGACCTGACTTAAATATAAGTAGGACTTAACATTTTAGTTAATCCATTTTCTTATATAAAATAGGTAGTACTTAACTAATAAGTTAATCCATCCCTAGAATGCCACCGTCCCATACCGGTGCATTAAACCACACAATCCAACAATTGATGTAACAATTAAGGAAATACATCAAACATTCCATAAATAACTATGATAAATATGATATCAAGTTATCACATAATAGGAATGATTTATTATTTCTTTAAACTTCCTATATCATATATCCTACACAAACTGAATCTTATACATGATGATATTTTATTATACCGTTAAATAAGGATTCTTCATATCCAATTCATCCTACACATTTAATCTCAATTGCTAAAATATTTTAAAAGATTAAATTCATTCGTTTGTTTAAAACATTCAAATAGCAAGCATTATTATGATTGAGTCTATTTAAATTTATTAAAACCCAAACCTAATCCCTATTTAATGTTCAGGAATCTTATGCATGTTTTTACATTCCATCATTCCACATATATGAAAAATACATAATTTAAACATGTAAAAATTCACATAAGAAATCAAATCAAAATTATGCATTTTATCAATTTATAACACAAGAACAGATATGAACCAATTTCATAAAACCTATGTTCTAACCCAATTAAACATATATAATTATTTAATTTTATGTGTTTAATAAATTTTGGAATTTCCTAGGCATGTACAGAAACACGAATCAAAGGGAAAGAGATAGAAGAAGAACTTGCCTTAAATTTTCGGATCGAAAGTTAAACTTCTTCTTCCTTGATCTTCTCTCTATAGGGTTTTTGTCCTCCTTCCTTCTCTAACTCTCTCTAGTATATATCACGTGAATATTTCTAACACCCTTTTACAACTTATAACTATATATTTATAGGCTAAATAAAATAACCTTAACCCTTTTCCAATCCAAGTCAACTTAAAAAAAATAAAAAAATAAAAAATTTAAAAGGTAAGTAAAATATGTTACGTATATAATTTATGTATATCTTTATTAAATAAATAAATTATAAACATTCCATTATTTATTAATGGATTATCCAATAATACTTAAGTTACCATAATATTATAAAGTAACTTTAAACATAATACGTATCAAATCTATGTATATTTTTATTATTTAAATATAAAACATATACATCAGATAAAATATTACTACCCAGGTTACCATAAAAGTAATTAATAAATTACTTTCCCTTTTATATATATTAAAAAGGTAAGTAAAATATGTTATGTATATAATTTATGTATATCTTTATTAAATAAATAAATTATACACATCCCATTATTTGTTAATGGATTATCCAATAATACTTAAGTTACCATAATATTATAAAGTAACTTTAAACATAATACGTATCAAATTTATGTATATTTTTATTATTTAAATATAAAACATATACATCAGATTAAATATTACTACCCAAGTTACCATAAAAGTAATTAATAAATTACTTTCCCTTTTATATATATTAAAAAGGTAAGTAAAATATGTTACGTATATAATTTATGTATATCTTTATTAAATAAATAAATTATACACATTCCATTATTTACTAATGGATTATCCAATAATACTTAAGTTACCATAATATTATAAAGTAACTTAAAACATAACACGTATCAAATCTATGTATATTTTTATTATTTAAATATAAAACTTATACATCAGATTAAATATTACTATCCAAGTTACCATAAAAATAATTAATAAATTACTTTCCTTTTTATATGTATATAATATATATCTATATATATACATACATTATCCATGGGTAATAATCTATACACATCCAACCTCCTATCTAAGTAGTCCATGGGACCCAATTGGTTGGCTCATTACTACTAACCATAACCATAAAAGAAAAATAAAATAAAATAATAAAAGAAAAGGAAACATTTAATTTACGATTTATCAAAACACCATTTAAGCACATAATCTAATTAAACAATTAACACATAGATAAATACAAATAATGCATAGACACATATCAAATAATCAAGTAATACCTAATTCAATTAAACACATAAGTAATTAGTCAAATAATTAATTAAATAATTAAAAAAATATAATTAAAACAAATAAATAAATACCGAGACTATTTTTTTAAAATTAGGGGTATTACAGGAGTTGAGTTTTGACTTCATGAGTTTTCATTCCAGTAGATTTCCTCGAAAGACGTAGTTTTACTTTTGGAGAAAAGCTCGCCGGTTGTTTCTTTCTCCTGTAGGGACGTGGATGAAAGGATTCTTCAGAACATTGATTTTCTTGGCGTATTTTTCGTAAATATCTTTTGAAGATATTTATTTTAGGGGTTTTTAAGAAAATATCTTTTGGAAGATATTTTCATTCCGGGCAATTTTGCAGTTATCCCTTTTTGTAGGGGCCATTGTCCAATTAACGAAAGTTATTGCAAAATGTCTCGTTTTGAGTCTGGATCCTCATACGGGATTCATTTTCACATTTCATCGAGTTGTGAAATCTTAGGATTGGCTGCTGGTTATTCCTTGCAGTTTTTGGGTTTTTGGCCCTAGTTGTCGCCAACTTGTTCGGGGCATATCTCACTGCACGGGACTCAATTTTCAACGCCGTTTCTTTTGTTGTTCACTGTTTTTCATTTTGGTTCTTTATTGTTCTCGGTATTTTACCGTTTGGGTACGTCTGCGTAAATTCCACTTTTTCGGACCCTACGGGGCCTCTTCGGGGCACTTTTTGAGATTTCTATAAGTAGAGGGTCAAGAAAAAAATAAATCATTTCATTTCCCCTTCTTCTCCACTGCTGTAGGTCTGGTTTTACAGCCCAAAGTGGGGGCTACCACCATTTTTCTCTCAAATCAACCTCCTTCCCCTTTGAATTTTGTCGTTGTGCCTCAACGTTTATCGTAGGCCTTGGCAAGGCACTCCTTTCTCCCTTATTAGAAGCCAGTTTTGACCATTTTTGAGTTTAAATTTTGAGCTTGGGTTTGGATTTTGGTGGTACCTCAAAGGTGATTGTTGCTTCCCTTGTTGTCCCCGATAAAACCCCGAAGTATCGTAGGATTTAAAGCGGTTCCGTTTCGGTAGGGATTTGAGATTTTATCTCAAACAGAGGTAGGAGATGTCTTAGGTTTTTATTATAGTTGTATTGATTATTTTCTAAGCATATTCAACTTGTATGCATTCCTATATAATTTATCTAGAATTTAATTTAATTATTTTCTTTGTATAAGATTTAATTCTCATAGTTGTATATTGGTTGGAATTAAATTGTGGCACGTTATTAAATTAGGCCTTAGTATGATCTTTAACATATGTGAATTTGAGGACATTTGGAATTGTTTTAAAATCTAGAAAAAATTAATTAATTAGATTAATTAATTTTATTTTAAGTGTCCTATTCACTTAATTGGATTTTTGACTTGATATTGTTGATGAGCTTGGCATATTCTATTATATACATTAAATTGAGAATAATTGAATAGGTTTTGAGACTTTTATTTAATTATTTTCTTTGTATGAAATTTAATTCACATAGTTGTACCTGGCTTGGAATGAACTTACAATGTGATATTAAATTAGGCCTTAACATGTTCATCAACATATATGAAAATAAGAATATTTAAATGAGTGTGGAGAACTTTATTTAATTATTTTCTTTGTGAAGTTTAATTTACCTAGTTGTGAGTTAGGTAGAAATAACTTGTAAAATGTTATTAAACTAGTCCTTGTCATGACCTTTGACTTGTATTAATTTTAGAATATTTGGAGTTACTATATAATCTTGAGAATTAAGTTATTTAATTTAATTAAATTTCATTATATGCTTCCATTGAGGTAGTTAGGTATTGAAGTTGTTTTCATGCTTAACTTATAAATTTGGAACTTGTTGTATGATTACATTATAGTATTCCATGAGTAGAAGTTACAGTTTAACTTGCTTTCATGCACATTATATATTTGACACGTCGTATGCCCTGGTAGCTTGAAGACATTGGATGAATATTGTGTGTATTACTTGACTTGTTTGTGCATAGTAGTTAATTATTACATTGTGTATATGTATTATACCTTGATGCACAACTTGTTGATTTTAGGAAAGCTTATAAGGCATTGTATTATGTTACGGCTAGGGCATGGCTCTAGTACGGGGATGAGAGCTCCCCCTACAACATATGGTACGCACTGGGTGGTTCCCTGAGGGCTAGTAACTCTAAAACACCAATATACGGTTCGCACCAAGTAGTACCTTGCGGGCTAGTAACCTGAGATCAGCTTGCTTGGTCATTGAGACTGCATATCCTTGTCTTTCCTCCACTAATTGATTTCACATTCAATTCCAAGTTGTTTAATATGGATTGATTTATAGCTTACGATGTGGTGTTTGACATTTCAATTAGGTGTAGTATACATGTGCTTAGTATACTTGCATACCTTGCTTTTCAATACAAGTTAATAGCACTAAATTGTTATAACATGTTATTTCTGTATCTTAGATTTTAAGTTGTTAACTTTGATAATCTATGTTTTGATGCGTTGTATGATAAGCGTCAAATATTTCATATTTAAGCGCCCTTAATTGCATTAGTTAAGCCCATTATTTGATCTGTATATATAGATTAACTACATTTTTATGTTTTTGCAGGTTTTATTGCTAAAAAGGAATAAGAATAAAGTTTTAAAGGGTTTCGAAGCACAAGTCATATCAGGTCTATCTTTCAAGTGATCATCAAAGAGAAATAACATGAAGAGCGATGGATGTAACCGAAGCTAAAGAGAGAAGTCTATGTCAGAGTAGCATGCCTGGCGTTCGGACGCAAGAACTGGCGTCTGAACGCCATCTTCCAAAAGCTCACGTCCGGACGCCCATTTTGGCCTCCGAACGCTAAACCATCAGGGCCTTGTGTCTGGACGCCAGTTTTAGTGTCCGGACGCGAGACCACGGGCCCCCATTTTCTTTAAGTCCGATTTTGTCTATCCTGAGATGTATTTTCGAATTTTAAATAAGGGATTTTGTATTTTGAACTGATAGGAGGATAAAGAGGGGAAAAGGCTGAAGGAGTCTGTCTCGTTTTTGTTTTTGGAAAAGATACAGAGAGAGAGGAGGATTTTTAGGGTTCTTAGAGGAGGCTTGCAAAGATGGTGAGAGAGGGAATTCTATTATCTTCTTCAATCCTGGAGGGTGTAGCCATATTCATGAGAGGCTAAATCCCTTTTCTAGGAGGCTGATGTAACCTAGACCAAGTAAACATGGTTTGATTTGTATTTCAATTTGGGGATTTTTACTGTATATATTAGTTTCATAAATTAGAAGTATTTACATTGACTTGATATTCTTTACATTAAATTGATACATGTGTTTATCATATGAATATATATTTGTGTTGATTTGTTATCTTGTCTTAGAAATCATATTGATGTAAGTATTACACTTGATTTCCTATACTAACAATGGGAAAGAATTTATGGAATGGTTATATTGGAATGAAATTAAACATTTATATAGGTTATACCTTAGAAAGGTGGACCATAGTACACCTTTAGATTAATGTAGTTAGGTAGATGGTCCAAACCAACTGAACATAGTCTATGATATTTAATTGATTCATATACTACAACATACTATTGAAAGACCTTGATAGGCCATGCCTAGGGAAGATGGTTCATACCACAATATAGTTTATGTGGATGAACCATGCTAACCAAAGATGGGTTATGCTGAGTCCTAAATATATGATCTTCTTGACGATGTTGTGGTAGTTTTATGCTCCTACACATCATTATATATATATAATTGTCAATCCCCAAGTTGAGTGCAAGTTCTACATGTTTATGAGGTTGAGGTGAAGTCAATTCCCTAGCTTTTTCTTTATAAGTTCAATCCATCCTTTTTGCATTATTTACTATTTTTTGAAAGTTAAATTTGTAGGTTAAGTGACAAACCAATCGATTTATCATTTCTTTTATCAAATAGAGGAAGTAATTTTATAATTCTGTTTGTCATAAACTAGCAATCCTTGTGGTTCGACAACCCCCTACTCTAGCATTAATCTGTAATGATGGATGTACTATTGTTATAAGTGGTATTTTTAAGTGGTACACATTTGTGCGCATCAACTTTTTGGCGCCGTTGCCGGGGATTGCATATGGTTTTGTATATATCTTTTCATGTTTTTGATATTTTTGTGTTGGTAAGGACTAAAGACTTTTCAGAAGATTTAATTGCGAAATTTGAAGTCTTAAGGACTTTGGGTAAGTTTTTGAAGTTCCTAGTTATATTTTGTTGGGCCCTTGTCGAGGCTATTACAAATTTATTATTTTATTCAGAGCATAGGTCCTTGTCGTGGCCAATTTAATTTGTTTTAATTATTGTTGAATTGAGGAGAAATGGATCAATGTATGTAGATGTATTGGAGAAGGGTTGTTGTCATTGTTGGGTTTGATAGTTGATGGAAGGTCGTAGATCATTATCTTTGCCACATCTTGAGGAACCAATTGATATCGTTTTACTTGAAAGAACTCTTAGGCATCAAAGAAGGAACCTTAGGGATCCTGAAATTTTAAGAGAACTTAAAATTGAAGTAGATAAAATGGCTAATGAACATGATAATCTCAGAAATCCTAATGCTGAAAATGAAAATTTAGCACCAATAACTCTTAGGGACCATTTTGTACCCTCTACATACATATTGCCATCATGCATTGTCGTGCCTAATGTTGAGGCTCATCATTATGAGATTAAATCTGCCATAATTTAAATGCTTCCAACATATCATGGGTTTGATAATGAGGATCCTTATAAACATATTGATAAGTTTTTGGAAATCTGCTCCACCATCAAGATGAGGGATTTTCCCTAGGATGCATTTCATATGCTTCTCTTCCCATTCTCTTTGAAAGATAGAGCAAAATATTGGTTAAACTCTCTTGTTGCTAATTGCATCACTTCATGGGTCCAATTACAACAAGAATTTCTTAAAAAGTATTATCCTGTGAGTAAAACCAATCAAATACATCGTTCTATTCTTAGTTTTCCCAAATTGATGGGGAAATATTCTATTAGATGTGGGAGAGACTTCAAGATTTTCTGAGGAAGTGTCTGCACCACCAAATTCCAAAGTGGCAATTGGTGCAAGCCTTCTATGATGGTTTGACAGAACCACATAGGCAATTAATCGATTCTTCATGTGGGGGCATGTTTATGTTCAAAAATCCAGATGATGCATGGACTCTACTTAAGAACATAAGCGAAAATTCTATGCAACATGGTTCTCGTACCCTCAAATCCGTGTCAACCACGGACTCTTAGGGAAGAATCTTCTAAAGTGGATGCCATAGCTCACAAAGTTTTTCAGCTTGTGGCACTACATCTCTCATCTTCTCAAAATTCTTCATCAAGTGCTATGTGTGCACATTGTACAAGTACTTTTCATAATGCGGAAGATTGCCCCACACCAGAGTAATTTTCTGAAGGTATGCCAGAACAGACAAATGCCATGTTCTCTCACCCTGAAAATAATCCTTATTCCAATACATACAATCTGGGTTAGAGAGATCGTCCAAATTTCTCGTGGAGGCAACAAGCCCCACAAAATTCATCATTTCAAGGTCATGGGCAATCAAATCAATGTAATTCTCAGTCCATGAACCGGCCATTTCAAGCTTCTTCAAGCTATCGTCCTCCTTCCTACAATGTAAATTTTTCTAATCAGAATCATATTCCTTCGCAATAGTCTCAATTGGATGAGCTAGTAATTTCCAATAAGCAGATAATGGCTATTCTTAGCGGTTGGCAATCAACTGTGCAATTGGTTAATACCCATTCTCAATCAATAACCAATATTGAAACACAACTGGGATAAATGGCTAATTTAATAAATCAGCTTCACAAGAAGGACACATGAAAACTTGCAGCTTAACCTGTGGTGAACCCGAAAGGGCAGTATATAATTGATGAGATCACTCCTCCGAGTGGATCAAATCTTGAGCAAGTTCAACCAATCACCACACTTCGGAGCGGAAGAGTTGTGGACAACAAGGTTGATGAAAAAGCTAAAATTCTTGCTTCCAAGGATTCAAATTCTTCATCCAAAAATTTGAAAGATAGTCCAGAAACTCCAAATCCGCCAATCCAAAAATGTTGAGACATCTTATGAGCCTAAGGTTCCTTTTCCTCAACGCCTCATAGAGTCCACACATTTTGGGAAAAAGGGTGATAAAATTTAGGATATGTTTGAAGTCTTTAAGCAAATAAAGATCAACATTCCTCTCCTTTACGCCATTAAGTAAATTCCACCTGATGCAAAATTTCTTAAAGATTTGTGTACTAAAAAACGCATTTCTAAGAGCAATATTCCAAAGAATGTGAGGTTAACTGAGCAAGCATGTATTATCATTCAGCATAATACACTTCCAAAGTTTAAGGATCCAGGTGCCCCAACAATCTCGTGTGTCATTAGAGAAATGAGATAGAAAAGGCCTTCATTGACTTAGGATCAAGTGTAAATCTGATTCCTTACTCAGTATACTTGCAACTTGGCTTAGAAGAACTCAAATCCACTTCGGTTGTCCTACAACTTGCGGATAGATCTGTAAAGCAACCTCGTGGTATCATTGAAGATGTACTCATCAAGGTGGACAATTTCTACTTCCCACTAGACTTTGTGGTTCTAGATACTGAACTAGTCCATAATCCAATAAACATATTCTTGTAATCCTTGGTTGGCCTTTCTTAGCTACAGCTAATGCTTCAATTAATTACCCAATCGGGGTGATGGGTATTTCTTTTGGAAATATGAAGGTGAAACTTAACATCTTTAGTGCTTCTCAACATCCTCAAGGGGAATATGAGTGTTTCTCTTTTGACATCATTTATGAAAGGGTTGAAGAATCTTTCCCATTATTTTAAGTCAAGATCCTCTTGAAACTTGCTTAGCTCATTTTGACTTTGAAAATTATAATATTTATCAATTCATTTATGAATTCAACACTTTGTTTGAACCCAATACAATCTCGGACTTTCCTCTTTGGAAAATGCCAAAGGAACCTCTTCCATTAATTTCCAGCACTCCTTCTGTCCCTTCATTAAAATCTCCACCTCAACTTGAGTTAAAGTCGCTTCCGGTCAATCTCAAGTATATATTTCTTGGTGTAAACAAAACTCTTTCGTTCATCATTGCATCGGATCTTTCAAAAGATCAAGAAAGTAGCCTTCTAGCAGTGTTACAAGAGCACAAAGAAGCTATTGGTTGGTCGGTGGCTGATTTAAAAGGAATTGATCTTTCTATTTGTATGCACCGCATTCTTTTGGAGGAAGAAGCTAAACCTTCCCTAGAGGTGCAGCGTTTGTTGAATCCAAACATAAAGGAGGTTGTCATGAAAGAGGTAATCAAGCTATTAGATGCGGGAATCATTTACCCCATCTCGGATGTGGGTGAGTCCCACTCAAGTTGTTCTAAAGAAGTCTGGCCTCACTGTTGTTGAAAATTCAGCGGGAGAACTCGTGCCACAACGTACTACCACTGGTTGGCGTGTGTGCATTGATTATAGAAAACTAAACTCTGTAACTAGGAAAGATCATTTTTCACTCCCATTCATTGATCAAATCCTAGGGAGGTTAGCAGGTCAAAGTTACTATTATTTTCTTAATGGTTATTCTGGTTATAAACAAGTGGCTGTAGATCCTTAAGATTAAGAGAAGACCATATTCACTTGTCCTTTTGGAACTTTCGGTTATCGTCGTATGCCCTTTGGGTTATGTAATACGCTGGCCACTTTTCAAAGATGCATGATGTCCATATTTTCGGATACGGTTGAAAAATTTCTTGAAGTATTCATGGATGATTTTTTTATCTTTGGATCTTCTTTTGACTCTTGTCTCCATAATCTATCACTCGTCCTTCAAAGATACAAAGAAACCAATCTGATTTTAAGTTGGGAAAAAAGTCACTTTATGGTGCAAGAAGGGATTGTCCTGCGACATATTATCTCTAAAAGAGGGATTGAGGTTAATAAGGCAAAAGTTGAATTAATTCATAGCTTTCCTCCTCCCTTTTCAGTGAGACAAATTCGATCCTTTCTTGGTCATGCAGGCTTTTATCGCCGTTTCATCAAAGATTTTAGTAAGATATCTTGGCCTTTGTGCCACCTTTTTGAAAAGGACACTAATTTCAACTTTGATGAAGCATATTTGGAAGCTTTTAAGAAGCTCCGTTCGCTACTTTCTTCTGCCCCAAACATGAAACCACCTAACTGGTCTCTCCTCTTTGAGATCATGTGTGATGCATCCGATTATGCATTAGTTGCTGTTTCGCTCAAATCAAAAATTTCTTTTGGGAAGACCCGGAGTTGTTCAAGTACTGCTGGGATCAAATAATCCGGAGTTATATTCCTGAATCTGAAGTCTAAAACATCTTGAAATTCTGCCACACTCTTGAATGTGGAGGACATTTCAGTGCCAAAAAGACTTCATCTAAAGTCCGTTAGAGTAGATTTTATTGGCCTTCATTATTCAGGGATGCTTATAACTTTTGCAAGTCTTGTACGCGATGTCAAAAGCTTGGGGCCATGTCTAAAAGGGACATGATGCCATTGAACTCCATTTTAATTATCGAAATCTTCGATGTCTGGGGAATAAATTTTATGGGACCATTTCCATCTTCATATGATTATTTTTACATTCTCCTAGCAGTGGATTATGTATCTAAGTGGGTAGAAGCTGAGGCAACCATAACCAATGACCATACTGCAGTGGTCCAGTTCATTCAAAAGAACATATTCAGTCATTTTGGCATACCTCGAGCAGTCTTGAGTGATGGAGGATCTCATTTTTGCAATCATTATCTTCGATCTGTTCTCCTTAAATACTCTGTCAGTCATAAGGTTGCCATGCCTTACCATCCTCAATCAAGTGGTTAAGTGGAAGTTTCTAATCGAGAAATCAAGCATATTCTTGAAAAAACGGTTCGACCGGATCGCAAAGATTGGTCATTACGACTGAACGATGCACTTTAGGCCTATCGAACTGCGTTTAAGATGCCAATTGACATGTCACCATACTGGATTATTTACGATAAGGAATGTCATTTTTCGGTTGAAGTAGAGCATCATGCAATTTAGGCTATAAAGCGGTTTAATTTTAATCTTGATCAGGCCGGCTCTAACAGAAAATTGCAGCTCAATGAGCTAGAAGAAATCCAGAATGAGGCTTATGAAAATCCAAAAATTTATAAAGTAAAGACTAAAGCATTCTATGATAAACATATCATTAAGAAATCTTTTGCTTCAGGTCAAAAGGTTTAGTTTTTTAATTCCAGATTGCAACTTTTCCCAGGGAAGCTTCGATTACGCTGGGAAGGTCCTTTTCTAATCACTTTTGTATTCTCTTATGGTACAGTTGAGCTGAAAGACCCGAAGAATGGGAATCTTTTTAAGGTCAATGGTCAGCGGCTTAAGCCTTACATTGATAACCTAGTTCTGGTAGGATATGTGGAATCTATTATCTTGACGGATCCAATTTATGAGGACTAGAAGGATTCCCATAATGCCTAGCTACCGACGTTAAATTTAACATTCCAAGGAAGCAATTCTTTCTATTCTAAGCTTCCTTCTATACTTATTACCGTGAACCAAAAATTCTCTACAAATGGTTAAATAGAATTTTCACTTCGCATTCTTCAAGAATCATTTATATGTCCATTCAAGTGGCCATAGTGGGTTTTTATAGTCATACAAAGGTTTGGTAACATTTTTGGGTGTCTTTGATCAATAATTCATAAAAGCTATAGAAGCACTCACGTCCGGATGCCATCCCTTGCGTTCGGACACCAATCATCACCTCATCTCGCATTCGGACGCCAACACCTGGAAGCACTCACGTCCGAATGCCATCACCGGCGTCCGGATGCCAACACGTCATACTTCTTGCGTCCGGACGCCTCCACCAGCGTCCGGATGCTATTCTACCACCATCAGCCTCCAATGCATAACAATCAATCATTAAGAGCCCTACTACAGTCCACGTCCAAAAGCCATGGATTGCGTCTGGACGTGAAAGGCCATGAAACAACCCGAGCCCAGCTCGGGTTTTATAAATTTCATCCTTTCATTTCCCTCATTCATAACCTACACCTCCCACTTCCTAACCCTACCTTCTTTACCCTCTAAAACTTGTTCTTTAACTCTTTCAATCTCCATTATTCATCAAATCATCCTCTTCCATCATCATCATTCAATCAAAGAAGGCAAGGTTTCATTCTCCAAATTCTAGAATAGTTCATAGAGATGACGGTTAGAACTTCATCTTATGGGAAATTGATTCTTTTTAAGTGAGGAAAGGTTATGTTTTCATTCTAGATCCAAGCTTGTTAGATTCAAATAATATAATATTCACAAGTGTTCTTTACTTTTCAGTCTTGTACACCTCGTGTTCGATAAAAGTTCTGAACCAACTTCTTTCACTCAAATGGCTTCTTCTTTTGCTTCTAAGTGCCCTCGTGCATCCGAAGAATCTTCTGAGGACACTCTTACCCTGGATTGGACTGACTGGGCCATTGAATGTGAGACCGAATTCACAATTGAGCATGAATTTCAAGACCATTCGGAAACGGCTTGGTCGGTTTTAGAATTGGAAAATCATGGTCTTGTCACTTTATTTAAGCCATGTACTCAGGTCTTCCTTCCACAAATCATCCAGCAATTCTATGCCAACATGTCTCATTCTTGCGCCAATCCAGACGTGATACGGACAACAATTGATGGTATGCCTTTTGCAGTCACCATCAATGACATTGCTACAACTTGGGACATTCCTCTGACTTTTCCGTTGAATGATGAGGATGAGCTGATTTATAGTGTTTGTCTAGACACAATTACGCTACAGGACATTATGCGTGAAATTTATCATAACAACTTTACATATCGTCAAACAACAAGCACTAACAAGTCCTATATTCCATGCTGAATTTGGTTTTTAGACTTTGTCCTCACCTAGAATGTCTTCCCAGTTGCTAGGCATTCCAAACGAAATGGTGCTTTCCTGAATACCCTTTATGCTACAGAAAGAGGATATTAGTTTTGTGTCCCATAGCTAATTTGGGATCAAATTCTGAAACTTTACTGTCACCTCATTATGAAGCAACAGGATAATGCTTTGACTTGGGGCATTTCTCTTTCCTTATTTGATCACGAAAATGTTATAGCAGAAGGGACTTAAGGTGGGCAAGAATGAGGAGAAAATGAATGATGTGTATCAGTATAATCTCACTGAATGGAAGAAGAGCCGCTTTCAATTAAAAAAGGGTAGACATCTACGCATGGGTGATGACTTTTATTGGGGTGATGTGAATATTCCTTTGGAGGCTGAACATGATGACCCTGCACCTGTTGGTCCAATGCCACCTGAGCTGACTAGGGCAGATTATGACTCTCTTAGCACTCAGATTGATGTTCTTCAGCTGTAGGTCGGTACTATGGAGGGAAATCTTAAAGATTTTCGTAAGGAAACAAGAGAAGGACAACAACATCTGCAGGTAATGATGCAGTCACTTATTGATCGTGGAGGTGCTGCTTCGAGTCCATCATCTTCCACCTTTATGGAGGATTTAGAATTGTGTTGCTCTTTAGTTTTATTTAGTTCATGCTATTTACTTCTGTTTTGTGTGCTTTGAATAATTTTAGGATTTGGGCCCTGTTTGGCATGACATTTGTGGGTGCACTTTTTGATGTGCACATATTTTGATTTTCTTTCCCAGTTTTGAATAAAGCATGACGTGGTACTTTATATTTATATCTTTACATATGTCGATACTTTTATACTTGGTGTATAGTTTTCTGAACAGATTATCAGGTCCAAGTTTGGGGGAAGAAATTCCGCTGTTTCACTACCACTGGTTGCATTAAAGTCACTGTTTCGCACTTGGTAGTTTCTCTCTTTTTACACTTCTATGCATGCTTAGTTTCTATACTTGTTCTCATACATTGAGGACAATGTATCATTTAAGTTTGGGGGTGTTGAGAGTTGGCAAATTGTTATTGTTTAAATTGTCATTGTTTATATATGGTTGAATTGGTTTTTTTTTTTTTTCTTTTTTTCTTTTCTTTTTTTTTTTTTTAAAAAAAAAAGAAAAGAAAAGAAAATGCATGTTTAGGCAAATGACTTTTGGCGTTGTTGGAATTAAGTTTGGGGGGGGGGGGGAATTTATGTGATTAATACAGCTTGTATGCTTATATAGGATATCAAGGAATGATTGAAAGTTGTCAGCATGATTGTTCAAATGAAAAAGGTCCATTGTATGAGTTAAATATTTTATTTTGGAGTCTTTCATCTCTAAGTGACTTCACAATGCACATTGAGCACATCGAAAATTGCATTCCCTTCCTTGTGGTTTTACTTAATTGACTCCCTGAATTAGTAAATCGGATGAATGAAATAATCCTTGGCATATAAAAAAAATAAAATGAATAAAACTGCATTCTTTCAACATGTTAACTGATTAAAAAGGAAGATAAGGAAAGAATGTAAGACGTATGATTAGTTTGAGTTTGTAGCCTAGCCATTCTGAGTTATTACGCCATTAGGAGTGTCTTTATACTTAACGCCCTAAAACCATCTAGTTTGGGAGTCGTTGGCTCAACGCTTGTTACATGGGGTGATTAGAGAGCTTAAGGAACTTGGACATTGCACATCGTCATACAAAAAAAAAAAAAAAAATACAAAATGTGTTCAAATAAATGTATGCCTTGGATTATGATTTTAAAAGATTGATTAAGGATGAAAAAATGTTGAATGAGCCATAAAAGGGTTAAAAGTGCATTTTAAAAGAAAATGAAATTTTGGTTCACTTCTAAGGATCTTGAGATAAAATTCTATTATAAATGAGATGTTGAAGATCATGTATGCGGGCTAGTCTGTTGATGCATGAGGGCTGGGAATTGAATATTGTTTTGAGATGTCATTGTATGCATACTTGTTGTAGTCTTCTTGATAGAGTTTTTCCCCAAAGTCATACGTTTTAATGTACACTAGAATAAGCCTTGTTGCTTAGTGTTTGTGTGTATCATTTCTAATAAATCCTCACGAGACTTCACTCGTCCTCTAGGGATACTTAGTGGTTTAAAAGGCTTGTTGCATATGCTAAATGCAATCGTCACTTCCACGAAAGAGGAGAAGTTTGTGTTTCAATTTTGTTTTGCTAAGGGACTAGCAAAATGTAAGTTTGGGGGTTTGATAAGCGTCAAATATTTCATATTTAAGCACCCTTAATTGCATTCGTTAAGTCCATTATTTGATCTGTTTATATAGATTAGCTACATTTTTATGTTTTTGTGTTTTTGCAGGTCTTATTGCTAAAAAAGAATAAGAATAAAGTTTTAAAGGGTTTCGAAGCACAAGTCATATCAAGCCTATATTTCAAGTGATCATCAAAGAGAAATGACATGAAGAACGATGGATGTAACTGGAGCTAAAGAGAGAAGTCTGTGTTAGAGTAGCATGCCTGGCGTCCGGACGTAAGAACTGGCGTCCGGAAGCCATCTTGCAGAAGCTCGCGTCCAGACACCCATTTTGGTGTCCGGATGCCAAACCATCAGGGCCTCGCGTCCGGACGCCAGTCTTCGCTTCCGGATGGGAGACCACGGGCCCTCATTTTCTTTAAGTCTGATTTTGTCTATCCTGAGATGTATTGTTGAATTTTAAATGAGAGATTTTGTATTTTAAACTGACGGGAGGATAAAGAGGGGGAAAGGCTGAAGTTATCTGCCTCATTTTTGTTTTTGGAAAAGATGCAGATAGAGATAAGGATTTTTTGGGTTCTTGGAGGAGGCTTGCAAAGATGGTGAGAGAGGGAATTCTATTCTCGTCTTCAATCCTAGAGGGTGTAGCCATATTCATGAGAGGCTAAATCCCTTTTCTAGGGAGTTGATGTAGCCTGGACCATGTAAACATGGTTTGTTTTGTATTTCAATTTGGGGATTTTTACTGTATATATTAGTTTCATAAATTAGAAGTATTTACATTGACTTGATGTTCTTTACATTAAATTGATGCACTGTTTATCATATGAATATATATTTATGTTGATTTGTTATCTTGTCTTAGAAATCATATTGATGTAAGTATTACACTTGATTTCCTATAGTGACAATGGGAAAGAATTTATGGAATGGTTATATTGGCATGAAATTAAGCATTTCTATAGGTTATACCTAAGAAAGATAGACCATACTACACCCTTAGATTAATGTAGTTAGGTAGATGGTCCATACCTACTGAACATAGTCTATGATATTTAATTGATTTCATGTGCTGTAACATACTATTGAAGGACCTTGATAGGCCATGCCTAGGGAAGATAGTTCATACCACAATCTAGTTTAGGTGGATGAACCATGCTAACCAAAGATGGGTTATGCTTAGTCCTGAATGTATGATCTTCTGGACGATGTTGTGGTAGTTTTAAGCTCCTACACATTATTATATATATATATAATTGTCAATCCCCAAGTTGAGTGCAAGTTCCACATGTTTATGAGGTTGAGGTGAAGTCAATTCCCTAGCCTTTTCTTTAGAAGTTCAATCCATCCTTTTTATATTATTTACTGATTTCTGAAAGTTAAATTCATAGGTTAAGTGACAAACCAATCGATTTATCATTTCTTTTATTAAATAGAGGAAGTAGTTTTATAATTCTGTTTGCTATAAGCTAATAATTCTTGTGGTTCGACAACCCACTACTCTAGCATGAATCTGCAATGATGAATGTGCTATTGTTATAAGTGGTAGTTTTAAGTGGTACACATTTGTGCGCATCATTGTATTTGAAGTTCTATTGTTAGTTAAAATTGCATTGAAATTAAAAATTGTATTTTGATAGTTTAGTGTAGCCTAGGATGATTCCTTAAACTTATTTGAAACATAAACGTTAGGTGGCATGAACCGTTCCGGTTGTTTTACGCATTTTAGGTTCCAAATTGATAACTTTGAATACCTATGTCTTGTTATGTTGCACTATATGCTCCTATGTTGTTAAATGGCATGAATGATGTGGTTTATGCTAAAAATACTCTAAGGTAGCTTAGGATGCTCCCTGAGTCTCACCTTTGACATAAACACTACGTGACATGACCGTATGAATGGATTTGTATTAACTTAATAAGTTTGTAAAATGATAGGTTTTTGTATGCTCATATCCTACGAGTAGCTTTATGTTACTCACCCACGTAGTGGAGACATTTTTCAGGTGCAGGAATCAAGATTCAAGATTCACATTATGCTTGGGATGATTTATAGATTTGAAGTTTATGATTCATGCAAATGATAACATGAAATGCTATTGTAGCTTTATTTGTCAAAACTTGTATATTTGATTTTAAACATGTAATGTGTGCATAAGCACACCTTTCGGAATGTATTTAACATGTATGAGATGAGGCCAGAGGCCAATGACAATTATTTTGTATCATATGTAACTTTTGACTTCATGAAATATTATGAAAATATTAAAAAATGACAAGTCATTGCTTCACCATGGTTGCATAAGGTGTGGGAAATCCATTTTTATTCTTCCATAGAGTCTCATTAATCATGTATGAAGTGTGGCCAATAGCCAAATAGTAATTTGAAACCATTTCATAATTTTGGATTTCAAAATTTTCATTTCATGTGCATTTTCGCCTTTTTTGGCCGTTGATAGGTCGTATTTTGTATCGACCATTTTTTAGAGCCGCGGACCATTCTCGTGCGCTTAAAAACACTAAATTCGTTTGTGTGCATAATCGTTTTAGCCTAAAAATGCATTTAGGGTCAAATGAACACTTGGTGCAAAGTTGCATTTTTCTCATTTTTGGATTAAACTGATTAGGGGCGTTCTGGGCATTTCACAGTGCGTTTTAACAGAATAGTCTACAAGCTGTAGAACAAATGACATAGGTTTTAACTCTACCAAACCTAGTTTCTCATACACCAAGGTAAGGAATAAGATTCACACTTGCTCCAAGATCAAGAAGTGCTCGCTCTATCATATTATTTCCAATGATGCAAGAAATTGTAGGAGCACCAGGATCTTTAACCTCAAGAGGAGTGTTGTACTTAAAAATAACACTAACTTACTCAGTGAGACAAATTTTCTTAGGAACTTGGCTTTTAGACTTTCTCTTAAGAGTGAACAAGTCCTTCAAAAATTTAGAGTAGGCTGGAATTTGCTTTATAGCATTAAGCAGAGGAAGATTGATTTTGATATGTTTAAAGACCTCCATCATTTCTTGAATTTTCTCCCCTTTTTTACCAAAATGGGAGGGTTCCTTGATACGTTCAGGATAAGGTGTTTTTTTTGGCTCATAAGCTGTCTTATGGTTAGGAGCAGATGAAGAAGTGACTCCACCTTTAACTCCTGTGGTGGATTATGGAATAGAACTTGAGGAAACATCTTTAGGATGTGGATTATGAATGATAGGAACAATGGGAACCCTAAGCCTCCCTTTTTCTTACTATCCTTTTCAACTTGGTTATTAGCCACTTTACCACTCCTCAATGTAGTGATAGCCTAAACTTGCTCATGATGAATACCTGAGGAATTGGTTTTATCAATTATGTAAGTCTGCCCTTTTGGGTTGGCTATTTGCTGACTAGGCAGTTTTCATCCTCTCTTCGAGATAGAGTACTCACTATTTGCCCAATTTGTGCCTCTAACTTTACTATGGCTTGAGAATGAGAATTAAGAAGTTAGGTATTAGCTTTAAGATCAACAAGAGCTTGAGTGGTTGATCCATAAAAGTAGAATTTCTAAATGGAGGTGGAAGATTAGGAGCTTGAGTGGGTTGATTCCTAAACTGAGGTGGACGATAAATACCAGATTAAATGAAAGAATTATTTTATGGCATAGGATTGGATGAATTTTGATATTACCCTTGAGATTGAGGAACAGTGGTTCCTTGATTTTGATTACGCCATGATAGATTAGGATGATCTTTCTAGCCAGGATTATATGTAGAAGAATATGGATTATAAGCTGGTCTAAAGAATGCAGCATTCACTTGCTCCTGTGGGATCTCAGATGATTGTTCCAACATAGGGCAAGTGTTAGCAAAATGGAAAAGAATAACATAGATTGAACAAACTTCCTTTGGCAAGGCAGTTTGTGGATTAGTAACAGGTGTAAAGCCAGATAATAAGATTTGATTAAACCTACGGTTTAAGGCTTCTATTTGAGTGGCTAACTCACTAGATTTGTCTACCTCATAAAGTTTTTCAACCTTATACATTCCAGGTGAAGACTTAGACCTAGAGGAAGAAATGTGTCGTATTGAATTTTCACTTAGGGCCTCAAATAGTTCCGAAGCATCAGCCGGACTCTTACGCAAAAAGGCTCCATTACTAGATACATCAACCATGTTTCTATAAGAATTTGAAAGATTATCATAGAAAATCTGTATTAAGTGTTAATGAGCAATATCATGGTATGGACACTTTCTTAGAAGATCATTGTATCTTTCCCATGCATCGTAGAGCTGTTCTCATGGGACTTGGAAAAATGCCATGATTTTTCTTCTCATTTATGTGGTTTTACCCACAGTGTAGTACTTTTTTAAGAACTCCTATTGCAACATATCCCATGAAGATATGGAATTTGTTGGAAGGGACTGCAACCAAGTTCTTGCTTTGTCCTTGAGAGAGAATTAGAAAAGTCACATCCTGAATGAATCATTGGTAAGAGTAGTCAACTTAGTAGTCGAACACAATTCCAAAAATACATCTAAGTGCTTATAAGGATCCTTTGTTGTAAACCCATGAAAGGTAGGAAGCATTTGGATCATAGCAGGCTTGATCTCAAAATGGGTTGCATTAGTATCCGAAAATACAACGCATGAAGGGGAAGTATATGTGGTTGGAATAAAATGATCCCTCAATTATGGTAGTGGTGGAGGAACAGGTGGAACTCATTCTCCATTACCATTACCATTACCATTACCATTACCATTGCCATTACCCGGTTCGTTACGCTAATTAGCCATATTATCAGATGAACTTCCTATTGTATGTAAATGTCTTTTAAGTTTTCTTAATTGACTATGAGTTCTCTTTATTTCAGGATCATGCACTAAAAGTTTTTTCTGAGTATGGCAAGTTAACATGCACTAATTCCACTAATCCTAATAGCAATAAAAATAAAATTTTCTAAGTAACAGAAAATAATATAAACTCACAGAAGGTTTAATAAATCGAAGCTTTTTATCCCTCAAGCGTCTTTGTCCTCACTGCTAATTTCATGTACCTAAAAAGAAAAAGAATTAAGGTAAGTTATCAGAAAGTCCAAAGACTGGTAAACCAAAAATAGAACTAATTAAAAACTAAACTAATAACAAATCTCCTCGGCAACGGCGCCAAAAAAGTTATGGTGTGTTTTTGCATGCCACTTATAAATTTACCACTCGCAACAGTACGAATATTTACATAATAGCACTATAAAGATGGTGTCGAACCCATAGAGAGATGAGTTATTATGTTTCGCTTTTAACTAATTTTTATTGGTTTATAGGTAACTGATTGAATTGATTGATTGGCTGTTACAATTATAAACTGAAATTAAACTAAAATTTAACTGAAATTAAACTAGAGTGATCAGAAAGAGAAAGGTCTTAGGGCTTTGACTTCACCACAACCTTGTAACCATGGTTAACCGTTTCAACTCTGGGGATTTAAACATATTATATTTCAAATGAATAGAACTCAATAACATTCGTTCAATTTAGGTTATAAAAAAAGATATTTTATAAAATTCAATTAATTATAACCTATCTGCGGTTAGCATGGACTATCCACATATCTACTCTAACTACTTTAATTACTTTATAAACAATCCATCTTTCCTAAACATAGACTATGAAAACATTCTTGTATAAAAAACGTTAAAACACCATTATATGACCTCTATTCTTATGTCCGGCAAGGCTCTGCCAGATACAGTTCAATAAGAATGGGTTGAGAGTAGAAGACGAACAGTTATATCTAAAATAAGGTAATAACATTTCAAAAACTATTTAAAACATTAAATCCAATTGAGTTATCTCAATTGCTCATAGTCATGTAATAAAAAACATAATATATATTAAAAATATCCCAGAGTTAATACAATTAAACCATAGTACTAGATTGGGTTACATCAGTGCCCTAATAGAAGAATTAGCTACTCATGGCGATGCCAGATATTATCTGTACTGTAGTCATCTCCATCGTCATGGACGACACTTCTCTTCTCAGGATCTTCACCTTCTAAGGTTATGGAAACCCTAAAAGCCACCACATTCTCAGCCTTCTGAATAATACGAGAAAAAGAACTTGGAATTTTGGACCTCTTCTATCAAGGCTTATGCCTTCTTTTATAGAAGAAAATAAGGATCTGGTGGGCTTTTAGGTCTCTGGCCTATCTGCAGTGAAATACACCTCAAAAAGGAATAATCCCGTAACTTAAAATCTAATCTGCCATGGAAAGCTCAAGCTTTAAGAAGTCGAGCTCGAGTTTAGAGGTTTAAGCTCCAGCTTTGGGAACAAGGCTCGAGCTTCTCTGTATTCATGCTCAAGCTTCAAGGAATGGTGCTCGATCTTCACTTTGACACTTAGCCAAATTTCTTCAACTATTTTCCGAAGTGTCTTTTCCTTCAACATTTAGAATATTTTTGGTATTAAAATCTTTTAACATTGCTCGATCCAAGATTCATGGGCTCGAGCACTAGGTACCAGGATCGAGCTTTAGGTACTCAAGGCTTGAGCTTTGAATGATGGTGCTCAATCATTGAGTCTTGTTACGAGGCCCTAGGAGCTTGGTTCTTTAATTAAATCAACTCTTCAACTTTCGACGACTTGTGCTCGAGCTTGAGGGCCAAGGCTCGAGGACCCTTAGGTAAGGCTTGAGCACCATCTGTTAGGGCTCGAGCTCTGAGGTATAAGGCTCGAGTTTCAATGCCTTGTTGAATTTTCTTTTTCTTTTGTTGCAAGGCTCAAGCCTCAAGACTTGGGCTCGAGCTCTGTTTCTTAAATTCTTCCAAACTTCACCATTTAAGCTCTCGGCTTGCTCTAGATGATCGGCAACGACTCTGTAAGCTTCGATATCATCATAAAGTCCCAGTTTTAACCATTTCTCTGGAAAAGTACCTATAAACACACATTAAACATGAATCAGTCTAACTATGGATGGAAGTATCACTTTAGGCCTTAACATACTTATATTTAGGGCCTTGAATATGCAAATATTCAGTGCTCATCAAGAACCATATTCTTTCAACGCATAAGGCATGATTTTGAAAACAATTTTTTGAAAAATAATACTTTCCAGCAAGGATCAACTCAATATGTAGAGATTGGCTCTGATAGCAAATTGTGAGTCGTACGCAGCGAAAAATACATAGAAAATTTTGTTTATTTTAAAACAGATCTGTGTCTTTACTAACTTTACTTATTTTAGCAATTAAATAATTTATCACATGAAGATAAAATAAAGCAAGGTATAAAGTTAGAGATGACAATAGGATTTTAGCGAGGAAACCCCAATTGATAAAAATACATCAACTGTTATGGGAAAAACCTCGTGGATTGTGTAGTACAAAGTAAACCGATCCACTATGCTTGAAATAAAGTACACTGAACTTTGACTCTGGCTCACACCCTATCGTTCTACTAAATACCAACTGCTGACAACCCTCTGGCTTTGCGACTCCCTGTCCAACAGCAACTTAACCTCAGGCTTATGCTTAATATTTGTAGAAGAGTACCTGGTAGATTAGACAACATTCCTCGAATGCTCCAACCCTTTCAAAGTGTGATTGCTTTTACTTTTGTTCTTCAATTGTCTGAATTCGATTTAGAAGTAAATTTGCTTTTATCTGATCGATGTAGATGCAACTGTATGATCACGATTAGTATTTGAACACCACAACTCTCAACTGACTAGGTGAATATGTATGTATTCTAGGAAGACAACAGAAAAATCAACTTTGATTTTCTGAGAGAAATAAACTTCCTAAGACTTTGTATAATATATGAATAATAAACCAATGTCTATGACATGGTTTATATAGAGGTTTGCAAAGTCCTATTCCTTTTGAAAATAAAGGAAAATTCATGCATAGGTTTTGGAAGGAAAATTGGATAAAAAAGGAATTAAGTAGAACAAGTATACTGTAATCTTTTTGCAGTCAGGACATTTGGAACCGGTTCCCAAATTCAGGTACTAGTTCCCAAAGGACATAATTCAACCTGAACTTGGAATTTTTGTATTTTTGGAACTCTAAAAATATACCATGTATATCACTGTATCCTAAGTGGGAAATAATGTCCTAATGTGTTGTTCTTGCATTTTCAATGATCAACAGTACTTTCCTCTTTTGAACAAACTTTCGAGTCCGTAGTCGATGTCAAGTCTGGTATGGTAACTGAAATTACAACTCGACTATGACTTGTTTTGTTATCGAAATATGCCAATTACAAAAATATATCTCACATGACCATCGCTTTCTACCACCGCCACCTCTACTGCCTTCTACCGCTACCTCCACCTACACTACAACTGTCTTCCACTGCCACTAACACCACTATCGTTGCCTTTCACCACAAACACACTGCAGCCTCCACTAATTTCCACCACTGCCACCAGCACGTCCACCAACCTCGGCCACTACCACCTCCACTACCCTTCACCACCACCACCATTGGTGTTACTGCCACCACTGCCGCCGTATTGCACCTACACCACCACTGATACCACCGACACCACTACAACCTTCCACCATCATCACCTCCAATATATGCTTTCATCATCACTATTGCCACCGTCTTCCACCAACACCACTGCCGCCTTCTGCCATTGCCTTCAAACACCACCACTTGTGTTGCCTTACACCTCCACCACCATTGTCGCCGCTATCCACTATCGCCACCATTTTTTAAAAAAAAATTATAGAAGAATATTATTAATTTGTTAATTTTAAATTTATTTGTAACTAAGAGGGTTATTTTGAAATTAATTCCATTCTAAATTTTAAATTGGTCAAACGAAAAACTAGAATGGTTATTATCATTACATTCCTATATATTTCATATTTGTAACCAAACAATAAAATGAGAATGATCATTCCATTTCCACTTGCATACTATTCCATTTTCACTTGTATTCCATACCATTCCTGCATACCAAACATAACATTAATTAATTTTAATAAATGAAATGACACAATTACTCTTTTAAATGTGGAGTCTGGGTACTTTAATTTTAAGAATAGTTTTGAATTGAGTTGGTGATTTTAAAGGATTTTAAGAAGAATAGTGATAAATTGTCAGAAAACTGAATATATCTGACTAAATTTATGTGAGTTGAGAATTACTTTGATCTACTATACTGGAGGAAAAATAACTGTCACCACAAGGTGTAAACTGGAGGAAAAATAACTATCACCACAAGGCGTAAAGAAACTAACTGCAATGTAGCATATACAAAAGAAATACCAGACATCATAACAGAATGACTCTCAAACACCTATCCGAATCACGTGCTCTTTAAATACTTTATTATCTTCGGCTGAAGACTTTAGTAAGAGGATTTGCAACAATCTTTCTGTAACCATATGGGGAAATCTTAATAGCACTTAAACCTTAACCTTCTGTGATACCCTTCGATTCTAGAGCCACGGGTGATCAAGTCCGAGCACAGATCTGAGGGATACCAAACAATTAAATATATAAACAAACATGAATACAAAAAAGAATAAAGAATAAATAATTAAATATGCCGAAAGAATTCTAAATAATAAATTCTCAAAGTATTAATAAAATAATCCAATATTCCAAAACCTCCATCATTATTACAACTCGGGAATCTATCTAGTGGACCCCTAATAATAACCCAACTGGAAAATAAATAACTGAACTAAAAAGGGAAAAGCAAAACTAAACATAAGTAATAGTCCTACGTAGTCGGAAGAATGAGTGACTATCTCTGCTCAGCACGAACAACCTCTAAGACTGGAACCGTTTGATTCCTGAAAAATAATAGTGGGTCAGGCCCACGAACAAGTTTTACTCTGCTACAATCCAAACAGAGATTCGATACGCAGATATATCCTAGACAACTCAACAATAGCTAAATAGTCCATATATGTATAAATACACACTATAAGACGCTCATTAGTCTATAGGTCTGTCTCAATCTGAATAGAAGGTAACATTCAAATCGCACATAAAGTGGGCATATATACTTAAACCTACCAGGGAACCAGGTGTCTATTATGTCCAGTTATCCATCCTAGGCGATATACGCACCCTAACCATGATCCTGAGAGTCAAGCCCATATCACGGTACCATAATCATATATATATAAATCCATCCAAAACCTAAGGTATGTCATTCAATTGTTTATTGACCTGACACAAATATAACTAGGACTTAACTTTTATAGTTAATCCATTTCCTTTTAATATAATAGGTAGGACTTAGTGTTTTGAACTACTCCATTCCTAATATGCCACCGTCCCATACCGGTGCATATAATCCATAAATCCAATAATTGATAAAGTAGAAATAAATAGTTCATCAATCGTAATCCAGAATAAACATAATAAAAATCTGATATGTATATGTCCATATTATGCATCCAACACAAGATTTAAAAATCATGTCACAGTCATTTAAATTGCTAAAAATAAGATTAAGCAATTATATCCTCTATATCTGTTAACAGCATGCAAAGTTGTTTAAACTTTTATACTGTTCAAATCATTAGCATATAGATATAAATTATGCAGTATGGGGTTTTAATATATCATGAAATATTATTTAGCATCCAATCATTAACCCAAAACAGTTCTGGAATCCCATAACATCCTAACAGTGCCTAAAAAAAACTCCAGTACATATTAAAGCAAAAGAGCCTGCTCTTTTCGAAAGGAGCCTGGTCTTTTTCAAAAAGAGCTGCCTCTGACCTGCTGTAACCTTCCTTTTCTGTCTCCGGCGACCTTCAACCCCTCTGTTCTCCATTGTTAATGGTCCTAAGGGTTTGAACTATGTCCTAAATAATTCTAGATTATTATATAAACCCAGTATGCATCACTAACAACAATTAAAACACATATGATGAAATAATTGATACGATAACCCAATTTCAATTTCAAACACAATATAAAGTTTAATTTATGGATTAACATGCACACAATGCCAATTTTAATGTCTGATTAATCCTGGAGATTATCTAGGCATGCACAGAACACAAGTTTAAGGGAAAGAGTAAGAGAAAGAATGTAACAACCCGATCATTTACCTCCATTTCCTTTTTCCTGAAATTTTACGAATGAATTTTTTTCGTTTAATTTTCCTTTTTGAACTTTGTTTCTTGTCACTTAGTGTCATCTCGAGTGCTTGGAAATGATTTTTGAGACTCTTTTACGTGGATTGACAACTTCCTTTGAGGACCGAGTCATTTCTGCATTTTCACTTTTCAGACACTATGCACTATTTCGTCTTTTTCCTTATTATGTCTTATTCCCATTTGTCAGTTTTTGGCACAACCTCACTTTTCATGCTCAGAGTTAGTTTTTGACTTCACATATCTTGATCTTGTGAGGTTTTCACGAAATACGTATCTTCATTTTTTCAAGAAAGTACTCTGGTTGCTCCCGGTATCCATAGGGGCATGGATGCACAATTCTTTAGAATTCTTTTCTTTCTTGGGGTGTTTTTCATAAATATCTTTTGAAGATATTTTATTTCAGGGGTATCTAAGAAAATATCTTGTGGAAGATATTTTCTTTTAGGGGCAGTTTTGCAATTAACCCTTTTGTAGGGGTCATTGTGCAATTAACGAAAGTTATTGCTAAATATCTCATCTGGAGCCTAGATCCTCGTACGGGATTCATTTTCACTTTTCGTTGATTCATAAATTCATAGAATTCCGTTCTGGTAATTTTTCTCCAGTTTCAGAGTTTCTGGACCCGATTGCCGCTAAACTTGTTTAGGGCATAACTTTCTTCTCGGGACTCAATTTTTGACGCTGTTTCTTCCGTTATTCATATTTTCTCATTTGGAATCTTTTTTGTTCACAGAGTTTTGCCTTTTGAGTGCGTTTGCTCAAAATTCACTTTTCCAGACCCGACGGGGCACTTTTAGGGTTTTTCTATAAATAGGGGACTTAAAGAGAAAAATCAGAATATTCCTCTCCTTATTCCTCTCCCATGGCCGGCCAAGCTCCCTCCCATGGCTGCCACCTTCTCTCTCCTCTTTTGGTCCACTTTTCCTTGCCGAAAAGTCTTCGGCCTTTGCATTTGTTGTTCCCCTCGTCGTGCTCTACCATTACCCCTTATTAGAATCCATTTCCGACAATTTTTTGAGTTCGGGTTTGGAGTCAAGTAAGATTTTCATGGGGCTTCTTACGGATTCTTGTTCACGGTGTTGTCCCCGACAAAACCTCTTGGTATCGTCGAATTCAGAGCACTTTTAATTCGGTGGGCCTTTGAGGTTTTCATCTCAAATTGAGGTAAGGGATGTTCTAGGTTTAATTCTTGTTATATAGCATGATATTGATGCTTATACGACTTGATTACATGCTTAAATATGAAATCTAGAGATTTTATTATTTAATTTTCTTATATTGGATTTGATTTTCCCGGTTGCTCATGACTTGGTTTAAACATGTAGCATGATATTATATTACCCCTTGATATGCTCATTGTCGTGTATTAAATTTGGAACATTTGAATAAGTATTAAAGCTTTTATTTAATATTTATCTTAAGTGAAAGATTAATTCACATGGCCTTAATTAACTTGAAATCGATATGTGTTAGCATATTAAATTAGGCCCTAGCATGCTCTTCAACATAGATTAATTTGAGAGTAAACGGTGATATTTTAAAATCTAGAGAATAAGTAATTAATTGATTAATTAATTTATTCCGAGTGTACTATTCACTCCATTGAAATTCCAACTTAGTATTCATGATGTGCATGCTATGTAGTTTCACATATATTTGATCTAGAATATTTGATTAGGTTTTGAAATCTATCAAATATTATTTTTCTAGTATTAAAGTTTAATACTCATGGTCATATCTTGCATGTAATTCACTTGTATCGTGTTTTTAAAACAAGCCTTGACATGTTGTATAATATACACTACATTGAGATAATTTAAATGTATTTCAAAATCTAGAGATTCTAATTAAAAGGATTAATTAAAATCCATTCAATGGTTCCTTGAACTTGACTAAGTGTCTAACTTGTTTTCCACGGTTTCCTTGACAAATTCCTTCACGTGTATCAATTCGAGAATAAACGGATAAGTTTTGAAACTCATATCAAATCAATTCCTTTGTATGGAACTTACCTCACATGGTTGTGTTTTGCATGAAAAGAACTTGTAAATTGATATTGAACTTGTCTATGACATGATCCTTGGCTTGCCTTGTAATCTGGATAATTTAATCCCTTGAGTAGATTAAAATCATTTCATGCTTCCATCGAGTTAATCTTGCATTGTTATAGAATTCTTATTAAACTTGTGAATTTGACTTGAATTTCATAAACTTGTATCTTTTATCAAGCATCGTGGCTCCTTGTGTCTAGGTTTCATTAATGTACTTAATGAATCATGTATCTTATACTTGTGGTATATTTACTTCAATGAATTGCATATGCTATATATCTTGGTTCTAATCTATATAGATGCATACCATGATTTCATGACATTTCACATGCCATTATAGTTGAGAACTTAGGGCATGACTTGTGTGTTCCAAAATCTTGGTTGTGCATGAGACGTGGTGAATGCATTTCTAGTATTTTGATACTATCTTGGTTTGCACAACTTGTTGATTTTGTAACTTAGAGATATCAATCAAGAATTGACATGGCTAGGACTTGGTTCTAGTACGGGGGAATGTCCTCCTACACTATAGTGCGCACTAGGGGAAAGGTACTCATGGGTTAGTAGCCTTAAATTGATCTCAAGAGTACAGTTTTAATCCGGGCGATATCTGAGTTTCCACATTAGTTGATTTCACATCTTGTCTTTGTCGTGTTATGTGAAATGTACCAATCTTGTTTAACTGTATAGATATTATGCCCTGTTCTTGATTCATGTATAACTCTTTTCGTGTTTCATGGAATGTTCCATCCTTGTTGTTTGCATAGATATTATGCCTTGTTCCTGATTTCATGTATAACTCTTGTCTTGCTAATTGGATTATCCCAATCTTGTTATTTGCATAGATATTATGCCTTGTTCTTGATTCCTTGTATAACTCCTATCGTGTAAATTAAAATGTTCTAATCTTGTCATTAATGTAGATATTATGCCTTATTCGTGATTCAAGTATACTTCATTTTCGTGTATTCTATCCTTGTTTACTTGCATAGATATTATGCCTAGTTCTTGATTCCAAGTATGCTTCTTGTCGTGTTCTTGGGTTGTCCCAAATCTTGACTTGTTTCATATGAGTATATATTATGATTCTTGTTGTTAGTACTTTAAGGTAGCTTAGGATGTGATGACGAGGCCGTTCCTTATACGCCAAATTGATGCAGTGAATGTGTGGTTCAAGAAAAGCCTTTTAGGTCAAATTTAAATTTATAAAAACCACTACCAACACTACTACTAAAGTAGCAAGAGTAAGTAGGGATCGTCCCAAGGGATTATACATGTTGGAATTTAACTTCAACTCTAATGTACCAAATAATTGCAAAGAGAGATTGATTGTTTGATTACACTAAAATTCAATTAATTAAAATAAACTAATGAGAGATAGGGATTTAAGAGATGAGAAGAGAGGACTTAGGGTGTTAGAATCACCACTAAGCTCATGTAATTAATCACTTGCTTTCCATTAATAGAGAATACATTGTTGTGAACAAAATGCGACTACCAATTGCAATATTAAGCATGGACCATCTAATTTAAGCATGAATTGTCTTACCTAAACTAATTGTAGCACAACCCATCTAGTTTAAGCATGACCCATCTAGGTAGCAACAATTGTAGCACACATCAATCAAGAGAATCATAGAATTTGCAATAATAAGCCATGGAATATCTAAGGAATCATAGATTGTCTACCTACCTACAAGCATGAATTAAATTGTAGAACAACCTATCAAGCATAAGTATAAACCATCTAATTAATTGACAAACCCATTCAATGAAAACCCATGCTTAGCCATCACTAAATCCTTAATTAATCACACATAGACATGCAACCAACATAGAGAATCTAGTGTAGAGATCAATTTCCCAAATAATCACACATAAGACAACATGTAATTAAAATATAGAATCAATAGAAAGAATTAATCCATATGAATCATGTAAGAAATAATTTCTAATTTAATCACACATAGACATGTAAATAAACTAGAGAATTAATAGGAAGAATTAAACCATAGAAATCATAGAAATATACCAAGATTCATGAATTTCACAAGGCTAGAACACTAATCACAACAATATATATAAATCTCCAAAAATAGAAATATAAGGGTTTAGATTACACAAGACTTAGGGCTCATCCAAGCCTTAAGTATAGATCTAGCCAATCATAGAAGAGGTGGATGTGGTTATGGAATCAAGCTCCAAATATGGCTCTATCTTCTTCTTCCTCTTCTTCTTTTTCTTCTTTGAAGCTTTAGAGATGGAGAGAGAGAGTGGTCTAGAGATGGATCTTGAGATGTGCCTCCACTTCCCCCTTTTCTTCTAACCGTAATCTCTAACTTTTCTAGAGAGAGAAATAAAAAATACAATGAAAAAAAATAAAAATGATAAAAGCTCCTTTACAAAATGGGTCACTTCTCTTTATATAGAAGGTCATTTTCTTGGTCACTAAGTCAGGAATATAGCCCCAAAAATATCTAATCTCGTACTATGTGATAGGTGGACTTTTGGGCGTGCACGGAATAAGACAGCTCGCTGCCAGCAATGTTCGATCGATCAGAGAAAAAGTTCGATCGATCATAGAAAAGTTCGATCGATCAGAGAAAAGTTCGATCGATCAGACTTTGACCAATCTCACTTTTTTGATCGATCTCACGATCGATCTCATTTGGCAGCTTTTCAGGATCAGCCTCTTTTTGCTCCAAATCGGCCTCCTTTTGCTCTGAATCCTCTCCAAAACTTAGTTTGACTCCAAAAAGGCCTTAAGAAATCATTTTTAGCCCATTTTAACATTGTTGACCTGCAATAGACAAAAACACAAATAAGTACTAAAACGGGAAAATAAGATAGATAAAGGTCCTACAATACTCAAGCTTAAGGGGTTTAAAAGTATACTTTTCAGTGCTCATCAGGATGCTCCCTGAGTTACATCTTGACATAGACGCTAGGTGGCATGAGCCCTTTAACATATTTCACCTTAAGGTGATAAATTGTAAAATGCTAGGTCGATGCATGCTAATCTCCTACGAGTAGCTTTACGTTGCTCACCCCAAAGTTACTGGGGCATATTTCAGGTACAAAGACTTGGTTCGTGATGCTTAGCATTCCTTGGGTGGTTTGGAGACTTGGAGTTTCCTTTTAAAGCATTCTTGTTCACATGCAAGTGTTAGCATGCTTGATTTTACTTTTAATGTTGTAATTCATAGTTAGGTCAAAAATGTTATTTTTACCTTGAGACATATAGCGTGTGCCTAAGCACACTTTTTGATGTTCATTTGATGTATATGATATGTGACCAAGGGCCAAATTTCACTTGAAATCCATGTATGCACATAAATGTTGAATCTTGCCCTTAATGAGAAAAGTATGAAAATTAGGGTTTCAACATGTCATTTTTGCACCGGAGTATGCATTGTGTATGAAATTCATTAATTGCCATTCATTTACCATGTATGAGGTGTGGCCAAAGGCCAAACACCATTTTGTTTTCACTTTCGTATTCTTGTTTCACATATTGTATTTTTGGGGCTAAATAGCAGAATTCAAGCCTTTAAGGGTTCATTTTCAAATCGGGTGGCGTGACGTGTGTTACGGCACATCCACTAGGACCTATTTCATATGTATGAAGTGTGGCCAGGGGCCAAATGGTCATTTAAAGTCATTTGATAATTTTGGTTTTCAATTTTCCCATTTCAAGTTCATTTTTGCCTTTTTGGCCGTAGGGGGGTCGGATTTTGACTCGGCCATTTTCGGGAGCCACGAGTCATTCCCGCATGCTCAAAATCATTATTTACGTTTGTGTGAATGATTGTTTCCATGAAAAACCCTTTTGTTTGTGTTTTGAGCCTCCTATGGACTCATTTCACATTTTTGTTGAAAAACTCGGCCCAAGGGCATTTTGGGGATTTTCTTTGGGAAATAAATTCCGTTCTCAACTCTATCACATAGAAAATGCAATTTTAGGGGGAGTTTCTTCATAACATTTTTCTGAAAAATGTCATCTTGATCTCAAAAACCGTGTCCCAAACTCATTTTTCTGCTAAAACACTGTTTCTGCTGCATTTTGGGTGTTCTGTTCAAGTTGAACTGGTTCAAGAATAGTTGAACCAGTTCAAGGGACATTTTTGTTTAGCTTTGGGTGTTCTGCCAAAGTTGAACCGGTTCAAGATATGTTGAACCGGTTCAAGATATGTTGAACCGGTTCAAGATATGTTGAACCGGTTTAAGTCTTCCAGAGTTTTTCAGTTTTGGATTTCGAACTTCAAACAGTTGTAACTTCTTCGTTTCAACTCGGAATTGGTCCATTCTTGAGTCTAAACTGACCGCGTCGAAGTCAGCTTTCCAATGGTACCAATTTTAGATTCAGATTCTTTTCCTAGATCAATATATCCTCATTTTAGTGAGAGGGTGTCGGATTTCGTTCAAACCGGGATAGGGTTCAACTGGGATTTCAGTTCCTTTGGCCTTGGGACTTCATGTGAGGTTACCAAAGGTTGGTTTTGAATGTTTTTAATCTCATTTGACTTGTTGGAAGTCAAATTCCTTCCTCTTAGGGTAAAATAACCATTTTACCCTTAGACCTTTCTTCGGTAGGGCTTTCATACCCTTGTCTTTGTTTTACTTCCGCACTTTATTCCTTCAGGTTCCATGACCTCATGGAAGGTTATCAAAGGGGTCTTAGAGGTGTGTTATGCCTTGGGAGATCATTGTCTTGTTTCTTGCTTCCGCATCTAGATCCGTTAACAGGTTAATCTTCGATTTATCACTGTAGTTCCGGGTTGAATCAAAACCCGGGTCGTTACAAAGAACTTGCCTCTAAGATTTCGGATTAAAATCTCAACATCATTGTCCTTGATTTTCCGGCAAATCCTTCACTGTTCTCCACTCCTCTACTGCTCATGGTTCAACCTACAAACAGTATTCAATAACTTCCCCTTGATTCAGCTTTTGCTCTCCGCAAAAACCCTAGCTCATTCCCTTATTTCTTTCTCAAACCTTTCTGTAATATCTCTCTGCTAACACTGTTACGTGAAAAGGGTTCTAAAACACTTGGCCGACACATAACACTATATATATAGGCTTATATGAAAACCTAATTCTAATTAAATGAGGAAACAGAAACGAAAAATAAAAGAAAATATAATATAAAAGAATTATATATATATATATATATAAGTCTGCCATCCCACACGTAATAATTACATATATATACTAATCCCTAAAACCATATAATACATATATACAAAATATTAATACTAATTTAATTATAACTAACACTAATAATTAAACTAACCTTATATACACATATATCCATTTATATATGTATAACCATCCATAGGTAATAACCGTACCCATTTAATTCCCTATCCAAGTAATCCATGTGACCTAAACTGTTGGTCCATTACTACTATTCAAGCCCCACTCCATTAAATTTAAACAATAAATTTAAAAGTCCACATAAGCATATAATAATAAATCAATTAAATAATTAAGTAAACAAATAAATCAATTAAACAATTAAACAAAAAGCTAAATAAACAAATAATGAAAATAAACAATTAACCAATTAAACAAATAGCCATATAAACAAATAATGAAAATAAACAATTAACTAATTAAATAAATAGCCATATAAACAAAATAATTGCAATAAAACCATAAAAGAAATACCGAGACTATCCTTTTAAAATTAGGGGTATTACACATTCTTACTCTTGAAAATGTACTTTATGTCAATGGACTAACTACGCTTGGTCACCCTGATAAGCGCCGAATATTGCATATTCAAGTGCCCTAAATTGCATTAGTTAAGTCCATTATTTGATTTTATTATGCAGATTATCTTCATTTGTGCATTTTTGTTTATTTTCAGGTTCATTGGCTTAAAAGAAGCAAGAATGATATTTTTGTTGAAATTTTGAATGCAAAGTGCTCAATGCTGAAGCTTGGCAGCAGTGGAACCTGACTTTTGTCGCCATTTTTGACCTAGAAAACTCAAGAACTGGACTTCCATCATAACATGAAAGATTTAGAGCTCTGAATCAGCTTTCCAAATCTTTAAGCGGTTTGTCATTCGGAGTTTGGAGTAGAGAGTTATGATCTTCTTATTAGAGGTGCTCAGAACTGCCTGGCAGCAATGAGTTTCTGCCTTGATCTTCAATTTCGACCAACCAACTTGAGAATTGGATCTCCACCAAAACATAAAGTTTTTATATCTCAAAATCAGCTTTCCAAATCTTTAAACGGTTTGTCATTCGGAGTTTGGAGCACAAAGTTATAGCCGTTTTACCAAAGTAGGTCCGAGCGAAGCAAAGCAAGCATGGAGCAATCTGCTCCATTTTCGAGTGCTCGAGGCCCTATTTTGAGCACTCGAAATTCAGGCAGAATGCAGCTCATGACTCCTCATTTTCAGCCACTTGCTTCATCGGATTCCTCAATTTGAATCTCCCTCTTTTATGAAGTGGTTGGGAATGTTTTTGGAGGAGAGGGAGGGCTTTATTGGAGGAGAGAAGGCAACCAAAGGCCACATATATCCTATCCTTCATTTTTAGAAGAGGGGAGGAGAGAGAAGAGAGCAAAGAGGGTGGTGTTCTTGAGTGCTACAGTAGGAGCTCGAAAATGGAGATGGAGGCTTCTTCTTCTTCTTCATTCCTTGTAGTCATGGGTAACTAAACCACACCTAGGAGGTGATGAAGCCTCCCCTTGTTGTTCATGTTTTAGATTAGGCTATGTTGGGGATTATGATGTATACTTTTGGCATTTTCATAGTTAGAGCATATCATCTCATGTAATGAACTCTAACACTTTTAAATGATTAATGCGAGTTTCTTTTGCTTGTCTTAATGATCTTTGTATTAATCTTATTGCTTGCATTCTCATAGTGACAATGGGAATCAAACTATGATTTGTTTTCAAGGTATGTTGTTAGAAAAATGGATAGTCCATTGCTTAGGAATTTCCTTTGATGGGTTATGCTAGTTTCCTACCTCATGTGCTTTATCATTTGGTTATAAACTTGATAGTTCTTGCTTGAGTGAATATGTTGAGGGCTACACTTTAGTTTAGGTAGCTCAAATGTATGAATTTTTGAGGGATTATTCTTGTTTAATGATTTAATGAAGTTTTCCAAGAGTGTATGGTAACATAGTGTTGCTATATATTCCATGACCATTTTATACATTGTACCTCCCCAATTTAGCCTTAGTCTAACATGTACTTAGGGTGTAGTGTGGATTCATCTTCCTAGTATTTTCTACTTGTATTTCACTTCCTTTAATTTAATTGCAATTTATTATTTTATGCATTTCAATTTCTTAGTTTAGTGACAAACACACAAACCTTTTATAAACCTCCCTCATCATTCTAGAATGATTCTAGACATTTAGGTTGTATTAGACTAGCGCAGTCCTAGTGGTTCGACTTACCCGACCAATAGCCCTATTTTACAATGATTCGTGCTATTGCGAAGGTTGATGTTAATTGACCAACCGATCAATTTTTGGCGCCGTTGCCGGGGACTGCAAACGGTTTAGCAACCAAAGTTTAGGGTTAAATTTAGTTTGATTGTGCATATTGTGTTTTGTGCATATTTTTCGTGTGGTTTAACCATTTTCGTGTTGTAAGATTCTAGGGACTCGACTCTCGCCGTGGGAACGCTAGCAAAGTGTAAGTCTAGAGGACCCTAGGTAAGCTTCTTGACCTTTTAGTTTCGTATTGTTATATATTGTGCATGTGTTAAGCTTAGAAGTAGTTAATTTATTTGCAAGCCCTTGTTGAGGCTATATTATTGTTTTAATTTCGTGTTCAAGCATCGGTCCTTGTCGTGGCCATTTATTTTCTGTCTTGATAATTGAGGAGAAAGGGAACATCGTATGTGGAGTTGTGGATAATGAATTGCTTTGTTGATTATATGCTGTGCTGTTGATGTTCGGTCGTAGGTCACTCTCTCTACCCACAATCGATTCTCCCATTGATATTAACTCTCTTGAAAGAACTCTTAGACGGAACCATAGGGAACCTACTCTTACACGGGATCTTGAAACTGAATTTAATACAATGGGGGATAATATAGGAAATCCGGGGAATGAAAGGGCTGAAATTCCTAATATCGAGCTAATGACTCTTAGAGATCATTTCATCCCTACCACCTATGCTTCTCCATCTTGCATAGTGATGCCAAACATCGATGCAGCTCAATATGAGATCAAATCTAGTACCCTCCAAATGCTTCCATCTTTTTATGGTTTTGATAATGAAGATCCATATAAGCATCTCGATGAGTTCCTTGAGATCTGTTCGACCATCCGGTTGAGAGGATTTCCTGAAAATGCACTCCACTTACATCTTTTCCCATTCTCCCTAAAGGATAGGGCAAAATATTGGTTGAACTCCCTCGTTCCCAACCCTATTACTTCTTGGGCTCAATTGCAACAAGAATTTCTTAAGAAGTATTATCCGGTGAGTAAAACCAACCAAATGAGGCGTTCCATTCTAAGCTTTTCTCAAGTTGATGGAGAACAACTCCACGAGACTTGGGAAATGTTACAAGATCTTCTTCGGAAGTGTCCTCATCATTTGATCCCAAAATGGCAATTAGTGCAAGCTTTCTATGCCGGCTTGACCGACACCCATAGATTCATGGTTGACTCTTCTTGTGGTGGGATGTTCATGTCCAAGAATGCGGATGAGGCTTGGACTTTACTTGAGAATTTGAGTGAAAATTCACTTCAACACAATTCTCGTAGGGCTCCGACCTCAACCACTCCAAAGAACACCAATCCTTGTCAACAAAAATCAATAAGGGAGGAATCATCTCAAGTGGATGCCATTGCTCATAAATTCTACCAATTGATGGCACCACATCTTCCCCCTTCATTGTCTCAAAATTCGGCAAGTTTGGTTTGTGCTTCATGTACTAGTCCATTCCATCTCTCGGAAGATTGCCCCACACCGGAGCAATTTCCCAATCCCAACCAAGAGCAAGCTAATGCCATGTTCTCAAGGCCCGGGCATAACCCGTATTCCAATACATATAATCCAGGTTGGAGGGACCATCCGAATTTTTTGTGGAGGCAACAAGCCCCACAAAATTCCCAACTTCAAAATCAAGGGCCTCAAAATCAGCCCTCTTCTCAATATCAAGGTAAGCCTTTCCAAGCCTCTTCAAGCTACCAACCTCCATACAATCCAAATGTCTCCACTCAACCTCCTGTGAATCCAATTGATGAGATAGTGGCTGCAAACAAGCAAATGATGGAATCATTAAATGTGCAAATGATGGAATCATTAAACAAGCAAATCATGGATTCCAACAAGCATCTCTTGACATCCTTGCAACCTACTCTCCAAATGGTTCACTCCCATACTCAATCCATAGCTAGGCTCGAAAATCAAATGGGACAAATAGCTAACCAAGTGAACCAACTTCTTCAAAAAGACAAGGGTAAGCTTCTGGCTCAACCATTTGAAAATCCTAGAGGGATACATGCAATTGATGAAACCCCTCTTCCAAGTGGGCCGAGTCTTGAGCATGTTCAAGCTATCACCACCCTTCGGAGTGGTAAAGTGGTTGACAACAAGGTCGATGGAGACAAAAGTGAACAAAATCCTCCTTTGAAAAATCCAAATTCAAGCTCTTCCAATCCAAATCCAAGTTCTTCTTGTCCAAATACCATTCACAGAAATCCCATGCATGTCACCCCAAATGTGGAAACTACTTATGAGCCAAAAGCTCCATTCCCTCAACGTCTTCAAGAGTCGACATATTTTGGGAATAAGAATTGCAAAATTCAAGACATGTGGGAGGTCTTTAGGCAAGTAAAGATCAATCTTCCTCTCTTGGATGCTATCAAGCAAATTCCTCCCTATGCAAAATTCCTTAAGGATTTGTGCACTCAAAAGCGCACTTCCAGAAGTCATTTACCAAAGAAAGTGAGGTTAACCGAAAATGTTAGTGCGATTATTCAGCACAACACTCCTCCGAAGTATAAGGATCCGGATGCCCCCACAATCTCTTGTGTCATTGGTGACAACAAAATCGAGAAGGCCCTCATTGACTTAGGAGCTAGTGTGAATTTGATTCCATATTTGGTTTACCTACAACTTGGTTTGGGAGATCTTAAACCAACTCCGATAGTATTGCAACTTGCTGATAGATCTATTAAGCAACCACGGGGAATCATTGAAGATGTTATCATAAAGGTGGATAGGTTCTACTTCCCAGTAGACTTCGTGGTTCTTGATACGGAACCAGTCCACGACCCAAGAAAACACATTCCCATAATTCTTGGACATCCTTTTCTAGCTACAGCTAATGCTTCTATTAACTGTAGAACCGGATTGATGGATATCTCTTTTGGGAATATGAATGTTAAGCTCAATATTTTCAATGCTGTGCATCTTTCTCTGGATGAGAGTGAGTGTTTTGCAATCACTATTGCTGATGAACTCATTGAAAATCCAATTCCACCTCCTTCAACGGAGGATCCCCTACAAGCTTGCTTGGTCCACTCTGATTTTGAGGATTTTGATGAGGAAAAATCCATTCGGAAAGTCAACTCCTTACTTGATATTCCATCACCATTTTCCTCTCCTTTATGGGTAGCACCAAACCCATCTCTATCTTGGGAATGTCCATCTCCTTCCATTTCTTCAGCGGAGTTACCTCAACATTTTGAGGGTGAACCATCGGACAAAGGTAAGGAGAATGTTGACAAGTTGCTGGAAATTCTTCCAATCATTCCGGCCCAATCTAGAATCATTGTCCATGATACTCAACCTGTGAATAAACCATTTGAGTACAATGAGGTATATGACTTGGAGATTGTAAATATGAAAGGTCATGATCCTCCCATTGTTAGTCAAGACAATGACATTCAACGAGCCTCCATAATCTCGAACAAGCAACACCTTTGCTTAAATCTGAAAATAAAAGAAGTGAGATTAAAAGCGATGCTCAAATCCTCTAAGGCCAAACTTGTTTCTCTTCGGAAGGATCAATATCCCTCACCATTCATTGATCCAAGTTTGAGACCATATGAAGGAGGCAAGTTGCATACGGAGCGTTAAGGATCCATCTCTCCAATGGATCCCGATCCTGGTTCGTCTAGCTATCGACATTAAATTTAGCAAAGCAAGGGAAGAAATTCTTTCGATGTTCCAAGCTTCCCTACCTTCTTAAATTGCTCGTGCCTTGAAATTTTCTGGGAAATGGTTTAGAAAAGCCAAAAATTTGATTTTTCTGAAATGGTCTTCAGTTGTGTTCCGCAATTTTAGACCGGCCTCTTAGACCTTCTCAGCTCTAATTTTCATTCTCGGAAATTTCCATTGCTTTCTAACAATTTCATAGGATCTTTGGCATGCAACTCATGTGCACAACCTCTCATTTTCAATGTATTGTTGGATCATGGTTCCCCAAAATTTTCCATACATTGGAGATGAAGTGCAAGGTTTAAAAAAACAAAATTTCCTACATTCATCCATGCATTTGAAGAGACCAAATCCCATCCATGCATTGAAGAGATGTTCTAAGGTTTAAAAATTTTCTCAAAATCATCCATGCATTATGTGAGGTTGCAAAAGTTGAGAAATCTTCTTGAAATCATCCATGCACTCATTGAAATTTTTTTTTTTGCAGAGTTTGACAATTTTCCCTCCTTGCATTAGAATGGATTGACGTTCAAAAGTTTGAACATTGTCCATGCATTAGAAAGAAGTTAAAAAGTTTTCAAAATTTTCCATCCATGCATTACATTGGAATGAATTTGCAAAGTTTTAAAAAATTTTCTGAAATTTAATTCATGCATTGTGTGATGTTGTAAAGGTTTAAAAATTTTCCTACATTTATCCATGCATTGGAAATGTGTTGCATTTTGAAAATTTCTCCAATTTGATTCATGCATTAGCAAGATGTTGTAAAGTTTGACACATTTGTTTCAGCAATTGCATCCATTCAAAATGCTCACTGGGCCAAGATTTTAGTGCTCGAATGATCTAACCAAAATTCCATGAGCTACTGCCCATTTTTGGAGCACTCTAGCTTCCATTTGGATTGCTCCAAATTACCACACCAATTTTGCATGCTCACTGCCCAAGTTTGGAGCGCTCTAGCTTCCATTTGGAGCGCTCTAATTCCATTTTAGAGTGCTCTAAATGTGAACCATCAATCCCAAGCTCACTGCCTTCATTTAGAGCACTCTAAATTCCATTTGGATTGCTCCAAAAATTCAGCCCTTCATGTGCAGCTACTGTCTCCATTTCGAGCACTTGAATTCCAATTTTGAGTGCTCGAACTTCCATCCCAAACATCCCAAGCACACTGCCTCATATTCGAGCACTTGAAGGCCAATCCAGAGTGCTCGAAACTTCTACAAAAAACAATTCCGAGGCTCTGCTTGTTTTTGGAGCACTCGAAGCCAAATTTCGAATGCTCGAAAAACCAAACTCATCCCTCACTCTCTGCTCGAGCATGCTCAGCACCAAACCCCTCCCTTGCAGCATCAACCACTTCACAACACCTTCCTCCAACCCTTACCCACGACCTCCAACCCCCATGCATGCTCCCCAACTCACAAACTCAACCTCATCTCAACCCATCAACCCCTCCCACACCAACCAACCTCCATGCCGACACACCACTTCTTTGCAGCCACCCCACCAACCTTCCCAATCTCGACATCTCTCTGCCAACATTTCGAGCACTCGAAGTGGGACTTCGAGTGCTCGAACCAAGCTCTCACTCTCTCTCTTTTTAACCCTGAAGCCACACCAACACCTCACTCTCATTACCCCCTCTCGGCTGCAACACTACCCACTTCAACTCCCTCTCCTCCACCATCAACTCAACCCACATTGCCAACCACCTCACCTCTCTCTCTCAACCACTCTTCACCTCTCTCTCTAACTTCACCACCCTCCTGCTTGAACTTCTCACACACCACACCAACTTTTCTCTCTCTCCCACTCACAACCAAATTTTAAACCACCAGCTTGCAACATTCCATGACCTGCATCAAGACCTTACCTTCACCCTCTCGGCCATCCTCACCAACCACCCATCAACAACCAAACCAATCAACCACCAACACCCACCTCCTACCCATCACCACCACTTATCCTACGCACCAAGGGCCCTTGGTTCTCCATTGTTGGGTAAGTTTCTTCCTTCTCTTTCTCTTTCACATTTTTGGTATAAATGGAGGATGGGCTTGCATGTAATGGAGCTTTGTGATTGTTTGGGAGTAGTTATTGCAATTGCAGGGCCAAAAATTTTTGGGTTTCATCATCCACCCCACTCATTTTCACCTTCTCCTTTTTGTGGTACACGCTAGGTGTTCGCTGAAATTCCTCAACCAAGTCCACCTCTCTAAATGTCTCGTGCCGGTCCTTCTCGCCCTCCTAGACCCTTTGCTAGTGCCCGTGCTGTCAATCGTGAGCGACCACGTGATCCTTGGGATCGCAAACAACTCAACTACGAGCTTTCTTTTCCGCTCACGGATGCCTTTGACATTCTACCCACTACTTCGTGGGCTGTAGCCGAATTGACTAACCAGCGTCTGCAGCATATTTGCACGCCCCTTGCCAGGGTTTCCTACCCCCGTGTAGTGCGCCTCTTCTACCAGAATCTCCAATGCCCTGAAGAGCCACCCATTTCTCTCCCTACATCCATTGATGGCACCACCTATGCTTTCACTATGACTGACATCATTCAGGTTTCTGGTTACCCCATTGAGTGACCCGCTGACCTTTTGGACCCTACTGGCCATACGTTGTATGAGCTGGTCCATGATATGACTGTCGAGCAAGTAGTCGCCGCCATTGGCAATGTTGACGATCCTAATAAGCCCCGGTCTTTTATTCGCAAAACCAATCTTCCGGAACGCCTCTGGTTCATTGACACTGTTTTCAAGCACAATGTCTGCCCTTTGGTACATAGCACCGAGCGTAGGGGCCTCCTTTTGCAAGCCTTATATGCCATGGACCAAGGCCAATGGTTCTCCATCCCGGAGCTCATTTGGACAACATTTATGAAGTTTTGGTATAACGCTCATAATGCATGAGTTCCGTGAGTTGAAAATCGGAAATTGCCTTTGCCGTTTTTTATCACTCGGCTCCTAAAGCACAAGGGTTTCATTGTTCCTCCCCATGAACCAAAAGGCGAAAAGATTAAAAATTTTACCAAGCGTCGGTGGATCAATATTCTTAGCCATTCTAGTACCCCTCAGCCTGCTGCCCCCCTGTTCATCCAAGCTCCACCTCCTCCTGCTTCTGAGGATGCTTCCATGGCAACAGCCGCTGCAAGGTTAGAGCCTCCGGTCGACTCTCAGCAGGACCAGGCTTTCATCCGGGCTAGCATTGCCGGTATTCATGAACGGATGGATCATTTTGAGAATTCTTTATCCGCGTACACTCGGACTATGTGTGAGACTTCTTCCCATGCCGAAGAAGATCGTCGTCTTGCTGCTGAAAACCGCCGTGTCGCAGCTGAGGAATGTCGTTTGGCTTCCGCCGAACGGCGTAAGACTCAATCTCTCCTCCATTCCGTCCTCGCCCGTTTACCCTCTGGCCCGTAACTTGTTGCGAGTGTTGGACCTTATCTTTTTGTTCACATGTAAATATTTCTCTTGTATCTTTTGTTTTACTTTTGAACTTTTAGAATTTGCTATGTATAGGTTGCTCTAGTAGACATAATCTATGTACAGCTCTTTTGTAATCATGTAAACTCCCTTTTGAATGCAAATTCTCTCTTTTCTGTTATCTTTTTGTTCAGTATTTTTCTGTATATATGTTTGTGCTATTAATGCCTTTTGTGGTTGTTTCTTTTTGTTCTTCGTCATACTATCCAGGTGGCGCAGTCCATTTCAAGTTTGGGGGTTTTGTCTCACCATGCCTTTTCCTCCCCCTGGGTATTTTTGTTCTTTTTTACTCTTTGTCATTTTTGTCTTTAACTTTAATCCATGTCCCACATTGAGGACACTGTGTCGTTCAAGTTTAGGGGTGCATTATTGCATTCTTGGCATAGTTTTGGTATCATATTTTTGTAAAGCAATGATAGTGTAACTTGGAACTTGTTGGAGATGAAGCATATGTTTAAAACTTTGTGTATAGAAGTAATTGACATTTTTGAAAATAAAGAAAAATTTGAGTTGAAATGATCATGTGGATTCAAATTAATCTGTATAAATGTCTTAATTAGATTCTTACTGGACTTTACACTCTTATAAGCTTCACAATACACAGATGCACATTGGAAACTTAACTGTGAGGCATGCAACTTGATTGACCTTGATCTTGGCCTAGTTAATCTGATTTGATGAACCTAATGGATGAATATCTTTGGCATGATTCTTGAAAAAAAATAAAAATAAAAATAAAAATAAAAAAAATTGAGAAAGATATAAAATAATGACCAGTTGAAGTTCGTAGCCTTTCCAACTCGAGCTATTAAGCCCTATGGAGTGTCTCTACACTTAGCACCCTAAAGCCGTCTGGTTTGGGAGTTGTTGGCCTAACGCTTGCTATATGGGTTGGTTAGAAAGCTTAAAGGACTTAAACATTGCACGGTCATTCAAAAAAATTTGTAATAAACATGGTTTGTTGGAGTTCGTAGCCTTTCCAACTTGAGCTATTAAGCCCTATGGAGTGTTTCTACACTTAGCACCCTAAAGCCATCTGGTTTGGGAGTTGTTGGCCTAACGCTTGCTACATAGGTTGGTTAGAAAGCTTAATGGATTTCAGCACTGCACAACCATTCTATGTTTCATTTTTGAGCTTTAATAAATTGTCAGCAGGCAACAAAAGTTGTCTTGTAAATAAAATCATGCCTTAGGGACTTCATTTAAAGGGGAATTCAATGATTTGAAAACTTGTGCCTTGGAATTGGAAAAGAAAGTAAAAGCCGCATGTTGAGAATCCAATTCACTTTCACTGAAGTAGAGTTGATTTCCATTTAAGAGATGACAATTGAGTTATTTATATGGACGATGATGTTGATGCATGCATGTTGAAATGGTTTTTGTCAATTTTTGTATCAATGCTTCATATATGCATGGTAGTTTTCCCAATGACCCCGTCTCCAACTCTTTGTCTGTTTCAAGTTGTATTTGAGCTATGTATATATTTATTTTTGCCATGGTTGATATTTTTGTTTTAGCATTCCCATGTTTTTCATTCCATCAAGTTTTTCATTCTGGTTTTGCTAAGGGACTAGCAAAATGTAAGTTTGGGGGTGTGATAAGCGCCGAATATTGCATATTCAAGCGCCCTAAATTGCATTAGTTAAGTCCATTATTTGATTTTATTATGCAGATTATCTTCATTTGTGCATTTTTGTTTATTTTCAGGTTCATTGGCTTAAAAGAAGCAAGAATGATGTTTTTGTTGAAATTTTGAATGCAAAGTGCTCAATGCTGAAGCTTGGCAGCAGTGGAACCTGACTTTTGTTGCCATTTTTGACCTAGAAAGCTCAAGAACTGGACTTCCATCATAACATAAAATATTTAGAGCTCTAAATCAGGTTTCCAAATCTGTAAGCGGTTCATCATTCAGAGTTCGGAGCAGAGAGTTATGATCTTCTTATTAGAGGTGCTCAGAAATGCCTGGCAGCAATGAGTTTCTTCCTTGATCTTCAATTTCGACCAACCAGACTTGAGAATTGGATCTCCACCAAAACATAAAGTTTTTATAGCTCTAAATCAGCTTTCCAAATCTTCAAACATTTTGTCATTCAAAGTTTAGAGCACAAAGTTATAGCCATTTTACCAAAGTAGGTCCAAGCGAAGCAAAGCAAGCATGGAGCAATCTGCTCCATTTTCGAGTACTCGAGGCCCTATTTTGAGCACTCGAAATTCAGGCAGAATGCAGCTCGGGACTCCTCATTTTCAGCCACTTGCTTCATTGGTTTCCTCAATTTGAATCTCCCTCTTTTATGAAGTGGTTGGGAATGTTTTTGGAGGAGAGGGAGGGCTTTGTTGGAGGAAAGAAGGCAACCAAAGGCCACATATATCCTATCCTTCATTTTTAGAAGAGGGGAAGAGCTAGAAGAGAGTAAAGAGGGTGGTGTTCTTGAGTGCTACAGTAGGAGCTCGAAAATGGAGATGGAGGCTTCTTCTTCTTCTTCATTCCTTGTAGTCATGGGTAACTAAACCACACCTAGGGAGGTGATGAAGCCTCCCCTTGTTGTTCATGTTTTAGATTAGGCTATGTTGGGGATTATGATGTATACTTATGGCATTTTCATAGTTAGAGCATATCATCTCATGTAATGAACTCTAACACTTTTAAATGATTAATGCGAGTTTCTTTTGCTTGTCTTAATGATCTTTGTATTAATCTTATTGCTTGCATTCTCATAGTGACAATGGGAATCAAACTATGATTTGTTTTTAAGGTATGTTGTTAGAAAAATGGATAGTCCATTGCTTAGGAATTTCCTTTGATGGGTTATGCTAGTTTCCTACCTCATGTGCTTTATCATTTGGTTATAAACTTGATAGTTCTTACTTGAGTGAATATGTTGAGGGCTACACTTTAGTTTAGGTAGCTCAAATGTATGAATTTTTGAGGGATTATTCTTGTTTAATGATTTAATGAAGTTTTCCAAGAGTGTATGGTAACATAGTGTTGCTATATATTCCATGACCATTTTATACATTGTACCTCCCCAATTTAGCCTCCCCAATTTAGCCTTAGTCTAGCATGTACTTAGGGTGTAGTGTGGATTCATCTTCCTAGTATTTTCTACTTGTATTTCACTTCCTTTAATTTAATTGCAATTTATTATTTTATGCATTTCAATTTCTTAGTTTAGTGACAAACACACAAACCTTTTATAAACCTCCCTCATCATTCTAGAATGATTCTAGACATTTAGGTTGTATTAGACTAGCGCAGTCCTAGTGGTTCGACTTACCCAACCAATAGCCCTATTTTACAATGATTCATGCTATTGCGAAGGTTGATGTTAATTGACCAACCGATCACACCCTTAACTTATTTCCATATACTTAATTAATATAAGCCTTTAGAGAAAGTCCAAGTATTCCAGTAACATGATTTCTATGGATTCTAATGCCAAGGACATACTTTGTATACCCATGTCCTTCATGTCAAAAACTTTATATAAAATTCTTAATAGCATTTATCACATGAATATCATTACTACCTTGCAAAATATCATCAACATATAGGAAAAGGAAAAAAAAAAATGACTCCCACTGAACTTGAGGTATATTTTTTTATCCATAACATTCTCTTTGAACCTACAATTAATAACCACTGTATCAAAATTTGGATACTACTACTGTAAAACTTGCTTAAGCCATAAATGAGTGATAATGAAATAATAACTCTTAAAGAGTCCTTTGATGAAACTGGAGAAAACTCAAAGAAATCAACACTTAACTTTTGCTTAAGCACTTGGGGTATCAATTTTGTCTTATATCCATCAGACACCTCAAAATCACCAATTACAGCATACTTCCAAGATCTAGAAAATCTCCTAAGCTAAACAGGCTTAGGAACTTAAATATGCAAGAAAAATGCTTTCTCAATTTGGAAATAATAGTTCTACACTTCACAATTTTTTCAACCAAATTTTCCTCTCTTTTCAGTCTATTTATAGACTGTTACAAATATTCTAGAAGCTTCCTAACTAACTCCTTATGCTGGGCTGACCTTCTGGGCTCATCTATGATATGGGCCTATTTTTTTTGCTCTGAGGCTGGGCTTTTAGATTGGTCTTCCGATCCTGGGCCTGTTAAGTTATGACTTTGTTAAACCACGTGCACTTTCTGGACCCATTTCTAGTGATCTGGGTCGTACCCAGCCCAGGCCACTTTTGGTATTCTCATCTACCCCCATAATCCTTCCCTAATTAATTAGGGTAGGATTATCAATGGGACCTAATCATGATAAGACGGCTCGAGGCGGTGACATGGGGAAGCAAACGATTGGCTCGAAGACTCACACTCTAAACACTTGTGCTTATAGTCTCTTTTCATCCACCTCTGTCAATAACCAGTTTTCTTTAATAAGGTTTCCTCATCTTCTCCTGTGAGTTTTCCTCCGTGATTTTTATTTCTCTGCCGATCTTTTTCTTTAAGGTTAATTCCCTTCCTTTACTATTTTCCTTAGAAGAAAGAAACTTAACATTGAAAAATTCACCCCTCTTTTTAATGGCTCCTCTTAGTTTTGATGTTCTTCGTTTGAGGAACAACATCCCAAATAATGTTTCCCTTCGAGTTTACCCCGCAAATCTGGATGAGAGATCCGGGAGGATCTCCTCCCTGGCGATATCCTCTTCTCCGTTCTTCATTTAAATGTAATTAGATTTTCCTTACATCCGTTCTTCTATTATGTCTTCAGCTTGGGGTTTTCCCCTCTCCAAGTTAATACTAACTTCTTTAGGGTAATATCGGTACTTTTAATTTTGAATTGTGATAGGAATCTAGATCTTGATATCATAGACCTCCTCCTCTGTTACCGAGTCACTAAAATCAGAACCAACGACATGTATTTTCACTTTTTTCCCATTAAGAAACGATCCATATGCACGGACAAACACTCGTTTGGAAAGGGTTGGAGGAAAAAATTGATTGGGGTCATTAGAGATTGGCGAACTCCATTCGGTTGGACTTTCCTTATCCCAACCACTTTCGGAGAGTGTTCTATCCCTTTATACAAGAAATATATTAAAAAAAAAACTGACCGACTGCCCTTATGAAATTTGCCTTCCTCGTTTCTGCACTTTTCTTTGTAATTACCTTCACATCAATCATGATGAATTGGTTTATAGCGTTTACAGGGCCAAAATTGCCCTTTTAGAGTAGAGAGTTTTGAATGGCATCCCCTCTGCCACTGACCTGCTCACCCCTGATAACCTCTCCGACATATCTGTTCTTGGAACCACCATGGAGAATATCCAAATTCCTTTTTTTAGCAGGAAGAGGTGTTCTGCAGCCACTCTTGCCGCCACATCAGCCACCTTTGTGGCCACTTCAACTATCCCAGTTATAGCTCAGATCGCTGAGCAGCCATCATTTAACCCTCTGCATTCACCGCGGCTGAAATTCAACCTGTTATGCCGAATGACAAACCCTTTGAAACTTTGAATGAAACTTCCCCATATGATGTTCAGAATGCTGAAGGTTCTTTTAAAGATGCAAAGGGATCTCCCATCGCCCGAACTAATGTTTAAAAAAAAAAGCCTGGGCAAAAGACCCCAGCCTGAGGGTGGTTCTGATCTGAATGAACTTCCTCCAGCCCGAAGGGCTCAGACTTTCAGGGTTACCAACACTCTTTCTTCTCCTCAGGTAACCATTCCCTAGGGTGAATCAACTAGAACCTCCGCCTCTTCATCAATAGCAGTTCCCTGGCGCCCCTTGTTTAGACGAGAGGATGGGTCAGCTGTTGCCCCCACAAATTCTTTGTTCAAAGATCCAGTTACCTCGTTTACTTTCTACAAGGGTCTTTGAACCCCCAAGGACATAGAGGTTCAGAACAAAATGACCTTCAATGAAATGTACCAATGTTTTCCACCAGCTGCTGAGGAAGTTCTTCCTCTTTCTTTTTTTTACCTTCTATTCCAAACTTTCTTTGTTTTTCCTGTTCTAATTATTTGACGCTTATACTTACCAGAACACTTATGTCTTTATGCAGACTCTATTTGGGACGTTCACTTTTCAGAAGAGTATTGAACACGCAAACAAGAAAATCAAGGCTCTCTCTGTCGGTCTCAACAGATCTGTCAAAGCAGAGAAGGAAGTAGAGGCCAAAAATACAGAGCTCCTAGCAAAGCTAAATGAATCAGAGAAGAAGATTGACGTTCTGAGGGCTAAAAGGGATGCTCTGAAAAGGGTAAAATTCCCTCTATGACGAACTTAACGTCCTGAAGATAGAGAAAAACGTCATGTAAACCAAGAGAGATGCTTTGAAAGCTGAGAAGAAGGACCTTCAGCGTACTTTAGTTGCTGAACGGTTGACCCATTCCATCTCTAAGGAAAAATTCTTGAACGAACGCACCGCTCTGCTTAACATCATTGGTCGGGTTGATGGCGGTATGAAGGCTCTTCACGCCTGTTTCTCTAGGATCTGGGATCTTAGATATGCTGAGGGGTACAGAGACGGTTTTATTGACCGATCTCCCCCCGAAGGCGAGTCCAAATCCTGTGCAGGTCTGGATGAGCTAGATGCATCTCTAGACATTAACCCGCTGAATGATTATAAGGACCTACTCCCTACTCCAGCTAAGAATATGTAATGACCCTTGCCGTCAGTCGATCGATCCTCTCTACGACTTTCCCTTTTTAGTTTCTCTTGGACAGTTTCCTTGCACCAAATTTAGAAGGTCATATCTCACTCGTTTCAATTCCAAATTAGGTCATTCTCGATTCTAAGTTTGAGAACTTGAAGTTAGCTTTCCAATAGTGCTAACCACTCATCAAAACTCCATCTATAGTATGAGTTATTCTAGTTTTAGTAGAATAGGGTCATGGTAACTCTTAAACGGATAAGGCCACTTTGTTTTAATTTTATATCATTTCCGTCCAGACTAAGAATCAGACGATTCTTGAGTCCAACCTTGTTCATTTTTTCGTTGTTTTTCTAATGGTATGCACGGTGGCACCTATCTCAGTATCAAATGATCATTTTGCCTTTGGTTCATTTCTTTTCAGGCTAAGCATTCTTGCTTTATTTGTTTGGCTTATTTGAGTTCCATGGCTTATGGGGAGTCATCTTGGTGCCTTAGGGATGACGTACATCTTTTGAGGCCATCTTGCTTCATTTGCTTCCGCATTTCGGATCCGTTATCGGGTCGTCTTTTGGTTCATCACAGGACACACTGGCTTGAAAAATCCAGGGTCGTTACAGGTGATATCAGAGCTCCTAGGTTTGAATACCTTGGACAACGGGTTTTAGGTGCATAGCACGTTTTTGTTATTTTGTTTTACGTGTTTATATGCTTCATAATAACATGTATTGGTTTGATAACATGTATATGTACTTACGTGCTACATGTGGTATGCCATTTGTTTAGCATGATTTTATTATAATATAAAAAACATGACATATGATGTATGCTAGGTTAGATTTATATATGCATAACTATGTTGCATATTTGGCATGACACGGAATTGGTCATTGAGGCATGAGTTGAGATTGATGGTGATTGTAATCACAGTTTCATTGTAGTTTAGGTCGTTGTTGATCTAGCATCGGTTTTAAGATAGGTGGAGAGACACCTTTTGTTTAGGCTCTCGTGAGTTGAGTCATTGAGCGTAGCCGTAGGGCTAGATTTGTTAGTTTTGGGCTATGATGAGGTTATGGATCCCTTAGGATCCTTGGTTGTTTGGGAAGGTTCCTCTGAGATTGCAATTTTCGTGGGCAGGTACGTTGTAGGCTGGTGCATGGCACTGTCATGCTACCGTACTGGCTAGCTACGAGCGCAGTTCGGATGGAATCAACATTGGTTTTGTCCTGACAGGCATAGTCCCTTTGATCGATGATAATAATGGTTGTTTTGGGGATCAGTCGTAGTGATTGATTTGGTTATTGTTGGTATGGCTAGAATAGCCATTTCGTTTAAGTTCTCCTTGCGTGATGACACTTTTGTGGTCGAGTCGATTGATCGATGTTTCAGGTTGGTAAGAGCATTGCATTGTTAGTGTCACTCGTAGTGTCACTTTTAGATTCGAAAATGGATTGTAGGAGTCTTACCATTATGGTGAGGGCTCACGTTTGTTTCAAGACAGGTTGTTGTCACATTGGTTTTTGGAGTCAAATTATAGCTAAGACTTGTTTTCATTTTACCTAGATACTCTAGGACACGAAGTCCATAGGGTTCATTGTTACAGTATTTTACCTTTTGCAGTTTCGTTTACTACCATGTTAGTAATATGATTTATGTTACTGCGATGCATCAGCAGGTGGAGGTCTATCCACATTTGTCTTCTTATGTGTGACATCAGCATGCCTTACATATATGCTTAGAGATGTCATGTTGTCACTGTGCTTTAATGACATGCTTTTGTGTTTACGTGGAGATGTGCCACATGTACCCTTGATTTTTATCTATTTGAGTAGATTTACTTATTTGGTAGTTGCATTCTTTATCCGATGCATGACTTCCATGTTTGGTTTTCCCTTTCAGTTTCCTTCGGTTGCATGTAGTTGTATGTCAGTTTCTGTAATGGTTTCGTTGTGAGATTCCTTGTAGAAGAGTTTTCACATTCGTTTGGTCTTGAGCTATCTACTTCCTTAAGGTGGGAAGAATGCTCCATTTTCGTATTCGTCGTGTTGACACTTGTAAGAGAGTAAAGTTTTTCCTCTTTTTCTTGGTTCGTGTTTGGGACTTCACAAGGAGTGAGTCTCTTTTCTCCGTCGCCTTGTGCACGATTTTGGGGTTGGTTGGTCCGTGAGGATTGCCGTTGTTGTCTTGAGTCCTTGGTGAGGATTTGATGGATTTTGGTTGACTTACTCCCATGTAGGGGGTGAAATGTTTGACCTTGTTGTCTTTTGTTTCAGAGGTGGAGTTGTGGTGTTGTCCTTCTTAGGATTGGTGGTCCCTTTCCTTCGTGCCTTCCCTTGGGGAGTTTTTGCCATGGTTATTGACGGAGTGGTGGTGCTCAGAGTGAGTTGATTTATGTTAGATCATCTTATGAGGACTTGTGTCCATATCATTGAGGATTTGTTTGACTCGTAAGGTGAGCTCGATGCTCTTTTGAGGATATCTTTTGGAGACTTGCTTTGATTTTTGGAGACCAGGATGTGGTTAACTCTTAGGAGAAGTTTTGGGGGATTGCTGTTGGATATGGCTTGTTTGTAGAGCTTTCTCGTCTGGCTAGGTATAGTTTTGAGGAATCGTAGTTCCAGTGACTGTTTATGGACTGAAATTAAGGAATTTTGATTTAGCTTAGTGATGCCAAGCACGATTTTGAGAGACTTATTTTGTGACCTTAGTTGTCAGGATTTTAATGTGTGTACCACGTGGTGGACTTGTTTTTCGAGGATTTGGTTATTCGTGATAGGGATTTTGATCCGATGTTTGATTCTGGTGTGGTTTTGTAGTTGATCTGTTTTAGGGAGATATGTGGGATTTTTGATGAAATGTCTTGTAGTAAGGTTTGTTTTGATTCTTGGTGGTGTTGATTTGTCTGTCAGGCTTTGGATTCTTGATTGATATTGTTAATAGGAGTGTTTTGAGATGTTGGAGTTATTGGTTTTGTTGAATTGAGGATTAAGACCTTAAGCCAAAAGGTACTTGTAGCATAATCGTTAGGGTTTTGAGAGAGGCCGGGATGTCGACGTCTTTGGACGATGTCTCAACTCTTACGGAATGCCGAGTTACCAGATTGCTTTTGGTAATGATGATTCACGACATTGATGTCATTTATATCGAGTGGTTTCATGGGTAGACCTAGTGGGGGCAGGTTATGAACTAGTGTCTTATAATGTCATGCTACCGTACAAGTTGTGTGTTGTGGGCGGGTGCTAGTTGTCGTCGATGCTAGCTTACTGACTAGTAAGTATGGGCGGGCGCTAGGTACTGTCATTGCTACCACACATTTGAGTACGTTGTGGGCGTGTTCTGGTCGTTATTCGTACTGCCACATTCTCTTTGTTCTGTACCCTGATTTGATACGTGGTTATCTTAGAGTTCTTTTGGTAGTTGTTTTTGGATTGGTATGATGGTTCATTAGGAGGAACGATTACAGTTGTTTCTTTCTGTTCCTCTGTCTGACCTTAGGTTTTGTATGTGACCTTTGACTTGTCATGTGGCCGTGTGGTCACTTTTCTTTTGAGGGGTTGTCCTGTCGTAAGCATGTGGGTGCGAATGGCATTGGTTTGTGCATTGTCATTTAGTTTTGGGATTACTTTCATAGCATGTTGTGTGGGATACTCGGAGATGTACTCCGTAGTTATCCTAGTTTCGTCTTTTGTTTGTTGGAGCTGAATTTCGGGGACGAAATCCCTTTAAGGTAGGAAGGTTGTAATGACCCAGTCATTTTCTTCCTTTCCTTTTTCCTTAAATTTTGTAGATAAATTTTTTTCAGTTGTCTTTTTTATTCTGTATTTGGTTTCTCATCACTTAGTGTCATCTCGAGTGCTCAAAAATAGTTTCTGAGACTCTTTCCTTTGGATTTACAACTTCCTTTAAGGACGAGTCATTTCCACATTTTCACTTTTTGGACACTATTCACTTTTCGGCCTTTTCCCTATTTTGTCTTTTCTTGGGGTGTTTTTCGTAAATATCTTTTAAAGATATTTTATTTCAAGGGTTTTTAAGAAAATATTTTTGGAAAATATTTTCATTCTGGGTTATTAGTGCAGTTTTCACTTTTTAAAAAGGCCATTGTGCAATTAATGAAAGTTATTACAAAAATGCCTCATTTTAAGCCTGGATCCTCATACGGGATTCATTTTCACATTTCGTCGAGTAATGTAATCTTAGAATTTTCTTCTAGTCGTTTTTTTTTCCAGTCTCAGGGTTTCTGGCCCCGGTTGCAGCCAAACTTGTTCGGGGCATATCTTTCTGTTCGAGACTCAATTTTCGATGTCATTTCTTCTGTTGTTCATATTTTCTCATTTTGAATCTTTTTCATTCACAGAGTTTTTCCATTTGAGCGTGTTTGCTCAAATTCCACTTTTTCGAACCCGGCGGGGCCCTTTCGGGGCACTTTTTGAGTTTTCCTATAAATAGGGGGTCTTAAGTCAAAAAATTAGATTTCATCATCTTCCTCCCCTCTCTTGGCTGGATTCCATGGCTGCCACCTTCTCTCTCCTCCTTTGAACCACTTTTCCTTGGTGAAAAGTCTTCGGCCTTAACGTTTATCGTAGGCCTCAACGTGCTCTACCTTTCCCCCTCATTAGAACCCATTTTTGGCCAAATTTTGATTTTGGGTTTGAAGTCAAGTTGTGATTTTGATGGGAATTTCTTGGGATTCTTGTTCATCGTGTTGTCCTCGACAAAACCCCGAAGTACCGCCAAATTCGGAACACTTTTCTTTCGGTGGGGATTTGAAATTTTCATCTCAAATTGAGGTAGGGGTGTCTTAGGTTTATATTAATGTTGTATTGATAATTTTAGAAGTTTATACAACTTGTAAGCATGCTGTGGTTTAAGTTCTAGAATTTAATTTAATTAATTTCTATGGTTAAGATTTAATTCTTATGATGATGTATAACTTAGAGTAAAATTGTGTAATGCTAGAAAATTAAGTTTTGGTATGTTTGTTAACATATATTAAATTTGGATCATTTGAATAAGAATTGCAAGACTTATTTAATATTTTTCTTTTGTGAAAGATTAATTTACATGATTGTAACTTGCATGAAATTAACTTGTAATATGCTTTTAAATTAAGTCTTAGCATGCTCTTTAACATACTTTAATTTGGGAGCATTTGGATGAGTTTAAAAATCTAGCGTTTTTAATTAAAAGAATTAATTAAAATCTACTTAGTGGATCCATTAGTTTAATTAAATTGTTAACTTGATTTTTTTGTAGTCACCATGCTATATTGTATAACAAGTATTAATTATGGATCATTTGGTTGAGAATTGAAACCTAGGAAAATTAATTGGTTTATTTAATTAATTTCCGTTTCTTTTGTATTTAGGATTTAATCATATATTTAACGTTGGTTGTATGTTTAAATCTTGATTTTGGATTTGTATTAAATTCATGAGTTTATATTTTCAATATTGAATGATATTGCCATAGCGTGTAACGAATCGCACACTGAAGATTCGACATTTGTCATGCCTTAGTAGTGTGGACTTAGAGCATGTATTGTATGTGTTTCCAAATTCGGTTGTGCATGGTAGATAGTTGGTTTTCTTGTATATACATGTTGATATATACGTTGTTGCATAACTTGTTGATTTTGGAAACTTGGGGATGTCGTTGTTTGACTACGGCTAGGACATGGTTCTAGTACGGGGGATTGTCCCTCTACAGTCTAGTGCACACATAGGGAGGTTACCCATATACTAGTAACCCTAAAGTAACTACGGTGTCGGTCTGATCCGACGTGACGTCCAAGTATCAACTTTGTGAGATTTCGCATTTCATTTCAAGTTGATAACTAGATGATATCGTAACTTGTTGTACTTTAATTGATTTCCCACTTTGAGTTTCAAGATGTTAACTTTGAGAAATCATGCTTTATACGTTGTGTTGGAAGTTCCAATGTTGGTTAAATCGTATCGATAACATGATTTGTGTTTTGATGTTCAAATGTAGCTTAAGAATGATCCTATAGATTCATTTGGAACATAGACGTTAAGTGGCATGACCCACTTTGGCTGTTTTCGTATCTTAAGTTGCAAGTTGATACTTTTAAGAACCCATATCTTGTTGCCTTGTATAACATGTTTCTATGTTGTTTAAATTGCATGAATGATGTTATTTATGCTAGAAATAATCTAAGGTAGCTTAGGATGATTCCTAAGTCTCACTTTGACATAAACGTTAGGTAGCACGAGTCCTTTTAACATGTTTCACCTTAAGGTGATATAATTGTAAAATGCTAAGTCGATGCATGCTCATCTCCTACGAGTAGCTTTATGTTACTCACCCACATAGTGGGGACATTTTTTAGGTACAGGGACCTTGATTTGGGGATGCACACTAAGCCATGGAAGTTGCGTAGACTTGAAGTATCATTTTCATGAAAATGTTGGTATGAAATACTATTTGTAGCTTTGTATATCAAAACTTGTATCTTTAATTCCATATATGTAAAGTGTACATAAGTACACTCTTTTCAAAGTATTTAACATGTATAAGATGAGGCCGGAGGCCAATGACATGTATCTTGAATTCTATGCACTTTTGTTTTCAAGGTTCACTCTGGAAATATTGGAAAATGTTAAGTCTTTGCTTCACCATGGTTGCATCAGGCATGGGAATTCCATTCTTTTTCTTTCGTAGAGTCTCTATATTCATGTATGAGGTGTTGTGACGGCCCTGATTTTTAGGCCAGTGCATCAGTGATGAACCAAAAGGATGATGCGATAACGGATCCGAAATGCGAAAGCGAAAACAGAAAACAAGACTCTAAGAAGTCAAAGTGACCTTCCATGAGGTCGTGGAATTCAATGAGAACTGATGCGGAAGCAAAAGATCGAAAATATGACAAATAAGCCCCCAGGGAAAAAATAGTCATTTTACATGAAAATGACGTCCTTAGAATGTAAATTATTCTCGAGACATATCCATGACTTCCCGTGAAGTCACGGAACTCAAAAGAAAATAGCGGAAGCGAATTGCAAGAAAACCAGACAAAAATAGCCCTAAGGGCAATATGGTCATTTAATATTAAATCGGGTGCTACCGAGTACACCACTGGGAAGACAGCGAAAAATTAATCAAGTTAGACTCAAGATTCACTTGATTCGGAATCCGGATGGAAGAGAAAAGTCAACACAAAGTTTTGACGTCGCCGCGGCCATGAATAGTAACTTGGGCAAAATGCTGAAATCCGTGTGCCATTTTGAGGCACTAAAAGACATTTTCTGGAAAATACGAAGAAGAAACCCCCCTCAAAATAATTTTTCCAAGCTGACCATGTCAAAAAAAAAAATTTATTTTTGACGTAAAATTCCCAAAATGCCCTTACAACAAACTTTTTCAAATAGTGCAGATGCGCACAAGAAATCAGATTTGATGCGGGGTTTTCGGGTCCGAGATGACATTTTCTGGAAAAACGCAGAGAATAAACCCCCCCTAAAATCGAGTTTTCTATCTGACACAATGGAAGGAAATAAAAAAAACAAACTAAAAAAATCCCAAAATGCCCCTAGATCATAACTGGACAAGAAGGCAAAAGTTGCTATAGTAACTGTCCTGATCTGAGAGCAAAAACGAGCTATCAAACGAATTTTTCTGGAAAAATATGAAAAAGAAACCCCTCTAGAAATCAAATTTTCTATAGAAAAAAATGAAAAAAAAACACACTGTGAAATGACCAAAATGCCCCTCCAAGAAATCTGATCAAGAGGGCTAAAAAGCTGCTGAAATGCAAAACTAAAAGCTGAATTTCATGAGAGATTTTCGGTACCAAGACGACATTTTCTGGAAAAACACGAAGAAGAAATCCCCCCTAAAATCACGTTTTCTCAGTGACCATGTGAAGACTGGAACTCATTTCTTGAAGAAAATCCCAAAATACCCTAAAATCAGATTATGCAAAAAATGTCAAAAGTAAATCCATAGAGTACTCATTTTGTGAGAAATGACTTTAAACTTGAAAACAATCATATACGCAAACGTAACTTACCTAATAGGACATGCTACAATGTTCCATGGTTTAAAAATATCGCCGACGCAAAATTTGACCCTCCAACGGGCAAAAAGGCAAAAATGAACATAAAAAGGAAAATTTGAAAACCAAAATTATGAAATGGTTTCAAATTACCGTTTGGCCGTTGGCCATACTTCATGCATATTAAGTAGGTCCTAATGAATGTACTCGTGCACACTTTACATCACTCGATTTTGAAATGAACCCTTACAGGCTTGGATTTTACTATTTTAGCCCAAAATGCAAAGTATGAAACTAAAATGCAAAAATGAAAACAAAATGGTGATTGGCCCTTGGCCATACCTCATACATATTAAATGAATGTTAGATAATGAATTTCATACCCGATGCACACTCTGGTGCAAAAATGTCATGCTAAAACCCTAATTTCTTATATATTCTCATTAAAGGCAAGATTTCAACATTTATGAATATATATGAACTTCAAATACAGTTTGGCCATTGGCCTCATATCATATACATAAAATTAGAATCAAAAAGTGTTCTTAGGCACACATTACAAGTTTAGAACCAAATATACACATTTGACAAATAAGGTTACAAATGGGTTTTCAAGCCAACCTTTACAAAAATGGAACCTTCAAGTCGACAAATCATCCATGCATAACGAGAATCTCATCCTTAATTCCTGTACCTGAAAAATGTCTCCACTACGTGGGTGAGTAACATAAAGCTACTCGTAGGAAATGAGCATGCATCGACCTAATGTTTTACAAAGTTATTACATTAACTTAAAACAATTCAAAAGGGTTATGCCACCTAACATCTATGTCAAAGGTGAGACTCGGAGAGCATCATAAGCTACCTTAAAATATTTCTACTATAAATCACATCATTCATGCAATTCAAACAACATAGAAGCATGCTATACAAAGCAACAAGATATAGATCTTCAAAGCCATTGACTTGAAATCTAAAATGCGAAAACAACTAAAGTGGGTCATGCCACCTAACGTCTATATTCCAAATGAATCTATAGGATCATTCCTAAGTTGCATTTGAATAATATAGGGTAGATGTACATAACAACATCAAAAACTTGCAATGATTCATTAGAAATCATAATGTCTGAATGTACTTAGCAACATTAAATCGCCAATAACCAAAACCACAAGTCGCAATTAAGCATTGGTTGCCAATTGGGAATTGAATGCAAAATCAAGTAGTGGAAGACTTGGACATCAAATCTTGGATACCCGCTGAAAATACCATCCTAAGTGTGCACTATAAATGAGGAGAACTCATACCTCCCGCACAAGAGCCAAACTCTAGCCATGTCTTTGTAACAATGTCTCAAGTAACTCTAAAATAAATAAGTTAACAACTTATATACAAAATATATATAAAACACGAACTACATTCCATGCACAAGTAGGTTGTAACCACACAGCTCATACTCTAAATCCATAACTACTATAGGATGACAAATGTCGAATCTTCAGAGCGCGATTCATTACGCGCTATAATAACATCACATGTCGAATCTTCAGTGTGTGATTCATTACACGTTATAACAATATAATTCAATATTGAAAGCATAAACTAAAGAATCTAACACAAGTCTAAAAATATACTTTAAACATACCGCCAATGTCAACTTATGATTAAATCAATAATGCGATAGAAACGAAAATTAATCAAGTAAACTAATTAATTTATCTAAGTTTCAATTCTCAACCAAATGGTCCCTAATTAACACATATTATACAACACAACTTGATCATTACATATATCAATTCAAAAACTTAATTAGGCTATTGATACAACAAAATGGAATTTAATTAAATCATGATAATCAAATCCCTAATTTCTAAAACAGCATCAAATGGTCCCAAATTAACATACACTAGTATACAAGTCCTAATCATCACAATTATCAAATTAAAAACTTGATTAAGCCAATGGAACCTTTAAATTGATTTTAATTAATCCTTTTAATTAAAATCTCTAGATTTTCAAACTCATTCAAATGCTCTTAAATTAAAGTATGTTAAAGAACATGCCAAGACTTAATTTAAAAGCATGTCATAAGTTAATTTCATGTAAGGTACGGCCATGGGAATTAATCTTTCACAAAAGAAAAATATTAAATAAAAGTTACAATTCTTATTCAAATGACCCAAAGTTAATATATGTTAACAAACATATTAAGGCTTAATTTATCATCATGCCATAATTCAAATCTAAGCTATATACATCCTTGTAAATTTAACCTTATACAAAGAATTAAATATTACTAATTTTCTAGATTTGATACAAGGCATGCAAACAAGTTGTATAATCATAGAAAACACTCAATACAATACATACAAAATCCTAAAACATCCCCTACCTCAATTTGAGATGGAAATCTCAAAAGCCACCAAAATGAAACGGCTCTGAATCCAACAATACTTCGTGGTTTTGTTGGGGACAACTCCGTCAACATTAAACTCCAAAGAGAACCTACCAAAATCCTAATTTGACCTCAAACCTGAACTTAAAAATTGGCCAAAAACGGGTTCTAATAAGGGGGAAAGATGCGCGTAATCAAGACAAACACAAAACGCAAAGGCACTATGACTTTCTAACAAAGGGAAGAAGGTTTCATTGAGAAAAGAAGGGTGGCATCCCCCCTTGGGTTACCATGGGAGCTTCTGGTTGTGCATGAAGAGTGGGGAAGATAACTTTTTAATTTTATAACCCCCTATTTATAGTAAAACCCTAAAAGTGCCCCGAACGGGCCCCGTCGGGTCCGAAAAAGTGAAATTTGAGCAGACGTGCTCAAACGACAAAACTCCATGAATGAAAAAGAACTGAAATGAGAAAATATAAACAACAGAATAAACAGCGTCAAAAACTGAATCCCGAGCAGAAAGATATGCCCCAAACAAGTTCGGCGGCAATTGAGGCCTGAAACCCTGAAACTGGAGAAAAACGACCAGACGGAAATTCTAAGAGTACACGACGCGATGAAAAGTGAAAATGAATCCCGTACGAGGATCCAGGCTCAAAATAAGGCATTTAACAATAACTTTCATTAATTGCACAATGGCCCCTCCAAAAAGTGAAAACTGCATTAATGGCCCAGAATGAAAATATCTTTAAAAAATATTTTCTTAAAAACCCCTGAAATAAAATATCTTCAAAAGATATTTAAGAAAAACACCCCAAGCAAAGAAGAAGATTCTGAAAAACTATGCATCATGCCCCTATGGACACCGGGAGCAACTAGAGTACTTTACTACAAAAGTAAAGATACGTACTTCGTAGAAACAACATAGAATGAAGAAACATGAAGTTAAAAACCAACTCCAAACACAAAAGTGAGGTTATGCCTACAAAGTGACAAATGGGGAAAAGACAAAATAGGGAAAAGGACAAAAAGTGAATAGTGTCAAAAAATGAAAAATGTGGAAATGACTCGGTCCTTAAAGGAAGTTGTCAATCCAAGGGAAAGAGTCTCAGAAACCATTTTCGAACACTTGAGGCGACACTAAGTAATGAGAAACCGAACACCGAAAGGAAAAGATAACGGAAAAAAATTATCCATAAAATTTGAGGAAAAAAGAAAGGAAGAAAATGACCGGGTCATTACAGGTGTGGCCAAGGGCCAAACACCATTTTGTTCTAGGTTACACATTTTGGTTTCATTTATCGTATTTTTAGGCATTTTTGGCCGTTGAGAGGTCACATTTTGCATTTAGGACATTTTGAGGCCGCGGACTATTGGGATGCGTCTTATTTGTCTTTTTACATTTGCGTGCATGTCCACTTTTCACAAAACTCTTAAGTTTCAACTTTTGACCTATTTTTGGGAGATTTTATGAATTTTTATGAAAAATTCATGCATTAGGGTATCATTTTAAGTTCTCTCTTGTTTTATCATGTTTTTGATGCTTGCATGAGGTTAGGGAATGTTTTCAAACATGTTTGGATCATGTAGAATGCATGTATAGCCTTCGAGATGGACCAAGTACCTCATACACACATTGCAGTAGCTTTTTCTGCTACAGCAGATGTGTCAGTCGGCTGATGAGGATCCATCAGTCAGTTGACAAGCCTCGAAACCTAATTCCAGTAGCCTTTTTAGGAAAAATGGCGTTTTAGCAGGCTGATCATTGGGGTTCAGTTGGCTGACAATGGGATTTTGGTCAGCTGACCCTTGCCGTCGGTCGATCGATCCTCCTTGGGACTTTCCCTTTTCAGTTTCTCTTGGACATTTTCCTTGCACCAACTTCAAAAGGTTATATCTCACTCGTTTCAATTCCAAATTTGGTCATTCACGATTTTGAGTTCGAGAGCTTGAAGTTAGCTTTCCAATGGTACTAACCACTTATCAAAAATCCATCTATAGTGTGACTTATTCTAGTTTTAGTAGAATAGGGTCATGGTAACTCTTAAACAGATAAGGCCACTTTGTTTTAATTTCATATCGTTTCCATCCGGACTCAGAATCAGGCGATTCGTGAGTCCAACTTTGTTCATTTTTTCGTTGTTTTTCCAATAGTGTGCACGGTGGCAACCATCTCAGTGTGAAATGACCATTTTACCTTTGGTTTATTTTTTTTCGGGCTAGGCATTCTTGCTTCATTTGCTTGGCTTATTTGAGTTCCATAGCTGCATGGGGAGTCATCTTGGTGCCTTACGGATGACGTACATCTCTTGAGGCCATCTTGCTTCATTTGCTTCTTCATTTCTGATCCGTTATCGGGTTATTTTTTGGTTCATCACAGGACACACTGGGTTGAAAAATCCAGGGTCGTTACAGAATATATTTATTGAGTACAAAGAAATTGCAACCTCAGGGGTCATCCCCCCTGTTCATCCTCTGAGCATTTCTCTTATTGCCGCCATTGCCTCTCCATCCATTGTTGCGACTGAAAGAATTTCACCAGCTGATGATGTCATTCACATGGACTTTCCTTCCAGGGATGAGGAAACATGCAATGGTGGGGGAGGAGACAATCAACCAACTAATGGTGACGAAGCAGCCAATGATGACAGAGCGGGTAATGAATCAGGCTTGGGAGAAAATGAGACAGAATAGAGTTCCTCTGACTATTATACTTGTTTCTTCTTATTTCAGTATTTATGTATCAAGAACTTTTTATGATAATGAATGAGAAGATAATTTTATTTTTGCAAAACGTTCATACTTCAATGTGTGCTAATATGAACTATCAAATTAATTTTTTCATTTGATTTACATTTTGTGCAAGTGTTTAGCATTCGGCTCATAATGCCATTTGCTACTTACTTGGCTAAGTGCTTGGCGCTCAGCTATAATGCCATTTGCCACTTGACTTTTTATTTTATTTTATTTTTTTTATGCAAGTTTTTGGCGTTCGGCTCATAGTGCCATTTACCACTTACTTAGCTAAGTGCTTGGCGCTCGGCTAGAATGCCACTTGCCACTTATTTTGCGCAAGTGTTTGGCTTTCGGCTCATAGTGCCATTTGCCACTTACTTGGCTAAATGCTTGGCACTAGGCTAGAATGCCACTTGCCACTTATTTTGCGCAAGTGTTTGGCTTTCGGCTCCTAGTGTCATTTGCCACTTACTTAGCTAAATGCTTGGTGCTCGGCTAAAATGCCACTTGCCACTTGATTTTATTAAATGTTCTTTATTCAATTCAATTTTTGAAACCAAATGAATTCTTTTTATAAATCTCTGAAGAGTTTATACATTTGTAAGAGCATAACTTTAAATGAATATTGCTCAGAATGTAATTCAATCTTTATTGGTAGTACCTTTTTAGAGACGTGACATTCCATGGTTTGTTAACCAACCTCCCAGCCATGGTTTCTAGATTGTATGCCCCCTTTCCTATAGCTTTTGCCACTCTGTATGGACCTTCCCAAGGTGACATCATCTTTTCGACAATTCCCACCTTCTTTTTTAGAACTAAATCACCTGGCGCAAATTCTCTATTCATAAGTGTTTGCTGATATGACGCAAGCCTTATTGCTGCTATATCTCTTTTCTCTTCCAGCAGATTGAGGTTAAAATTCAACATACTATCGTTCTGTTCTTGATTCCACTCTAAACTTCAAACAGTTGGAACAACGTGCTCAAATGGTATTACAGCCTCAGTGCCATACGCCATAACGAATGGGCTTTCTCCGGTCGGTCATCTCGGGGTTGTTCTATAAGCCCACTGGACTTTCAGAAGCTCGTCCAACCATTTTCCTTTTTCGTCTTCAAGCTTCTTCTTGATACAAACAAAGATTATTCTATTCGTTATTTCAGCCTGACCGTTTGCCTGTGTATGGCTTACCACTGCTAACTTTTGATTAATTCCATACTCTTCTAGCAAATCCCTCACTTGCTTATTGTCGAGATTAGACCCATTATCCATAACAATCAATTTTGGCACGCCAAAATGACAAATGATATTACTCTAAATGAAACATCTTATTTGAGTCTGGGTCACACTAGGATACGGTTCTGCCTCCGCCCATTTGGTAAAATAATCTGTTGCAAGTAGAACGTATTTGTTTTATGATCTTGTGGTCAGCAGAGGGCCAACCATATCCATCCCCCATTGCACAAAAGGCCATGGTTTGGCCATTACGTGCAAGTCTTCAGGTGGTTGGTGGATCAATAGTCCGAACCTTTGGCACTTATCACATATTTTAGAGAATTCTTCTGTATCTCGCGACATGTTCGGCTAAAAATATCCCTATGTCATCGCTTTGTGCGCTAGAGATCGCCCTCCTGAGTGGTTGCCACACACACCCTCGTGGATAGTTCGTATGATCTACCGTGGGGGTAACACATTTTAAGTACGGACCTGAGAAAGATCTTCTATACAACTGGTTATGTACAATGGCATACTTTGCAGCATTTAATTTGATTTTCCTTGCCTCATCTCTTCGTTCGGGCAAAACATCATCTCGTATGAAAGTTATGATTGGATTGATCCAACTCGTCTCATATGGTATGACGTTCACTTGCCAAGGATCTAAGGTAGATGGTTTCTCAAAGATAGATAGTTGACACAACACATCAACTGGAATAACCCTTGCCAGTGTTTCTTCAGAACTTGATGCACTGCAGGCTAACCGATCGGCATCCTCGTTGCATTCTCTCGGCAATTGGACGAACTCAATTCTATCAAAGCCCTTTACTTCACGTATAACGGCAGAATGGTATGCCTCCATTGTCTCATCCTTGGCTCCGTATTCCTTAGTTACCTATCGAATGATCAGCTGCGAATCGCTAAAAGTAACTAGACTTTTGTCCTTCGATAAGCGCCAAATATTGCATATTTAAGCGCCCTTATTTGTATTTTTTAAGTCCATTAGTTGGTTTGTATTATATAGGTTATCTTCATTTGCATGTTTTTATTTATTTTCAGGTTTGTTTCCCAAAAAGGAATAAAAATGACATTTTGGTGAGTTCTTGAAGATCAAAGCATACCTAGTCGGGGCTCTACAGTTTTGCCAAGCTAATATGTGCCATTGAACTTATGGCACTCTTTGCAAAGTGCTAAGAAGAAGGATAGCATCATCGGGCCGAGCCAAAGGTCAAATTAAGAGAAGTGTTTTTGAGCCCAGAAGCATTGCGGGCGCCCGCTAGCCTCATGCACAAATCCTGCAGGCGGCCACCAATTTGTGATCATTGCATTCAATTCCAAAGAAAGAAAGAAATGCATTCCAGTAGCCTTAAAATTTGGCGGCTGCCCGCCAATTCCTGTGGGGGCCCCGCCAGTTGCCATTAGTAGCCCCAGGTGCCCCATTGCCAACATGTGGATGCCAGCCTTGACACTCTGTGGGCGCCCACCAAGTTGTAGACAATAGGTCGTGGGCTACATTGTTTCACCCAATGTTGTCCCCTTGACTGAATAAATGGCTCTGCACTCTTCTAGGGATTTCTAGTCACGATATTAAGGGAGTTTAGTATGATTTTTTGCCTATATTTGTGGCTTGAATCATTGTAGAACATAATCCAACATTGTAAGGTTTTCTAGAGAGAGAAATATTGTGTTCTTGAGAGTGTGGGTGTATTTTGGCTAGGAGGTGCAAAAATGGAGGGGAAGATCTCCTCAACCTCTTCCTCCCATGCTTCCATGGGTATAACTCCCTTTCTAGGGAGGTGATGAAGCCCTTCTTTGTAAGCATGCTCTAGTTTTGTTTTTAATTTGGGGAATGAATCATGTATATGGTAGTTTCATAATCTAAAGCTCTACACTTATTTTAATGGATCTTAATTTCTATAAATAATTATGTTGAATCTATTATCTTGTCTTAGATTATATTTTCTTATGATTCTATAGCTTGCATTTTTATAGTGAGAATGGAAATAAGATTATGAAATGGTTTTTTAATGGCATATTGTATGAGAAGTTCGATAGTCCATAACTTAGGGCCTCCCTTTGATGGATTATTCTTGGTTTTTAACTTCATGTGCTATTACCATTTGATTGAGGAGTTTGATAGTCTTTAACTTAGTGAGCATGTCAAAGGCTACACCCTAGTTTAGGTAGTTCAAGCATGTAAAATTTTGATAGATTATACTTGCTTCTTGATTTTATGAATTTCTTCAAGATAATGTAGCAATCTTGTATTACTACATATCATTGTCATATACATAAGTTATTTCCTAAGTTAATCACAAGCTAGCATGTTTATATGGTTGGTGGTGGATTCACTTCTCTAGCCCTCTCTACATAAGTTCCTCTCCTCTAACTCCTTCCATTTACGGTTTTATGCAACTTTCATTTCTAGTTCTTAGTGACAAACAAAACCAAACCTTATAACTCTTTCATCAAACAAAATGATTTTAAAACCTTGGTTGCCATAAACTTGCAGTCCTTGTGGTTCAACTTACCCCTATGATAGCCCTATTTTATAATGATTTATGATATTGCTAGGTTGATTATTATTGGTAGCATATACCGACCCACCAATTTTTGGCACCGTTGCTGGGGACTGCAAACAGTTTTGTAACCGAGGTTTAAGGATTAACTTTGGTTTGATTGTGAATATTATGTTTTGTGGATATTTTTCAATTTGGTTTTTGTGATTTCTTTGTTTTAAGTACTCTTGTGAGATTCTAGGGACTCAAGGCTTGCCGAGGGAAAACTGAAAAATCGTAAGTCTAGAGGACTCCCGGTAAGTTTTTCAAGTTCTAGTTTCAAAATTGTGAATATCATTCATGTGTTTAAAATAGTGATCTTTGATTTGTGAAGCCCTTCAAAGCTATTCCTGTTTTACTGTATTGCAAAGCATCGGTCCTTGTCATGGCTATTTATTTTCTGTCTTGTTGATAATTGAGGAGAAAGGGAACATTGTATGTGGATATTATGGGGAAGGGGTATAGTGCTTGTTATGTAAATTGTGTTGTCGATGTTGGGCCGTAGGTCATTATATTTGCCAACTCTTGAAGAACCAATTGACATAAATTCACTTAAAAGGACTCTTAGAAGAAACCTTAGGGAATTTGAAAATATAAGAGGAATTAAACTTGAATTTAATACAATGGTAGGAAATGAAGAAAATGTAGGGAATGAGGAAATCAATAATGACAGCGCTAAAATTCCAAATGTGGTACCTATGACTCTTAGGAACCATTTCATCCCTACAACTTATGCCTCTCTTTCTTGCATAGTTATGCCAAACATCGATGTAGCCCAATTTGAGATCAAATCTAGCACAATTCAAATGCTTCTATCCTTTCATGGTTTTGAAAATGAAAACCCTTATAAGCATCTTGATGAGTTCCTTGAAATCTGTTCTACCATCAAGATGAAGGGTTTCCCTGAAAATACACTCTATTTGTGTCTCTTCCTATTCACCTTAAAAGATATGGTAAAATATTGGTTGAACTCCCTTGTTGCAAATTCCATCACTACATGGGCACAATTGCAACAAGAATTCTTAAAAAAAATAGTATCCGGTTAGTAAGACCAATCAAATAAGGAGTTCCATTCTTAGCTTTTCACAAATCGATGGGGAACAACTGCATGAGACTTGGGAAAGACTTCAAGACCTCCTTAGGAAATGTCCGCACCACCTAATTCCAAAATGGCAATTGGTGCAAGCTTTCTACGATGGTTTAACCGAACCACGTAGACTCATGGTTGACTCATCATGTGGAGGGATATTCATGTCTAAAAATGCGGATGAGGCTTGGACCTTACTCGAGAATTTGAGTGAAAACTCATTGCAACATAATTCTCGTAGGGCTCCAACCTCAACCAATGCAAAGAACACTAATCTATGTCAACCAAAGACAATGAGGTGGTGGCTTCCCGAGCGTACGCACAAAATAATGCACAACACTTTGAGTTTGGAAATTAGTGTCAAGTGGGCACCATCATTTAAATTCATAAACCGCTTAACACCTATACTATGTAGTAAGAGTGAGAAGGGATCGTCCCAAGGGATTGAGGGTTGTACTAGGTTGAGGAATCAAGATTAGGGTTAGTAGGTTGAGTGATCAAAATAGTGGTTGATTGGTGGAATTAAACTAAGAAGCAGCTTAAACTATAGTAAACAATAATGCAATAAAGATAATGAAGGAGAGAGAGAGATCTTGGGGTTTAGAGATCACCACCAAGCAAAGCTTTTTTACACCTTTAATGAATGATTAATGAGGGGAAAAACATGTATTGCAACAAGGTATGTGTGTGTGGTTGTTCCAACAAGCATGGATAACAAATTAAGCATACATTGTCTAAACAACATGGTGGATATCACAACATATCAAATTAAGCCATTAATCCTTCCTTTAGGCTCACAATCCAAACACATCACAAGGTTAGAGATAAATGTTACTTGCTTTTATAAGTATGGAACATCAATAACAAGCATGGATTGTCCTCCTATTTAACATCTAAACTACAACTACACTACAATTAAGCTAATGATATGAAATTAAACTAATTAAACTAAGGGAGATGTATAATCCATCAAGAAATGAGTATGAACCATCAAATAAACCACAAGAACATTCCATTAAGCACTATCTCTTGACAATCTCTAGATCTATAGCATCAATACACATAGACATGCATCAATAACACAAGAAATAGAGACAAACACATGAACATCTATTCTATCATACATAGACATGTGGATAGAATGAAATGATCAATTGGAAGCATTAAACCACATAAATCATTGAATAAACAAGATCTATATATATAAAAGTGTCAAGACATGAATCACAATACAAATCCCCTCAAAAATGCATAAATCAAGAAGTAGAAAGCATGCTTAGGGCTAACTTTAGCCCCAAGAGGATGTCTAGCCACTCATGGATGATGTCCTCCAGCCCTCAAGGGCAAGCTCCATGGAAGAAATATGCTCCTTAGTTTATGAAGAGTCTCCAATTGTGTCTCTAGCCTCCTCCTCTCCTTTACTTCCTCACTAAGTATTATCTTCTCTAAGTATGTGTATATGTGTAAAAGTGGCTCATATTCCTTATATAGGTGGGTCAAAAATCACCCCCAATAAGTTGGGCTTGTACACCAATAATCCTCTAATGATTGGATATAAGACAACTTTTAATGAGCTGGAATTTAGAATTTTCTCGGGATTTGGGAAGTTCGATAGATCGAACTTGTGGTGAGATCGATCGAACATGGCTGAGATTTATTGAATTGAAGCTGGATCGATCCTCAATGGCGGTGCCTTTTTGGATAAAAACAAATCTGAGATATTTTGAAGATATTTTTGGGAAAAGGACAAAAGTGGTTGGTAGGGTGGTAAAGTTGGATAAGATCTGGCATGTGGATAAAGACGAGAAAGTTCGATAGATCAGAGAATGATGTTGGATTGATCGAACTTTTGGGATCTCTGAAGATGACATCATGGCTTGGATCTATCTTGGAGTGCTGAGATCGATGAAAGTTGGATCGATCGAACTTTTCTTGAGATCGATCGAAGTTGCAGAAATGCCACCCTTTGCTTCATTTTGTTCTACTTTGCTCCTTTCTTTGATTCATCCCAGAATTGCTTCAATTATGCTCTTATTTGGCTGAGTTAGCTTATTTTGGGGATAAGTACCTAAAAGTGGAAATAACACGAAATCACTCTAAAGCGGGAAAATAAGATAGATAAAGGGTCTAGAATACTTAAGCTTAAGGGGCTTAAATGTGCACTTTTTAGCGCTCATCATGAAGGAAGAATCTTCTCAAGTGGATGCCATAACTCACAAATTCTATTAATTAATGACACCACATCTCTCTCCTTCGTTGTCTCAAAATTCAGCAAGTGCGGTGTATGCATCATGCACTAGCCCATTCCATCTCTCGGAAGGTTGCCCTACACCGAAGCAATTTCCTAGTAACAATTAAGAGCAAACAAATGCCATGTTTTTTAGGCCCAGAAATAATCCTTACTCCAATACCTATAATCCAAGATGGAGAGATCATCTGAATTTTTCGTGGAGGCAACTAGCCCTAAAAAATTCGACATTTCAAAATCAAGGGCATCAAAATCAACATTCTTCTCAATTTCCAAATAGGCAATTTTAGGCCTCTTTAAGTTAGCGTCCACCCTATAATCCAAATGTTCTTATTCCACCTACTGTGTTTCTAACTGATGAGATTCTCACTGCAAATAAACAAATGATGGAATCCCTTAACAAGCAAATGTTAGAATGTAACAAGCAACTCCTGACATCATTACAGCCCACTATCCAAATGGTTCATTCACATATTCAGTCAATAGCTAAACTTGAGAATCAAGTAGGACAAATAACTAATTTAATGAACCAACTTCTTCAAAGAGATAAGGGAAAACTTCCCGCTCGACCATTTAAGAATCCTAGAAGGATCCATGTGATTAACGAAGTCCCTCATCCGAGTGGGCCTACTCATGAACATGTCCAAGCAATCACCACCCTTCGGAGTGGTCTAATTTTAGACAATAAGGTTGATGGAGGAACAAATGAGAAAGTTCTTCCTCCCAAAAATCCAAATCCTGGCTCATCTAATCCAAATTTCACTCCTGAAAATCCAAAGTCCAACACTGAAAATTCCAAGCTTGTCACCCCAAATGTGGAGACCTCTTATGAGCCTAAGGCTTTGTTTCCTTAACGTGTCCAAGAGTCGACACATTTTGGGAACAAAAGCTGTAAAATTCAGGACATATGGGAGGTCTTCAGGTAAGTAAAGATTAACCTACCTCTCTTGGATGCTATCAAGCAAATTCTTCCCTATGCCAAATTTCTCAAGGATTTGTGTACTCAAAAACGCACTTCCAAAAGTCATTTACCAAAGAAGGTAAGACTAATTAAACAAGTGAGTGCGATAATTCAACACAACACTCCTCCAAAGTATAAGGATCTGGGTGCCCCAATAATCTCGTGTGTCATTGGTGACAACAAGATAGAGAATGCCCTCCTTGACTTAGGAGTGAGTGTGAACTTGATTCCGTATTCAATTTACTTACAACTTGGGTTGGGGGTTCTTAAGCCAACCATCATGGTCTTACAACTTGTCGACAGATCGGTCAAGCACCCACGGGGCATTCTTGAAGATGTCATCATCAAAGTGGATAAATTCTATTTCCCGGTAGACTTTGTGGTTCTTGACACGGAATCGGTCCATGACCCAAAGAAACATATTCCCGTGATCCTCGGTAGGCCTTTCTTAGCTATGGCTAATGCTTCGATAAATTACCGAACTGGGGTGATGGATATCGCCTTTGGAAATATGCAAGTCAAACTGCATATTTTCCATGCAACTCAACATCCTTCCGAAGAGGATGATTGTTTTCTCATTGATGTTGTAGATGAAGTGGTCGAAGAATCTATCCCCTTCATTCTAAGCAAGGATCCTCTTGAAACTTGCATGCCTCACTTTGATTTCGCAAACTTTGAGATCGATCAATCCATCCAAGAAATAAATTCTTTGCTCGGCATTGGTGCTATCATGGACTTTCCTCTTTACAAAGTGCCAAGAGAACCACTTCCTCAACTTTCCACTACTCCTCCGGTTTCTTCATTGAAATCTCCACCACAACTTGAGTTAAAGCTGCTCCCGGTCCACCTCAAGTATGTGTTTCTTGGTACAAATAAAACTCTTCTAGTCATCATTGCATTGGACCTTTTAAAGGACCAAGAAAATAGCCATTTAGCGGTGCTACAAGAGCACAAAGAAGCTATTGGCTGGGCAGTGGCTGATTTGAAAGGAATCGACCCTTTTATTTGTATGCATTGCATTCATATGGAGGACAACGCCAAACCTTCTAGAGAGATGCAGCGCCGATTGAATCCAAACGTGAAGGAAGTGGCCATAAAAGAAGTGATCAAGCTATTTGATGTAGGAATCATCTATCCCATCTCGGATAGCAAGTGGGTAAGTCCCACTCAAGTTGTTCTTAAGAAATCCAGCCTCACCGTTGTTGAAAATTCAGCGGGAGAGCTCGTGCCACAACGCACCACCACCGGGTGGCCTGTGGGCATTGACTCCCATTCATTGATCAAATCCTAGAAAGGTTTGCCGGCCAAAGTTACCACTATTTTCTTAATGGTTATTCTGGCTATAACCAAGTGGCAATTAATCCTCAATATCAAGAGAAGACCACATTCACATGTCCCTTTGGAACCTTTGCCTATAGGCGAATGCCCTTTGGGCTATGTAATGCATTGGCAACTTTCCAAAGGTGCATGATGTCCATATTTTCTGATATGGTCGAAAAGTTTTTGAAAGTATTCATGGATGATTTTTCTGTCTTTAGATCTTCATTTGACTCATGTCTCCATAATCTATCCCTTGTGCTTCAAAGATACAAGGAGACAAATCTGATTCTAAGTTGGGAAAAGAGTCATTTTATGGTCAAAGAAGGCATTATCTCGGGGCACGTTATCTCTAAAAGGGGAATTAAGGTCGACAAGGCAAAAGTCGAATTGATCTCTAACTTTCCTCCTCCAAATTCTATCCGACAAATCCGTTCCTTTCTTGGTCATGCCAACTTTTATCGCCGCTTCATCAAAGATTTTAGTAAAATATCCCGGCCCTTGTGTAATCTTCTTGCCAAGGATATTCCCTTCAATTTTGATGAAGCATGTTTGGAAGCTTTCAAGAAGCTTCGTACTCTTTTCTCTTCAGGCCCAATCATGAAACCACCTAATTGGTCTCTTCCATTTAAGATCATGTGTGATGCATTCGATTATGCATTGGGCACAATTTTGGGCCAGCTTGTGGACAAGCTACCGCATGCTATCGATTATGTTAGCAAAACTCTCTCTAACGCTCAATTGAATTACACCACCACTAAAAAAGAGTTGCTAGCTGTGGTGTATGCCTTGGATAAATTCCGTTCTTACCTTCTTGGATCCAAGGTCATTGTCTTCTCGGACCATGCCACTCTTAGGTATTTGCTCACCAAGAAAGAGACCAAACCCCGGCTAATTTGATGGATACTCTTACTCCAAGTGTTTGATATTGAAATTTGGGATAAAAAAGGGACAAACAATGTTGGCGCTGACCATCTCTCTCGTTTACTCATTGAGAAATCTTCTGACTTTGCTACAGTTCGTGATTCCTTCCCGGATGAGCAACTGTTTCAGATTTCTCATACAAATCTTCCTTGGTTTACAGATATTGTCAACTACCTTACGGTAGGAAAAATTCCATCCAAATGGTTCAAACAAGAGAAAGACCGGTTCTTCTCCCAAGTCAAAATTTTCTTTTGGGAAGATCCGAAATTATTTAAGTATTTCCCAGACCAAATCATCCAGTGATGTATTCCCGAAACTGAATTCTCAAGTGTCTTAAATTTTTGCCACACTCTTGCGTGTGGAGGACATTTCAGCGCTAAGAAAATTGCTGACAAAGTCCTTTAAAGTGAATTTTATTGGGCCTCTCTGTTTTGGGATGCTTACAATTTCTGCAAGTCGTGTGAGCATTGCCAAAAGCTCGGAGCCATGTCTAAAAGAGACATGATGCCCCTTTTACCCCATCTTAATTATAAAAAAATTTTATGTATGGGGAATTGACTTCATGGGACCGTTTCCATCCTCTTATGGCTATGAGTATATTCTCGTAGCGGTGGATTATGTGTCTAAATTGGTTTAAACTAAAGCGACCAAAACCAATGATCATAAAGTTGTGGTCAAGTTCGTTCAATCGAATATCTTCAGTCGATTTAGTACTCCAAGAGCCCTCATCAGTGACGGAGGATCTCATTTCCGTAATCGCTATGTCAAATTTGTCATTCTTAAATACTCCGTCATTCATAAGGTTGCACACCTTACCACCCTCAAATGAGTGGTCAAGTGGAACTATCTAATCGTGAGATCAAGCATATTCTAGAAAAAACGGTTCGACCGGACACAAATTTTTAAGAGTAAACGAGAGAGATGGTCGGACAGAAAATGTTAGCGCCGACAGGTCAAAACTTTCTCTTCAAAAGCGGGACTCCTAGCATTTCCTTGAGAATATGATGGTTGATTAGGAAACTGAGAATTAGCAAATTGGTTTCCTTATGATTGAAATGGTCTATATCCTTGGGAACCTTGGCTTTGCATTGGAGGTGGAACATATTTCCCTTGGCAACTACCTTGGGGAGGGTTTGAACCTTCCCCTTGGTTTCACCAAGAGAAATTCGGGTGATTCCTCCAACTAGGATTATAATGATTGCCATAAGGATTAGGGTAAAGTGCAATAAACCCCCTTGAACTATACCCCAATGAGCACAAAACCCCCTTGAATTTTTAAAGTAGCATTTAACCCCCCTTAACTTAGGAGTTTGATGGCAATTTACCCAATCCGACCACCGGCAAAAAATTTCGCCGTTAAATTGAGTCCCTGAATACTATAGATAAATTAAATGACCATTTAACCCTTATCATACAAAAATACCATACTACCCTTATATTATACATATTGTTACCCATTCAACCCAAAATCCCAAAATCCCTAATTCTTCTCTATCCTCTTCAGTCTTCACCAAATTTTCTCTCTCTTCTCTATCTCCATTGAAGACCAAAAACAGAGCTGTTCGTATTGCCAATCAAAAAAAAGGAGTAATAAAGAACAGTCTAAAAGTGAATTTCAAAGATTGAAGATTTGGGTGTATTTTGTAATCCCTTCATGTTGTGAATTGGCACAACAGGCAGGAGAAAGTAGAAACAGCAAATGAAAGATTACCGAACGGCGGGTTAGTGGTTGCATGCCCAACTTCTCGAACGGATCTCTCTAAATATCTTGGTTCTTTCCATTTCCCCTCCACCAAACGAGAGCGGCGTGTACACCAAACCGAGAGCGACTTCCACACCATGAACTTCTGCGATGGCCTTGATTGGAACACCACGGCGATTTTTGTGTTGCTGTGACAGAATATGAGCAGGTCGTTTTTGTGACCTGCTTCTCGCCGTGGATGGTAGTGACCTTTAGGTTGCTACATGTTAGAGGATGGGGTCGCCAGTACTGTAGTGACCCAGCAAGCTATGGAGGACATGGGTTCCTCTGTATTATATCTCTCTGTGTGTCCATCTCTCTCTATATTATATACACATATACAATATTGATATTTTGTATTTTTTTTTTTACAGTATGAGTTCCTCTATATCTTCTTATATATGTATACATAGTTTAATTTTGGTTGTGTATGTGGCGCGCGCACACACACACATATATATATACACTGATGTGTAGTATTTTCTTTTACAAAGACTGAGTTCTATTGGTGAATCATCTTTGAGTATTCGAAAGGGTCTTTTCTAGAACTGGAGATGTTTTGTCGTGAAAAGGTAGCCGTGTACATTTCTGATTCCAAAAACAATATAGGTTTTTCCCTTTTTTAAGTGCAATGCGGGTACTTGCAAGTTTCAGGAATGGTAGGTTGCTTCCTTGCACTATGTTATCAGTTTAAACTGTTAGCATATCCTCGAGTTAATTTCAATCTGTTAGGACTTTGAACATTTAGCATATCCCTGGGTTACTTTCAATCTGTTTGCTATTGGTGACGCTATACAGAAATAAATCAATGCCCAGGCAAAAAAAGAAAGTGAAATTTAGCCTCAAATCAAATTAATAAAGGTGATCGGTTGAAAATTTGGGCATTGTTTCTATTTGAAGCTTCACGCTTTACAATTCATGATGCTGTTTTAACTGCCAATTATGGTAATTTGATTCTTCATCACATATCATACATGTCCTTAACTTGATGGAGTGGGGATTTGAACTTGGGCTATCACACCACATCCAGCTATTGTGTTGATCATGGCAATTGACCAAAAATGAGAATTTGACCTAATTGAGTAATTAACCTGCTGCACATAGCACCTAACCAAAACTGGTAATTTGACCTAATAGAACAATTTACATGCACTTAGCTACTACACATATATTCTGCACATAACACCTGCACATATATACACTAAGTAACTACTACACTAATCTACTATTCATATATCCTATATTTAGTACACTTTATTGCACATATCATTCATCAAATTCACTTACCACCTGCACATGATACACACAAATATTAAGTCACAATATTAATTCGCATAGTGCACTAGCAAACATAAAATTTAACAACACAAACATTAAGTAACAGTCTTCAAAGATACTGAACTTTTATTACATAACCAAATTAATCTTAATGTTTCTATATCCCAGTCATCAGTACTTAATTAACAGAACATTAATATTTGGTCATTCTTCTTGTCAACATAAACAATAAGACAAAAAAATGATTTAAAGGTCATTCATGTTAACAAAAGCCATTAGTTCAGTACCATCAACCACCCAAAAAACTGTAACCATCTTCACTACCAACAAGCATAGTCATTGTCCATCATTGACCTGTGAAAGCATAAATTACACATGTTCAATATTTAAACAAGTTTCAGTAGCTACCTAAATAAGAAAAATAATGAAACACACCTAGAAGATGAAGCCTGTGTTGATGCCAGCTGAGAAAATGTTATGTTTTGAACCTATTATGAACATACACATGTGAGAAGGTTTGGAAATCACCAGCAAAGAACTATATTTACCGGAAAAAGAAAAAAAAAATTAATTAAAGTGTACCTCCTGACTCTGATTTGAAGGTACTGTAGTAGGAATTTCAGTTCTAGCAACTCTTCCTCTTTCACCCCTCCTTCCCCTTCCTCTCACTGGTTGTCCTTTTCCTCTGCCAATAATTGGTGGTCTACCTCCCTTTTTTGGTGGAGGTTTCTCAATGACCAAAGGTGTAGAAAGTTTACAAGTCCTTGAGTTATGACCTTTAACCTGGCACTTTGAACATTTCAGCTGTTGCTTTAACCTACTAAGCTTAGTTGAAGTATTAGTTGAAGTACTGGGCTCATCATTTTTCTTGTTCCTAGCCTTCTTTGGTCTTCCAGTGGGTTTCCTAAAGGTTGGTGGAAGCAATGGGTTGGAGGGTTGTGCTTTCAACAACTGTCTCATAGGGAAAGGATGTATTAAACCAGAATAGGCCTTCAAGTATGTTTCCCTATAATAATATGGATCAACATATGACTCAGGCAGGTCCTTCCTTAAAAATATGCATGCTACAACATGCCTACAAGGTATACCAGTCAAATTCCATATTTTGCAACTGCAAGTTTTCTTCTCAAGATCAACTGCCTCGCCAATGCCAAAGCATTCAACATCATACTTGTTATGACCAGCATAAAGAACCTTGCACATCCTTGCTTGCCTTTTCACTTTGTTCAAATTCTTTTGAATTTCTGGACACAATAAACCATCCTTTGATTCCATCCATTCTCTTTTCTTTTGGAACCTCAACATTAAATGTCTTCTGATCCACTCCAACATGTATATAATTGGTTTGTCCCTTGCTTGAAGGATGACAGCATTCTAACTCTCACACATATTATTGATCACCATATCACTTTTTGATTGATATGTGAATCTTGATTTTGACCATAATTCAGGTGGCACATTGTGAAGCCAGCCATAAGCTTCAGCATTCAACACCTTGATATTCCTCATATGTACATCAAAATCAGTTTCTGTGAAAGACCTTGCTGCTTCCCACAACTCATTTTTTAGTTGTTGCCCTTTGAACCTGAGTTTGAAGTTCTTATATAGATGCCTCACACAATATCTATGGTTTGACCCATCCATTATGTTCTCAAAAGTGTCAACCAGACCCTGCATTCACAAGAAAAATATTTCAATTCTAAACTAACAAAATTTTTAAATCACATATAAACTGAATAATGTTAAATATACTTACTTTTTGTCTATCAGATATGAATGTGATTTCTTGGTAAGGCCCCACAGCATCCATGAGCTCTGACATAAACCAACTCCAAGAATCCCTTGTCTTAGACTCAACCACAACAAAGGCAACTGGGAACATTTGTTCATTTCCATCAATAGATACAGCACTGAGAAGGTGACCCCCATATGGTCCCTTTAAGAAACAACCATATACACCAATTAGTGGTCTACACCCTTCTTTAAAACCCTTTCTCATTGCAGCATAACAAATAAAAACCCTCTGAAATTTTCTCACATTTTCTTCAGCTGTGGGCTCAGTTTGAATTTTAACTACACTGCCTGGGTTTGATGTAAATATCAAATGAGCGTACTCCCTCATCTTTTCATATTGTTCTACTTCATTTCCCTCAACAACATCTAAAGCCTTTCTCTTTGCTCTTCTTACTTTGTAGTCTGACACATCAATATCCAACTCACTTGCAATAGTACGCTTAAGTGTATTTGTTGGCATGCCTGGATTAAATCTCACTTGCTCTAGATACTTATTTGCTAAGTAGGTAGATGTGGCTTGTCCATTTGTATGAAACCAAAGGCAGTTATTATGCTCTGGAACATATGTCTTCACTATTATGCAATCCTCATCGTTTGGCTTGCTTGCAAATATCTTCCAACCACAACCCCCCTTACATACTACAGAAATCCTATCCCCATCATTTCTTTTGAACTTCAAATCAAACCTTTTCTTCACTGCTATTTCTCTAAGTGCTAGTCTGAAATCTACAGCTGTCGCAAATTTCATGCCCACTGCTATTTCTTTTTCCCCCAAATCCTTTGAAGGAATAAATTCTTGGTGCTTAGGACCATTACCCTCATCATCATCTGATCCACATGCACTTATCAACTCATCAGTAGGAGCATAATCAGATTCAACCTGTGCAAAATCTGTTTCAACTTGTACATAATCATCAGTTGAAGTTAAGCCCTCATTTTCTGCACTATGTGTTGAAATTGAAATTTCTTTCCCTTGCAGATTCAACATAGCTGCAACAATGTATAACTTGACCAGGTTGCCTTCCCTCTGAGCTTCATAGTTATAAAACATCCTTAGTACATCTAAATCACATCTGACCTCTCTGAAGCAATGCTTACCATTTAAGAATGGTACTTTATAAAACACTTCTTTGATATCCCCACATCCCAAATTATTTGCCATCTCTTGGATATCAGTATAAGTCATAAGGTATGGGTCTACACTTTCAATGAAGGATGTAGCTTCTCCTATGTATGTGATATGGGGTGTTTTTGAAAAAAGACCTCCATAATGAAGCTCAATACTGTAAAGGTGCATCTACAAAATTTGTACAAGACAGGTAAGTACTTTAAACACACTAAAGAAGTAAAAAGTGGAAAGAAAAAAAAAATAGTGACTTAAATGCAAGCACTTTAAAGGTGCATAAAGACAAACAATAACTTTGAAGTGTAGGATAGGGTCAATGGTCACAAGTGCATTACAAGTGGACAGTTTCGAAAAAAAGAAAAAAAAAAAAAAAATCAAACTACATTTAGCATGACCACTCAATCGCAGGGTAACAAATTCAATAGCAACTCCACACTTCAATAATTGAAAAGGACCTAAAATAAATAAACAACAAAGACCATTCAATCACAATCCAAACATACAAATGATTTTACTAGGGACCACTAATGACCAAGTTGTTGCCTACTAAAAACATTATTGATGTCTGATGCAAAAAAGAACAAGCTTTTGGTACAGAACTTTAAAAGTAGATGCTTTCAACACTATATAACAAAACATGGAAGAATCTAAAAGTGACAACATATGCAAATACACAATCAAATTTATGTCGCCCAAAACTTAGTAAATCACTACTCATTTTTTTTGCAATTTTTACTTAATATGTTTCAGTTGCTTAAATTTTCGAGAGAGAGAGAGAAAAAAATAAAATAAAATAAATCTTTCACAGGTCATTCACAGGTGGAAAAAAAAATCAAATAAAACCAAACATCTTGGATTAACATACTAAACCCTAACATAGAACAATTTTCACAAAAACTTAGTAAATCACTACTCATTTTTTTTGCAATTTTTACTTAATATATTTCAGTCGCTTAAATTTTCAGGAAAAAAAAAAAAAAAAAAAAAAAAAAATTCTTTCATAGTTGAAAAAAAAAAAAATTCAAATAAAACCAAACATCTTGGATTAACATACTAAACCCTAACATAGAACAATTTTTAGAAAAATTTAGTAAATCACTACTCATTTTTTTGCATATTAAATCAATATTAACAAACTAATGTGCTAGGGTTTAGAGCTTTACTGAGTAACCCTTGAAGATCAAGACTGAAGATCGAACGAAAGCACGAATTTGATCCTGATCAATAAAGTTTTATCTCTCTGTATTCAATATATGAAAGCCTCTGTTGATATTATACTCCGTAAATGGGGTGAATGAATAGTGGTTGGTGATAAGAGTGTCAGTTACAGTGATAAGGGTGAATGTGTGTCAATCATTAATTCACTGCCTCCATAAATAAAAATGGGTCCCACATCAATTTAACAATTTTATTACTTATATTTTTTTTTATCTGTTTTATTACTTATATTGATGCGTTTTATTGAAGGGATAAAATGGTCTTTACACATTTCCGATTACAAGATGTCACCGGCAAAACTTTCTCTGTCCTAAAACTTAACTAAACTCATAGTTTGGGGGGGTTATTTGTAGTTGAGGGGGGTTTGTTGCACCTGGGGTATAATTCAGGGGGGTTTATTGCACTTTACCCTAAGGATTATTCCCTTGATTAACAAAAATTGCATTGACTTGTTCATGATGCTCATTTTGCACATGTCCATGGGGACAATTGGAAGTAGAATGTAAAACACTTGAACAAGTCATACATGTCTCATTGGATGCATGATGGGAATGGTTAGGGACGGAAGATACTTGATTTGTCGAGTTTTGGTTGATCAAGAATTGATCAAACCTTTGAGATAAGGATTTCATCTCAGCGACTATTTCATTGGAATAGTCAACTTGATGTAAGTCAACACTCTTCCTTCCACTTGAATTCCTACAACTATTGGAAGATAAAGTTCAATGCAAAGAATTTTCACTCATGCTCTCATAAAGACACCACACGTCATCCTCATGCCTATCAATGTAAGAGCCACCTATGGAAGCATCAACCATGCCATTGTAATTGTCCGATAAGCTCTCAAAGAAATATTGAACTAATTTCCATTTGGGCATGTCATAATGTGGACACTTCCTAAGCAATTTTTTAAATCTTTCCCATGCTTCATGGAACGTTTCCCCATCCCCGTGTGAAAACTCTCAAATTGAGGTTCTCATGGCCTTGGTCTTAGAAATCGGATAGTACTTTTTCAAGAACTCTTGTTGCATTTTTACCCAAGAAGTTATTGAAAAAGGCCTAAGATTGTTAAACCAATATTTTGCCTTGTCTTTAAGGGTGAATGGAAAAATTTTAAGCCTTAAGACCTCTTCCGGCATGTCCGTGTATCTCACGGTGGAACATACTTCAATAAACTCATCCAAATGCTTGTAAGGTTCTTCACTTGGGAGTCCATGATAGTTAGGAAGCATTTGAATAGTTTATGGTTTGATCTCATAATGGTGTGCTCTAAATGGTGGTAATTGAATGCATGTGGGTGCATTGTATTCATAAGGCACATAGTGATCTCTTAAAGCAAGGGGAGGATTAGCAATTGGAGGTGCAACATGGGCACCTTGATTGCCTTGAATGATGGGAGGTGGAGGAGCATAGATTGGCCTTGGCATTCCCAATGGAACTTGGCCTTGTTGTTGTTGTGGGTGAACAAATGGCCTCGGCAACCTAATGGCACTTGCATGTTATCATGATGCACATTGGGGTAGAGGATACCTTGTTGGTCTATATGACCAAGGTCCTCCATATGGTCTTTATTATGTCCTTCCATTGATGAAATGGATTGACCAGAACTTCCTCTTCCCCTAGGGTTTCGAACAACGGATTCAAGATGAAAATTTAGAGGGATAAGAATGGGTCTTAATGATCTACGACTATGCATGCACAATACAACACAACAAGCAATAATGACAAACACTTCACCTTCACAACAAATCAACAATCAACAAACTTCCTCCACATACAATGATCCCATACTCCCATGCTATTAACAATATGCAAAGAAAAGTAAATTGCCTCCACATGGGCTCACGATTTATCTAAGAATTGAAATATAAGCCTCCACGTAGGCCGACGATTTAACTAGAGATTGAGTTAAGAAAGAGCTCACAAAGGGTCCTTTAGCACTTCAATTTAATTTCAATTTTTAGCCTTGCAAATTTTTAGAATTTTGCCTTTTTCTTTTGCTTTTGCTTAGCTCCTTGCTTGGAATGCTCCTTTGCTCATCTTCTTGCTCAATGCACCTAGTCAAACAAAAACCAACACAATAAGTAACCAAAATAAAAACAAAGTAAAGACATAATCAAAAGAGTACTAATTCCTAATTGATTCCACAAATACGACGTTGCCTTCAATCAATCCCCGACAACGGCGCCAAAAACTTAGTGGTTGTCGCACCCCAAACCCAAAATTTGTGCACCAAAAGATAGTGGTGTAGAGCTATGATGAATGTGCCCAAGTTTTACATTTAGAAATTGCCACTACTACCTTTAACTAAAAATATAGCTAGGGCAAGTAGGGATCGTCCCAAAGGATTGGTGGGTCGTACTAGGTTGTAGAGTCGAGATTAGGGTTAGTAGGTCGAGTGATCAAAAGATTGGTTGGTAGTTGAATTATACTAAGATGCAATTTAAACTAAAGTAGAAAATTAAATGTAATGGAGAGAAAATAAGAGAGAGATCTTGGGATTTAGAGGTTACCACTAAGCATAGCTTTTCTACACCCTTAGTGAATGATTAATGAGGGGGAAAACATGTATTGCAACATAATGTGTGTGTGTGGTTGTTTCAACAAGCATGGATGACAAATTAAGCATATATTGTCTAAAGCAACATAGTGGATAGCACAATATATCAAATTAAGCCATTAATTCTTTCTTTAAGCTCACAATCCAAACACATCACAAGGTTAGAGATATATGCTACTTGCTTTCATTAGTATGGAACATCAAACAACAAGCATGGATTGTCCTCCCATTTAACACTTAAACTACAATTACACTACAATTAAGATAATGACATGAAATTAAACTAATTAAACTATGGGAGAGGCACAATCCATCAAGAAATGAGTATGAACCATCAAATAAACCACAAGAACATTCCATTAAGCACTATGTCTTGACAATCTCTAGATTTATAGCATCAATATACATAGACATGCATCAATAACACAGGAAATAGAGATAAACACATGAACATCTATTCTAGCATACATAGACATATGGATAGAATGAAATGATCAATTAGAAGCATTAAACCACATAAATCATTGAATAAACAAGATCTATATATATATAAATGTCAAAACATGTATCACAATACAAATCTCCTAAAAAATACATAAATTAAGATGTAGAAGGCATGCTTAGGGCTAACTTTAGCCCCAAGAGGATGTCTAGTCACTCATGGATGGTGTCCTCCAACCCTCAAGGGCTAACTCCATGGTAGAGATTGCTCCTCTTCTTGGTTGATAGAAGAACTCCAAACTTGTGTCTCTAGCCTCCTCCTTTCTTTTCTTCCTTACTAAGAATATGAAAATTGTGCCTCCTCTCTATTCTAAAGTATATCAAGTATATCTCAAAAAGTGGCTCATATTTCTTATATAGGTAGGTCAAATATCATCCCAAATGAGTTGGGCTCGTACACCAATATTCCTTCCAATGATTAGATATGAGACAACTTTTAATGAGCTAGAATTTAAATTTTCTCGGGATTAGGGGAGTTCGATCGATCGAACTTGTGGTGAGATCGATCGAACATGGCTGAGATCTATCAAATTTAAGCTGAATCGATCCTCTATGGCGGCGCCTTTTTTGATAAAAACAAATCTGAGATATTTTGAAGATAGTTTTGGGAAAGAGACAAATGTGGTAGGTAGGGTGGTATAAGTGGATAAGATGGAATCTTTTCGATCGATCGGAAGAAAGTTGGATCGATCGAACTTTGTGGGATCTTTAGATAAGGAAAAAAGTGCTTGGATCCATCTTGGAATGCAGAGATCGATGAACTTTCGATCGATCGAATATTTTCTGAGATCGATCGAACTTGCTGAATTTCCACCACTTGCTTCCTTTTGCTCCCACTTTGCTCATTTCTTTATTCATCTCAAGATTGCGTCAATTATGCTCTTATTTAGCTGAGTTAGCTTATTTTGGGGATAAGTACCTAAAAATGGAAATAATACGAAATCAATCTAAAGTGGGAAAATAAGATAAATAAAGTACCTAGAATACCTTAAATGCGCACTTTTCACCGCTCATCACCCGCCAAGCTTTGGGCCCTCATTTAAACACCTATATTTAAGGCGCATTATAAATCCTATAACTCCCTCTCTCTCATTCTAGCCGACCCAGCCTCTCTTTCTTCCTCTTCTCTTTCCTAACCCTACTTCCTACTTCCATCTCACCCTTTCGCATATCCATCCTTCTCTCAATCCCTTATCTCTAAATCCTCTTCCTCTCCATTTTGCACCAAGCAAGAGGGATTTTGTTTGGTTTCTCCATCATTTTAGGTAAGTTTCTTCTACTCTTTTTCTTTTAAGTTTTAGTATAAATGGAGGATGGGATTGCATGTAGTAGAGGTTTGTGATTATTTTAGGGCTATTGTATGTCAATTACAGGTCAAAATTTTTGGGTTTTCTCATCTCTAATCATCCTTTGGCTCTCTTCCTTTTCTTCTTGCACACCAGGTGTTCGATAAATTGCCTGAACCAACCCCTTCTTCCAAATGGCTCCCAAAACTTCCTCCAAGCGTACTCGTTCCTCTGAAGGACCATCCGAGGACGCTCCTACTCCAAATTGGGTTGAGTGGCCTATTGAAACCGAAGCTAAATTTTATCATTAAGGATGAGTTTAAGGAAAATCTGGAGACGGCTTAGTCGGTCAAAAAATTGAATGATCGTGGCTTTAAAGCTCTATTTAAGCCATACACTTCGGCATTCTATCCGCGTATAGTCCGACAGTTATACTCTAACATGTTTTACTCATGCGCGGAGCTGGAAGTGATTAAGACAACCATTGATGGTATGCCTTATGCGTTCACCATTAATGACCTTGTTGCGGCCTTGGAGTGCTCATTGGCATCTCCTTTGGATGAGGACCACCAACCTCTCTACGGTGTTTTCCCAGAGGATGTGACTTTGTCAGACATTGTCTATGAGATGTGCCATAATAATTATACCGACAATCGCAAAACAAGCACGAACAAGTCATATCTTTTATGCCGGCTGTGGTTCATAGACTCCGTCTTGGCTAAAAATGTTCTTCCAGTCCCTAAGCACTCTGAATGTAAGGGCATTTTTCAGAACACCCTTAAGCAGCTAAGAAAGGGTATTGGTTTTGTGTTCTGCAGCTTGTCTGGACCAACTTCTCAAGGTCTATAATGATCTATTTGTTGCGCAGTCAGATAATGCACTGACTTGGGCACTTCCTTTCCCATATCTCGTTACCAAACTGCTCAAGAACAAAAATTTCAAGGCACAACGTAATAAGGAGCTGAATACTAAGGTATTCCTTTATAACCTCGGTGCCTGGAAGTCAAGCACAGTCCAGCTTAAACATCTCAGCAAGTACGTATTGGTGGTGTGCTGAACTAGAGGGGTGTTGATGTCCCTATTGCTCCTGCACAGGCTGCTCCTGCACCTGTTGCGTCGCCTCCACCTGCCATGTCCCGTGCCGATTATGATTCTCTCAGCACCTATCTTGACACACTCCAGTTATGAGTCGAGACCATGGAGGGCACCCTTACAAATTTTCATAAGGAGACTCAGGAGGGGCAGCAGGTATTGCAAGCCATGCTGTAATCTTTGATTGACCGAGCACCAGGCGAAACCGGTGGCTCATCCTCTTCTCTGATGATGGGGTGATTTTCTGTTTTCCGTTCCTATTTTGATTTCTAGTAGTACTATTTGGATTTATTTTGGGCCGCGTTTAGCATTCCTTTTAGTTTATGTTTTGAACTTATAACTACGTTTCTTTTTGCTGTTTTGCATGGATACTCAGTTTTTGTTAAATAAAATTACAGTTGTTTATTTTGATCTCTTTTTATGTTCCGTATCATGCTTGTTATATATATTTGTATTGTTGACAGGTTTTTAGATTCAAGTTTGGGGGCGTGGCTTCTGGAATTCACATGGTGGCATGTTGTCACTACGCCACTGATTTTCCTCCTACTTGGTATTATTGCTCCTTTTACCTTTTTTTTTCTTCATTTTCATTCTTTGTCTTCTCATATTAAGGACAATGTGACATTCAAGTTTGGGGGTATATTTTGGTATGCATTTTTTATTTTTGTATGCATTTTTGTCTGTATGTGCTAAATTGTTCATGTAAATTGAAAGATAATAATTTTTTTGGAAAGCAATGATCGGGTAATCTTGGAACTTGTTGGAGATTAAAACATGTGCTTAATACTTTGTGTATAAAGGCAAATGATAATTTTGAACCAAAAAAAAAAAAATCTGAAATGATCATGTGGATTCAATTGGTTTGTATAAATGCTTCAATTAGATTTTCAACGGATTTCATTCTCTTCTATGCTTCACGCTTCACAGATGCACACCGAAAACTTAATCTTGAGGCATGCAACCCGATTTATCTTGACCATGACTCAGTTGATTTGAATTGATGACCCTAATGAATGGATATCTTTGGCATGAATCTTAAAAATAAAAAAAAAAAAAAAAAAAAAAAAAAAAAAAAAGAAGGGTTGAATAATGAAAATGAATTGCTTAAATTCGTAGCCTTGCTAACTCGAGTTATTAAACCCTTGGAGTGTCCTTACACTTAGCACCCTAAAGTCATCCGGTTTGGGAGTTGTTGGCCTAACACTTGCTACATGGGTTAGTTAGAAAGCTTAAGGGACTTAGGCATTGCACGGTCATTCACAAAAATAAAAATAAATAAATAAGGTTAGTTGGAGTTCGTAGCCTTGCTAATTTGAGTTATTAAGCCTTTGGAGTGTCCTTACACTTAGCACCCTAAAACCATCTGGTTTGGGAGTTGCAGGCCTAACATTTGCTACATGGGTTAGTTAGAAAGGTTAAAGGACTTCAACATTGCACGATTATAATATATAGATATAAAAAATAAAAAGAAAAAAAGAAAAGAAAAAAAAAGTTGTATTTTGAATAAAATCATGCCTTAAGACCTCATTTAAAAGGGAAATTCAATGATTTGAAGACTTGTGTTCTTGAAATGGGAAAAAGAAGGTAAAAGCTGCATATTGGGAATTCGGTTCACTTTTAATGAAGTTAGAGATGATTTCTTTTATAGATATGACAATTGAAGTATTTATATGGACTATGATGTTGATACATGATAATTGAAAAATGTTTAGCCATTTTGTTATATCAAGGCCTCATATACACAAGGTAGTCTTCATAATGATTCCATCTCCAATGTTCTCTATGTTCTAAGTTGCATTTGAGCTTTATGCATCTTCTTACACCATGTTTGATATTTTTTGGGTAGCATTCCAATTGTTGTCATTTCATTAAGTACTTCATTTTGGTTTTGCTATGGGACTAGCAAAATGTAAGTTTGGGGGTGTGATAAGCGCTGAATATTGCATATTCAAGTGCCTTTATTTGCATTTTTTAAGTCCATTGGTTGGTTCTATTGTATAGGTTATCTTCATTTGCATGTTTTTATTTATTTTCAGGTTTGTTTCCCAAAAAGGAATCAAAATGACATTTTGGTGAGTTCTTAAGATCAAAACATGTCGGGCCAGGACTCTACAATTTTGCCAAGCTAATATGTGCCATTGAACTCATGGCACTCTCTGCAAAGTGCTAAGAAGAATATAGCATCATCGAGTCAAGCCAAAGGTTAAATTAAGAGAAGTGTTTTTGAGCCTAGAAGCATTGCGGGCACCTGCCAGCCTCATGCACAAATCCTGTGGGCGCCTGCTAATTTGTGATCATTACATTCAATTCCAAAGAAAAAAAGAAATGCACTCCAGTAGCCTCAAAATTTGGCGGTCGCCCTTCAATTCCTGCGGGGGCCCGCCAGTTGCCATCAACAGCCCTAGGTGCCCTATTGCCAGTTCATGGATGCCAGCCTTGACACTCTGTGGGCGCCCTTCATGCGCTGCTGGCGCCTGCCAAGTTGCAGACAACATGTCGTGGGCCGCATTGTTTCAGCTAATGTTGTCCCCTTTACTAAATGAATGGCTCTGCACTCTTCTAGGGATTTCTAGCCACGAGATTAAGGGAGTTTGGTAGGATTTTTGGCCTATATTTATGGCTTGAATCATTGTAGAATATAATCCAACATTGTAAGGTTTTCCAGAGAGAGAAATATTGTGTTCTTGAGAGTGTGGGTGTATTTTGGCTAGGAGGTGAGAAAATGGAGGGGAAGATCTCCTCAACCTCTTCCTCCCTTACTTCCATGGGTAACTAACTCCCTTTCTAGGGAGGTGATGAAGCCCTTCTTTGTAAGCATTCTTTAGTTTTGTTTTTAATTTGGGGAATGAATCATGTATATGGTAGTTTCATAATCTAGAGCTCTACACTTGTTGTAATGGATCTTGTCTTAGATTATATTTTCTCATGATTGTATAGCTTGCATTTTCATAGTGAGAATGGAGATGAGATTATAAAATGGTTTTTAATGGCATGTTGTTTGAGAAGTTTGATGGTCCATAGCTTAGGGCCTCCCTTTGATGGATTATTCTTGGTTTTTGACTTCATGTGCTATTACTATTTGATTGAGGAGTTTGATAGTCTCTAGCTTAGTGAGTATATCAAAGGCTACACCCTAGTTTAGGTAATTCAAGCATGTAAAACTTTGATAGATTATACTTGCTTCTTGATTTCATGAATTTCTTAAAGATAATGTAGCAATCTTATATTACTACATATCATTGTCATATACATAAGTTGTTTCCCAAGTTAATCACAAGCTAGCATATTTATATGGTTGGTGGTGGAATCACTTCCCTAGCCCTCTCTACAAAAGTTCCTCTCCTCTTAACTCCTTCCATTCACGGTTTTATGCAACTTTCATTTCTAGTTCTAAGTGACAAACAAAAACAAACCCTATACCTCTTTCATCAAACAAAATGATTTTAAAACCTTGGTTGCTATAAACTTCCAGTCCTTGTGGTTCGACTTACCCCTATGATAGCTCTATTTTACAATGATTTGTGCTATTGCAAGGGTTGATTATTATTGGTAGCATATACCGAGCCACCAACCTTCATTTCTTTGTCCAGCTTCAGCCCAGCTAACAATGCTTCGTATTCTACCTCATTATTGGTTGCTTTGACCTCAAGTCTGATCACTTGACTCAGCGTGGTGCCTTCTGGCATCTGCAGTTTGATCCCAATTCCTGCCCCCATTTGATTCAAAGAGCCATCAATGAAAAGCTTCCATGAAGAGTCTCCAGGATCTTCTTATATGTCTCCTATGTCACATTCTAGCAGGAAATTAGCCATCGTTTGTCCATTGATGGCCGTCCTGGGTTCATTCATTATGTCAAATGAGCTCAACTCTATAGCCCACTTTGTCATTCTTCCCGACAAATTTGGCTTATACAGGATCATCCTTATAGGAAAAGTGGTCAGAACGATAATAGGATGGGATTCGAAATAGTGCCTGAGTTTCCTCTTTGCATTCACCAATGATAGGATCACTCGTTCGGCCTTCGAATACCTTCTTTCTGGCTTGGTCATTATTTTGCTAATATAGAATACTGGGAACTGCTTACCTTTTTCACACCGTACCAAAGTGGCACTTGTTGCAATGCTGGACACGCCAAGGTACATGAAGAGCTTTTCACCTAGTTGTGGGGCAGTCAAGACTGGAGGGTTCCGCATATACTCTTTCAACTGGGTCAGTGCCTGTCGTTATTCATCCCCCCAAGATTGCCTTCCGTGGCTTCTTATTATATCGAAGAATGGTTTGCAACGATCGGACAACTTAGAAATGAATCGACTCAGTGTTACTATTTATCCGATGAGAGCTTGTACCTCTTTAACCATGCTTGGTTCTGGATTTTTGATAAGAGCTTCCACTTGGGCTAAACTAACTTCAATCCCTCTGTTGTTTACCACATGCCCCAGAAATTGCATAGAACCTATACCGAACGAGCATTTGGTCGGTTTCAGCTTCATACCGTACTTTCTCAACACCTCGAACACATATTGCAAGTGTTGCAAATGATGGTCCTTCTTTCTACTCTTTACCACCATGTCATCAATGTAAGCCTCCACAGTCTCACCTATTTGACTTTTGAAAATCCTTTTAACCAGCCTTTGGTAGGTGGCCCCAACATTCTTCAATCCGAACGACATGACTTTATAGTAATAGATCCCTTGCTCAGTGACGAAAGAAGTTTTTTCTTCATCGTTCGGATCCCTAGGGATTTGATTGTAGCCTGAGTAAGCATCCAAAAAGGTTAGCCGTTCATATCCAGTTGTGGCATCCACCATTTGATCAATCTTTGGTAACGGAAAACTATCCTTTTGATAGGCTTTGTTCAGGTTGGTAAAATCAAATCAAACTCTCTATTTCCCATTCTTCTTTTGTACTATAACCATTTTTGAGAGCCAGGACGGTATTGGACTTCTTTAATGAACCCTGTTTCCAGCAACCTGTTAACTTCGTCAGCTATAATTTGGTTACGCTACGGGGCGAACCTCCTCTACTTCTGTCTCACAGGCTTGACGTTTGGGTCTACGTTGAAGGAATGACAGGAGACAGAGGGGTTAATCCCTAGCATGTCTAAATGGCTCCAAGCGAATACATCTGCATTTTGGAATAAGAAATTATTCAGGCTCCAAGTGAATACATCTGCGTTCTGGAATAAGAAATTAACTAATTGGCGTTTTTTTTCCTCTGTAAGCCTTGACCCTACTCTTATGGTTCGGTTTGGCCTTAGATGATTGATTTGCACATCAATGAGAGGTTCTTCAGTCAGGACCGAAAGCTCCTCCTTCCCATTCTTGTTGGGCGGAGGTTCCTGTAATTGCTATCTTGGGTTAGCAGAACGGATGGGAGCTTTTTCTTCCCAGCAGCTTTCAAAGTTATAGAATAGCATTCCTTGGCTGCGACCTGGTCCCCATGAATATCAATCACCTTGTTCCCATCTGGACTCAAGCATCTCATCACTTGGTGCAAAGTCTACGGGATGTAAATCCACCCTCTTCCCATCAAAAGGTTGTAAAACGGATAGATCTCGACTACTACAAAGCTTTCAATTAACTCCCTCTCAACAGCTTAAACCGGCAATTCTACCATACTGATTGGTTTTACTCGCTTCCCATCGAATCCCAACATGGGATTTCCAGTGGGTTTGAGCTTTTCTGGCTTGATCTCGAGCCGGTCGAATGTTATTCTTAGCAAAACATTCGCACTGCTCCCTGGATTGATTAGAACTCTTCGCACTAAGCACTCTACCACTGTCAAACTAACGACCAAAGGATCTTCATGAAGGATCTAAACTCGCAACAGGTCTGTTCTGTCAAACTTTATCTGTGCTGATGCGCTCTATTGGTGCAGAGTATTTACACTGCCTATTCTCCCCTTCATTTGTCCTTGACGGAGATGCATTCGGAGCAGTTCTTCCGAATCTTCGATCTGCTCAGGTCTGCCATGAATTACATTTATTATCTATATTGGATGGGCGTTATGGTTGTTTGGCTTCTGATTTCTTTTCACTTGCTCAGCCGATCGGTTCTACTCCACTGCCGGCCTTTGGACATATCCTGCGAACTCTCCCCTTGCTATCAACATCTCCACTTACCTCCTTAAGTTCCTACACTTATTAATCTGATGACCAAAATGACTATAGAAAGCACAATGTTTGGATTAATCTCTCTGTTCGAAAGGTTATTTGATTGGTAAAGGAGAGCAAAACTTATCTTTATTCTCTTGATACAACCTTGCTAGGGTGACTTTAAGTGGAGTGACCAACTCCTCCTCTCTAAGCCTCTTTTCTGCCCTCTAAGAGGTCTGACACTGTGGTGCATCTTGTTTTTGTCTGATCTTTGCCTTGGTCTTCTCCTCCGTCGCGACCATGGATGTCTTCATTGTGTTGACAGCCTCTTCTTCTTCCAATCGCACAAAACCATCAGCCCTTTTGTTCAGTTCATCCATGGTCTTCAGCGTATTAGCCACTAGGCTCGTGTGGAATGGTGTTCTTCGATTCATTGCTAGTTTGAATGCTTGAACCGCTGTGGATGGATGGCATTCTATTATCATGTTCTTGACAAGGTTGAATCTAATGAGGAAAGCTTGGAGGCGTTCATCTTCATGCTACTTTATCGTAAACAGACTTAAAATATCTTTGGTCGGACGATTGTTCCCGTAATATTGGCTTATGAATCTATCACACAAGCTCCATAAGCTATCCACTGAGCCTCTTGCCAGGTTATTGAACCAGTTGAGCGCTGGTCCTGTCAGACTTGTAGGAAAGCACTTGCACATCAAAGGATCATTTTCCATGTTCAAAGCCATTTTTAATTAGATATGGTAGACATGATCGATCGAATCGCTTATTCCATCGAATAAAATGAAAACTGGCATGGAAAACTTCCTCGGATTCGGAGCATTCAAGATCTCGTCTGTAAATGGTGAATCGACTATTCGTACTACCGAACGGAGGGCCTCATTCTCCCTTGGAAACCTTGGGAGAATCCTCTGATCTACAGATTTCTTATCCGAACTTATGTAGTCATACGTAGCCATTAAAGGCCAATAAGGCAGATCGAACGATCTTTCCTCCGTGAACTCTCTCTGCCACAGTGACGTGGCCTTGTATTGACCAAATTCCATAGCTTCTTGATATGGATCAAACGCCATAGCTTCTTCATGCCTAATCCGCTCGTGATGCAGATCCATATGAATAGATCCTTTTCGATCCTCCACGTGGTGAACATTTGACGGTAAATCGCCTGGCCTGATCTCTTTACGATGAAGATCCATGTGAATGTTTCCTTCCTGTTCGCCTTGGTTAGCAACATCGGGTTGCATAACTCTCTCTCTTACTAGAAGTGGTCGAGGAATCACCTCCTACTGGAGCTGGTCGCAGAATTACCGGAGCTTCTCGATGCTCCATTCTAGCTCGTAATTCTGCACTCTCTCTTTTCAGAGCTTCTATCATGCTCTTTAATTCATTAAGCTTTGTTTGTTGGTCATTCTCCTGTGGATTAGAACTCACACCTCCTATCATCGTTCCTGATCGGAGTAGAGTCATCAACCGTGAATTCCTGATCAAATCTGAACTCTACTAATGCGAATGCACTAAATCTGGCCTCGAACTAGCTGAATTCTGATTTCCTTCAACCAAATCTGAATCTTTCCTACCGTGAACTTGTCAGACCTAGCTTCCCTAAACAGATCACGATTATGCAGATCCGATTCCAATCTCCAAAGATCAACTCGAAACAAGACTCTGCAAGACAGATCATGATCTCACCGATCTGAATCCAACTTCCAGAGATTAAGCTTCATCTTCACGAATCAATCTCAATTGTCATTCCCAAGGACGGCATCATTGAAGATGCAAGAAAAATACTTTCTCAATTTGGAAAGAATAGTTCTACACTTCATAATTTTCTCAACCCATTTTCCCTCTCTTTTCAGTCTATTTATAAACTGTCATAAATATTCTAGAAGTTTCCTAACTAACTCCTTATATTGGGCTGACCTTCTGGGCTCATCCAGGATATGGGCCCATTTCTTTTGCTCTGAGGCTAGGCTTTTAGATGGTTTTCTGGTCCTGGGCCTATTCAATTATGACTTGGTTGAACCACGTGCACTTTTCAGACCCGTTTCTAGTGATCTGGGTCGTACCCAGCCCAGGCCACTTTTGGTATCCTCAGAACTAGATTGAAAACTGAAAGAAGAGACTGCAAATGAGAAATAACTAAATAAGTGGGAATAGCTGAAAAAGTGAGAATATGAACTATAAATAAAACCACAAAAGAAACTATAATGAAGTCTGAAATAAATGGAATAGATACTGAAAGTTGCTCCCCTGTAAAAAAAAAACTACAGTATTCTAAACTCCCATTGGATTCGCCACTCTCATCAAATTTGTATGATATATATCAATAATCTCTATAGGTATACTGGACAATAAAAATCTTCAATCCTTTAATCTTTCAAAATGATCATTAATAGTGTGAGTATCAAGCTCCTTGATATCTGCATTATATGTCTCTATAAGACATCTCTACATTTTCTATTTTCTGCAACTTTATTCTGTTTAGGAAAACTAGGAGTGGTGTACTGTGGCACAATGCCCTATTCTTTAAGTATGTACTGAAAGTACTACGATTTACACCATCCTCACCGTTGTCCCATTAAAACTCAACACCTTAGTCTGATCTTAAAGCCATAATCTTTATACCAACTACTTTCAACTTTAGTCTAGTAGATTTTACACACATCAAGTGCTTCAGACTTCTGGTGGATTAAGTACACAATCATACCTTGAGAACCTATTAATGATGTGATGACCCGGTCATTTTCCTTCTTTTCTTTTTTCGATAATTTTTTTTTTCGTCTTTTTCCCATTTATCTTTTTCCTTGCATAACCTCACTTTTTGTGCTCGGATTTGATTCCAGCTTTGCATACATCCATGATATTTAATTTTCATGATATCTACATTTTTACTTTTATAGAAAAGCATATTAGATGTTTACTTTTCTTGTAAAGGGCATGGGTGCATAATCTCTTGAAATTATTCTTGACTTTTGGGGTTTTAGTATAATTATGTAAAGTAATTATTTTTCATCTTGGGGACCATTTTGTAATCTAATTTGGAAGATATTTTGGAAAATGACCTTTTTACAATTTTTGGAAAGTGTGACAAGTGTCACACTCTCATGGAGCCACTTGTTAGCATTAAAGTGGAATAGCTTGGAAGCTTAATCTCTTGATACATGGAGTGTAGAGATTCACCCATTTGTTGGCCTAGGATTGGAGCACTTGTTGGCTTGGATGGTTGGCAAGTGTAGGCTTAGGATTAAGCCTAGAAAGGAGTCATGGATTTGTAACAAATGTAGGCACTAAATTAAGTCTTGCATTGTGTGTGTGTGTGAGAGGTAGTGTAAGAGCACATAGTGAGTAGAGGAATGTTAAATCCTCCACTCACCTCACTTTATTATATCTTCCTCACCACTTTACTCTCAAACCCTAACCTAGCATCCATTGAAGGAAAAGCTTGACTTAGAGCTTTGACTTCATTTTTGACCTCCTTCCACTCACCTTAGACCAATGAGCTTGGAATACTTTAGCTTCCCCTCAATCTCCTCTACAAAACCCTAGTTTAGTTTTCCTTTTTGGACCTGGTTGCTTTGGATTATAGAGATTCTATACTCTATTGAGGTAGGGGATGTTCTAGTTTATTATCTAAGTGAATAAATTACTTCTGTAGTGATGTTCAAGTTGTATGCATGACTTTTACTAATTTGAGAAATTATAATTAATAGTAGTTTGCATATAGCACACTTTGGACTTGGTATATGACATGGTCAAGACTTGATCTTTGTTGTATATTGAATTGGCATGATTTAAATGAGCTTTTAAATCTAGAGAATTGATTAATTTAAATTGATTTAAATTTAACTTAATAGTACCATGCTTGTATTTCATTTTAGACTCGATATATGGCATGGCCATGACTTAGTTCTTATTATATATTCATTTGGGATTATTTGAATAACTCTTAAAATCTAGAGAAATTAATTAATTAGTTTAATTAATTTCTATTTCATTGTTCTAATGATTTAGTCATTTATTTCATGGAGCTTTTGTGTTTGTAACATATATCATAACTTGTCGCTCAACTTATTGTTTTTGGAAACTTGGGATATTATCAAGAACTTGACTTAGCTAGGACTTGGTTCTAGTACGGGAGATAGAGAGCTCCCTACACTATAGTGCACACTAGGAGAAGGTACACATGGGTTAATAGCCCTAAAGTGATCCCAAGAGTACGGTTTTAATCTGGGCAATATCTAAGTATCCACTTTGGTTTGATTTCGTATTTAAATTCCAAATTGATAACCTTGTGAGTTTACACCTTGTTTCCTTGTGTTGGAAGTTTCAATGTCGGTTAAACCCTTTGGATTAAATTATATTGAATTGCAAGTTGTATAAAGTTAGCTTATGCATGCTCATTCCCTACGAGTAAACTTGTTTACTCACCCCAAAGTTACCGGGTTGTTTTTTAGGTAAAGAAACATTATTGTGGGATGCACAATACTCTTAGGCTTGCTTGACTACTTGGAGTATTTTGTTATATTAGAATATACACTTGTTAGTATATCATGCTTCATGTTGGTGATTATGTCAAAACATGCATTTATTATTTAAACTATGTAATGTGGACTTAAGTGCACCTTTTGATACTCTATAGATGTGGGTGTAATGAGGCCAAGGGCCTAGCATGTTTACATTAGTACTTGTGCTCACTTGGTACTATATTTTGACCAACTTTGGAGGTTTGGCATATGAAATTCTTGTAATTGACATGTATGAGGCCGTAAGCCATTGTATTACATTCAAATATTCATATAGGGTTTGTTGGCATGTTCACATATTCATTCATTCATAAAAATTAGATTTTAACTCATGTATAAGGGTGGAATGAATCTTATAGGCTCCAAATTATGTTTTCCATGTTTAATAGAGTATCAGTAGGTTTTTGAGGCATTTCGGTCGACCGGCACATATTTTAAATTTCAATTGAATAGTAAACTCCAATTCCAGTAGCCATTTTCACTGTTTGAGGCCAAACCGGTTAACCGGTTCTCTACTTCAGTCGACTGAAACAACTCCCATTTATTCCTTATTCAGGGTCCATTTCAGCCGACCGAAATGGCAATTTGGTCCACCGAAACAGCATTGTCACAAATACCTGGTAGCTTGTTTAACAGTATTGATTTTCCAACTTCAAACGAGTTTGTCTCCTTTGTTTCTCATCCGAATTGAGTGATTCTTGAACCCAACTCAAGGACTTTGAGTCAGCTTCCTAATGGTACCAATGCCATTCTCAAATTCTAACCATAGTAAAGGTGATTCATGTTATAGTGAAACAGTGTTAGATTTCACTTGAATCAGGAATGGGGTTATGTGGGATTCTTGGCCAATCGTCTTAGAAACCTTTGCAACGTTGTTATACTACTATATTAGGTTGAGTAAAATTTTTATCTTTCTTTTCCGCATTTTGGACCCGTTACCGGGTCAACCCTCTGGTCTTCACTGACGCACTGGTTTGAAAAAAAAAAAACTAGGGTCGTCACAAATGAAGACAATAAATGTAATACCCCAAATTTCAAAAAAATAGTCCTGGTATTTATTAAATTTTAAATTTCATTTATTAACTTGTTTTCTTTAATTGTCTTTTTATTTGAATAAATGTTAATTGTTTTATTTTGTTTACTTAATTGGAAATATTTGTTTAAGTGATTAATTGTATTTTCTTGCATTAATTGGAATTAATTGTTAAGTGTTTTTAATTAATTAGTTGACTTTTAATATTTTACCTATTATACTTATTTAATTACTTATTTCAGTGTGTATTTATTTAAATGAGTAAATTAGGGTTAGAGTTTTAGGTTTCATGATAGCCGACTTAGTATGTGTAGGTTTCCTTCTTGTATTGCAACTAGAATTAGGGTTGTGTATTACAAACACCTATAAATATACATGTACGAGTTCTACCTAGGGTTTTAAAAACAAAACCCATATACGTAGTAAAAATACAGAGAGCAACAGTTGTGGTTTTAAGAAAACAGAGAGTGGAAACTTGAGAGCTTACAGAGAGGGATTAAGGAGGGAAGCTAGGGTTGTGGGCTTCAACTAAGACTAAACCAAGAGTGACGGAGGTGGAACAACAGTCGAAAACTTCGTCGGAAAATTCAGGAGACGACAGTTTAGAGTTTCAAATCTGAAACTTAAGGCAAGTTCTGTTCTGCTTTGTCTCTTTAATCTGTGTTCCGTGTGTGTTTAGGAAGACTCCAGGAATTAAACTAAGGCTTAACTATAACCTTTATGCATGTTTAATCAATGTTTCAATTCATGGAATAAACCTGTTCTTGGTTGTTTTAAAAAGATAGTAATAAAAACTGTAACTTTTTAACCTTGCTCCTTTAGGTAACAATTTGTTTTTCAATTCAAGTTTTGATTAAATATCATTGTATATCCTTGTTTTATAATCAATCTGGAATTGGAATAGACCGTAAAAACATATAATAAAAGTACTACAGAGAACTGGTACTCACAGGAATCGAAGAAGATGAAGCTTAAACGGACAGAAGGCTGCTAAAGGAGGAAGAAGAGGCTTCCAAAACCCTTAGAGCCGGCTCCCAAAGAGGAGGAGCCGGCTCTTGGTGCACTAGAGCAGGCTCTAGAAAGTCTAGAGCCGGATCTAGATGGAAAGTGCAGGCTCAAATTTTTTCTAGAGCCTGCTCTCTCTTTAATTGCCCAGAACTTTGATTTTAAGGTCCGTTTGGGATGAAAATTGGTTTTCTAAAGTTGTTTAAAAGCTACTGGAGGGTGTAAATCATTGCCAAAGACTTATAAAAATGTTGGGAAGCATGGTTACAAGTAGGTATTGATGATGGAATTAACTTTAGTTTAAACAGAGAACCGTAGGAGGATGATTGAAGAATTAATTTTCTTTTGTTTACTATTTTTAGAATTTTGATTTCTCTGTATAATCTTAAACTACTATTTATATTTTTTTATTATGGTATAAGCATATAGTAGTATAACTAGATGTAAATATGGATGGAATTAACTGATGATTAAAGCTGGATATAAATTTCATCAGTTATGGCACTGTTTGGAGAAGTAAATTGCATACTTTTGTTTTATCATTTAACGGACTGGAATTAGGATTTTTGTTTAATATTGTTTTAATTATACTTAGACAGTTTTATAAGCATAGTAAATTCTTGGAATTATCTATGTGTGGTTGGAAATATATTGACATAACAATTCAGTTAATTTTATCAATTAGTGGATTTGATGCATGCTGTAAATGCTATGTTCATAATTAGCAAATTTAATGGTTGGAATATAATTTCTAGCCCTGAACTGAATGCCTAAGTTTTATATTCATGGATTAATTTGATTTGTGCATATTTTGGGAGTTGGGTTGATGACTATCTAGTACTGTTTTATCAACTCTGTTAACTGGAGGATGGTATGTACCAGTATGGGACGATGACATACTAAGTATGGACTAGTTCAGACACTAGGCCTACCTAAATTTGGATTAAGGTATGGATTAATCATAAAGGTTAAGTCCATCACTTACATGTGTCATATCAATTGTGAATTGAATGACCTACTATGGTTTCAGGATGGAGTTGTTATACATATATCAGACCATTACACAGATGGATAATATACTGTATTAGGAGGAGTACGGACTTTATATTATATTATATGGTGCCGTGGTATGAGCTTGAGTCTCATGACCATGGTTAGGGCGCGTATATCGCCTAGGATGGATAACTAGACGTGTTGTTCCTTGGTAGGTCTAGGTACTCATGCCCACCTTAGGGTGCGTATTTGCATGTCGCCTTCTATTCAGGCTGAGACAAACCTACTGGACTAGCGAGCATCCTATAGTGTGTACTATATACATATATGGACTACTCTAGATATTGTTAAGTCTTCCTAGGATGTATCTGTGTATCGGATTACTGTTTGGATTGTAGTAGATCAGGACATGCATGTGGGCCTGACCCACTTCTTTATTTTTCAGGTGTTCGTCAGTTCCAGGGTTAGAGCTTGGACGTGCAGAGCAGATATAGATATTCATTCCTCCGACTATGTAGGAATCTTTTGTATGTTAGCTTTAGACTTTATTTCTATTATTTCAGTTTTGGTTTGAGAATCTTTATAAGGGGTCCAATGAATGGATTTCCAAGTTGTAAACCTATGGAGTTTGGATTTAACAAATTTCAATAATTACATTATTTTTAAGGATTTTCAATTAGCATTCTTTTAGCTTATTATTTTTATTTCTTATTTTATCTTGTATTCTGTGTTCGATTACATATTAATTGTTTGATATCCCTCGGGTTTGGGCCTGGGCCTGATCAACCCGTGTCTCGGATCTGAGGGTTATCATAGTTGGTATCAGAGCACTCCAGGTTCAAGTGTCTCTAGGATTCTATTGTATAAGACTTCCGCGTAGCATTTTCTTTTCATTAAAGCTTAAGTATTAAGATTCATTGTATTCTTTACGGTTCAGTTAAGTCGTGCTGATGTCTGTCTTTTTATGTTGATAGAATGGCTAACACAAGAACCAGACGAAACAATCGGCAACGAAGGGAAGTGGCCCGTAGGCAGCGTCAAGAGGATGAAGGTCAGTTCTATGAAGAACAGGAGGAAGTTCAGCAGACTCGGGATCAGGGATGAGATCCAGAGTTTCCTCCTCACCTCAATGACCTTATTACTCGGGCTATAGAAGTAGGGGTAACGGCTGCACTTCGGAATCAGCCTCAGGTACAGCCGGCACCGTTACCAGCACCGGTACCAACACCGGTTTTTCAAACTGATACTTGGGAGAAGGCAAGGAGCTCTTTCACAAAAGGGAGCCCACCTGAGTTCACCGGCTCCACTGATGCGAGAGCAGCTCACCAGTGGAAACAGGACATTGAGCGACATCTTCGCTTGGTTCAGTGCACGGAGGTTCAGAAGCAAATGCTTGCTACCTTCAAGCTAGTTGGGGATGCACTACAGTGGTGGGAGTCAGTTACCACCATAGAGGAGAGGATGGCTTTGACTTATGATGAGTTTAGTGCACGCTTTGAAGAAAAGTATTTTTCTTATGCAGTCAGGGCAGCCATGAAGACTGAGTTTCTCAACCTGCAACAGGGAAACATGACAGTGGCAGAGTATGAGCAGCAGTTTACACGTTTGTCTCTCTTTACACCGGAGGAGGTGGATACAGAGGAGAAGAAGCGCAACAGTTTCGTCAAGAGACTGATGTGGTCTATCAAGAGAGCTATTACAGGTAGTCCCATAGTTGTTAAAAGCGCCGAAGGCGCACGCCCAAGGCATAAGGCGCCTACAGGCGCAAGTCATACGCCTTTGTATGCATAAGGCGTTGCCCTTTGAACAGGCGTGTGCCTTTACATGAGAAGCGAGAGGCCTCGGGCGTAAAAAAAGCGCGCCTCCTTTTATTTGTTAGTATTTTGTTATTAGTTTATTATTTGCTGTTTGTTTATTATTTATTATTTATTATTTGTTTATTATACTTTTTAGACAACTTTACTAAAAGAAAAGAATAAAATAAAAGCAAAAGGAAAGTGTAAAAGTGAAGTGAATCGGCCAGAGAAACTTTGAAACAAAGAGAAAGACAAAGGCGCGATTTGAAGGCTTGAAGCAAAGACACGATCTGAATCTGCCGACTTTCTCTCACGAATCACGATCCGAATCCAGGTAAGTCACTGTTCTCTTCTTCTTCTCTTTCTTCTTCTCTCTCCTCCTTCTCTCTTCTTTTCTCTCTCTTCGGCAGATTCTTCTTTCTTTTTCTACAGATTCTTCTCTCTTTTTTTCTCTCTTCTTCTTCTTCTTCTCTCTTTTTCTTCCCTTTTTTTCTTCTCTCTTTTTTTCTCTCTTCTTCAGCAGATTCTTCGCTCTTCTTCTTCTTCTCCCTTTTTTTTCCTCTCTCTTTTTTTCTCTCTTCTTTGGCAGATTATTCTCTCTTCTTCGGCAGATTCTTCTCTATTCTTCTACAGATTCTTCTTGTTCTTCTTCTTCTTTTCTCTCTCTTCTTTATAGCAAACTTTCTCTGTGCACAGTCTTTTCTTTTCTTTTTTGAACTGAACTGGAAGTTTGGAACTGGACTGCAGCTCTGTGTCTTCTTTTCTTTTTTCTTTTTTCTTTTTTTATGAACTGAACTGGAAGTTTGGAATTGGATTGCAGCTCTGTGTCTTCTTTTCTTTCTCCTTTTTTTATGAACTAAACTAGAAGTTTGGAATTGGACTGCAGCTCTGTATTTTAAAAAAAAAAATTGAAATGTTAATATTGCTTTGAAATTGAAATCTGGTTTTGGAACTGGACTGCAGACATTTTTTTTTTTATGAACTGAACTGGAAGTTTGGAATTGGACTGCAGCTCTGTATTTTTTTTTTTTTAAAATTGAAATGTTAATATTGCTTTGAAATTGAAATCTGGTTTTGCTAATTGACATGAAATCTGGTTTTGCTAATTAAAATCTGGTTTTTTTTGCTAACTGAAATCTGGTTTATTTTGTTACAACACCAATAATTGACATGAATTTATTTTGTTATCTTGAATTTGAATGTAGTTTGTATTTTAAAAGATGCCTAGTATTTTGTTGTCTATGTTTGTTTTAGTTTTATCTCATAATTCTCATTAGTTGACTTTTGCATCTTTATATTAATATGTTTAATTATTTACTGTTGAACTCAAGTACTTGATTTAGTTGGCTTTGGTATCATTATGTTGAATATTGAACTTAAGTAATTGATTTAGTTGACTTTTGCATCTTTATATATAGATTTTTTTTTTTTCAATGTGCACCTTGCTTCAGTCGAGCGCGCGCCTCACCTTGCGCCTTGTGCCTCAGGCTCTAGGAGGCCTTTGCGCTTTTGTGCGCCTTGAGCCTTTAACAACTATGGGTAGTCCAGCCTATACTACCTATGCTCAGGTGGTAGACGCCGCGCTACAGCAGTATCAGTTGACTGTGGATATCAGACAGGCCAAGGGTGAGAAGCGGGGTGACAGAGACTCTGCTAATCAGTCAGCTAAGAAAGGGAATGGGAATGGACACCGACAGAACGACAAGGGCAGATTCCAGGGACAGCAGCCTTGGAAGAAGCACAAGGGTGGTTCAGATACTCCTAAGGATGTGGCACCTATTCAGTGTCAACAGAATGGGGGACCGCAGGTAGGACAGGGTCAGCCACAAGCTAACCGACAGAGGGGGCCATTGGGTACTTTCCAGGGTAGTTGTTATACTTGTGGAGAGTATGGTCACACTTCTAGGCAGTGTTCTACAGTTAGACAGGGACAGGGACAGAGACAGGGGCAGGGACAGCATGTGCAGCAGGGGTAGAGAGCGCCAGTGCCTTTACCAGCTCCACAGGTTCCTCGGATTCAGGGACACACTTATCCGACTTTACCAGCGCCGCCGCAGCCTCAGGGACAGGCACCGCAGCAGTTACATTATGGCAGGGTGTACAACCCCATGCCACAAGATATGCAGGCACTTCAGGCTGTTGAGGGTAAGTTTCCTATACATAGTTTTCATGGACGTGTTTTATTTGATACGGGTGCTACACACTCATTTGCAGCTAGGACTTTTATTATTTTATCTAGGATGAGGATGAGGGTATGCACTAGACCTCAGGGTATTTCTACGCCATTGGGCGATACAACTATTTTACATGAGAGTGATGGACCTATGACATTAGATATTGGCAGACTCAGATTTCTAGCCAACCTATTGGTCCTGGACATGCACACTTTTGATGTGATACTTGGGATGGATTGGTTGTCTCACTACCATGCCTAAGTTAAATATTTTGATAGGTCTATTGTGTTTACCATACCTGGTCAGGACATGTATGTTGTCGCTATGCCGCGTACTAGCGGAGTTACTAGCACCTATTTGTTCCATGTGGAGGAGGGGACTACTGTATCATTGGATAACATACCGATTGTACATGATTTCCCAAATGTATTTCAGGAGATTTCAGGGTTGGCACCTAGTCGCGAGATCGATTTTGTGATAGACTTAGCTCCAGGCACTGCACCTATTGCTAGGGCACCCTATAGGATGGCACCAGTGGAGATGAGAAAGTTGAGGGATCAGATTCAGCAGTTACTCAGCCAGGGTTTTATTCGTAGGAGTACATCACCTTGGGGAGCACCGGTTCTATTTGTGAAGAAGAAGGATGGTTCGCTTCGCCTGTGTATCGATTATAGGGAATTAAACAAGGTTACTATTCGTAACAAGTATCCGCTACCTAGGATCGATGATTTGTTTGATCAGTTACAGGGAGCCACCTACTTTTCCAAGATTGATCTGCGTTCTGGGTATCATCAGCTGAGGGTTAGGGAGCAGGATGTTCCTAAGACAGCGTTTCTCACGAGATATGGTTCTTATAAGTTTCGTGTCATGCCGTTTGGGACGACTAATGCACCTGCAGTGTTCATGGATTTAATGAACAGAGTCTTTCGGGTTTATTTGGATCAGTTTGTCATTGTCTTTATTGATGATATCTTGATCTATTCTAGGTCTGAGGACGATCATGTGAGACATCTTCGGATGGTGTTACAGACGCTTCGTGAGCACCAGTTGTATACCAAGTTTGAGAAATGTGAGTTTTGGCAATGAGAAGTGAAGTTTTTGGGTCACGTGGTGTCAGAAAAAGGAATAGCGGTGGATCCAGCCAAGGTTTCAGCGGTGGTGGAGTGGGGACAGCCTACTTCACCTACCGAGATTCGGAGTTTTCTCGGATTGGCAGGACACTATCGGAGGTTTATTCAGGGGTTCTCTAAGATCCCGGGGCCACTCACTCATCTGACCAAGAAGGGTGTACAGTTCGTGTGGGATGAGCACTGTCAGCGACCTTTTGATGAGCTCAAAATGAAGTTGACTTCTGCACCGGTTCTGGCTACTCCTCAGAGCGGGATCGAATATCTTGTTTACATAGATGCTTCGTTGCAGGGTTTTGGATGTGTTTTGATGTAGGAGGAGCGACCGATTTCTTATGGATCTTGGAAGCTTAAGCCTCATGAGCTTAATTATCCAACACATGATTTGGAGTTGGAAGCAGTGGTCTTTGCCTTACGTATTTAGAGGCATTATTTGTTGGGTGAATCCTTCAGATTATTTAGTGATCACAAGAGTCTGCAGTACTTGTTCACTCAGCGGGAGCTGAATATGAGACAGCGCAGATGGTTGGAGTTTGTGAAAGACTATCATTTTTCTATACAGTATCATCCAGGGAAAGCGAATATGGTGGCGGATGCACTCAGTCGCCGACCTGTTGGTAGTCTTTATGCTATATTCACTACTGAGTAGAATGCTTTGAAGAATGTAGATGAGTTGTCGGACGCTTTTATGGCTTGCATAGTGGTTACACCTTCTATCATTCGCAAGGTTTTGCAAGCCCAACTCACCGATCAGCAGTGTATCGATAAAGTTGCAGAGATAGCTTCCGGGGAGGTTCCATTCTACTATGTTGGGACTGATGAAGGTTTGAGGTACAAGGGACGGTTAGTGGTACCTTCTGCTGATGATTTGAGGAAGGATGTGATGACTGAGACTCACCACTCTGAATTTTCTGTTCATCTGGGAGGCGATAAGATGTATCAGGATATGAAGCGGCAGTTTTGGTGGGCAGGTATGAAAAGGGACACTGCTCTTTTTGTCTCTCGATGTAGTACTTGTCAGATGGTCAAGATTGATCATCAAAGGCCGTCAGGAGCTTTACAGCCACTACCGATACCGGAGTGGAAATGGGAGAGTATTTTTATGGATTTTGTGGAAGGTTACCAAATTCTTTCAAAGTGCATAATTCCATATGGGTCATTGTGGATAGGTTGACCAAGTAAGCTCATTTCTTGCCTATTTGCACTGACTACACTTCGGAGCAGTTGGCGAGGCTTTACATTTCAAAGATTGTGAAGCTACATGACATTCCATTGTTTATTATATCGGACAGGGATTCGAGCTTTGTATCTGGATTTTGGAAGAGCTTTCAGCTGGTTTTGGGGACAGAGTTACATCTTAGTACTGCTTATCATTCTCAGACTGACAGACAGACTGAGAGGGTGAATCAGATCATGGAGGATATGCTACGGTACTGTGTTCTTGACTTCAAGGGCCACTAGGAGGATTACTTAGCGCTTGTGGAGTTTACTTATAACAATAGTTTTCAGAAGACTATTGGGATGGCACCATTTGAGGCGTTATATGACCGACTGTGTCGATCGCCTGTTTGTTGGATGGAGGTTGGTGAGAGTAGATTCTTGGGTCCTGAGTTCATCAAGGATACTTCCGAGAAGATAGCTCTTATACGAGATCGCATGTGTACTGCCCAAAGTAGGCAGAAGAGCTATGCGGATGGTCGCACTCGTGCTTTGGAGTTTCGGGTTGGGGATCAGGTTCTTCTCAAAATATCTCCTATGAATGGTGTTATGTGCTTTGGGAAGAAAGGGAAATTATCTCTGCGGTTTGTCGGTCCTTTCATGATTATGGATCGTGTTGGGGCTGTTGCTTATCGGTTGGCACTTCCAAATAACTTGGATCGCGTTCATAATATGTTCCATGTTTCCATGTTGCGGAAATTTCTGCGAGATGAGGATCGGTATCAGCATATCGATGTTGGGGAGATTGAGTTGCAGCCGGATGCAACTTATTTGGAGCCACCGTGTCGTATTGTTGACCGGCGGGATCAAATCCTTCGTAACAAGGTTATACCTTTAGTTCGTGTGCAGTGGAGTCATCACAATGAGGCTGAGTCCACTTGGGAACGGGAAGATGTCATTCGCTCGCAGTTTCCTAATATTTTGGAAGAAGGTAAGAGCGAATTCTGATGACAGAATTCCATTTGTTAGGGGAGAAGAATGTAATACCCCAAATTTCAAAAGAATAGTCCTGGTATTTATTAAATTTTAAATTTCATTTATTAACTTGTTTTCTTTAATTGTCTTTTTATTTGAATAATTGTTAATTATTTTATTTTGTTTACTTAATTGGAATTATTTGTTTAAGTGATTAATTGTATTTTCTTGCATTAATTAGAATTAATTGGAATTAATTTTTTAAGCGTTTTTAATTAATTAGTTGACTTTTACTATTTTACCTATTATACTTATTTAATTACTTATTTCAGTGTGTATTTATTTAAATGCGTAAATTAGGGTTAGAGTTTTAGGTTTCATGGTAGCCGACTTAGTATGTGTAGGTTTCCTTCTTGTATTACAACTAGAATTAGGGTTGTGTATTACAAACACTTATAAATATACATGTACGAGTTCTACCTAGGGTTTTAAAAACAAAACCCATATACGTAATAAAAATACAGAGAGCAACAGTTGTGGTTTTGAGAAAACAGAGAGTGGAAACTTGAGAGCTTACAGAGAGGGATTAAGGAGGGAAGCTAGGGTTGTGGGCTTCAACTAAGACTAAACCAAGAGTGACGGAGGTGGAACAACAGTCGGAAACTTCGTCAGAAAATTCAGGAGACGACAGTTTAGAGTTTCAAATATGAAACTTAAGGCAAGTTCTGTTCTGCTCTATCTCTTAAATCTGTGTTCTGTGCGTGTTTAGGAAGACTCCAGGAATTAAACTAACGCTTAATTATAACCTTTATGCATGTTTAATCAATGTTTCAATTCATGGAATAAACCTGTTCTTGGTTGTTTTAAAAAGATAGTAATAAAAACTGTAACTTTGTAACCTTGCTCCGTTGGGTAACAATTTGTTTTTCAATTCAAGTTTTGATTAAATATCATTGTATATCCTTGTTTTATAATCAATCTGGAATTGGAATAGACCTTAAAAACATGTAATAAAAGTACTACAGAGAATTGGTACTCACAGGAATGGGAGAAGACGAAGCTTAAACGGACAGAAGGCTGCTAAGGGAGGAAGAAGAGGCTTCCAAAACCCTTAGAGCTGGCTCCCAAAGAGGAGGAGCCGGCTCTTGGTGCACTAGAGCAGGCTCTAGAAAGTCTAGAGCCGGCTCTAGATGGAAAGAGCAGGCTCAAATTTTTTCTAGAGCCTGCTCTCTCTTTAATTGCCCAGAACTTTGATTTTAAGGTCCGTTTGGGCTGAAAATTGGTTTTCTAAAGTTGTTTAAAAGCTACTGGAGGGTGTAAATCATTGCCAAAGACTTATAAAAATGTTGGGAAGCATGGTTACAAGTAGGTATTGAGGATGGAATTAACTTTAGTTTAAACAGAGAACCGTAGGAGGATAATTGAAGAATTAATTTTCTTTTGTCTACTATTTTTGGAATTTTGATTTCTCTGTATAATCTTAAACTGCTATTTATATTTTTTTATTATGGTATAAGCATATAGCAGTATAACTAGATGTAAATATGGATGGAATTAACTGATGATTAAAACTGGATATAAATTTCATCAGTTATGGCACTGTTTGGAGAAGTAAATTGCATACTTTTGTTTTGTCATTTAACGGACTGGAATTGGGATTTTTGTTTAATACTGTTTTAATTATATTTAGACAGTTTTATAAGCATAGTAAATTTTTGGAATTATCTATGTGTGGTTGGAAGTAAATTGACATAACAATTCAGTTAATTTTATCAATTAGTGGATTTGATGCATGATGTAAATGCTATGTTCATAATTAGCAAATTTAATGGTTGGAATATAATTTCTAGGCCTGGACTGAATGCCTAAGTTTTATATTTATGGATTAATTTGATTTGTGCATATTTTGGGAGTTAGGTTGATAACTATTTAGTACTGTTTTATCAACTCTGTTAACTGGAGGATGGTATGTACTGGTATGGGACGATAACATGCTAGGTATGGACTAGTTCAGACACTAGGCCTACCTAAATTTGGATTAAGGTATGGATTAATCATAAAGGTTAAATCCATCACCTACATGTGTCATATCAATTGTGAATTGAATGACCTACTATGGTTTCAGGATGGAGTTGTTATACATATATCAGACCACTACACAGATGGATGGTATACTGTATTAGGAGGAGTACGGACTTTATATATATATTATATGGTGCCGTGGTATGAGCTTGAGTCTCATGACTATGGTTAGGGCGCGTATATCGCCTAGGATAGATAACTGGACGTAGGTGTTGTTCCCTGGTAGGTCTAGGTACTCATGCCCACCTTAGGGTGCGTATTTGCATGTTGCCTTCTATTCAGGCTGAGACAAACCTACTGGACTAGCGAGCGTCCTATAGTGTGTACTATATACATATATGGACTACTCTAGATATTGTTGAGTCTTCCTAAGATGTATCTGCGTATTGAATTACTGTTTGGATTGTAGTAGATCAGGACTTGCATGTGGGCCTGACCCACTTCTTTATTTTTCAGGTGTTCATCAGTTCCAGGGTTAGAGCTTAGACGTGCAGCGCAGATACAAATATTCATTCCTCCGACTATGTAGGAATCTTCTTTATGTTAGCTTTAGACTTTATTTCTATTATTTCAGTTTCGGTTTGAGAATCTTTAATAAGGGGTCCAATGGATGGATTTCCAAGTTATAAACCTATGGAGTTTGGATTTAATAGATTTCAATAATTATATTATTTTAAAGGATTTTCAATTAGCATTCTTTCAGCTTATTATTTTTATTTCTTATTTTATCTTGTATTCTGTGTTCGGTTACATATTAATTGTTTGATATCCCTCGGGTTTGGGCCTGAGCCTGATCAACCCATGTCTCGGATCTGAGGGTTTTCACAATAAAATAACTTTACCGTACTCGAGCTATAATAGGAAATGGACCACAAATATTGGTATAAATAAAGTCCAAAAGACCAAATGACCGACTAGCCTCAAAATTTGTGTTTTTTCTGTATCTTCCCACTGACACAGTCAACACATTAATCATAATCTGAAAAATTTTAGTGGTCCAATAATCTCATCCTTGACCAAGAGTTTAAATCGTTTTTGAGAGACATTCCCCAATATCCTATGCATAGCATAGATGAATCCTCTATAACCAAAGTATGATTTTATTCAGAAGATATTGAGTCTATAGAAAAACAAGAAACAAGCAGGATCACGCCCGAATCCATCCACCATGTCTATACTTATACTTTTACAAAGTTAGACTCAAATATTAACATGGCAATTTTCTTTCACGCTTTGTTTTTCTTTTTCACCATAATAACCTTTTCTTTTATATCCTTTTATTTCTACAGAACCAACATTTATCATTATATGATCAATGTCTTAATTTTCATGTATTGTTCTACCTTTTTTTAATTATGTTCAGCCTTATACACTTTCTTGCCGCCTAGTTTCTTTTTGAAACTGTTTTGCTGTCACGATAAGATGAGCTAACTCAATTTTAACACCCTTGAGTTATTCCCCTTCAATCACACAAAGTCATAACAGCTGGTTAATCCCATATTTAACTTCTTATGAATTATAATTCACCTTGAAAAGCTTAAAAAAAAAAAAAAAAAACTGAAGTAGAGAATAGATCACCATATGAACTAATAACTTATCATCAAATATGATTCCCTACTATCTCAGATCATTAACCAGCTTACACATCATATAGATGTACTCCCTTACTGAACCATTGCCATCATATCTGACTAATATAAACCATATCAGATAATAGTATTGTAGTTACTTCTTAATGCTCATTAACTCTTTCTAGATAAAATCAAAAAGTTCATTGGCAGGATCAAAAACCAAAATATCACCCTGAATAGCATCACCAATAGAAGCATAAATTAACCTAATGGTATGGTAGTACTTTTAGTCCACATAAAAAAATAATAATAAATAATGCAACAACTTTTCTACCTAAGAAAACTCTGTACTGGGCATATGGGTTTCTTCCTAAAAAAATACAGACTCGTAGTCTAAGAAACCCAATATAATATCAAAACCTGTCTTCTAGGCAATATAATTTTAACCATTCAATGGTTTAATCCCTGTGAGCTATCTTTAAATTGCAGAAACATCTATAGTCTGAATAAATGTTATATTGAATAACACCACATAAGCAACATATAAAATAATATGTCACAGCTTTAGGGATTATTACTTTTATTCGTGTTTGGAATTTTAAGCCGAATTTCTCAGGGTGTTTTACTATGTGCAAAAAACTATCCACCCTGCAAGAACAGATAAAATGCCATCAAAAAATCACCGTTTGGCAGAAATTTAGATTTTACTTTGCTACCCAGACCTGTGATAAAATCATACATAGACCTATTTGATTATACTTGAATTACTGCTAAACACTTCCACTACCTTTTGGCAAGAGGATTATTTACTTATAATTCAAGCATTCTCAAATATTCTACTACTCACTTATCACACACTAAGATATTAATCACCTTTTGACAAAACTAATGCCCTCATGTAAGTAAGTGCACTGTGAGACCTCAATAAGACCAATGTCTTAAAATTTCAAAAGATAATAACTTCCGTGAGCAACTCACCTTTTGACAAGCATCACCCACTTTGGCTATCACATTTGAAATAGTCACTTTACTAGTCTTCCTAAACCCCAAGGAAGAACCTATACTGCAGAAGTTCCATTTATTTAAGTTCAATAATTTATTTATAATGCACATAAACTAAATCCAAATATTATGGAACATTTGATTTCACTGTAATATAAATGGTTTTAACACAAATAAAAATTAAGCCTCCTCATACGTATCAAGAAATTACAGTGAACAAAATAATAACATGCACATTAATCAAGATTTAAAGAATATTAGTTCTTTCTTTACTTTAATTAACAGAAAATAATAAAAACTTAATGCATGTATATTATATATCCGATAAACAATTTAAAGTACTTCAATCTCAAAATCAACTAGGTTAATATTGCTTGATTACCGCACATAAGTCTCATGGGTTTTTTAACCTAAAATTAACCAAGTATCATGAATTACTTAATAAAAACACTGGGTAGGGTGTGACTAAATAGCCACATAATCTCATGTCCCACTTAAAGATCACTTATCCATGTAATATAATATGAATTAAAATTCTTAATTTGACATCAAATAATTTATACATACATGATATATATACTGGACAAAACAAATCATTCCATAAATTATGGAGTATTAATTCATGGACCGAAATCAGATTTTGAACTATGGAACCACTATATACATGCATGCGGGACAAGTCATATTTCAAAGAAGCATGTATACCTTATACTTTAGTCTAAGTACAAACTGAACTCTATAATCATTATTGTTTCGTGTGTCTTTCAATTCAAGTTATGCATTGAAATCGAGATCCTAATTCATGGTTCTTTGGTTTTAAAGAAAAAACAAAAACCTTAAAAAATTTCATATATTTAAGTTTTTCAGATACAATCACATATACAAATCAAAACCTTTAAGAAACATGTTCATGCAAATCAAGACCTTTAATATCATGACACTGTTTGAAGACAAATCACAAATTTGATATAGGAGTCCATTCTTGCGTGACATCCTAAATGCAAGATTTGCGTGTACATAGAATAATGGCCACTTAAGTAGTCAACACACAAATACCACAAGGACAATAATAGATGAGTCACCAGAATATTGTGTGTACATAAAATTCAAGTAATATATATTGTTTACTGAATTCATCTTAAAAGATGATGTCAACCAATACTTAATTGAATGACCCATACATACTTTAAAACCCAAATCATGTAAAACATGACAATGGTGATTCGCACATATATAATATAGTATATAAACATGGTGAAACATATGCCGGGAAACCAAAATCGATCTGCAATCATGGTACTTTAGTTCAAAAAGAGACCACAATCTTTATATATATATAAGTCCGTATTTGTGCATGTAAGCAACAATTACACAATTTACATCGGGACACAAATAGCAGTGCTTACATTGGGGACTAAGTTAACAACGACAGTTGGCACGATCAATGAAGAAATCAGTACCCAATCATGAATCGATATATTTTAGAATAAAAAAATAATGAATCCAAAAAACACCGATTCAAATATTATAATTTTTGTGTATATTAGATCTTAAATCAATTTTTATTATTTTGATTTCTACAAACCCTGAGATTGCTCTGATACTAATTGTTGGGTTTTATTCAAATAATTCACTTGTAGAAATCAAGAATATTACAATTAATTAAATAAAGAATTTAGTCTCGTACCTTATTGATGATTAAATCACATATATTTTTAGATTTTGGAAGATAACTATAGAATTCTTTGTGATCCTGCAAAAACATTAGAGTGTTTTACTCCCTTCTAAGAGTTGTCCTTCGATAGGGCTAAATAAAAGTTTAAAACCTTAATATATAACAACAACAAGGGGGACGGTTTCTCTATAAATAAATATACCTTAGTCTCCCTTCCTAGTATAAAACCATACTTCCAATTAGACCACCAATTGAAAAGTACAGCCCAATCCATCAAGTATCAATAATCACATTGTAATCCTATTTTAGAAAACGTAACGCACATGACTATAAATAATTTTTATTAGATATATATATATATATATATATATATATATATATTTTCAACAATGCCCTCCCCAATATGGTACAGTGCCAATCCCTCCCGAATGTGTTCCCTAGCTACGTCATGTTCTCACATATTTGAGACACATTTATGTGTTATTCATCTCACATGATTTCAAATATATTTAGTGATCGAATTGAAAGGGGAACTAATAAAATTGAATTAAATAAGTCATGTGGTTAAACATGTTAGAATAATATGAAATACGGTGCAATTAGGTCTTATTTTGTCCACGAAGTCGTCGTCATCGTCACTCTTATTGTCTTAATTTCATATGAAAGTAGTCGATCACGGAATTCTCACTCCAAACTTTTTAATACATGTCATTTCTCTTACTAGGATATGCAATATTTCTTTTTTTTTTTCTAATTACATTTTCTTTTATAAACTTTGTCTTTGAAAGATCTATCTTGTGTTAGGTACTTCATGGTTTTAATTCATTGGGCCTTCCTATAGAATCAAATACAAAACCTCGCCAATGTAATTTTTTATCTGGTGTATGCTATTTTTCTTTCTCTTTATTTATTTATTATTAGTTGAAAAGGCAAATTCGACAAGGAGACTATCAAACTTGCATAGAAAAGAGAGAGAGAAAAATTCCCCATTATAACACTCCCTACTTCAAGGGCAATTCTAGGTATTTTGCTTTTCATAAAGCAAAATTTAGCATCAATCACAAAATTCAACTAAAAAGTAGAACCCTCTACGATTCTACTAGCCTAGCCTTGTGGGGTCCACTAGGGTCTGCTAAACTAGCTTCCTCTGCGGTCAATTGTGTTGGTTGAGCCTTTAATCATCCTTTAGGTTATTTAACCTCTTTATTTTGAGGTATTTTTGGCACAGACGTGTTAAACTTGGTGCCTTATGTAGACAAATTTATTTGGATTGGTTGTAATGGGATTGCAAAATTAATGGGACGGTTATAGGAAAAAACCATAAATGAGGTCCAGCCAACTATATTTATCACGTTTCAATGAACACCACTTCAAATTTGGTCCAGTCATCTGAAAGAAAATGAACATGTATATATATATATGGTCATTGTACGCATACGTCAAACAAAGATGTATTCCTACCTTGATTTCGGGTTCAACTAGAAATCAATTCAGGCGGTGGTCTAAGGCCCAATAGGAGAGGGACTTATATTATTTATAATTGAATGTTAAAAATTTAAAAAGATATCAAGATATATTTATTTTTTAATTATTATTTAAAAATTTCACCACTTAAAATTCAGCTCTTAAAATTTTTAATATTTTATTTTCAATTTTATCAAACACACCATAGTTTAAGACCCCCCAGCAGGAGAAGAGGCACCATATCTCATTATATTAATTATATATTTCTTTTAATGAATTAATTATTACTTTGTGTATTATATTAATTACCAAATAAAAATAATTCTTTCTTCTATTGGTCGATTTTTTTTATATTATATATATATATATATATATATATATATATAGGTCGATTTTATATATATATATATATATAAGGAGTATACATTAATGAAACATTTAGTGTATTATTAACTCCCAAGGGCTCTTTTATTAAGCAATACAAATTTCTTTTAGTTTTTTCTTATAATTACAACATTGTTCTCTTTCAACAATTTCACACCTTTGAATTACCAATTAAATTCAATATCACTATTTGTTCAAACTTTTGTACTTTCGTCATTTATTACTCTCTTCACGTAGATTTCAAGATAATTAATCTCACCTATCAAGTTAAAAAAACTTAAATAGTGTTTTTAAATAAAATTTATTAATACTATATTAACATAATCAATTTGATGGAGAAAGCTTAATTTAATTATTACTTTAGGGCTCAAACTGCATCAAGCCAACCCTGCTTGAATTGAGATAGGGAGAAACAACACCATAAAGGGTAATATATATATATATATATATATATATATATATTTCCCTGAAAATTTAAATGGCGGTATTTTTCATAAGTGAAAGCTATAAATAAGGTTACGTGAAAAATTGAAAAGTAAATAAAGACTATTAACAGTTGACTCGATAGTCCAATAAATTAGTGTCTCATCTAAATTATTTTTATAATTCAAATCTATAAAAATTGCAAATAGCTATTGTATGTGAAGCATATTGCAAAACCACCTTCAACAATTTATGTCAAATATTTCCATATGGATATATATTATACCATATGCTGCAAATGCCTAGCCATAATAAGGTATAAATGCATTGCCAACCCCCAACCCAACAATTTCTTGACCTGTTTATACTAAAATTTGGTTGTTACCTGTACACCACCTAGTTTTAAATAGCTACTGTATTTGATTTGTTGTTCAGTTGAATTGTTTTTTTAAAACCATCTTTCGAGAACCCACCAAAGAAACAAATGGACCGGTTACTTTTAAAAAGCTCCAAACGGGATGTGTTTCAGTTTTTACTGACTAAAATTTAGGACCGGTTATCTTTTTGGAAAACAAAGTCTTAGTCCACGAGTGGGAAAGAAGTCTTGATTGAGGCCATTTTGAATGCTTTACCTACATATGTTATGTCTTCATTTAAGCTTCCCACTACTTTGTGTCAAGATTTGATGAAACATATTCGTTCCTTCTGGTGGTGTAATAAAGACAAACATCGGGCGATTCATTAGATTCATTGGGATTTGCTTTGTCGGAGTAAGTCTTTGGGTGGTATTGGCTTTCACGACCTGGAAGCTTTTAATTTGGCACTTTTAGCGAAGCATGCTTGGAATTTTCAGGTTAGGAAGCAAGGTTTGTTGTATCAGCTTCTTAAGGTTAAGTATTTAACATTTTTGGATGCTTCTTTGGGATCTAATCCTTCCTGGGTTAGCGTAGTGTTTGGTCTTCTCAACCTTTATTGAGACAGGGTTTACGTACGCTAATTGGGAATGGCATTTCAACGCATATTTGTGATGATCATTGGGTCCTTACGCTTGATCGGAAACTTTCACCGCCTCACGCTCTTAGTCCATACTCTTATGTGGCGGAGTTGATTGATCCAGTTACGTCTACATGGAAAGAGAATGTTTTGGCTCAGTTATTTTCTCCTATTATAGTGCAGGAAATTCTCAAAATACGCATTAGTTGTTGGGCTAAACCAGATATTGTCATTTGGGCTCCGGAGAGGTCAAGTAGATTTTCAGTGCGATCTGCTTATCAATTGGCGATGTCAAGTACTCACTTTTCTGGCCTTCCATTTCAGTCTGTGATTGGTCCTCTATTTGGCGGTGTCGTACTCTATCTAAGGTGCAACACTTTTTGGCGATGTTCTCTTCGTGCTTTGCCAGTTCGTGTTGCTTTGTTGGCTCGAGGGTGTAATGTATCGCCTATTTGTCCTCGTTGTGGTTTACAGGAGTAGACTGTGGTGCATCTTATCTTTTCGTGTCCTCATTCCATTCAGGTATGGAAGCTTTCTCCACTGCGTTTGGATTTTTCAGGCCGGTCTTTCCCTTCTTTCCGGGTTAGTTGGAGTTTTCTTTTGCATTGGGCTATACTCTCTTCGAAGTTTGAGGGTGTTCTTAATTTGATTTCTTTTTGTGTTTGGGGTATTTGGAAAGCTCGGAATTGGTTGGTCTTTGACGGAATTTTATGGAGTCCGGAGATTGTGGTTCACAAAGCAATTGTTAGTTTTTGGGAATCCAAAGATGCTCGGTTTTTATGCTCCTCTTTACGTCCAGGCCAGCACTTTCTTCAGTGGGTTCTCGGTGTCCTCCTCCGTTAGGAATTGTCAAATGTAATTTTGATGCTTTTTTTTGTCGAAGGTCGTTGTTAGTGGGTGGCGGCGCTGTTTTTCGGGATTTTTGTGGAGCTATGCTTCAAGTAGTTGTTTTTTGTCCGTTTTTCGCTTCTTCGTCTCTGCAGGCGGAAGCCGTTGTTTGTCAGCGTGCCATCCTTTGTGCTTTTGAGTTAGGTTTCTCTAGTATCTGGTTTGAATCGGATGCCCAAGTTGTTGTGGAGGGAGTGTTGCGTGGCGACTCTTGTCCAGCGGAAATTGTTTCTATTTGCTTTGATATTACTCGAGATCTTCGGAGATTTCCTTCTGCTTTTTTGACTCATGTTCGGCGCCAAGGTAATCGGGTGGCTCATGCTTTAGCTGCTCTTTCACACCCTGGGCTTTGATCGGATCAGTTTTTGCCTGCTCTTCCTCCTTCCATTTTGCCTTTTGCTATAGCGGACGTGGCTTGTTACTTGTTTTGTTTTGCTTTTGCTTTCTTTCTTGTATGTCTTTGCCCAAAAAAAAAAAAAGGGGGGGGGGGGGGGGGGGGTTCTGGTACTATTTAAAATAAGAAAACACTCTCGTAACATGCAAATGTAAGATTGTATATATCTAATTAACTCTTTCCCAACTTCATAATCATGAAAGTGGGAAGTTTCATGCATTGAGTTTGTCCAGAAAATTTGAATGACACACAAGCCAAAGGATTGGATAAACTCAAGGATACAAAAATTACAACAACTATTTGCTTTCTCATAGGTAGGAGGCAGTCTCATGGTAGGTGTTATAAGTGCCCCACATTGGATCCGAATGAGAAAGGTATATATTGATTGAGTGTTAATCTCACCTAATAGTTTAGGTTTTTGGATCAAATCGCGAAACACTCTGTTTAGACCCAATTCTTGATCCGATGTTACGTCCAGCCCGAAAAAGTCCGCATACTGTCGAGGCACTGAATTATCACTTCTAGCTTCTTCTTCTTTTTTGTCACCCATTTTAAAAATATTTTCTACTTTTCTATCATCTAATCAATAAAGGCTCTTATGATTCTTATCATAAAACACACATGCATCCACACATCTTTTGAACCTGTTTCAGCACACAATATTCCTGTGGGAAGTTTAAAATAAGAAAACACTCTCGTAACATGCAAAAGTAAGATTGTATATATCTAATTAACTCTTTCCCAACTTCATAATCATGAAAGTGGGAAGTTTCATGCATTGAGTTTGTCCAGAAAATTTGAATGACACACAAGCCAAAGGATTGGATAAACTCAAGGATACAAAAATTACAACAACTATTTGCTTTCTCATAGGTAGGAGGCAGTCTCATGGTAGGTGTTATAAGTGCCCCACATCGGATCCGAATGAGAAAGGTATATATTGATTGAGTGTTAATCTCACCTAATAGTTTAGGTTTTTGGATCAAATCGCGAAACACTCTGTTTAGACCCAATTCTTGATCCGATGTTACGTCCAGCCCGAAAAAGTCCGCATACTGTCGAGGCACTGAATTATCACTTCTAGCTTCTTTTTTTTTTTTTGTCACCCATTTTAAAAATATTTTCTACTTTTCTATCGTCTAATCAATAAAGGCTCTTATGATTCTTATCATAAAACACACATGCATCCACACATCTTTTGAACCTGTTTCAGCACACAATATTCCTCCTATACGTCACTTAACTTACTCAACCACTTTTTAAATATTTCTCCAACTGGTAGCAGATTGACAGCCAGAGCAGCGAAAAATCATGAAGTCCCGATTGTCACTATTGAAAGTAGGTCCACTTGGTCCTACCAAAAGTAGTATTCCAATGACACAACTACACGTGTAATCTTTGGATTAGCTGTGACACCAAAAAATCGTGTAACTACCTGTCATTTGAGCATTCAATTAGTTCTATCCTCAACTCCACCATGCTATAAGTAAACAAGCCTAGCAAAAGAAACAAACTCATAACACATCACAACCAAAAAAAAAAAAAAAAGCATATGGGAAGCCTTCCTGTCATTGAAGACCTCAAGGTCACTCTCCATGACACCTCCCTGGTTTTTCCATTTCAAGAAAATGAGAGAAAATCCATGTTCTTGTCAAACATAGACCAAGTTCTCAATTTCAATGTCCAAACAGTCCATTTCTTCCCGGCTCACCCGGACTTCCCTAGTGAAATTCTGGCAGAGAAGGTCCGAACCGCGTTTTGTAAGGTACTAGTTCCCTATGATTTCTTGGCAGGTAGGTTGAAACTGAATCCTGAATTGGGTCGGTTTGAGATCGATTGCAATGGAGCCGGGGCGGGCTTCGTGGTGGCCTCTAGCGAGTTTACCTTGCATGAGATTGGTGATTTGGTTTATCCTAACCCGGGTTTTCGACAACTTATTATCCAGAGTATGGATAAGTTGGGACCAAATGATCAGCCCCTATGCATTGTCCAGGTATAGAATTAAAGACACCTTACTGCATTTGTCCATGCGATTCATATTGCCATGCATTATATTCCATGTTGGTTATATTCTATCCCTCTCCTTATGACACACATTTATATGAAACGTATTTGAGTACTGAAATCAAGTGGATCCATTTAGAAATATAGGTTTATTGAGGTAGCCTAGTGCACGCGGTTTTCATCGCTGCAGAGCAAAGGCGGATGTAGGGGGTTTTGGTGGGCTTGAGCCTTACCATAGGTAATTTTAGTCTAGCCAAAAAAAAAAATAACAAATAAATAATAGTACTAATAAACCCCAAAATATATTAGCGCACTCCACAATATATTATCCGCCCTTGCTGCAGAGTCTAGAGAGCATCAGATGCGGGCAGACTTACTTACATAAGTAAGGAGAGACTATTTTCAATTTCAATCTATAATCTTTAGTTCCAAAATGAAGCAGCCTTCTAAGGGACCATTTAATTTTTTTTATTTTATTAAGTAGCCTAATTCTATTTGGGTGTTAATAAAAACTGCAATTTTGAAAGTCCATTCGGTTGTATCTGTATTTAATTCTTCCTATGTGTAAGACCACAAATGTGACCGTATGCACTCAAAAGGATAGGGTAAAAATCCCAGGCTAAATTTTACAAAAGAAAAAGTCATCACGAGAACGTCTCTCAAGTCTCAACCATAGGACAGACAAAAAGGTTTTTCCGAAACTTCCCATGATTCATCATCTCTTACATATCCCTTTTTTTTTTTTTTTTTTTTTTTTCTTCTTCTTCTCCTTTATTTTATTATTTTTTCTTTTTGAATTCGAAACTCTCCTGGACAGGTAAGATCATTTGGATCCACCTCAATCTATAAACTACGAGAGTGTTACAACTAACCCTATAACGACAATATCATTAAATCAAGAATTATAATAGAAGTGTTGAAATACGAAATCAAAATATATTAAAACCCAACCTCTTATCTCATCACCATCGCCCTCACCATCACCAATCTCTTGAGTCCTTTTTTTTTTTTTTTTTCTTGAAGTTATCCCAGTTGGCCGGGGTGGAAGTGCTCTCTCTTTCTCTGACACACACATTGATGTGACAAATCTTCTTTGGGGTGGTTATAGTTGTGAGGGTGTGATCCGCCTGAAAGTGTGATGTCCTAATAAATGCCACCAATCCATGCATGCCTCTCCTTCAACTGTTCACGACAAGGCATTTGCCAAAGTCCATCTTGACGGTGCCATGTACATCAGCTTTTATATCCTTTGTCTACCATCATAATGACATTCCCGCAATAGAAGTAGGGGATAAAACTTTTTAAAGAAACATTATTGCATTGTCCCTTTTAAAAATTATTGTATATTTTTTTAAAAAATTAAAAAAATATTTTTTAAGTTTAAATATATATATAATTAAGTTTAAATTTTTTTAAAATTTTTAAAAATATTTTATAAAAAAATGTGAAATATGTTATTTAAATTTAATAAGTGGACAAGTATTTTAAGATAATAAAAAAAAAAAAGATGAATAATTATTATGGAACGAAAAGTGTAATTTATATATATATATATTTGCAACAGTTGTGTTGATGTTATTATTTGCAACAAGTGTGTTGAAGTCAAACCATCTATAAATTCAATGAAAAACATATACATATCTATTATCTAAGGAGAAAGAGACTATTACCACCTACCATAGTAATTCAGTGACTTCTCTTTTATCTAAAATATTAAAGGTTCAAATTTTCTTAAGAATATAAAATGAAGTTGCTATTGAAACGTTTCTAATTTTAATCAGTGCATTCTCATATAAGAAAATTTAGAATTAGTAATTTTAATTTTGTGATCCAGAACTATTCCCATCACAATTAGTTCAGTTAAATCAGGTGTCTCACATAGTTGTTGGCTCCAACCCCAGCTAATTGGTCCGCAATTATGTAGTTGGTCAGAAACAGAAACATAATTCATTGTACTGCCAATACAACCAAAATGACCAATCATTATTCATTTTACAATAAATACCAACCATTCACAATCGTCCTTACCCACCCTAAAAAAAAAATAAAAGTAATAAGAAAGAAAATAATAATAATAATAAACTATCCACAATGGTACCTTAATGTTGAATAGCTCTATATGACCGCATTAGTAGGTCTACCGTCCTCTATAATTAATAACAATATTAATTAGTATCTGTTCGACAACATTGTCCTTGAATGTCACTCTTTCATTATTTTACTGTCTGTTTGGCAAAAGAATGAGCAGAGGGAAGGATGGAAACAGAATGAAAGGAAGAAGAATTTAATGGGGGAGCTTTTATTTGTTTGATTGGAGGGATTAGAGAAAGGAACGGAAGAGAAAAACCCCAAAAGTAATTGCTCTTTCCACCCACTTTCTTCAATAATGTTAAAACTAACATTGATACGGAAACTAGACCATATAAAAAAGTGATATATATATATATATATATATATATATATATATATATATTCGTGTTGTACATGCAAAAAATTCTAGTCTTGTAGAGCTGTTTCAACATTCATTGAAAGTAATTTATATAACTTACTTTGGCTTTTTCTTTTTTCTTCTTTTGTTAGATATTAATAAGATTTAAACCTTTAAAACCAGAAGTGGTTTATATAACTTACTTTGGCTTTTTCTTTTTTCTTCTTTTTTATAATTCACAGCAGTGAGGTCGGGCCTCGACGCAACAGTAAGATTATTTCATTGTAATTTGGTGGTCACATATCTAAACAAAAAATAATCTCTTGACATACTAAGTGTCATGGGAGAGTTTCGTACATTGAGCTAGCGTTATTTTTTATTAAATTTTTAAAAAATTGTTTTTATCCGGTGATTAAATAAAGAGAACTTCTTGTCCCGAGTTCAATTTTAACTAGAGTGCCACAAAAAATGCAGACAATAGCTCTAATGTCCATGTTAACTGTTTGCTTGTTACAGGTGACATCATTCAAGTGTGGTGGTTTTGCAATTGGTATATCAACAAACCATGCAACATTTGATGGGTTGAGCTTCAAAATCTTCCTCCAAAACCTAGCATCCCAAGCTTCTGACAAACCCCTGCTTGTCATTCCCTGCAATGACCGCCGACTCCTGGCCGCTCGATCCCCGCCACGTGTCACCTTCCCTCACCCTGAGCTGCTCAAGCTCAAACTCCCAGGCCAAGAAACCCCAAACCCTACAGTCTTTGATTGCCCTAAGGAAGACCTTGACTTCAAAATCCTCCGGCTAAGCTCCGGCGACCTATCTTCCCTCAAGGAGAAGGCAAAAACCGGAGCAATGAACGCCGGCAAAACCATCAAGATCACCGGCTTCAACGCGGTGACGGCGCATATCTGGCGATGCAAGGCCTTGTCATGTGCCAGTACTACAGAAGAAGAAGCCCTAGAAAGGTCCTCCACCGTACTTTACGCGGTGGACATAAGGCCGAGGTTGCGTCCACCGCTGCCACCGTCGTACACCGGGAACGCGGTGCTGACGGCTTACGCGACGGCCAAGTGCCGGGAGCTGGAGGAGGGGCCCTTCTGGAGGTTGGTGGAGATGGTGGGAGAGGGAGCTGGTAGAATGACAGATGAGTATGCAAGGTCTGCCATAGATTGGGGAGAGGTGTACAAAGGGTTCCCACATGGGGAGTTCCTGATTTCTTCATGGTGGAGATTAGGGTTTGCTGAAGTTGAGTATCCATGGGGGAAGCCAAGGTATAGTTGTCCTGTGGTGTGCCACAGGAAGGATATCATCTTGCTCTTTCCTGACATTGAAGGTGTTGACAATGATGGGGTCAATGTTTTGGTGGCTCTCCCTGCTAAAGAGATGGTGAAATTCCAAACCCTATTCCATAAGCTCCTACCATAAACACACACTATCTCTCTCTAGCTTTATGGGTGTGAAATATATATAGCGAGAAAATCTTTCTTGCACCGAGAGTACCGTGTCGATATCAGTGTAATCAACCAATTATGTCGGGTGAAGAAATTATTAGATGGTTTAAGACCGATTGCTAGTTGACACTCGAACAAAAAGCTGAATAAAGCTAACACGTTGCCTCTGTGTGTTTCAGCTAGTAATTGGCCGAGACCACCATCTACTAGTTTTTCGTATCTTGTCACATAAATAAGAATGTATCTATTTTAGTAGGTCGACATATCACTACATGTGTCGGTGTTTGGTTAGTGGGTGATCCTATCATCGCTACTTGATCCCGGCACAATAAAGATTTTCTTGTGTACTTAATTAGTGATGCGAGTTAATATATTTGTGATACAATATGAAATTAATGGATGAACTACTGCATGTGATTAGAAGTGTTATTAAGTCAGATTGATGGTTGGTGAGGACTGATTGAAGTACTCTTTTCTGCATATCACTGGGATTTCAATAAATGTATGAAGATATGCAGAATTTTGTGTATGCATGCATGCAGTGTTAAATGAGTGAATACATTTGTTCATAGATATATATATACACATGCATGAAGTGCTAATAGATATAACTGTTGCTAGCAAACTGTGTGACTATATTAGAGCTTTAAACTAAATGAAAAGAGTTAATGTGGAAACTATAGCTTGCTTGATTTAGTTTCTTAAAACAATTTTCTGTTTTCAGTGAATTAAAGAAGAAGAAGAAGAAAATAGTTCAAAATTTGTTTCCTGACAGTTTTCAGAAAATTATTACTCTCTTACAATTAATGTATAAGTTCTCTATTGATCTTAATGTTTCTGTTGAAAACAGAGTACAAAAGTTTAAAATTCCATGTGACTGCATGTGTAGTTTCTATTTACTCATTTAACATTGCATATGCCAACGATCCCAATAATGTTTTAAAACTATACAAACCAAATAAAGTAATATTAATAATCATAAAGCGTTTTGAACTCCTAGGACAGGTTTGATTCAGTATTCATTAGTTTTAAGCGTAAAAGATTTATCTTTGGGCAGCTAGACATTCTACCGACTAAACTACTAGAAGATGCCCGTGAAAACCAGTCCATGACTAACATAGTTTTAATACTATGCAAGACTGTCACTTTGAACCAAAAAGTAAAAGAGATGTCCTGATGCCGATCGGCTTTTGAAACCCAATTGTCCATTTCTTTTGATTGATGTTAAGAGCCCAAGTTTTAGCTCCTTAACTACTAGGCCCATTTGGGATCCATAAAACTAGAAACTGCATATGGTACTTTTCAACTTATCATTCATTGTCCGCTATTTGTTTTATGTCAAGCACACAAGGTATTTTTTCATTCAAACTTATAAATAAATATATATATATATATATTAGAAAAAAAACTTCCACTAATATTTTAAAATTTGTATGTGTTTCTCTCTCATATATTTCATTTATCTTTGTCGAGCCTCTTTGAACATCCATAATCCATTATATGTAATCTCCTGTTCCACATACTCCGAATAATTATAAAAAAATATTTGATAGAAGTGAAGCAATGGGATTCCAATTCTCAACCTGCATTAGTCTATTCATTTGGAGTTTGGAAACTAATGTAGAGACATTCTTAAGTTTGCAAATCAGTTATTTTTGCCACGTGACCAAAATTCTAATTTTTAAAAACTTCAAAAATAATTTTAACCAAAATAAAATTAGATCTAGCTTAGGTTGAGAATATTAAGAGTAATGATACATCTAATATCAAGCTTAGGGCTGTAGTAAATGCAACCATCTAAGCCATACTGAGACATACTGTCCTTTGAACATTATCAATCCTGTAAGACAAAAGCACAAGGTCTCACAGCTGAAAACAGCAGTTCAAACCAGAAGGACCCCCACTTACTATTTATTGAATGGGTTAAGTGTGAGGAAGAAGAAGAAGAAGAAGAATTCATTAGCAATCAATGTTGCAAAGCCAGTATAGAGCATCCCATCACACTTACCAACAACATGTTCTCCACATTATCTCAACCTGAAGCTGACACCACCCCTATAATTGAAAACACCTTCTCCTCTCCATCTTCACCCTCCCAAGAAGCTGCCATCCCATGTATCCTCATATAACCTACTGAAACACATCGATCATCCCCTCATTTACTCCATCATCATCCTCAACTCCCACTCCTACACACTCCCCTTTCTGACCAAAAAATCTCAACTTCTCACAATCCATAAGTCCATCATCCTTTTCCCCTGTACATCACACTCTATCTTCAATGCCAGAAACAAAATGCTCCAAATTCTATACCATGGACCTTACAAACTATCACTCCTACCACATTTCCACATTTCAAGAAGCAAGGAAGAATGAAGCTAGAGTCCAGTAAAAAAGGATGCTCCCACTCACATCTCCTCTCTAAGTGGTACACAAGTACTCAAAATATATCATTTACAAAAACACACAATAAATTCACAGATATCGAAACCAGGAAGGCAAGCTATTGACATTGCAAATAAACAGGAATTCTGATGTCGAAAATGTCATGCATTTTGCATTTCAAAACAATATGCAATCTATTTACAACTTGTGAACGAACATATTATGCTATTCAGATTCAACAAAACTTCTGCTACCTACTAAGTTAGGAAAGGTAGCAGTTGGAGAACTGAAACAGGAAAGCTTCTAGCAATTACAATAAGAAAAAACATAGCTAAAGCTTTCCCACCTCAAATTATCCCCAAAAACATTTTTATTCTGGATTTAATTCAATTTTGACTATGATCTAGCACTAGAGATCCATTTACGTCTTTTATACTAAAACTTCACAAAACTTGACTATTACTTTTTGAAAAAAAACATGTCTTCATGCTGATATGCGTTATAACCCAACTGTCTGTCCAAGTTTTAGATTCTTGTGGACCTTAGCTACTAGGCCCATTTGGGATCAATAAAACTAGAAAATCCAAACTTGAAATGAGCCCAAATTTGATATGCTTTTCAGCTACACTACTTCGAAAATCCTATGCTGTTGTTGCCTAAAAGTCAATTCTTTTGGACTTTAAAAGTGATCGTTCACCAATTAAAGTACATCAAAACATTTGGACATCTCATGCGTCTTGAAAATGTGGCCGGATTCAGTGTTGATGGCGAGTTGCGAATCAGTGTTAATGGCGAGTTGTACGTGAGTAATTGTGATCTTTCTTCGTAGCGCAACACGCATGTTGTAATCTAGACTTTACTAGCATAGTGACTTTGAACATCTTATTCATATTCAATGAATACATGCACATATAGTACATTTTCATTCGAATCTATAATGATTTAAAAAATCTCCCACTAAATATTTTAAATTTGTATGTCTTCTCTCTTGTATCTTTAATTTGTCTTTATTTTATTAATTCTACTTTACTTTATATATAAGTTTAAAAAAAATAATTTTCAAGTTAAAAACATAAACCTGCTTGATTTGGAATTCTGAAAACTGTTTTCAAGAATTTAAAAAACTACAGTTTTTTTTTTTTTTTTTTTTTTTTTTTTTATTTTTTTATTTTAAACTAAGTTTTCAAAAAATAGTTGAATCAAATAGAGTTTTTAAACAATTTTCTAATTTTCAGTTATCTCTTTTCAGAGTTACAAATCTGGCAAGTTCTAAGTTTCTAATTTGAAAAAAGATTTCTTAGGCTATTCCCTCAGGGTTTGGAAACTAATACATACACATTCTAAAGTTTGCAAACCAGTTATTTTTTTTGCCACTTAACCAAAATAAACAATTTTTAAAAACTTCAAAATTAATTTTAATTAAAATAACTTCAGATTTAACTTAGATTGATCATATTAAAATTTTAATTTATCACAATATGTCTAATCTATGTCATTCTCAACCATTGATTCAATAATCATTGAAATATTTATACCCTAGAATCTAGATCGTCGGATCTTCTTCTTGTTGATCATCTTCAATTAATACACCCAAAGCAACTAAGAAAAAAGAAAAAAAGAAGCACATAATAATAAATTTGATGTTCTTTGACATGTACATCTTCAAATTTGTCTATTAAGAGATCCTTTGACGTAGTTTATTTTTACGCAGAAGAGAAAGAGGAGTATAAGTTATCACTTTTATTTAGCTTATATTTTAGTATTTGAAAAGTATATTTTATAAGAGCTTTTAATGTTAAAAGAGTTTTTCAATCTAGCAAAATATTTGTTGCTTGAAGCTCTTTTACTAGTGAAATAACTATTTTGTCCATAAATGGAGTATTTTTTTGGGACTATTTGACAACATAAAATACTCTAACCTATATTTTTTATACAACTCTTTTATGCACGGATCCGATCGGAGGGGATCACAGGACTCATTCGGACGTTTTGAGGCACTATTGACAGCAACTTAAAAGTATTTAAGTTAATATTTGTTCATTTCTTTAAATATAATATATTATTATTCAATTACGGATTGTTTTTAGAATATTAATATAATAATATTAATTCCTTACATAGAAAGATCGGTCAAAATAGTGGAAACAAATCATTTTGACAATTTTAAAATTGATCGGTTAAAATTGACAATTTTAAAATTGCAAGTTGGAGATGTAACCCAAACCAATATTTATCCGGAATCTTGGAACTTTGGCGCAATTAACAAATAAAATATAAGAAGTCATTCTTTGTATAATTTGGCACCCAAACTACATTAGTTAGTCAGACCCTGGCATTGTTCTATATTTCATAGTCCATAAATACAAAAACAACAAATTCATGGCTTCGTTCGATACCAGTGTCTTAATGGCAAGTTAGAGATTACAGCATTCAACAGGATATTAAAATTCAAACCCATTGCCTGTGCCAAAAAAAAGGGTGGGCTTAAGGGGCAAATACTACACTTTCATGAATTCAAAGTCATGAAACAATAATAAATGGATGAACCACACAAACTATCTCAGCTGAATGGAAATTACCAAATCTCAATAAAACAACCCAAAAGATTCTTAATAATAATAAAATATATGTGAAACATAACGGAGAAGCTTATATTTACGACGACAGATGGACTAACCATCAGCAAGCACAAATAGTTAGCGCATAAATAGATTTAGCAGTTAACGCATGACATGATGGATTGCTTATAGTGTAAACGAAATTGTCCATTGAATGAAGTCCTTGTTCAAAATCTTCATCATTATCGATTTCGTTATCAATGCTTTCGATATTATAAATACTTTCATTATCATTACCGGAATCATAAATACTCTCTAGTTCATATAATTCTTCTATCTGTTCTTCAATATTTTCAAGTATATTAATTTTTTCCTGTATTCTTTTGATAGGATTCTATTTGTGTCTATAAGGAAAATATGGCCTTATATGACCTAGATCTCCACAAATAAAACATTTACAACTTCGTTCTTCTGTAGGTAATGTGTTAATTTTATTATCTTTATTATCCTTTTTATTATTATATTTAATTATTTTTTATTTTTTTGTACCAAGGACGTTTTCTGAATTGTCTAGGGTTATTTTTGAAATAAGGTTTTTTGTTACGGTAATTTTTGTAGGTTTTGCTTTTGCGTAGATTATATTTTTTAGGTTTGTTACGCTTATAATTTTTCTGAAGCATACAACCATACTGTGGTGGAAAGTCTATTTGTCTACATGTATAATAGAATTGTTTCTTAATTTGTTTAGATTCTTTACGTTGTCTACATTCTGCTTTTACAAATCGATAGGGTTAGTTTTCTCGGAGTCATTTTATCAAAGTGTTTAAGTTATTAAAAAAAAAAATTGTTCTTTGGGTAAATTGTGCATAAAATAAACTTTAGGGGTGAAAATATAATTTTAGCTTATAACATGGGTTCAACTAGAAATTGGTTCATGATATGGTAAATACATAAAATAACCTTTAGGAGTTGATTTTGTAATTTTTGTTTGTGCTTTTGGAGCACAATCGTAATTGAATTAATTATATATTATATTTAAATAAATATATTGTATTTAAAAGAATGGACAAATATTGTCTTAATTAATTTTAGGTTGTAGGATGGACTATTTAGAAATTTTATAACTAACGTCAATGAAATTAGCACATCTACCGCATAAATTAAAGAGATAATGATACTTAAGTATCACATTCAAGTTCGTCCATCCATAAGTATTTGTGTTCCAAATCCCTTACTGACGAGGTCGCTTGTATACGCCAAAATAATATAGTGAATGTGCGGTTCAAGAAAAACATTTTAGGTCAATTTTAAATTTATAAAAACTACTACCACCACTACTACTAATATAGCAAGAGTGAGTAGGGATCGTCCCAAGGGATTATACGTATTGGAATTTAACTTCGATTCTAGTGGATCACAAGATTGCAAAGGAGATATTGATTGTTTGAATACACTAAAATTCAATTAATTAAAATGTAATTAAAATAAATTAAGTTGAAATAGGGATTTAAGAGATGAAAAGTGAGGTCTTGGGGTTCATTGGAATCGTCACCAAGCTCGTTCACCAAACTACACACTTTCAACTAATTTGGAGAAAACATTCTTGTGAACAAAATACGACTACCAATTGCAATATTAAGCATGGACCATCAAATTCATGTATGAATTGTCTACCTAACCGACAAATAAACTAAGTGTAGCACAACCCATCAATTCTATGCATGACTCATTAAACTAATCACAATTGTAGCACACATCAATCTAGAGAATCATGGAATTTCAAATAATAAGCCATAAAATATCAAATCAAGTAAAGATTGTCTACCTACCTACAAGTATGAATTAAATTGTAGAACAACTCATCAAGCATAAGAATAATCCATCAAATTAATTGACAAACCCATCTAATAAAAATCATGTCTAGCCATCACTAGATCCTTAATCAACCACACATAGACATGCAATTAATATAAAAAAAATTAGTGTAGAAATCAATTCCCAAATAATCACACATAAAACTACATGTAATTACATAGAGAAATAGATGGAAGAATTAAACTATATGAATCATGTAAGACATAATTCCCAATTTAATCACACATAGACATGTAAATAAACTAGAGAATTAATAGGAAGAATTAAATCATAAAAATCATAGAAATATACCAAGATTCATTAAATTGACAAAGTTAGAACACTAATCACAAGATATTATTCCCCAAAAAGTATGAAAAAGATAGAGGTTTAGATTACAACTTGGGGTTCATCTAAGCCCCAAGGAGAAGTCTAGCCAATCATGGAGGAGGTGTGTGTGATCTTGGAACCCTCAAGGGCATTCCCCAAACATGGCTCCATCTTCTTCCTCTCTTTTTTTTTTTATTGAATTCTAGAGAGAGAGTGTGTGTAGATCTAGAGATGTGTTCTTGGTGCCTCCATTCTTCTCTTTTCTAACCCTAATCTTTAACTTTTCTAGAGAGAGAAAATTAAATTACAATATAAAAATAAAATGATGAAAAAGCTCCTCTACAAAATGGCTCAATTCCCTTTAAATACAAAGTCATTTTCTTAGTCACTAAGTCAGAAATACAGCCCAAAAATATTTAATCCCGCAACTATGTGATAGGTGGAGTTTGGGCGCACGGGAATACGACAGCTCGCTGCCAGCACATTTTCGATCGATCCAACTTTTTTTTGATCGATCAGAGTTGGTTCGATCGATCAGACTTTTCTTCGATCGATTAGAGTTGGTTCGATCGATCAGCCTTTTCTTCGATCGATCAGAGTTCGATCGATCTCACTTTTCTCTGATCGATCTCATTTTTTTCTGATCGATATCACTTGGCAGTTTTCAGCATCAGCTACCTTTTCGCTCCAGATCAACCTCCTTTTGCTCCAGATTCTCAATAAGACTTAGTTTGACTCCAAAAAGGCTTTAAGAAACCATTTTTAGCCCGTTTTAACATTATTGACCTGAAATAAACAAAAACACATATAAGTACTAAAACGGGAAAATAAGATAGAATAAGGTCCAAGAATATTCAAGTTTAAGGGGTTTAAATACGCACTTTTCAGCGCTCATCACACTCCCAAACTTAAATATTTCTAGTCCCAACCAATGAACTACAAGGTAAAGGAATGAAATGAATAACTATACAATTATAATCTAGAAAGCAATAAATGGATAACACCACTTTCGTAGGGAACACGATTACATTTAGCACATGCAACAAGCCTTTTAAACCCCTAGGTTACCCCTAGTGGACGAGTGAAGTCTTGTGAGGGTTTTCAGGAATGATACCCACAAACATTAAACTCTTTCTCACTAAAGAGGCACCAATATTCCAAACAAGTATTGGGAGAAAACTACCTCAAGTATGTAATTTTTCAACCATTTCCAAGCAATCTCCCAAAATTTCAACACCAAGCAAGCAAGTATGATCCTCCACACATCAAGAAAATGATCATGCAAATTAAAACAACTCTAGAATCCTTTTTAAGTGTACCGGTATCAAATATGTTACTATCTTAGCCAACTAAAGAAATGATCATATCCTTACCCTCAAACTAGCACACAAATCTAGTACCGATCATCAAGACAGAGAGTGGACCTTTTATTAAAGCTTTATTGATCTAGGTGCACTTATTCTTTCACTCGATTTATTTATTTATTTTTTATTTTATTTATTTATTTATTTATTTATTATCCTTAAGGATCAAAGATGGAAGCATAGTGCAATGTGTTAATCTATTAAGCTTTCTAGCGATCCATGAGGTCGAGCGTTAGGTCAATGACTCCCAAACCGGACAGTTTTAGGGCATTAGGTGTTTAAACATCCTTAAGGACTTACAAGCTCAAATCAACTAGGCTATAAATCAAAACAACCTCTATCTAATCATTTCTCACTTCTCACCTTTTGGGAGAAGTCCTCACCTTTTTATTTGCTTTTGCAACTTTTTTTTTTTTTTTTTTAAGTTTAATTATTAACCTAGAGTTTGAGTCCTCCACCTTTCGGCGCGAGAAATTCAGTGCTTGATGATGCTAGAATCCCAACTACTCAATGAAAAGGGTTTGTTATCCACCTTTATCAAGAATGAAAGCTTTCAATGCACTACTAGCTCAATTGGGATATAACCAAATCAATAATCAATAAAACATGTACCCCACAGATGAATGCTAGTGTGCGCCTGTGCTAGTGTAGAATCCTAGAGTAAATCTCAAAACAATTACAAAATCAAGATTATATAGACCACAAGTGCAAGCAAGATATCAATCTTTCGAAAAATTTACTCTTAAATGGCATCCACAAGGCATACAAGGAGTATTTGACTCTCAAGTCAAACAATTTTTAAATTTTAAGCAATATAGTCCTCAAAAGATCAAAATCATAGTTAACAGGGATCTCCAATCTCAATCATGCATTTAAAACTCAACTTTAAGTAGAATGCAACAAAGACACCTTACCCCTAAACTTAAACCACACATTGTGCTCAATGTGCAATGAGAATAATAGAAAAGATAGAAAGAGTATACCGTGGTGGCAAAAGTATGAAGCCCGACAATGATCCAATATGAAAAGGGTCTCCCCCTGAGGAGGCCCGAAATGACATGGGCCGGATATGACTTACAAACGCGACATCCGGTCCGTACAGATGGGTCAGGCCCATAGAAAGACACTGCCATTTGGGCCGAACACGAATAGCCCATCAAAGATGACCAGAACTCATAGAGGAATGGGCCTAGATCCAGCAGCCCATCAACATTTGTAAATATCTATAAATAGGAGAAGTAATGGATAGAGGGAGGAGATATTTTTTGGTTGAAATGTAAGAATTCTAGAGAGAGAAAGGGAGGAGGAATTTATTGCATCTTCAATTGGCGCCGTCTGTGGGAATCGAAGTTGGATCCAGATCTGAGCGATTGTGACCTACTCTGGAGGAATTTTAGTTCCTGTTGCTTTGGCAGAAGTGGCTTCAGATCTACGCAACAACGAGTTGTTCAATTGTGGCAGGATCTGATCGATTTAGAATTCGGACAATTCAGATCTCGTCAACCGTGAGCATAATTCGGAGAATTCGAAACCAGATCTGAAAAATTCCCACTCACGAAGCTCGGATCTACTCACGAACTTGAGATTAATGCCTTTACTCCGTTCAGGAATAATGATAGGTGAAAGCTCCAATCCGATGGAGGCTGTCCAGCAAACGAAGCTTGAGGAGTTGATGAACTTGATCGAGGCTCTCAAAAAAGAGAATGCAGAATTGAAAGCTGGAATGCAACATCAGCAAATACCTGCGGTTTCGCGTCCACTTCCAGCCAGTGAAGGAGGTGTTCAATCTAATATCGCGCATCAAGGCGAACAGGACGAGAACAATCAGTCAGCTCTCCACCGTGATGAAAGGAGGATTGATGATTTGCCGCCAAATGCTCGTCGAGTTAAGGATCACGAAGGATCTACTCACGTTGATCCGCGACGTGAGCAGATCAGACAGAACGAAGCCATGACCTTCGATCCGCATCGGGAAAGGTTCAACCGAGAGGAAGTGATAGAGGTTGATCGCCGCCAAGTTGCGTCGCCTTGGCAAAAAGAGCTCATAGAGGAACGGTCGTTCGATCCGTCCTACCGGCCCTCCATAGCTACAATCACTCATCGCGGTTCGGAGAGCAGAACCGTAGCTCACAGAGCTACCACTGGGCGCCAAAGAGAGAATGAAGCACTCTGATCCGCAGCTCGGACGGTTGATTCACTATTCACTGACGAGATCCTGAATGCCCCGCATCCAAGGAAGTTTGCTATGCCAGTCTTTATTCTGTTTGACAGAACAACCGATCCGATCGATCATGTGTACCATATCCAGTTGAAGATGGCCCTGAATACGGAAAACGACGCTTTAATGTGCAAATGTTTCCCTACAAGCCTAGCTGGACCGGCGCTCAGCTGGTTCAAGAACTTGCCTAGGAGCTCCATTGGTAGCTTCCGAGACCTGTGTGATCGGTTCATAAGCCAGTACTATGGGAACAAGCGTCTGCCGAAGGACATCTCAAGCCTATTCACAATGAGACAGCACAAAGATGAACGTCTCCAGGCTTTTCTCACCAGGTTTAATCTCACTAAGAGTATGGTGATCGAATGCCACCCTTCTACAGCGGTTCAAGCCTTCAAGTTAGCTATGACACGTGGCACTCCGTTCCATACCAGTCTGGTAGTGAACACGCCGACGACTATGGATGAACTCAATGAAAGAGCCGACGGCTTTGTGCGCCTAGAAGAAGAGGAGGCAGCCAATGCTCGGACAACGTCGCTCGTGTCGACCGAGGAAAAGTCCAAGGCAAAGATCAGGCAGAAGCAGGCTTAGCCGCAGCGTCAGACCTCCTGGAAAGCAGAAAAGAGGTCCAAGGAGGAAGAGCTGATCACTCCGCTGAAGGTCACTTTGGCGAGGCTATATCAGGAAAACGAAGATAAGTTTCATCCACCACTGCCAATTAGGCAACCCCTCGAACAGAGGGATCAGACTAAACATTGTGCTTTCCATTCCGATTTCGGTCATCAGACTAACGAATGCAGGAATTTGAGAAGGCAAGTGGAGATATTGATAGCTAGAGGGGAGTTCGCGAGTTATGTTCAAGGCTCGGCGACAGAGCAGAATCGACCGATGGAACAAATAAAAAGGAGTCATAAACAAAGCTCCCACAATTCACAACCAGTTCGTATAATCAATGCTATCCACGGTCGACCCGAGCCCAGCGAAGATTCAGATGAGCTACTCCGAGCGCGCCTACGGCAGGCGCAGATGAAGAAAAGGGTCAGCAGTGTGAATACTCTACACCAGCAGATCACATCGATACAGATAAAGTTCGACAGGACAGACCTGCAGCGTGTTCAAGTCCCCCATGAAGACCCGTTGGTAATCAGTTTGACAGTGGCGGATTACCTGGTGCGCAGAGTTCTGATCGATCCCGGGAGCAGTGCGAATGTCATACCGAGGGACACATTTGATCGGCTCGAGATTAAACCAGAGAGGCTCAAGCCCACTGGAAATCCCCTGTTAGGATTTGATGGCAAGAGGGTGGAGCCCGTCGGAATGGTGGAAGTAGAAGTTCAAGCTGCAGAACGAGCTCTTATGGAAACTTTTGTGATTGTAGAGATTCACCCCTCGTACAATCTCCTGATGGGAAGAGGATGGATTCACAGAGTCCAAGGTGTACCTTCAACTCTGCATCAGGTCATGAGGTGCCTCGAACCCGATGGAAATAAGGTGATAGACATTCATGGGGATCAGGTTGCAGCCAAAGAGTGTTATTCCGTCACAGTAAAGTATGCTGGGAAAGGGAAAGCGCCCGTCCGATCGGCAAGCCCCAGATAGCAATTACAGGAACCTCCGCCCAAGCAGAACAGGGTGGAGGAGTCAGTTGATTTGACCGAAGAGCCCCTTCTGGATGTGCAGATCGATCAGTCCAGGCCAGAGCGAACTACAAGAGTAAGAATAAGACTGACCAGGGAAGAGTAGCAAGAGCTAGTTGACTTCTTGTCTCACAATGCCGATGTATTTGCATGGAGTCACCTAGACATGCCTGGAATTAATCCCTCCGTATCCTGTCATTCCTTGAATGTCAATCCCAATTTCAAACCAGTAAAATAGAAGCAACGAAGATTTGCTCCAGAACGCAACCAAATCATAGCCGAGGAAGTTGATAGGCTGCTTGATGCGGGATTTATCAGAGAAGTACACTACCCTGATTGGTTGTCCAACATCGTTGTCGTACAGAAGAAGAATGGGAAATGGCGAGTATGCATTGATTTCACCAATTTGAACAAAGCCTGTCCGAAGGATAGCTTCCCGCTGCCAAAGATTGATCAAATGGTGGATGCCACCACCGGGTATGAGCGCTTGACCTTTCTGGACGCTTATTCAGGTTATAATCAGATCCCTATGGACCAGGCAGATGAAGAAAAAACTTCTTTTGAAACCGAGCGAGGGACATACTGCTACAAAGTTATGCCTTTCGGACTAAAGAACGCGGGAGCAACTTATCAAAGACTTGTTAGCAAAATTTTCAAGGATCAAATAGGAAAGATTGTGGAAGCCTATATTGATGATATGGTGGTAAAGAGTAGGAAGAAGGATGATCATCTGAAACATTTGCAAGATGTATTTGATGTGCTGAGACGATATGGGATGAGGCTCAATCCAACTAAATGCTCGTTCGGTGTGAGTTCCGGTCAGTTTTTGGGACACATGGTCAACCGCAGAGGCATCGAAGTTAGCCCCGCTCAAGCAGAGGCTTTGATTAAGAATGCCGAGCCAAAGACGATCAGAGAGGTGCAAGCCCTCACAGGACGAATAGCTGCATTAAGTCGATTCATTTCTAAGTTGTCAGACCGTTGCAAGCCGTTCTTTGACACGATTCGGAGTCATGGAAGACAGGTCTGGGGAGATGAGCAACGACAAGCACTGACCCATTTGAAGGAATATATGCAGAATCCACCAGTCCTGTCAGCCCCGGATCCAGAAGAAAAGTTATTTTTATATCTTGGAGTATCTGGTGTTGCGACAAGTGCCGTTCTGATTCGTTGCAAGGAAGGGGTACAACACCCGGTATTTTATGTCAGTAAGACAATGACCGAGGCAGAACGAAGATACTCGAAGGCCGAACGTGTGATACTTGCACTTGTAAACGCAAAAAGAAAGTTGAGGCATTATTTCGAATCCCACCCTATAGCTGTTCTAACAACTTTTCCAATCAGAGTGCTTATGCACAAGCCAGAACTCTCGGGCAGAATGACAAAGTGGGCCATAGAGTTAAGTTCATTTGACATAACATATGAGCCGAGAACAGCTGTCAAAGGACAAGCGGTAGCCAATTTCCTGCTAGAATGTGACTCTGAGGATACGGAAGAAGACCTTAGGTACGGCTCTTGGAAGCTTTATGTGGATGGCTCCTCTAACCAGATGGGGGCTGGAATTGGGGTTAAACTGCAAACCCCAGAGGGTACTTCTTTGAGTCAAGCACTCAGACTTGAGTTCCGAGCCACCAATAATGAAGCGGAATACGAGGCGTTGCTGAATGGGTTAAAGTTGGCCAGAGAGCTACAGGTCAGAAGTTTGACTGTTTATAGTGACTCACAGTTGATTGTTCGGCAGGTAAATGGTGAGTACGCGACCAAGGATGACACAATGGAGGCATATCGTTCTGCCGTTCTGCATAAAGCCAAGGACTTTGCAAAGATTGAATTCATACAGTTACCGAGGGAACAGAACGCAGATGCGGACCGGTTAGCATATAGTGCGTCGAGTTCTGGTGAAACATTGGCGAGGGTGATTCCAATAGGAATATTGACCCAGTCATCTATTTTCGAAGAACCTTTGGACTCTGACCCTTGGCAAGTCAATGTCATACCGTATGAACCGAGTTGGATTGACCCCATCATCACTTATATTCGAGATGGCGTTTTGCCTATGCAAAGGGATGAAGCTAGGAAAATCAAAAAGAATGCTGCAAAATACGCCATCGTGCATAACCAGCTGTACAGAAGGTCCTACTCTGGCCCATACTTAAAGTGTGTCACCCCTGCAGAGTCGCAGCAGGTGTTGCGAGCTATTCATGAAGGCGTATGTGGCAATCATTCTGGGGGAAGATCGTTAGCGCATAAAGCAATGACACAAGGGTATTTCTGGCCGAACATGTCAAGAGATGTGGAAGAGTTCTCTCGAAGGTGCGATAAATGTCAAGAATATGGACCATTGATCCACCAACCACCTGAGGAATTGCACGTAATGGCCTCACCATGGCCTTTCGCGCAATGGGGGATGGATGTGGTCGGTCCTCTGCCAACGGCAAGAGCTCAGAACAAGTATGTGCTACTGGCCACGGATTACTTCACTAAGTGGGTGGAAGCAGAACCATATCCAAGCGTAACTCAGACTTATGTGAGACGATTTATTTGGAGCAATATTATCTGCCGTTTCGGCGTTCCAAGGTCAATAATCATGGATAATGGCACGAACCTCGACAACAAGCAAGTAAGAGAGCTGCTGGAGGAGTATGGAATTAATCAGAAGTTGGCTGCAGTAAGTCATCCTCAGGCCAATGGACAAGCAGAAATCACAAACAGAACAATTTTCGCCTGCATTAAGAAGAAGCTGGAGGACCATAAAGGGAAGTGGTTGGATGAGCTCCCGAACGTCCTATGGGCTTACAGGACCACCCCAAGGCGGCCGACTGGGGAGAGCCCGTTTGCAATGGCATATGGTACCGAGGCGGTTATACCGGTTGAGCACTTGGTCCCAACTATCAGAAGCTTAGCATGGAGTCGAGATCAGAACGACAGAATGTTAAGATTGAACCTCGATATGATAGATGAAAAGAGGGACGCTGCAGCAATAAGGTTAGCATCATACCAGCAAGTATTGGCGAATAGTCACAACAAAAGAGTGAAACACAGAGATTTTGCCCCTGGCGATCTGGTTCTGAAAAGAAAGGTGGGGATAGTCAAAAAAATGATGCCACCATGGGAAGGCCCATACAGAATTGCAGAAGTCATAGGGAAGGGAGCATATACGTTAGAGACCATGGCGGGAAGGTTGGTCAGCAAGCCTTGGAATGCCATGTCTCTGAAGAGGTACTACCAATAAAAGCTAAGTTTCGGCTTTATTGGGTGTTGTTTGTTATCAATCAAGTACGTATGAATGTGCAAATTCCTGAAATTTATAAAAATAACTTTCCTTTTCAATGGGTTTAAAAAAAATAATAATAAAAAACCAAGTGGCAAGTGGCATTCTAGCCGAGCGCCAGGCACTTAAGCAAGATAAGTGGCAGCTGGCACCATAAGCCGAACGCCAGGCACTTGCTAAAAAATAAAAAGCCAAGTGGCAAGTGGCATTCTGGCCGAGCGCCAGGCACTTAAGCAAGATAAGTGGCAGCTGGCACCATAAGCCGAACGCCAGGCACTTGCTAAAAAATAAAAAGCCAAGTGGCAAGTGGCATTCTAGCCGAGCGCTAGGCACTTAAGCAAGATAAGTGGCAGCTGGCACCATAAGCCGAACGCCAGACACTTGCTAAAGAATAAAAGGCCAAGTGGCAAGTGGCATTCTAGCCGAGCGCCAGGCACTTAAGCAAGATAAGTGGCAGTTGGCACCATAAGCCGAACGCCAGGCACTTGCTAAAGAATAAAAAGCCAAGTGGCAAGTGGCATTCTAGCCGAGCGCCAAGCACTTAAGTAAGATAAGTGGCAGCTGACACCATAAGCCGAACGCCAGGCACTTGCCATAAACACGCACACGACAAAGTTAATATAAAAAAAAAAAAAGAAAAGAAAAAGTATATATATATTGAAAATGGGTTTGAACAGAGCGTAACACAAAGAAAAAAGAGAAAAAAGAGTTCTGTCATCTCATTCATGATAAGCATTGGAGTTATAAAAAATGAAGTACTCAAGTCACATTGTTACAAAAAAGTATGGAATCGAAGAGTCTGGAGGAGTCCTAGCTAGCTGCCCCAGTACCGACAGCCTCCTAGTTGTGCCGATCCGCCTCCTCGGTCCCGTCAGCCATCTCACCCTCACGAGGTGGGGAATCAAGATGAATAACAGAGTCATTCTGCTGGGGGCTAACGTCAGCAGTGACTATGGGAGATACCACAGTTGACGAATGAGGAACGGTAGGAGGAGCTGTAGTGATCCTAGAGGAAGCAATATCCTGACATTCATCAAATATGTGCTCAGCTTCGGTGGGTTCTGGGTCAACATAGACCCCCAGAGGATCAATCCCTAAATCCTTATCAACCTTATCTAGAGTTGAGCTGGTCTGTCCCTCAGCCGGAACTCGGTCGGAGAAACCTTCTTGGAATCCCTGAGCATATCTAAGAGCTCCGACTCTTGAGAACCGAGCATGAAGAGCCAGCATTCCACCGTTCACTCTGCTGATGGTATCAATCAGAGCATTGCGCTCGTCCAGAGCTCTTTTCTCAAAAGCCATCCTAGCAGACTGTTCATCAGCCAGAAGGCGCTGGAGCTCTGCCTTTTCGTCTCTGATTGAATCACGTTCAGTCTGCCAGACACTCTTCTCAAGCTGGAGGGCATCCTTCTCATCCTGAAGAGAGTCGTTTTCCTTCTTCAAGACATCTCTTTCTTGTTCGGTTTTTTCAAGCCGAGCCAATACCTCGGTATTCTTGCTGGCAAGAAGGTTGTTTTCCTTATTGGCCACCTCCAGGCTGTCAGAGAACTTACGGGCCCTGGCGTTCCCTATTTCCACCTGCTTCTGCATAGCCATCATACCGAATAAAGTCTGCATAGATATACATTAATAATGGTTAAACCGATAGTCTGGTCGGACGAAGGCAAGACCAAATAGTATGAGAGGATTCATAAGTTAGAAAATAAAAGTCACTTCCATGGCAGATTGGGGAAAGCGGCTGAACACATCCTTTTGGGATAGACCTTTCGCCGCCTCAAGGTCTTTCGGAGTCCACATGCTCCTATAATACGCCATGGCAGTCTGGCCATCCTTTAACATGGTCTCGCTCGGCTTCACGAACGTCCCATCCGTTCGGGTGTACCGAGGAGCCTATGGTGGTAAAGCGGGAAGAGAAGGAGAAGCTGAAGTAGAAGCAGAGGCACCAGCTGCAACAGGCCCGGAGGGGGTAGGAGCTCTGACTGGGCGATGCAAGAGAGCACTCAGCCCAGAGACTCGGGTCCTTCTTATAAGAGGTTCCTCCTCAGGGTCGACTCCACCATCAGGATGAGGCCTTTTGCCTCGTTCTTTGTCCCGAGCGCCCCCAGCGGCAGCAGGGGCAGTAGTGACTTATGGAGACGCGCTCGAGTTGGTAGCAGGGGTGCTGACAACAGAATCAATAGCCACCGTACTCGGGATGGTGTCAGAGATGGTGGCTGAGGAAGAGGCTGATGCAGGAGAGGAGGTTACTCCAGCAACAGAAGTGGCTGGGGGAGTATTTTTCCTCCTACCAAAGGATGGAATCTGAAGCCTGCTCATGGTATAGCCGAGGGATGAGAGCGCTAAAAGGTTGTCTGAAGTGAGGAGGTCTGAGCAAGAAGGAATATCGTTCAGAATGTATTTCTTCAAGTAATTACTCCTATCCCTGCAAACACTGTAGCTCAAGTCATCACAAGGTATACCTAAGGAGCGACATAAGAAAGTACAAAAGCGAGGAACGCATGTTTCGCAGGGACAATCGTTTTTATAAGATTTGAATTTCGTATATGAGAAAATAGAACAGACGCCAAAGGCGTTCGGGATTGGGTAATCCTCTGCAGCCGGCAAAGACCAGGCCCCATTGATGCCCACAATGTTATCCCTCCAACCCTTTTCAGATTTGATTGTATCCGTACATATGGACATCTTGTCGATCGGGTAGAGGTCGTAGAATGGCTCGTTAGTTCGGATCTTACTGACTTTATAACACAGAAGAAGATCTATGAGGTCAAGGTCCAGACTTCTGTCACGAATCAACAGTAGCATAATGGATATGATTCTAAAGAAATTGGGGTTTACCTGCAGGGGGGATATCCCTAGTCTATTGAAGACATAATTAAAGAAGGGATGCAGAGGGAACCTAACGACATTTAGTTGAAGGTTTGAAAATAAAACTTCGCCGAGAAGAAGGCCGGCACCGGTCATAATATTAATATCCTTAGGGCAAACCCTAACTTGGATGTTGTCAGGAAGTCTAAGTCTCATACGAAGAACATCTAGATCTACAACCATGGTGGAAGTGATTGAAGGATCTAAAAGGGTAAAAAGAAGCCTGCCGAAAGTAAAAAAGAACAAAACTAACCTCTGAGGTAGAAAGCAATAAAGAGCACTGTAAGACCACTGGAAGAATGACTCTTGAAGGATTTCACCGGAAGAAATTTAGCACTGTTCTAAAAAGATGAACGAGAGATTTGACTGATGATGGAGACGGTAAAAAGGCATGAAGTGGTATTCTAGAGCCTTATAAAGGCGAGGGGGACCCGAGGGCCGAAGCGTCAGGAAGGCGAGAAATTCATCGAGCCCCGGAACATTGATTCTGGATCTGACCGTCTGTTCCCTCATGTGGGTTTCTCGAGCCGTCAACGTCATGATGAGACGCCTTCAATAATTACCCCCTTATTAAACAAGGGGTATGGGGGCAGTTGAGGAGGCCCGAAGTGACATGGGCCGGATATGACTTACAAACGCGACATCCGGTCCGTACAGATGGGTCAGGCCCATAGAAAGACACTGCCATTTGGGCCGAACACGAATAGCCCATCAAAGATGACCAGAACTCATAGAGGAATGGGCCTAGATCCAGCAGCCCATCAACATTTGTAAATATCTATAAATAGGAGAAGTAATGGATAGAGGGAGGAGATATTTTTTGGTTGAAATGTAAGAATTCTAGAGAGAGAAAGGGAGGAGGAATTTCTTGCATCTTCACCCCCAAACTTGGAATCAACAACCTATTTGAATAACCACACTAGCAAACTCACATCAAATATCAAATGAGATAAGAATAATCAAATCATACATTCTAAAGCAATATAACACAAGACGCAAGAGAGACGTGAGATCAAGCCCTAACTAAAGCATGAAAGTAGCATGACTACACATAAGGGCACAATGGTGAAAAGTTTTTATATTTTTCTTTTTATGAAAGCAAGTATATACAAAATGCAAGAAAACAAATAATAAAATGCATGAACAAAATGCAAAAAGAAAAATAAAGAAGGCAAAATGCAATAAAAGAATATGTAGAATACAAGAAATAAAAAATAAAAAGTAAGAAAGAATACAAGAACAAAAAAAATGAAAATGAAAATAAAAACTCTTTTTTTTTTTCAATTTTTTATTTTATTTTTTATGACATAACAAGAATGTATGCACACAAAATAAAATGCAAAGAAATAAAACTGGAATAAATGAAAATGCAACGAAATAAAGAATGTAATTTTTATTTATTTATTTATTTTTTTATGAAAGTATGTACAATGAAATAAAATGCAAGAAAAATAAAGAAATAAGAATGAACATGAACATGAATGATACAAAGATAAAAGACACAATGTGTTATGTGAGTGCTAAGTTTAATATGATACCCCCGGATTTTCAGATGCGGGTTGGCCAGGCTCATGCCCGATTACCAAAGGATATCAAACCAATTAGCAATAATCGAATACAAAATACAATTAAAACAAATGAGATAAATAAAATTTACTGAAATGAAAACTAAAAATGATAATCCAATAATTGAAACCTCAGAATAAATAATTCCCATTGATAAATAAACTATTCTGTTACAACTGATCCTCCACGAATGCAAATCGTTTTCCAAATTATACAACTCGGGAATCCATCTAGTGGACCCCCTAAAATATCCCACTGAACTCAAATGACTGGAAAAAAAAAAACCAAAGCCTAAAACATGAAACAAAGTCCTATACCATCGGTGGAGTGAATAACTGTATCTGCTCAGCACGATCCAGCTCTAAGACTGGAACTAACAAATACCTGTAAAAATAAGAGTGGGTCAGGCTCACATGCAAATTCTTCTCTAACTACAATCCAAACAGTGACCCAATACGCTAATACACCCTAGATATCTCAACAATAGCTATCTAATCCATACATATATATATATCCACACTAAGGGACATTCACTGGACTACAGTAGGGGTCTCAACCTGAATAGAAGGTAACATGCGAAAACATACCCAAAGGTGGGCATGAGTACCTAAACCTAACAGGGTACACCTCAACCTACTATAGCCAGCTACGCATCCACTGCATATGCGCACCCTAACCAACGAGTTTAAGACTCAAGCTCATCTCGTGGTACCATAACCATATATTTAAAGTCCATTCATATCCATCCATAGAAACTCCAATAAATCGTTCAACTTATTCAACTGCACAGACTTATATAAGAGATCCAATAAGTCGTTCAGCTTATTCAACTGCACAGACTTAAATATAAGGAGAATTATGTTTTTATAATTCGTACCCTTAATCCAAAATAGGTAGGACTGAGTTATTTTGAATCAGTCTGTCCCTAGTATGCCACCGTCCCATACCGGTGCATATAATCCACAAAATCTATATAATTGATTGAACAGGTAAAACGGTTCACCAATTAAAATCCATAAGGTAGGAATTAGCGTTTTGAGCTAAACCATACCTAGTATGTCACTGTCCCATACCGGTGCATACAATTCTCCATATCCATGTAAATTACAACATATAAATAATAAACAGGTAATTTACAGTCCAAAAGCAATTATTCATATCATTGCAGAAAAGTGATCAAAGTTTCAGCAATTTAAATCCTAGACCTAAACCATGTAATTGCAAGAAATGGTTTAATAGTTCAACAACCAGCATCCAGAGCATGCATAGATTAGTTTTAATAAATCAACAACTCTATCATGCATTTAAACAAATTCTATAATCATATTATAGTCCAATAAATTTGCTAAATTAATTTAAACAATTTAGTTATTTCCATCCGATAACAGCGTAATAAGTTCTATACTTATATTCTGTTCTATCTTTTAGCACAGAGCCATACACTATGCCACAATTCTAATTTGTTACTTAAAAGACTCCACTGTGCATCTAAAACTTAATTTAGAATCATGTTATAGCATCTTAAATTGTTGAATTAAAACTAGACAATTAATTTCCTTCCAGTTATTAACCGTACGCATAGTTATTAAATAGCGCACTGTTAATTTCATTAATACAAAGAGGGTATTTTATGCAATTCAAGACCTTGATTACATGTTAAAATAATCATTGAAAACCCCATTAAAGTTTTAAAACTGTTTAAGAACCCCAAGTGCCCAAACAGTAGCCAAAAATTACAGTATGCATCAAATTGGGAAAGAGCCTGCTCTTAGAAAAATTAGAGCAGGCTCCATTTCTGCCTAGAGCCAGCTCCTTCAACCTTGGAGCCAGCTCTAATCAGGTGGGAGCCAGCTCTTGGTATTCCAGAGCTAGCTCTCTTCCCCCCGTGAGCCTTCTCTCAGTTCTGCTTCGTTTCAGCTTCTCTGCTCCTTCACCGGCTTATTCCTATCACTCTGTAGGATTTTAAAACCGAACTTAGGAGTCTAATTAACACCCAGTAGCATCCCATTAGTTCATTACAATCATTGGAATCAATTACAGGAATTTAAATTTGAATTAAATTTGCTACTGAACTAAAACATGCTTAAGGAACTAAATTGAAATTAATTTGCAACAACAGTTCCATTCCAACCCCTCTGTTCTTCCTCTAATATAAATCTTTAAAGGTTTTAAATCTCTTCTAGTATTAATTTAGACCTTCATTTATAGCAGTCAAACTCAATACCATATTAAAATGTAATGACCTTTTTACTTTAAAACAGAGACGATGCAACCATACATGATACAATTATTACAGATAAATTTCACGGATAATCAAACTTAACATATAATAGTCATGCATGGTTAAATTAATGTCTAATTAATCCCTAGAGATTATCTAGGTGCATAGAACACAAGCCAAAGGGAAGGAGAAAGAAAAGAACTTGCCTGTGACTTCAGTAATGAAATCCCAGCGTCGTCTCTAAGTTTCTGGCAACTACTAACTCCCTTTAAGCCTTCTATGGGTTTAATTTAATCCACCACCACCCTCCTTTGGGACTCACTATTCTTTTCCTTAACAATTCTTACAGTGCCTCCGTTCACAACCCTTTGTGTTATGAACTAACCTCACGTTTATGTAATATGAATTTTGATCGTAAACCCTAGACTAAAGCATAATAGTTGTATTTATAGGTTTAAATTCTAAAACCCTAATCCTTGTAATATTAGAGACAGAGCCCTAATCTTAATCCTAGTCGGCCCATATAACAAAACCTACGATTAAATTATATGTCGGCAACACTAGGTGACGTCCAAAAGAACTGTAATTAAAAAAAAAATATATATATATTTAAAACTCACATAACTTATTGATAATAATTAAGTCCAATATAAATTAATGCAAACAAAAGAAACAAAAGAAATTTCAATTTCAATTAATTCAAAAATGTCACACAATTAAATCAAATACTTCAATTAAAAACAAATAATGCAATTTAAATCAATTAAATTAATAAAAATGTAATTTAAACAATAAATTAAATACTAGGACTATCCTTTTGAAATTAGAGGTATTACATTTAACGTCTCTAGTAATACGGAATACTACTTTGAAAAATTGTTTTTGTTTTTGTTTTTATTTTTGTTTTTATTTTTATTTTTTCTTTCTTCAACAAGAGAAAAGTAATCAAATAAGATAAAAGAAAATAACAAAAGAAAAAGAAAATAAAAAATAAAATAAAATAACAGTAGAAAGAGGAAAAAGTTAAAAAGCCAAAGGGGCCAAGCTGTGATCGATCTAAGATGTGAAAACCATTTCTTTTCTTCTTTGGCTTTTGGTGAGACCTTATCTTTCAAAGACTCATTTGGAATATCAAGAAACACCTTCTCTTCATCCCTCTTCTCTTCCTCAAAAATAACCATTTCTTCACCCTCTAAATAGTCACAGAGTCCATTAGAGAGTTGACTTCATTTATGGAGCTTTCTATGTCAAAACCACAATTTTTATATATTTCAAAATAGCATGTGTCAAGAGGGTCCTTAGAAATAATAGAAGGAAGGTTCTCTTCAACAAATTCCTCCTCCTCCTCTCCTACCTTTATAGTAGTCAACATCTCCTCACTCTCTAAAGTATCAAAGGCCGAAATAAAATCATGATCAAAATAAGAAAAGTCCTCATTAATTATGTTGTGCTCTATTGGATTAGCCACTATACAAGATATAATGCTAGGCATAAGCTCACTTGTTACTTCTTCTTCTTCACTCTCATTATCTTCATCTATATACATTGAAGTTCTTGCCATTTTTTCATTTGTCTCTTCCTCTTCCTCTTGACGAGAAAGAGTACTTGCAATTTGCTCAACTTGAGCTTCAAGCTTAGCTAAAATTTGAGAATGTGAATTAATAAGTGGAGTTTGTGAAATATGTATATCAAGTAAAGTTAACACTTTATCTTCAAATTCGGGTGAGTACCTAGAAGATGGTGGAGTTGGTTCATCATAAAATGATTGGGGGGGGGGGGGATAATAGTCATAAAGAGGTTAATGAGAATAGTCAAGTCCATAATAAGATGATGCATGTTAAAATGAATTGGACTCAACCTCATAAGGATCAAAATATGGTGGAGGGACATAAGGTGAGGGGAAGTAATTTTCCCCTAAACTTGGATCAAACAATGGCTCCATTCATATTCAAAATCCAAATGGAACAAAAAAATTTGGCCTCTACACGAGCCGATGCTTGACAAAAATTTAAACAATATAATGAGCCTCAATAAGGGCTATCACAAGCATACAAAGAAGTGAAACAATTAAAACACAAAAGTTCCAAAAATTGCTCACAAAGGTCCTTAAGTAACTTCAAATTTTAATATTAGCTTTAAACTCCAATGAATGCTTTAAGATCCAATGTTCGCCTTCCTTGTAGTCAAGTATCTAATTGACAAATAATATTAAGAATGAGAAAAGAATATACAAATAAAATAAAATAAAAATAGAACCAATCAAATGAACACTATTGTCTAGTCTAATTCTAACAAAACCGTTAATCTCCGGCAACGACACCAAAATTTGACGAGGTCGCTTGTATACGCCAAAATAATGTAGTGAATGTGCGGTTCAAGAAAAGCCTTTTAGGTCAAGTTTAAATTTATAAAAACCACTACTATTAACGTAACAAGAGTGAGTAGGGATCGTCCGAATGGATTATACGTGTTGAAATTTAACTTCGACTTTAGTGGATCATAAGATTGCAAAGGAGATATTGATTGTTTGAATACACTAAAATTCAATTAATTAACATATAATTAAAATAAAATTAGTTGAGATAGGGATTTAAGAGATGAGAAGTGAGGTCTTGGGGTTCATTGGAATCGCCACTAAGCTCGTTCACCAAACCACACACTTTCAAATAATTTAGAGAAAACATTCTTGTGAACAAAATGAGACTACCAATTACAATATTAAGCATGGACCATCAAATTCATGTATGAATTGTTTACCTAACCGATAAATAAACTAAGTGTAGCACAACCCATCAATTTTAAGCATGACCCATCACTCTAGTCACAATTATAGCACACATCAATCTAAAGAATCATGGAATTTACAATAATAAGCCATAGAATATCAAATCAAGTAAAGATTGTCTACCTACCTACAAGTATGAATTAAATTGTAGAACAACTCATCAAGCATAAGAATAATCCATCAAATTAATTGACAAACTCATCTAATAAAAATCATGTCAAGCCATCACTAGATCCTTAATCAACCACACATAGACATGCAATTAATATAAAAAAAATTAGTGTAGAAATCAATTCCCAAATAATCACACATAAAACTACATGTAATTACATAGAGAAATAGATGGAAGAATTAAACTATATGAATCATTTAAGACATAATTCCCAATTTAATCACACATAGACATGTAAATAAACTAGAGAATTAATAGGAAGAATTAAACCATAAAAATTATGGAAATATACCAAGATTCATTAGATTGATAAGGCTAGAACACTAATCACAAGATATTATTCCCCAAAAAGTATGAAAAAGATAGAGGTTTAGATTACAACTTGGGGCTCATCTAAGCCCCAAGGAGAAGTCTAGCCAATCATGGAGGAGGTGTGTGTGATCTTGGAACCCTCAAGGGCAATCCCCAAACATGGCTCCATCTTCTTCCTTGTTGAATTCTAGAGAGAGAGAATGTGTAGATCTAGAAATGTGTTTTTGGTGCCTCCACTCTTCTCTTTTCTTCTAACCCTAATCTCTAACTTTTCTAGAGAGAGAAAATAAAATTACAATGTAAAAATAAAATGATGAAAAAGCTCATCTACAAAATGGTTCAATTCCCTTTAAATACAAGGTCTTTTTCTTAGTCACTAAGTCAGAAATACAGCCCAAAAATATCTAATCCCGCATCTATGTGGTAAGTAGAGTTCGGGTGCGCGGGAATAAGATAGCTCGCTGCCAGCACATTTTCGATCGATCCAACTTTTCTTCGATCGATCAGAGTTGGTTCGATCGATCAGAATTTTCTTCGATCGATCAGAGTTAGTTCGATCGATTAGACTTTTCTTCGATCGATCAGAGTTCGATCGATCTTATTTTTTTTTCCGATCGATCTCACTTGGTAATTTTCAGCATCAACCTCCTTTTTGCTCTAGATTCTCACTAAGACTTAGTTCGACTCCAAAAAGCCCTTAAGAAACCATTTTTAGCCCGTTTTAACATTATTGACCTGAAATAGACAAAAACACAAATAAGTACTAAAACGGGAAAATAAGATAGAATAAGGTCCAAGAATATTCAAGTTTAAGGGGTTTAAATACGCACTTTTCAACGCTCATCACTTACCATTTCAACCACTCCAACCAAAACACTTTCTTCACTTATGTATCTATTGGGTGGCAGCTTTTTTACATTTTCATGGCAACCAAACTATTTGAACTATAGTAATAATTAAAAAAATATTGAAGGTTTCCATTTTTCCATTCTAATTCTCAAATAATAATAAAAAAATTGTGAGTATTAGGATGGAACGTTAAAAAGTATTGACACCCTTTTTTGGCAAGTTACGTGGTAGTGAAGTGGTGATGACATGTGTAGACATTGGAATTTTAGTGGGCTTTGGTTTTGACAAATGAACCTATTAAATATGGGCCTAATGTTTAATTAAGTCATTTAATTGGCTCGCTTGGTCCAATGTTTAATCAAGTCATTTAATTGGCTCGCTTGGTCCACTTAAATTATTTAATTAGCCCAGCCCAGATGGTTAAATAAAAAAAAGATAATTATTCCTAATAAAATATATTTGGAATAATTATTTTTAAGGATAATTATCATAATATAACCGGCCCGACCTAGTTATTATTTTATCCTTATCAGGAGACGACACGTGTCATCATCCTATTAATCCAAGAAGCCTATAAATAGAGGCCTGAAGGAAGAAAGAAGGGTGTACACAAATTTAGAGTCCAGAAATCCAGAGACTCAGAAATCTAGAAGGTCCAGAAATCTAGAGACCCAGAAATCTAGAGGGCCAGAAATCCCGAGGGTAAACCTGAAGGTGAAGAACACCAAGCATCTCCAAAGTCGTGCCGTTCATCACCAAATTCAACAAATTCTCTCCTCTCTGAATACGAAAAACAATAAGCACATTTAAAGACATGCCATTCTTCCTCAAATTCAACAAAGGACACAAATTCAGAATTCAGAAGTCCAAAAATTCAGACACAAATTCAAAATTCAAAAGTCCAGAAATTCAGACACAAATTCAGAATCCAAAAATGCAGAGACTCAGAAATCCAGAAGGTCCAGAAATTGAGAGAATCATAAATCCAGAGGGCAAACCTAAAGGCGAAGAACACCAAGCACATCCAAAGTCGTGCCGTTCTTCACCAAATTCAACAAATCCTCTCTGAAGATGAAGAACAACAAACACATCAAATCATGCCATTCTTCATCCAAATTCCACAATGATCAACAAAAAGCACATCAAATTGTGCCGTTCTTCATCCAAATTCCACAGTGATTCAAGATCAAACTCGTGCAGCCCTTAGATCCAACCAACCAAAAAGGAGATTGAATCAGAGGATCTTATTCTTTATAAAGATTATTACAGAGGATTGTACTCCATCTTTATAATTTAATAAAAATCTATTTGCTCCCAATTTTGTTTCTTATTTACAGATTACAAAATTTGTGTTTACAACGTGGATTTGAAATTAGTAACAATTGTGTAAGAATTGATCATAAAAAATAATTATTATGGAAGTGTATTAGGATTTAGGAGCAGGTAATTAGGATAAGATGGATTTTAGTAGTTGTGATATGGTTATTTTTGGATGAGGCTTAAAGAGTTTGGTTAGGATTTAAATTCATATTTGGGTTAGCTATTTGTTTAAACTATAAATAATTGTAATGGTTGTCGTTGTAAAAGTCTAGCATATCTCAAACAATCGTATCAAAACAATTTCATTTTCAAATAATGCTTTCCTAGTTAAACTTGATTTACTTAGTTTAATTATTCTCATCTTGCTAATTTAGTTCAACCTTCCTTAGTTAATTAAATTCCATTTTGTTTGCATTCCTTTTGCAATTACATTTCTAGTAAGTTCCAATTATGCTATTTTATATACATTCCGTAAACTTACTGTGATACCCCGAATTTTCAAGTGTAGGTTCGCCAGGCCCTCACTGGAAGACCCGGGAATATCAAAACAATGTGGCAATAAATGAACACACAATACAAAAGGATAAATAAAGAATAAATAAAATGCTGAATAGAAAACTAAAATAGCAATTAAATCCTCAAAATAAATTTCATTAAATAATAATCTCCTCTGATAACAATAATCCTCCAAAATACAACTTGGTAATCCATTGCTGTCGGTTTCCTTGATGGAGTCGCCACAACCAACAAAGCTTGAGAGTTGTGTGTGTTTAGGAGGTGGCCAAGTTTTACATTTATAAAAAGCCACTACTACCTTTCTCTATATAAAATATAGATAGGGCGAGTAGGGATCGTCCCAAGGGATTTGATGGTGTATCGAATTGTGAAACTATGGTAATTGGGGTTAGTAGATCAAGTGATCACACAATTAGTTGGTTGGTTGATTAAGCTAAATTGAATTCAACTAAATAAAATAATATGAGGTAAACAAGAGATAGAGGTCTTAGGGTGTAGAGATCACCACCAAGCAATACTTTTCTATACTACTAACAAGTGATCAATTGAGGGTAATGGATGTGTTGCAATATGATAAGGGTGTGTGTGCATTAGGTTGATTCAATTGGCAAGGATGACAAATCAAGCAAGTATTGTCTAAACATCATGTGAAGAGCACAATATATCTGAACAATAGAGCATATATTGTCTAGACAACATGGGGATAGCACAACAGATCAAAATAAGTCATTAATCCTTCATTAAGCTCACAATCCACATACAACACAATATTAGAGGAATATGCCATTTGGACTCACAAGCATGGAACATCAAACATCAAGAGTAGATTGTCCTCCCATCTAACATTATACTACCACTACACTAAATCTACACTACTAGCATGAAAATAAAGCTATCTAGACTAGGGGAGAGGCACAAACCATCAAGAATAGGCATAAACCATCAAATGAACCAAAATAGCATTCATTAAGCATATCATCTTGATAATCTCTAGATCTATAGCATCAATACACATAGACATGCATCAAAAACACTAAATCTAGAGATAAGCACATGAATATCCTACTCTAGCATACATAGACATATGGGTAGAATAGAATAGTCAATTGGAAGCATTAAACCATACAAACCATGAAATAATCAAGATTTATATATACATGAATATCAAGATGTATCATACAACACTAATCCCTCAATAATACACAAGATTAGAGTATAGAAAACATGCTTGGGGCTAACTCTAGCCCCAAGAAGATGTCTAGCCACTCATGGTAGTGATGATCCAACCCTCAAGGGCTAACTCCATGGTTGCTCCTTGTAGATGAAGATCTCCTCCAATGGTTGCTCTAGCTTCCTCCCTTCTTCCTCTCTAAGAATAGCCTCCAAGATGATTTTCAATGTGTGACAAGAGACTCTAGGCTCTTCTCCAAAAAGTGTATCATATTCTTTATATAGGTAGGTCAAATACACCCTATGATGAGCTGTGGTCGTGCAAGGCATATTCTCCAATGATTGGGTGAAGGACGGAATAAATGAGCTGGACTTTAACTTTTTCTCGCTGGAGGAAGTTCGATCGATCGAACCTTAACTTGGATCGATCGAAGATGGGTTCGATCGATCGAACTGCATCTTGGATCGATCGAAGTGGTCTGACTCCTCCGGATAAGGACAAGGCTGAGATATTTCGAAGATATTTATGGGGAAAAGGACAAAAGTGGTTGGTAGGCGTACAGCTGTGGATAAGATCAATCATTTGAATAGGACAAAATAGGGTTCGATCGATCGAAGGTGATGTTGGATCGATCGAACTTGGAATTTCAGCAAAGGCCAAGGTTGGATTTATCGAGAAGTACTGTGATCGATCATAGATGTTCGATCGATCGAACTCTAAGTTGGATCGATCGAACTTTTCAGCTGCACAACTTTGATTCCTTTTTGCTCCTTACTTTCTCCACTTTGCTCCCTCCTTTGGTTTATCTCAGGATTGCTTTAATTAAGCTCTTATTTGGCTGAGTTAGCTCAATTTTGGGATTAATGCCTGAAAATATAAATAACACGTAATAAGTCTAAAACGGCAAAGTAAGATAGATAAAGGTACTAGAATGCTTAAGCTTAACGGGTTTAAATGCGCATTTTTCAGTGCTCATCACACCCCCAAACTTAAATATTGCTAGTCCCTAGCAATGAACTAAGAAGTAAAGGAATGAAATGAACAACTAAACAAGTATAAACTGGAAAGCAAGTAAAATGATAGCGCCACTTTCGTAGGGAACACGATTGCATTTAGCATATGCAATAAGCCTTTTAAACCCCTAGGTTACCCCTAGTGGACGAGTAAAGTCTCGTGAGGGTTTCCAGAAATGGTACCCACAAACATTAAGCTCATTTTTTCAAAAGAGGCATCAATATTGCAAACAAGCATTGGGAGAAAACTACCTCAAGTATGCAATTTTTCAACTGTTTCTAAGCAATCTCCCAAAATTTCAATATCAAGCAAGCAAACATGGTCCTCCACACATCAAGAAAATGATCATGAAAATCAACAAGTCTAGAATCCATGTGAGAGGTCCGGCATCAAGTGTGTTCCTATCTTAGCTAACTAGAGAAGTAATCACATCCTTACCCTCAAACTAGCACACAAATCTAGTACCGATCATCAAGATAAGAGAGCGGACCTTTTATTAAAGCTTTATTGTTCTAGGTGCGCTTATTCTTTTCACTCTATTTTTTTTTTTTTTTTTTTATTGAGGATCAAAGATGGAAGTATTGTGCAATGTGTTGATCTCTTAAGCTTTCTAGAAGATTCATGTAGTGAGCTTTAGGTCAATGACTCCCAAACCAGATGGCTTTAGGGCATTAGGTGTTAAGATACCCCTACGGACTTACAAACTCAAATCAACTAGGCTACAAATCAAGACAACAACCATCTAATCTTTTCCCACTTCTCACCTTTTGGGAGAAGTCCTCACTTTTATTGCTTTTTGTAACTTCTTCTTCTTTTTTCTCTTTATTTTTTTTTATTTTTATTTTTTTTTCAATTCAATTATTAACCTAGAGTTTGGGCCCTCCACCTTTCGGCGCGAGAAGTTCACTGCTTAATGAGGCAAGAATCCCGGCTACTCAATGAAAAGGGGTTGTTATCCACCTTTATCAAGAATGAAAGATTTCAATGCACTACTAGCCCAATTGGGATATAACCAATTCAATAATCAACAAAGCATGTACCCCACAATTGAATGCTAGCGTGCGCCGGTGCTAGTGTAGAATCCTAGAATGAATCTCAAAACAATCACAAAATCAGGATGATATGGACCACAAATGCAAGCAAGATATCAATCTTTTGAAAAAATTACTCCTAAATGGCATCCTCAAGGCATACAAGGAGTATTGGACTCTCAAGTCAAGCAATTTTTAAATTTTAAGCAATATAGTCCTCAAAAGATCAAAATCATAGCTAGAAATGGACAAAGTATAGAAATATCCCTCAAATACACAAGACATGCTCAAAATTTGAATTTTAAAGTAACACTAAAATATACACCAATACCCCCAAACTTAAACTGCACATTGTCCTCAATGTGTGAAGAGAACAAAGGAAAGAGTATACCAGTGCTTTAGACATGAATGATCGGGATAGAAGTATCCAAAGTGGGTGGCATGCCCCCCCCCCCCCCCAAACTTGGGATAAACTATGGTCCTGAAAAGTTTGCACTCGGATAAACTCATTAGATAACAAGATAGGATAATCAGTGCACAGTGGACATGCAAGTGTAAGATGGGATAGATAGAGAATAGAGAGAGAGGTGTAAGAGTGGTCCTGAAAAATTAGGCAGCACTCTCTCACTGAAGTCACTGTGGTGTACCTGATGGAGTCAAACATACGAATATGAGATACTAAGAGACATCCATAATCAAAAAGCAATATATAGAGAATATAAAGTGCAGGTACATCAATAAAATAATAAAGCCGACAGACCGGCCGCAAGGTATAATACAGTAACAGTGACAGTATAATACAGATCCAGAATAAAAGAAATGAAAGCATAAAACAACTGGAAGTGGAGTCTCAGGAGGCCTGATCGTGAAGATCTGCAGTGGGTGGAGGTGCAGGTGTGGGTGCAGGTGCAGGTGCAGGGAGTCGGCTGGAGAGATCGGCAAAGCAAGCCATGACATCCGCCCTGAAAGAGGTGAACTTAGCTCGGTGGGCAGTGATGTCGGCTCGCATGGCTGCTACGTCTTCCTCCAGTGTCTGCAAGCGTGCTCCGAATCCGGGAGTGGGAATTGGAGACTCAGGCAGAGATGCCTCTGAAGAAGACTCCCGAACTCACTCCTGAGCAGCGGCTCGATCACTGGTATCATCGGCATCAGCATCATCTGCAGCATCGGCATACTCCTCCGCAGGTTGCTCCAGGTCAATGTCCATGCGATCGGTAGCCGGACCGACTGGTGCGTCGTCCGCTGCTATATCTGCTGCTGCTGGAGGTGCCGGCTGTGCCTGGGCTGCCTCCTCCTCCTCTAGGTCAGCTGCTGCCTCTACAGCTGGCTCCTGAAGACTCCGAATAAGAGCATTGTAGCTCTTATTCCAGTCGCTCCTCCTATAGAAGCTGGACCGTGCAAGGGGCTCCTTATCTGGGGGCACTCTGTAGCGCTGGTCAAGAAGGATCTGCGTGATGAGGTGTCCGAAGGGCAGGACCTTGGACCGCTTAGGGTCCTTCCTGGAAATGAAAGAATCATACAGTAACCTCATCACGCTCTAGATGAGGACTTGGATAAATACCCAGTAGCCCGTGTAAAAAGCGTAAAGAGCTGTCAAGTAGTCATGACGCCTCTAGATCTTGTGGCCCGCCATGTAAATGTTCTGAAAAAGAACTGTGTCGATGAACCAGAGGTTGTCAGGCAAGAAGGTCCTGGTGGCGAATGTCTGACCACCGGCATGATGGCCAGTCAAGGAGATAACCATGTCAGAAAATGAAGGCCTATGCAGCCTCGGGTATGTCTCTGCAAGCTCAGGTGGACACCGGTGTGGGCACCGGCAAGCACGGGCCAGAGTGTCAACTGTGATGACAATCTCGTGGCCGTCCAGTGTAGTGATCATCTCTGCGGTAGATCGTGGCGAGGGCCGGAGATGCTGAAAGAATAGCCGCACCAGTCGCGGGTATACAAGGCCGGTGACTGGGGCAAAGATGGCTGAGAGGCCCCGCTGCATGATATCCTAATAGCCAGACCGGGTCAGGATAGACTCAGAGAAGTACGCAGTATCGAAGTACGACTCCTGAGCCACGGTCATAGCTGCATATCTCGGCAGCAACTGGTCACGGCGCTGAGCCGGTAGAGGTGGCTGCGGTGATGGCATGGCGGCTGCATCTGCCTGATGGCGCACAGGAGAAGGTGATGGTGTGAAGGCTGGAGGAGCCTGGGATGTAGATGGCATGTGGTCAGCTCCCTCTTCATCCTCGTGGGATGGGGACTGAGGGGGAGTAGCCTGTGTGGGCTCCGCCTGAGCATGAGATGGCTCTGCAACCATCTCTATCCTGGGCCGTATATGTCTGCGGGGTCGCTGTGGCCCCGAAGATCTCCTGGCTATACTCTTATACCGCGGAGGCATGATCTGCAAAAAGACAAGAAAATTTTAATATAAGTCAGTGCCAGATATAAGAATTTAAGTGCATAATAGAAACATGTATGTCAAATAAGATAGACAAAATACGGATGACATGAATCTATGATGATGATGAAATGTGAATCATGCTAAGCAATGTAGGTGTGAAATGCATCTAATGTGGAATATCACAGGCATTGTGCATATAAAGATAGCATGAAGACAACATAAGATGAATGGAGTGTGTATGTATGATCTGTGAAAGTTCGATCAATCGAACTTTAAGTTCTATCGATCACAAAGATTTTCAATCGATCGAAGTGAAAAATGTTCAAAAGTTGGATCGATCGAAGTGAATTGGATCAATCCAACACTTGGATCGATCGAAGCATGAAAGTGCACAAGATTGGATCGATCGAAGATAGTGAAATGAAGTTCACTACTTCGATCGATCGAAGAACAAGTTCGATCGATCGAACTGTGCGAATGCCGAATTTGAAAAGTCACAGATCTGTGAGATCTAGAGCACGGGGCCCACACAAACGTGTTTGTGGGCCCATCTACACACCAACATCCCATCCTCAACACCCAAACACTCCCCAAATGCCAAAGCAAATAAAAAATCCCCAATTTGGTGCCGAATGCATGTGTGAATATGTATACCATAATCATGAAATTGATGCTTCAAAATGGATGATTAATACACATACAACATAAATCAATATAGAAAATCATGAATCATGCATTGATTAAACTTTTAAATCAAGAAATGGCTCGCGATTTACCTCAAAACCGAGAGGGATGAGATGAGAGAGAGGGTGCGAAGCCGCGGTGAAAATAAGGCTCTACCTTGCCGGAATTGGCTCGCCGGAGATGGGGAAGATGATTGGAATGGAGGTTGGCCGGATTAAGATGAGATTGAGAGAAGAGGGAGACTAGGGTTTGGTTTCCTTTTGAAGTTGGATCGATCCAAAGTGATCGATCTAACTCGGTTATATTTTTAAAAACACGATATGCAGAGTTCGATCGATCGAAGATGGGGTTCGATCGATCAAACTTAGGTCTCCACTCTTATTATTTTATTTATTTATTTATTTATTTATTTTTGAAATAAAGTTTGAAAAATCAAAGGAAATTAAATCAATGAGATGCAAATTTCGATCGATTGAAGAAAGATTTCGATCGATCGAAGAGGATAAAGAATGTACAAGTTTAAGGGTTCAAGAGTTGATATGTGCTGGAACCTTGGATCGATTGAACTTGGAATTCGATCGATCGAACATGAAAAATTTTGAAAAGTCCCGAGAGCATGCATTTTGGAATTTGGATGCAGGTCCAAAATTTTTCTAAGTGTTGGGACTCATGATCGATCGAACCACATGTTGGATCGATCGAAAGGTAGTTCGATCGATCGAAATGGTTTACGATCGATCGAACTTTTGAAAATTTGGAGATCCCGAGAGCATGCATTTTGGAATATGGATGCAGGTCCAAAATTTTTCTAAGTGTTGGGTGCAAAATGAGAGCTGGATCGATCGAGTCCATAGTTGGATCGATCGAACCAAAGTTCGATCGATCGAACCAAGACTTGGATCGATCGAAATTATGTCTAAATGCTCAAAATGACTTGAATGCTCATGCAATCCCTTACTCAGTTCCTTCCAATATATATGAACCACAAAAACAGTATCTAGACTTCGCAAGAATCAAAATGCAAGATAGAAATGAGGGAGGAATAGGGTTTTGACATCCTACGAATTTCGGTGCTAGTCTTTAACGTCTCTAGCAAGACCTTAGGCTCTTTCAGCCCGGATCAAAGATCTTGCAATGAATCCCCTCCTTTTTGGGATGAGAGATGTTTCGAGTCACTCCCAACAAATGGTTCTTAGAAGAACTTGTTGGAGTAAACTCAAAAGACGTCTTAAGTTCTTTGTCAAAACCTTCCTTGGGCTTCCACGCCCTTTCACAATAAGAGTTTGAAATCACTTTTCTGGCATGTAATGCTAAAGATGAAGATGAAGGCTTTGAAACATTGTTCATGCACAAAAGCTCATTTTTTTCACAAGCAAGATCATGATATTCCTCTACCACATTAACCTCTTCTTCATATTTGTCAAATGGATTGGGTGTGGGGTTAAAGATGTTCAACTTCACTCTCATGTGCCCAAAAGAAATCTTCATTATCCCCGTCCTATAATTTATGTTGGCATTTGAGGTTGCCAAGAAAGGACGGCCAAGGATAACCGGAATTTGGTTCTTTGGATTGGGCACCGGTTCCGTGTCAATGACGACAAAGTCAACCGGGAAGAAGAACTTATCAATCTTAATCAACACATCCTCAATTATCCCCCTAGGCTTCTTAATGGATCGGTCGGCAAGTTGTAAAACCACCGACGTCGGTTTCAATTCACTTAGGCCCAATTTGACATAAACCGAATAGGGAAGAAGGTTAACACTAGCCCCTAAGTCAAGAAGTGCCCGGTTGATGACATGTTCACCAATGACACAAGATGTTGTAGGTGCACCGGGGTCCTTAAACTTTGGCAAAGTGTTGTGTTGTAGAATGGAACTCACTTGTTCGGTTAAGACCACCTTTTTTGATGTTTGGCTCTTGTTCTTCCGCTTTTGGGTGCATAAGTCCTTTAAGAATTTGGCATAAGCCGGAATTTGCTTAATTGCATCCAAAAGTGGAAGATTGACTGTGACTTGCCTAAACATATCCATTATCTCATTGTTCTTGGTCTTTTGCCTTTCTTTAGAAATGGACCCTTTCAAGGCGTCCGGAAATGGAGCTTTTTCAAAAACTCTTTCAGCATTTTCTTTCAAAGAATTTTCAGCATTGGATTTGTTCGATTCATTGGATTTCAAATCACTTTTCAAAGAAGAATCATGAATAACATTTTTCAAAGAACTTTTCTCAAACACATTTTTCAACACTGTTTTCAATGAATCCCTTTGGAAATCATCTTTCAACTCACAATTTGAGGGCTTCTCATTCTCAAGATCATGCACATGCAATGAAGGAGGAATAGTGTGTGGAACGGGACGGGTGACAACTTGAGGTTGTACCGGTTCACTCTCTTCATTAGGCATTCTAACTTGATTGTCTACTACCCTACCACTTCTCAAGGTTGTTACCGCACTGACATGCTCAACATTATGCCCTTCCAATCAGGATTTGGTTTCTACAACACATTGTTGTTTGATTGGGGCATTCACGTGCATCTTTCCCTTCTCTCTAGCATTAAGTGTTTCAGCTATTTGCCCTACTTGGGTTTCTAGCTTGGCAATTGACTGAGAATGAGAATGCAACAATTGAGTATTTACTTCTAGAGTGCCCAAAGCATTTAAAACCTTTTCCTCAAAAGCGGAACCTCTAGAATTTCCTTGAGAATATGATTGGTTAGGAAAATGAGAATTAGCAAATTGATTTCCTTGTGAGTTATATGGTCTTGAACCTTGGGATCCTTGGTTTTGAAGTGGAGGTGGAATGTATTTCCCTTGAAAACCGCCTTAGGAAGAGTTTGAGCCCTCCCCTTGGTTTTTCCAAGAAAAATTAGGATGATTCCTCCAACCGGGATTGTAATGATTACCATAAGGATTGTTCCATTGGTTCACAAATGTTGCACTAACTTGCTCAATGGGTTCATTTTGAATTTGTCCATGAGGATAATTAGAAGTAGAATGAAGAACACTAGAACAAGTCATACATGATTCATTTTAAGCTCTAGGAGAATGATTAGGAAAGGAAGACACTTGATTCGCCGAGTTTTGATTGATCAATTGATCAAACTTTTGAGATAAAGACTTCATCTCGGCGGTTATATCATTTGAGTGGTCAACTTGATGTAAGCCAACACTCTTCCTACCTTGAGAATTTCTACCATTCCTAGATGACAATGTTCTATGCAAAGAGTTTTCACTCATGCTCTCATAAAGACGCCACACGTCTTCCTCTTGCCGGTCTATATAAGAACCTCCCATTGAAGCATCAACCATGCCTTTATAATTGTCCGATAAGCTTTCAAAGAAGAATTGGACCAATTGCCATTTAGGCATGTCATGGTGAGGACACTTCCTAAGCAATTCATTGAAGCGTTCCCATACCTCGTGGAAAGTTTCTCCCTCCCCATGTGTGAATTCCCTAATGGCGGTTCTCATAGCATTGGTCTTCGAAACCGGATAGTACTTTTTCAAAAATTCTTGTTGCATTTCTGCCCAAGAAGTTATAGAAAAAGGCCTAAGGTTGTTGAACCAATACTTCGCCTTATCTTTAAGGGTGAATGGAAAAAGTTTCAGCCTTAAAACTTCTTCCGGCATGTCCGTGTATCGAACGGTAGAACAAATTTCAAGAAACTCATCCAAATGCTTGTAAGGTTCTTCACTAGGAAGTCCATGAAAGTTAGGTAGCATTTGGATAGTTTGTGCTTTAATCTCATAATGGTGTGCTCTAAATGGTGGCAATTGAATGCATGTGGGTGCATTATACTCATTAAGCACATAGTGATCTCTCAATGCGAGTGGTGGATTAGCAACTTGAGGTGCAACATGGACACCTTGGTTATATTGAGCTTGATTAATGATAGGGGGTTGTGGTGCATACATTGGCCTTGGAATTCCCATTGGAATTTGGCCTTGTTGTTGAGGAGGTTGATGAATGTATGGCCTAGGCATGCCTAATGGAACTTGCATATTATCATTTTGCACATTAGGGTGAAGGATGCCTTGTTGGTCTATGTGACCAAGGTTTTCAACATGATCATCATTGAGAGCATCCATTGGTAATGCAAATCAAGAGGGACAAGAGTAGGTCTCAATGAACGACGACCATGCATGCACAATGCAACACGAATAAACAACTTTCTCAACAATGCAATTAAACTTCACAACCACAATTTTCAAATGCAATATATGTCAAATAAATGCCTCCACGTGGGCCCCCGATTTAACTAAGGAGGTTGAGTAAGAAGGTCTCACAATAGTCCTTTAGCACTTCAACTCCAAATTTAAAAGCTTAGCTTAGCAAAAAATTTTTAGCAACTCTTCATTTTAAGCAATTTTCCTTTGCTTTGCTTTGCTCCATAGCTTGGAAGTTCTTTACTAGCTCCTTGCTCAATGCACCTTGTTAATGAAGAACAAACTTAATAAGTAATCAAAAACATAAAATAAAAAGAAAGTAAAGACACGATCAAAAGAGTGCTAATCCTAATTGAATTTCACAATTCGACGTTGCCAATTTAAAATCCCCGGCAACGGCGCCAAAAACTTGCTATCGGTTTCCTTGATGGAGTCGCCACAACCAACAAAGCTTGAGAGTTGTGTATGTTTAGGAGGTGGCCAAGTTTTACATTTATAAAAAGCCACTACTACCTTTCTCTATATAAAATATAGATAGGGCGAGTAGGGATCGTCCCAAGGGATTTGATGGTGTATCGAATTGTGAAACTATGGTAATTAGGGTTAGTAGGTCAAGTGATCACACAATTGGTTGGTTGGTTGATTAAGCTAAATTGAATTCAACTAAATAAAATAATATGAGGTAAACAAGAGATAGAGGTCTTAGGGTGTAGAGATCACCACCAAGCAATACTTTTCTATACTACTAACAAGTGATCAATTGAGGGTAATGGATGTGTTGCAATATGATAAGGGTGTGTGTGCATTAGGTTGATTCAATTGGCAAGGATGACAAATCAAGCAAGTATTGTCTAAACATCATGTGAAGAGCACAATATATCTAAACAATAGAGCATATATTGTCTAGACAACATGGGGATAGCACAATAGATCAAAACAAGTCATTAATCCTTCATTAAGCTCACAATCCACATGCAACACAATATTAGATGAATATGCCATTTGGACTCACAAGCATGGAACATCAAACATCAAGAGTAGATTATCCTCCCATCTAACATTATACTACTACTACACTAAATCTACAGTACTAGCATGAAAATAAAGCTATCTAGACTAGGGGAGAGGCACAAACCATCAAGAATAGGCATAAACCATCAAATGAACCAAAATAGCATTCATTAAGCATATCATCTTGATAATCTCTAGATCTATAGCATCAATACACATAGACATGCATCAAAAACACTAAATCTAGAGATAAGCACATGAATATCCTACTCTAGCATACATAGACATATGGGTAGAATAGAATAGTCAATTGGAAGCATTAAACCATACAAACCATGAAATAATCAAGATTTATATATACATGAATATCAAGATGTATCATACAACACTAATCCCTCAATAATATACAAGATTAGAGTATAGAAAGCATGCTTGGGGCTAACTCTAGCCCCAAGAAGATGTCTAGCCACTCATGTTAGTGATGATCCAACCCTCAAGGGCTAACTCCATGGCTGCTCCTTGTAGATGAAGATCTCCTCCAATGGTTGCTCTATCTTCCTCCCTTCTTCCTCTCCAAGAATAGCCTCCAAGATGATTTTCAATGTGTGACAAGAGACTCTAGGCTCTTCTCTAAAAAGTGTATCATATTCCTTATATAGGTAGGTCAAATACACCCTATGATGAGCTGTGGTCGTGCAAGGCATATTCTCCAATGATTGGGTGAAGGACGGAATAAATGAGCTGGACTTTAACTTTTTCTCGCTGGAGGAAGTTCGATCGATCGAACCTTAACTTGGATCGATCGAAGATGGGTTCGATCGATCAAACTGCATCTTGGATCGATCGAAGTGGTCTAACTCCTCCGGATAAGGACAAGGCTGAGATATTTCGAAGATATTTATGGGGAAAAGGACAAAAGTGGTTGGTAGGCGTACAGCTGTGGATAAGATCAATCATTTGAATAGGACAAAATAGGGTTCGATCGATCGAAGGTGATGTTGGATCGATCGAACTTGGAATTTCAGCAAAGGCCAAGGTTGGATCTATCGAGAAGTACTGTGATCGATCATAGATGTTCGATCGATCAAACTCTAAGTTGGATCGATCGAACTTTTCAGCTGCACAACTTTGATTCCTTTTTGCTCCTTGCTTTCTCCACTTTGCTCCCTCCTTTGGTTTATCTCAGGATTGCTTCAATTAAGCTCTTATTTGGCTGAGTTAGCTCAATTTTGGGATTAGTGCCTGAAAATATAAATAACACGTAATAAGTCTAAAACGGCAAAGTAAGATAGATAAAGGTACTAGAATGCTTAAGCTTAACGGGTTTAAATGCGCACTTTTCAGTGCTCATTATCCATACTATGTGTACCCCTATAAAATCCCAAACTGAAATAAATAACAGTAATAACTATCTACATCGATCTGAATATACGTAGATGACTAGAAGAGTGGTGATAACTAGTTTCTACTATGTACGAATAATATCTATGGACCTGAAAATTAAATAGTGGGTCAGGTCCACAAACAAGTTCTTTTTACTACATCCCACAGAGACCTAATGAACGAATACATCCTAGTCAACTCATGCAATAACTACATAGTCCGTATATACATATAGATACGCACTAAAGGACTCTCACTGAACTATATAACGGACTCAATCGGATAGTAGGCAACATGAAAAAAACACATAAGGTGGGCATGGGTACCATCATCTACCAGGGCACACAACAATCCACTATATCCAGTAATGCATCCCCGAGGTAATATACTCTCCCTTCCAAAGGTGGTTTTCTTTTCTAAGAAGAACGATGTTTTGAGTAGGATTATTTTATTTTTTTTTATTGTATGCATCTTACGTGTTTTATTTTCGTCAATTATTCAGGATTTGATATGTGGTTCAGTTGGGGACACAAGTGTGTGATCAGCCGACTATTGTTTTTAATAGCATGGAATAATAACGCTATATTATGCTAGGATCGTGTGCATGTGGTAATAGGATTTGGTAGATATACATAAATCTAGCCAATCTATTAGACCTGGACATACGTCATTATATTATGTTTTCAGGATGGGATAGTTAGACCATCAATACGAGTCAAATAATTTGGAATGATTAGTTTGATATACTCTTCCCTAGGTATGGATTCGTATAATATTACGACGCCATGATAATGGTGGTTGTTAATATTTCGGTATTCGTGAGGTTGTGGTAAATAAAGATCACTGTAACGCCACAAAGATTTATCAGAGGTGCTGAAATTGCTGAATATTTTCTTGGAAATTTCAAAAGTTGTTCCCAAGTCGAAAGAAGGATTTAGTATTGGATTAGGTACTTATTGGAATGACGCCAAGTAAGGATAGCAAATAGAATAAATCTTCATCAGTCTATTCTTAACCAAGACACTATTCATGAGTGTATCATTTGGAGGGGTTGCCGGTGTTGCAATTGGAGGAGGAACCAAAGTCCATACACTGTAAAATATGGAAAAAAAAAAAATTTAGGGTCATAATTCGCAACAATTAGCTGTTGCTAGGGAATTGATGACTTGTTTAGAAGATGGAAAAGTTTCATATTCTTTTGAAGTTAGACAGGAAGTCTAATATACACTTGTGTTAAAAAAGCAGGGTGTGTCAAAGACGTGAAGGTGAGATCGAGCACCCATATAAGGAAGAGGTGCATAATGCATGTGGAAAAGTCATAGCTACTTGACTTTCGATGAATAGAATTACCGATTAATTTTCATTATCGGTAAGTTTATCATGAATCAGTGGTGCATGGATTCAGTTGAAGAATTAGCCTTTGATGATGCTCCAATTTAAACAATGGGGGCAGATGAAAGCTGGTGGTACTAGACTAACGATACTTCTTGTATTTTTCTTCATCCTGGTGGAAATAAGATGCTTTATGGTATGAAGCAAATGTTTGGAGGACAGGTCAGAGGATGGACATAATGATTTTGTCTCATAGTCTAATATTTATTAGATAATCAAGCTGGACCATCAGAGATCACTAGATCCTTGTAGCCATTTTCTATATTGAAATAGAAATGATAGAGCATTTTCATGGATTTAGTTAAGGGATTGTTGACTTTGTAAAAGGGTCAGGATTCTGGTTCGGATATTAGTTGATCTCTAAAATTAAATCAGCTCAATTCTTGTTTATTTCGAACTGATAGGACATTAGTTCATATGAATAGAGTTGATTACGAGTTGACATAGATGCATCAAAGTGGTGATTCATACTTTGTATTAAGTTCTGTCTAGTGGAAGTAAATATAGAAGTGGATGCTCTTAACAACTGATATGGTAATTAAACCTTCGGGTAGTTGTTGAGAAATTAGTTTAACTTATCGCTTGTATAATAATGATACTGGCTATTACCAAGGAAATTAAGGAAGTCAACTTCAAATATTGGAGCTGACCTTAGTGGAGGGGTTACCTTACTCAAATAGAGTTTAAGGTACTGGAGGAGGATTTGTAGTTTATGTAAATGATGTCGGAGTGAAGGAGAGGTATCATTCGTAAATTTTTCTTGATGTACTCATATGGTTATAAGGTAGATCAAGACATCTAATGTCAGTTTTGGTGAGCCGGTACGAATAGGGACATGTATATAACTGTCTCTAAAAGTAACACCTGTTAGGAAGGTGAAAATTTATAATCAAATATTATTGAAGGTTTTTGCCATTTCCTATCTCAAATTGGGAGCAGGACTAATCATGACTGGATAATTGGTAGGAATTATCGACATTTAATTGGAATTTTGATTCTATATAGGTTAAAGAATGGTGGATTGAACCGGATCTCTTATGGACATTGTTCGAGTAGTGTTCACTTTGGGGCTTCATATCAGTTCTACATCGCACTGATAGTAGTGTTATAGTATGTGGATGCCCATTATAATGGATGAAAATTGCTATTTAGAATGAGCTTTATGAGGATTTTCAAGCAGCAGTTTTGCTTCATATCTCTAGACGGAGGATGTGATCGAAAACATAAATTTAATCATGGAGGGTTTACTTGGGATATATATCCTAAGTTTTCATGGATAATTGGAAGTGTTTAATTCGCTTTTCAGATTTTTGTCTGTCATATTATTGGCACAAGGAGGTTATTATGTCAACGTTTGAGGTTTTATATATTATATAGTGCAAACCTCTCACCTGTTGGTTTGAAATGAAAGTAAGGGTTGTACAATCTGACCTTGACTTCATTTAAGGATACGTCAGAGAGAAATACTCTCCTTTGTAATGGATTGCGCGCAGTTTGGAGGCGGTAGTAGGATGTTGTAAATAATTGAACTCGTCCACTAGAGTTATTTTATCAGGAAACGGTTGTTTGGGATGTCTTCCATATAGAAAGTAATATGCGTTTGGAGGAAGGTCAATTTTTACGTATTACATTGACTTTTCCCGGATTGTATTTATCAATTGAGGCAGTAGCCTATGGATTCACGTTACTAAAACGTTAGGGTTGGATGCCTAGAAGTTTTGCAGATCTATGCTCTGGAACATTGAGGAATATGGATATATACTTTCTATAAAAATTGGGGTAAGGATGAGTTATTAAATTCAACCAACGTGTCGTATAATTTTTATATTTCCTAACTATAGGACACAGATATTTTCTTTAAGGATTTGGCATTTAGTGGAGCCCATATATAGAGGCAGAATCCATAATGGAACGGAAATGAATTTTAACAAAAATAATTCAGAGCTTCGTGAATTCCGAGGACGAAATTCTTTTTGTTAGGGGGGAAGAATGTAATACCCCTAGTTTTCAAAAGGATATAATTGGACTTTAATTTTTATTTTATTGTGTTTTAGGTGCTTACGTGGCTATGTGTTTATATGGTTTCATGTTATATGTTTAATTGAATTAATTGTTTAGTTGTACGGGTATGCTTAAGTGTTTTGTTTAAATTAAGGGTTGTGTGAAATTATTTGTTATTCAATTTGATGATGTATTTGTTTAATTGAAAGTTTATTTGCTAGATTAAATATGTATTTTATTTTAGTTTAAAATGACGGATTGGAATAAGAGTAATGGACCAACCCAAAGGATCGCATGGACTATTTGAATGGGAGTTGATTATGGGCACGAATATTTACCTATATATGGATGGTTGTATATATATAATTGGGTATATACGTATATAAGGATAGAGTATTATTTTTATTAATAATTATTTATTATTAATACTAATATTGTTAGTTTAGGTTAGTAGGTGATATATACATATATAATTATAAATTATGTATATATTTATTTATCACGACATTTTATTATATGTATTATATTTTTATTTTTCTTTCCGGACTTAGTTTTTAATTAGGACTAGGGTTGGATTCTGTTTAAACTATAAATATATACGATGGTCTGCAATAAGGTTTGAAAAACCCTTATAGCTGCAGTAAGAGACGGGAGGATACATAGAGTTTTTAGAGAGAAACTGATAGAGAAGAAACTAGGGTTTCGGCCTAGGATTTAAGGTCAGATCAAGGAGGTAGATTGAGGGCTGTTCGAGGGTTGGAACCAGAGCAATAGGAGGCTTTGACGGTGGCCAAGGATCGCCGAAAAAGCTAGGAAGTAGAGGTTAAGGTTTTAATCCGAAACCTAGAGGTAAGTTCTATTTCTTGCTCCTTCCCTTTGAGTTGTGTTTTGTGCACGCCTAGATAGTCTCTAGGGTTTAAAAGAACGTTAAAATTGATCTATTAAGCATGTTTGCATTGAATTTAATTGTGCTGAATTAAAACTGTTCAATGGTTGATAGTTGTTCTCGATTTAATCTTGTTTTCCTTTATTATAAACTTGTTTTAATTCTTGTTGGTGATGCATAATAAATTCTTATAATTGTTTTAGGACGTAGATTGAACCCTAGAAATCTTAAATAAAACCTTACAGAGGGTTCTAGACATCGCTGGAGGCGAAGAAGAGGATCAGATTTAACATACGGCTCTCAAGGGAGAGAGAGCCGGCTCCCTAATGGAGGGAGCCAGCTCCCTCATGGACAGAGCCGGTTCCTACATGGAGGGAGCCGGCTCCCAGCACTACAGAGGCGGCTCCCACTTGTGGGGAGTTGGCTTCCAAGAGGGTAAAGCCTGCTCTCACATTTTGAGAGCATGCTTTCACGTTGGGACTTCTACGGAATGATTATTTTTTATTCTGTTGTTAGATTTTGGGGTTCCAGGGTTGTTTTGGAGGATCATTGGGGGTTTTAAATGATTTAAATAATTATGTTAAAGTCCCAGAATGGATGATTTATGCTTTTGATAGGAGATTTGACATTATGAAATTTTAATATTAAATTACATGCTGTCAAAGATTAAGAAAAGTTTAATTACTTGTTGATATTCTAGCCAATTAAATGGATTATTATGGAGTTTCCTTAGCGTATTTTAGTATAATGTATTCAGTTTATATTTTTGATTATCATTATATTGTTCTTTGATTTTAATTGATGAACTGTTTTACTTGTTTTATCAATTATTGGATTTGTTTTGTGGATTATATGCACCGGAATCGGACGGTGGCATACTAGGGATGGATTAGTTTAAAACACTAAGTCCTACCTATTCTGGAATAAGGGAATGGATTATAAAAATTAAATCATACTTATATTTAAGTCAGATCAGCTGAACAAGTTGAATGACTAACTGGATTACTTGCTACTTATATTGAGTCAGATCAGCTGAACAAGTTGAATGACTAACTAGTTTACTTGCTACTTAATTATATTAGGTCAAATCAGCTGAACAAGTTGAATGACTAACTGCATTACTTGTTACTTATATTAAGTCAGATCAACTAAACAAGTTGATTGACTTCCTGGATTTCTTATAGATGAATAGGATAAGATTTATATATATATAATTATAGTACCACGATATGAGCTTGAGTCTCAAGATCGATGGTTAGGGAGTATATATGCATTGGGATACATAACTGGCTATGATGGTAGAGGTATACCTTGTTAGGTCTAGGTACTCATGCACACCTCTGGTGCGTTTTGCATGTTGCCTTCTATTCAGGTTGAGACCCCCTTTGTAGTCCAGTGAGAGTCCCTTAGTGTTGATATATATGTATGGACTAAATAGATATTGCTGAGTTATCTAGGATGTATCTGCGTATCAGGTCTCTGCTTGGACTGTAATTAGAATAGAACTTGTTTGTGGGCCTGACCCACCATCATTTTTCAGGTATTTATCAGGAGTAGGGATTGTTCGTGCTGAGCAGGGATCGTCTACTTCATTCTTCTGGATCATCTACACAAGAGTTCTCTTTGTGATTTCTGTATCTAGTGGTTGACCGCGAGTTGTTCAATTTTGGTTTTTTCCAGGGGTCTACATAGTATGGATTCCCGAGTTGTATTTTATTGGAAGAATACTTGTATCAGAGATAATTGTTTATTAATAAAAGTTATTCTGATGATTAGTTATTGGTTTATCGTTTTAGTTTCTTTTCAGCGTTTTATTTATTCTTATTAATCATATTTATCTTCTGTGTTCGATTATTGCCAGTTTGTTTTGATATCCTCGGGTATTCGTGCGTGGGCCTGGCCAACCTGCATCTAGAAATCCGGGAGTATCACAGTATGCATAGAACACAAGTTTACGAGAGAGAGTAAGAATAAAACTTGCCTCTGAGATTTCTAGTTTGAAACCTGAAACTCCTTATTTGCTAATTAATTCGACGAACTTGGTTGCTTTTGATGAGCACTGAAAAGTGCGCATTTAAACCCGTTAAGCTTAAGCATTCTAGTACCTTTATCTATCTTACTTTGCCGTTTTAGACTTATTACGTGTTATTTATATTTTCAGGCACTAATCCCAAAATTGAGCTAACTCAGCCAAATAAGAGCTTAATTGAAACAATCCTGAGATAAACCAAAGGAGGGAGCAAAGTGGAGAAAGAAAGGAGCAAAAAGGAATCAAAGTTGTGCAGCTGAAAAGTTCGATCGATCCAACTTAGAGTTCGATCGATCGAACATCTATGATCGATCACAGTACTTCTCGATAGATCCAACCTTGGCCTTTGCTGAAATTCCAAGTTCGATCGATCCAACATCACCTTCGATCGATCAAACCCTATTTTGTCCTATTCAAATAATTGATCTTATCCACAGCTGTACGCCTACCAACCACTTTTGTCCTTTTCCTCATAAATATCTTCGAAATATCTCAGCCTTGTCCTTATCCGGAGGAGTCAGACCACTTCGATCGATCCAAGATGCAGTTCGATCGATCGAACCCATCTTCGATCGATCCAAGTTAAGGTTCGATCGATCGAACTTCCTCCAGCGAGAAAAAGTTAAAGTCTAGCTCATTTATTCCGTCCTTCATCCAATCATTGGAGAATATGCCTTGCACGACCACAGCTCATCATAGGGTGTATTTGACCTACCTATATAAGGAATATGATACACTTTTTGGAGAGGGCTCTAGAGTCTCTTGTCACATATTGAAAATCATCTTGGAGGCTATTCTTGGAGAGGAAGAAGGGAGGAAGCTAGAGCAACCATTGGAGGAGATCTTCACCAACAAGGAGCAGCAATGGAGTTAGCCCTTGAGGGTTGGATCATCACTACCATGAGTGGCTAGACATCTTCTTGGGGCTAGAGTTAGCCCCAAGCATGCTTTCTATACTCTAATCTTGTATATTATTAAGGGATTAGTGTTGTATGATACATCTTGATATTCATGTATATATAAATCTTGATTATTTCATGGTTTGTATGGTTTAATGCTTCCAATTGACTATTCTATTCTATCCATATGTTTATGTATGCTAGAGTAGGATATTCATGTGCTTATCTCTAGATTTAGTGTTTTTGATGCATGTCTATGTGTATTGATGCTATAGATCTAGAGATTATCAAGATGATATGCTTAATGAATGCTATTTTGGTTCATTTGATGGTTTATGCCTATTCTTGATGGTTTGTGCCTCTCCCCTAGTCTAAAAAGCTTTATTTTCATGCTAGTAGTGTAGATTTAGTGTAGTGCTAGTGTAATGTTAGATGGGAGGACAATCTACTCTTGATGTTTGATGTTCCATGCTTGTGAGTCCAAATGGCATATTTCTCTAATATTGTGTTGCATGTGGATTGTGAGCTTAATGAAGGATTAATGACTTGTTTTGATCTATTGTGCTATCCCCATGTTGTCTAGACAATATATGCTCTATTGTTTAGATATATTGTGCTCTTCACATGATGTTTAGACATTACTTGCTTGATTTGTCATCCTTGCCAATTGAATCAACCTAATGCACACACACCCTTATCATATTGCAACACATCCATTACCCTCAATTGATCACTTGTTAGTAGTATAGAAAAGTATTGCTTGGTGGTGATCTCTACACCCCAAGACCTCTCTCTCTCTTGTTTACCTCATATTATTTTATTTAGTTGAATTAAATTTAGCTTAATCAACCAACTAACCAATTGTGTGATCACTCGACCTTCCATAGTTTCACAATTCGATACACCATCAAATCCCTTGGGACGATCCCTACTCGCCCTATCTATATTTTATATAGAGAAAGGTAGTAGTGGCTTTCTATAAATGTAAAACTTGGCCACCTCCTAAATTCACACACAACTTTCAAGCTTTGTTGGTTGTGGCGACTCCATCAAGGAAACCAACAACAAGTTTTTGGCGCCGTTGCCGGGGATTTTAAATTGGCAACGTCGAATTGTGAAATTCAATTAGGATTAGTACTCTTTTGATCGTGTCTTTACTTTCTTTTTATTTTCTGTTTTTTATTACTTATTAAGTTTGTTCTTCATTAACAAGGTGCATTGAGCAAGGAGCTAGCAAAGAACTTCAAAGCTAAGGAGCAAAGCAAGCAAAAAGAAAAAAAAAAATGCTAAAAATGAAGAGTTGCTAAAAAAAAAAAAAAAAAAGAAATTTTTTTTTGCTAAGCTAAGCTTTTAAATTTGGAGTTGAAGTGCTAAAGGACTATTGTGAGACCTTCTTACTCAATCTCCTTAGTTAAATCGGGGGCCCACGTGGAGGCATTTATTTGACATACATTGCATTTGAAAATTGTGGTTGTGAAGTTTAATTGCATTGTTGAAAAAGTTGCTTATTCGTGTTGCATTATGCATGCATGGTCGTCGTTCATTGAGACCTACTCTTGTCTCTCTTGATTTGCATTTAGAATCCACTATTAGGAATCCAAGGGGAAGAGGAAGTTCACATAGAACCAATCTACCAATAGACGCTCTCAATGATGATCATGTTGAAGACCTTGATCACATAGATCAATAAGGCATCCTTCACCCTAATGTGCAAAACGATAATATACAAGTTCCATTAGGCATGCCTCGGCCATACATTCATCAACCTTCTCAACAACAAGGCCAAATTCCAATAGGAATTCCAAGGCCAATGTATGCACCACAACCCCCCATCATTAATCAAGCTCAATATAACCAAGGTGTCCATATTGCACCTCAAGTTGCTAATCCACCACTCGCATTGAGAGATCACTATGTGCCTAATGAGTATAATGCACCCACATGCATTCAATTGCCACCATTTAGAGCACACCATTATGAGATTAAAGCACAAACTATCCAAATGCTACCTAACTTTCATGGACTTCTTAGTGAAGAACCTTACAAGCATTTGGATGAGTTTCTTGAAGTTTGTTCTACCGTTCGATACACGGACATGCCGGAAGAAGTTTTAAGGCTGAAACTTTTTCCATTCACCCTTAAAGATAAGGCGAAGTATTGGTTTAACAACCTTAGGCCTTTTTCTATAACTTTTTGGGCAGAAATGCAACAAGAATTTTTGAAAAAGTACTATCCGGTTTCGAAGACCAATGCTATGAGAACCGCCATTAGAGAATTCACACATGGGGAGGGAGAAACTTTCTACGAGGCATGGGAATGCTTCAATGAATTGCTTAGGAAGTGTCCTCACCATGACATGCCTAAATGGCAATTGGTCCAATTCTTCTTTGAAAGCCTATCGGACAATTATAAAGGCATGGTTGATGTTTAAATGGGAGGTTCTTATATAGACCGGCAAGAGGAAGACGTGTGGCGTCTTTATGAGAGCATGAGTGAAAACTCTTTGCATAGAACATTGTCATCTAGGAATGGTAGAAATTCTCAAGGTAAGAAGAGTGTTGGCTTGCATCAAAGTGACCACTCAAATGATATAACCGCCGAGATGAAGTCTTTATCTCAAAATCAATTGATCAATCAAAACTTGGCGAATCAAGTGTCTTCCTTTCCTAACCATTCTCCTAGAGCTCAAAATGAATCATGTATGACTTGTTCTAGTGTTCTTCATTCTACTTCTAATTGTCCTCATGGACAAATTCAAAATGAACCCATTGAGCAAGTTAATGCAACATTTGTGAACCAAGGGAACAATCCTTATGGTAACCATTACAATCCCGGTTGGAGGAATCATCCTAATTTTTCTTGGAAAAACCAAGGGGAGGGCTCGAACTCTTCCCAAGGCGGTTTTCAAGGGAAATACATTCCACCTCCACTTCAAAACCAATGATCCCAAGGTTCAAGACCATATAACTCACAAAGAAATCAATTTGCTAGTTCTCCTTTCCCTAACCAATCATATTCTCAAGGAAATTCTAGAGGTTCCGCTTTTGAGGAAAAGGTTTTAAATGCTTTGGGCACTCTAGAAGCAAATACTCAATTGTTGCATTCTCATTCTCAATCAATTGCCAAGCTAGAAACCCAAGTAGGGCAAATAGCTGAAACACTTAATGCTAGAGAGAAGGGAAAGATGCACATGAATGCCCCAATCAAACAACAATGTGCTGTAGAAACCAAATCCTCATTGGAAGGGCATAATGTTGAGCATGTCAATGCGGTAACAACCTTGAGAAGTGGTAGGGTAGTAGACAATCAAGTTAGAATGCCTAATGAAGAGAGTGAACCGGTACAACCTCAAGTTGTCACCCGTCCCGTTCCACACACTATTCCTCCTTCATTGCATGTGCATGATCTTGAGAATGAGAAGCCCTCAAATTGTGAGTTGAAAGATTATTTCCAAAGAGATTCATTGAAAACAGTGTTAAAAAATGTGTTTGAGAAAAGTTCTTTAAAAAATGTTATTCATGATTCTTCTTTGAAAAGTGATTTGAAATCCAATGAATCAAACAAGTCCAATGCTGAAAATTCTTTGAAAGAAAATGCTGAAAGAGTTTTTGAAAAAGCTCTATTTCCGGACGCCTTGAAAGGGTCCATTTCAAAAGAAAGGCAAAAGACCAAGAACAATGAGATAATGGATATGTTTAGGCAAGTCACAGTCAATCTTCCACTTTTGGATGCAATTAAGCAAATTCCGGCTTATGCCAAATTCTTGAAGGACTTATGCACCCAAAAGCGGAAGAACAAGAGCCAAACATCAAAAAAAGTGGTCTTAACCGAACAAGTGAGTTCCATTCTACAACACAACACTTTGCCAAAGTTTAAGGACCCCGGTGCACCTACAACATCTTGTGTCATTGGTGAACATGTCATCAACCGGGCACTTCTTGACTTAGGGGCTAGTGTTAACCTTCTTCCCTATTCGGTTTATGTCAAATTGGGCCTAAGTAAATTGAAACCGACGTCGGTGGTTTTACAACTTGCCGACCGATCCATTAAGAAGCCTAGGGGGATAATTGAGGATGTGTTGATTAAGATTGATAAGTTCTTCTTCCCGGTTGACTTTGTCGTCATTGACACGGAACCGGTGCCCAATCCAAAGAACCAAATTCCGGTTATCCTTGGCCGTCCTTTTTTGGCAACCTCAAATGCCAACATAAATTGTAGGACAGGGATAATGAAGATTTCTTTTGGGCACATGAGAGTGAAGTTGAACATCTTTAACCCCACACCCAATCCATTTGACAAATATGAGGAAGAGGTTAATGTGGTAGAGGAATATCATGATCTTGCTTGTGAAAGGAATGAGCTTTTGTGCATGAACAATGTTTCAAAGCCTTCATCTTCATCTTCAGCATTGCATGCAAGAAAAGTGATTTCGAACTCTTGTTGTGAAAGGGCATGGAAGCCTAAGGAAAGTTTTGACAAGGAACTCAAGACGTCTTTTGAGTTTACCCCAACAAGTTCTTCTAAGAACCATTTGTTGGGAGTGACTCGAAACATCTCTCATCCCAAAAAGGAGGGGATGCATTGCAAGATCTTTGATCTGGGTTAAAAGAACCCTAGGTCTTGCTGGAGACGTTAAAGACTAGCACCGAAATTCGTAGGATGTCAAAACCCTATTCCTTCCTCACTTCTATCTTGCATTTTGATTCTTGCGAAGTCTAGATACTGTTTTTATGGTTCATATACATTAGAAGGAACTGAGTAAGGGATTGCATGAGCATTCAAGTCATTTTGAGCATTTAGGCATAATTTCGATCGATCCAAGTTTTGGTTTGATCGATCGAACATTGGTTCGATCGATCCAACTATGGACTCGATCGATCCAGCTCTCATTTTGCACCCAACACTTAGAAAAATTTTGGACCTGCATCCAAATTCCAAAATGCATGCTCTCGGGATCTCCAAATTTTTAAAAGTTCGATCGATCGTAAACCATTTCAATCGATCGAACTACCTTTCGATCGATCCAACATGTGGTTCGATCGATCATGAGTCCCAACACTTAGAAAAATTTTGGACCTGCATCCAAATTCCAAAATGCATGCTCTCGGGACTTTTCAAAAATTTTCATGTTCGATCGATCGAATTCCAAGTTCAATCGATCCAAGGTTCCAACACGTGTCAATTCTTGAACCCTTAAACTTGTACATTCTTTATCCTCTTCAATCAATCGAAATCTTTCTTCGATCGATCGAAATTTGCATCTCATTAATTTAATTTCCTTTGATTTTTCAAAATTCATTCAAAAAAAAAAAATTCCATTAAGAGTGGAGACCTAAGTTCGATCGATCGAACTCCATATTCGATCGATCGAACTCTGCATATCGTGTTTTTAAAATATAACCGAGTTGGATCGATCACTTTGGATCGATCCAACTTCAAAAGGAAATCGAACCCTAGTCTCCCTCTTCTCTCAATCTCATCCTAATCCGGCAAAAACCCAATTCCCAATCATCTTCCCCATCTCCGGCGAGCAAATTCCGGCCAACTCAAGCCTTATTTTCACCGCGGCTTCGCCCCCTCTCTCTCATCTCATCCTTCTCAGTTTTGAGGTAAACCGCGAGCCATTTCTTGATTTAAAAGTTTAATCGATGCATGATTCATGATTTTCTATATTGATTTATGTTGTATGTGTATTAATCATCCATTTTGAAGCATCAATTTCATAATTATGATATACATATACACACATGCATTCGACCGAACCAAAATTGGGGATTTTTTATTTGATTTGGCATTTGGGGAGTGTTTGGGTGTTGAGGATTGGATGTTTGGTGTGTAGATGGGCCCATAAACACATTTGTGTGGGCCCCGTACTCTAGATCTCACAGATCTGCGACTTTTCAGATTCGGCATTCGCACAATTCGATCGATCAAACTTGTGCTTCGATCGATCGAAGTAGTGAACTTCATTTCACTACCTTCGATCGATCCAATCTTATGCACTTTCATGCTTCGATCGATCCAAGTGTTGGATTGATCCAATTCACTTCGATCGATCCAACTTTTGAACATTTTTCACTTCGACCGATCGAAAATTTCTGTGATCGATCGAACTTAAAGTTCGATCGATCGAACTTTCAAAGATCACACATACACATTCCATTCATCTTGTATCGTCTTCATGCTATCTTTATATGCACAATGCCTATGATATTCCACATTGGATGCATTTTATACTTACATTGCTTAGCATGACTCACATTTCATCATTATCATAGATTCATGTCATCCATATTTTGTCTATCTTATTTGACATACATATTTCTATTATGCATTTAAATTCTTATATATCTGGCACTGACTTATATATTGAAATTTTCTTGTCTTTTTACAGATCATGCCTCCGCGGTTCAAGACAGTAGCTAAGCGATCTTCGGGACCACAGCGACCCCGCAGACATATACGGCCCGGGATAGAGATGGTTGCAGAGCCATCTCATGCTCAGGAGGAGCCCGCACAGGCTACTCCCCCTCAGTCCCCATCCCACGAGGCTGAGGAGGGAGCTGACCACGTGCCATCTACATCCCAGGCTCCTCCAGCCTTCACACCATCACCTTCTCCTACGCGCCATCAGGCAGATGCAGCCGTCATGCCATCACCGCAGCCACCTCTACCGGCTCAACGCCGTGACCAGTTGCTGCCGAGATATGCAGCCATGACCGTGGCTCAGGAGTCGTACTTCGATACTGAGTACTTCTCCGAGTCTATCCTGACCCGGTCTAGCTATCAGGATATCATGCAGCGGGGCCTTTCAGCCATCCTTGCCCCAGTCACTGGCTTTGTATACCCGCGACTGGTGCGGCTATTCTTTCAGCATCTCCGGCCCTCGCCACGATCTACCGCAGAGATGATCACTATACTGGACGGCCACGAGATTGTCATCACAGTTGACATTCTGGCCCGTGCTTGCCGGTGCCCACACCGGTGTCCACCTGAGCTTGCAGAGACATACCCGAGGCTGCATAGGTCTTCATTTTCTGACATGGCTGTCTCCTTGACAGGCAATCATGCCGGTGGTCAGACATTCGCCACCAGGACCTTCTTGCCTGACGACCTCTGGTTCATCGACACAGTTCTCTTCCAAAACATTTACATGGCGGGCCACAAGATCCAGAGGCGTCATGACTACTTGACAGCTCTTTACGCTTTTTACACGGGTTGCTGGGTATCTATCCCAGTCCTCATCTGGAGCGTGATAAGGTTGTTGTATGATTCTTTCATTTCCAGGAAGGACCCTAAGCGGTCCAGGTCCTGCCCTTCAGACACCTCATCACGCAGATCCTTCTTGACCAGCGCTACAGAGTGCCCCCAGATGAGGAGCCCCTTGCACGGTCCAGCTTCTATAGGAGGAGCGACTGGAATAAGAGCTACAATGCTCTTATTCGGAGTCTTCAGGAGCTAGCTGTAGAGGCAGCAGCTGAACTAGAGGAGGAGGAGGCAGCCCAGGCACAGCCGGCACCTCTAGCAGCAGCAGATATCGCAGCGGACGACGCACCAGTCGGTCCGGCTACCGATCGCATGGACATTGACCTGGAGCGACCTGCGGAGGAGTATGCCGATGCTACAGATGATGCTGATGCCGATGATACCAGTGATCGAGCTGCTGCTCAGGAGTGAGTTCGGGAGTCTTCTTCAGAGGCATCTCTGCCTGAGTCTCCAGTTCCCACTCCCGGATTCGGAGCACGCTTGCAGACACTGGAGGAGAACGTAGCAGCCATGCGAGCCGACATCACTGCCCACCGAGCTAAATTCACCTCTTTCAGGGCGGATGTCATGGCTTGCTTTGCCGATCTCTCCAGCCGACTCCCTGCACCTGCACCCGCACCTGCACCTCTAGCCACTGCAGATCTTCACGATCAGGCCTCCTGAGACTCACTTCCAGTTATTCTATGCTTTCATTTCTTTTATTCTGGATCTGTATTATACTATCACTGTTACTATATTATACTTTGCGGCCGGTCTGTCGGCTTTATTATTTTATTGATGTACCTACACTTTATATTCTCTATATATTGCTTTTTGATTATGGATGTCTCTTAGTATCTCAAATTTGTATGTTTGACTCCATCAGGTACATCACAGTGACTTCAGTGAGAGAGTGCTGCCCAATTTTTCAGGACCACTCTTACACCTCTCTCTCTATTCTCTATTTATCCCATTTTACACTTGCATGTCCACTGTGCACTGATTATCCTATCTTGTTATCTAATGAGTTTATCCGAGTGCAAACTTTTCAGGACCACAGTTTATCCCAAGTTTGGGGGGGCCATGCCACCCACTTTGGATCCCGATCATTCATGTCTAAAGCACTGGTATACTCTTTCCTTTATTCTCTTCACACATTGAGGACAATGTGTAGTTTAAGTTTGAGGGTATTGGTGTATGTTTCAGTGTTACTTTAAAATTCAAATTTTGAGCATGTCTTGTGTATTTGAGGGATATTTCTATACTTGGTCCATTTCTAGCTATGATTTTGATCTTTTGAGGACTATATTGCTTAAAATTTAAAAATTGCTTGACTTGAGAGTCCAATACTCCTTGTATGCCTTGAGGTTGCCATTTAGGAGTAAATTTTTCAAAAGATTGATATCTTGCTTGCATTTGTGGTCCACATCATCCTGAATTTGTGATTGTTTTGAGATTCATTCTAGGATTCTACACTAGCACCGGTGCACACTAGCATTCATTTGTGGGGTACATGCTTTGTTGATTATTGAATTGGTTATATCCCAATTGGGCTAGTAGTGCATTGAAAGCTTTCATTCTTGATAAAGGTGGATAACAACCCCTTTTCATTGAGTAGCCGGGATTCTTGCCTCATTAAGCAGTGAACTTCTCGCGCCGAAAGGTGGAGGGCCCAAACTCTAGGTTAATAATTGATTATTATAAAAAATAAAAAATAAAAAAAAGTTGCAAAAGTAATAAAAGTGAGGACTTCTCCCAAAATGTGAGAAGTAGGAAATGATTAAATGGTTGTTGTCTTGATCTGTAGCCTAGTTGATTTGAGTTTGTAAGTCCGTAGGGGTGTCTTAACACCTAATGCCCTAAAGCCATCTGGTTTGGGAGTCATTGACCTAAAGCTTGCTACATGAATCTTCTAGAAAGCTTAAGAGATCAACACATTGCACAATATTTCCATCTTTGATCCTCAATAAAAAAAATAAAATAAAATAAAAAAAAAAAGAAGAAGAAGAAGAAAAAGAGTGAAAAGAATAAACGCACCTAGAACAATAAAGCTTTAATAAAAGGTCCACTCTCTTATCTTGATGATCGGTACTAGATTTGTGTGCTAGTTTGAGGGTAAGGATGTGATTACTTCTTTAGTTGGCTAAGATAGCAACACACTTGATGCCAGACCACTCAAAAAAAGGATTCTAGACTTGTTTCGATTTTCATGATCATTTTCTTGATATGTGGAGGACCATACTTGCTTGCTTGATATTAAAATTTTGAGAGATTGCTTAGAAACGGTTGAAAAATTACATACTTGAGGTAGTTTTCTCCCAATGCTTGTTTGCAATATTGGTGCCTCTTTTGAAAGAATGAGCTTAATGTTTGTGGGTGCCATTTCTGGAAACCCTCACGAGACTTTACTCGTCCACTAGGGGTAACCTAGGGGTTTAAAAGGCTTGTTGCATATGCTAAATGCAATCGTGTTCCCTACGAAAATGGTGTTATCATTTTACTTGCTTTCCAGTTTATACTTGTTTAGTTGTTCATTTCATTCCTTTACTTCTTAGTTCATTGCTAGGGACTAGCAATATTTAAGTTTGGGGGTGCGATGAGCACTGAAAAGTGCGCATTTAAACCCGTTAAGCTTAAGCATTCTAGTACCTTTATCTATCTTACTTTGCCGTTTTAGACTTATTACGTGTTATATATATTTTCAGGCACTAATCCCAAAATTGAGCTAACTCAGCCAAATAAGAGCTTAATTGAAGCAATCCTGAGATAAACCAAAGGAGGGAGCAAAGTGCAGAAAGAAAGGAGCAAAAAGGAATCAAAGTTGTGCAGCTGAAAAGTTTGATCGATCCAACTTAGAGTTCGATCGATCGAACATCTATGATCGATCACAGTACTTCTCGATGATCCAACCTTGGCCTTTCCTGAAATTCCAAGTTCGATCGATCGAACATCGCCTTCGATCGATCGAACCCTATTTTGTCCTATTCAAATTATTGATCTTATCCACAGCTGTACGCCTACCAACCACTTTTGTCCTTTTCCCCATAAATATCTTCGAAATATCTCAGCCTTGTCCTTATCCGGAGGAATCAGACCACTTCGATCGATCCAAGATGTAGTTCGATCGATCGAACCCATCTTCGATCGATCCAAGTTAAGGTTCGATCGATCGAACTTCCTCCAGCGAGAAAAAGTTAAAGTCCAGCTCATTTATTCCGTCCTTCATCCAATCATTGGAGAATATGTCTTGCACGACCACAGCTCATCATAGGGTGTATTTGACCTACCTATATAAGGAATATGATACACTTTTTGGAGAGGGCTCTAGAGTCTCTTGTCACACATTGAAAATCATCTTGGAGGCTATTCTTGGAGAGGAAGAAGGGAGGAAGCTAGAGCAACCATTGGAGGAGATCTTCACCAACAAGGAGCAACCATGGAGTTAGCCCTTGAGGGTTGGATCATCACTACCATGAGTGGCTAGACATCTTCTTGGGGCTAGAGTTAGCCCCAAGCATGCTTTCTATACTCTAATCTTGTATATTATTAAGGGATTAGTGTTGTATGATACATCTTAATATTCATGTATATATAAATCTTGATTATTTCATGGTTTGTATGGTTTAATGCTTCCAATTGACTATTCTATTCTATCCATATATCTATGTATGCTAGAGTAGGATATTCATATGCTTATCTCTAGATTTAGTGTTTTTGATGCATGTCTATGTGTATTGATGCTATAGATTTAGAGATTATCAAGATGATATGCTTAATGAATGCTATCTTGGTTCATTTGATGGTTTATGCCTATTCTTGATGGTTTGTGCCTCTCCCCTAGTCTAGATAGCTTTATTTTCATGCTAGTAGTGTAGATTTAGTGTAGTGGTAGTGTAATGTTAGATAGGAGGACAATCTACTCTTGATGTTTGATGTTCCATGCTTGTGAGTCCAAATGGCATATTCCTCTAATATTGTGTTGCATGTGGATTGTTAGCTTAATGAAGGATTAATGACTTGTTTTGATCTATTGTGCTATCCCCATGTTGTCTAGACAATATATGCTCTATTGTTTAGATATATTGTGCTCTTCACATGATGTTTAGACAATACTTGCTTGATTTGTCATCCTTGCCAATTGAATCAACCTAATGCACACACACCCTTATCATATTGCAACACATCCATTATCCTCAATTGATCACTTGTTAGTAGTATAGAAAAGTATTGCTTGGTGGTGATCTCTACACCCCAAGACCTCTCTCTCTCTTGTTTACCTCATATTATTTTATTTAGTTGAATTCAATTTAGCTTAATCAACCAACCAACCAATTGTGTGATCACTCGACCTACTAACCCTAATTACCATAGTTTCACAATTCGATACACCATCAAATCCCTTGGGACGATCCCTACTCGCCCTATCTATATTTTATATAGAGAAAGGTAGTAGTGGCTTTCTATAAATTTAAAATTTGGCCACCTCCTAAATTCACACACAACTTTCAAGCTTTGTTGGTTGTGGCGACTCCATCAAGGAAACCAACAACAGCTTTCATAGACCCTCCGTTGCTCCTAGTTCAACCCACAAGTAAGCTTCAATACCCCTCCTTTAATCACCCATTGTTCTTAGCCAAACCCTAGTTCTCCCTCTCTATGTTCTCTCTCGAACCTCTCAGGTCTTTCTCTCTGCCTCCACTGTTCATGAATAGGGTTCTAAAACCATTTCCAGACACATAACTTATATATATATAGGTTTCTATGAAGACCTAATTCTAATTCCAAACCAACTATGAGCCGGCTAAATCCCATAACGTGATTACTTAAAAGAAAATAAAACCCTATACTTATAACTATACGTATAAAAACTAATGACACGAATTTAAAACATTTAATCAAAACAAACAATTATTTAAATTGCCACATAAGCATATAATAATGAAATTAAATAATTCAATTAAATAATTAAACAATTAACAAATAAGCAAATAATCAATTAATCAAATAAAAATGCAATAAAATAATTAATTAAAATACCAAGACTATCCTTTTAAAATTAGGGGTATTACAAATAGATACACGAGTTCTTACCAACAAGCTTTTGGCAGTCAACCAAATGATCACTCACTTAAAGGCCAGGAACAACAGCTTCTTGCAATCTATACCAGTCTAAGGAATGCTGAGGAATCCACCTACAAACAGAATTCCAGAGTGTTGTGGCTTAAGGAGAGGATGCTAACACTTCTTTCTTCTTCAAATCCTTGTCCTCAAGATACAACAGGAATAAGATCACTTCCACTGGGACCTTGTTTGACACTGAGAAAGACATCTAGCTTGAGGTTGTATCTCACTTCTAGAGGGCACTTGGTATGAATCCTCATTCATACCCATGTATGGATTCTCTCCTTCCCTTCATCTAACCCACTCTTCCCCACCACTTCCTATCCTCACTTTTCTCTATTCCATCTGATGAAGAGATACACCAATGCATGTTCTCCCTTAGCAGTGATAAGGTCCCGGGGCCTGATGGCT